>NC_067250.2:135406180-136656180 GCF_019359855.2 Lolium perenne
TGATAGATGCGAAGCATGTCTAATGGGAAAAATGACTAAGACTCCATTTTCTGGTATGATGGAGCGAGCTACTGACTTATTGGAAATCATACATACCGATGTGTGCGGACCGATGAGCGTAGCATCGCGCGGTGGTTATCGTTATGTTCTAACCTTCACAGATGATCTGAGTAGATATGGGTATATCTATTTCATGAAACATAAGTCCGAAACTTTCGAGAAGTTTAAGGAATTCCAAAGTGAAGTAGAAAATCAACGTAACAAGAAGATTAAATTTCTACGATCTGATCGTGGAGGTGAATATCTGAGTTATGAGTTTGGCATGCATTTAAAGAAATGCGGAATACTTTCACAATTGACACCGCCGGGAACACCACAACGAAACGGTGTGTCCGAACGTCGTAATCGAACTCTCTTAGATATGGTTCGTTCTATGATGTCTCTTACTGATTTGCCGTTATCATTTTGGAGTTATGCATTAGAGACAGCCGCATTCACTTTAAATAGAGCACCATCAAAATCCGTAGAAACGACACCGTATGAATTATGGTTTAATAAGAAACCTAAGCTATCGTTCCTGAAAGTTTGGGGTTGCGAAGCCTATGTAAAGAAGTTACAACCGGACAAGCTAGAACCCAAAGCGGAGAAATGCGTCTTCATAGGATACCCTAAGGAAACTATAGGGTACACTTTCTATCACAGATCCGAAGGCAAAATCTTTGTTGCTAAGAACGGAACCTTTCTTGAGAAAGAATTTCTCACTAAAGAAGTAATTTGGAAGAAAAGTAGAACTCGATGAGATTGATGAATCTATACTCGTTGATCAGAGTAGCGCAGGACCGGAAGTTGTACCTGTACCGCCTACACCGGCAACAGAGGAAGCTAATGATAATGATCATGAAACTTCGAACGAGGAAACTACTGAACCTCGCAGATCGACAAGGGAACGTGCCACTCCTGATTGGTATGATCCTTGTCTAAATGTCATGATTGTGGATAACAATGATGAGGACCCTGCGACGTATGAAGAAGCGATGATGAGCCCAGATTCCAACAAATGGCAAGAAGCCATGAAATCCGAAATGGGATCCATGTATGATAACAAAGTATGGACTTTGGTAGACTTACCTGATAGCCGAAAGGCTGTCGAGAATAAATGGATCTTCAAGAGAAAAACATATGCTGATGGTAATATTACTGTCTATAAAGCTCGACTTGTCGCAAAGGGTTTCCGACAAATTCAAGGAGTTGACTATGATGAGACTTTCTCACCTGTAGCGAAGCTAAAATCTGTGAGGATTTTGTTAGCAATAGCTGCATTTTTTGATTATGAGATTTGGCAGATGGATGTCAAAACGGCGTTCCTTAATGGAGACATTGAGGAAGAGTTGTATATGGTACAACCCAAAGGTTTTGTCGATCCTAAAAATGCTGACAAAGTATGCAAACTTCAGCGTTCAATCTATGGACTGAAGCAAGCATCAAGAAGTTGGAACCGACGCTTTGATAAAGTGATCAAAGACTTCGGGTTTATACAGTGTCATGGAGAGGCCTGTATTTACAAGAAAGTGAGTGGGAGCTCTGTAGCATTCCTGATATTATATGTAGATGACATATTATTGATCGGGAATGATATAGAACTATTAAGCAGTGTTAATGGTTATTTGAATAATAGTTTTTCAATGAAAGACCTTGGTGAAGCATCGTATATATTAGGCATCAAGATTTATAGAGATAGATCAAGACGCCTAATAGGGCTATCACAGTACATATCTGGACAAGATTCTAAAGAAGTTTAGAATGGACGAAAGTAAGAAAGGGTTCTTACCTATGTTACCAGGCAAGGTCTTGAGTAAGACTCAAGGACCGGCTACGGCAGAAGAAAGAGAAAGGATGAGTAATATCCCCTATGCTTCGGCAGTAGGATCTATCATGTATGCCATGCTATGTACTAGACCGGATATAGCACATGCTGTTAGTTTGACTAGCAGATATCAAAGTGATCCAGGAATGGAACACTGGACAGCGGTCAAGAATATCCTGAAGTACTTGAAAAGAACTAAGGATATGTTTCTTTGTTATGGAGGTGACCAAGAGCTCGTTGTAAATGGTTACACCGATGCAAGTTGGAACACTGATCCTGATGACTCTAAGTCACAGTCTGGGTACGTGTTTATATTGAATGGTGCTGCGATGGTGGGCAAGCTCGAAGCAGTGCACGGTGGTAAAGTCTTCAACAGAATCAGAGTACATAGCGGCTTCAGAGGCTTCATCAGAAGCGGTATGGATGAAGAGGTTCATTGTAGAGCTCGGTGTGGTTCCTAGTGCATTGGACCCATTAATCATTTACTGTGATAACATGGGTGCCATAGCCAATGCACAAGAGCCAAGGTCACACAAGAGGCTGAAGCATATCAAGCTGCGTTACCACTCGATTCGCGAGTACATCGAAGATGGAGAAGTAAAGATTTGCAAAGTACACACTGATCTGAATGTAGCAGATCCGTTGACTAAAGCTCTCCCTAGGGCAAAGCATGACCAACACCAGAATGCCATGGGTGTTAGGTATATTATAATGTAATCTAGATTATTGACTCTAGTGCAAGTGGGAGACTGAAGGAGATATGCCCTAGAGGCAATAATAAAGTGGTTATTATTTATATCTTTATGTTTATGATAAATGTTTATATATCATGCTATAATTGTATTAACCGAAACATTAGTACATGTGTGATATGTAGACAACAAGAAGTCCCTAGTATGCCTCTTAAACTAGCTTGTTGATTAATGGATGATTAGTTTCATAATCATGAACATTGGATGTTATTAATAACAAGGTTATGTCATTGTATGAATGATGTAATGGACACACCCAATTAAGCGTAGCATAAGATCTCGTCATTAAGTTATTTGCTATAAGCTTTCGATACATAGTTACCTAGTCCTTATGACCATGAGATCATGTAAATCACTTATACCGGAAAGGTACTTTGATTACACCAAACGCCACTGCGTAAATGGGTGGTTATAAAGGTGGGATTAAGTATCCGGAAAGTATGAGTTGAGGCATATGGATCAACAGTGGGATTTGTCCATCCCGATGACGGATAGATATACTCTGGGCCCTCTCGGTGGAATGTCGTCTAATGTCTTGCAAGCATATGAATAAGTTCATAAGAGACCACATACCACGGTACGAGTAAAGAGTACTTGTCAGGAGACGAGGTTGAACAAGGTATAGAGTGATACCGAAGATCAAACCTCGGACAAGTAAAATATCGCGTGATAAAGGGAATTGGTATTGTATGTGAATGGTTCATTCGATCACTAAAGTCATCGTTGAATATGTGGGAGCTATTATGGATCTCCAGATCCCGCTATTGGTTATTGGTCGGAGTGAGTACTCAACCATGTCCGCATAGTTCACGAACCGTAGGGTGACACACTTAAAGTTGGATGTTGAAATGGTAGAACTTGAATATGGAATGGAGTTCGAATATTTGTTCGGAGTCCCGGATGAGATCCCGGACATCACGAGGAGTTCCGGAATGGTCCGGAGAATAAGATTCATATATAGGATGTCATTTTATGTGAATTAAAATGATGCGGAAGGTTCTATGGAAGGTTCTAGAAGGTTCTAGAAAAGTTCGGAAGAAACCCTAGTGGGGGAGGAGTCCCAAGTGGACTCCCCCTTAGGGGGCCGGCCACCCCCCCCCCCCCCATATGGAAGGGGGGAATCCCACCCCAAGTGGGATTCCCACCCTAGGTAGGTTTCCTTTTCATATGGAAGGTTTTGGTTTCGGGTCTTATTCGAAGACTTGGAAACCAACACTTGGGGTTCCACCTATATAATGAGGGGCCAAGGGAGGGGGCCGGCCACCCCAAGACCACAAGCTGGCCGCCCCCCTTGAAGTGGCCGGCCGGCCACCCCCTCCCAAACCCTAGCCGCCCCCTCTCCTCCATATCTCCCGCGTAGTTTTAGCGAAGCTCCACCGGAGTTCTCCACCGCCATCGACACCACGCCGTCGTGTTGTCGGATTCAAGAGGAGCTAGTACTTCCGCTGCCCGCTGGAACGGGAGGTGGACGTCGTCTTCATCAACAACCGAACGTGTGACCGAGTACGGAGGTGCTGCCCGTTCGTGGCGCCGGAAGCGATCGTGATCAAGATCTTCTACGCGCTTTTGCAAGAGGCAAGTGAACGTCTACCGCAGCAACAAGAGCCTCATCTTGTAGGCTCTGGAATCTCTTCAAGGGTGAGACTCGATACCCCCTCGTTGCTACCGTCTTCTAGATTGCATCTTGGCTTGGATTGCGTGTTCACGGTAGGAATTTTTTTTGTTTTCTATGCAACGTTGTCCTACACTGGCGGGGTGGTCAAAGGGGCCTGACGGGAGGCTGGGGTCGGGGCGGCATGCTGCATCCTCTGTTGTTTTGCATCGTTTGAAGGGCGGCGCTAGAGGAGGAAAGGAAATAATTATTTAGTTCAAAGTTTAAATAAATAATGTTTTAAAGCTCTAATTTCCTTCTCTTTTTTTTGGAAAGGATAGATCTTCGCCTAGAAGGTAGAGATTTTTGGGTATCATTCTCATGCATATGTCCACGTACGTGCATGTATTTTCCATCCATTTAATAGTAGTGTGCACAGTCGTGAGATACATGTGGTGTACTATGGTCTGTTCACCGCCACTAGCTGGTTCAATCAAATGGAGGAGCGTGCTATCCTTACAAAAGCAGCGCTGACACACGCAGCGAGCAGCACCAGCAAGAGCAGTATCTCGCACCAACCCACCCACATGCAAAAGCGGTCCTACGTGTTCAAAAAGCAGTCCTACGTGTTTACACTAATGTAATTAAAATTGGCGATTTTGATAAAAATAACCCTTTTCTGAAAGAAAAATACAGACTGACCCTCTGGCCGAACTATTTCACTAGACTAACCCTTTTTATGTGACGTCCCTCCCATCGGCGCCACACCTCACTGTGTGGTGCTCATGCGAGCGGCGCCACACATCCATGCCGACGTGGCAGGATGTGTGGCGCCGTTCCCATGGGCGCCACACATTGAAAGTGTGGCGTTGATGGGAAGGGCGCCGCACATCCACTTATGTGTGGCGCCCGAGCCGCCCCCAACCCGACCCAACCTGTGGTGACCCTGCATACCACTTCATGTTGTAGTATGCCAGTCGTTGATATAACATTCATGAAGTACCAATCCGCAAATATTACATCCATCAGAGTAGTACAACAGAATATAGCTGGTCCATAACTCATTCATTTATTATTACAAACCATATATATACATCATCACGGAGTTCTCCTGGGTCCAGAGAGGAATACTCCTGGGTTCTAGTTGAACCCGACTTAACTTACAATATAGTAGTCTTAGCAGGTTATACATTTATTCTACTAGAGCAGTGCAGTGCTAGAGTGTTTGCACTGCTCGGTTCTCACTATTACTACTCTATTCTGGGTTTGTTCCCCCTTGGTACTGCCTCCGCCTCCGTAGACAATGAGGTAGTCTACTCCTTCTACACCTCCGGAGAGGTCTGGCTCTTCATAGCAGATCCCATCTACTCCTTCTTGGTCGTCGTTGTCCTCCTCAAGATGGTTCAGGCAATCTAACCAGGGGATTTAAGAGTGGTATGAGTACGAGCGTACTCAACATGTTCATATTAGGAAAGAGGTGTTTAATGCACTAGCTATGATACTAGACCAGAAAGTCTAATACCAATGTAGGTTTTTGTAATCATTTCTTCAAATGGTTGCTCCTGGCTCTGCCATGCTGTTCTAGTTGCTATCATGTTACTGGATAACCCTGTGTAGTCATGATTCTTGCCCCTGGCTTGATTACTGTGGGCAATCTCTTGCTTATGCAAGTACCAGTGCTATCAGTGTGATGCTCCTAGAGCTTTGTTTCACTGTAAAGCTCTGTTGAGCTTGGTTGCGGGCTAGACAGCTCCATCCTTTGATGGAATGCTTCTGGATACAATTATATCTAGCTTATTTGATTATCTGTGATGCAATTGTTCATGTCATGTGGCTGATTAGTTCATATTGTTAATGTGTTGGTGCTGTGCTTGGCTGTAACATGCTCTGTCATGCTCTAGCAAGTCCCTGATGATCATATGATCATCAGTTGCTTGTGAAGGCTGATGTTTCATGTTTGTGTCTCACTGCTGCTCTCCCTTGTGTCTGTGTGACACACAGGCGTGTGCTGGTGTGTGCTGGTGCTTGCTCAAGCATCTGCTGATGCTTGCAGTGATCCTTTAGCTCATATGCAAGTGTTCCAGTTACTAGTTGCTTGTGTAATTCATTTATCTGTATAGCTTGTCATGATTTAATGGATAAATGAGATGAACTACTTGCAATGATGAATCTTATGATTAATTTGCTTGAGATAGAGGGATGCCAACAATTGTTGGGGGCCCTAGCTCAATCTGAACCCATCTGGGTAATGATGTAGTGGCTTTCTTATCTGTTTTAGGGTTTGAGGTGACCCTGACAGCACCTAGATGTTGTCAGAGGTGGCTCCCCTCTCTGTGGCTTTATGAATGCTTACTGGTTGATCCTCTTCTGGATTTCCAGTAGCTTTTGGTGTTGAAAAATTAAATAGACATAATCTGTCTATATATCTGATGGTTTAGTGAACCTCTAGCTGCTAGGTGAGTTGGCTAGACTGGTAGTGCATCAAATCCTTGCTGGATTATTTGGTTGACTGTAGTGGTGATACACTTGGTTTGAATCATTGTTTCCCTGGGATTATCTCAACTGGCCATGCTCCTATTTTGCCAGAAGCTAGTGGCTCATCACCAGATGATGATACACATAGGGTATTCCTACCCTTTGGCTTGTTGAAAGTGCATGGAGCCCCCATGTGTGGTTTTGGTAATTAATGACAATCCCTATGGACTAATGTTTGCATTGAGTTATATTTGTAGGTGTTGTCCATAGGCAATTTTTGAACCCTATGTTGGCTTCAAGGTTGCAATAAGAAGAAATTGATGAAGGTTATCAAGTGTCAAGTATGTCTTGAAGATGAAGATGAAGTGAGCCCTCAAGTTACTTCAAGACATCTACATGATGAGGAAATGAAGTTCAAGTTCAAGATGAGCCAACTCGAAGAGATCATATGCTTGAAGCTTGCCATGAAGAAAAGAAGTGCAAGTTCAAGATGAGCCAACTCGAAGAGATCATATGTTTGAAGCTTGCCATGAAGAAATGAAGTGCAAGTTCAAGGTGAGCCATCTCAAAGAGATCATTTGCTTGAAGCATGCTCTCCATATGGTGTTCATGGATATGTGAAGATGCGCCGAAGAAGAAGCTCTCCCATGATGGATTATGGGGGAGCAATCCACAAGACTTCGTCAAGCAAGCACAATCAAGAAAGGCGTTTCATCTTGTTGCGGTCAAGATCGTTATCATCAAGCTCAAGTGGAATGCGCAAGTATAAGGTTTGCTCTTGATAGGGTTTATTTCTTACCGGTCTCATAGTTATGTTTTAGATCTTGTGCTTATTCTCATGACAAGCTCTAGTTCATCGAAAATGGTTTTTGCATGGGCAAATTGTTGCATTTTCAAGGTTGCAGGTTTTCACCGGTATGTCTTTTTTAGATAGGTTAAACCTTTCATCATTTGTTTCTATCCTACATTTTTGGATTATGATGGTTCCCTGCATGATCTTGTAGAGCTTGTTCCTAGCTTTAAAACAAGCCCAAGATCATCAAAATCGGAGTCCGGATGCTAAAGTTATACCCGTTTCAGGGTACTTTGATTACATCAAACGCCACTGCGTAAATGGGTGGTTATAAAGGTGGGATTATGTATCCGGAAAGTACGAGTGGAGGCATATGGATCAACAGTGGGATTTGTCCATCCCGATGACGGATAGATATACTCTGGGCCCTCTCGGTGGAATGTCGTCTGATTAGTTTTCAAACATATGAATGGTTCATAAGAGACCACATACCACGGTACGAGTAAAGAGTACTTGTCAGGAGACGAGGTTGAACGAGGTATAGAGATACCGATGATCAAACCTCGGATAAGTAAAATATCGCGTGACAAAAGGAATCGGTATCATATGTAAATGGTTCATTCGAGCACTAAGTCATCGTTGAATATGTGGGAGCCATTATGGATCTCCAGATCCCGCTATTGGTTATTGGTCGGAGAGAAGTCTCAACCATGTCTACATAGTCCGCGAACCGTAGGGTGACACACTTAAGGTTTGATGTCGTTTAAGTAGATATGGAATATGGAATGGAGTTCAAAGTTTTGTTCGGAGTCTCGGATGGGATCCAGGACATCACGAGGAGTTCCGGAATGGTTCGGAGAATAAGATTCATATATAGGAAGTCATTTTACATGTTTGAAAATGATCCGGTGCATTTATGGAAGGTTCTAGAAGGTTCTAGAAAAGTCCGGAAGAAATCACTATGGAAGGCGGAGTCCCGAAGGGACTCCACTAGCTAGGCCGGCCAACCCTAAGGGGAGGAGTCCCAGGTGGGCTCCACCTAAGGTGTCCGGCCAACCCATCTCAAGGAAAGGTGGGAGCCCCACCTTGAGTAGGACTCCCCCTTGAGTAGGTTTCCCACTTTTGGGAGGTTTTGTTGTTGGGGTCTTATTCGAAGACTTAGACTACAACTCTTGGGGATTTCCACCAATATAATGAGGAGCCAAGGGGAGGGGGCCGGCCACACCAAGCCTCCAAGGCCGCAGCCCCCAAGTGGCCGGCGTCCAAACCCTAGCGCCCCTCCTCCACATATCTCTCCCGCAGCGCATAGGCGAAGCCCTGCAGAAGATCTCCACCACCACCGCCACCACGCCGTCGTGCTGCCGGGATTCAGAGGAGGATCTACTACTTCCGCTGCCCGCTGGAACAGGGAGGAGGACGTCGTCTTCATCAACACCGTACGTGTGACCGAGTACGGAGGTGCTGCCCGATTGTGGCACCGTCAAGATCGTCTATGCGCTTTTGAAAGCGGCAAGTGATCATCTTCTGGAACAACGAGATCTAATCTCGTAGGCTTTGGAAATCTTCAAGGGTTAGTCTCGTGATCCCCTCGTTGCTACCGTCTTCTAGATTAGATATTGGCTTGTGTTTCGTTCTTGCGGTAGGAAATTTTTTGTTTTCTATGCTACGAATCCCATCAGTGGTATCAGAGTCGTGTCTATGCATAGATTGGTTGCACGAGTAGAACACAATTGTTTTGTGGGCGTTGATGCTTTGTTGTCTTTAGTTCGAGTACTTTGCATCTTTGTGGCATAGTGGGATGAAGCGGCTCGGGCTAACTTTACATGACCGCGTTCATGAGATTTGCAACACGCTCAACATGCAACTTGTATTGCATAAGTGGCTTTGCGGGTGTCTGTCTCTCCTACTATAGTGAAGATTCAATTTACTTTTTCTATTGACAACACTAGTATCACCGTTGTGGTTCATGTTCGTAGGTAGATTGGATCTTATGTGAAAACCCTAAACCACGTAAAATAAGCAAACCAAATTAGAACCGTCTAACTTGTTTTTGCAGGGTTTGGTGATGTGATATGGCCATAATGTGATGATGAATATGTATGAGATGATCATTGTTGTATTGTGGCAACCGGCAGGAGCCTTATGGTTGTCTTTAAATTTCATGTTGAGTAGTATTTCAAACAAGTTGTAATAGTTGCTACATGGGAGTACAATCATGAAGACGGCGCCATGGACCTTGACGCTACGCCGACGATGATGGAGATCATGCCCGTTGATGATGGAGATCATGTCCGTGCTTTGGAGATGAAGATCAAAGGCGCAAAGACAAAGGGTCCATATCATATCACATATGAATTGCATGTGATGTTAATCCTTTTATGCATCTTATTTTGCTTAGATCGCGACGGTAGCATTATAAGATGATTCCTCTCACTAAATATCAAGATAATAAAGTGTTCATCCTTAGTAGCACCGCTGCTAAGACTTGTTGTTTCGAAGCATCACGTGATGATCGGGTGTGATAGATTCTACATGTGCATACAACGGGTGCAAGCCTGATTTGCACACGCGGATACTAAGGTTGCCTTGACGAGCCTAGCATGTACAGACATGGTCTCGGAACACGGGATACCGAAAGGTAGAGCATGAGTCATATGATTGATATGATGAACACTTTGAGTGTTCGCCAATGAAGTTACATCTTGTCTCGTGATGATCGGACTTGGTGTGGTGGATTTGGTTCGCGTGATCACTAAAGCAATGTGAGGGATATTGTTTTGATTGGGAGTTCACCTAGTTTTTAATTTTGTTGAATTAAAATTTGAACTCAATTTATCATAAACTTAGTCTAAACTATTGCAAATATATGCTGTAGATCATGGCGTCCCCATCAATCAATTTTAACCAGTTCCTAGAGAAAGAAAAGCTTAAAAGCAATGGTATCAACTTCACCGACTGGTTCTGTCATGTGAGGATCTTCCTCAATGGCGGAAGTCTGCAATATGTGCTTTATGCACCGCTAGGTTCCCCACCACTCCCTGCAGTATCCGAGGATGAGAAAAATGTTTACGAGACTCGGGTGACTCGCTATTCTCAAGTTCAGTGTGCCATCCTGTGCAGCCTAGATGCAGAGCTCCAAAAGCGTTTTGAGCACCATGACCCTTGTGATATGATCAATGAGCTCAAAGTTATCTTTGAAACTCATGCGGCTGTGGAGAGCTATGAGGCCTCGAAACAGTCCTTTGGCTGTATGATGGAAGAGGGCAGCTCCGTTAGTGAGCACGTGTTCGCTATGTCCAGACACGCGAAGAAGCTCAGTGACTTGGGGATTATCATCCCCAACCAGCTGGGTATTCATCGTGTTCTCCAATCACTGCCACCAAGTTACAAGAACTTCGTGATGAACTACAATATGCAGAACATGAACAAGGAGTTACCTGACCTCTTCTCCACGCTAAAATCTGCTGAGATTGAGATACAGAAAGAGCACCAAGTGTTGATGGTCAACAAGACCACCAGTTTCAAGAAACAAGGCAAACCTAAGAAGGGCAACGTCAAGAAGGGCTGCAAGAAAGCTGTCGCGCCTCCTCCTGAGAAGCCTAAGGGTGGCCCTAAACCTGATACTGAGTGCTATTACTGCAATGGGAAGGGGCACTTGAAGCGTAATTGCCCCAAATACTTGGTTGATCTGAAGAGTGGCCTTGTCAAGAAGAAGAAAGGTATATCTGATATACATGTTATAGATGTTTATCTTACTGGTTCTCGTACTAGTGCCTGGGTATTTGATACTGGTTCAGTTGCTCACATTTGTAACTCGAAACAGGAACTACGGAATAAACGAAGCCTATCGAGGGATGAAGTGACGATGCGCGTTGGAAATAGATCCAAGGTCGATGTGATCGATGTCGGCACGCTCCCTCTACATCTACCTTCGGGATTAGTTTTAAACCTCAATAATTATTATTTAGTGCCTGCGTTGAGCATGAACATTATATCTGGATCTTTTTTAATGCAAGACGGTTATTCATTCAAGTCTGAGAATAATGGTTGTTCTATTTTTATGAATAATATCTTTTATGGTCATGCGCCTGAGAAAAATGGTTTATTTCTATTAAGTCTCGATAGTAGTGATACACATGTTCATAACATGGATGCTGATGACCCACAAGTATAGGGGATCGCAACAGTCTTCGCGGGAAGTAAAACCCAATTTATTGATTCGACACAAGGGGAGACAAAGAATACTTGAAAGCCTTAACAGCGGAGTTGTCAATTCAGCTGCACCTGGAAACAGACTTGCTCGCAAGAGTTTATCGATGTAACAGTTTTATAGCGATGCTTGAGTAGTGAAATAACAGCAGCAGTGGAATAAAGACAGCAGTAGTGATTATAGTAAACAGCAGGATTAAATTATTGTAGGCACAGGGATGGATAACGGGCGTTGCATGGATGAGAGAAACTCATGTAACAATCAAAGCAGGGCATTTGCAGATAATAATAAAACGGTGTCCAAGTACTAAACAATCCATAGGCATGTGTTCCGTATATAGTCGTACGTGCTCGCAATGAGAAACTTGCACAACATCTTTTGTCCTACCAGCCGGTGTGTAATATCCCAGGTTTAGAAGTTACAAAATGAGAGAACACCAAAGTGTGCATTGCATCCATGCATAGAAAATCCAGAGAATTTTCGCGCTTTCAAATAAAACTTACCACAGTAACTGAAATTTCACTTGACTTGTTGGAACTGAAGTAGATCATCAAGTCAAGCGCTATAAACTTCTCTGTGATCTTTCCTAAAACCTTGTTTTGGGTAGAGATGATTTGATCTATGGATTAGATCAAATGGAATTATATTTACAACAACACATTCTTTAAGAATCAAACCCTAACTTATTAGCACTTAAAAGTTAGCAACTACCTTTGTGTGTAAATTAATTCACTTCTAAACTTATTACCAAATAAGGTAAACCACACGGTCTAAAGTGCATAAAAGCCACACATTCTTATTTAAATCATAACTTATTAAGTATATGGAATATCATAAAACTAAATCCATTTACATTACGATTTATAGTTCAAACTATTTGAATCAAACTGACTATGAGTATTTTGAAACTCATATGATCATGCCTTGGTGAAATCAAACACCAACTATCCAAATTTGAGGAATAACCTTCAACCTTGATCTTTTGATCAATATTATAATATAAATCCAATCCAATATGATTTAGTGACTCATCCACAATAATAAAACCATCCACAAGATATTTAGTAACAAATGCCACTTGGCTATCCAAAAATAAATCATATGAGAGGATAATGATCTTGCCACATAGGATGAAAATATCTACATGACTTGCTTTCCAAGCTATGCCACCTCATGCTCAAAGGATTGCTATGGATAAGGGCATGACAACCAAGCACCTTAGTCATCTAACCAACACAAGAGTCACCACCTATGTGTCATGATGCTAGAGCTTGCCCAAGCCTATAAATAGAGCCACACCTTTCATCCATTTGCTCATCAAGTACCATGATACATGGGAACAAACACATAGAGCCACTCCATGTGAATTAGCTAGGATCAAGATGAAGAAGCTAGGAGGTGGAGGCATACCACAAGATGAAGGTTTATCAGATTTCCTGAAGAACAAGCTACAGAATATTGCAAGGTAGAATCCCTAGGCAAACCATATATTTATAGGATCATATCATCATATCTTGAGTAGGACCTTAGGCTATTACAAGACATATAGAAGTGAGAAAGATTATAGATGTTAACCATAGCCATGTCTATCCTAGATAATTTTAGAGTAGTATTACATCTTACTTGTTTAAACCAACCTTTAATCTTGTAGATGAGAGCCATGTTCCATTAGTGAAACATAACCAAAGCTTATGCTCATATTCTAATCCTAGTTGTGTATCACATTGGTGATCACTACTTAAACCCTAAACTACATTTGAATTCCAACCCGTGGATTAACTTGGATTATAATTAGAACCCTGCCATACCTCATGCCTAGTTATACTTCAATTTAGTGAATCTTATGCAAAACCCTAAACCTTTTAAGTAGAATTCACCCCATATAGAATATAAGGTCCTAACTTGTGTATCATGGATCACAAGTATAAACCAATCCATATACACTTATAAACTAAATGCCATTTGGTGAGTAGAGTGAAACAAACATTCAATTCTATTTGGCTTTCCAAGTACTTGCTTTGGGAACCAAATGAAATAGTATTTTTATAAAATAGAATCACCACAAGAGCAATTGAATTAACTATGAGGATTATAGGATTCATCCTAAATAATTTAAGTCAAGGCTTGATTGATGATTATAGAGGTTATATCACCACTCTTCTTAAACCCTAAGAACTATCATACACATAAAATCATGAACCAATCCCATTTCCTTTACCATTTGTTAAACCCTAGCCATAATTAAATAATATGTGAGTAATCACTATGGTTAAACACTTGCAAAATATAATATGTTCACCATTCACATGTTCTCAATTTCAGATCTTTTAAAACAGAATTGATTCCTCATAAGAACAAAAATTTATCAATTATAAAATGGTTGTTTAACAACAAAACAATGAAGTAAACATGATTATCAAATTATCTTAATACTCAAATATTTTAGAACCTGAAAAACAAAACAGAATTCAATTTGAATTCAAACCAGTAAATAAAAACAGAAAAAGAAAACAGAGATTTGAAAAAGAGAATTGGAGGGAAACTTACCTGGCAGGCTGTAGCAGCCCAAAGCCAAGCCCACCAGCAGTCCAGCCCACCAACGAAAATGACCCACCATACCGTTTCGATGGCTTTAAGAATCGTGCGAGAGGAAAAAACGACCGTCGTCTTCCCCGGCGTCGACAGCGAGGTTGCGCCAGTAGGCCACGATCCTCGTCGACGATAAGGACGTCCCGGACGCGTAGAAGCTTCCAGAACTCCTCTCTAAGTCTCTCGCGTCCGAGTCTATCCGCAGGAGTGCAAAGATCTTCGCCAGACCACCTTCCAGAGACCGCCACCCCTCGGCCATCATCGTCGTCGTGTCGCAGCCTCCGTGCTCCCCTCGGCCTATAAATAGGGGTGAAAGCACCGCCAAGCACTTATTGATCTCATCCACTCCTCCAGATCTTCTCTATCCCTCTCTAGCTCTCAATTTCATCCACGCCAGTACGCCGGAGCCGAGGAAGAACACGGCGGTACAGGCCACCCCAGCCTCAGGCGCGTGGTCGAGGAGAAGCGCCTGGCGCCGTAGATCATCTGGGAGGAAAGAATCGTCCTGAATCTTCCTCAAGCCGACGAATTTCGCCGATCCCTTCTGCAGCATATCACCGGTAATGGCGAATTCATCACCGTCTCCCTCGATAATCGACATCGCCGACCTCACCATCGTGTCCAGGGTGAGATTGCACATCCATAGATCCCTAATTTACATCTTCTCGCCGTCTGTAGCCAATTCTCGCGTTTTGGCCGGAGCTCGCCGCCGCAGAGATGCTCGCCGGAGTTGCTCCGGTGACCTATCGGTGGTGGCATTGATGCTCATCTACTCAGTATCTGCTCGCGGTTCTAACGCGCCTCGAATCGTCGCCTATAGTGCACTGTACCGTCCTCGCCGTTGCTCGCCGGCGCTCTCTCCGGCGAGGTGACGTGGAGGTGGACCCGCTGGTTGTGTTGAC
Source organism: Lolium perenne (assembly GCF_019359855.2). Classification (NCBI taxonomy): domain Eukaryota; kingdom Viridiplantae; phylum Streptophyta; class Magnoliopsida; order Poales; family Poaceae; genus Lolium; species Lolium perenne. The sequence goes on from NC_067250.2 coordinate 135,421,357, forward strand.
TTGGTCAGCTGCCAACGAGGCAGGAGACTAGTCAGCGACCCCACCAGTCAGTGTCTCAGACTAGGGTATGAACCGGTGTGTTTAGTATTTTTGCTTTATTTCAAATTCCAGAAAATCACTGAAACTTTGCAAAATCATAGAAATTTCATTTCAACTCATAAAAATATAAATAATATATCAAAATGCTCACAAAAATAAACTCTATCCAAATAAAATATAAAACAAAAATGTGTGTCAAAATAAAAATCCATTTATTTTTAACTTCTTTAATTATGCCTTTTCATTTATTTAAAATGCAAATTGAATTCAATAAATAATTAAATTCCAAAAATTAAATTTTAACTATTCAGTAACTACATAAAATGTTAAGATTAATTTTCTTTATCATAGTTGCATTAACTTAATTATTAGTGGTAATTCATAAACCCTAATTTGAAAATTCTAAGTTACTATTTTCTTAAATAATAATAAATCAAGAAAATACTAAAACCAATCTTAATTTAGTAACTTAAATATTGTGAACTTAAATAATTTTAATTTGCAAGTTATTATTTTTAAAACCTAGTAATAATTTTTAAACCCTTATCTCTGAATTAAACCTAATTAGGAGTTACCCTAATTATTAATTCTTGTGGAAGTTAATAAAATGCCAAACCATTAATAATTATGCTTCAAAGTAATTAGTTACCACACCTATATTTCCCATCATCATTTTAGGAGATGTACCATAATTTAGAAACCCTAGTTTTAATTCAAGTAAGACATTGATCGCATTATTTCATGTATTCATCCATAGTAGTTGCAAACCTAAAACCCTAGGGATTTAATCCATGTGATCATTACACTTTAGAAGCAACTCTAAAACCCTAATTTTGTGTCACATGTGATCATGTGAGATTCACTTAACATATAGAACCCTAATAAGCAACAATTGAATGCATGCTTATGATCCACTAGCATAAAAAAAAAACCAAGTCACATGAGATTATCATTCCATGTCCCTATTCTTAATTAAAACCTATATGATCCACTAGTACCACCTAAGTATAAACCCTAACTTGTTAATTGAATTAGTATCATTGACCACTATTACTATATACCATACCATTAAAATCAACCTCAATCATCCAACCCTAGTAGAATTATAACAATGAACCCTAGTACCAACCTTGTGTAGCAGTTCACAACACATGCTCCTATTTCCACTCAACCCTACTTAGTAAATGATAAACCACTTAGTTAGAAACCATTAGAGATTATTTAGTAAAGCAAATGTGAAGCCATAGTAAATCTAATAGCAAACCTATGGAACCATCTCAATAACCATCCTTTGATATGATACCATAATCAACCATAGTAATAAACCTACCAATACTTGCTATATAGAAGCCCATTCAACTTAAGAACCCAACTAGTCCCTATTAGTGGAACTAAATGAATTCAATAGTAAACCCTAGAAAGCCATAGCTCCTATGTATAGTAGATCATATTCTTATTTAACCTGTTCTTCAAAAGTTATTCTTTTGAAGTACAAATGTCAATCCAACCTTAGAAGCCCTAATCCTTATTTGAAATACTTCTTATTTCTTAAACAACATATTCTACAAAAGTTATTCTTTTGAGGTATAGCATAAGTAATCATCAACCATGACCTGTAGAACTTAAAATTGACAACTGTTCTTTACATATTATTCCATCACTATTCTGTATGTGTATGATTGTTATGATGTCTAATATCACTTGGTTATGATGCTAATATAACCAAACCCTAATAAGAACCTTGTTTGAGAATCATTCTAAAAGTGCAACTAACCCTCAAGAAATCTTTACAACTCATACATCCTAAATAATCGTGGTTAGGTTACTCTCGGGACGATTGCATCTCATACTATGCATTATAGCATCTTTGCCAGTTCTTTAAACATTGTCCTTATCGGACGATGATGGTATTTCAGCATTTGGAGTTCTCACGTATCGACGCTTTTGCCTGCATAATCTTGCAGTCAAGAAAGGCAAGTTCATCGCTTGCTCATGTCATTTGATTATTTGTATCAAACTATATGCAAAGTACTATATTTATCACTCATGCATTGAAAAGCAAAGTATTATTTTACAATTATGAATATGACTATGTGGAGGGCAATGGAACCATGGTATGTGTTGATATGGTGGAGGTTCCATTGCATGGGTACTACTCATCTAGGATTAATTACCAATGCCGTCCAGTGATTCTAGCGCCGTACATATCGCGTTATCCATAAGATCTATAATGGCTCTGGGGAAGTCAGCTGTATCTTTTCCCTTCTGCACGCCAACGGATTGGTAGAGCCGGCGGGGTGTTGGAGGCACTGCCGTAGGTTGGGATAGCCTTTTAAATCCCCATCCATTAGTGATGATGGCTCTACGATCTATGATGGATTGTCCGGAGTACACCGTGAGTAAAGCCGTATTATCGGGAGAAGTCTACTGGGGGTGTACGGTTGGACAAAAGGGTGGGTTTGCAGGGTCGCGGAGAAGGCAGTGATTGGCTTGGATCTTATACTGGGCCTCACACCAAAGGAAGTGTGGACGGGGACATACTCTCGGCCGGCAACATGGTTAAGATCTCTTGTGGGGTAAAGTAACGCACCTCTGCAGAGGGTATCAAGAATTGTGACTGTCACTCCCTGTTCCGGGAAGGGAACTGCGAACGCGGCAGGAAAGGAACTCCACGAAGTTCTAGTCAACCTGTGAAGACTGACGGGCATAGTTTTCAGAATAAAATAAACCTTTTGAAGAAATGATTACAAAAACTTGCATTGGCCTATGACTTTCTTGTCTATGGCTGTAGCTAGTGCATGATACACATATTTCCTAATATGAACTTGCTGAGTACGCTCGTACTCATTCTATCTCGTTTGAACCCCCTTCTTAGATCAAGGCACCGAAGGAGAAACTACCGTGGAACTCGAAGACAGAGGAGTCAACTGAAACAAGATGAGGAATCCAGTCAAAGAAGTCAATGGAGTCAACTTCTGCATCAGCTATAATGGAAATCTAGACTAGTGATAGAAGGGAACTTTTCCCTAATCATAGCACCTAAGTAGCTAGAATTCTATAGCAAGCCAATTAGCTCTTAAACTTGAGTTAGCAATAAGATAAACTACGAGTCGTTCTTCTGGAGCTTTATTTGAAGTTTTACCTCACTGTAAAGTAGGAGGTTGTGTTGATCTTATGTAAACAGCTCGTGTGTACTTCTATAGACATACCTTGGACTCGCATATGTTTCTGTTGTACCACTCTGAGAGATGTAATATGAGTGGAACGGTGTTTCACTTGTGTTATGTCAACGACTTGTGTACTACACCATGCAGTGGTACGCTGGGTCACCACAGCTGGTATCAGAGCAAATGCTTTGACCCTAGGATTAAAACCCTTTAAAGGAGACCTATAGGTTTGGTAGTGTCTATAGGAAGGGATTTAGCTAAGCCAACTATGCTAAACCAACTATTCTTTTGACTTGAGATGGGTATTCACTTGAGAATAATCCTGACACACTTGAGTCAATCTTTCTTATCTATCTTTCTTAAGTAAAGTTAGTTAGTTATCTGGCTTCATTCCAAATAATTAGAACACCATTGGAGCTTAAGATAATTGGTGGTAGTAGACCACAGTTGGTATACAACACATGGTAGTCCAAAGAGAGGATACAACCATAAGGAAGATATCCTATTGGAAGAAGTATACCAATATAAGTATTGTTAAGTAAGAGTCATTAAAAAGACTAAGATGAATGATGTTAAGTGAGGAATATAAGATATATAAGGTAGTATATGTCTATGATGAGTCAATCATGGGAGGTAAGGAAGAGTGATAGGAGTTACATGAGTCTACTTTCAATAATAAACTAGGAACTCATATATGATTCACTTGGGAATCATGGTATGATGGAGTAGAACATCATAAGTACGATAACAAAAGGATGATAAGGAGTAGGATTTAGGGAATAGTTTGAAATCTTAGGCCTTAAAATCCTAATAACTGTACCAAGTATGTTAGAACCATAGTTCTTAATTTAAAGAAGGCTTATTTAGAGCATATCACATAGAGAAATCCTAGAGTTAGAGGTGGTATATTCTAAACAATCATGTGTTTAGAGTAGACATGTTAGAACTAATTGTATTATAGGAAGTAGTCCTCAATAGCACATATATATGGTATACTATTTTGTTAGTACTTCCAAAGAAAACTAGGTTAACTTCAACTGTCCCAGGCCATTTTGTTTCAAAATTGTCTCATTGCAAATGTGCAATTAAGATGAATGTTGAGACAAATAGAAGAAATTCACGTATTATGCTAAGTATCACAACCTAAACCCTATCTTATGTGGTGTTATATACTACACATCTGAACCTGATGTTTAGGGATGTCTTACCCAACTATTTTATTCGGGCATATAAGGATGTGTATTATATGCACAAAGCTGGATTTTCTTGGACTTTATTGGATTTTTATTGATTAACTAGATCCATACATGAAGTTTGACTTTGATATGCAAATGCATGTTGCAATATCAAGCTCTTACTTGATGTTATAGGTCTAGGGGGAAAGGTATTCGTGTGAGGAAGTGACGAATTCTAAAGATTTTGAAGATACGATGAAGGTTCACTAGAAGAAAGAAGTCAAATGGTGGGAAGCAACCACAATACTCAAAAGGAAGGACTAATCAAAACTCACTTCTATCCTTAAACAAGGAGTACTTCAACATGGAAGTATCATGGAAGTGAGAAAAATAGTGAATATGGAGCAGTAGAAGTGGAGTCATATTCCTTATGGAAGAAGGGAATGCAAGTGAAGTCACTTACAATACTATTTTCGTGGTTATCTTGCAAAACAAACCCTAGAAGAAGGAAAATAGACAAGTGAAGTCGTAGCTGGTATAATAAGACCGCAACTGATATAGGATGACCATGAAGAGAAAGTATGTGAGGTGAGGTATATCTTAACTAAAACTATGTAAGTAGCCACAGCTGGTAGGTAGATATTGCCTAAAACCATAACATAGCCACAGCTGGTATGCAATCAGCCACATCTGGTACTAGGTAGTCTACAGCTGGTACCAGATAGCTCACAACCTGAACATTTCTTTACCCTAAAAGAAAGGGGGATTCCGCAGCTAGTATTTCACAGCTGGTATCTCGTAGTTGGTAAATATTTAGTCGGAGGATTCATAATGGATACCCACAACTGTGTGGATACACCGCAAAGAATTCTTCGTGAGACTTTAGAAAGGTACAAAATATAAACTAGACTTAAACCAACTACCTAACCTTGGAGTTTAATGATTAGAAGAAAGTAAGTTTGAAGATCATAAGTAAACTCCAAGGAGGAGAGGAAGGCTGAAGGAGAAGTATTAAAATATAATATTTGGAGTATGATGGACCAAGAAGAAGGTCTGAACTGAGAGGAAGTCCAATCTTATTTTTATAAGGTTGTTGGGAACTACCCATATAAAAGTACTCTCAGGAGGTTGTCAGACCAGAAGCCGAGGTTCATATCTCGAGGAAGTAAGGGTTAGACCTTAACTTGAGTGGGTAATTGTAATTACTCCAAAACCAAGAGAACTTAAGTAAGCTTAAGATAATGAAGTTGGATGAAGAAGATGTCGGAGGACAATCCAAGCTTAAGAAGATACTATATGAAGAAGTTTGGCCATACTAAAACATAAGCCTAGTAGAAAGATTCCTTTCATGGAACCTAAAGAAACCAAAAAGAGGATAACTAGTATAAACTAGAAGCCATGATTGGATGGACTAAAAGAGTCTAATCCATTCGTAAGAATAAACCACCAGGACCATGCTTATTGTAAATACCTTACGAAGTACCATCACTTTCGTTATGGTAGTAAGGGACAACAATACCTTACCTTAAATAAATCTTTTAGAATTAAGGTTTGGACATCGCAGCTGGTACACCATAGTGCCATATTAAACCGCAGCTGGTAGAACCAAGCTTTGAGTACCCAAATAGGAAAATGTCACCACAACCACTTGTACAGTCCATTAACACAATAAGATGTCCTAATCCAAGAATCTTTGGAGAGTAAGCCTATAAGCTTAGAGTGTTCGAAGAAATCATAGAATTAAAGAAAGTATCAGTGCCAGACATCAGAAGACTTTAGGAAGGATCTGGACAAGGGATATATACAACTATATCTAGTGTGATCACCATGGAGTTGAAGGATGGTGATCTGTTCAAGACATTTCAACATTCCGAAACATGAGAGCGTTCGAACTTCGGGACGAAGTTCAGTTTAAGGGGGAGAGGCTGTAATATCCCAGGTTTAGAAGTTACAAAATGAGAGAACACCAAAGTGTGCATTGCATCCATGCATAGAAAATCCGGGGAATTTTCGCGCTTTCAAATAAAACTTACCACAGTAACTGAAATTTCACTTGACTTGTTGGAACTGAAGTAGATCATCAAGTCAAGCGCTATAAACTTCTCTGTGATCTTTCCTAAAACCTTGTTTTGGGTAGAGATGATTTGATCTATGGATTAGATCAAATGGAATTATATTTACAACAACACATTCTTTAAGAATCAAACCCTAACTTATTAGCACTTAAAAGTTAGCAACTACCTTTGTGTGTAAATTAATTCACTTCTAAACTTATTACCAAATAAGGTAAACCACAGGGTCTAAAGTGCATAAAAGCCACACATTCTTATTTCAATCATAACTTATTAAGTATATGGAATATCATAAAACTAAATCCATTTACATTACAATTTATAGTTCAAACTATTTGAATCAAACTGACTATGAGTATTTTGAAACTCATATGATCATGCCTTGGTGAAATCAAACACCAACTATCCAAATTTGAGGAATAACCTTCAACCTTGATCTTTTGATCAATATTATAATATAAATCCAATCCAATATGATTTAGTGACTCATCCACAATAATAAAACCATCCACAAGATATTTAGTAACAAATGCCACTTGGCAATCCAAAAATAAATCATATGAGAGGATAATGATCTTGCCACATAGGATGAAAATATCTACATGACTTGCTTTCCAAGCTATGCCACCTCATGCTCAAAGGATTGCTATGGATAAGGGCATGACAACGAAGCACCTTAGTCATCTAACCAACACAAGAGTCACCACCTATGTGTCATGATGCTAGAGCTTGCCCAAGCCTATAAATAGAGCCACACCTTTCATCCATTTGCTCATCAAATACCATGATACATGGGAACAAACACATAGAGCCACTCCGTGTGAATTAGCTAGGATCAAGATGAAGAAGCTAGGAGGTGGAGGCATACCACAAGATGAAGGTTTATCAGATTTCCTGAAGAACAAGCTACAGAATATTGCAAGGTAGAATCCCTAGGCAAACCATATATTTATAGGATCATATCATCATATCTTGAGTAGGACTTAGGCTATTACAAGACATATAGAAGTGAGAAAGATTATAGATGTTAACCATAGCCATGTCTATCCTAGATAATTTTAGAGTAGTATTATATCTTACTTGTTTAAACCAACCTTTAATCTTGTAGATGAGAGCCATGTTCCATTAGTGAAACATAACCAAAGCTTATGCTCATATTCTAATCCTAGTTGTGTATCACATTGGTGATCACTACTTAAACCCTAAACTACATTTGAATTCCAACCCATGGATTAACTTGGATTATAATTAGAACCCTGCCATACCTCATGCCTAGTTATACTTCAATTTAGTGAATCTTATGCAAAACCCTAAACCTTTTAAGTAGAATTCACCCCACATAGAATATAAGGTCCTAACTTGTGTATCATGGATCACAAGTATAAACGAATCCATATACACTTATAAACTAAATGCCATTTGGTGAGTAGAGTGAAACAAACATTCAATTCTATTTGGCTTTCCAAGTACTTGCTTTGGGAACCAAATGAAATAGTATTTTTATAAAATAGAATCACCACAAGAGCAATTGAATTAACTATGAGGATTATAGGATTCATCCTAAATAATTTAAGTCAAGGCTTGATTGATGATTATAGAGGTTATATCACCACTCTTCTTAAACCCTAAGAACTATCATACACATAAAATCATGAACCAATCCCATTTCCTTTACCATTTGTTAAACCCTAGCCATAATTAAATAATATGTGAGTAATCACTATGGTTAAACACTTGCAAAATATAATATGTTCACCATTCACATGTTCTCAATTTCAGATCTTTTAAAACAGAATTGATTCCTAAATTTAAAGTAATGGAATTGAACCCTAAAATTCATATCTAATTACACTTTTAACTTGTGCCTCATAAGAACAAAAATTTATCAATTATAAAATGGTTGTTTAACAACAAAACAATGCAGTAAAAATGATTATCAAATTATCTTAATACTCAAATATTTTAGAACCTGAAAAACAAAACAGAATTCAATTTGAATTCAAACCAGTAAATAAAAACAGAAAAAGAAAACAGAGATTTGAAAAAGAGAATTGGAGGGAAACTTACCTGGCAGGCCGTAGCAGCCCAAAGCCAAGCCCACCAGCAGTCCAGCCCACCAACGAAAATGACCCACTATACCGTTTCGATGGCTTTAAGAATCGTGCGAGAGGAAAAAACGACCGTCGTCTTCCCCGGCGTCGACAGCGAGCTTGCGCCAGTAGGCCACGATCCTCGTCGACGATAAGGACGTCCCGGACGCGTAGAAGCTTCCAGAACTCCTCTCTAAGTCTCTCGCGTCCGAGTCTATCCGCAGGAGTGCAAAGATCTTCGCCAGACCACCTTCCAGAGACCGCCACCTCTCGGCCATCATCGTCGTCGTGTCGCAGCCTGCGTGCTCCTCTCGGCCTATAAATAGGGGTGAAAGCACCGCCGAGCACTTCTTGATCTCATCCACTCCTCCAGATCTTCTCTATCCCTCTCTAGCTCTCAATTTCATCCACGCCAGTACGCCGGAGCCGAGGAAGAACACGGCGGTACTGGCCACCCCAGCCTCAGGCGCGTGGTCGAGGAGAAGCGCCTGGCGCCGTAGATCATCTGGGAGGAAAGAATCGTCCTGAATCATCCTCAAGCCGACGAATTTCGCCGATCCCTTCTGCAGCATATCGCCGGTAATGGCGAATTCATCGCCGTCTCCCTCGATAATCGACATCGCCGACCTCACCATCGTGTCCAGGGTGAGATTGCACATCCATAGATCCCTAATTTACATCTTCTCGCCGTCTGTAGCCAATTCTCGCGTTTTGGCCGGAGCTCGCCGCCGCAGAGATGCTCGCCGGAGTTGCTCCGGTGACCTATCGGTGGTGGCGTTGATGCTCATCTACTCAGTATCTGCTCGCGGTTCTAACGCGCCTCGAATCGTCGCCTATAGTGCACTGTACCGTCCTCGCCGTTGCTCGTCGGCGCTCTCTCCGGCGAGGTGACGTGGAGGTGGACCCGCTGGTCGTGTTGACTTGGTCAGCTGCCAACGAGGCAGGAGACTAGTCAGCGACCCCACCAGTCAGTGTCTCAGACTAGGGTATGAACCGGTGTGTTTAGTATTTTTGCTTTATTTCAAATTCCAGAAAATCACTGAAACTTTGCAAAATCATAGAAATTTCATTTCAACTCATAAAAATATAAATAATATATCAAAATGCTCACAAAAATAAACTCTATCCAAATAAAATATAAAACAAAAATGTGTGTCAAAATAAAAATCCATTTATTTTTAACTTCTTTAATTATGCCTTTTCATTTATTTAAAATGCAAATTGAATTCAATAAATAATTAAATTCCAAAAATTAAATTTTAACTATTCAGTAACTAAATAAAATGTTAAGATTAATTTTCTTTATCATAGTTGCATTAACTTAATTATTAGTGGTAATTCATAAACCCTAATTTGAAAATTCTAAGTTACTATTTTCTTAAATAATAATAAATCAAGAAAATACTAAAACCAATCTTAATTTAGTAACTTAAATATTGTGAACTTAAATAATTTTAATTTGCAAGTTATTATTTTTAAAACCTAGTAATAATTTTTAAACCCTTATCTCTGAATTAAACCTAATTAGGAGTTACCCTAATTATTAATTCTTGTGGAAGTTAATAAAATGCCAAACCATTAATAATTATGCTTCAAAGTAATTAGTTACCACACCTATATTTCCCATCATCATTTTAGGAGATGTACCATAATTTAGAAACCCTAGTTTTAATTCAAGTAAGACATTGATCGCATTATTTCATGTATTCATCCATAGTAGTTGCAAACCTAAAACCCTAGGGATTTAATCCATGTGATCATTACACTTTAGAAGCAACTCTAAAACCCTAATTTTGTGTCACATGTGATCATGTGAGATTCACTTAACATATAGAACCCTAATAAGCAACAATTGAATGCATGCTTATGATCCACTAGCATAAAAAAAAAACCAAGTCACATGAGATTATCATTCCATGTCCCTATTCTTAATTAAAACCTATATGATCCACTAGTACCACCTAAGTATAAACCCTAACTTGTTAATTGAATTAGTATCATTGACCACTATTACTATATACCATACCATTAAAATCAACCTCAATCATCCAACCCTAGTAGAATTATAACAATGAACCCTAGTACCAACCTTGTGTAGCAGTTCACAACACATGCTCCTATTTCCACTCAACCCTACTTAGTAAATGATAAACCACTTAGTTAGAAACCATTAGAGATTATTTAGTAAAGCAAATGTGAAGCCATAGTAAATCTAATAGCAAACCTATGGAACCATCTCAATAACCATCCTTTGATATGATACCATAATCAACCATAGTAATAAACCTACCAATACTTGCTATATAGAAGCCCATTCAACTTAAGAACCCAACTAGTCCCTATTAGTGGAACTAAATGAATTCAATAGTAAACCCTAGAAAGCCATAGCTCCTATGTATAGTAGATCATATTCTTATTTAACCTGTTCTTCAAAAGTTATTCTTTTGAAGTACAAATGTCAATCCAACCTTAGAAGCCCTAATCCTTATTTGAAATACTTCTTATTTCTTAAACAACATATTCTACAAAAGTTATTCTTTTGAAGTATAGCATAAGTAATCATCAACCATGACATGTAGAACTTAAAATTGACAACTGTTCTTTACATATTATTCCATCACTATTCTGTATGTGTATGATTGTTATGATGTCTAATATCACTTGGTTATGATGCTAATATAACCAAACCCTAATAAGAACCTTGTTTGAGAATCATTCTAAAAGTGCAACTAACCCTCAAGAAATCTTTACAACTCATACATCCTAAATAATCGAGGTTAGGTTACTCTCGGGACGATTGCATCTCATACTATCCATTATAGCATCTTTGCCAGTTCTTTAAACATTGTCCTCACCGGACGATGATGGTATTTCAGCATTTGGAGTTCTCACGTATCGAAGCTTTTGCCTGCATAATCTTGCAGTCAAGAAAGGCAAGTTCATCGCTTGCTCATGTCATTTGATTATTTGTATCAAACTATATGCAAAGTACTATACTTATCACTCATGCATTGAAAAGAAAAGTATTATTTTACAATTATGAATATGACTATGTGGTGGGCAATGGAACCATGGTATGTGTTGATATGGTGGAGGTTCCATTGCATGGGTACTACTCATCTAGGATTAATTACCAATGCCGTCCAGTGATTCTAGCGCCGTACATATCGCGTTATCCATAAGATCTATAATGGCTCTGGGGAAGTCAGCTGTATCTTTTCCCTTCTGCACGCCAACGGATTGGTAGAGCCGGCGGGGTGTTGGAGGCACTGCCGTAGGTTGGGATAGCCTTTTAAATCCCCATCCATTAGTGATGATGGCTCTACGATCTATGATGGATTGTCCGGAGTACACCGTGAGTAAAGCCGTATTATCGGGAGAAGTCTACTGGGGGTGTACGATTGGACAAAAGGGTGGGTTTGCAGGGTCGCGGAGAAGGCAGTGATTGGCTTGGATCTTATACTGGGCCTCACACCAAAGGAAGTGTGGACGGGGACATACTCTCGGCCGGCAACATGGTTAAGATCTCTTGTGGGGTAAAGTAACGCACCTCTGCAGAGGGTATCAAGAATTGTGACTGTCACTCCCTGTTCCGGGAAGGGAACTGCGAACGCGGCAGGAAAGGAACTCCACGAAGTTCTAGTCAACCTGTGAAGACTGACGGGCATAGTTTTCAGAATAAAATAAACCTTTTGAAGAAATGATTACAAAAACTTGCATTGGCCTATGACTTTCTTGTCTATGGCTGTAGCTAGTGCATGATACACATATTTCCTAATATGAACTTGCTGAGTACGCTCGTAATCATTCTATCTCGTTTGAACCCCCTTCTTAGATCAAGGCACCGAAGGAGAAACTACCGTGGAACTCGAAGACAGAGGAGTCAACTGAAACAAGATGAGGAATCCAGTCAAAGAAGTCAATGGAGTCAACTTCTGCATCAGCTATAATGGAAATCTAGACTAGTGATAGAAGGGAACTTTTCCCTAATCATAGCACCTAAGTAGCTAGAATTCTATAGCAAGCCAATTAGCTCTTAAACTTGAGTTAGCAATAAGATAAACTACGAGTCGTTCTTCTGGAGCTTTATTTGAAGTTTTACCTCACTGTAAAGTAGGAGGTTGTGTTGATCTTATGTAAACAACTCGTGTGTACTTCTATAGACATACCTTGGACTCGCATATGTTTCTGTTGTACCACTCTGAGAGATGTAATATGAGTGGAACGGTGTTTCACTTGTGTTATGTCAACGACTTGTGTACTACACCATGCAGTGGTACGCTGGGTCATCACACGGTGGCAGCCTGGCCTCTAGGGAATCTACTGGATATTAAGGTACTCCTTTTAATAAAGTACCGGAGCAAAGCATTAACACTCCGTGAACACATGTGATCCTCACATCACTGCCATCCCCTCCGGTTGTCCCGATTTCTGTCACTTTGGGGCCTCGGGTTCCGGACAGCGACATGTGTATACAACTTGCAGGTAAGATCATAAAACAATGCATATCATCATGAAACAATAACATGTTCAGATCTGTGATCATGGCACTCGGGCCCTAGTGACAAGCATTAAGCATAACAAGTTGCAACAATATCATCAAAGTACCAATTACGGACACTAGGCACTATGCCCTAACAATCTTATGCTATTACATGACCAATCTCATCCAATCCCTACCATCCCCTTCAGCCTACAGCGGGGGAATTACTCACACATGGATGGGGGAAACATGGCTGGTCGATGGAGAGGCGTCGGTGGTGATGATGGCGATGATCTCCTCCAATTCCCCGTCCCGGCGGAGTGCCAGAACGGAGTTTCTGGTCCCGAGACGGACTTTCGCGATGTGGCGGCGTTCTGGAGGGTTTCTGGCGACTTCGACTTCCTGCCTCGCGTTTTTAGATTGAAACCTTTAAGTAGTCCAGAGGAGGGCGTCAGAGGGCAGCCGATGGGGCCACACGCTAGGGCGGCGCGCCCCCCTCCAGGCCGCGCCGGCCTAGCGTCTGGGGGCCCTGGGCCTCCCCCAGGCCTGCCCTTCTGGCTCCGTGATTCTTCAGGTAAAATAGGCCCTTCGGTATAAATTCCGAGGATTTTCCTGAAAGTTGAATTTCTGCACAAAAACGAGACACCAGAGCAATTGTGCTGAAAACAGCGTTAGTCCGTGTTAGTTGTATCCAAAATACACAGATTAGAGGCAAAACAATAGCAAAAGTGTTCGGGAAAGTAGATACATTTTGGACGTATCAACTCCCCCAAGCTTAGCTTATTGCTTGTCCTCAAGCAATTCAGTTAACAACTGAGTGCGATAAAAGAACTTTCACGAACACATTTGCTCATATGATGTAAATATTCTCATGATATGGCTAACACTTAGGCAGTTCATAATAATATACATGCAAATAAGATCATCTAATAGCTATGTCAATCATGGAAAGGTACCAACAAATTAATTATAAGCATCATGAATCATGTTCATAAGCAGGACTGCAATGTTCATAAAAGGGTATGATAAAGAGGTATCTCGCTTGCCCAAATTTGAACAGAAAAACATAAATGCCCAGGCACCTCTGAAGTTCATAGAAAGACTAGAAATAAAGATTGTCAATGATAAAAGCATCAAAGTTATACCACTGTCAATCATATTTTGGGACAAGCATATTATACTAAGAATGACAGTTGTGCTCTCAAGAAAGTGCTCAAAGAAAAGATGGTGACACAGCGTAAAAGTAAAAGATTGACCCTTCGTAGAGGGAAGCAGGGATTAACATGCGCTAGAGCTTTTCATTTTTAAAACAGGAGTAAAATTATTTTGAGAGGTGTTTGTTGTTGTCAACGAATGGTAATGGGTACACCAACTACCTCGCCAACCAGACTTTCAAGAGCGGCTCCCATGAAGGACGTTATTTCTACCAGGAAGGTAGATCATCCCTCTTCTCTTTTGTTTACACATGTACTTTAGTTTTTGTTATGAGTGACACTCCCCCCAACCTTTGCTTACACAAGACATGGCTAACCGAATCCTCGGGTGCCTACCATCAATCTCATAACATGGAGGAGTGTCTATTTGCAAAATTAAGTTGCTTACTGATGAATCAGAGCAAAACATGTGAAGAGAATTATTAATGAAGTTATTAATTGGGGCTGGGCACCCCGTTGCCAGCTCTTATTATGAAGGTCTGTCAAAAGTAAATGACAAGGTTGAAAGATAAACACCACATACTTCCTCATGAGCTATAAAAGATTAACAAAATTGAGAAGCATTTTGAAAGTTTAAAGGTAGCGCATGAGAATTTACTTGGAATGGTTTGCAATGCCATGCATAGGTATTTATGGTGGACACTTTGGATTAACTTGGTTTTCAGGGGTTTGGAAGCACGAGCAGCGTTCCCGCTCAGCACAAGTGAAGGCTAGCAATAGACTAGGGAGCGACAAATCAAGAGAGCAGTCACTGTCATAATCATGCTTGCGGCAAAATAAATTAACGGAGGCATAAAAGTGATACAAGAACTCTGAAGCAAAGTAAATCATCGAGGCTTAATTGACCTTTGTTCAGTCATATGCATGCGTGAGCATGTGCCAAGTCGATTCAAATGAATTATTCAGAGGAGGATACCACAATGTCATACCTATTTATGAATAAAACAATGCAAGCAAACATTCATGACATGCTACTCATATTAATAAATTGGAGCTAAACATGAGAGATCATGAACTACTAGACTTTCTTAAATGACATATACCTCACATGAACCAACGAAGCATGCTCACATGGATGAGTATATGTACAAAAATGAAAACAAATAGAGTTCATACCAGCCTCTCACCACAGTCGAATTGTCGTAGATCGTCATTATTGCCTTTCACTTGTGTAGCTTGAATAATATGAAATGAAAACCACGCTCCAGCCACCGAAGACCATTGAACTCAAAATGAACTTTACAAAACCAAAGAAGAACAGCAAATATTTTTGGTGTTTTCGAATTAGAAACAAGAACAAAAGGAAACAAGCAAACAAAGCAAAATCTTTTTGGATTTTCTTATAGCAAACCAACGATAGCAAATAAAGCAAAATAAATGTAACAAACCAAAATAAGAAAATGGTGAAGAGAAACAACATAAATATTTTTGGTCTTTTTGTGTTTTAGGAAAGAAACAAAGCAAAAACTAGAAAATGAAAACTAGAAAAGTCACATAAACACAAAGCAGCAGGAATTCGTCAAACTTGACAGCAGTACAGTAATCGATTTTTAAGAAATTCTTCCGCTGATCAGCTCGAAAAGTGTTAAACTAATGAAAGTTAGATAACAACCTGGGGAACATGCACAAAAATTGTCTTCGCAAAATAACGTTCTGGCTGTTTTTGAGAATTTTTTTGGTAACAGTCCAGAATCTGTTTTCAGGCAGCACTTCCCCAAATATCATCTCCCTCTTATTAGAAAACCACTTAAAGAAACTAAACAAGTATATACAAATATCCAGCCATCATAATATGCAAAGAATGAGTGATGCCGGTATACCTCCCCCCAATCTTAGGCTTTTGGCCTAAGTGGAGTTCAACCCCAGCGAGGGTCGCTGTTCCACTCCGGTGGATCATACATGGTGTAATCATAATAAGGTCCCGGTGCAGAAGAAAAGGGTGAAGGATCCACATGCCCAAAATGTTGATGCGATGAGCTTGCTGCATCGGATGATGAATCGAGGTGTTCCTCGATCTCCTCCGTATTGTCTCTTGCATGATGGCCTCCTCCCTCTATGTATGCATTCAGTGCACCTTCCGTGACTAACCAATCCTCCCTGGAATCAAGGTTAAATAGAACAGGTGCAGGCAATCTTACTAGTTTTTCAGTTTTCTTAGTTATTCTCCAAGCTTTCTTGTAAAATGTTATCTTGTAAAACAGGTTACCCAAATTAGATGAATCAGAAACAAATTCATGTTTAATCATGGAGACTATGTCCAGTTTCTCTATGGGAAGTTGAATATCAAGATGGTGAGGTTCTACACCATGCAAAGCTAGTAAATGAGAGGCGATGAGACCTCCACAAATTCCGCCCTTCTCACGATTAGTAGCAAGTCTATAAGCTATCAAAGCACCCAAATTATAGGTCTTATTACCTTGCAATGCAGCAGCTAGAAAAGCTAAATCCTGGATAGATAATTTACTTGCATTCTTTCTAGCAAGAACGCACTTAGTAATGAAATAAGCAAAGTAGCGAATAGCTGGGAGTTGAATGCTACTGATTTTACCACCATCCTCTGAGAAACTTCTTCCATGACAAATCATCTCGAAGAGGTTCAAGAGCTCTTGCGGCGATCCCCTTATCTTCTCGCATGATCCCCATTGCGGCACTCCAATTGCTGCACAAAAATCATCGAATGGCAAGTTGACAGTTTTATTATAAAATTTGTACTGGACCATGGGGTTAGATTGCGACCAATTGAACTTAAAATCCTGCACAACAGACATAGTCAATTTTGCATATTGGCATGGTTCTCCGTCAACAAAATCATCCAACCCTGCACGAGAAATTAGATTCTGAACATCTCCCAAGATTCCTGCACTTCTCATGAAATCTGTGCACGGTAGTAAGAGGGGTATACTCCCTCTTCGCGGTTAACTCTCATGAATTGTTGCACCTCCAATTCTTGTTGATTTAATTGATGTCTATTCCACTCCATTTTCTGAAAATTTTCAACAAACATTATAAAATTTGATTTGGTGACATATAATTGAGGGAAACTACCATAGGTACTTGCTAGAGTACTAATCATGCATCAATACTAGTTTTTACCACTTAGAACAAGCATGCAAGCTCACTAAACATGTTACCTACAGCAGCAAAATATTCAAGATACACTCAACCAAACAAAATTCTACTTGGATAATCGGAGGAGTCACATACCGGAGAGCAAATGTGCCAAATTTCAGACAGAAATCTGGGCTGAGCAAAGAGATCGAGAAATCTTGGGCTCTTGAGCAGAAACGCGAGTGAGAGAAAGCTGGTGTGAGGTTTTTCGGGAGAGAGAAGAGAGTGGGAGGAAGAGATGAATAAATGAGGCAAGGAGGGCCCACACAACAGGGTGGCGCGCCCCCCTTGCTGGTCGCGCCGGCCTGTGGGGTGCCACCCTGGGGTGCCCCACTGGTCATCCCCAGGTGCTCTCAGGTGCATCTTCGAAAAATAGGACCAACGGTATAATTTTTGTGAATTTTTGAAAACTTTGAAAAATGCACAGTTCTGGGTATTAATTTTATTATTACTGGGCAGGAAAAGATTTTGAAATCTCTAATTGACTAAAGAACTTTGCAAAACAAAAGTGCTACAGCAAGTAGAACAAGTGAAGGAAGAAAGAGATGTTGTTTATCTCCTCTATGCATATAAAAAGTATTTGTTAACAAGGTTGATCAAGTCTTGCCACCAAACAAATTTTACATAGCATAAGAAGAAATAAACCTCAAATCAATCATGTTACCTTGAATTGTATTGATATGGATCCAATCATAAGATTTTGATACCCTTCTTTAGGCTCATATATAGGACAATCAATAGCTCCAATTTTGATAGTTCTCGCATTAGAAATGGTATTAACTCCACATACTTTATCAATCCTCTTGGGGAAATAAACGGTATGCTCCTTGTCATCGACATTGAAAGTAACTTTTCCTTTATTGCAATCAATAACAGCCCCTGCGGTGTTAAGAAAAGGTCTCCCAAGAATAATAGACATATTATCATCTTCAGGCATTTCCAACACAACAAAATCAGTTAATATCAAGCAGTTATTAGTAACTTGAACAGGAACATCCTCACATATACCAACAGAAATAGCAGTAGATTTATCAGCCATTTGCAAAGATATATCAGTAGGTATCAACTTATCTAAATAAAGTCTCTTATAAAGAGAAAAAGGCATAACACTAACACCCGCTCCCAAATCACATAGAGCAGTTCTAACATAATTATTCTTAATAGAACAAGGAATATTAGGTATACCTGGGTCGCCCAACTTCTTTGGAACTTTGCCATTGAAAGAGTAATTAGCAAGCATAGTGGAAATCTCCTCATTAGGGATTTTCCTTTTGTTAGTGACAATATCTTTCATATACTTTGAGTAAGGAGGCAATTTAATAGCATCAGTCAAAGGGATTTGCAAGAATAAAGGTTTCATCCAATCACAAAATTTATTATAATGTTCTTCTTCCTTTGATTTTAGTTTCTTAGCAGGAAAAGGCATTTGCTTTTGCACCCAAGGTTCTCTTTCATTACCATGTTTCTTAGCAATAAAATCTTCTTTAGTATACTTTTTATTTTTAGCATGCTTTTCAGGTTCATCTTCAACTTCTTCTTTATCAGAAGCATCATTCTTATCATTATCATGTTCATTACCACTTTTAGTTTCAGCATCAGAAATAGAAATACTATTTGGATCATTAATAGGTTCAGAGGATTCTACAACATTTTTATGTTTCTTCTTCTTTTTCTTAGAAGGAGCACTAGGTTCAATTCGTTGAGAATCTTGTTCAACTCTTTTGGGGTGCCCTTCAGGATATAGAGGATCCTGGGTAGAGACACCGCCTCTAGTTGTTACTTCATAAGCATGTTTCTCTTTAGAATTATTTTTTAACAAGTCATTTTGCACTTTAGTGAGTTGATCAATTTGAGTTTGAACCATTTGAAAATGTTTAACAAGCATCTTAACATCATTGGAGGTTCTCTCCACAATATCATGCAAATTGCTAATAGCTTGAGAATTTTCCATTAGATGATTCTCTACTCTCAGATTAAAATATTCTTGCTTAACAATATAATTATCAAACTCATCTAAGCATTGAGCAGGAGGTTTTGAATACGGAATATCTTCCCTAGTAAAGCGTTGAAGAGAGTTTACCTCAATCATGGATGAAGGGGGAATTATCTCACATATATCCTCTATGGGGGGTAAATTCTTCACATCTTCGGATTTAATACCTTTCTCCTTGAGAGATTTCTTGGCTTCCCTCATATCTTCATCATTCAATTTAATTAAACCCCTCTTCTTCAATATTGGCATCGGAGTTGGTTCAGGTGTAGTCCAATCATCATGATTCCGGCCTATTTTAGCCAATAATTCTTCAGCTTCGTCTGGAGTTCTTTTCCTGAAAACACAACCAGCACAACTATCCAAGTATGCTCTAGACTCAACGGTTAGTCCACTATAAAATATATCAAGTAAATCATGCTTTTCCAAATCATGTCCAGGCCGAGATCTGATAAGAGAGCAAAATCTTGCCCAACCTTCAGGCAATTTCTCTCCATCTTCCTGGTCAAAGCTATAAAATTTCTGTAAAGCAGCATGTTGAGCACTAGCAGGAAAGTATTTCCGAAAGAAAACATCAAGCAAATCACCTGGACTAGTAATAGAACCAGGAGGCAAATTTTTATACCAAGTTTTAGCGTCATCCTTTAATGAGAAAGGAAAAATTTTAGCAACAAAATAAGTGCGCATCTTGACATCATCAGAAAACAAGCTACTCATAGAAGAAAGTTCATTCATATGTTCTACAGCACTTTCTTTTTCAGTACCACAAAAGGGTGTTTTCTCAACAATAGCTATATGAGATAGATCAAGAGAAAAATCATAATCTTCATCCTTAATGTTTATAGGAGATGTGGCAAATTTAGGATCAGGAGATAGCTTATATCTAACAGTATGTTGTGCGAGAAACTTTTTAATTTTTATTGCATCAGTAATAGAATTGCATTTATTAATAAAATCATCATTAAGCTCCACATAATCCTCATCAGGATCATCACTAGAATAATCAACAGACTCAGGTGAATTAACAGGTGTAGCAGCATCTTCATTAGGAGTTTCAGCATTTTCAATTTGTCTAGACCTAGCAATTGTAGCATCTAGAAAATATCCCAATGAACCATTATCATCAAGCACAGCAGAAACATCATCAATATTATGAGAATTTTCAGATTCAGCAGAAGTACCAGCAAGTGAAGCTTGCGGTGGTGAAACAAGTTGACTTATCACAGATGGTGAATCAAGAGCAGCAGAGGTACTCAGAGTTGTACCTATTCTTGTAGTGGATGGTAATATGGCGACTTTAGAATCGCGAGATTTACCCATGATGGAGAATTTGCAGCGAACAATATCAATCCAAGTGAACTTCCAAATAAAGCTATGCTCCCCGGCAACGGCGCCAGAAAATAGTCTTGATGACCCACAAGTATAGGGGATCGCAACAGTCTTCGCGGGAAGTAAAACCCAATTTATTGATTCGACACAAGGGGAGACAAAGAATACTTGAAAGCCTTAACAGCGGAGTTGTCAATTCAGCTGCACCTGGAAACAGACTTGCTCGCAAGAGTTAGCAGTAGTGAAATAACAACAGCAGTGGAATAAAGACAGCAGTAGTGATTATAGTAAACAGCAGGATTAAAATACTGTAGGCACAGGGATGGATAACGGGCGTTGCATGGATGAGAGAAACTCATGTAACAATCAAAGCAGGGCATTTGCAGATAATAATAAAACGGTGTCCAAGTACTAAACAATCCATATGCATGTGTTCCGTATATAGTCGTACGTGCTCGCAATGAGAAACTTGCACAACATCTTTTGTCCTACCAGCCGGTGGCAGCCGGGCCTCTAGGGAATCTACTGGATATTAAGGTAATCCTTTTAATAAAGTACCGGAGCAAAGCATTAACACTCCGTGAACACATGTGATCCTCACATCACTGCCATCCCCTTCGGTTGTCCCGATTTCTGTCACTTCGGGGCCTCAGGTTCCGGACAGCGACATGTGTATACAACTTGCAGGTAAGATCATAAAACAATGCATATCATCATGAAACAATAACATGTTCAGATCTGAGATCATGGCACTCGGGCCCTAGTGACAAGCATTAAGCATAACAAGTTGCAACAATATCATCAAAGTACCAATTACGGACACTAGGCACTATGCCCTAAAAATCTTATGCTATTACAAGACCAATCTCATCCAATCCCTACCATCCCCTTCAGCCTACAGCGGGGGAATTACTCACACATGGATGGGGGAAACATGGCTGGTCGATGGAGAGGCGTCGGTGGTGATGATGGCGATGATCTCCTCCAATTCCCCATCCCGGCGGAGTGCCAGATCGGAGTTTCTGGTCCCGAGACGGAGTTTGGCGATGTGGCGGCGTTCTGGAGGGTTTCTGGCGACTTCGACTTCCTGCCTCGCGTTTTTAGATTGAAACCTTTAAGTAGTCCAGAGGAGGGCGTCAGAGGGCAGCCGAGGGGGCCACACGCTAGGGCGGCGCGCCCCCCCTCCAGGCCGCGCCGGCCTAGCGTCTGGGGGCCCTGGGCCTCCCCCAGACCTGCCCTTCTGGCTCCGTGATTCTTCAGGTAAAATAGGCCCTTTGGTATAAATTCCGAGGATTTTCCCGAAAGTTAAATTTCTGCACAAAAACGAGACACCAGAGCAATTCTGCTGAAAACAGCGTTAGTCCGTGTTAGTTGTATCCAAAATACACAAATTAGAGGCAAAACAATAGCAAAAGTGTTCGGGAAAGTAGATACGTTTTGGACGTATCAGATGCTAAGCGAATTAAGTGGAATGATAATTCTACTTATATGTGGCACTGTCGTCTTGGTCATATTGGAGTGAAACGCATGAAGAAACTCCATTCCGATGGACTACTTGAGTCACTTGACTTTCAGTCACTTGATAGATGCAAAGCATGTCTGATGGGAAAAATGACTAAGACTCCATTCTCTGGTATTATGGAGCGAGCTACAGACTTATTGGAAATCATAGATACCGATGTGTGCGGACCAATGAGTGTAGCCTCGCGCGGTGGTTATCGTTATGTGCTAACCTTCACAGATGATCTGAGTAGATATGGTATATCTATTTCATGAAACATAAATCCAAAACTTTCCAGAAGTTTAAGGAATTCCAAAGTGAAGTAGAAAATCAACGTAACAAGAAGATCAAGTTTCTGCGTTCTGATCGTGGAGGCGAATATCTGAGTTATGAGTTTGGCATGCATTTAAAGAAATGCGGAATACTTTCACAGTTGACACCGCCGGGAACACCACAGCGCAATGGTGTGTCCGAACGTCGTAATCGAACGCTCTTAGATATGGTTCGTTCTATGATGTCTCTTACTGATTTGCCGTTATCGTTTTGGGGTTATGCATTAGAGACAGCTGCATTCACTTTAAATAGGGCACCATCTAAATCCGTTGCAACGACACCGTATGAATTATGGTTTAATAAGAAACCTAAGCTGTCATTCCTTAAAGTTTGGGGTTGCGAAGCCTATGTAAAAAAGTTACAACCGGACAAGCTAGAACCCAAAGCGGAGAAATGCGCCTTCATAGGATACCCTAAGGAAACTATTGGGTATACTTTCTATCACAAATCCGAAGGCAAAATCTTTGTTGCTAAGAACGGAACCTTTCTTGAGAAAGAGTTTCTCACTAAAGAAGTGACTGGAAGAAAAGTAGAGCTCGACGAGGTTACTGAACCATCTCTCGTTGATCAGAGTAGCGCAGTACCGGAAGATGTTCCTGTGCCGCCCGCACCGATAACAGAGGAAGCTAATGATAATGATCATGAAACTTCGAGTGAGGTAGCTGCTGAACCTCGCAGATCGACAAGGGAACGTACCACACCAGACTGGTATGATCCTTGTCTAAATGTCATGATTGTGGATAACAATGATGAGGACCCTGCGACGTATGAAGAAGCGATGATGAGCCCAGATTCCAACAAATGGCAAGAAGCCATGAAATCCGAAATGGGATCCATGTATGATAACAAAGTATGGACTTTGGTAGACTTACCTGATAGCCGAAAGGCTATCGAGAATAAATGGATCTTCAAGAGAAAAACAGATGCTGATGGTAATGTTACTGTCTATAAAGCTCGACTTGTCGCAAAGGGTTTCCGACAAATTCAAGGTGTTGACTACGATGAGACTTTCTCACCTGTAGCGAAGCTAAAGTCCGTGAGGATTTTGTTAGCAATAGCTGGATTTTTCGATTATGAGATTTGGCAGATGGATGTCAAAACGGCGTTCCTTAATGGTGATATTGAGGAAGAGTTGTATATGGTACAACCCAAAGGTTTAATCGATCCTAAAAATGTTGACAAGGTATGCAAACTTCAGCATTCCATTTATGGACTGAAGCAAACATCCAGGAGTTGGAACCGACGCTTTGATAAGGTGGTCAAAGACTTCGGGTTTATACAGTGCCATGGAGAGGCCTGTATTTAGAAGAAAGTGAGTGGGAGCTCTGTAGCATTCCTGATATTATATGTAGATGACATATTATTGATTGGGAATGATATAGAACTTTTAAGAAGTGTAAAAGGTTATTCGAATAAGTGTTTTTCAATGAAGGACCTTGGTGAAGCAGCGTACATTTTAGGCATCAAGATTTATAGAGATAGATCAAGACGCCTAATAGGGCTTTCACAGAGTACATACCTGGACAAGATTCTAAAGAAGTTTAGAATGGATGAAAGTAAGAAAGGATTCTTACCGATGTTGCCAGGTAAAGTCTTGAGTAAGACTCAAGGTGCAGCTACGGCAGTAGAAAGAGAGAGGATGAATCAGATCCCCTATGCCTCGGCAGTAGGCTCTATCATGTATGCCATGCTGTGTACTAGACCGGGTATAGCACATGCTGTTAGTTTGACTAGCAGATATCAAAGTGATCCAGGAATGGAACACTGGACAGCGGTCAAGAATATCCTGAAGTACTTGAAAAGAACTAAGGATATGTTTCTTTGTTATGGCAGTGACCAAGAGCTCGTTGTAACCAGTTACACCGATGCAAGTTGGAACACTGATCCTGATGACTCTAAGTCTCAGTCTGGGTACGTGTTTATATTGAATGGTGCTGCAGTAAGCTGGTGCAGCTCGAAGCAGTGCACGGTGGCGAAGTCTTCAACAGAATCAGAATACATAGCGGCTTCGGAGGCTTCATCCGAAGCGGTATGGATGAAGAGGTTCATTGTTGAGCTTGGTGTGGTTCCTAGTGCATTGGATCCACTAGTCATTTATTGTGACAACATGGGTGCCATCGCCAATGCACAAGAACCAAGGTCACACAAGAAGCTAAAGCATATCAAGCTGCGTTTTCATTCGATTCGCGAGTACATCGAAGATAGAGAAGTAAAGATTTGCAAAGTACACACTGATCTGAATGTAGCAGATCCGTTGACTAAAGCTCTCCCTAGGGCAAAGCATGACCAACACCAGAATGCCATGGGTGTTGTACCTTACAATGTAATCTAGATTATTGACTCTAGTGCAAGTGGAGACTGTTGGAGATATGCCCAAGAGGCAATAATAAAGTGGTTATTATATATCTTTGTGTTTATGATAAATGTTTATATATCATGCTATAATATTATTAACCGAAACATTGATACATGTGTGTTATGTAAACAACATGGAGTCCCTAGTAAGCCTCTTGTATAACTAGCTTGTTGATTAATAGATGATCATAGTTTCGTGATCATGAACATTGGATGTTATTAATAACAAGGTTTTGTCATTATGTGAATGATGTAATGGACACACCCAATTAATCGTAGCATAAGATCACGTCATTAAGTTCATTTGCTATAAGCTTTCGATACATAGTTACCTAGTCCTTTCAACCATGAGATCATGTAAATCACTTATGCCGGAAGGGTACTTTGATTACATCAAACGCCACTGCGTAAATGGGTGGTTATAAAGGTGGGATTAGGTATCCGGAAAGTATGAGTTGATGCATATGGATCAACAGTGGGATTTGTCCATCCCGATGTCGGATAGATATACTCTGGGCCCTCTCGGTGGAATGTCGTCTGATTAGTTTGCAAAAATATGAATGGTTCATAAGAGACCACATACCACGGTACGAGTAAAGAGTACTTGTCAGGAGACAAGGTTGAACGAGGTATAGAGATACCGATGATCAAACCTCGGACAAGTAAAATATCACGTGATAAAAGGAATCGGTATCATATGTAAATGGTTCATTCGATCACTAAGTCATCGTTGAATATGTGGGAGCCATTATGGATCTCCAGATCCCGCTATTGGTTATTGTTCGGAGAGAAGTCTCAACCATGTCTACATAGTTCGCGAACCGTAGGGTGACACACTTAAGGTTTGATGTCGTTTGAGTAGATACGGAATATGGAATGGAGTTCGAAGTTTTGTTCGGGGTCTCGGATGGGATCCAGGACATCACGAGGAGTTCCGGAATGGTCCGGAGAATAAGATTCATATATAGGAAGTCATTTTACATGTTTTGAAAATGAGCCGGTGCATTTATGGAAGGTTCTAGAAGGTTCTAGAAAAGTCCGGAAGAAATCACTATGGAAGGCGGAGTCCCGAAGGGACTCCACTAGCTAGGCCGGCCAACCCTAAGGGGAGGAGTCCCAGGTGGGCTCCACCTAAGGTGGCCGGCTAACCCACCTCAAGGAAAGGTGGGAGCCCCACCTTGAGTAGGACTCCCCCCTTGAGTAGGTTTCCCACTTTTGGGAGGTTTTGTTGTTGGGGTCTTATTCGAAGACTTAGACTACAACTCTTGGGGATTTCCACCTATATAATGAGGAGCCAAGGGGAGGGGGCCGGCGACACCAAGCCTCCAAGGCCGCAGCCCCCAAGTGGCCGGCGCCCAAACCCTAGCCTCTCCCCAAACCCTATCGCCCCTCCTCCACATATCTCTCCCGCAACGCATAGGCGAAGCCCTACAGGAGATCTCCACCACCACCGCCACCACGCCGTCGTGCTGCCGGGATTCCGAGGACGATCTACTACTTCCGCTGCCCGCTGGAACGGGGAGGAGGACGTCGTCTTCATCAACACCGTACGTGTGACCGAGTAAGGAGGTGCTGCCCGATTGTGGCACCGTCAAGATCTTCTACGCGCTTTTGAAAGCGGCAAGTGATCATCTTCTGCAACAACGAGATCTACTCTCGTAGGCTTTGGAAATCTTCAAGGGTTAGTCTCGTGATCCCCTCGTTGCTACCGTCTTCTAGATTAGATCTTGACTTGTGTTTCGTTCTTGTGGTAGGAAAGTTTTTGTTTTCTATGCTATAAATCCCATCAGAAAGAGTATTTCTGCAAGGGGAGTCTCTCATCTCCAATCTCTTAACTTTGTTATAGTTTGCTTTATTTTTGTTTTGTTTGCTTCATTATATAAAAAATGCACAAAAATAGTTTCTTTCTATAGTTGTCTTTATATCAAAAACACACACAAAATTAGTTTCTTTTATAGTTGTTATTTTGTTTCTAGTTCACTATGTTGATCCCTAAGTATGATGTAATTAAATGACCTATCCGTAGGTAGTGGTTCTCTAATAGGGAAAGATAAAATTGAAAAATTCTTCAATCATGTTAGTAAGAATAAAGATATTGAGGATAAATCCCTAGTAGAACTTGCTCCTAATTATCAAACTGCTGCAGCTTGTTTAGTTCAAATGTTGGAGGCTAGATTTGTTAGCCTTAATCCTTTTATGCAGCAAATGTTTCTTAAACTCCATGAAATTGAGGATGATGAAAACAAAGACTTTATACTAGAAACTTTGCTTAAAGAATTTACAGATGTTGTTTTAGAAGCTAGAAAAGTTTTTGATCGGTTTGAGAATTTAGGCTCATGTGTAGATATCTTTGATACACTTGAAAAAATAGACAAAACCAAAGATAGGAAAGAAAGTAAAATACAATACCTTTCAAATTAGTAGCAACTAGTCATCAACCCATGCAACTGCATGGGCTAGCTATTTTGTAGAACAAAATGAATATTCGAAGTTATTTAAAAATACATTTGACGACATGTAATTATTTATAAAATTTTCATAAGGCTGAATACATAGTATATATATATATATATATCTTCAATTATATTTTATTTATTTTTAAACTATGCTCTTAGATGGTTACCAATATATTTATGATTTCTCAATAATGTCACAATCAGGCAACTTCAGATTTTCTCCGCATCATATAAAATCTTTGTGTATACATCTATTGCAACACCAATTTGACTTCCCATAGAATCCAAGTATAAACAACAATGCATTTGACATGAAGTAACACTACTTAAAATTGACGCTAGTCATAGCTTGAAACCTTTATTTTTCTTTCTATGGCTGAATTCTTTAGTTTTTTTTTTCTCACCCGCCTTATAGCAATATATTTTCAGATGACATTGTACCATGTAAAGTAGAAGGTTATAGACGGCAATATACAACAACAAAGAACTCCATACATGAGTGCCATCTTAAGATCTAGCATGCACTATAGTCAGTACAAAAAATAGTGAAATTCATGTCTCAATGGCTCTATTTTTCATTGAAATCAGCTGCACCAGTACATCACGGTGCAATAGAACAACTCATTGTTAAATACAAATATAACACCCAACCATGTTAGTTCAATTACCGTTTTCCTTCCAACATGAATAATACTACGGTATCACATACACTTCAACCTGTTTGTCCAACTTAGAGCCATGTGAAGAAAAAAAATAAGAGTTGTCACTTAAGTGTCACACTAAACGAACACCATTGTGTCCACTACATTATTAGAAACATTCAACACACAGTTTAAATAAAACTTTGAGAGCAAATCCATCATATTAATTTCATTTTGGACTAACCTTCAGCAACATTCGGACACCATTAAAATAAACCTTCTGAGAGCATGATCCAACATATGAAGTTCCTTTTGTACAAACCTTAAGGTTCCACAATCTTCAAGATTGGATGAACTTTGATGATGATCTCAGCAAATCGACCATAAAACGATTGAAGCACTCATTTTTTGCTAACCTGATACATTGTACATCTGGATCACACAACTCTCAGTCTTATGTTTCCATATATTCTCAATAGAAAACGCATCTTCATTGTCTTATAAATCCTCCATAACCCTAGAGAAGTACCAGATTCAACATTGCATTATTTTCAAGTTTATGGGAAGTTACTACCAAGAACACACTGGAAGTAGTTAGAGATGTCTTACCAGATATATTTAGGCATAACAAACTTAAAAGAAATCAAATGAGTCATATACCCTCAAACACATTGTATTATAGGTTGCATGCACCAACCATCTATCTGTTAGGAAGGCTATGCGACCTTGTTTATGCAAACTAAAAAGTGCCAAATTTCAGTGACATCTGACATTTAATAATTCGTTGAATATTTGAAAGAAATACTGCAATAGGGTATTCTACTCGCATATGGTAGCTAAATGAGTAGCAAGTACTGTGTTTGCACGGCTGTGATAAATAAGTCAGCGAGATCGAGTCAGGCCATGCCTATGCAAGAAAAAACATAAGCGTTCTCGGAGCAATGTAGTTTCCTGCTAAATTTTTTATAGTTAGCAAGTTTGCATAAGAGAAGATCAAGCACAATTATTTAATATAAGAAATAGTGGATGCAGAGGTGTTAGCTTATCTCTGACGGGCTATGATATCATGTAACTGTGTATGCTCATGTAGCCTAATTGCAAGTAAAGTAACGGTAACTTAGATGTCTTAATTTAGGATTATATTTACCCTGAATTGGGAGAACCATGAGGTTTGTTTCTCATTTCGGGCTTCAGAAAATAGAGATATGTCTTCTGTATTGACACATGGTATGCTCCTTATATGATCAGAATGCAGTTTTTGAACTTTAAGTTCTCATCCACAAAATCAGTATCACTAATATTGTCATCTCTTGCCAGTTTGAAATTAAATCATATGAGCCAATGCTCTCAAATCTATGCAAAGGTACTGACCCAGGCATCATCAGTAATTTAGTAGTAGATTAGAGTTTGTGTTTAGAAAATAATTGCACTAAGAAACAAATTGATCTGGTCCATACCTTTGTGGCTTCGCCGGGCCAGGGCCACGGGACAGGATGAAGTAGGGAAAGTATCATTGGACGATACATAGTCGCCAAAGGCCGTCTACTTAGTGAGTCGATGCTTGGCCAATCTTCAGGTAATGTGTAATCTTGCTACAGTTAAGGCCACCACCGTCCTCTTAGCATTGCGGGGCTCAAGCACCTGAAGCGCTTCAATGGGCACCTAACAATGGGTCCGCTCAATCTGGTGGTAGCATGGGCGTTGCTGCACCCATCTCCATGAATTGGGAAGGAGATGATGCCAGAAAGAATCGACCTGCTCTCGTTCAGCAAATTTGCAAGTACCATATGAGAACGACATGAAGTTACAGTGAGAACCTAATTAGATACATATGAGAAACAATAATCATAAATTAAATTCCCAAGCTACTATTTGCTAATCCCATGATCCAGACCAACAGAATTCATGTTATAGAATCTAAAGGTACTCTACGTAGTACACTATTAGCATCAGGCTATAATTACACATAAAAGAATAAGGAGTATGGGCGATGGGCATGTTCTGTATTAGGTGAAGGCATATAGATCCAGGCCCAAAATCAGATCATTCAAAGCCTAGAACCTTCAAGATTGAATCAAGATCTGACATCAACAATTTGACAAAGTTACATCTAAAAGTTGTTAACTGAGAAATCTTATCAATTTGGGAAAGAAAGAAGTACTCCATCTATCTGATGAAGATCACATACAAC
Source organism: Lolium perenne (assembly GCF_019359855.2). Lineage (NCBI taxonomy): Eukaryota > Viridiplantae > Streptophyta > Magnoliopsida > Poales > Poaceae > Lolium > Lolium perenne. The sequence continues at coordinate 135,451,501 of NC_067250.2, forward strand.
GAACCCAACTCATAAGCATTGTACTTGTACCTAAAAAGGAGAAAAACTTGTACGTACAACTGATAAGAAAGTTACTGGGTGCTAGAAAGGCTTGTGTGCCTCGCGTCTGCAGCGATCGCGATCGGCCGGCCAGAGAAGTTGCAATCATCCATCAGATGAGTATGTAAGCTGGTGCAATATCCATGTGCGGTGGATTTCATCTCGCCTATGATATGGGACAACGCCGCTGTTGATCCCGACACGATCGTGGTATCGTTTGATGGTAAAAGGAGGGACGTCGCGCAGTGGATGATTGTGCGCATGAGCTTTTCATTGGAGACGAACCAACTTCAGCTGGCTGTTGCTGCCAATCACCGTGGTGCACAATCTCCAAGATACAGAGGCCATGGGGATGAAGAGAATTACTTTGTTCCTTACCATGGAGAACTGGATTGCTATCTGGCTGCGGATCGAAACGCATCGGCATGCCGGCATGCATGCCGCCGCTTGATCGGCATAGGAAGTTGCTCTTTTTTTACCGTATGACTTTCTAGGGTTTTGGGAGAAAACAACCGAGGAGAGGCATGCGCGTGGGAGGCACCAGTGCATGTTGTGTGGCGTCATCCAACGATTATGTTTCCACCTTTATTAAATCGGACGGCTAATTTTTAGAGACAATCATGATTAACGTGGAGCCTCGAGGGGAGTCTCCAATTAGTAAATATAAGATGCATGAAGCTTGGGAAAAGAATTTTGATTGGATTGTCCCGAAAATCCATTTGATGAAAGTAGTGAACCTAAAAGTGCAGAGAAAGGGTCTTCTAAGACTCATATTGATAAAATACAAATCTTTATTGAAAAGATTTCTCGCATTAATCTTAATGCTTATTCACTTGATAATACTTGATGCTCGCACTTTTTCTGCGTCTAGCTGAAATGCGTTAAAGAAAAGCACTCTTTGGAGATAACCCATTTTTATTTACTGAAATTATTCTTTTTGATGAGTCTTGCAAGTTATTACCTCTTTAATAATCCCTTCTTATCATTTTTATTTCATTTTTTTTTGCCAAGAATAGCCTCTAATAGGAAAGAAGTAAGATTTGGGGAAGTTGCTGTCCTGAAAACAGATTCTGTGCTCTTACCATAAAAATTCGTAAACCTAACAAGAGTGGAATTTTGAGCTGTAATTTTTTATGCATATGCCCCAGGTTATTATTTAACTTTATTTAGCTGACCACTTTTCCATATGAGCAATAGAAGATTTTCAAAAAATCGCTCTTTACTGGCTATTATGTGTTGACAGATTTCTACACTATTTGCATCTGCCTCTTAAATCTTTATCTTTTTGAGTTCTTTTGATCAAAGAGATTTTTTTAAGAGTTGCTACAGTAGATAATTATTTAATATATTTTCGATATATTTTAGTACTGAACACAAGTGGATTTTTAAAATTTTGATTATACTAATGCTGCTAATAGAGAATTGTGTGGAGTTTTGTATGGATGAAGTTTTCAAGTGTAGGGAGAGAAGAATGATGTGATGAGATGAAGAATGGATAAAATCTCAAGCTTGGGGATGCCCCTGCACCCAAGACATAGTCAAGAGGTACAAGCATCAAAGCTTGGGGATGCCTTGGGCATCCCCTCTTCATCAACAAAGCAACAGGTCATCTCTCTATGCACTACATTTTTATTGCTTCATATGCTATGTGTTGTTCTTGGAGCGTCTTTATTTTTGTTTTTAGTTTAGTTTTATTTTGTTTTCTGTAGCATATTTTGAATCCTGACAGATTTTTTTTAGAAAGACCCGCTCTGTTTTAATTGCATAGAATGCTCTATTTTTCGATGTTATTGTTCTGCGAGTGTTCTCGTTTTCTGATACTGCGTTTAGCTCTTGTTCTTTCACTTGAATTTTTTTCAGAGCTCATTAGTATTCTTTATTTATGTATGATTAACTCTCTGATCCATAATGTATTTCATCTCTGAGATCTATTTCAAATAAGTTGATTGGTGTTGGACACGAGTAAAATGTTTCACGACTATAGTGATGCAAAAGAAGCTTGTCTAGACTGTGGCATAGACTTTGGCATTTCATGTTGGATGTTATTCTTGTCATATGCTTAGTATTTATTGTTGTAGAATGACTTGTCTCAAATGGCTAAGAGTGCATAATGTGTCATTGAAAGAATCATGTGTTGTTTCCATCATAAAAGCATAATATTGTGGTATTCTCCTTTGATGCTTTATTGGGTTGACTTGGTGCATGCTTATACCATGTTATGACTATAACCAGTCAACTAAAGCCTCTATGATCATTTAGTTGTTGACTTGTAATATCACTTTATGCTTTGATTGATAATGTTTTGTCGCTATGCATGATTATGGTCATTATTGATCTCTTAGTTGGTAGCTCACAGTCTTTTGCTAGCCTTCGTCTATGCTGAGTATGAACTCTATTCGTGCACCCAACCACCATGAAACAAAGTTTGCCAATTGTGTCCACCATATCTACCTAGTAGCATTATTTCTATTCCAAGTAATTCATAATATTTTTATTTATCTTCCAAATTAAATTTTGGCATGAGAAAATTAGTTAGTAAAGCTCTCACGAACTTGATGGCACATTTACTTTCTTGCACTTAACAAATTTGATCATTGTGTCTATCTGAAGTTTGTATGTTTGCAAATTGCAAGTTGGGAGTTAGTAGAACCATGCTTTCATGGGGAACACTTTCGACATTGCACTTATATTTAGTTGATGTCATGTTCTTTTGTTTATGGATGCCTAGCGGTGAGAAATAAAATGGAAACTTGTAAGTCCATGGAGTTTCCATATGAGTTAGAGAAACGCCTGGGCCGCTAATCTAAGCCATGCATCATTCATGGTCAGCTAAGCCATAGTGAGCATTCTATGAAGCATTTGCAATAAAAAGCTATACCCATAGTAAATAAAAGATTGATGAGATGCTCATTGTCTGTTTGTCTTGTCATTTTAGCATGGGATTGCTCTTACAAGAGTACCTCCATATCATCGGGCAAGAGGTACCCTGTTGGCGGTTCTCAATGATACATGTATACTTACAATGACAATAACTTATTTGGGACCTAAGTTGAGTAGGATGATGTTTAGGTACTCGCATTCAAGGGGCATGAGATTTCCAACTTGTGATTTACAAGCATATAGCTCATTTCTGACTCACATTAACTTTAACCATTCAAGATGCTTATGATAGGGGCAATGAGAGCTCAAAGCTAATAAGTACCATACTTTTTGGAAGGTTTATAAAACTTGTTTATCTTTCTTACTCTGCAAAGAATCTCTCTTTTACTTTTATGTTGAGTCTTCATCTTCTACTTTATGCACGAATTAAGAGAGCATAGTTGTCATTCTTAGTGCAATGTGCATAGTCCCAAAATTATCATTGATTGATTCATGATTGTGCTATTGCTTGTTCTTAAATTACTTGTATCTAGTCACCCTCTGAACTTTGAAGGTGTCCTAGCATTTATGTTTTGCTATTCCATAAAGGACATGTTGAGTACCACTTTGTTATGTTTAATATATGCTCATAAACAAACAGTTGCTTTCAATACACTATTATTCATGATCCTTTGTTTGAATTTCTCTTCATGTTATAACATAGTTGCTAAGTTCTATTGAATTATATCTATCATGCCTATGTTAGAGTACTTTCATGCCATCTCACAATGGTTTACATGCTTGATTAAGATTTGTGTTGGCTCCATGTCACCTCAAAAATTATTTTGTTATCACTTACCTACTCGAGGACGAGCAGGAGTTAAGCTTGGGGATGCTTAATACGTCTCAATCGTATCTATAATTTTTGATGCTCCATGCTTGTTTTACACCAATTCATATATGTTTTGCTTACACTTTGTTGCACTTTTACATGATTTCCGACACTAACCTATTAACAAGATGCCACAGTGCCAGTTCCCTATTTATGCTGTTTTTGTATTTTAGAAAAGTTGTACAGAAAATATTCTCGAAATTGGACAAAACAAAAGCTGAAGTCAATATTTTACCAAAACAAAGACGAAGTCCAGAGGGGGGGGGGGGGTCGAAGAGGCGCCACTGGGCGGCCACACCTGCCCTTGGCGCGGCCAAGCCTGGGCCCGCACCAAGGCATGGTGTGGGCCCTCCAGGCACCCCACTGACCTAAATCCTCCGCCTATTTAAGCACGATCTCGGGAAAACCCTGGATACCCGAGCCTCCATCCACGAAAAGTTCCATCGCGGCCGCCATCGCAGAACCCATCTCGGGGGGTTCTGAAGCTCTTCCCGGCACCCTGCCGGAGGGGGAAATCATCGCCAGAGGCATATACATCGCCATGCCCACCTCCGAAGTGATGCGTGAGTAGTTCATCCCTGGACTATGGGTCCATAGCAGTAGCTAGATGGTTGTCTTCTCCAATTTGTGCTTCATGTATAGATCTTGTGAGCTGCCCTACATGATCAAGATCATCTTTATGTAATCCTACATGTTGTGTTTGTTGGGATCCGATGAATATTGTATACTATGTTGAGGTCTATTATATATTCATGTCATATGTTATTTGTGATCTTGCATGCTCTCCGTTGCTAGTGGATACTCTGGCCAAGTAGATGCTTGTGACTCCAAGAGGGGGTATTTATGCTCGATAGTAGGTTCATGCCTCTAGTTTTATGGGAGAGTGACAATAACTTCTAAGATTGTAGATGTGTTGTTGCTACTAGGGAGAAAACAACAATGGTTTATCCAAGGGTAATTCTATTGTTTATTTTACACACATTGCTTAATGCGATAATCTGTTGCTTCCAACTTAATACTGAAAGGGGTTCAGACGATAATTGGAGGTGGATTATTAGTCATAGACGCAGTTGGATTACGGTCTATATATTATGTTGTAATGCCCAATCAAATCTCATAGTAATCATCTTTTCATGTATGGTGATATTATGTCAATTGCCCAGCTATAATTTGTTCACCCAACATTCTATTTATCTTTATGGAGAGACACCTCTAGTGAAGTATGGACCCCTGTCCATTTCCTTTACACTGATAAATTCATCTACTGCAATCATGTTCTGTTTACTTTCCTCAAACATCTCTTTACACTCGATACGTCGAATCCTTTGTGTTAAGCAAACCAGTGAGATTGAAAACCTCACTGCAAGTTGGGGCAAAGTACTTTGGTTGTGTTGTGTGCAGGTTCCACGTTGTTGCTGATGCCGGTAGTGCACCCTGCCATTAGTCAGCCAGCAACACCTTCAGAAGTTACTTCGTTCTTTTACTAGTCGATTAAACCTTGGTTTCGTACTGAGAGAAGACTTGCTTCTATGTTCATCACACCTTCCTCTTGGGGTTTCCCAACCGCTTCCACAACAACTGCCAACAAGATTGTCTGGCGCCATCACCGGAGCACCATCAACGACGACATGAAGATTTGCAAAGTACACATTGATATGAATGTGGCAGATCTGTTGACTAAACCTCTCCCTAGAGCAAAACATGACCAACACCAGAACGACATGTGTGTTAGGTACATTACCATGTAATCTAGATTATTGACTCTAGTGCAAGTGGGAGAATGTTGGAGATATGCCCAAGAGGCAATAATAAAATAGCTATTATTATATCTTTGTGTTTGATAAATGTTTGCATCCCATGCTATAATTGTATTAACCGGAAACATTAATACTTGTGTGTTTTGTAAACATAAAAGAGTCCATAGTAAGCCTCTTGTTAAACTAGCGTGTTGATTAATAGACGATCATAGTTTCATAGGTGAATGATGTGATGAACATACACCCATAGTAAGCATAGCATCTGATCAAGTCATTAAGTTCGTTGTGCTTCAAGCTTTAAGATACATAGTAACCTAATCCTTCGACCATGAGATCATGTTAATCACCTACACCGGATGGATGCTTTGATGACACCAAACACTACTTCGTAAATGGGTTGTTATAAAGGTGGCATTAAGTGTTCGGAAAGTATAGCTCGAAGCACGTGGATCAATAGTGAGATTTTTCCATCCAAATGATGGATAGATATATACTTTGGGCCCTCTTGATGGAATTCCATCCAACTAGCTTGCAAGCATATGACTGCCTCACAAGGGATGTCATATCAGGGTACGAGTAAAGAGTACTTATTAGTAACGAGGTTGAACTAGGTATAGAGATACCGACGATCAAACTTCGGATAAGTAAAATATCACGTGACAAAGGAAATCGTTATCGTATGTAAATGGTTCTTTCAATCACGAAGTCATCGTTGAATATGTGGGAGCCATTATGGATCTCTAGGTCCCGCTATTGGTTATTGATCGGAGAAGTGTCTCGATCATGTCTGCATAGTTCACGAACCGTAGGGTGACACACTTAAGGTTCGATGTCGTTTTAAGTAGATATGGAATATGGAATGGAGTTCAAATATTGTTTGGAGTCTTAGATGGGATCCAGGACATCACGAGGAGTTCTAGAATGGCCCGGAGAATAAGATTCATATATAGGAAGTCACATTCCAAGTTTGGGAAAGGTCCGGTGAATTTATGGAAGGTTCCGGAAGGTAGTAGAACCATCCGGAACAATTCACTATGACAGGTGGAGTCCCGACCTAGACGACCCACCAAGTGGGAAGGTGGAGTCCATGGTGGACTCCACCATCTTGGCCAGCCAAACGAGAAGGAAAGGGAGGAATCCCTCTTCCTCTAGGTTTCCAATTTTGGTAAGTTTTGGAGTTGGACTCCAAAGTGGTTTTGGGGGAACCCTAGGTTTTTCCACCTATATAAGGAGGAGGAGAGGGGAGGGTGTCGGCCACCACAAGCAGCCGCACCACCCAGGGCACCCAAGGCCAGCGCCCCAAGCCCCCCTCTCTCCCAAACCCTAGACCTTTCTCCTCATACCTCCCGCATGGTTTAGGCAAAGCCTTGCCAGAGTTCTCCACCACCACCGTCACCACGCCATCGTGCTGCCAGGATTCCGAGGAGGATCTACTACATCTGCTGCCCACTGGAATGGGGGAGGACGTCTTCATTGACACCGTATGTGTGACCGAGTGCGGATGTGCTTCCCGACTGTGGCACCGTTAAGATCTTCTAAGCGCTTTTGAAAGCGGCAAGTAATCAACTACATCAACCACGCTATTTATCTCGTTAGAGCTTAGCGATCTTCGAGGGTATGTTGATCTTCACCTCGTTGCTACCATCTATTACATTAGATCTTGGCTTGTTATTCGTTCTTGCGGTAGGAATTTTTTTTTGTTTTGTATGATACAAAACCATACACGGCCGGCGACCGTTGCATCCTCATCGGCGACTGCCTCCCCGCAGATGCCGCGCCTTGGTCCGCCGCCACACCAAGATCCACCTCCCCCGCGCTAGGCCGCCGTCTCCCCCAACCTCCTCCTACTGCAGCTGGCAAGCCTCTTGCCGTCCTCCCCCAAATCACCATGGCTCTTCCCGGACGATGCTCCGTCGCCCCCACGCTCGGCTCGATCCGCGCCCTCCCGCTGCTTAGCCTAGCCGTTGGTCGACGACCAGCGCTGCTACCTCCTCCTTCTCGCCTAGCGCCTCCTGCCGATGGAGAGTTCGCACAAGGCCATCATTAACCAACTCCCGGGGGGAAACCGGTCTGCTCCTCCCTGGCATGCCGTTCAAACCCCCACCACACCGCCCCTTCTCCTCCTCCAAAGGTCCACCCGAGCTCCAGCCCAACCACGCCGACTTGTGTTCCTCTCCCACAATGTCGAGTACGCCACCTCCGGTCCGGCCATGGCTGCAAGGGATGGGACGCCGCACCTGTGTTGCGATAGTAGGTCGGCATTTCCTCGGGCGGCCATGCTACTAGGAGTGGGTGGCGGAGCTCCAAGCGAGGGGTGGTGCTGCCGCAAGCTGGATTCGATGTCGCCTGCAATGCAGTACTACTGCTACAAGAGCGTTGGCCTGTAGGCGTGCAACGATGCTGCAAAGGTACATCGATGTTGCTACCTAGAATGAGCGGCGTTGCTGCAAAGATATGTTGGCAATGCTACTAGGGGTTGCAAGCTGAGTGCTGCCAAGTCACGACAATGTTTGCTGCCAAGGTACCATGGCGCTGCTTCCATGACACGACGATGATGCTGCCAAGGTGGCGTAACGGTGCTACCGACATTTGCTGCAAACTGTTTGTAGCGATGCTGCAAACGGTTAGCGGCTGACAAGGGATTAACTTGTCAATGCCTACGGGTTGTAGACTAGGGTTTAGTTGGAAGTAGAGGGCAAGTAGATCTCGAAGGTTTCAGCCGGAAAGTACTCGACGATTATGAAAACTAGGGTTTGTGAGACAATGATTCGATGCTTTCTTTGTCCCTCGACTCCCCCTTATATAGGAGGTGGAGCCGAGGGATTCTTATTGTACAAGTTACAGAGTCCGGGAGGGTTTCCAACTCATCCCGCAAGATTACAAATATTATCTCCTCATACAACTCTAGCTTTCCTTAATAACAACGTGGGCTTCCGATTCTTCTTATTCTTCGAGTCGTGGGCCTTCAGTAAACCCCGGGTACTATCTTCGGCAGGCCCATTGGGGGTGCCTATGTCAGTAGCCCCCGAGATTTTGCTTGAATCGCAGAGTTAGGGAAAATCTCCACTGTTTATTTTTACTCGACAACTTTAAACTTCTCTGTATTTCTTCATACAAATTTCTATATTGTATAGGGATAATGGTAGTTGGGGCTAGTTCATCTGACGGATCAGGTACTAGTTAACTGCTCTAGTGGCAATCCGCAAAAACCTACTTCAAGATCACGTCCCTGGACATGATCTCGGGATACTGCTGTAAACTTCGACAGGTGCCGCTTAAGGTCTTACCATTCTGTCGAGTCCCGGTCATATTTATCGGGTACCTAGCGCGTCCGTTAGGATTTTTCTTTGTATCTGTTGATACGGATAAACGTAGCAAACCGACGTCAGAGACGGCGCCACGCCACACAGAACAGATCTGGGGTCTTACCTTCGCAAAGTTTTGCGGCATTCAGAAATTGTTCGCAACTTTGGCGTTCTGAGAATATATTGTCGACTGCTTATTCGGTTGTTGGAATGGCACATTTTATTGAGTCAACGGATGACTTATATTGATCTCTCGATGGGAGTATATGTAGAGTTACTTATAACTCGAAATATACTCTCTTGTTCTTCTATCTTTCTTCTTTTCTCTTTTTTTTTATAATTTCATCGGGCACGCGAACAGCGTTCCCGATGGGAGTAGCCCCCGAGGCTACAGCCAAGGACTTGTGCTAGGGTGTAGGCTCCACGCCTTATGCCGCTATATTTTCTTTTCTCTCCCAAAATTATCAAATCCCTCGGGTGCGCGAACAGCGCTCCCGATGGGAGTAGCCCCCGAGGATATGAGCAAATATTTGTATTTGATCATAGGCTCACACCATTTCTATTTTGTCTTTCTCGAACTTTTCATTTTTTCCAAAGTAGCCCCCGAGCATTTGATCAAAAACTTGTATTTGATCAAAGGCTCTCCAATATCTTTTGCTGTCGCCTTTTTATGAAACTGTTGAGTCGAAATTTTCTCTTGCTAAGATGACATCATTGCTGACGATAGCCACGACCGCTGTTCCTGGAAATCGCGAGATGTTCTCTCTCGCTGCCTTGCGGGCCCAAGTTACGCATCATATTGACACGTCGTGCAAGTGGGGGACACACGTCCTCCGCTTTTCCTGGCGCACGCACTGTAACTCCTCCAAGGTGAAATTACTTTTTTACCCCTGTCCCACGTGTACATCATCTTTCGCACACTTTTTCCATCCAACGGTACGCCGCTTCGCCGCACCTCTATTTAAGGTCCCCTTCTTCTTCCTCCAGCACTTTCGCTCGCGCCGCTCCCCTGCTCTCCTCTGCAAAAATCTCCTCTTGCGCCCCACAGTTCCCTGAGCTCAACTTCTCTCGAGCTGCACTCCTGCACCATTGTTGATGCCACCGCGCAGACTGACCAGGCACAGCACGCCGGAATCAACGATGGCTTCCGCAGATCTGGGGAGCGCTGAGTGGGAGAGATCCAAAATCTCCACCCAAGACATCAACCTCCTGAAGAAACTGGGGATCAGCAAGAAGCCCAAGGCGCTGTGCTTCCCCAGCGAAGAAAGCTACCTAACCCCTCCAATGGAGTATCGGGTTAGTTTCGTCGATCATCTCATCCGCGGCCTTTCTGCCCCCATTCACCCTTTTCTTCGGGGGTTGCTTTTTGTTTATGGACTGCAACTTCATCACCTCACACCCAACTCTATCCTCCACATTTCCATCTTCATCACCCTTTGCGAGTCCTTCCTCGGTGTCCAGCCTAACTGGGCGTTGTGGAAGCGTATCTTTTTCTGTCGCCGCAATGGCTCTCCCAATGTCGCCTATAACATAGGCGGCGTTGTGATCTGCGTTCGCCCTGATGTCGATTACTTCGATGTCAAATTCCCTGACTCAGTTCAAGGGTGGCGCAAAAAATGGCTGTACATCCATGAGGAGAATCATGGATGTGCTGAAGACAACATCCCTCCTTTTGATGGTACCGAGAAAATCTACCGCCGCCGCTCCTGGGATGCAGAGGCTACCGACGAAGAAAAAACGGCGACGGAGGCATTGATGACCCGCATCCATGAGCTGCAAAACACCCGTGGCAAAGAACTGTCGGGTATCCAAATCACGGCGTATTTCCTTAGGATCAGAGTGCAGCCTCTGCAGGCTCGCAAAAATCCCCTCTGGAAGTATGCTGGCGACAATGATGTGGATCGCCTGTCGGTGGATTTGCCGGTCAAGGACTTAGAAAAGCTTGTCCGGAAAATTTCCTCCCTCAGCAAAAAAGATGCTATCCCCTCTTCTTGTCGGGTAAAACCATACAGCGCCACCAATGCGCTTCCCAAGGTAACTTTTGTCGACTCTCTATTTTTGTTTGACATCTTTTGCATAACTCCTTTATTGACATCCTTCTTTGCCTTGTACAGAACCATCCAGATATTGTCTCTCTTCCTCTCCTTCCTAAAGGTGGGGAAGTCGAAGAACGAGTCGTTGTCACTGACGACAACCAAGATGCTCCTTGCCCTGAGAGTGAACCCGAAGGTTCTCGAAAATCTGCGGGATCCTCTGAAAAGGAAGCTGGCTCTGAGGCTACCGCATCGGCACAGTCTCCTCCTCCTGCTGTTTCTCCAAAGAACAAAAGGAAGAGGACAGACGTCGAAGATTCCGGCACCTCCAAAGCCGAAGAAGCTGCTCCTTCACGTCGGAAGGTAGCTTTCGATCCATACCTTGAATCCCTCGTCAGTTCGTAAGTCACCTTTTGTTTCTTACTGTTTTGCTACTTGAAGATTTTTTTCTATCTTGCTTCTTATACTGTCGCCATTTTAATCGTAGTGGTGATGAGGAAGAAATGCCAGCTATTGATGCGACTGCTCGAACGAGTACGTCGCATACTCTAGTTGTTTTTGAGGTGCAAGTTGAAGGAGAAGAATCTTCGCCTCCTCAACAAAACACCGACGCACCTACTCCTCCTGCAAGCCCCCTTGTCCCTTCACCAAAAATGGCGAGGGTTGAAACAATCACGGAGCCTACCTTACAATTGGGTAGCTCCTCAACTCCTCTTTTGGATGATGTAAGTCCTAAAATGCTTTCTGATGCTGTCAATGTTTTCTCTGATTGCTTCTTTTGATTTTATGCTATCGCACTTTTTCCCCTACCGATGCTTTCTTTCTCTATCTTTCTTTTAACATCCTTTGATTAAGGAATTCATCCGCTTCGGTGCCCAATTCGTTGGGTACCGCGAGTACGCTAGCAAAGCTGAAGGTAATGTCTTTTTGCTTCTCTTTACCCTTTCCTTCTCACTCCTTTCTTGTCTTGATTTTGACTGGACTTGACTATTTTGGCAGAAAAACTGGCAGAGGCCAACAAACGTGCCGACACACTTGCTCAAAAATTAGAGCAAAGTGAGGAGGCTCGGAAGAAGGCCGAATAAGATGCTAGTAAGGCTAGGGCAGGCTAACAAGGCCAAGGCCGACGCTGCTGGTGTCGAAGATCTTCAGAAGAGGCTTCACGACGCCGAGACTTCGTTGAGCAAGCATATAGCCGCACAATCTGCTCGCGAAGACGCGATTACTAAACGGCTGAAGTCGCAAAACCGTCGCTTTGTCAGTGAGTACTCGAACCATTTTGTATTCTTTGGACTTGTTTTGAACTTGAAGATCCTGACAGGTAAAACTCGTTTGTTGATCAATAAATTTCTCCCTCGACAGGTAAAACATCTCAGGAATTTGAACTTGAAGATCCTGACAATGATCCTCTTCTTGACGCGCTTGCTTTCCTTGAGTTTCACGGAACAGAAGCACGCGACGGCATTGATCAAGCCAAGGAAGGATTGTCGCGGCTCTACCCTTACTTCTTCCCGAAGAAAAAGGAACCCGCGACTTTTCTTGCTCTTGCCAAGGACTTTAATCCGCCAAAAGATCTTGGACTGAAGCTGCGCCAAGAAAATATGAAGGTTGCCATTGAAAGCACTGTCGCCCTGGTTGCTGACAGCCAGCAAAACATCGACTGGACCAAAGTTGGCGACACACAGGAGATGGAGACCATGAAGTGGTGATCGCTGATCAAGGCTGCGAAGCCCAACACAAAGAAAATCCTTGCTTATCTTGGATTCAAGCCTACTCCTGCTCCTAGCTCGTCAAAGCCGGAGGTCTAGTAGAATGCCCTATCTTTTTCTATTTTTCATTTTCCTGTTTCTTTTGAAGTTGTTGCCACAGTAGCTTTGGCAACAACTGTCGTAGTAATTCTTTTGAAGACTCCCTCTGTAATATCTGTGTAAATGTCCCGAAGATCAATGGAATTCTATTTTGCATGATCATTGATACTGAAATTTTCCTTTCCAGTTGATATTTGATAACTACTCCGCAAATCCTCATCCTGCCGATACTTCTCCTGCTTCTTCCTTCTCAAAGAAAACACTTGTCGATGATAACCTTATCGAAGGTTCTTCAAGTAAACACTCCTCGCAAGATTTGCAAGAACTTCGCCAACAACTTCAATCCATGAAAAAACAAATGATTGTACTAATGGAACAGTCTCGAAGATCTTCGGAGAGGGAAAAAGCTGCTCTTCAACAGGCTCAAGATGCTAAGGCTGTGAAGGATGCCGCGGTTGCTGAGGCTACCGAAGCTTCTTCTCGAGAAAATTATATGCTTCAACTGATGAATGACGCCAGCCTGGATATGACAGGTATGCTTTATACATTTAACCATGCTTGATGTCGTTCCTGCTATTTTTCCTTCCCTAATAATTTCTCCGCTGAAACAGGCTCATTTTTGGATACTGCTGCCGAAGATCAACGTGTTGAGGCTCGAGCCAATGTACTACTCAGACTTGCTGCACAACATGGTTCTAATTTTTGGGTTACACCTGAGCGTACCCGCCAAATTGTCAGATTCCAAGATCGCACGGCTCAGGTCCGTGACTTCCTCGACTTCTGTGCAAGGACCTTGTTTTTAGTTTATCGGACCATGTTCCCGCGCAACAAGATGCCAGAAACTCTTCCTGCTTTGATGGAAAATTTTGAGATGCCCCTCGAATCCATGGCTTTGTGCGGGCCCAATTATCTGCTGGCGCAAGATTTGCTATGATGATGATAAAAATTTGCTATCCAAAATTGCCCATGAATCAAATTGTTTCCAAGTGCCTGGCCAAGATGTCAAAAAAGAAGAGAAACATGGACAAAATTGACGATATTGTGACTCCTGTAGCAGAAGATATGATGGATGAGCTTCTTCGGATGGATGCTGAGTTCTTCGTGAAGGGTAGCTATGCTGAGCATAGTACTCGTGCTACAAATGAGCGAATAACCATAGATCATGTGCTAGGCATCCACTGAGGATTTTTCTTTTATCTTGCTGTACTTTCTCCATTGTTTCTTCTTCTATATTGTAAAGCCGCCAAACATGTATATATATTTTTTATTTTTGGTCGTCAAGCCCCCGAGTGTTTTGGTGGCGACTTTCTATATTGTTTTTGTGCGAGGTTTTAGACCAAGGCAATTGAGTATACTATATTTATGGGTGTTATCCCCTGATCTTATTTTTATTTGGCGAGGTGTTTTGTACCAAGGCGAAATATTTTTTGCAAGTTGAGCTCATCTATGTTGTGTTTATTTTGTAACCTCGAAGGCGTTAGCCCCCGAGCGTGTCGAAGAACAAGAAGTATATCTCCACTATTTTTATTATATTGCAGCACCGCGAGCCCGCCTCATTAAAAACCTTTCCAGCCCCACTCGGTGCCCTGAAAAGGAAAAGAGTGCGTCTGAAAACTCGCGGGCGTTTCAGTACATTGTATTTTTACAAAGGAGGACTATATTTCGGCTCTAAGCGTAGAAACGCCTGAGCTGCGCCACGTTCCAGGGGTTTTTCTCGGGAACCCCTGTCTTCTTGTCCTTGATCCTGTACGCTCCTCCTTCGATTACTTCTGTGATGACGTAAGGGCCCAGCCATGGTGACTCGAGCTTTTCAGTACTTTGTTGATTGAGCCGTAGGACCAAATCTCCGACCTTGAAAGATCTTGGCCGCAATCGTCGACTGTGGTAGTTTTTTAGGTCTTGCTGGTACTTGGTGACTCGTGAGAGTACTTCATCTCGAGCTTCGTCGAGTGCATCCACATCGTCCTCCAAAGCTCTTCTTGAAGTCTCTTCGTCATACTTTGCGACTCTTGGGGAGTCATGCTCTATTTCGATCGGTAGTACTGCCTCAGCTCCGTGGACTAAAAAGAACGGAGTTTCTTGCGTCGTCGTATTTGGTGTTGTTCGAATACTCCACAGGACACTTGGTAATTCTTCTGGCCAGGTATGTCGAGCCTTTTCAAGCGGTCCTAGCAGGCGCTTTTTAATAACGTTGCAGATGATACCATTGGCTTTCTCGACTTGGCCGTTGGTTTGCGGGTGCCCAACTGACGCGAAGTGTAATTTGATGCCTACTTCTGCGCAGTATGCCTTGAACTCCTTGGACGTAAAGTTACTGCCATTATCTGTGATGATGCTGTGAGGGACTCCAAATCGAAAAACGATGCCTTTCACGAATTTTATTGCTGACGCTGCGTCTGGTGAATTTATCGACTTCGCTTCTATCCACTTGGTGAATTTATCGACAGCAACCAACATGTACTCGTATCCTCCTGGCGAAGCCTTGTGCAATTTTCCCACCATATCGAGTCCCCATTGGGCAAACGGCCAAGACAATGGTATTGGCATCAGCTCTGCTGCCGGAGAGTGGGGTTTTGCGGCAAATCTCTGGCACGCGTCGCAGGTTCGTACTATCTCTTTTGCATCCTCGATTGTTGTCAATCAGTAAAATCCAGCCCGAAAAACCTTGGCCGCAATAGCTCGACTGCTCGCGTGGTGTCCACATATTCCCTCGTGCACGTCTTTTAAGATTTTCCTTCCTTCTTCGGGTGTAACGTACCTTTGCAGCACGCCCGAAATACTTCGCTTGTATAATTCCCCTTTGACCACTGTGAAGGCTTTGGATCGTCGAATAACTCGCCTTGCTTCAACTGGATCTTCGGGTATTTCTTTCCTTAGGATATACGATATGTACGCTTGCATCCATGGGACTTCTACCATCATCACCAGCTCCTGGTTCTCTTCTTCATCTGGAACTTCTTTGAGAGGCGCCGACGTTTTCTCCTCCTTCGTCTTCTTCTGCACCTTCTTTGGCTTTGTGGATCTTTCAGCTATTTCTTCCCAAAACACACCTGGCGGGATTGGAAGGCACTGCGACCCGATGTTTGCAAGAACGTCGGCTTCATCATTGCTCAGCCTACTGATGTGATTTACTTCGCATCCATCAAACAGCTTCTCAAGCTCATTGTACACTTCCTTGTATGCCACCATGCTATCATTGACTGCATCACATTGGTTCATAACCTGCTGAGCTACCAATTGTGAGTCGCCAAAGATTTTTAGTCGAGTTGCACCGCAAGCTTTCGCCATCTTCATCACGTGTATAAGGGCTTCATATTCTGCTTCATTGTTAGATGCGTTTGGGAACGTCATCCGTAGGACATACTTCAATTTGTCGCCTTCAGGTGATATGAGTATCACCACTGCACCCGCTCCTTCTACTCTCTTGGATCCATCGAAATTCATGGTCCAAGTTCTCGACAAATCTGGGGGTCCTGTATTTTGCAGCTCCATCCACTCTGCAATGAAATCTGGTAGAACTTGCGACTTGATTGCCTTTCTTTTTTCATACGTGATGTCCCGAGGGGAAAGTTCTATTCCCCAAAGGGAGACGCGCCCTGTAGCTTCTGGATTGTTCAGTATATTTGATTGAGGTGCTTCATTGACCACTATTATCGGGTGTGCCGAAAAATAGTGGCGCAATTTTCTTGCTGTTGTAATCACTCCATATGCTAGCTTCTGCTTCTGCCTTCTGGTACTGCGGGTACCGCTGTTTTGAAGGCGATAAAACTTCACTGATGAAATATACCGGCCTTTGAACTCCATGGAGTTTTTCTTCTTCCTCTCTTTCAACGACTAGCACCGTGCTAACCACCTGAGGTGTGGCTGCGATGTATAGCAGGAGAGGTTCCTTCTCTTTCAGTGCCACCAAGATTGGTGGTGTCGAAATTGTGCGCTTTATATCCTCGAAGGCTCGATTTGCCTCTTCATTCCATTGGAATTTCTCTCCTTGCTTGATTAAAGCGTAGAACGGTAATGCTTTTTCTCCCAATCTGGCGACGAATCTGCTTAAAGCTGCGACTTGCCCGTTAGCTGCTGTATTTCCTTCAACTTTCTTGGCTTCCTCATTGTTACGATAGCTTGGATTTTTTCGGGATTTGCTTCAATCCCTCTTACTGAAACTAGAAAACCAAGAAGTTCTCCTGCAGGGACGCCAAAGGAACACTTCGTCTGGTTCAACTTGAGGCGGAACTTGTCGAGGTTGTCGAAAGTTTCCTTCAGATCCTCGATTAGCGTCGTCCCCTTTTTTGATGTGATGACAACATCGTCGATGTATACTTGTACATTTTTTCCAATCTGTGTTGCTAAGCACTTTTGCATCATCCTCTGGTATGTTGCTCCCGCGTTTTTCAGACCAAAAGGCATTGTTCGGTAACAAAATACGCCATAGGGTGTGATGAACGCTGTTTTGACCTCATCTTCTTCTTTCAATCTGATCTGGTTATAACCATAATATGCATCCAGGAAGGAAAGACGTTCACATCCTGCCGTGGAGTCGATAATTTGATCGATCCTCGGGAGGGGAAAGTGATCCTTTGGACAATGTTTATTGAGACACGTAAAATCGACGCACATGCGAAGGACTTTAGTGTTTTTCTTCGGTACCAACACTGGGTTTGCTACCCATGTGGCCTCTGTATGCAGCTCCTTGATAAAACCAGCTTCTCTTAATCGATCGATTTCTGACAGCATAGCTTTGCGGTTTGTCTCCGAAAAACGCCGCAAAGGTTGTTTGATTGGTCTCGCTAATGGATCCAAGTTTAGGTGGTGCTCGGCAAGTTCGCTGGGTACTCCTGGAATGTCAGCTGGACACCATGCGAAGATTTTCCAGTGCTCACTGATACGTCTCCAACGTATCGATAATTTCTTATGTTCCATGCCACATTATTGATGTTATCTACATGTTTTATGCACACTTTATGTCATATTTGTGCATTTTCTGGAACTAACCTATTAACAAGATGCCGAAGTGCCAGTTGCTGTTTTCTGCTGTTTTTGGTTTCAGAAATCCTAGTAACGAAATATTCTCGGAATTGGACGAAATCAACGCCCAGGTTCCTATTTTGCCCGGAAGCATCCAGAACACACGAGAAGGACCAGAGGGGGGGCACTGGGCCCCCAGACCATAGGCCGGCGCGGCCCAGGCCCTGGCCGCGCCGCCCTATAGTGTCGGCGCCCCTTCGACCTTCTGACGCCGCCTCTTCGCCTATTTAAGCCTCCTCGACCTAAAACCTCGATAGGGAAAAGCCACGGTACGAGAAACCTTCCAGAGCCGCCGCCACCGCGCGAAGCCAAGATCCGGGGACAGAGTCTCTGTTCCGGCACGCCGCCGGAACGGGGAAGTGCCCCCGGAAGGCTCCTCCATCGACACCGCTGCCATCTCCACCGCCATCTTCATCACCGCTGCTGCTCCCATGAGGAGGGAGTAGTTCTCCATCGAGGCTCGGGGCTGTACCGGTAGCTATGTGGTTCATCTCTCTCCTATGTACTTCAATACAATAATCTCATGAGCTGCCTTACATGATTGAGATTCATATGATGATGCTTGTAATCTAGATGTCATTATGCTAGTCAAGTGAATTTTACTTATGTGATCTCCGGAGACTCCTTGTCCCACGTGTGTAAAGGTGACAGTGTGTGCACCGTGTGGGTCTCTTAGGCTATATTTCACAGAATACTTATTCACTGTTATGAATGGCATAGTGAAGTGCTTATTTATATCTCTTTATGATTACAATGTGTTTGTATCACAATTTATCTATGTGCTACTCTAGCAATGTTATTAAAGTAGTTTTATTCCTCCTGCACGGTGTAATGGTGACAGTGTGTGCATCCGTGTTAGTACTTGGTTTATGCTATGATTATGATCTCTTGTAGATTATGAAGTTAACTATTGCTATGATGGTATCGATGTGTTCTATGCCTCCTTTCTTAGCATGAAGGTGACAGTGTGCATGCTACGTTAGTACTTGGTTTAGTCGAGTTGATCTATCTTACACTCTAAGGTTATTTAAATATGAACATTGAATTGTGGAGCTTGTTAACTCCGGCATTGAGGGTTCGTGTAATCCTACGCAATGTGTTCATCATCCAACAAGAGAGTGTAGAGTATGCATTTATCTATTCTGTTATGTGATCAATGTTGAGAGTGTCCACTAGTGAAAGTGTAATCCCTAGGCCTTGTTCCTAAATACTGCTATCGCTGCTTGTTTCTTGTTTCTTTGCGTTACTACTGCTGCAATACTACCACCATCAACTACACGCCAGCAAGCTATTTTCTGGCACCGTTGCTACTGCTCATATAATTCATACCACCTGTATTTCACTATCTCTTCGCCAAACTAGTGCACCTATTAGGTGTGTTGGGGACACAAGAGACTTCTTGCTTTGTGGTTGCAGGGTTGCATGAGAGGGATATCTTTGACCTCTTCCTCCCTGAGTTCGATAAACCTTGGGTGATCCACTTAAGGGAAACTTGCTGCTGTTCTACAAACCTCTGCTCTTGGAGGCCCAACACTGTCTACAGGAAAAGGAGGGGGCGTAGACATCAAGCTATTTTCTGGCGCCGTTGCCGGGGAGGAAAGGTAAAAGGTACTCACACTCCGGATCTCGGCTACTAAGCTATTTTCCGGTGCATTGTAAGTACTCGAAGCTATTTCCTTTAGATCCTGCAATTGCATCTTTTTGTTTCTTGTTTACACTAGTTTGGCATAATGGACAAAAATGAGCTTCTTATGCTATTTCCTGATTTAAAACATGGATTGTTTGATGCGAAAATTAAAAAACCTATGGAATCTTATTTGCATACTGGTAGTAATATTAGTATGAACGCTTTGAACACCATTGTTGCTAATGATATAGAAAGTTCTAAGCTTGGGGAAGCTGGTTTTCATGATATTTTTAGTCCCCCAAGCATTGAGGAGAAAATTTTCTTTGATGATACTTTGCCTCCTATTTATGATGATTATAATGATAGTGGTCTTTTGGTGCCACCTACTATGGAGAGTGAATGTTATTGTGATTATACTATGCCTCCTATATTTGATGATGAGAATAATAATGATAGCTACTTTGTTGAATTTGCTCCCACTACAACTAATAAAATTGATTATGCTTATGTGGAGAGTAATAATTTTATGCATGAGACTCATGATAAGAATGCTTTATGTGATAGTTATATTGTTGAGTTTGCTCATGTTATTACTGAAAGTTATTATGAGAGAGGAAAATATGGTTGTAGAAATTTTCATGTTACTAAAACACCTCTCTATGTGCTGAAATTTTTGAAGCTACACTTGTTTTATCTTTCTATGCTTGTTGCATTATGCTTCTTGAACTTGTTTATTTACAAGATTCCTATGCATAGGAAGCATGTTAGACTTAAATGTGTTTTGAATTTGCCTCTTGATGCTCTCTTTTGCTTCAAATACTATTTCTTGCGAGTGCATCATTAAAACTGCTGAGCCCATCTTAATGGCTATAAAGAAAAGAACTTCTTGGGAGATAACCCATGTGTTATTTTGCTACAGTACCTTGTTTTATTTTTGTATCTTGGAAGTTGTTTACTACTGTAGCAACCTCTCCTTATCTTAGTTTTGTGTTTTGTTGTGCCAAGTGAAGCCTCTAATCGAAGGTTGATACTAGATTTGGATTTCTGCGCAGAAACAGATTTCTATCTGTCACGAATCTGGGCTGTTTTCTCTGTAGGTAACTCAGAAAAATATGCCAATTTACGTGCGTGTTCCTCAGATATGTACGCAACTTTCATTAGTTTTGAGTTTTCTGATCTGAGCAACGGAAGTATTTATTAAAAATTCGTCTTTACGGACTATTCTGTTTTGACAGATTCTGCCTTTTATTTCGCATTGCTTCTTTCGCTCTGTTGGGTGGATTTCTTTGTTCCATTACCTTCCAGTAGCTTTGAGCAATTTCCAGAAGTGTTAAGAATGATTGTGTCACCTCTGAACATATGAGTTTTTGATTATGTACTAACCCCTCTAATGAAGTTTATGAGAAGTTTGGTGTGAAGGAAGTTTTCAAGGGTCAAGAGAGGAGGATGATATACTATGATCAAGAAGAGTGAAAGCTCTAAGCTTGGGGATGCCCCGGTGGTTCACCCCTGCATATATCAAGAAGACTCAAGCGTCTAAGCTTGGGGATGCCCAAGGCATCCCCTTCTTCATCGACAACATTATCAGGTTCCTCCCCTGAAACTATATTTTTATTCCATCACATCTTATGTACTTTACTTGGAGCGTCTGTTTGTTTTTGTTTTTGTTTGTGTTTGAATAAATTGGATTACATCATGCTTGTGTGGGAGAGAGACACGCTCCGGCTGTTCGTATGAACACATGTGTTCTTAGCTTTTAATTTTCATGGCGAAGGTTGAAATTGCTTCATTAAATTGTTATATGGTTGGAATTGGAAAATGATACATGTAGTAAATTGCTATAATGTCTTGGGTAATGTGATACTTGGCAATTGTTGTGCTCATGTTTAAGCTCTTGCATCATATGCTTTGCACCCATTAATGAAGAAATACATAGAGCATGCTAAATTTTGGTTTGCATATTTGGTTTCTCTAAGGTCTAGATAATTTCTAGTATTGAGTTTGAACAACAAGGAAGACGGTGTAGAGTCTTATAATGTTTACAATATGTCTTTTATGTGAGTTTTGCTGCACCGGTTCATCCTTGTGTTTGTTTCAAATAAGCCTTGCTAGCCTAAACCTTGTATCGAGAGGGATTACCTCTCATGCATCCAAAATACTTGAGCCAACCACTATGCCATTTGTGTCCACCATACCTACCTACTACATGGTATTTTCCACCATTCCAAAGTAAATTGCTTGAGTGCTACCTTTAAAATTTCATCATTCACCTTTGCAATATATAGCTCATGGGACAAATAGCTTAAAAACTATTGTGGTATTGAATATGTACTTATGCACTTTATCTCTTATTAAGTTGCTTGTTGTGCGATAACCATGTTCACTGGGGACGCCATCAACTACTCTTTGTTGAATATCATGTGAGTTGCTATGCATGTTCGTCTTGTCTGAAGTAAGAGAGATCTACCACCTTATGGTTAAGCATGCATATTGTTAGAGAAGAACATTGGGCCGCTAACTAAAGCCATGATCCATGGTGGAAGTTTCAGTTTTGGACAATATCCTCAATCTCATATGAGAAAATTATTAATTGTTGTTACATGCTTATGCATAAAAGAGGAGTCCATTATCTGTTGTCTATGTTGTCCCGGTATGGATGTCTAAGTTGAGAATAATCAATAGCGAGAAATCCAATGCGAGCTTTCTCCTTAGACCTTTGTACAGGCGGCATAGAGGTACCCCTTTGTGACACTTGGTTAAAACATGTGCATTGTGATGATCCGGTAGTCCAAGCTAATTAGGACAAGGTGCGGGCACTATTAGTCTACTATGCATGAGGCTTGCAACTTGTAAGATATAATTTACATGATACATATGCTTTATTACTACCGTTGACAAAATTGTTTCATGTTTTCAAAATCAAAGCTCTAGCACAAATATAGCAATCGATGCTTTTCCTCTATGGAGGACCATTCTTTTACTTTCAATGTTGAGTCAGTTCACCTATTTCTCTCCACCTCAAGAAGCAAACACTTGTGTGAACTGTGCATTGATTTCTACATACTTGCATATTGCACTTATTATATTACTCTATGTTGACAATATCCATGAGATATACATGTTACAAGTTGAAAGCAACCGCTGAAAATTAATCTTCCTTTATGTTGCTTCAATGCTTTTACTTTGAATTATTGCTTTATGAGTTAACTCTTATGCAAGACTTATTGATGCTTGTCTTGAAGTACTATTCATGAAAAGTCTTTGCTTTATGATTCACTTGTTTACTCATGTCATTACCATTGTCTTGGATTGCTGCATTCATTACATATGTTTACAAATAGTATGATCAAGGTTATGATGGCATGTCACTCCAGAAATTATCTTTGTTATCGTTTTACCTGCTCGGGACGAGCAGAACTAAGCTTGGGGATGCTGATACGTCTCCAACGTATCGATAATTTCTTATGTTCCATGCCACATTATTGATGTTATCTACATGTTTTATGCACACTTTATGTCATATTTGTGCATTTTGGAACTAACCTATTAACAAGATGCCGAAGTGCCGATTCTTTGTTTTCTGCTGTTTTTGGTTTCAGAAATCCTAGTAACTAAATATTCTCGGAATCGGACGAAATCAACGCCCAGGTTCCTATTTTGCCCGGAAGCATCCAGAACACACGAGAAGGACCAGAGGGGGCACGGGCCCTCAGGACCATAGGCCGGCGCGGCCCAGGCCCTGGCCGCGCCGCCCTATAGTGTCGGCGCCCCTTCGACCTTCTGACGCCGCCTCTTCGCCTATTTAAGCCTCCTCGACCTAAAACCTCGATAGGGAAAAGCCACGGTACGAGAAACCTTTCCAGAGCCGCCGCCACCGCGAAGCCAAGATCTGGGGGACAGGAGTCTCTGTTCCGGCACGCCGCCGGAACGGGGAAGTGCCCCCGGAAGGCTCCTCCATCGACACCGCTGCCATCTCCACCGCCATCTTCATCACCGCTGCTGCTCCCATGAGGAGGGAGTAGTTCTCCATCGAGGCTCGGGGCTGTACCGGTAGCTATGTGGTTCATCTCTCTCCTATGTACTTCAATACAATAATCTCATGAGCTGCCTTACATGATTGAGATTCATATGATGATGCTTGTAATCTAGATGTCATTATGCTAGTCAAGTGAATTTTACTTATGTGATCTCCGGAGACTCCTTGTCCCACGTGTGTAAAGGTGACAGTGTGTGCACCGTGTGGGTCTCTTAGGCTATATTTCACAGAATACTTATTCACTGTTATGAATGGCATAGTGAAGTGCTTATTTATATCTCTTTATGATTACAATGTGTTTGTATCACAATTTATCTATGTGCTACTCTAGCAATGTTATTAAAGTAGTTTTATTCCTCCTGCACGGTGTAATGGTGACAGTGTGTGCATCCGTGTTAATACTTGGTTTATGCTATGATTATGATCTCTTGTAGATTATGAAGTTAACTATTGCTATGATGGTATCGATGTGTTCTATGCCTCCTTTCTTAGCATGAAGGTGACAGTGTGCATGCTACGTTAGTACTTGGTTTAGTCGAGTTGATCTATCTTACACTCTAAGGTTATTTAAATATGAACATTGAATTGTGGAGCTTGTTAACTCCGGCATTGAGGGTTCGTGTAATCCTACGCAATGTGTTCATCATCCAACAAGAGAGTGTAGAGTATGCATTTATCTATTCTGTTATGTGATCAATGTTGAGAGTGTCCACTAGTGAAAGTGTAATCCCTAGGCCTTGTTCCTAAATACTGCTATCGCTGCTTGTTTACTGTTTTACTGCGTTACTACTGCTGCAATACTACCACCATCAACTACACGCCAGCAAGCTATTTTCTGGCACCGTTGCTACTGCTCATATAATTCATACCACCTGTATTTCACTATCTCTTCGCCAAACTAGTGCACCTATTAGGTGTGTTGGGGACACAAGAGACTTCTTGCTTTGTGGTTGCAGGGTTGCATGAGAGGGATATCTTTGACCTCTTCCTCCCTGAGTTCGATAAACCTTGGGTGATCCACTTAAGGGAAACTTGCTGCTGTTCTACAAACCTCTGCTCTTGGAGGCCCAACACTGTCTACAGGAAAAGGAGGGGGCGTAGACATCACTCACGGAGGAACTCGACGAGCGCGCTTTCCTATGCGAGGTCCATGTCTGTCTCAATGGACGTTGTCTTTTTCGGGTCTGTCGGGTGAATCTGCACCTCCTTAGAATTTTTCTCAGTGTTGAAAGTTGATTCTTTGTTTGGCCTTCCTACATCTGGCAACACATCATAGTCAGTCGTGAGCCTTGACGCCATGTACTCTGCTTGCATCCCGAAAGTTTCTGACAGTCGATGAAAATCCTTATCACACTTATCGGCTAGCGCAAAGCTTCCTTTGACTGTGATTGGTCCCTTAGGTCCAGGCATCCTCCATAACAGGTACGTATAATGTGGTACCGCCATAAACCTAGCATATGCTGGGCGCCCCAACAAAGCGTGGTATTGTGATGGGAAATCCACGACTTCAAATTCCAGCTTCTCTATCCTGTAGTTTTCTCGAGTCCCAAACTGAACGTCGAGATTAATCTTCCCTAGCGGATAACTTGGCTTCTCTGGTGTGATACCGTGGAATCGCGTGTCGGTTGGTTTCAGGTTTGCTAGGGATATGTTCATTTTCCTTAGTGTATCTGCATACACAAGGTTTAAACTGCTGCCGCCATCTATGAACACTCGAGATACGTCGAATCCTGCAATTACTGCAGGTAAGATAAGTGCTGATTGCCCTGGTCGAGGAACTTGCTTTGGATGATCCGCTATTGTGAATCCAATATCTTGCCCTGACCAATTTAGATATTCAACCGTTGGTGGAGGCATTTTCTCTGCCATGAACACCTGTCGCGAGATTACTTTCTGAGCTCGATTGGATGGCCTGCCTTTCTGAATCATCGAGACCGCTCCGTTGGAATTGGGATCAACATAAGGCGGTGGTGCAGGTGCTACCGCAATTCTGAGCTGATGTCGATTATCATCCGTAATTGCGGGAGGAGGTGGCAAGTGAATCTCACTCCTGGGTCCTTGAGGATTTCTGTGTGCTGCCTGGGCATTGGCATGCCCTGCCCACCTTAACATTGCATGGAAATTTCGGCAATCCTTCTGCAAGTGTCCTGACTGTCTTTTTCCGTTATTGTCGAGATAAAAATGCATCTGACATGGCCCGTTCATCATCTCCTCGGGAGACACGAAAGGCCTCTGAAACCTCGACCCGGTATTTTGCCTGTTGTTTCGAGAATCATCTCTATTGTCGCCTCGCTGCTCGTTGCTCCTCTGGTAATCATCTCCATTGTTTCCTCCGGCGCTTGCTCGGAAGCCAGCCGAAATTTGCCCAGGGGCATCATAGCCCGAGTACTGCCGAGGAAATCGTCGCCTATTTTGATAATTTCGGCCGCGGTCTTCCTCTGGTGACCTATGCCGTTTGTTGTGAACAACATCTTCTCCATCTGCCCATCTATTTGCTATCTCCATCAATGCGGATACTGTCTTTGGATTGATTCTCCCCAAATCCTCGACAAAATCTCCTCGCCTGATTCCTGTGACAAACGCATCTATCGCTCTTTCGTCAGATATATTCTCTGCCGAGTTTTTAATGATATTCCACCTTTGGATATATTTCCTCATTGATTCGTCTGGCTTCTGTCGACACGCCCTCAATTCCTCTAGCGATGCGGGTTTTTTGCAGGTGGACCGGAAATTCTTGACGAATATGTCCTCGAAGCTATCCCAACTGTCGATAGATCCTGGAGGAAGCTTCTTAATCCAAGATCGCGCGGCTCCACTTAAATGCACCTGGATGCTTTGCATAGCTGTTGCTCTGGTCCCTCATGTGAGCTTCACCGTCTCGAGGTAATCAACTAGCCAATCCTCTGGATCTTGTAGGCCGTCAAATTTCTTGAAGTTATCAGGCAACTTAAATCCCGAAGGGACTCGAGTTTTTCGGACTCTTGATACGTCTCCGGCGTATCGATAATTTCTTATGTTCCATGCCACATTATTGATGATACCGACATGTTTTGTTCACATTTTATGTCATATTTATGCGTTTTCCGGAACTAACCTATTGACGAGATGCCGAAAGGCCAGTTGCTATTTTCTGCTGTTTTTGGTTTCAGAAATCCTAGTAAGGAAATATTTTCGGAATCGGACGAAATCAACACCGAAAGTCTTAGAATTCCCGGAAGCTTCCGGAACACCGAAGGAGAGTCGGAGGCGGGCAGCAGGGGGCCCACACCATAAGGCGGCGCGGGTGGCCCCCTGGCCGCGCCAGCCTATGGTGTGGGGGCCCCAGCCGCCTCCTTGCGCCGCCTCTCCGCCTATATATTCGTCCCTGACCTAAAAACATCGACCAGTTCGATGAAAACAGAGAAAACCATCCAGAGCCGCCGCCATCGCGAAAGTCCAATTCGGGGGACAGAACTCTCTGTGCCGGCACCCTGCCGGGACGGGGAAGTGCCCCCGGAAGGCTCCTCCATCGACACCACCGCCATCTCCATCAACGCTGCTGTCTCCCATGAGAAGGGAGTAGTTCTCCATCGAGGCTCAGGGCTGTACCGGTAGCTATGTGGTTTATCTCTCTCCCATGTACCTCAATACAATAGTCTCATGAGCTGCTTTACATGATTGAGATTCATATGAGTTTTGTATCACAATTTATCTATGTGCTACTCTAGTGATGTTATTAAAGTAGTTTTATTCCTCCTGCACGGTGTAATGGTGACAGTGTGTGCATCCGTGTTAGTACTTGGCGTAGGCTATGATTATGATCTCTTGTAGATTATGAAGTTAACTATTGCTATGATGGTATTGATGTGATCTATTCCTCCTACATAGTGTGAAGGTGACAGTGTGCATGCTATGTTAGTACTTGGTTCAGTTGTGTTGATCTATCTTACACTCTAAGGTTATTTAAATATGAACATTGAATTGTGGAGCTTGTTAACTCCGGCATTGAGGGTTCGTGTAATCCTACGCAATGTGTTCATCATCCAACAAGAGAGTGTAGAGTATGCATTTATCTATTCTGTTATGTGATCAAAGTTGAGAGTGTCCACTAGTGAAAGTATGATCCCTAGGCCTTGTCCCTAAATACTGCTATTGCTGCTTGTTTATTGTTTTACTGCGTTACTACTGCTGCGTTACTACTGCTGCGTTACTACTGCTTGTTTACTGTCCTGGGCAAAGCACTTTTCTGGTGCCGTTGCTACTACTTATTTATACCACCTGTATTTCACTATCTCTTCGCCGAACTAGTGCACCTATTAGGTGTGTTGGGGACACAAGAGACTTCTTGCTTTGTGGTTGCAGGGTTGCTTGAGAGGGATATCTTTGACCTCTTCCTCCCTGAGTTCGATAAACCTTGGGTGATCCACTTAAGGGAAAACTTGCTGCTGTTCTACAAACCTCTGCTCTTGGAGGCCCAACACTGTCTACAGGAAAAGGAGGGGGGCGTAGACATCAACTCTCCTTGTGAAGCATGGCAAACCGCACATATCCTCGTCGTTTAAGTCTGGGGAATGCCGATGTTCCCTTCTACTTTGCCGTGCTCTGTCCACCCTTGCTTGTGCTGCTGTGTCTCTTGCTCCACTTGTTCCTTCGGGAGCTGCTGCTGCCGCAGGTCGTGGACTATTTTGCCTTGCTGTTCCTTCGGGAGGTGTTGATGCAAACGCCGTTCCCATGGCTCCAACTCCTGCCATTGCCATGTTGTACAATGCCTCCCTTGGATCTCCTGGAGGTGGCCTGGATGCAAGGATAAAAGCCTGTGTCGCCATATACCCAGCTTCTGGTGTTTTGGGGATGATGTTCCCTCTCGTGTCTATCGACATAAAAGACATGTCGAGATTTCGAACCAAGTGCTCTCTTTCTCCTTCAGGTATGTTTTGCAACCTTGATCTTGCTCTATTTCGAGCTTCCCTGTGGCTATCTCCTGAAGTTCCAGATTGTCGACTCAGTTCTGCCCTTCGCCTGGTTGATGCAGAGGCTGCATCCTTTCTTCGTTCAGAGCAGCTCTCTATTTTTCCAATTCCCTTGCAGCTCGTGCGAGCCTATATTGATATGCTTGCAACTCTTCTGGTGTGGCTGTTGTGGCCATTGGTTCTGAGCCATCCATAGCTCTTGCGGCTCTATCCCATGCTGCTTGTGGGAGTTGAACTCTATCACGATGCTCAGGTCTGATATATTTGTTGCCTAGACCTCGTCGCAAATCAGAGGGATCGACGTATGGATTTCCCAAATCGTCGAAAGCCTCAGATGTTTCCTCCTGATCACGGCTTGGCTCTCCGATGGCATAAATCTGATGGTATTTTGTGTTCAGATCTGTGCTAGGTTTGGTGACACCATCATAAAGATTGGTGAAGACCTTGCCACTGTAGTGAATTTGTCGATGAAGTTGAAGCTGTCGACACTGCTTGAGTCATCGCTTATATAGGAGTCCGCGGATGACTCGAAGGACATGTCGCAGAAGATCTTGGCGAGATTTTCGCTTGCCCTGGTGCTGATGAAGCGTGGCGATGAAGTATCCTCTTCGCCTGACTCGATTGACGATGTTGAGTTCGAAAAATCGGAATCGACCGCCGATAATCCCGACGAGATCGGAATTTCGAGACGATACACTCCCTCTTTCTCGACGCGAAAGTGGAATCTTCTGAACGTCATCTCCATAGGCTCCTCCAGATACGCATATGCATCCAAACGGGAGGGCGGGTGAGGAACAAAATCGACAGGACCCGTTGCGATCTGTTTACCTCGATCCATCGTGTTGCTTGCTGTTGATGAAGTCGACGATCTTGAACGTGCCATCGAGATCAGATCCTTGATGCCTCTAATTCCCACAGACGGCGCCAATTGACAAGGGATTAACTTGTCAATGCCTACGGGTTGTAGACTAGGGTTTAGTTGGAAGTAGAGGGCAAGTAGATCTCGAAGGTTTCAGCCGAAAAGTACTCGACGATTATGAAAACTAGGGTTTGTGAGACAATGATTCGATGCTTTCTTTGTCCCTCGACTCCCCCTTATATAGGAGGTGCAGCCGAGGGATTCGTATTGTACAAGTTACAGAGTCCGGGAGGGTTTCCAACTCATCCCGCAAGATTACAAATATTATCTCCTAATACAACTCTAGCTTTCCTTAATAACAACTTGGGCTTCCGATTCTTCTTATTCTTCGAGTCGTGGGCCTTCAGTAAACCCCGGGTACTATCTTCGGCAGGCCCATTGGGGGTGCCTATGTCAGCGGCGGTGATACCAAAATTCAGTGGTGGTGCTGCAAGAAAGTCACAGTGCTGCCAGCTAGAGTTTGAATGTTGTTGGTGATGCGCCGAAGAGGAGTAGATGACAATGCTACAATTGTGTAAAACTTTTGCTACAAATGATTTATGGTTTCATTTCTTTAGTTTACAATTGTTGCTACAAGATCTCCGATGAGGTCTCCGGTGAAGTCGGTTTCAACTTCAATAGCACGAAATTTTGCTACGAGGTGCGAGCCCCGGCGAAGTATGGTGCTCCGGCAACTCCCCTTCTGTTTTTAGTAGAATCGTTTTTCCTGCTTCAATGGTACAAACGCAGGAGCTTTTTTGCTGTGATGAGTAAAGTTTGAATGAGTCTCCGGAAACTCCCTTTCTGTTTTTAGTCGAACCGTCTTTTGCTTTATGAAGCAAAAGCGGGAGGTTTTTTTGCTGCGACGGTTGAGCGTGTAGATTTTCGCGGGTTCCAAACAAAAAGAAAAAACAGTAACAACAGTACCTAGCGTTCTTCTTCTCAGAGCATCTCCAACGGGGAAACACACTTCGGACGCCGAAAATGTCCGCGCACGTCCGTTTGTGTCGGCCCAGATGGTCGAAATCAACCGCGCGTCTGATTGCATCGGGGGTGGATCCAGCAGCACGACGCATTTTTTCTTCTATTTTGCACTTTTATAACATGAAAACATAATTTACATAGTAAAAGAAAGGAAAATAAAAACCCTAAGAACGCATGCGTCTACTTATTCTCGTCATCGCTGTCGATCACGATGAGCTCCTGTACCACCCACGGCCAGTTGGGAAGCGGTGGAACATACACCGGTGCCACCGACGGTGCTGGAGGTGGAGGAGCCCAGGCTGGTGGTAGAGGTGGAGCAGCCAACGCCGGTGCTGGAGGTGTAGGCCCGGATGGGTTGTACGGCGGAGGTGGAGGTGGCGGTTGAACCGGTGGCGTGGCCGAGTCCTGGAGCGCCAGTTGTAGGGCTTCTTCCTCCGTGAGGCCCGGCGGCATGATGCCAGTGGTGTACTGGGGCAGCGGCGGCCACACCGGTCGGTCCACCTCCGACACGAGGACGCCGAGCCTCGCGATCTCTGATACGTCTCAAACGTATCTATAATTTATTATGTTACATGCTAGTTTTATGACAATACTCACATGTTTTATATACACTTTACATCATTATTATGAATTTTCCGACACTAACCTATTAACAAGATGCTGAAGCGCCAGTTCCTATTTTCTGCTGTTTTTGGTTTCAGAAATCCTACACAGGAAATATTCTCGGAATTGGACGAAACAAAATCCCAAGGTCTTATTTTCCACGGAGCTTTCCAGAAGACCGAAGGAGATACGAAGTGGGGCCACGAGGTGGCGACACCACAAGGCGGCGCGGCCAAGGAGGGGCCCGCGCCGCCCTATGGTGTGGGCCCCTCGTGCCTCTCCCGACTCTGCCCTTCCGCCTACTTATACTCTCCATCGCGAAAACCCTATTACCGAGAGCCACGATACGAGAAAAGTTCCAGAGACGCCGCCGCCGCCAATCCCATCTCGGGGGATTCAGGAGATCGCCTCCGGCACCCTGCCGGAGAGGGGAATCACCACTCAGAGGACTCTACATCACCATGATCGCCTCCGGACTGATGTGTGAGTAGTTCATCCTTGGACTATGGGTCCATAGCAGTAGCTAGATGGTTGTCTTCTCCTCATGTGCTATCATGTTTAGATCTTGTGAGCTGCCTATCATGATCAAGATCATCTATTTGTAATGCTACATGTTGTGTTTGTTGGGATCCGATGAATATGGAATACTATGTCAAGTTGATTATCAATCTATCATATATGTGTTGTTTATGATCTTGCATGCTCTCCGTTGCTAGTAGAGGCTCTGGCCAAGTTGATACTTGTGACTCCAAGAGGGAGTATTTATGCTCGATAGTGGGTTCATGCCTCCATTGAATCTGGGATAGTGACAGAAAGTTCTAAGGTTGTGGATGTGTTGTTGCCACTAGGGATAAAACATCGATGCTTTGTCTAAGGATATTTGTGTTGATTACATTACGCACCATACTTAATGCAATTGTCTGTTGTTTGCAACTTAATACTGGAAGGGGTGCGGATGCTAACCCGAATGTGGACTTTTTAGGCATAGATGCATGCTGGATAGCGGTCTATGTAATTTGTCGTAATGCCCTAAGTAAATCTCATATTAGTCATCATGATATGTATGTGCATTCTTATGCCCTCTCTATTTGTCAATTGCCCAACTGTAATTTGTTCACCCAACATGCTATTTCTTATTGGAGAGACACCACTAGTGAACTGTGGACCCTGGTCCATTCTTTTACATCTGAAGTACAATCTACTGCAAACATTGTTCTCTACTGTTCTTTGCAAACAAACATCATTTTCCATACCACACGTTTAATCCTTTGTTTACAGCAAGCCGGTGAGATTGACAACCTCACTGTTAAGTTGGGGCAAAGTATTTTGATTGTGTTGTGCAGGTTCCACCTTGGCGCCGGAATCCCTGGGGTTGCGCCGCACTACACTCCTTCACCAACAACCTTCACGTGGCCATCATCTCCTACTGGTTCGATAACCTTGGTTTCTTACTGAGGGAAAACTTGCTGCTGTACGCATCACACCTTCCTCTTGGGGTTCCCAACGGACGTGTGCTTCACGCGTTATCAAGCTCTTTTTCTGGCGCCGTTGCCGGGGAGATCAAGACACGCTGCAAGGGGAGTCTCTCACATCCAATCTCTTTACTTTTTTATTGTCTTGCTTTACTTTATTTTATTTTCTGTTTTGTTTGCTTTCTCTATATCAAAAACACAAAAAAACTAGTTACTTGCTTTACTTTATTTACTGTCTTGCTTGCTTTCTTTATATTAAAAATACAAAAAAATTAGTTACTTGCATTTACTTTATTTAGTTTGCTTTATTTACTACTGCTAAAATGGGTACACCTAAGAACACTAAGTTGTGTGACTTCACAAGCACAAATAATAATGATTTCCTATGCACACCTATTGCTCCACCTGCTGCTACAGCAGAATTTTATGAAATTAAACCTGCTTTACTAAATCTTGTTATGAGAGAGCAATTTTCTGGTGTTAGTTCTGATGATGCTGCTGCCCATCTTAATAATTTTGTTGAACTTTGTGAAATGCAAAAGTATAAGGATGTAGATGGGGACATTATAAAACTGAAATTGTTTCCTTTCTCCTTAAGAGGAAGAGCTAAAGATTGGTTGCTATCTTTGCCTAAAAATAGTATTGATTCATGGACTAAATGTAAGGATGCTTTCATTGGTAGATATTATCCTCCCGCTAAAATTATATCTTTGAGAAGTAGCATAATGAATTTTAAGCAATTGGATAATGAACATGTTGCCCAATTATGGGAAAGAATGAAATCTTTGGTAAAGAATTGCCCTACCCATGGACTGACTACTTGGATGATCATCCAAACCTTTTATGCAGGATTGAATTTTTCTTCGCGGAACCTATTGGATTCAACTGCTGGAGGTACTTTTATGTCCATCACTTTGGGCGCCGCAACAAAGCTTCTTGATAATATGATGATCAACTACTCTGAATGGCACACTGAAAGGGCTCCACAAGGTAAGAAGGTAAATTCTGTTGAAGAAACCTCCTCCTTGAGTGATAAGATTGATGTTATTATGTCTATGCTTGTTAATGGTAGATCTAATGTTGATCCTAATAATGTTCCTTTAGCTTCATTGGTTGCTCAAGAAGAGCATGTTGATGTGAACTTCATTAAAAATAATAATTTCAACAACAATGCTTATAGGAATAATTCTGGTAACAACTATAGGCCATATCCTTCTAATAATAGTAACGGTTATGGTAATTCTTACAACAATAATAGGAGTGTACCCTCTGGTCTTGAAGCCATGCTTAAAGAATTTATTAGTACACAAACTGCTTTTAACAAATCTGTTGAAGAAGAGCTTGGTAAAATTGATGTTCATGCTTCTAAGGTTGATAGTCTTGCTGCTGATGTTGATCTTTTGAAACTGAAAGTTATGCCTAATGAAACTAAAGATATTAAGTCATTTTCTACAGAAAACGCTATCCAAGTTCGAATTAATGAAAATATTAGATTGATGGCTGAATTGCATGCTAGGTGGGAAAAAGAAGAAAAATTTGCTAAAGAGAACAATGTAGCTAAAGTTTGGACTATTACCACCACTAGTAATGTTGATGCTTCACATGTTGCTAAACCTCCTACTATTAATGGTAAAATAATTGGTGTTGGCAATGTTTCTACTCCTAATGCAAAGCGTGCAAAACTGCCTGAAACTGCTAAAACTACTGAAATTGTTTGTGATAAAAGTGATGAAATTTTTCAAAATATTGGGGACAATGATCCCATTGCTTTAGATCATAATGGTTTAGATTTTGATGATTGTCATATCTCTGAAGTTATTAAGTTCTTGCAAAAACTTGCTAGAAGTCCTAATGCTAGTGCTATAAATTTGGCCTTTACAAAACATAGTACAAATGCTCTCATTAAAGCTAGAGAAGATAAATTAAAACTTGAAACTTCTATTCCTAGGAAGTTGGAAGATGGTTGGGAGCCCATCATTAAGATGAAGGTCAATGATTTTGATTGTAATGCTTTATGTGATCTTGGTGCAAGTATTTCTGTTATGCCTAATAAACTCTATGATATGCTTGACTTGCTGATGACCCACAAGTATAGGGGATCGCGATAGTCTTCGAGGGTAGTATAACCCAAATTTATTGATTCAACACAAGGGGAGGTAAAGAATACTTATAAGCCTTAACAACTGAGTTGTCAATTCAGCTGCACCTGGAAAAGCACTAGTAACAGGGGTGATGTGAATGTAGCATTAATATGAGAGCAATAGTAACAGTAACACAGCAGCAGTAATAGTAACACATAGGTAATGGCACCAGAAGATAGTCGATACTACTTCTAATGACATGTAGAACGAGTATATGATGATGAGAGATGGACCGGGGTTCCCAGCTATCTACACTAGTGGTAACTCTCCAATAAGTGACAAGTGTTGGGTGAACAAATTACAGTTGGGCAATTGATAGGAATCAAAGCATTATGACAGAACATCCAGATTATTAATTATGTAGGCATGTTTTCCAATTATAGTCGTACGTGCTCGCAATGAGAAACTTGCACAACATCTTTTGTCCTACCAGCCGGTGGCAGCCGGGCCTCAAGGGAAACTACTGGATATTAAGGTACTCCTTTTAATAGAGTACCGGAGCAAAGCATTAACACTCCGTGAAAACATGTGTCCCTCATATCAGTACCATCCCCTCCGGTTGTCCCGATTCTTGTCACTTCGGGGCCTTTGGTTCCGGACAGTGACATGTGCATACAACTTGTAGATACAATCTAAGCAATAATATAGAGCTTAAATCTAAGATCATGCCACTCGGGCCCTAGTGACAAGCATTAAGCATAACAAGATTGCAGCAACAATAACTTCACAAACTTTATAGATAGACTAATCATAGTGTATCATCCATCGGATCCCAACAAACACAACACCGATTACATCAGATGAATCTCAATCATGTAAGGCAGCTCATGAGACCATTGTATTGAAGTACATGGAGGAGAGAATACCGACATAGCTACTGCTAGAACCCGTAGTCCATGGGGGAACTACTCACGGAGCATGGTGGAGGCGATGGCGTCGATGGAGATGGCTTCCGGGGGCACTTCCCCGTTCCGGCAGGGTGCCGGAACAGAGTTCTGTCCCCCGAATTGGAGTTTCGCGATGGTGGCGGCGCCCCTGGAGTCTTTCTGGAGTTTTGTCAATTGGTACGGTGTTTTTAGGTTGAAAGGGATTTTATAGGCGAAGAGGCGGCGCAGGGGGGCACCTGGGGGCGCCTCACCCTAGGCCGGCGCGGCCAGGGTCTGGCCCGCGCCGCCTTGTGGTGTGGTGGCCCCCTGGCCCCTCTCCGACTCTTCTTCGGTGTTCTGGAGCCTTCCTGGAAAAATAGGAGGTTTGGCGTTGATTTCGTCCAATTCCGAGAATATTGCCCGAACAGCCTTTCTGGAACCAAAAACAGCAGAAAACAGGAACTGGCACTGTGGCATCTCGTTAATAGGTTAGTTCCGGAAAATGCATGAAATCATCATAAAGTGCAAGCAAAACATGTAAGTATTGTCATAAAACAAGCATGGAACGACAGAAATTATGGATACGTCGGGGACGTATCAGCATCCCCAAGCTTAGTTCCTGCTCGTCCCGAGCAGGTAAACGATAAAAAGAATAATTTCTGTAGTGACATGCTACTTACATAACCTTGGTCATACTATTACAAAGCATATGAAATGAATGAAGTGACTCAAGGCAATGATCTATAGTTGCTAACAAATAGATAACATATAGCAAAACTTTTCATGAAGAGTACTTTCAAGACAAGCATCAAAAGTCTTGCACAAGAGTTAACTCATAAAGCAATAAATTCAAAGTAAAGGCATCGAAGCAACACAAAGGAAGATTTAAGTTTCAGCGATTGCTTTCAACTTTCAACATGTATATCTCATGGATATTGTCAACATAGAGTAATATGATGAATGCAAATATGCAAGTATGTAAGAATCAATGCACAGTTAACACAAGTGTTTGCTTCTAAGGTGGGAGGAATAGGTGAACTGACTCAACATAAAGTAAAAGAATGGCCCTTCGCAGAGGGAAGCATCGATTGCTATATTTGTGCTAGAGCTTTGGTTTTGAAAACATAAAGAGAGCATAAAAGTAAAGTTTTGAGAGGTGTTTGTTGTTGTCAATGAATGGTAGTGGGCACTCTAACCCCCTCGCCAGACAAACCTTCAAAGAGCGGCTCCCATTTTATTTTATTTTTGGGTGGCACTCCTTCCAACCTTTCTTTCACAAACCATGGCTAACCGAATCCTCGGGTGCCTACCAACAATCTCATACCATGAAGGAGTGCCTTTTTATTTTAGTTTTATTATGATGATGACACTCCCCCCAACCTTTGTTTACACAAGCCATGGCTAACCAAATCCTTCGGGTGCCGTCCAACAATCACATACCATGGAGGAGTGTCTATTTAGTTTAATTAATTTGGGACTGGGAATCCCATTGCCAGCTCTTTTTGCAAAATTATTGGATAAGCGGATGAAGCCACTAGTCCATTGGTGAAAGTTGCCCAACAAGATTGAAAGATAAACACCACATACTTCCTCATGAGCTATAAAACATTAACACAAATTGAGAAGCATTTTGAATTGTTTAAAGGTAGCACTCAAGCAATTTACTTTGGAATGGCAGGAAATACCACATAGTAGGTAGGTATGGTGGACACACATGGCATAGGTTTTGGCTCAAGGATTTGGATGCACGAGAAGTATTCCCTCTCAGTACAAGGCTTAGGCTAGCAAGGTTATTTGAAGCAAACACAAGTATGAACCGGTACAGCAAAACTTACATAAGAACATATTGCAAGCATTATAATACTCTACACTGTCTTCCTTGTTGCTCAAACACTTTTACCAGAAAATATCTAGACCTTAAGAGAGATCAATTATGCAAACCAATTTTAACAAGCTTTACGGTAGTTCTCCACTAATAGGTTTAAACTTCATGAAAAAAAACTTAATCTTCTTGAGAGCTGAAAACAATTGCCAAGTGTCAAATTATCCAAGACATATGAGGCATTTTCTTTTCCCCACCAAATAACCAATAGTATTGTAACTTCCAACTTTTATCATTGAACATTAAAAGTAAAACGAAGAACAAGTGTTCATATGAAAAAGCGGAGCGTGTATCTCTCCCAAACAAGGATTGCTAGGATCCGAATTTATTCAAACACAAACAAAAATAAAAACACACAGACGCTCCAAGTAAAGCACATATGATGTGACCGAATAAAAATATAGTTTCAGGGGAGGAACCTGATAAGTTGATGAAGAAGGGGATGCCTTGGGCATCCCCAAGCTTAGACGCTTGAGTCTTCTTGAAATATGCAGGGATGAACCACGGGGGCATCCCCAAGCTTAGACTTTTCACTCTTCTTGATCATATATCATCCTCCTCTCTTGACCCTTGAAAACTTTCTTCACACCAAACTTCTCATAAACTTCATTAGAGGGGTTAGTACTCAAAAAAAAAATTTAATCCACCTTCGTCCTATAGTGGCACATTGCAAAAACTCAATAAAACATTAGCTACAGCTCTCTATGTCTAGAAAAGCTCGCTTAAAGTCCACAAGAGACAATGCAAAAAACAGAGACAGAATCTGCCAAAACAGAACAGCCAGTAAATACGAATTTTAATAAAATACTTCCGTTGCTCAAATCAGAAAACTCAAAACTAATGAAAGTTGCGTACATATCTGAGGAACACGCACGTAAATTGGCATTTTTTTCTGATTTTTCTACAGAGAAAACAGCCCAGATTCGTGACAGATAGAAATCTGTTTCTGCGCAGAAATCCAAATCTAGTATCAACCTTCGATTAGAGGCTTCACTTGGCACAACAAAACACAAAACTAAGATAAGGAGAGGTTTCTACAGTAGTAAACAACTTTCAAGACACAAATATAAAATAAAGTACTGTAGCAAAATAACACATGGGTTATCTCCCAAGAAGTTGCTTTCTTTATAGCCATTAAGATGGGCTCAGCAGTTTTAATGATGCACTCGCAAGAAATAGTATTTGAAGCAAAAGGGAGCATCAAGAGGCAAATCCAAAACACATTTAAGTCTAACATGCTTCCTATGCAAAGGAATCTTGTACACAAACAAGTTCATGAAAAACAAAGTAACAAGCATAGGAAGATAGAACAAGTGTAATTTCAAGATTTTAAGCACATAGAGAGGTGTTTTAGTACCATGCAAATTTCTATAACCATATTTTCCTCTCTCATAATAATTTTCAGTAGCTTCATGAACAAACTCAACAATATAACTATCACATGCAGCATACTTTTCATGATCCACAAACATATAATTTTTATCAAGTTCAAGAATAGTGGAATTAAAACTTTCAAACTTTCTTTTATTAATAATATAACAAGGTAGTTGATCAATCTCAAGAGATATGGGACTCATAGAATAAGTCAAGAACTCTCCAATCCCATTTTCATTAGTAGTGTAATTAATATTATCAAGTAACATAGGACCATCAGCTAGAGCTTTATCATAAACATTTGCTAAGCAAAATTCTTTAGTACCATGCATTTCGACATCAGGCACAAACAAAGCATTATCATAAGATTTATCAAAGTAGCATGGATTATCATATATAACAGTAGCATAATTATTTTCATAAGTTTTACTCATAGGTAATATTTCAAGAGAATCCACAGGAACATAACATTCAACCTCTTTTGGTAAGCATGGAGGACAATCAAATAATGTAAGAGATAAAGAGTTACTCTCATTAGAAGGTTGCCATGGGTAGCTAATCCATTCTTCCTCCTTTTGTTCGTCGCTCTCCTCTTCTTTTTCATCCAATGAGC
This sequence comes from Lolium perenne, assembly GCF_019359855.2. Classification (NCBI taxonomy): domain Eukaryota; kingdom Viridiplantae; phylum Streptophyta; class Magnoliopsida; order Poales; family Poaceae; genus Lolium; species Lolium perenne. The sequence continues at coordinate 135,490,661 of NC_067250.2, forward strand.
TTTCAGGTTCATCAATTTCCTCCTCTTTTTCATCCAATGAGCTTTCAGGTTCATCAGTTTCTTCTTCCACAGGTTCCTGCAAATTGTGAGTGCATTCTTGTGCATTAATGAGTCTCTCTTTATAATCAATGATATAAGGATTCCTACTGTAGCATTCTATGCAAGAATTAAGAATAGTAGAGACATAATCTTTAAGGTCCTTACAAATAGCACAAGTTTCATAATTCTCAACCATGAAGGATTCTATCTCGGAGGCTCCCATAAATACGACAAATTGTTCTACCTCTTCGAACCCATAATGAATATAGCAATTCCGATTATAGTTCTTAATTAAGAATTCCTCACTAAAGCCACATTGAAATTTAAGATGTTTAGCATCCTGTTGAGAGCAACAGTTTATATCATGGCGTTTAAGCAAGATTTTAGCAATTGTATTCACTTTTTCTATCATAGCACTCATTACTTCACCAGCTCTTGATTTTCTATAATTATTATAACATTCTATAAGCTCCAAGTAGGTTGTAGGTTCTCCCATAACAGCAGTTTTTTAATTTTTAGGTTTTTCAAATTTTTATGGATTTTTGGGTATATGAGACAAATAAAACAAGACAAAAATAAACTAAGCAAAAGTAAACTACGCAAAATAATACTAGACAGAAATAAACTAAGCACAAATAAACTAGACAAAAGTAAACTAAGCAAAACAAAATAAAATAAAACAGAGAGAGAGGTAGAGTGTACTCCCCAGGTGAACTTATGAGTAGAGCTATGCCTCCCCGGCAACGGCGCCAGAAAACAGTCTTGATGACCCACAAGTATAGGGGATCGCGATAGTCTTCGAGGGTAGTATAACCCAAATTTATTGATTCGACACAAGGGGAGGTAAAGAATACTTATAAGCCTTAACAACTGAGTTGTCAATTCAGCTGCACCTGGAAAAGCACTAGTAACAGGGGTGATGTGAAAGTAGCAGTAATATGAGAGCAATAGTAACAGTAACACATCAGCAGTAATAGTAACACAGAGGTAATGGCACCAGAAGATAGTCGATACTACTTCTAATGACATGTAGAACGAGTATATGATGATGAGAGATGGACCGGGGTTCCCAGCTATCTACACTAGTGGTAACTCTCCAATAAGTGACAAGTGTTGGGTGAACAAATTACAGTTGGGCAATTGATAGGAATCAAAGCATTATGACAGAACATCCAGATTATTAATTATGTAGGCATGTTTTCCAATTATAGTCGTACGTGCTCGCAATGAGAAACTTGCACAACATCTTTTGTCCTACCAGCCGGTGGCAGCCGGCCCTCAAGGGAAACTACTGGATATTAAGGTACTCCTTTTAATAGAGTACCGGAGCAAAGCATTAACACTCCGTGAAAACATGTGTCCCTCACATCACTACCATCCCCTCCGGTTGTCCCGATTCTTGTCACTTCGGGGCCTTTGGTTCCGGACAGTGACATGTGCATACAACTTGTAGATACAATCTAAGCAATAATATAGAGCTTAAATCTAAGATCATGCCACTCGGGCCCTAGTGACAAGCATTAAGCATAACAAGATTGCAGCAACAATAACTTCACAAACTTTATAGATAGACTAATCATAATGTATCATCCATCGGATCCCAACAAACACAACACCGATTACATCAGATGAATCTCAATCATGTAAGGCAGCTCATGAGACCATTGTATTGAAGTACATGGAGGAGAGAATACCGACATAGCTACTGCTAGAACCCGTAGTCCATGGGGGAACTACTCACGGAGCATGGTGGAGGCGGTGGCGTCGATGGAGATGGCTTCCGGGGGCACTTCCACGTTCCGGCAGGGTGCCGGAACAGAGTTCTGTCCCCCGAATTGGAGTTTCGCGACGGTGGCGGCGCCCCTGGAGTCTTTCTGGAGTTTCGTCAATTGGTACGGTGTTTTTAGGTCGAAAGGGATTTTATAGGCGAAGAGGCGGCGCAGGGGGGCACCTGGGGGCGCCTCACCCTAGGCCGGCGCGGCCAGGGTCTGGCCCGCGCTGCCTTGTGGTGTGGTGGCCCCTGGCCCCTCTCCGACTCTTCTTCGGTGTTCTGGAGCCTTCCGGGAAAAATAGGAGGTTTGGCGTTGATTTCGTCCAATTCCGAGAATATTGCCCGAACAGCCTTTCTGGAACCAAAAACAGCAGAAAACAGGAACTGGCACTGTGGCATCTCGTTAATAGGTTAGTTCCGGAAAATGCATGAAATCATCATAAAGTGCAAGCAAAACATGTAAGTATTGTCATAAAACAAGCATGGAACGACAGAAATTATGGATACGTCGGGGACATATCACTTGCCACCATTGAAAAATTGTTATTTGGATGTTAATCTTGCTGATAGTCCTATAAAGAAACCTTTGGGGAGGATTGATAATGTTCGCATTACGGCTAACAATAACCTTGTCCCCGTTGATTTTGTTGTCTTGGATATTGAATGCAATGCATCTTGTCCTATTATTTTGGGAAGACCTTTTCTTCGAACTGTTGGTGCTATTATTGATATGAAGGAAGGGAATATTAAGTATCAATTTCCTCTTAAGAAAGTTTTCAAGGATCAAGAGAGGAGGATGATACAATATGATCAAGAAGAGTGAAAAGTCTAAGCTTGGGGATGCCCCCGTGGTTCATCCCTGCATATTTCAAGCAGACTCAAGCATCTAAGCTTGGGGATGCCCAAGGCATCCCCTTCTTCATCGACAACTTATCAGGTCACCTCTAGTGAAACTATATTTTTTATTCCATCACATCTTATGTGCTTTACTTGGAGCATCTGTATGTTTTTTATTTTTGTTTTTGTTTGAATAAAATCGGATCCTAGCATTCTTTGTGTGGGAGAGAGACATGCTCCGCTGTTTCATATGAACACTGGTGTTCTTAGCTTTACTTTTAATGTTCATGGCGAAGGTTGAAAACTGCTTCGTTCATTGCTATTTGGTTGGAAACATAAAATGCTTCATGTTATAATTGGTATATTGTCTTGAATAATTTGATACTTGGAAATTGTTTTGCTCAAATAGATCATGTTTAAGCTCTTGCATCATGTACTTTGCACCTATTAGTGGAGAATTACTGTAGAGCTTGTTGAAATTTGGTTTGCATGATTGGTCTCTCTAAAAGTCTAGATATTTTCTGGTGAAGTGTTTGAACAACAAGAAAGACAGTGTAGAGTCTTATAATGCTTTCAATATGTTCTTATGTAAGTTTTGCTTTACCGGTTCATACTTGTGTTTGCTTCAAACAACCTTGCTAGCCAAAGCCTTGTACTAAGATGGAATTCTTCTCGTGCATCCAAAACCTTGAGCCAAAACCTATGCCATTTGTGTCCACCATACCTACCTACTATGTGGTATTTCTCTGCCATTCCAAAGTAAATTGCTTGCGTGCTACCTTTAAAATTTCATTCCTTGTATTTGCAATATATAGCTCATGGGAAAATAGCTTAAAAACTATTGTGGTAAAGAATATGTAGCTTATGTATCTTATATCTTATAAGTTGCTTGTTGAGCGGTAACCATGTTTCTGGGGACGCCATCAACCATTACACCTTTGTTGAATATCATGCGATTTGCTATGCATGTTCGTCTTGTCTGAAGTAAGGGTGATTTATCATGATCAAATGGTTTGAGTATGCATATTGTTAGAGAAGAACATTGGGTCGCCAACCAAAGCCATGTATCATGGTGGAAGTTTCAGTTTGGACATTAATCCTCAATCTCTTATGAGAATATTATCTGTTGTTGAATGCTTATGCATTAAAGAGGAGTCCATTATCTGTTTTCTATGTTGTCCCGGTATGGATGTCCTTAGTTGAGATCTATCAAAAACGAGAAATCAAATGCGATCTATCTCCTTGGACCTTTGTACAGGCGGCATAGAGGTACCTTTGTGACACTTGGTTGAAACATATGTAATGCAATGATAATCCATGGAAATCCAAGCTAATTAGGACAAGGTGCGAGCACTATTGGTATTCGATGCATGAGGCTTGCAACTTATAGGATGTCTTATGCATAACACATATGAATTATTACTACCGTTGACAAAATTGTTTCTATGTTTTCAAAATAAAAAGCTCTAGCACAAAAATAGTAATCCATGCTTCCCTCTGCGAAGGGCCTTTCTTTTACTTTTATGTTGAGTCAGTTCACCTACTTCTTTCTATCTTAGAAACAAACACTTGTGTCAACTGTGTGCATTGATTCCTACATACTTGCTTATTTGAATTCATCATATTACTTTGTGTTGACAATCATCCATGAGATATGCATCCATGAGATATACATGTTGAGTTGAAAGCAACTACTGAAACTTATATCTTCCTTTGTGTTGCTTCAAAACTTTCTACTAAGAATTTATTGCTTTATGAGTTAACTCCTATGCAAGTCTTATTGATCCTTGTCTTGAAGTACTGTTCATGAAAAGTCTTTGCTATATGATTCAGTTGTTTAGTCATTGTCTTTACCATTGCTTCGAATCACTTCATTCATCTCATATGCTTTACAATAGTATTGATCAAGATTATGATAGTAGCATGTCACTTCAGAAATTATCCTTGTTATCGTTTACCTACTCGAGGGCGAGTAGAACTAAGCTTGGGGATGCATGATACGTCTCAAACGTATCTATAATTTCTTATGTTCCATGCTAGTTTTATGACAATACTCACATGTTTTATATACACTTTAAGTCATTATTATGCATTTTCCGGCACTAACCTATTAACAAGATGCCGAAGCGCCAGTTCCTGTTTTCTGCTGTTTTTGGTTTCAGAAATCCTACACAGGAAATATTCTTGGAATTGGCCGAAACAAAATCCCAGGGTCTTATTTTCCACGGAGCTTTCCAGAAGACCGAAGGAGATACAAAGTGGGGCCACGAGGTGGCGACACCACAAGGCGGCGCGGCCAAGGAGGGGCCCGCGCTGCACTATGGTGTGGGCCCCTCATGCCTCTCCTGACTCTGCCCTTCCGCCTACTTATACTCTCTGTCGCAAAAACCCTATTACCGAGAGCCACGATACGAGAAAAGTTCCAGAGACGCCGCTGCCGCCAATCCCATCTCGGGGGGTTCAGGAGATCGCCTCCGGCACCCTGCCGGAGAGGGGAATCATCACCCGGAGGACTCTACATCACCATGATCGCCTCCGGACTGATTTGTGAGTAGTTCATCCTTGGACTATGGGTCCATAGCAGTAGCTAGATGGTTGTGTTCTCCTCATGTGCTATCATGATTAGATCTTGTGAGCTGCCTATCATGATCAAGATCATCTATTTGTAATGCTACATGTTGTGTTTGTTGGGATCCGTTGAATATGGAATACTATGTCAAGTTGATTATGAATCTATCATATATGTGTTGTTTATGATCTTGCATGCTCTCTGTTGCTAGTAGAGGCTCTGGCAAAGTTGATACTTGTGACTCCAAGAGGGAGTATTTATGCTCGATAGTGGGTTCATGCCTCCATTGAATGCAGGACGGATGTAAAGTTCTAAAGTTGTGGATGTGCTGTTGTCACTAGGGATAAAACATCGATGCTTTGTCTAAGGATATTTGTGTTGATTACATTACGCACCATACTTAATGAAATTGTCTGTTGTTTGCAACTTAATACTGGAAGGGGTGCGGACGCTAACCCGAAGGTGGACTTTTTAGGCATAGATGCATGCTGGATAGCGGTCTATGTAATTTGTCGTAATGCCCTAAGTAAATCTCATATTAGTCATCATGATATGTATGTGCATTGTTATGCCCTCTCTATTTGTCAATTGCCCAACTGTAATTTGTTTACCCAACACGCTATTTCTTATTGGAGAGACACAACTAGTGAACTGTGGACCCCGGTCCATTCTTTTACATCTGAAATACAATCTACTGCAAACATTGTTCTCTACTGTTCTTTGCAAACAAACATCATTTTCCACACCATACGTTTAATCCTTTGTTTACATCAAGCCGGTGAGATTGACAACTTCACTGTTAAGTTGGGGCAAAGTATGTTGATTGTGTTGTGCAGGTTCCACGTTGGCGCCGGAATCCCTGGTGTTGCGCCGCACTACACTCCTTCACCAACAACCTTCACGTGGCCTTCATCTCCTACTGGTTTGATAGCTTTGGTTTCTTACTGAGGGAAAACTTGCTGCTGTACGCATCACACCTTCCTCTTGGGGTTCCCAACGGACGTGTGCTTCACGCGTTATCAAGCTCTTTTTCTGGCGCCGTTGACGGGGAGATCAAGACACGCTGCAAGGGGAGTCTCTCACATCCAATCTCTTTACTTTGTTATTGTCTTGCTTTATATATTTTATTTTCTGTTTTGTTTGCTTTCTCTATATCAAAAACACAAAAAAAATAGTTACTTGCTTTACTTTATTTATTGTCTTGCTTGCTTGCTTTATATTAAAAATACAAAAAAATAGTTACTTGCATTTACTTTATTTAGTTTACTTTATTTACTACTGCTAAAATGGGTACACCTGAGAACACTAAGTTGTGTGACTTCACAAGCACAAATAATAATGATTTCCTATGCACACCTATTGCTCCACCTGCTGCTACAGCAGAATTTTATGAAATTAAACCTGCTTTACTAAATCTTGTTATGAGAGAGCAATTTTCTGGTGTTAGTTCTGATGATGCTTCTGCCCATCTTAATAATTTTGTTGAACTTTGTGAAATGCAAAAGTATAAGGATGTAGATGGGGACATTATAAAACTGAAATTGTTTCCTTTCTCCTTAAGAGGAAGAGCTAAATATTGGTTGCTATCTTTGCCTAAAAATAGTATTGATTCATGGACTAAATGTAAGGATGCTTTCATTGGTAGATATTATCCTCCCGCTAAAATTATATCTTTGAGAAGTAGCATAATGAATTTTAAGCAATTGGATAATGAACATGTTGCCCAAGCATGGGAAAGAATGAAATCTTTGGTAAAGAATTGCCCTACCCATGGACTGACTACTTGGATGATCATCCAAACCTTTTATGCAGGATTCAATTTTTCTTCGCGGAACCTATTCGATTCAGCTGCTGGAGGTACTTTTATGTCCATCACTTTGGGCGCCGCAACAAAGCTTCTTGATAATATGATATTCAACTACTCTGAATGGCACACTGAAAGGGCTCCACAAGGTAAGATGGTAAATTCTGTTGATGTTATTATGTCTATGCTTGTTAATGGTAGACCTAATGTTGATCCTAATAATGTTCCTTTAGCTTCATTGGTTGCTCAAGAAGAACATGTTGATGTGAACTTCATTAAAAATAATAATTTCAACAACAATTCTTATAGGAATAATTCCGGTAACAACTATAGGCCATATCCTTCTAATAATAGTAACGGTTATGGTAATTCTTATGGTAATTCTTACAACAATAATAGGAGTGTACCCTCTGGTCTTGAAGCCATGCTTAAAGAATTTATTAGTACACAAACTTCTTTTAACAAATCTGTTGAAGAAAAGCTTGGTAAAATTAATGTTCTTGCTTCTAAGGTTGATAGTCTTGCTGCTGATGTTGATCTTTTGAAACTGAAATTTATGCCTAATGAAACTAAAGATATTAAGTCATTTGCTACAGCAAACGGTATCCAAGTTCGAATTAATGAAAATATTAGGTTGATGGCTGAATTGCATGCTAGGTGGGAAAAAGAAGAAAAATTTGCTAAAGAGAATAATGTAGCTAAAGTTTGGACTATTACCACCACTAGTAATGTTGATGCTTCACATGTTGCTAAACCTCCTACTATTAATGGTAAAATAATTGGTGTTGGCAATGTTTCTACTCCTAATGCAAAGCGTGCAAAACTGCCTGAAACTGCTAAAACTGCTGAAACTGTTTGTGATAAAAGTGCTAAAAAATTTCAAAATATTGGGGACAATGATCCCATTGCTTTAGATCATAATGGTTTAGATTTTGATGATTTTCATATCTCTGAAGTTATTAAGTTCTTGCAAAAACTTGCTAGAAGTCCTAATGCTAGTGCTATAAATTTGGCCTTTACAAAACATATTACAAATGCTCTCATTAAAGCTAGAGAAGATAAATTAAAACTTGAAACTTCTATTCCTAGGAAGTTGGAAGATGGTTGGGAGACCATCATTAAGATGAAGGTCAATGATTTTGATTGTAATGCTTTATGTGATCTTGGTGCAAGTATTTCTGTTATGCCTATGAAACTCTATGATATGCTTGACTTGCCACCATTGAAAAATTATTATTTGGATGTTAATCTTGCTGATAGTCCTATAAAGAAACCTTTGGGGAGGATTGATAATGTTCGCATTACGATTAACAATAACCTTGTCCCCGTTGATTTTGTTGTCTTGGATATTGAATGCAATGCATCTTGTCCTATTATTTTGGGAAGACCTTTTCTTCGAACTGTTGGTGCTATTATTGATATGAAGGAAGGGAATATTAAGTATCAATTTCCTCTTAAGAAAGTTTTCAAGGATCAAGAGAGGAGGATGATACAATATGATCAAGAAGAGTGAAAAGTCTAAGCTTGGGGATGCCCCCGTGGTTCATCCCTGCATATTTCAAGAAGACTCAAGCATCTAAGCTTGGGGATGCCCAAGGCATCCCCTTCTTCATCGACAACTTATCAGGTCACCTCTAGTGAAACTATATTTTTATTCCGTCACATCTTATGTGCTTTACTTGGAGCGTCTGTATGTTTTTATTTTTGTTTTTGTTTGAATAAAATCGGATCCTAGCATTCTTTGTGTGGGAGGGAGACACGCTCCGCTGTTTCATATAAACACTGGTGTTCTTAGCTTTACTTTTAATGTTCATGGCGAAGGTTGAAAACTGCTTCGTTCATTGCTATTTGGTTGGAAACATAAAATGCTTCATGTGGTAATTGGTATATTGTCTTGAATAATTTGATACCTGGCAATTGTTTTGCTCAAATAGATCATGTTTAAGCTCTTGCATCATGTACTTTGCACCTATTAGTGGAGAATTACTGTAGAGCTTGTTGAAATTTGGTTTGCATGATTGGTCTCTCTAAAAGTCTAGATATTTTCTGGTGAAGTGTTTGAACAACAAGGAAGACAGTGTAGAGTCTTATAATGCTTGCAATATGTTCTTATGTAAGTTTTGCTGTACCGATTCATACTTGTGTTTGCTTCAAATAACCTTGCTATCCAAAGCCTTGTACTAAGAGGGAATTCTTCTCGTGCATCCAAAACCTTGAGCCAAAACCTATGCCATTTGTGTCCACCATACCTACCTACTATGTTGTATTTCTCTGCCATTTCAAAGTAAATTGCTTGCGTGATACCTTTAAAATTTCATTCCTTGTCTTTGCAATATATAGCTCATGGGAAAATAGCTTAAAACTAGTGTGGTAAAGAATATGTAGCTTATGTATCTTATTTCTTATAAGTTGCTTGTTGAGCGGTAACCATGTTTTTGGGGACGCCATCAACTATTACAACTTTGTTGAATATCATGCGAGTTGCTATGCATGTTCGTCTTGTCTGAAATAAGGGTGATTTATCATGATCAAATGGTTTGACTATGCATATTGTTAGAGATCACTGCGGAGGTCCGGTGGCAGGTACCGCCGCTTGCGCCGGATCTCGGTGCTCCTATATGGGTCGCGTGCAGGCACGAGCGGGACGGGTACCCGGAGGTAGCTCAACTATCAGCCGCCAGGCATGTGCACGTCCCCCCAGCCGTCGCACGGCGTTCAGTTCGCGTGCATCAGCCGCGCCACATGGACGGGCAGAGGCACCCTGTGCGGCCGCTCTGACTTCTTGGTGCCGCTGCCGGATGCCTCGAAGTCGTTCTTCTTCTTCCCCATGGTGCTGCGGCGGCGCGCGGCGGTGGTGGTGGGAGTGGAGGTGTGAGCGATGGTAGAACGATGCCGGTCGACTTTTAAGGCCGGCCGCGTGCGGGAAACGATGCCATTGAAGGCGGCGCAGAAGCCCAACCGCCGCCCGCCAGTGCGCGCACAGAAAAGGCAGCCGCGACATTGATGGTGAAGGTTGCGGCGCAGACGCGGAAGCGCTGACCGCGGAAGCGATGGCAGCGAGCCGATGCCCTCGATACAGGCTTGCTGCCAGGCCGGCCCAGTGGAGAAGCGAGCGGTCACTTGGGGCGTCCACGCAGCGTCCACCGCGACGCATTCCAAACGCAAAAATGCACCGGATTTACGTCGTTGCGGATGATCCGGTCACGATGCGTCGCCCCTCTGTTCCAGACGCATTTTCGGCTCGGGCAGACGTCCCGTTGGAGATGCTCTCATGCAAGCTGCGTGGGCCGAAGACCCTGCGCCTAAGTCAATTTAGTACTGACGTCTATAGTTAAATAGATGGTCGGAGTGGACGACTCACTTGACTGAACATATTCCTTTTGACTAGGTCCCTGCGAAATAGTCGGTCTCCTATTCAAACCAAATTATAAAATGTTAGTAACAAGTAGAGCATTAAACCATTAACCAGCAATTTGCTCAACTTGCCAACGCGTTTCATACTTGGCGGGCAGAGTCATTGCCATGCCACACAAAAGGGAAGGAAATTACAAGTTTCTGCTTCTTATTTCCAAATAAGCTGGGAAGCTCATCAGCTGCATGATAGCACTCCTGTGCACAGCAGCAACGCAAGTAGAAAACAGTTTCACCTCGCTTCTTTATCATCTCAGAGAGTTTCTTCCTCCTCTGTCCACGCCATGCACTGCTACCACTCGATTCCCGCTCTTCTTGTCCTGGCGGCTCTCGCACTCCCGCTTGCGGCGGCGCAGCCATGGCCGAACTGCGACAGAACCAGCGGCAACTACACTCTAGGGAGCAAATACGAAACCAATCTCCAAGATCTCATCAGCACTCTCCAATCAGAGGCCTACACCTCGCCCTCCCTCTTCGCCTCCGGCCGAGTCGGTGTCGCCCCCGACGTTGTGTACGGCGTGCTACTTTGCCGCGGCGACGTCGGAGCCTCCGCTTGCTACGACTGCGCCACCCTCGCCAGCCGGGACGCCGGCACGACGCGCTGCAACCGCAGCCGGGGCGTGGCTCTCTGCTACAACCCATGCTACGTCCTGCTCTCGGACAAGGACTTCCTCGCCTCCAACAACAACTCCGGCCAGGTGCCCCTCTACTACTCTGGCCGCATCAACAGCACCGACGTCACGGGCTACAACGAGGCGGTCATCGGCCTCCTCAACGCCACCGCGCGGTACGCGGCCGAGAAGTCCACGAGGCTGTTCGCCACGGGGCGATGGGTAGGGCCCGACCCCGGGTTCCCTAGTATTTATTCCATGGCGCAGTGCGCGGCGGACCTGTCGCCGGCGATGTGCCTGAGTTGCCTACAAGATCTCGTGGGCCAGTGGTATACCATATGGAAAACCGGTACTAAAGATCCGACACTAAAGGCCTCCATCCTTACGAACCGGTACTAAAGGTGCCCGCGGGGCTAGAGATCTTTTTTTATTTTATTTTTCACAAAAAGGCTATTTCGTTTAATTTTTTTTATCCATTTTTTCTAATTATTTTTCATTCCCTTTTCTTTCACAATTTCTAATATTTCCGTTAGTCTCTAACTACACTTAATCTCTAGTCAATTACTTACCCTTGGTCAAACTTCCCGGTCGGTCACCCATCCTCACACTACTCCAACACTAGCACGCTTAACTTCCGGGTTCCTTTCCGTCCCACTTCCAAGTGCTTCGTGCGCATGTTGTTGATAGTAGTATCATATCAATCCTATTAACATGTTGGTCAATGTGACACTTCTTTATTATTTGTATTGCAAATAATTTTTTTAATAAACAAAAGTAATGATGTAATACTAATGTTGAATAAATAAATAAAATTAATTTTTTAATTTGTATTATTTTTATTTATTTTTAAAAATTTTAATATTTTTTTTCCAAACTTTAAACCTGAAAATTTGAAAATCTTATAATTTGATAAAAGTAATAGTAATATTCTGGGATTCAAAAAATCTTATAATTATTAATTTGGCTTTCATATTTTCATTTGGAATTTTGAGAATCTAAAATTTGGGAAAAAACCTAAAATCTTCCTGCTTTCATATTTTCATTTAATAGTAATAGTAATTATTAATCTGGGAAAAAACCTAAAATCTTCCTGCTTTCATATTTTCATTTGGAATTTTGAGAATCTAAAATTTGGCTAACCGGGTAAACCCTGGTGAATTCGGATGTAACTTTTTCTCAGGGTACCTTTAGTACCGGTTCCTGTCACGAACCGGTATTAAAGGTCTGGGCAGTGCAACCGGTACTAATGCACCCTTTAGTACCGGTTCGTAAGGAAACCGGTACTAAAGGGTTGGACGAAAGACCCCTTTTTCTACTAGTGGCGGGACGTGCAAGGCGCCAGGATCGCTGGTTCACGGTGCACCTTGAGGGCCGAGATCGCTGGTTCACAACACATCCGTTCCGCACAAAAAACTTTTGCTAAAGGCACGTATGCTGCCTTGTCTTTTTTTCCCTTGTATTTCTGTTTTCCTCAATACCGTGTTACAAAGCACACTTACTATGCTATACCTACCTTACCTACTCAAACTTAATTATGGATAGTTGAGTAATTACAAACCTATTCGTTCAAAGACTCAACTACACTGTCCTAGCAATGGAAACCATAGAGAAGCTCATACTTAAATGGATAGGCCGGCTGGATTCACATGACCCAACTTCAAGTCCAGCAAAAGGCAGAAACTTCCATTTCCCTCTTGCCGATTTCGGAACCTTCCTATTTTTGATATTTTATTTTTGTGTTCTCTGCATCAAGGAAGCACGTAAAAGGATTCTCTCTGATTTATGAGATCGGAATAGCACATATAAGTAGAAAAAACTGAAGGGCTACAATTAATGATACTCCTGCCGATCCGTAACAAGTGTCGCTGCTTTAGTACTCCGTACAACTTTGTACTTAATATCTCATTATAGATCGGAGGGGGTATGACATCTTATATCTTACTGGATTTATAGGAATATGACATAAAGCTAGTGGAGATTTTCACTTTAAATGTAATGTAGAAGAACCCTGAAGAACAATTCCTATAAATGGCAATCCAACAAATCAAATGATGCTCATATGCAAAATTACGTCGATGAAGAAGTTCCCTTGGCCCCTAATGACATAACTTTCTATGAAGAAGTATTTAATGATTTTCGGGCCCATTAAGAATTAGCAATTAATCATATAATGCCATTTTTTTATAGTTTGTTGTTCATTCCATAATTCACCATTTGCCTCGTGATCCGTGATCTCACACTGATAGTAAGTAGGTGGACACTTTGGGACGTCAGAAATGGTTATCTCATTAGCCAGTTACTGACAATTTTCTTTCTCTTGCGAATTTGCAGGAAAAAGTAGTTCAGGTCGCAACCTTCTTGGAATAATACTTTCGATAGTGGGTGTTTCTGCCACAGCTGCAATTTCCCTTTGGATGTGGTTTATGCATAGGAAGAGAAGATCACGAAGACTAGTCCTTTCCTCCCAATGTAACTCCATTGCCCACCTTCCAATTCTAAAATTCTGCCCGTTACCTAATTGTTCTGAATCAATGGAATTTTGCCAGGTCATACAGTTGACGACCTTGAGAATGTGAAGTCAAGCTTGATATCTCTCTCGTTGCTACAAGAAGCAACAAATAACTTTGATGAAAACAATATACTTGGTGATGGCGGATTCGGTACAGTTTACAAGGTATATAGCAATAACCTTTAATTCAAGATAAGAGCTAGTACTACTTTGCTTAGAAGCTATTGTGTGTAAATATGAATACATTGTTGCATATGAGTAGCTGGTGTAAACTGGGGATGGCCCAAACATAAAACATGAACATAGTGGAAAGTATGTACACATTCCATTCATAGCACTCATGGAAGATCAAATGATTTACTCAGGGACTTCTTTCTGGACAAGAAGTGGCTGTGAAGAGGATGTCAAAGGGCTCGAATCAGGGGCTACAAGAACTGAAAAACGAGCTAGTTCTCGTGGCCAAGCTCCATCACAAGAACCTTGTAAGGCTTGTGGGCTTTTCGTTAGAAGCGGGGGAGAGATTGCTTGTCTACGAGTACATGCAAAATAAAAGCCTTGACACCATTCTTTTCGGTATAGCATCCCTTTCGCCCAATACACTTAAGAAATTGTAATAATTTGTATGCATGTATAATGAGCATGAAATCTCTAGTCTTAGATCCTGAGGAAAAACGGCGATTGGACTGGACGACAAGATACATGATAATAGAAGGAGTCACTCGAGGTCTGCAGTATCTGTTAAGCTTCATGCACTAGCCTCTTGAACCAAAAGTCCGAACTGATGGAAAGGGCTAGGCAATCCACATATACACTTCACAACACCCCCACTCGCGTGTGACGGGAGAAGAGAAAGTCAACACGTGAAAGAAGAAGAGCACACCGAAACATCGGTGGCTAAAGAGGGGGGCAACAACAATTTTTAGGCTTAATTGCGAAAACCATGTGAAAGCCAGGATTTGAACTCGAGACCTGGGGCTCTGATACCATGTTAAGCTTCATGCACTAGCCTCTTGAACCAAAAGTCTGAACTGATGGAAAGGGCTAGGCAATCCACATATACACTTCACAACAGTATCTTCACGAGGATTCTCAGAAGAAGATTGTCCACCGTGACCTGAAAGCAAGCAATGTTTTGTTAGATGCAGAAATGAGCCCCAAGATCGGAGACTTTGGCTTGGCAGGCTCTTCGCACAAGATCAGACTCGCGAGGTCACCAACCGTGTCGTCGGGACATTGTAAGTAATTAAACACGCACTTTAACAATCTTTCCAAATCAATTGTCTTCATCGATGAATGCTTTCCTACGGATATATTCTTCTTGCTGCAGCGGCTACATGTCTCCTGAGTATGTGATGCGTGGACAATATTCTATAAAATCAGATGTGTACAGTTTTGGCATTCTAGTGATAGAGATCGTAACAGGCCGGAGAAATAATGGGTCCTACCTTCAAGAGGAAAACGAAGATCTCATAAGCATCGTGAGTACACTGTAAATACTTGTAGAACTTGCTTACTATATGTTGTTAATGTTTAAGACATGCATTTATTAATGCTAGGTCTGGAAGCACGTACTGGGTCCAAGGAGCGATTGCAGAAATAGTAGACTCTTCCTTGGAAAGAAACTACCCTGGAGCCGAGGTGCTCAAGTGTGTCCATATTGGCTTCTTGCCTTCAACAGAACCCTGCAGATAGACCTACTATGTCAGAGATCATGGTGATGCTTAACGGCGATGCTACTAGTTCTCTACCAGCTGCTGCTAGACCAACGTTTTTTCTCAATGAAAATTCTAGGTTTTCTCACAATACTACATCGCCTTTGTGCACGGACTCGTTAACTACTGGGCGTTAACGTGCACATTGCCCCTTGTTCGTTTCTGACTTTCGAACTCTCCTAAGAAACTACAAAAGACATTTCATGTGTGAATTCAGTTTATATTAAACCCCATTTCGATGTTGGTATATACTTAGCAAGAAAGTGAGAATTAGCATTAGGTCTGACAAATTATTTTGTTTATATGTGGCAGTCGGGAATAACCATACTACCGAGAGCGAGGAATTCAACCTCGACCAAAAGAACCTTTTCCAAAAACCGAGCCTCACCCCTCCATATTGGGATGAGATTGCCACCAAGAAGATAGACTGCACTACACCACGACATACAATTATGGGCACTTCTTCAAGTGGGGGCTAATAGTAGTCAATTATGGGCATTTTTTAGAAGTGCTCCTAATTGTATAACTGTTGTAGCATCTCTCTAGTGTTCCAATAGACATATATCTTTTGGAGCACTTCTAAGCGCCACATTAATTATTACTCACTTGACACAAACATTTCATAGATACCCCTTCATACATACTTACTCACATTGCCTACTAGCATTCACTAGTAGAAAACAAGCCTTTCGTCCGGGCCTTTAGTCCCGGCCATGTCCTGGGCCAGGACTAATGGTCCATACACGTCGCCCCGAAACCGCCCCATGGTGCGGTAACCATTAGTCCCGGTTTTTATGGGCCTCTAGTCCCGGTTGGGATACAATCCGGGACTAAAGCCCCTGCGCCCGCTGGCACCCCCTTTAGTCCCGGCTGGTGCAGCCGGGACTAAAGTCAAACCGGTTGATTCCCACGCGGAAATCGACCATCGTCGCCATTACTTATCATCATCGGAAGTTGCATCGGCACACGGAAATCGATCATCAATCGATCATCGATCGGAAGTTGCATCGCCGCTGCCGGCCGCCCACGGGAATTGATCACCTGGTGGCTGGCCAGTTCACCTCCCTCACCTATATATGCATCTTCACATCTCCTTCATTAGCCACATCTTCATATCCTCCATTAGCCATCTCTCCCAAAGATCTCTCTCCCGCCCCGGCCCCAATGGAGCAGCTCGCGCGCACCCTCTCTACCTTGATCTCGGGTGTACTACTTCACCGCAGAAGAGATGCACTTCAAGATCACGGTCACTGTACGTGCATCAAGGGTGGAGAGGTGGATCCGCATCATCAAGACGAATTTCCTCGATGCCGCACCAATCAAGTGTGTGGGCTTGGACTACGAGTTTACCGACCCTCGCGAGGGTAGAGAATTTGGTCTTCCAAATCGGCGCGCCTCCGTCCTTCAACTCTCGGTGGCGACCGGGAATTTGGTCTTCCAAATTTGTTGGGCTGATGAAGTGCCACAACTTCTCAAGGATTTCTTGCAGGACAAGACCATCAGATTCTGCAGCGCGGCTATCAAAGATGTGGAAATGTTGCGTTCCTACGGAATTGATATTCCTTCTGCGTTCGACCTCCAAAAGATAATCCCGAACCCCACCAAAAATCCCATTCTGAGTCTGGCAAATTCTACTATTCGGATAAAACAAGAAGAAGAGGAAGAGGGACAAGAAGAAGAACAAGAAGAAGGATGACGAGGAAGAAGAATAAGATGAACTGATTTTTGGATGGGGATGTTCCATTGAGCTATGAGCAAGTCCAGTATCCTGCTCTAGACATTCGCATGGGCTTCGAGATGGCTAGGAGGTATTGGAGGCTACTTGGCTACACTAGCCAGGTTGATCGTCTCAATATTATTGATGATGAGTAGATGGTGGTGTGGTGTGTGGTGTGTGTGCCTTCTATATTTGTATGAACCTATGAATCGTCTCAATATATGGAATCTTTCTATTGTTATTCAAATTTCTCACATTTTTCTAATAATAATGGATATATTATTTTGTCTAATTGCGATTCTACAGATTTAAAGATATTAATTATGCCATATTATATAAATAATGCATATATTATTTGATAATAATAATCATAAATGAATAATTTTTTTATTTCATATTCAAATTCCTCACATTTTTCTAATAATAATGGATATATTATTTGTCCAATTGCGATTTACATATTTAATGATATTAATTATGCCATATTATATGAATAATGCATATATTATTTGATAGTAATAATAAATGAATAAAAACAAAATTATTTCATATTTAAATTCCTCACAATTTTCTAATAATAATGGATATATTATTTATCCAATTGAGATTTACGGATTTAAAGATATTAATTAAGCCATATTATATGAATAATGGATATATTATTTGATAATAATAATAATAGAAAATATTTTTATTACTTATTTTATTTTCATTGGAATTCAATATTATTATCTTATTCATTATTTTTTACTTAAATAATTATTTTTGGTTTCAAAAAATACAGAAATGTGACACAATGGTATAAGAGTTAATAGGATTGATATGGTAGTATTTACAACAAGGTATAATCAGATTCGCGGGAGTACAACAGGAAAGAACCGAGAAGTTAAGCGTGTTGAGGGTGGAGTAGTGTGAGGATGGGTGACTGACCGGGATGTGACCAAATCTAGTCTTTGACTAAAGATTAAGTGTAATTAGTGTTAAAAATAGTCCAAGTAAGAGAGTAACGAGTCAAACAATTAGGAAAAAATAGAAAAAAGGAAAAACAATTTCGGAAACTAATCGTTAGTCCGGTTGGGCTGACGAGCCGGAACTAAACATCCTCCAGCCCAAAAGTTGTACCACAGCCACGTGAAGGAGTTTTAGTCCCGGTTTTTAAGCCCCCTTTAGTCCCACCTTCGGGGTTCCGGGTGGCAAACCGAGACTAAAAGCCCTCACTGATCCGGGAGAGGTCTGTTCTGCAGTAGTGATTACTTAACATTCATGCTCATGAAAATACTCACAGATAAGTTTACAAGCTATGACAAGGATGATGCATGAAAGTAAACTCGGAAATGAATGGGGACAATTGGGAGGGCATGAAAGTAAAATTTATTATATTGTGTTGAATGGATAAACGTGTCACATATAAGTAAAAACAACCGAGTGTAACTATTTTATTGTAGAAACAGTGTAGCGAGCAGAACAAACAGTCGAAACACACAAAAGAGTTGACTGAGTCGCTACCTCTAGTACATGGGCCGAGCCCATTGGAAGAAGGTTACACGGTGCAGGAAATTTGTTCCTGTTTGAGCGGTATAATATAGGACCTCAAAACAGAAAATGTCGACTCCTCATCCCCTCACGTAAAAAAGGATTTATCATCCCCTCGATTCCCCATCTGGTGCTCGCTGCGCCGGCCGCCACTCACCGCTCCTGCTTGCTATCCTGGCCGTCGCTTTGCCGCCTTCGACACTGTCGCCTCATGTCCAAGCTTTGCCACCTTATTCTCTTCTAGTTCCTCGATGCCTCAATGGTCACTCGTGGCCGTGCGAGCGACAACGTGAAACCCTAGCCACCACGCTTGCCGGTCACCCATGGCATATTCGGTGGATCCCAGCGTCGCCACATGCCGGTGTGGTTCTGCCAATGTCTCGTCCACCAGATCCGGGCCGCCACGCCTACTACGCACCGACGTGGCAAACCCTAGGCCTACTAGAAAACAGGCAATCAATGGCGCACCCCAAATGGGCATCAGTGGCGCATCATTGGTAATCCACTGCTAACCATTAGGGTGAGCCACTACTAACTTGTAGAGGTGCGTCAGTGCTACCCTTTACAATTGCGCCACTGCTACCTTTTGGATGCGCCACTGCTGTAGTGAGGAGTGGGCCACTGAGGTGCGCCACTTTTCATGTACTCTTTCGTCCTTCTCCCCCCAGGTCGTACGCGCGTGGCGACCGGCGATGCGCCGCCGCGTACGCTCGCTACAGCAACGGCGTCACCGTGGGTAGCGAGGCTCCTACAGGCGTCTCTTCCGGCACATCCCAAAGCCTATCCTCTCCCATTTCCCTCTTCTTTTTTCCATCATATCTCCCATGGCGTGGCGGCATGCAGAGAAATGGAGCAGCCGGCAGCAGGGAGTAGAGGAGCAGGCAGTGTAGGGGAGCAACGGATCCGGTGGAGGAGGGGACGAATGGATTCGGGGGAGGTCCAGCAGGCGACAGAGGGCTAGCAGAGAGCAGACAACTGCACATCTTGTAGGATTTCTCGCAGTGCTCCTCTGCCCCGACCCGAACTCCAAGCTCCCTGGCCTCAACAGAGGCCGTCGCGGATCGCAGCGCGGCCTCCTCTTCTCCACTGAGCGCGGACACCAGCGACGGAGGAGCAGCCGCTCCATCTCCACGGATGGAGGGGGCTCGAGCCTCGAGGGCAGCCTAGGTCGTGGGTGTCGAGCAGCAGCCCGAGATCTAGGCGCAGGGACCTCCATGTCGAACTCCACAATGAGCAGGCCACCTCAATGGCGAATTTGGAGAGCACCCGCGCAGATCCGCCAGGACCAACCCCTCCTCCGTCTCCACCACCTACATGGTGGTTGCTCCGTCCACTTCAGCCAGAAGGTTGTCTTCCTCCTCCCGCCCCCTTCCTCAGTTTTTCGCTGCTAGACACCTTCAATTTTTTTTAGATAAAAGGCACTCAAGTACCCAACTTTGAATTAACAAAGCCACCAACGGCGAAAACGATACAAAGTGCGATACAAAGTGCTGAACCCAGCTTACAGAATGACACCACACACCCACACAAACTACCGAAGAAGCTACAACCGGAAGCGTGATCAACGAGCTCAGCCAAAGCGCCTGCGAGGCTCGGAGAAGAGCTGGAGTCTACAGTGTCGGGCCGGAGCTCACTCGAGAGCGAGCCATTTTCACGCGCGCCTCAACAGAACTCCTCCGTCGCAGAAACGTCACCGGAAGCCGACCACCACCGGGGGCCAACCCTCGTTGCTCACAAACCGAACAGCAGCGCCAAGGAAGCTCGACAAGGGAAGGGGCACGGAACAAGCCTTGCCGAAGATCGCCGAAGAAACACCTCCGTCACAACCATCGGAGAGCCTCGGGTTGTGGGCTCCAAGACGGTGTCTTCAAGAAGAGCACGACACCGGAGTGCCGCCACCGCCCGATTCGGGGATCTTGGGTTTTCACCCGGAGCACAGAAGGGGGCAGGGAGAAGCCAGGGCGACGCCTTCAAGAAGGAAGCGACGTCCATGGACGCCGCCGTCGTGGCCCTAGAAGGTCCAGGGCAAGAGTTTCCTCTCGGCATGATCTCTCCACCACCCAAACATGGCAAGGGACGCCACCGAGGTGGCAGCCACCACGCCCCCACAAACCGCAGCCCGCTAAGCACCATGACAGCCCCCTGTCCATGGCCCCAGCCAGCACCAGAACCTCGGGCTCGCCCGCCAACCCACAAGCTTCCCACCTTCCAGGGCCGCCGCCCCCGGCACCCATGATCTTGCCACCGCGCGGAGAAAGGCACCACCTTGACAGGACTCGAGACACCCCCGAAGATGGCCGAGGCCAGTAGACCGCAGGTGAACGGCACTCCGACAGACACGGCCCTCCATGTCGCCGGCCCAGCGTGCCAGCAGATCCCCCCGAGGGATGGCATAGCATCCTCCGGGCAGGTGCTGAGCATGGCAGCCAGATCCAGATCGGGCCCCCTGGCCCAGATCCGGCCGGCGCGGCCGCCCATCCGCACCCTCGCGCCCAACCATGACAGCATGCTGCGCCACGGCGTCCTTGTCGTCATCTCCAGACCTCGTCGCCGGGAGGGCCGACCGCCGTCGGGTCCGACCACGTCGGGGAGGCACACGAGCCACCGGCCTCCGCCCCCCACGGAGACGGCGTCCGCGTCACACCCCCAGGCCGCCTCGAGTCGCGCGAGCCTCGCCGGCCGCAGGCCGCCGGCCATCCTGCCCCGGATGCGCCGAGATCCGCGCGGAAACTGCACCTCCGGCCACGCCGCCCGCGCATGTGCCTAGAAGCGAGGAGAGGAAGGTCCGCCGCCGCCAGCACCGGCCGGGCTTTGCCCGGCGACTTCAGCCGGCGGCGGCGGCGGTGGGGGACGGAGGAGGAGGACCTAGGCTGGGGCGAGTTTAGGGTTCGCCCGAGCGCCCGCGGGAGCGCTCGAGGCGAACGGGTTTTCTCCCTTCCTATCAGACACCTTCAATTTTGGAGCAAGCATTGTTTGCTTTTGCTGGTTTGTGCTGATCGATGTCCATGCACGCCAGGTGCTTGAAAAGATGTGATGTATAATTTCCCTTTGTTATAGACCAATATTCAGGTTGTATTGTTTTGGCTGAATTCGAATGCATCATCATGTCAGTGCACACATGGGTATATTGATTGTCATTTAAACTTGATTCATTAATCTTGATATATACTGTTAGATTTCTTCCATGCATACTGTCCACTATTTTGATCTTCAGCCAGTATCGTTTTGATCTACAACATTATTTGGAATGACCAATTTTGGTCTTTCCGTGTAGCTTCTCATGATTGTCAGGAACTTGCATATCATGCATTTATTACTTTTTAAATATGCTCAGTTATATAATCAAGTCTTTCCTTGTTTGTTCATGTATAGGGTTGACTAGACTTGATTCATATCTGAATAGAAAGATAGTAGTTGGCTGGCTTGACTCATTCTGCAACTTAATATCAGATTCCATCTATGAAAGACAAGTGTGGTGGATAATAGTTTGTATTCAATGGACTGTATCGAGAAGCACAACTTGGTCTTCTAGCGCTTCATTTCTGAAGTTTAAAAACGGATCACAAATTTGTCCATATCATCTTCTTACTTTATTTACGAAGTGCTTAGCTTATTCAACAGTTGAAATCATGTGGTCTTGCCTCGTTTTATGCTCTTTTTTAATTACCACGCCTAGAACTTATAAGTTGACTACTTTATAACGAGTTTACACATATCATCTGCACAATTACTTATTTGTGGCTACCAATAATTGTGTTTCTCAAGAAAAAATTAACCTATGCCTCTTGTGCCAGTTGACTTAAACAAGGTACGGTAGTTTGTGCAAGATGTGCTTGTATGATCAAAGATTTTGATCTCAGGCTTATATTGTGTACCAATCCTGAAATAAATAAAAGGTGAGTTCTTATTGGAAATATGCCATGAGTTTTTATTTTCCAATGATAGTTGTATGATTAGTTTTCTAATGCTTATAGTATGTTCCCAAGTACTTCTACTTAGTGATTGCGGTTTGTTGTCAGGTAGGGCTGAGGAGTTTATTTACTTCACCTGACCGTGTGATTTTTATTGTTTTACAGAATTTTGTTAGATTTGTCATAATTTGCGGGACAAGTGAAAATGCAATACCAACAAGGAAAGGATGCTATGGCTCATCTCTGCATAATTTTTCCGTAAGCTAACATCATTTGCAGAAATCACACACCCATGCAGTTTTTGTGAATCAGGTTTTTTTTTGCGTGACAAATTCAGTTATGTAATGGCATGATGATGATGCTTATGTTAGGTTGGACCCAACTGGTATGTTGGAGAGGCACAGGGGAAAGAGACAGTTGTTTGTTCATGATTCGCTCAACAGAAACATGTGGGAATCACTTGTTTGTATCCCAAAGAATTCGATCAAAGAGGACTGGAAGGATTTTGAGATTGCCGGCAACTGCAAATTCAGCGCTGATGTCTCCTCTTTTTTGTTTCAGGTAGATATGGCATTATTTTTCTCTCTTTTGTTATCTGTGTGGGTGAAAAGTAAAA
This sequence comes from Lolium perenne, assembly GCF_019359855.2. Classification (NCBI taxonomy): domain Eukaryota; kingdom Viridiplantae; phylum Streptophyta; class Magnoliopsida; order Poales; family Poaceae; genus Lolium; species Lolium perenne. The sequence goes on from NC_067250.2 coordinate 135,513,701, forward strand.
TGGCATATGTGAACAATGCTAGAAAGTGAGAAATGAACTGTTATTTTCCTCTCTTTTGTTATTTGTTTCAGGTAGTTATGGCATTATTTCTGTCTCTTTTGTTACTGACTTTTTGTTACTCCCCTCAGTAATGGTTGAGGTAAAGCTCAGATGGAAATGAAGTGGTGACGGTGGCGGAGAGATTTGGAAAGCCTCCCCACCGGCGCGCTCGCCGTGGCCTGGCTCCTCAATGACTCTCTCTAGGAAGTACATGTAGGAAGGAGCAAGAATGCTGAACTTTGTGCTATCATAGTGAGATACGTGTTAGTTCCTCCACCCGCTCCTTTCCTCTGTAGGAAGGAGCTCGTACCCCTCGGGTCGTTCCCCTCCAGGCGACTCAGGGGCGGAACCCTAGCCCCCTGCCGCCGCCTTCCCCACCTCCCTCCCTTCCCCTCGCCGTCCCCTGAGGCTGCCGCCGGCGAAGCCTGGCGCGGCCGGTGAAGGGGGCGGCGGAGATCCCCGCGTGGTCCCCTGGTGCGGCGGTAGGAGGCACACCTCTGCGTTGGGGGATGGTCCCGTTCCCTGCCGGTCGATGGCGACGCAACCTCCCATCCCATCTTCGCCACGGCCTCGCCGGGCGGGCGGTGATGGGGGCAGCGGTGCGGCACTGGACATGGCGGCGCGGCCTCTCCTTCGCTCCTCGCCGCGGCCTCGCCGGGCGGGCGATGATGGAGGCGGCGGCGCGGCCCCGGATCCTGGCGATGATGGGGGCAGTGCGGTCCTCTCCTCCTTCCTCGCCTTGGCATCGCCAGGCGGGTGGGGATGGGGGCGGATCTCGTGCTCTCCTCCTCAAGGTCTGGGACCACGGCACCAAGGGCGGCGGCCCTGGATGGCGATGGAGGTGACGGTGTCGACCTGGTGGCAGGTGGCGGGCGTCAGGTGCCGCTGACCGTGGCACCGCGGTGGTGGTCTTCTCTCTCGCCGGGGGCGATCGGCTAGTTGTGTGGCTAGCAGTGGCGAATCTTGCGATCCGTCGCCTAGTTCCCGATGGCGAGGCGCAGCTGCCGGTGAAAGCCGGCCCGGACTTCGGTCATGGCGGATGATGGCGGCGCGTTTCGTCGTTACCTTGTTGAAGGAATTGTCTCTGCAGTCTGCGTTCTTCGCTTGGACTGCTCTAGGGGAAACCCTAGACCCGGGTCTCCCGGATCGGACGATGGCGGCGCGCAACACCGTTCTCCCTGTTGGGAGCATCGTTTTTTGAGCAGACAACGGATGGCGGTGGTGCTGAGGTGGAGCGGTGTGCTTTTGCTGTGTCGGAGTCGGCGAGTCGCCGCGGCATGGTGCAGTGGTGTCTCGGGACGGATGCAGTGTGATGGACACGTGCAGGATGGTGGAGTCGTCTGGCGCCGTGGCGGCATCAATGGCAGGCCTGGCATGGTCAATGCGATGATCTCTCTTGAAGATGGAGTCGAGGAAGACGGCGGTAGCAACTTCTATGGCGTGTGCGTTGGCGTATGATGAGAGTCTGCTTGACTGGATGTGCTTCTCACCTGCTATTGGGCGGCCTAAGAAGGCATTTGGTTTTTTGATGATATGAGTTGGTGAATTGTCACCCCCTTCATCCCTCTATAGGTTTAGTGAGGTGGCTTCGAGTTTAATCTTTTGTATTGCTCTTGTAAGGTGTTGTGAATAATCTAATAAAAAAAAGCCGTGTGCATCGAAGCTGGGGCGATATTTCCCCCATTTCGAAAAAATATATATTCAATAGAATGGACACCTACAGGAACACAAGAAGATGATGTCGTCTGATTAAGCTCTTTTTTCACCAAACTATTGAAGTTCAGGTTCTCAGTGCTTGAATTATATTGTGTGCTACCTCTCTAGCTTTAAGTTCTTTGTACTAGACGTAGAATATTCTAGCTATATTGAAAATGTGTCATGCCGCTGACTTGGTATTTACAAGAGTATATGGACTGAAGTTGTCCTCCACCAACCCATGCGTCTCCTCCATCTTTGCCCTGGATTCGTCTATTTGATGTGTGACATTGCCATCTTGTTAATGCAGGCTCTCTTGCAGTACTCAGGGGCAAGGACACAACAAAGAGTTGGGAGAAGGGACGCGAGCTAGTGCATGCTGGGCTGAAGTTCAGACGGTAAGCCTTCTCCATCTCAAAATTTGGTATCCCTTCTATTTTCCACTTTGCAGATAATATAACATTTAGCTTTCGTTTCCATTCTATATTACCTAATTCCTATTTCCATGGGATTATGCACTTTTACCAGATCATGGTGTATAGAAATACCAACCTACATTTACTTAGTAATATGATTATGTTTCTCTCATATTGAATTTTAAGATGACTAATATGTCTCTCCTTAGTCTTGTGTTCGTGGTGTGCGTTTTTTTCTTTCTTCTTCTCCCTCGTAACCCCCGTGTACTCTGGTTCATTTGAACCCATCTTGTAGAGGCTGAAAAGCTTCATAGGCAACTTGACTGAATATTTGTTCAGGCTGGCTCACGCCCGCCGTAGTTACAGTAAAAAAATAATAATAGGGAGCTTTTGGGCCATAAGAGTCGGTATCTTCCAGAGATTGTATCACACGATGCTCAGCTTTCTGCTATCATGGTGAGTTCTGTGTGTTAAATCAGCTCTCTTACTGGCATGATCCTTTGATCAACCATGATGTTTGGTGGTCTGGCCTACTATTATGAACGTCTTCTTATAGTAATTCTTCCACATGGACTTTTCTTATAGAATCAGGTATGTTGTGAATATATTACTGAAGCTATCTTGGTTTCTTGCATGTCTCCTGACAGACAATTTATCACATTTTCAATGTATAGGCGTTAAGTTGGATCTTAGATGGTTGGCAAAGCTACATGTTATTTTTTTTATTTTTGTAAGTTAACTCTTATTAAAATACTCTGAAGACAGTGGATGCACAATAATAGTAATTTATTTGATCAGAACTGCTATTTTAACATTCTTGCATGTTTTTTTCCAGGGAGCACATGCTGGACTACAATTTTCCTGGAGGTGAGGAGATGAATTTGAGCTATATGTTTCCTTTTCAAGTATTCAAGAAGCTAATGAGTTTCTAATTCATCGTTTCTGCTAATGCTAGCTAGGAAACCTAAATCGTGGTCTCTCTGTTTTTGATAACTACAAGCTGTTGAAAGGTGTCGATAATCCCAGTGAGGAGGTGTTCTTTGCCAGTACTCTCCACTGGTAAATTGAATGGGTTGTTCTTTTTTCTTCTCAGTCTTACTCTTGTGAATGAATTTAAAGCATCCAATATTGTTCCATTAAGCGTGCTGCTATATGTGCAGCTTCAGGCCTTCTTTCTTGTGCTTGATGATATCATGGATGACTCTCACACTTGACGTGGCCAGCCTTTTTGGTTTAGAGTACCTCAGGTCGGTGAAAACGAGATTGTCCTTTCCAGCTACCATGTTTGAAAACTTTGTGTGAGAACATTCTTTAGTACCTTATTTCCAATTGTCACCGGTACAAACTATCCTTAACGGTGCCTTTGTTACAGAATAGGTTGGCTTCATTGCTGTTAATGATGGGATTATCCTTCGTAACCATTTTTTGAGAATGCTTCGACTTCACTTTAAGAAGAAACCTTACTACGCTGATCTCCTTGATTTATTGAACGAGGTAATCATATATGTTATGTTCAATGAAAATGGTTGGCCTGAACCTGTGGATCAGTATAGGCAATGATTACCCTGAATTGTTTTTCTAGGTTGTGTTCAAGACAGCTTCAGGTCAAACGCTGGACCTTATCACAACTCACGAGGGAGAAAAAGATCTAACAAAAATATAACATACGAGTGTGGTTAATAGTGTGATAATTTTTGGAGCATAAGCCTTACTTTTGTGTCTAATATTTCTTGGTAGTAATCGATTTGACATCAACTATCTTGTTTTAGAAGTTCTCTGTGTATATAAGGATTGAAGGACTTGCTATATTTTCTTCCTCCACATTGTTGCTAAACTTTCTAATTTATCATGGCTGAGCCAAGATTGTTCTATGAAAGCACACTTGTTTCGGTAAATCTGCACCACTGCGAATGAAATGTGTATACTGAACTGAGTGCTACATCTTAGTGGACAGTTTATACCTAATTTCTAATGTGTGAGTTATTTGATCCTTGCCACCTTGTCTACCTCTTTTGTTTGTTCTAGGATTACCATATTGAATAAGGAAGGTTAGCTGAATTCTTAGTGTGCAATGCACCATAGAATGTTTTACTCAGGTCAGATTTATTATGTGTCTAGTCTAGCCTATGGTGGTCTTATTAGTCAGATCAACATGTATTTTGTCTTGCCTTGGAGGGTTAGGATACGTGTCCTGCCAAAGTAGATTCAGCTCATGTATTCTTAGAATATTTTCATGTTTAATACAACACGAAAATATTCTAAGAATACAATGACGTGCAGATCTCCTGCGGGTTCTCTAAAAAAGAATATTTTCGTGTTTCTTTCTAGAGAACATCTATTTCTTTTTGTTTATGTGAAGAGCACCTCTGAATATTCATTAGATCTGAAATAAGTTAATGTGACTACCAAGAACATGGGTATTCCTTGAAATATGTGGACAGCTGCAATTGCTTATTAGTTTATGAACTCGATGCATTCCTTTGTCTAATATGTAGCCCGTTGCTTGGTACTGTTGTTATACTATTTTCATGATTTGGCATGCCTACCCTTGTGCACTAGAATTTCAAAGTTGCAGCAAACTATTTGTGTGTGTCCTCTCACAGCTGTCTGAATATTGGACTTGGAGATAGAAAACTCAGAAGCAGTAGTAACTCATCGCATTTACTTATAATTAATTTGGATTCATCTATGAAGTTATAAATTTGCTACCCTTTAATAGTGAAATCCTATCTTATTCTATAGCCAAGATATATAATGGACTATGTGAGAGATAGGGTTTGGGTAATGATGTCCATCATAATATGTCATTTTCAATATCTACCGTGTTCCACCGCATTGCAGAACTGGACGGCATCGGCCATTGTTTTGAAGGAGTCGGTGTCGCTGACAGGTGGTCAGCAGTCTGTGGCTCCTTTGGTCAAGAGGTATGGCTCGCCATGGGTGTTGCAGACTGTAGTTGGGGCCCTGTGCCTGCCCACGCACGATTTCGCCAGTGTGCATCCGTTAGGTTGGCCGGTTTCCTTTTGGGGTATTCCATTTTGTGTTATTTTAATTTAGCACACCAATGATCTAGCCCACTTTCTGTAACAGTACTTACAAGTTTGCTTGCCTCTCGTTCGTGATTCATTTTTCTGTTTAGATGTCAATGTTGACCTCAGCTGCAGATCTGCTCATTGGTAGCGTGAGTGTTCAGCAAAAACTTTTGTTGTCACATTTTGTTGTCTACGGTAAACTCCCACATGCAAACTAGATTGGTTTGATAAACTATGCTGCTTGGTGTGTCTTTTGCTTGCTAGACAGATCTTTTTTACAAGTTCATGGTTAGAAGAGAATCATCATATACAGGTCTATGTCATGCTTTCTTTCTATTGCGCTCTTTATTCTTAGAAGCTTAATCGCACACCAGTCGTGGTTAATATATCTTTATTTTTGGACAGTTTCTATTACCTCTTAATTTTCTTATTTTGGGTTATCATGTATGTGGTTAATAGTTTAGGAATGCACGAATATACTAATTGGGTATAGAAAATAGGAAAGGTTGTGTTGAGTAGGCTGTGGGTTTGGTGGTATTGCATTTTTAGCTCTTATTATGTTTCACCTAGATCGGCGGCCGAGGCGGCGGCGGCCACAACACAGAGCACTCTTTTGGATGTCCTTGCCCTGCCTTCGAACATATTTTTGCAAGTTGTACTTGCTCTTGTGGATCCAAGCACGGGTACAATTTGCCTGATGTTATTTCAGACTATAGGCCAGATAATTGCAAACTAACCGTGAATTTTCGTTTTGCAGGTTCTCTTATTCCCTATACAACTTATCCGTGTGTGCTTCATTCACCTGTGAATAATCTTTTTCTTGATCTAACTTCTGCAACGCAAGTCAATGTCTACATATCTCTTTCTTAGGATCTTCCCAAAAACAATGTATTTACTTCTGCTCAAACATATGTACATATTGCTGAAGTTGATAAATTGCCGAGTCATCCAATATAATCTATTTTAACATGATGTGGACTACTAAAGTAAAATAATTTCTGCACAATAGCATTTCCTAATTGCATATTACATAGCCATGGACTTGATACATAAATTTCTTTTGCCAATATAATGATAAATCCATCAGCATATTTTCATCAATTTTTCATATTTGCTTGCCCGTCGTAGATGGGCAAGCGTGCCGCGCCTTCCTATCTAGTATAGGACATGGCGGGATGGAGCATTTGGAACCCGGGTTCCTAGGGGATGCCTCGTCACATTAAACATATATTTAGCAGATGCATAAGTGGTGATGCAATTTAGTAAATGACTTATTTTTCTACCTTTACATTCAGAATAAATCAGATAATTTCATATGAAGTTTGGTTTCTCGCTAGTAGGAAACGGGCCTATTGTCCCGATTCTGGAGGACCTTTGATCTCGGTTGCCCAACTCGGACTAAAGCTCACACCTTTAGTCTCGGTTGGGTTACAAACCGAGACTAAACGCCATCCACATGGCCACGGGTCCGCGGCTGAACGCTCGGGCTGGGTTGGTAACACCACCTGGGACTAAAGTCCACACCATGGTTTAGGGTTCTAGCCCTGATTTTCATACAATTTTTTTTCATTTATACATATTCTTCGCTAATATATATATTGTACACGTTGATGCATATATAATATAGCGTCTCTTATGGTTACACCCACACGTTTTTCTCATAATCTAGAGAGTATCTATCATACCGAAGAGTATGTACATGTAGTATGAAGTATATAAGATTATTTTGGTAGTATATATACTACTTTATATGCAGTATGCACATTTATTACGTAGACTCATTTTTTACGTATACATATGCATGTATTTCGGATATATAGTACAAACTATTGGTTCAATCGCATTTTTTTTTCACCAAACTTGGTTTGGAGTATCTTAGATATAGTGTACGAATATGCCCAAACTAATAAAGTATCGTATATATTTCTGTATGGTAGTATATTAGATATGGTTGTAACTATACCCAGGAGTAGGAAGTATTTATCCCATATATACATACTCAAACCGATAAATTATCGTATATACTTCCGTATGGTTATGGGTGTAACTACACCCACGGGTAGGAGTATTTATCCTATATATATATAGAGAAAACCTTTTCTATTTTGTGACTCCCCAGTGGTTGCAATCATCACCGTTGATGTTGCTTTGAGATTCGTATTTAGGATGTGGTCCATTCTCTCTAACTTATATTTTCCTTATTTAGTTGAAGCTTTGGAGCTTTCCTCTTTGAGATGTTTTTGACCCATATCCTGCCACCTATTAGTGCTAGGCTCGGGTTTCGCTCTGGACGTGCCAGACTCTAGCCCTGAAACCGTGTCAGCTGCCTGACATCTTTTTCCCATGCGACAACCCAAGCATCCATGGGCTATGCACACAACGACTCCCAACTCTCGCTCATGTCATCCCGTGACTCCTAGACCCCCACACCTACCCCACGAGCGCACACATCTCGTTCTCTCGAAGTCAGGCCGGGTGACACGCCTCCACCGGCACCGCCGCCCTCCCCCGGCCTCTGCCACCGCTATCCCCTCTCCATTGCATTTCGTGACGCGGATAGCCAAGAAGACAGATGGCGCTCGATGCCCCTATCTTGGTGGAGATACGGATTGGATCAGATCAACCAGCGGATGAGCAGGGCCACACGCTGGCGTCCCGCTTGGGTCCTGCGTCGCCGCGCCGTCCCCATGGCTCAACTAACTTTTACATGGAAGACCCCAGGCTGAATGCAAGAAATGCGATCGGGTCCTTAACAGCCACCGCCCGGATTGATCCCCGTCGCGGCCGGGGATGAACCACTTGGCGCGACCAAATCGTCATGGCTACAAAGCCTGCACACTATGGCCTCCGAGCTGAGCTAGAAACGCCCTACCAAAACCGGCATCCAGCGGAGGTGGATAACTGGAGAGAGGGAGTCTTGATGCGTCTTCTCTTGACAAAGAAGATGACTGGGAGTTTGCCTACCTACCGCACATGACTTGTGCTCACTGAAGTATGGGACCTCACGCATGGGAACCACACGTAAGTGACATACATGTTGGTGTAATAACTCGGGTGATTATTATATTTTATTAGTATAAAGTTTCCTATGGATCAAAGGGTAGGAAAGCCAAGTTATCTTATTTACATGATATTATTTTTTCCATGAAGCCAAGTAAACTCATCTATCAATTGGTATATTTTGGTTATATTCAAAATTTTACTTGAAACTTGTTGGTCATGTCATTCTACTACTCGCCTTAACACTTTTTCCGCGCGGGGAGGGAGGGGGGATGATGATGCCCTAAATTTGCGGGACCTAGAAAAAACTCGCAAATACGAGTGATGCATCAAAAAGAAACACATTCGTCCCCCTCCCCTAGTGATTTGACCTAGATTTGAAATCAAGCCACAAGTGGTTCGAAAAAGGCAATCGAAAAACATGTATTGTTCATCATTTTGTACATAGCTAGGGAAAATACTAGATATGCCATACTAGTGCTTTAGAGAAGAGCCCTTCAAGTAGATTGGCACCATGTTGGACTCCGTCCAACTAAATTTCCTCCCACATATGAGCTTGGTACCACTACACAAGAACCATGTCAAACTTTTGAATCATGGCCCAATTTTATGTATATATTTGCAACTTTCATGCACGCATGAAAACTTTACAAAATATGTGCATTTTGGGTTGTCGCACATAAATGTGTTTTTACTTGTCTGCAACCAATCAAATTTTCATTCGTGGGGAATCATGCATGACAGGATGGCCATTTCCAATGTTTCATGAATTATCTTAATGTGCATCCATATATATACAATTTTCTTGGGCTAAATCCGCTTAAATGCAAATCTAACACAGTGTGTAGATGAACTATAGTTCAAACAAATAATTGAAAAAAATACATGGGTGTGTGACTTGAATGTGTGGATCGAGCCATGGTACATTATATAATGGCCAAATACATGCGCCGCACCCAACTAGCACAAATTAATACAAGGGCGAGAGCACCGTGAGATTGATCGAACTAGCTAAATTTCAAAACAAGCCAAATTAAGTTAATGTGGGGCTCGATAGCAAAAGGTCAAAACAAAGCATGCATAGTCATATCATTTGTGGTTTACATAATACCTCTATGAACAATACCAAATAAACATGGCATATATACACTTCTAGTTTTTTAGAGAAGAACCCTGCACCGTTTTTTGCACCATGTGTTTGAGGCCTCGCTTCCCCAGAAGTATGTGTGGGAGCATTGCATGCTACGAGAAAACAATGCCAAACATTTGAATCACATGACTCGTTTTTTGGTAGTGATATATAGGTTTATGGTTTATATACAGAGTTTAGGGTTATGGTTTATGGGGTTCAATTAGGGTTTAGGGTTTATACAGATGCCCATCCTTTTCATTTCACATTTGTGATGTACAATACTACATACCTAGGTAAAATACGAAGCATGACCTTTGTTAGAACAACCATTAACGGGTTCGATCTCTCGCCATTCATATATATGTTGGAGTTTGCCTTGCTTCTTCAATTTCCCACGCGCACATCCCTTGTGTCTCCGCGTGCTCCACTCTCGGTTACCTCTATCCTTCATTCCATTGCTATATCTTGCTTAGTTTTGTATCTTGTCATCTAGGAAAATTCACATAGTTGCATATCTAGAGAATTTACCTTTGTGTCAAGCCTTAATTGAAAAAGAACTAGAAATTGGGTAGCACCTATTCACCCCCCCCCCCTCTAGGTGCGGCATACAATCCTTTCACATGGTCCGCTCCGGATCGCACGCTAGCACAAACGGGACACGCCGCCGCCCAGCAAGTGCATGTCCCCCTAGTTGGCCAGCATCCAGTTCTCGTGCAGGAGTCGCGCATCTCGATGACAAGCGACACCCTATTTGGTCACGTTTCTTTCTTGACTCCGCTGCCGGGCGTCTAGGAGTCGTTCTTCCTCCTCATGGTGACGCGGCAGCGCACGGTGGTGAGGTTAGAGCGGAGGTGTCGGCGGATTGGGTGATGGCAGAGACGATGCAGGTCGCCTTTTAATGGTTTGGCGCACGTGGGACACGATGCCATTGATGATGATGCAGAAGTCCAGTCGCCGCCTAGCAGGCCTGGTGCGCTTGCAGAAGACGAGGTGACGCCATTGATAGGTGAGGCGCAGACGCGGAAGCGAAGATCGTCGAAGCGACGACGACCGAAACGATGCGCTCGAAACAGGTCTCTCCTCCACTGCTAGACATGCCCATGAAAGAAGCGAGCGGTAACGCTGCGCGACCGCGCAACGTCCGCTATGACGCATCTAAGGTGCAAATTTGGGCTGCGTTTGCGTCTCACGGAGAACCCGATTACTACGCGTCGGGCCGCTGGGCTGGCTGCCCCAGCGGAACGCAAACAGCCCTAAACCTTTTTTTTGGACTATGGCGGGTCCCAAGGACCTAGAAATCGCTTCATTCATCAGCAGTGGTCATACAATTTACAAAGAGAGTAAGAGAACGGAAAATACAAGTACGACCTTAACTTTTACATCTAGACCCTCGGAAACAGGCAAGAAAACGCGATCTGAGTCCACAGGTCCCTTCTCCACCGCATCGAGTTGATGAACTCCGCCGCTAGGCTAGGGACGCCGGTGATGGGATTCGTAGCATAGAAAACAAAAAATTTCCTACCGCGAGAACGAAAACCAAGCCAAGATGAAAAAAAAGATTGGAGCAACGAGAAGATCATGAGACTAACCCTCGAAGATTTCCAAAGCCTACGAGAATAGATATCGTTGTTGCGGAAGATGATCACTTGCCGCTTTCAAAAGCGCGTAGAAGATCTTGACGGTGCCACAATCGGGTAGCACCTCCGTACTCGGTCACACGTTCAGTGTTGATGACGACGTCCTTCTTCCCGTTCCAGCGGGAAGCAGAAGTAGTAGATCCTCCTCGGAATCCCAGCATCACGATGGCGTCGTGGTGGTGGTGGTGGAGATCTCCGGCAGGGCTTCGCCAAAGCTTATGCGGGAGAGGTGGAGGAGGGAGGCGGCTAGCTAGGGTTTGAGGAGAGGGGGCTATGGGCACCGGCCTCTGGGGGGCAGGGGTGGTGCAGCCAAGGTGTGGTCAGCCCCCTCCCTCTCCTCATCTATATATAGGTGGAACAGCCCCAAGGGTTTGCCCAGAAAACAAATAAGAGTCCAACTCCTAAACCTTCCATAAGGACGAAACCTACCCAAGGTGGGACTCCTACTCAAGGTGGGACTCCCACCCCTTCCTTGATGGGGTGGCCGGCCACCATGGGGTGGAGTCCACCTGGGACTCCTCCCTTAGGCTGGCCGGCCAAGGTGGGTGGAGTCCCACCTTCCGTGGTGATTTCTTCCGGACTTTTCTAGAATCTTCCATACACCGGATCATTTTCAAACCTAGAAAATGACTTCCTATATATGAATCTTATTCTCCTGACCATTCCAGACCTCCTCGTGATGTCCTGGATCCCATTCGAGACTCCGAACAAACATTCGAACTCCATTCCATATTCCATATCTACTTAAAACGACATTAAACCTTAAGTGTGTCACCCTACGGTTCGTGAACTATGCAGACATGGTTGAGACTCTTCTCCGACCAATAACCAATAGCGGGATCTGGAGATCCATAATGGCTCCCACACATTCAACGATAACTTAGTGATCGATTGAACCATTTACATACGATACCGATTCCCTTTGTCACGCGATATTTTACTTGTCCGAGGTTTGATCATCGGTATCTCCATACCTTGTTCAACCTCGTCTCCGATAAGTACTCTTTACTCGTACCGTGGCATGTCATCTCCTATGAACCATTCATATGCTTGCAAGCTAATCAGACGACATTCCACCGAGAGGGCCCAGAGTATATCTATCCGTCATCGGGATGGACATTATCCCACTCTTGATCCATATGCATCAACTCATACTTTCCGAATACCTAATCCCACCTTTATAACCACCCATTTACGCAGTGGCGTTTGGTGTAATCAAAGTACCCTTCCGGTATTAGTGATTTACATGATCTCATGGTCGAAGGACTAGGTAACTATGTATCGAAAGCTAATAGCAAATTGAAGTTAATGACGTGATCTTATGCTACGCTTAATTGGGTGTGTCCATTATATCATTCATCTAATGACATAACCTTGTTATTAATAACATCCAATGTTCATGATCATGAAACTATGATCATCTATTAATCAACAAGCTAGTTATACAAGAGGCTTACTAGGGACTCCTTGTTGTTTACATAACACACATGTATCAATGTTTCGGTTAATACAATTATAGCATGGTATGCAAACATTTATCATAAACATAAAGATATACAATAACCACTTTATTATTTCCTCTTGGGCATATCTCCAACAGTCTCCCACTTGCACTAGAGTCAATAATCTAGATTACATTGCAAGGTACCTAACACCCATGGCATTCTGGTGTTGGTCATGCTTTGCCCTAGGGAGAGCTTTAGTCAACGGATCTGCCACATTCAGATCTGTGTGTACTTTACAAATCTTTACTTCTTCATCTTCGATGTACTTGCGAATCGAATGAAAACGCAGCTTGATATGCTTCAGCTTCTTGTGTGACCTTGGTTCTTGTGCATTGGCGATGGCACCCATGTTGTCACAATAAATGACTAGTGGGTCCAATGCACTAGGAACCACACCAAGCTCAACAATGAACCTCTTCATCCATACCGCATCCGATGAAGCCTCCGAAGCCGCTATGTATTCCGATTCAGTTGAAGACTTCACCACCGTGGACTGCTTGGAGCTACTCCAGCACCATTCAATATAAACACGTACCCAGACTGAGACTTAGAGTCATCGGGATTAGTGTTCCAACTTGCATCGGTGTAACTGGTTACAGCAAGCTCTTGGTAACCTCCATAACAAAGAGACATATCCTTAGTTCTTTTCAAGTACTTCAGGATATTCTTGACCGCTGTCCAGTGTTTCGTTCATGGATCACTTTGATATCTGCCGGTCAAACTAACAGCATGAGCGATATCCGGTCTAGTACACAGCATGGCATACATGATAGAGCCTACTGCCGAGGCATAGGGCATCTGATTCATCCTCTCTCTTTCTTCTGTCGTAACTGGACCTTGAGTCTTACTCAAGACCTTACCTGGCAACATAGGCAAGAACCCTATCTTGCTTTCATCCATTCTAAACTTCTTTAGAATCTTGTCCAGGTATGTACTCTGTGAAAGCCCTATTAGGCGTCTTGATCTATCTCTATAAATCTTGATGCCTAAAATGTACGTTGCTTCACCAAGGTCTTTCATTGAAAAACACTTATTCAAATAACCTTTTACACTGCTTAATAGTTCTATATCATTCCCAATCAATAATATGTCATCTACATATAATATCAGGAATGCTACAAAACTCCAACTCACTTTCTTGTAAATACATTCCTCTCCATGACACTGTATAAACCCGAAGTCTTTGATCACCTTATCAAAGCGTCGGTTCCAACTCCGGGATGCTTGCTTCAGTCCATAAATGGAACGCTGAAGTTTGCATACCTTGTCAGCATTTTTAGGATCGACAAAACCCTTGGGTTGTACCATATACAACTCTTCCTCAGTGTCACCATTAAGGAATGCTGTTTTGACATCCATCTGCCAAATCTCATAATCGAAAAATGCAGCTATTGCTAACAAAATCCTCACAGACTTTAGCTTCGCTACAAGTGAGAAAGTCTCATCGTAATCAACTCCTTGAATTTGTCGGAAACCCTTTGCGACAAGTCGAGCTTTATAGACAGTAATATTACCATGAGCATATGTTTTTCTCTTGAAGATCCATTTATTCTCGACAACCTTGCGGCTATCAGGTAAGTCTACCAAAGTCCATACTTTGTTATCATGCATGGATCCCATTTCGGATTTCATGGCTTCATGCCATTTGTTGGAATCTGGGCTCATCATCGCTTCTTCATACGTCGCAGGGTCTTCATCATTGTTGTCCACAATCATGACATTTAGACAGGGATCATACCAATCAGGAGTGGTACGCTCCCTCATCGATCTGCGAGGTTCAGTAGTTTCCTCGTTCAAAGTTTCATGATCATTATCATTTGCTTCCTCTCTTACCGGTGCAGGCTGCACAGGAACATCTTCCGGTACTGCGCTACTCTGATCTACGAGAGAAGGTTCAGTAACCTCGTCGAGTTCTACTTTCCTTCCAGTCACTTCTTTAGTGAGAAACTCCTTCTCAAGGAAGGATCCGTTCTTACCAACAAATATTTTGCCTTCGGATCTGTGATAGAAAGTATACCCAATAGTTTCCTTAGGGTATCCTATGAAGACGCAATTCTCCGCTTTGGGTTCTAGCTTGTCAGGTTGTAACTTTTTTACATAAGCTTCGCAACCCCAAACTTTAAGGAACGACAACTTAGGTTTCTTCCCAAACCACAATTCATACGGTGTTGTTTCAACGGATTTATATGGTGCCCTATTTAAAGTGAATGCGGCTGTCTCTAATGCATAACCCCAAAATGATAACGACAAATCAGTAAGAGACATCATAGAACGAACCATATCTAAGAGAGTTCGACTACGACGTTCGGACACACCATTGCGCTGTGGTGTTCCCGGCGGTGTCAACTGTGAAAGTATTCCGCATTTCTTTAAATGCATGCCAAACTCATAACTCAGATATTCGCCTCCGCAATCAGAACGCAGAAACTTAATCTTCTTGTTACGTTGATTTTCTACTTCACTTTGGAATTCCTTAAACTTCTCGAAAGTTTCGGACTTATGTTTCATGAAATAGATATACCCATATCTAATCAGATCATTCGTGCAGGTTAGAACATAACGATAACCACCGCGCGATGCTACACTCATTGGTCCACACACATCGGTATGTATGATTTCCAATAAGTCTGTAGCTCGCTCCATTGTACCAGAGAATGGAGTCCTAGTCATTTTTCCCATTAGACATGCTTCACATCTATCAAATGACTCAAAGTCAAGTGACTCAAGAAGTCCATCGGAATGGAGTTTCTTCATGCGCTTCACTCCAATATGACCAAGGCAGCCGATTGCCACATATAAGTAGAATTATCATTCAATTTAATTCGCTTAGCATCAATGTTATGAACATGTGTATCACTACTATCGATATTTAACAAGAATAAACCATTCATCTCAGGCGCATGACCATAAAAGATATTATTCATAAAAATAGAACAACCATTATTATCTGACTTAAATGAATAACCGTCTTGCATTAAACAAGATCCAGATATAATGTTCATGCTCAACGCAGGCACCAAATAACAATTATTGAGGTTTAAAACTAATCCCGAAGGTAGATGTATAGGGAGCGTGCCGACGGCGATCACATCGACCTTGGATCCATTTCCAACGCGCATCGTCACCTCGTCCCTCGCTAGGCTTCGTTTATTCCGTAGTTCCTGTTTCGAGTTACAAATGTGAGCAACCGAACCAGTATCAAATACCCAGGCACTACTACGAGAACTAGTAAGAAAGACATCTATAACATGTATATCAGATATACCTTTCTTCTTCTTGACAAGGCCGCTCTTCAGATCAGCCATGTACTTGGGGCAATTCTGCTTCCAGTGCCCCTTCTCCTTGCAGTAATAGCACTCAGTATCGGGTTTAGGGCCAGCCTTAGGCTTCACAGGAGGCGCGACAACTTTCTTGTCGCCCTTCTTGAAGTTACCCTTCTTAGGTTTGCCTTGCTTCTTGAAAATGGTGGTCTTGTTGACCATCAACACTTGGTGTTCTTTCTGTATCTCAATCTCAGCAGATTTTAGCATGGAGAAGAGTTCAGGTAACTCCTTGTTCATGTTATGCATGTTGTAGTTCATCACGAAGTTCTTGTAACTTGGTGTCAGTGATTGGAGGACACGATGAATACCCAGCTGGTTAGGAATCACTATCCCCAAGTCACTGAGCTTCTTCGTGTGCCCGGACATAGCGAGCACGTGCTCACTAACGGAGCCGCCCTCTTCCATCATACAACCAAAGAAGTGTTTTGAGGCCTCATAGCTTTCGATGGCTGCATGAGTTTCAAAGATAGCTTTTAGCTCACGGACCATCTCATATGGGTCATGGTGCTCAAAACGCTTTTGGAGCTCAGCCTCTAGGCTGCACAGGATGGCACACTGAACTTGAGAGTATCGAATCACCCAAGTTTCGTAAACATTCTTTTCGTCCTCAGATACTGCAGGAGGTGGTGGGGGACCTAGCGGTGCTTCGAGCACAAATTGAAGATTTCCATCATTGAGGAAAATCCTCACATGACGGACCCAATCGGTGAAGTTGCTACCATTGCTTTTAAGCTTTTCTTTCTCTAGGAACTGGTTAAAATTGATTGAAGGGGACGCCATGATCTACAACATATTTCCAAAGAGTTTATACTAAGTTTATGATAAATTGAGTTCAAATTTTAATTCTTAAATTAACTAGGTGAACTCCCACTCAAAACAATATCCCTCGCATTGTCTTAGTGATCACACGAACCAAATCCACTACACCAAATCCGATCATCACGAGAAAAGATGTAGCTTCAAAGGCGAACACTCAAAGTGTTCATCATATCAATCATATGACTCATGCTCTACCTTTCGGTATCCCGTGTTCCGAGACCATGTCTGTACATGCTAGGCTCGTCAAGGCAACCATAGTATCCGCGTGTGCAAAACTGGCTTGCACCCGTTGTATGCACATGTAGAATCTATCACACCCGATCATCACAAGATGTTTCGAAATGACAATTCTTAGCAATGGTGCATACTAAGGATGAACACTTTATTATCTTGATATTTTAGTGAGAGGGATCATCTTATAATGCTACCGTCACGATCTAAGCAATACAATATGCATAAAAAGGATTAACATCACATGCAATTCATATGTGATATGATATGGCCCTTTTGTCTTTGCGCCTTTGATCTTCATCTCCAAAGCACGGACATGATCTCTATCATCAAAGGGCATGATCTCCATCATCGTCGGCGACGCGTCAAGGTCCATGGCGCCGTCTTCATATTTTTTCTCCCATGTAGCAACTATTACAACTAATACTTCAACATGAAATTTAAAGACAACCATAAAGCTCCTGCAGGTTGCCACAATACAATAATGATCATCTCATACATATTCATCATCACATTATGGCCATATCACATCACCAAACCCTGCAAAAACAAGTTAGACGCCTCTAATTTGGTTTGCATATTTTACGTGGTTTAGGGTTTTCAAGTAAGATCCAATCTACCTACGAACATGAGCCACAACGGTGATACTAGTGTTGTCAATAGAAAGAGTAGGTTGAATCTTCACTATGGTGGGAGAGACAGACACCCGCAAAGCCACTTATGCAATACAAGTTGCATGTCGAGTGTGGAGAAAATCTCATGAACGCGCTCATGTAAAGTTAGCCCGAGCCACTTCATCCCACCATGCCGCAAGATGCAAAGTACACGAACTAAATACAACAAAAGAATCAATGCCCACAAACCATTGTGTTCTACTCGTGCAACCAATCTATGCATAGACACGACTCTGATACCACTGACGGGATTCGTAGCATAGAAAACAAAAAATTTCCTACCGCGAGAACGAAAACCAAGCCAAGATGCAATCTAGAAGATGGGAGCAACGAGAAGATCATGAGACTAACCCTCGAATATTTCCAAAGCCTATGAGATTAGATCTCGTTGTTGCAGAAGATGATCACTTGCCGCTTTCAAAAGCGCGTAGAAGATCTTGACAGTGCCACAGTCGGGAAGCACCTCCGTACTCGGTCACACGTTCGGTGTTGATGACGACGTCCTTCTCCCCGTTCCATCGGGCATCGGAAGTAGTAGATCCTCCTCGGAATCCTGACAACACGATGGCGTGGTGGCGGTGGTGGTGGAGATCTCCGGCAGGGCTTCGCCAAAGCTTATGCGGGAGAGGTGGAGGAGGGAGGCGGCTAGGGTTTGAGGAGAGGGGGCTATGGGCGCCGGCCTCTGGGGGGCAGGGGTAGTGCGGCCAAGGTGTGGCCGGCCCCCTCCCTCTCCTCATCTATATATAGGTGGAACAGCCCCAAGGGTTTGCCCAGAAAACAAATAAGAGTCCAACTCCTAAACCTTCCATAAGGACGAAACCTACCCAAGGTGGGACTCCTACTCAAGGTGGGACTCCCACCCCTTCCTTGGTGGGGTGGCCGGCCACCATGGGGTGGAGTCCACCTGGGACTCCTCCTCCCTTAGGCTGGCCGGCCAAGGTGGGTGGAGTCCCACCTTCCGCGGTGATTTCTTCCGGACTTTTCTAGAACCTTCCATACACCGGATCATTTTCAAACCTAGAAAATGACTTCCTATATATGAATCTTATTCTCCTGACCATTCCAGACCTCCTCGTGATGTCCTGGATCCCATCCGAGACTCCGAACAAACATTCGAACTCCATTCCATATTCCATATGTACTTAAAACGACATTAAACCTTAAGTGTGTCACCCTACGGTTCGTGAACTATGCAGACATGGTTGAGACTCTTATCCGACCAATAACCAATAGCGGGATCTGGAGATCCATAATGGCTCACACACATTCAACGATGACTTAGTGATCGATTGAACCATTTACATACGATACCGATTCCCTTTGCCACGCGATATTTTACTTGTCCGAGGTTTGATCATCGGTATCTCCATACCTTGTTCAACCTCTTCTCCGACAAGTACTCTTTACTCGTACCGTGGAATGTCATCTCTTATGAACCATTCATATGCTTGCAAGCTAATCAGACGACATTCCACCGAGAGGGCCCAGAGTATATCTATCCGTCATCGGGATGGATAATATCCCACTCTTGATCCATATTCCTCAACTCATACTTTCCGAATACCTAATCCCACCTTTATAACCACCCATTTACGTAGTGGCGTTTGGTGTAATCAAAGTACCCTTCCGGTATAAGTGATTTACATGATCTCATGGTCGAAGGACTAGGTAACTATGTATCGAAAGCTAATAGCAAATTGAACTTAATGACGTGATCTTATGCTATGCTTAATTGGGTGTGTCCATTATATCATTCATCTAATGACATAACCTTGTTATTAATAACATCCAATGTTCATGATCATGAAACTATTATCATCTATTAATCAACAAGCTAGTTATACAAGAGGCATACTAGGGACTCCTTGTTGTTTACATAACACACATGTATCAATGTTTCGGTTAATACAATTATAGCATGGTATGCAAACATTTATCATAAACATAAAGATATATAATAACCACTTTATTATTGCCTCTTGGGCATATCTCCAACAGCCGGCACCGGGGACGAGCCACTTAGGCCAGCACCACTGTTTGGTGCCCGGCTGGAGCTGAAGATCCTCCACATCGGCCTATGGCCAGGAGGAAGAAGCGCGACCGACGAAACGTGGTCGAAGAGGGTCTCCATTCGACCATGGGAAGCAGAGGCAAGATGGGCATGGTCGTTGTCACAGGTCCTCTGCTAATGAACTCCAGGATAAGGAACAACAACTTCCGTACATCATCTCTCAGATCTTGCAGTCACCACCCTTATCCCCTCCTTTCCCTCGCCACCAAGGCCGACCAAGAGGAGAGAGGCAGTGACGGGACTACAAACCTCTTCATCCTCCCACCTCGGGAGCACATCGGAGGAGCACGAGAGATACAACCTAGCAGCACGCCTAGACAACAGGGCAGAAGAGCTCGCGAGCGGAGTCTTATTGGCAGAGATCCCCGCAGTCCACTCTTCCATACGCATCAGCTCAAGCCTGAGCAGCACGAACAAGAAGATGAACAACAGGATGTACCAGATCTTTCTCCCAAGATCGGATACCCTACTCCCATTCGCTAGAAGGACAAACATTTGCGTCTAGTATATACACTACATAGATTAGAGCTTCGCCTTAGCCATTCCTAGACGGCATCGCCGCCAGAGAAGCCCTCCGTTTGGCCCGAAGCTGTGAGGAGCTCTCTCAGGAACCGTAGCAAGAGAGAGAAAGGCCCATGAATAACTTGGAGTGAACTTTTGGTGTCTTCCGCCCTCCCAAACGGCCCTAAATATAAAGATTCAAGCGGCGTGGACATGGTATTTCCGTCTCCCGCCTGGGACTAAACGGGTTAACCGGGAGATAGGAAGCGGGATAGACTCTGCCCATGGGACCTACCGTTTAATCAATTTACTCTAACTAAGCCCATGGTATCGACGGAAATGGCCAGCAGCATGCATGCAGCTGCGAGAATCCTTTTGTACAGCTATTTGCACGCCTTGCGCTACAATCTGGATAAGTGGAACCAAACTACTAATATAGGGGATCTAAAAACCAGGATTAGTTGGTTTTGATGTTGGGATGGGAATCGGGATTAACGGATTGTCTCGTCCCACTTGCATCGTTGCCTAAACATAAAGCGTACGGTGCGCACCTCTAAGGGAATCTCCAACGGCGCGATGCATTTCTGACACCCAAATTGTCCGCGGGCGTCCGTTTGCGTCGCCTGGCGGACGCGGAAATGGTCGTGGGTCCGTTTGCGTCTGTGGGTGGCCGTGGCTCCAGCGGGCCGACGCATTTTTGGTGCGGGCCAGATTTCAAAAAAGAGGTTCTAGCCTGAAATTTGCATGAAATTACAGCCTCAAATTAAGGTCTGACAAAAGTTTATCACACTTTGCACATGGTACGACGCAAAGTGGAGTCCAAAAGTGGCACAACAAGGCATGAACATCAATTAAAAAAGTCCAAAAGGAGGCCAAGGTGCTGGGCGCATGGCGCCGGCGATCAGGCATCTCACGCGTGGAATTGACGCACCTCTTCATGAACCAGGCCCTGGTGTCGTCGTCGACGCCGCTCAAGTTGGCTAGCATGATCCTTGTGTCTTCTGCACGGGTCTTGGCCTCGGCGTCCATCCTCCTGGCCTCGGCGTCACGCAATTTGGCCTCGGCATCTGCCTTTTTGGCCTCGACGTCTATCCTTTGGACCTTAATGACCTCTTTCGTGAGGATGAGGAAGATGGCAGTTGCTGCCTCTTTTTTCAGACGCCTCTTCTCGTCCCTAGCAGTCAAGGCGGCTTGATTGTCAGCCATCATCTTCTCCAGGCTCTGGGTGAACGCAATGGCCTGTGCCTACTGGGCTAGATCGGCCTTGGTAGCCTTATTGCCGCGGGGACGAGGTGGAAGGGCTTGACGGCCAGGATCGTCGTCTTCGCCATCGAGGTTGACCACTGTCCCATTCTTCACAGCTTCATCGTAGGACGCAAAGCTTGTCTTGCACTTCTCCGCGTCCTTGAGCCTTTCCCAGCAATGGACCATATGGTACCCCTTCTTATGCACTACCCTGAACTTCTTCAAGGCCCGGGATACCTGTAATCACGCCAAAGCCGCCAATGATGCACATAGAATGATGTAAATAGAATAGAATGATGATGGTTGTATCTTGTTTACCATTGAAATGGCGCCAGCGCCGCTTACGGGGTGCCTCTCAGTATGTTCGACGGCCGAGCAGAACTTGCTTGTCTCTTGTTTGATGTAGTTCCATATTTTTCTGAGGGACTCTTCTGTGCGAGGGCTTGGGATGTGGTAGTGCGGGTGCATCTTGGTCTCGTTGTACTCCTGCACGACCTTGACCCAATACACCTTGCCCTTTTGTTGGGCGCCATTAAAACAGTCATGGCTTGTTGCCAGCCACGCGTCGCACAAACACTTGTCCTCGTCGTCGATGAATCCTTGTGTCTTGTGGCTCTCCCTTCTTCTTGGTAGCATTGTCCGTGGTGAGGTCAGGCTCTGTTGGCGCGTCGTCAAAGTCATCGACGCACACGGGTCTTGGCTGCATTTCAGTGGCCTGGGTGGAGAACAGTCGTGCGTTAGAGATGTCCTCCGCATCTTGCATCGGTGCCCACTCATCCTGCGGGCCTGTCCCGGCCTGGTCGTCACCAACGAAGCCGCCGCCGAAGATCATGGCCTGGATGTCTGTCTCATGTCGGTCCTTCCAATAGGCCTACGAATGACCGCACGTCAGACACATGATACACGACAGTCGCACACAATGAGAGAGCTCACGTACCGGGTCGTCCATCGTCAGAGCATGCGCTATAATTTTGTCGAACAGGATGCGGGGCTCCGGCATGCTCTCCTCCGACAGCTGGCGCGTCTTGTGTGTCGCGCCCGGGCATGAGTCACCGCTTCTAGGCGTCCGGTTGAGGTCGGGAACTGGCGCCCCGTTGAACTACAGCGGCGCGCCGTTGAACTGCACCGGTGCCACGCCGGAGGCGAACCGCGACGCCGGGTGGCCCTGCAAGGAATAACTTACCTAGCTCACCGACAAGGCCGGAGGAGCGACGCCAGCGATCCCCTCTCGCTTGACGAGCATGTAGCCCTCCGCTAAGCTTGGATGGAGGGCTACTTGTGCGACGCCGGCTTTCATCTGCATCTGCCATGCCTGCTGGTAAGCGGCCGCAGCAGTCTTCTCCTTCAGGTTCCTCCGCCGGCCGCGACGCTTCGTGGCCTTGACGCTTTTCTCCTCCTTGGAGAGCACCTTCTTTGCCACCTTTGGATTTGCCTCCCGGCCACCGGTGGCGTCCCGCTTTGCTTCCGCCAGAGCTGCAGCCTCCATTGTGGCTACGGGGGAGTGTGGGGCGGCGGCAGGTGCGACGGTTCGCTCGGCATCCATGGTGGTGGCAGCGGCGGCGAGGACATCCATCGTTTCTGGATTGCTCGCGTCGGTCTACTTTGATTTTTCGCGCGGGGAATGGCCACTGGCGGGAATAATATCGGCCTCCCTGCCACTGACGCGTGGGTCCTACGTCTTTTTCGGTGGACACTCGGCGCGACCGCGGTGACGCAAACCTGGCGCATATTTGGGCCAGGTTTGCGTCGCCGCAGACGGTCCGGTCACTTTGCGACGCCCCGTTGGAGCAGGGCCTAGACGCATTTTCGGTCACGGCGGACACAAACGGTCGCTCAACGTCCGTTTGCGTCACACCGCTGGAGATGCCCTAAGAGCATCTCCACCGGCGCCCCTGATAGCATTTTGGGGGCCGGCAGCGAGAATTGGCTCTCACCGGTGCGCCCCAAATGGCGCCGACCAATTTTGGAGCCCAATAGAATCGCCGGCAACCCCGTGTCGGCCCCTTCGCCAAGGGCGCGAATCGGGCGCGCCGACACCTCGCGGCACATCCGAAAACGAGCGTGGGCTCCGCCTGATAGCCAGACACACTTATTTCCCACCTCCTACACACGCCCGAGCTGACTCCCACCCCTCTAGATCACCACCGTCACCATTGCCACCGCGGCCCCCTCCTTGCAATAGTCAATAGACACCGCTCACTGTCTAGGAACCGTCGTCCATCGACGCAGCCGCCACCCCCTCGACCGGTGGCCGCTGTTTCGTCCAGAACAGAGCTCGCCGCCACCGCGATAGTATCGCCCCGTCCGCAAGGTGTTTGTCTGATTGCCGCGATGGACAGCGACAACGAGATGATTGTGCAGCTGTTCACGGAGGAGCAGAACGCTTAGGCTGTTCGGCGGCAACAGCAGCAGCTTATTCTGACGAACATGCTGCGCGTTCGCCAGCCTTTCTTTGTCGTGCCTCGGCGCGGCGGCTCAAAGCCAGGCAAGAGGAGGAACATCAACCGGCATCGTGAAGCCGGTGCAATGCTGCTTGACGCCGACAACTTCAACGACGATGCGACTCATTCGCTGAAGGAATTTCGGCGCCGGTTTAGGATGAACAAGGAGCTTTTCTTGAAGATTGTCCACGGCATCAAGGAGTACGACAAGTACTTCATGTCCAAGAAAGATTGCACAGGTTTGTGCGGCTTCACCTCAATTCAGAAGTGCACTGCTGCAATGCGCCGTCTTGCATACGGAGCTCCTCGAGATAGAGCCAATGACTACCTACGGATGGCAGAGTCGACATGTACAGAGACTATCTACAGGTTCTGCCGAGCCATCATAGCGGTGTTTTCTACAGACTATTTGAGAGCACCAAGAGAAGATGATACAACTCGGATCCTGCAAAATAATGCAGCAAGAGGGTTTCCTGGGATGCTCGGAAGCATTGACTATATGCATTGGGGCTGGAAGAATTGCCTTTTGCTTGGCAGGGGATCTACAAGGGCATATTGGTGAGTACAGTGTCATTCTTGAGGCGGTGGCGGACCATGAGCTTTGGATTCGGCATGCATTTTTTGGCATGGCAGGAACAACAATGATATCAACATGCTTCAGCGCTCTCCGGCGTTTGCCAGGCTAGCCGAGGGACAAGCTCGTGCCGTGAACTTTGAGGTAAACGGCCACGCATACAACAAGGGTAACTATCTAGCTGATGGTATCTACCCGACGTATGCTACATTTGTGAAGACAATTCCCTCTCCATCAAACGAGATGGAAGCCTATTTTGCAACATGCCAGGAAGCATCACGCAAGGATGTTGAGCGTGCTTTTGGGGTGCTTCAGCAGCGTTTCGCCATTGTCAGGTACCCTGCTCTCACTTGGTCTGAGGCACATACTCCCTCCGTCCCAAAATATAAGGCGTCTAAGGACTGGTCAAAAGTCAAACTCTACTAACTTTGACCAAATATTTAGAAAAATATATTTACATCTACAATATCGAATGAACATATTAAGAAAATATATCTTATGGTGAATCTATTCATGTTGATTCAGTACTGTAAATGTTTATATTTTTGTGTATAAACTTGGTCAAACTTAAAAAACGTTGACTTTTGACTAATCCTTAGACGCCTTATATTTTGGGACGGAGGGAGTATGTGGGAGGTGATGAACGCATGTGTGATCATCCACAACATGATCATTGAGAGCCACTGTGCAGGATGATTATCCATTTGATTATCAAAGGCTACTAGCTGAGGTAGAGCATGTACCCCAAGAATTTGCTGCTTTTCTTCATATGCACAATGAAATTCGAGATGCAGGTATCCATGCACAGATGAAAGCGGATCTAGATGTGCATTTGTGGGCGAGGAGAGGAGCAACCAACAATGCATGATTTTATTTCTATTTGTTTGCATGTATGAATAATTTAAGTACTATTTGTTTGTTGGGTTGTATGAATAATTTAAGTACTATTTATTTGATTGATTGTATGAATAATTTAATTCTATTTGTGTGATTGTATGAATAAAATATAATTGATATGTTGTTTCAAAATATTGTAAAAATAAAAGAAAAAATTAGGGGCCGCCGTTTGGGAGATGTCGGTGTGGGAACATCATCCTCAAATGGAGGATGCACTGCCCGGCGGTCCTCCAAACGGAGGTGCCTGCGACTATGTGGGGCCCGCTGATGGAGATGCTCTAACTCTAAGGGTCTGTTTGGTTCATTGCCCACGCTAGCCTCACCAAAAAATTGGTTGCCTATTGTATTTTTTGACTATGTTTGGTTTGCTGTCAAAATTTTGGCAGCCAATGAATGTCCCCAGAATCTTGCCAAATAATTGGTTAAGTGTGGGTGGAGGATTCTTTAGCCAAAAAATTGGCAAGCCAGGGCAAGATGCGGCACAAACCAAACATACCCTCATAAGGGCTGCTCTCAGGAGGAAGTTGCCGGCGCCATTGCTCCAGATCCCGCTCGGCTGTTAGAGGAGATGTATTGCCAGTCTTGCAAGAATGTGTACGACGAGGAGGAGTCCGGAACGTGCAAGGAGTGCTATGAGGAGGCCAGCGAGACGGAGGAGGAGCTCAAGCGCGAGATCGACGACCTCCGCTCCCGTCTTCTCTTCCTGCGCCTCCTTTCGCCCACGCTCGATGCCTCCTCCATCGGCCACTCCGACATCCTCCTCCACGCCATCCCCTCCTCGCCGTCTCACCCCTCCCCCTCCCCCTCCAGCGCCGACGCAGGCCGCCTTGAGACCCCCGCTATCCCAGCCCACCGCGTCATCCTGGTGAGTCTTTCCCCCCTTTGCCCTAGCTTTCCGCCGTTCTGATGTTTTGTCGATGCAATTTGATTCAACTTTGGAGTAGACTACCTGCCTGGTGCCAGATTTTGGCTAGGATGTTTGTCACCGCAGTTGGTACTTCTTTGATTAAACAGAGAATTTGAGTCTAATTGGAGGGCTGTTGGTTCTAGAGTTGTTCAATCCAAAAGCATTTTTCTACAATTTTCTATCAATAGGGCAAATTTGCCTTTTTGTATGCTGACACATGGTTGGTGGAGTATAGTCTATAGAGTGGTTTTGGTCAATTTGCTGTTCTCTAGTAGTATTGGTAGTGTTATTAGTCTGTACTGCTGCTATCAAGACCCCCACAACTCCACAAGCCAGTGTTGTTCCTTCAAACATGCTTCTGGTATTTTGAGTTCATTTCTCCATGAGTTCAGCAGTGACCACCACCTTCTACAAACATACTTGAATCAAAGTCCGACAGGTTGGTATGAAATATTACTAGAATGGAAACATGTTTTCCAGTAAGTACAGATGGCACATGATGTGATAATGTCTGGCTTGCGCACTGTGACATCAGTCACCGTAGCTGTACAAGACTAATGAAAATGGCTTAGACGAAATATAACTCCATTTTATAGAAGGTGTATAAATTTTGTCAAAAGTCAAACCACGTAAAGTTTGACCAATTATATAAAAAATATCAGCAATTATAATACCAAAAAAAATATAAAAATATATTTAATAATGTATCTAATAAGATTGATTCTAAATAAAAGAGGTATTAGTTTTTTCTAAAAATTTGGTCAACCTCTACATGGCTTGACTTTTGACAAAATTTATAAGCCTTCTTTTACGGAATGGGGCAAGTACATTGTTGACACCTTGAAGCAAATGGGAGTCTGGACGTCAACATTGATCTTTTGCTGGGCAAATTCTAGTTTCAAAATAGTAGTAGGATAGCAACAAGCTGGAAATAGAGCGACCATAATGTGTTTGAAGGATCATCGAGTTCAGTGCCCCCACAAACCCTATTTAGCTCCTTCCTTGCAGAACAAATGAAGTGATGACTCCGTAAACACAATTCACCGACCTAGAGGACGTGGCAGTGTTGAATGGTTGATCATTGCAGCTGGATGCAGTCCTCAGCTCTTGAATAATGGGTGGGCAGTAACAAAAAGAGATAGATTTGAAATGTATCATATGGCATTCTGACCGCCATGTTATTGCTGAAATAGAGCCTCGCAAACGCTAGGAATGATGTGGCATACTAGGAAGATGAGTAAACAAAACCGGGATGACAATCTAAGAAACGCTCTAAAGATCACACCGTGTTCAAATTTGAATTGTGTCCTGACATTTCTATCTTTTCATTCTGTGCATGTGAAGAAGTGCCTATCATAATACATGAGTGTGCTGTAAAAAAATGGTGCATCCAGAAGAACTCACCACACTATCTACAGCGGGCGTGATTTAGCTAGGTCATCTCACACACACATGCTCTCTAGTTGCTTCAATTAGGCCATACCAATATGGCCATATGCACTTAATTGCAATTTCCTTATGCTGGATGATTGCTGATTTTGCAAGTTGTGGTTTGCTCTATGGGACTAGAGAAATATCTTGAATGCGAGAATACAATAAGAGTTAGACACACATATAACTTGTTTCGGTGTGTTGAGTCCAAACAAAGAGGGAGTCAGCTAGCAGATTTGGTAGGATAGATGTTGAGTTGGTTCCGGAGAGGAGTTCATATTAGGAAAGGCCTAAGAAGTTTGTATTAGGATAGGTCGAGAGGCAAGACACCTGATTTATAGGGATGCATTGTTTGGGGGAAAACAAGGATAGGTTGTATCTCAGTTTAATCAAGCAAGAAGAATCAAATCTCCCCCAATTGTTCGCTCATCTCAACTTCTATCAACCCATTCCCTTGATGCCACACCATCTGGCTATCTCCATCTCGGTAATAATTTTGTTGTGGATCTAAGTTCACAACACTACATCTCCCCTGATCACCCTTCTAGAGCTCGGTCTTGCTTCCTGCAGCCGCATAGACTTGGAGAGCACCATCTCTGAAATTTGTTTCTCATCCACTAGGTTCCCCACGGATAATAAATGGTTTTTAGTAATCTAGCACACAAGCTGTTATAGTGCTTGATAATTCTCTAGCATTTCCTAGCTAACATTGCTTGGTTCATGAGCTTGGTGTCCCTGAAACCAACCCCTCCCAGGTTTTTGGGGCTGGTTAGAATATCCCATGCAGGCTGCAGCCCAGTGAACCTTTCTCTTTTCTTCATCTTCTTCACGTAATCATCGTGAAAGCCACGCGGGAGTTCAAGAACACTCATAATGTAATTCGGGATGGCGCTTGGGTGACAGATTTGATGAGAGCCTCATTACCGCCCATAGCCATGAAACGTTCAACCCAGTTGTTCAGCCTCTTTCGGAAAACCTACTGGGCATGTTGAATTTGAGCTTGCCATTGGTGTTTTCTTCATCTTCTAAGTTCCTTTTATGGGGTCGCACATTTTCATCTCCCTCATTATTGCGATGAGGAGGTCTTCCATGCCCAACTTCGTCTCTTGCATTGTTGCGATGAGGAGGAGGTCTCCCGCGTCCAACATTATAATTGTTGCGTTGGCGGTGTTGGTGGACACTTCCTTCACCTGGAGCACGTTGACAATTCTGTGGTCGATCTTGACGAGGTTGGTGTAACCCTTGTCGAGGTTCATGTGTATCATCATCGTCATCACTTGGGTCACGATCCGATTCCCTTCTTGCTCGATGGTCATGCCTTGGGTGATGACGGAAGTCGTGTCTTGGTTGCTCTTCATCGCGGTCTTGGTTATGCTCGTCAACATGTTCGTGACACCGTGGTGGTGGCTACATGTTAATGATGTGGCGCTCATGGTTTCCACCTTCGTGACATTGCTCATGTGAGTTGCTTTGTTGTGGACGATCATGTCGATGTTGTTGAGGTGGCTCTTCACACTCGTGATGTTGATGGCGCACGGTCCTAGGCTTGGGCATCTTCATCGTGATGGCGATCACGATTCCTCATGTGGCGGTGTAGTTCGCTTGTCCTCGAGTTGGAGTGTGACGACTCGTGGCGACCACGAGAGGAATGTGTGCGCAACGAGCCCAACGATCTTGAATGGTGGCGACGACGATGGCCCATGTTGGCAATTTCTTATTGTATTTGCGTCACGCAGCGATCCATCCGTTTGCCGTTTTCCTCCATGCAGCGTGCCATGTTGTTGTTGGCTTCATGAAGTGCAACGATGTAACGACCCACAAGGATGAATTGGTTGGTGACTTCGTCATGATTGTGTTAACTCGAGCTTCGAAGTCTTGATATTGCTTAGCGATGGTGTTGTGGAGGCACTCGACATGGGACTTGAATATCTCGTGTTGTGCCTAAAGGTTGTGTTGTGAAGCAACTTGTCCTTGTTGTTGTGGATTTCGTCACCCGAGCTTTGGTCTTCTTCCCTAGGCATGGTGACAACACAAAGCTATATGGTGTATTTGCTAGTGGAAAGAAACTACCCTTTGATCTCACCTTGGGGTAGATAGTATCAGAAAGACTATTCAAAATCGAGAACAAAATTCAAAATTTTGAGGGGTTACACAGAAAACACACGCAGAAGCCAAGATGGTATGTGGATGCGTATGGATGTGTAATGCCAAATGACGAAATCATCGAAAATGTTTATTTTTAAGTGTGGGTTAAATCCAAAAATCAAATGTCAAAAGTGATGATCAAATGTTACAAAAACAAAGGAACACATAAGAAGATAAATGGTATTAGGGCGACAAGAAAAGTGAGCGGGAGCCAAAATTTGTCATAACGTAGACTATGTTTGTTGTCACGCTTTGTATTCTCCGTGTGTTCAGTTGCTTGTATGTGTACCAACTCTGTATTATTGTTATGTTTATGAATACAAGTAATGTATGCCCACAGGCGTACATCGTAAGAAAAAAGAGACCCGTGACTTGGTTGCAAAATTGGAGAAGCAACAAGACTAACACAAGATGCTTCTCTTCTTTTTTTCTCTTTTGCTTATAAGCTTTGGAACTCTTTGTATTTGGTCACTCACACACTCTTTTTTTCTTTTATGTATTTTTCTTATTCTTTTCTCTCTATGTAAGGAAATTTCTATATCCTTTTCACTTCTTAGATGTGCTCAACGCACGCACACCCTCACGGGCAGGACACTTGTGCGATGCTTCGTAACACTTGAAAAAAACACTCTCGATGGGATAAATACACAAAGGAAGATAGGGTTCACAAGGGGTAATGCAAGTTATACCTATTTGGAGTTAGATGGTGATGAACACTTGAACTTGCGGTGGTGGTTTCTGGTGTCAATGAACCGCTTGGGTATCCGGGGTACCGTCGTGGTTGTCGATGTTGTTGACGTTGTTGTGGTAGCTTGTGTCGACACTATAGGCACTCAAAACCGAAATCTAAACACAAAAGCAAGTTAGCCTAGGTAAGAGGTCAAAATGTTGAACTAGGCCGAGTCTTTGTAGCATTCCAGAGACTCCGGTGTTGGGTTTGCCGGCCGGAGATTTCCGGGTTAGTGGCCGGAGACTCCTTGATCTGCGACCTGATAGAAAGGAATGTCTCTTAACTACACCCTGATAGAAAGGAATGTCTCTGAACTATGCCTTGAGGTCAAACGAGACATTCATACCTTTGTAATTATGTTGCCGTTGAGTCCTCCTACCGGCATCTTGAATCGGGAGATGAATTCTCGCCTGTTTGGGGTTTCTTGACCTACGCCCACCGGCAAGAACGCCTGCGCCTGTGTTGATTTCACTCAAGATTTCACATATGATTATGTGAAATAAAAGCATATCAGCATCGATTTTTTCTCTTTCTTACTTCTTAGTCGCGTTTGAATGGAATAAAAATATCAGCTTGAGGCGTAACTAAGTTAAGGCTGGCTATCAAACTGTTGCCAAATTTCACATTCAATCAAGATTTATACATATGATTATGTGAACCAAAAGTTAATCGGCATCGATTTTTTAGTTTACTTACTAAGTCGCGTTTCAATGGAATTAAAAATTCTGAAGTTAATTTTCGTATTGTTAATAGTTTGGAATAACTTGATATATGTTCCTTTCGTAGCTTTGGTTAGTAGTTTCATTGCGTTGCTGAAACAAATCATACATATATATGGCTCTCTCATCTACAACAAATACAATTTCTTGTAGAGTGGAATAGAATCATTAACTTACAGCAATTGAGCAGCAGTGAGAGTTCAAACCTTTTTTCCTTTTCTAGAGGTGATGGCAAACATGAACTCTCAACATTCACTAGATAAACATGCATAGTTGCACTGCCATACATATTTGAATTTCACTCTCAATGGTTTTAGACTAATTTCACATGGTGTGGTCAACTTTATTTTTTTCCCTTTTTGTTCAGCAGAATGCTTGGTCTTCGATGTTCTCCAGCATGGCACTTAGTTTTAGCTGATCTTTTTTAGCAAGGGGCAAATTGCTTTAACTCTGATTTATTTTCCGCATATTTTCAAGCTTGTCACAATTTTTTGCCCAACACCTTAGTTGCACAACTATTTGTGTACTCCCTCCGATCTATAACAAGTGTCGTGGTTCGAAGTAAAACCATGACACTTATTATAGACCGTGGGAGTACCTGATTTACTCTAGACATCTCATATTTGTGAATTATTATTAGTAGCGGAGTTGCTTATGCTGGTTTTTTAAACTGAGTTTCTCTTCCGTACAGTCCAGCAGATCTCCTGTTTTCAGAGCAATGCTTGACAATGAGATGGAAGAGAGCCGGAGTGGCATCATCAAAATCTATGACGTGTCCTATGATGTCCTCCGTGCTTTTGTCCACTACATGTACACGGCCGAAGTTCTCCTAGATGTGCAAATGGCTTGTGATCTCTTGGAGTTGGCTGAGAAGTATGAAGTAAAGCACTTGAAGACGTACTGTGAGAAGTTCATTACATCCAAAGTGAACAACGATAATGCCATTGTCCATTATGCGTTTGCACATCGGCATAGTGCAAAGCAGCTGCTTGAGGCCTCTATGTCAGTACTCGTCGAAAGCATGCCAACACTGGCGGAGAGGGATGAATACAAGGAACTTGTTGAGAAGGACCCAAGGATTGTTGTGGAGATCTATGAAACCTATATGAGCCGGCAAGTCAATACGGCTGCTGAGAAGGAATCAGACTGCAGTTGTAGGAACTGATAATGAAGAGTAAAACAATAACAGCAGTGCCTTCTAACTAATCACTTGCATATTCAGGCAAGTCCAAGCGGTACTGACTTCTCCTGCATTGAAGATGCAAAACTGCTAGTTTTTGGTCTATATTTCAATAGAAGGTGTTAGTATTTGGCAGAGATCCGGTGCAAGAATGGGGCACCATGGTGCCCAGGCACCATACGTAGATGCCATCTGATTGCTTCAAGATGTGTGCAACTGTAATGGACATAGACACTAGCGGGTCAACCCGTTTGTATTAACTGATTTGGAATGAATGTCTATCGTTCATCAATTAATGAAATGGAAACTTATTGCCCGATCAGTTGCCTTCTTTCTTTTGCAATTCTTGACCGCTTGCCTATTTAGTTATTATGGTATTTGATGGTCCATTTAGCAATAAGGAAAGAAATAACTCCCTATTCTACAGCATGCAGCTATCTATGGATACGTGAGAGAAACTCACACTCATTACGTAGTGATCTTAAGATTGAAATGTTCAAATTTATTTCTTGCAGATGGTCTGCATGTGAACTAAAAATTCAAATATGTAGGTATGTCGTAATATTAGGTATGTATGTACGAAGAAATATCTTGACTATTTTGGGGTACCCGGATATCTATAAAATTAGGGTATGTATACCTGGATACCTGTAAAAAATAATTGAGTATGTATACTTGGATACCTGTGATACCTGTAAACAATTTAATGAGTATTTAGAGGTACCTGCATACCCGTAAATACCCTAGTGCATACTCTATAGAAAATCATGACTATTTTTGGGTATGTATACCTGGATACCTATTAAGAATAGGTATGTACTAGTACAATATCCGTGGGTTGCACCGGGATAGAAAATATTTATTCACATAAGCATGAGTATTAGGGCTGTTCCCCACCCACCAGCCCATGGCTGCACCCCTAGTGTGAGCACGACGAGCACGACCACCGGTGCTAGAACACCGCCCGCCTACGCCCCTGCAAACGTGAGATGCAATGCGGCAATGACCCCAGGCCAGACTCCTTTTGGTGGCACAAGCTCGCCCGCCTCTCCTCTTGCTCGCTTAGCCTGTCTGGATGCGCCAGCCAGCAAGAGCACGCGACCCTGGCCCGAGGAGGTAGCCAAGAGCCTGCACGACACTATTCACCCCTCGGAGCAGCGGTGGCTCCAGCGACCTGATCGGTAGCACGGGATGTTTCTGCAAAATCGTTTGCGGATGTATATGAATTGAACATAAGTCCCTAAATTTTCCTATTTAGCCTCTCTTTGTTTATATTTGCCACGTCGACAATCAGAAAATTATTTAAAAGTGCAAAAAATTATTTAAAAG
Source organism: Lolium perenne (assembly GCF_019359855.2). Classification (NCBI taxonomy): domain Eukaryota; kingdom Viridiplantae; phylum Streptophyta; class Magnoliopsida; order Poales; family Poaceae; genus Lolium; species Lolium perenne. The sequence continues at coordinate 135,547,374 of NC_067250.2, forward strand.
TGGTAGCTTACTGACATAAGTGCCTAAAATGTGGTTGTTGTTTTTTTAATCATTTTCTCAAGTATAATGAAATTAGAAGTGTATAAAAAAGTAAGAAAAAATGTTGAACGAAAAAAATATTTGTACAAAAATATAAACTTACTTGAGTGACATTGCTACGTTTTCTTGGCTGGTCCACTCGCGGCCGCATTGAGCAATCCAAGGCTCTCCCGTCTCGAAATGTATTTTCCTTTTGACCGGCGACTACATCCAGCGTGGTTCCAACGTCATGCAGCATATTGTAAAATCCTCTTCCAGTTTGCTCACACACCATGCAACGTGGTGGTGCTTTCTTCCCCGTTGGTGCATTATTGTTCCTTTATCGTTTACCAACCAATCGGCTGCTGTTTTGTTCTTGGGATGGCTCGTTGATTGTAGGAAAGTAAGGTATATAAATTGGCATGACTCAGCTTGTGGAAACGAGGTGGGATTATTGAACGGCACTTGCGTGGCTTGCTGACCATTAGATAATTTCTGAAACGCAAGTAACTCTTGTGGCCCAGCAGCCCAGCTATGTTCTACATGGCCCAGTACGGTGCTAGTCTGGACAAGCCAAACTCGCTGAGGTCGCTAAACGATTTCGCCTTGTCCCGAAAAATCCAATCGCTACGGAAAACGTTTCACGTTCGTATAAGCGGTGGCAGTATAAGTAATTTTGATTGACTAATAAGGGTACTAATAAAACGGACGAAAAAATTAGGGAGAAACCTTCCTTCCTTTATTAGTAGGTACTAGCACAAGACCCGTGCGTTGCTACGGCTGCAAATTTTCTCTGGTTCCACATCAACGAGGTGAGCTGTCGGTGATCGTGCTCCGCTCCATCGCCCCAACCGGCGCTCGCCATGCCGCCCAATCCTCTGTCGTCGGCCTTCTCCTGAAGCCCTCCCCCCACCTCCTTTGCTTGGCCACCGTACACCGATGATTCAATCCACACTAAATTTCGTCTAGGACACGGGGTCTTGGTAGGCGGCGCTCCATGGGAGAGATAGGGCGGCAGCACGAAGACGACGATGTTGTAGCCAATCAAATTCGGAGGAAGCGGGGACGGATAATCGGACGCGAGAGCGCAGAGTGGGCGGGGGTTCGATGCAACCTCCATTCGGTTCCACCAGCTGGAGGATGGCGGCCAGTAAGTTGGCGGCCACGATGGTTCATTTTGGAGGGTTTGTTCGAGGTATGACGAGTGTTCTTTAAACTTGCCAGTGGCGGGGTTGTAATTTCTGCAAGCTAAATCAAGGGAAAAAATAGATGGACAAACAAAAATCCTTGTTTTCTTTATTATCTTTACTATTAAATGGGAGTTGGTCGTTTGACACTCAACGCACTTTGATGGTCGTCATTACAAACATCCTGTCCGTCCAATTAATCTCAAGGTCTCCCCTACGTCCGATCTAATTTCACTGTATCAATCATGGCATCATAATGCAATCAATTAATTAGGAAAGATATATTTGCTTGCTAAAGAAAAAACCGCACAACCATCTCACGAGAGAACAAATTTGGGACATATCTGATCCTTCTTGTTTAGGCAGATTTCTCCACAAAAAACAGATAATCAATAGACGATAATATATATTTCCTTGTGAAGCGCATCATTCCACCAATATGGTGGATCACATGTGCCTTCTATCCTCTCACGGTGGTGACGACGGCTAAAGGCATGTGATGGACTGAGGCTGGAGATCCTCGACGCCGCGCTGCTCCGGCCGCCGTGGCAAGGATCGTATCTCCATCCAGGAGATCGATGACTACATCGATCGCATCGTCGTCCTCCTCATCTCGCTTTGCCCGATTATTTTCCTATCGATTGCATCATCGGTGGCCTCATCTCGCTTCCCACGATTATTCATATTAATTCTTGTCGTTTGTACTTTGTAATGAAAATTAACCGATCAAATCTTGCAGGACTCTGACGCCGTGAACCAGACGTAGCACGACCACCAGAAAAACTGGAGGTGAAGAGAGGCCGCTGAACGAGGTAAACCACTTCCTGCCTCTCGTCTTGCATTTTTCTCTCCCTAGCATTACAACATGGTAGCGGCACTGGCATGTTGTGGCCTAACGCTCTGTAGAGCTGGCCACGCAGCCTCCGCGCTGCCAACAGATCTCCACATCAGAATTCGTCCCGCCACACATGACCAGAGCTGGTCGAACTGACTGGACGCCGCCGCGCCGTTTTCCTTCTTCCTACCACATCCAACTAAATCCAACTAACACTGATGCCACCGGTGCAAAGCAGGAGACAAGTAGCTAAGGCATCCGCCTGTCTTTCATTTGACAAAATTCTTAGATACTACAAGAAGGCAGCTTCTGTTCCGTTTCATTAGCATCAGCGAGCCTATCAACTTTTTATTTTCACAAAATATGACCCTACCTGTGCACGTCGTGATAGAGTATCTTATGATGTTGATCTCATACTTCTGGGATGGCCTGGTTGCTCCAATGGTTACCTCCCGCATTTTCCACATTTTCCAAAGATGAATCCAAATTTTTAAGATTCGAATTTTGTGTGCAATGACAAGCCTGCCTCACCAAGTCACCATCATAGACAATCTCCATGATTAGATGGATCCTCCAAAATTGGTGAGCCGTCAAGCTGCCAGACCGGATGAATCAGATGCGGCGGCCTGAGATGCGGAGAGAACTGCATTGGCAAGCCCTACTTGAAATGGGTTGAGGAGAAGGAGGCGATTTTATTGACCTCTTGAATCTTCTCTTTTTCTTGAGGTGGTAGATTTAGCAGATGGATAAAAGGTACCTAGATCGGAGTGCTTCTAGCTGAGAGGAGTAGGGACACAATATTAGATTTTACTGAAACTTCTCATTTCTTGAGGTGATACATTCACACTACCTGATATTTTCATTTCTGTGTTACAAAATGGGACTTTGCAAAATATGAGCTAGATTGTTTACAACTTAGACTCTTTCATGAGATAATACATTCATCAAATGTGATCTTCTTGTCAAAATTAATTATCATGCCCTGATGCTCATTTTTTTTGATTTTTTCAGATGAAAGAGAGATGGTAATATACTCGCTTACACTCTGGTAACTAGAAATTTTAAAATATATTTTGTTCATTACATGGACTTGCCAGATTATTGGCGTCCTTTTCGGGAGATTAAAGTTTTTGCTATGTTAAACTTTACTTTGTTTTTTATTTCTTTCAGCCCAAGGTCTTGTAATAAATTAGTGGACGCATGTGCGACGTATGGAGCGAAGCTGTATCAGCAACCCCAAGTTGTATGACAGGGTGATGCCCCAGCTTTCGTTCTGGTTAATGAAAGGCATGATGCCGGGACAAAAAAAAGTATGGTTATAACTTCTATTTTATCGCTTAGGGATACATTACAAGGTTCAGAAACACCTCCTGAAGAGGCTTGAAATGAGAGGTTAAACTTTAGTGCCTAGACGTGATGCAGCTGTAGTAACCCCTAAAGAATAAAGGAGGAAAATCTTGAGAACAAGGACTGTATTGACCTTTCGCACCGAGCACTGGTTTAACTACGAATCTGCAGATTGTTTTCATTTTGTATCTCGGCATGTTGTATTTTTTTTAGTTTGTCACCATTTATTTTTAATTATATTATTGGTGCAAATAATTTAAAACATATATTGAATATGTTAGATTTACTCAATAAAGCATCTATCATACATTTATCTGCTCCCTATAAGCTAATTGAGCTATCCCTATATTATAATGGTCTCCCATTTTTCTAATTCGTAGTTACATGACACGGTAATGAATTCTTGCCTCTTCCTTTTTATCTCCCAAAATTTACTACACATACCAAGAGTCACCTAAAATAAGCATAAATGAGAGAGATTTTAAAGAAGTGATTCTTTTTCTATCCATGATTGCTCCCTTTCAGCATAATTTCCCCATGTCCGGTTATGTATTAAGATAAATCCAGAGATAAATCATGATATAAAAAAACAATCAAATTCTGCTATGTTTCATGAGAGGTAATTATGAAACACAGCCGGGGGCACAATGGAGAAAGAGTTGGCCGAGGGAGATTCTTTGTTTTATGGGAGGGAGAGATAATAATGTGAAATGGAAATAACCAATAGTTTGAGTATCCCAAAGTGCAGGCTCATGTAGATGGTGTTGACACCGATAAGTGTTGATTAATTTTCATCTTTAATCAACGATAATCATCGACATTATGTTTATATGTGCCACTGGGCAAGAAACTAATAGACCCGTGGCAACGCACGGGCATTCAACTAGTTATAGTAAAGATGCCAGTTCGTTGTTAAAGCCGAATGAATTTAGACATATACATGCAAATAACAATTCTTTTGGTAAATTTGCAAAAGAAATCTCTACCATCTAAAAAGGAAGAACTTCCTCTGTTTCCTCCGGTCGAAGGCTTTCGTCAAGCATATTTTCAATAAGACAGTTTTGCCCTCCCACCAAAACACATACATACATTCTGCGAAAGAAGAAGCCACCTAGAAAATCTCCATGATTTCAGCTGACAAACGTCCATAATAACTACATGATTTCACATACATACATTCTCCGGAAAAAAACACACCCGAAATATCTCCATGATTTCAGCTGACGAACCCCCACAATAACTACATGATTTCAGCAGAATCTTCGTGGGAGGGTCACCGGCCAAAACTCCATCATCTCACCTGAGGAACGCCCAGAACCAGATCATGGAGAGATTGGTTTCCTTCATGTTAACAGGGCTATCCTTCAGGGCACTCACCAGAATCATGGACAAAGATTGGTTTCCTTCATGCCTCCTTTCCTTTTGCTTCCCTGTTGGTTGCTCTGATTTCCTGCATACACTCACGAATCAATCAATCAATTTTCATCAACGCACCAAAATCAGATCGGTACTTACCATATATTGGTAGTTGCCCCATATCTCGCCCAGATCAGATAATGTGAACCATATAAAGAGTACCTAAAGCATGGCTGGGCGAGAGATCAAGCTATGTGCGAACCATCAGAAAATTTAAGGGACGGTTTCCAAGCTGTGTGCTGATCATCAAATCAGTTAAGGGACAGTTCAGGTATGTAATCACACCTCTTTGCGAGACCTTTGCAGTAGGAAAGGAGATCTAAATTAGTTGTTTGAATTCTTATACATGTATCTTTGTAGAATTCTTTGCTCGAAAATCCATGTAATTATGACTGTTGCATCTCATGTACCTGCATGGATGTACCTACACGGCTTGTAGATGTTACTGTTGTGATTTGCAAGTGCATTTTAAATGTAGACAGATTTTCGCTATGTAGATGGACTAAGTAAAGAGTGATTCCCTTTTTGTTCTTGTGGTAGATTCATTCACTGAATATTGGTGGGAGGAATAATACTGAATCTTGGTGTAGAATTCAATTTGGGAGCCTTTCCCAAGATTTGCCATGCATGTGTTCTTGGGATGAATAATACTGAATTGTGGTACATGGACTAAGTAACTACTCCAGCCCTAAAAGAGCCTGTAATTTGCCATGCATGTGTTGTAGAATTCTTTTTTCTCAAAAGCACATGCACACATTCATTTTGACATCCATGTGCTATTGACATATCATGAAATGAGAAATGTATGCACTATGCTGCATTGAATGTTTTACTTTATCATGTGTACTGAAATTTGCATATACTTATTTTAGGTGAGAGCATTTACACCATGCATGAAGTTTAAGCAAAGTATTTTAGTGAGCAGGACTGTAGGAGAAGAGGTCACGATCTTATCTTTCATATGACTTTCCACACAATTGGTGCTAATTTGTTTCTCTCTGTTTTTCAGTTGTTCTACTGGCTGACACATCCATCTATTGGTGATTATTTGGCTATCAGTTAGGAACTGTGATAAATGCTGCATCAGGTCTGCACTCTTTTCATGCTTGATATAACGACCAAACCATATAAAACAAAGAATAAATTGGTCTTTCCTTTTTCTTGTATCTTTCATTCTCAAAGTGTATCCGCTTAAGCGCACACTGAAAATCTGCGCTGAGATGTGTCATAATTGCATATATGAATGTTTCAACTGTTTGAATAGCTGTGTATGCTCATAGAATCTTGTGCATGTGACTTGCAATGCTTGCCGCCTCACTTTTGTGACCAGAAAAATACAACCAGTTGATACATAGTTTAAATGTATTGAATTTGACAAGTTTCGGTACTTTTAAAAAGTATCCTCTTTGACATTTTTCTTGGTGGCAGTGATTTATGCATCTTCACAGTTTAATATGCGAGCAGCTTAAATTGAGGATCCCATACACAAATCGATTTGGACTCAGGTAAGTTTACTAAACTGTTCATGTTTACCATCTCATTAACTTTAAAACAGTGCACAATCAGGCTAGGGTAGCGGAAACCATACCGAAGTCGTGTTGTGCTGACGTGGCGGTGATGACACCGTGTCATTTGTGATGCATGGGATCAAGCCAATCGGTGCGAGCTGGCGAGGCAGGGACTATCAGGCCATGGCAATGGATTCAACTTCGACCATCTTCATAACTTCATGTACATCAAAGTACATAATAGATTAATCAAATGGAAGCAAACTAGAAACTAACTTAACAATATTATCCTTTGGGCAGTGTGCAACTTTCACAGATAATATGCTATCATTTTCTTACGTAGTTTTTGCTGGTACTATTAGCTTTGAAAACATATCAGTCTCAGTGATGCGACCCTGCTATGCACAGCATTTATCGTTAGGAATTTTAAAATATCAAGTAATATTTCCCAACTCAAGTGGAACTAACTCGAAAAGCATTTGTGGTCATGTTAAAAAATAGTAGTGGGTCGGATTAGGGGAAGCTGTAGAAAAAGCTCAAGTGCAGCCAACTGTTGATGTCAGAAACTGTGCTCCATGCTTATGCAATAGAATGAAGATGCAATGGTTAGCAGCTAATACAGAACAAAGTTATAAAGCAGTCACGTGGTAGAAAGAAGTTGCATATTGACCTTGACAAACAGACTAACTTTGAACGTTGCTATTTTCTCCATGACCTGAGCACCATCCTCCATGCGACTCGAGGCAAAGGAGCAATCACATAAGGTAGCACTCAAGTAAGTAATCAATTTATTATCGTTGAAATAAAAAAGATCATGTTCATGACATATTCCAACACTTACCTAGCTATTGGCATAAAACTCCTCGATACTGAGATATTTTGCTCCAGCTAATTCCAGTAAGGCTTGCATTTTTTTCTCCAAATTTATACTGCAACTGAATAACATTAGTAAACATCAAGTTCCTGAAGATATCCTTTCAAATCATAAATACATTCTTGTTTCCAATGATCCCGTGATAAAAGTATGGTCTGCTAAGAAATTATCCATGAGTTGGCCGAGTTATACACAACTTGAATACAGGCATACATGCACATGAACTTTACATGATCCAGGAATATAGTTTGTCCACTGCATGTAAAATATGTCATACATTTTTAGGCTAAAAATGTAACCACCTAAATCAATGTGTGGCTCGCCAAATTAGATTACAGTTAAGAATAGTAAAGAAAACTGCCGACTGCAATCGACATTTTCAGTTGGAAGACTACCACATACAATCTTAAAGAAACAAATCCTTTCAGAGATAACATGAGTAGTTTACATAGTGTGATATTGGTATGATGTTGCTCAACACCTAACATAGGAACCGTTGTTTTAATGACTCAATTCTTTGTAACATGGTGCTAATAATTGTTAACATACCTACATCATGCATACATTCATTTAGTAATAGTAGTGGAGATGAGGCAGCCAGTTCTGCTAGGCAAGTGAGACAAGCGGAATCATCTTTCAGTACCTGGAATACAAAGACAGAACGCATCATAAGAAACAACTTGATAGTTCAGAAGATCTATAACAGTGGAAATAGTCTCCATCACAAAATCTGAGGCGTCGGAATGAATCTTCCTACACATTTTGGCAACTGTAGATGACGTGACTCTCTCTATACAAAAAAGTAAATGAAGTGATATCACAAATTATTAATATCACAAATTACTACATATTACATAATTAGAAAAGGAATACCTGCAAGGTTCAAAACCATAGGAAAGATTCAATCACATTATAGGGATTCAGGACGTGAGATACATGAGGAATAAATCAAACTTGTAGTTTCAGAAAACTAAAGACACAGTCGACAGTAAGTTATGATCAGGAACCGAAGATAAAAGAAAGTATTCTCGAGTTAATTAAAATAATTCAAGTAGAAGGATGACAAACCAATATAACTATTTATAATTAATGAAACGAGAAGTCAAACAGAAAGTTTCTATCATATCAACCTGGATATCAGTTCTAGAAAAATATCTTACACTTTGTTACCTCTATCGATAACTATGCAGGTATTTTTTTTAGGTAAAACTATGCAGGTATCGATTGCTGTTACATTCATATAAAAAATTCTGGTCAACAAAAAAACTGGTGGTGTGGAGGCCATATTTAACCAGCTGTAACACTTGTCTGAAATTAAGTTTCACTAACCAATTCAGTAAATCCTCAAAGAAAGGGAGGCACGGTTTTAGTTAAGTGAACTCGGATCCATAAGCCTAAATCAATACAACATGCTCACGATCTTCATACGTATTGCATGATGTAAATCAGGAGAAGTAAAACACGCCCCCTTGCATATATTGATTACTACACAAGATTTAATACATGAGGGGATGAATCCATAAACACCTGTAATTGTAGAGGAAGAAGAAGGTGTGGTCTGACCTGAGTCGTCGTGGTTGTCGGGGACGGGGTGGCTGAGGTCGGCGGCGGCGCCGGTCGACCGACGGCGCTGCTCCTCTTTTCTCTCGCTCGGGTCTGTACGTAGTTGTGAGACTGGGACTGACGGGAGCATGCTATACATGGGGCGAGACCGTGGGATCCGGGGAGATCAGGCGGCGGGGCGAGCCTATAGTGGCCAGGGAGATCAGGCAGTGACCATGGTTGTGAGGGGGTGAGGCCATGGGGGAGAAGGGAAAGCAAGTGAAGAGGGGAGTACCTCGGTTCGCTGCTCGCGAGTGAGAGCCCTGACCGGGCCCGGCGCGTTTGGTTGCATTGCTCGTCTAGCCCAGCTATCTGGTTTCGGCTTTGCATGTGGCTTTGATCCTGATTCCTTTTCACATGTCTGTTTTTTATTAACAATTTCATATGTCTGTTTGGTTCGCTGGCAAGCAAAAGGAGTCAGACATTTGCTCGTGCTATTATTTTGTACGGAAAATCATACGATGGCAACATGATAACGGATGGAACTACTTGATTCAACCTTTGTGTGAAAATATGTTTCGCTAGATCTGAGTTTTGTCTCAAACAACGCATTAAGATTGAGAACTGGCATGATCCCCAAATTACCCCCCTTGCTAATCACGAGATAGCAACGATAGGATTTGGTGATCAAATGTGTGGCGGTGCCATGAATTTGCTTTTAGAAAATAATACTATTACTTTTATTTCGAAATATAAGCCTTTTAGAAAGCTAGGTTTATATAAAGGATGAATTATATGTACAACCGCTACAATTTCCATGTGGCTATACAATTCACTTGATATATTTGCTTCATAACATGACTTGGTGCAATTCGATATGGAAACTTCTCTTCCAATTTTTATCCCGTTTCCTGGATTTGTATAAACCGTTCGAATGAGCTTTTCATTTGTGTGTGTATGATCAAAAATGCACTTCAAATAATTAAGTGTTTGTTCCAAGAATATTTTGCAAAATGATATACTTATGTATGAGACAGAAGGCTACGATCCAGGGTTGTCTCCAGATATTTATGAATATCAAAGTGTTGTTTGGACTAAACAGAAAAGAAGTATTTCTTCAGTTATACATGTGTTTGCAGCACCCATGTTTTATGAGATAATAATAATACATCTAAAAGAAAAGTTGTTGAGTTTGACATTTATAACGGTCCAAGACACATGTGTTGGACTTACCGCAAAAGAGATCTAGCACTTGAAACCACACATATGCACAACAATATTATCTTGTTATTATCGCGCTCGGTATTATCATGTTGCATCATATTATATATATGCATTGAGAAATAAATTTGAGTACCCGTGGCAACGCACGGGCATTTGTACTAGTATCTTAAAATCACAAAAAAAAAGTCCAGAAGATCACTAATCCCACGCTTTAATAAATTTTGGTTGCAATATATTAATTTATGGTTTATCCAATCGATTCACCTTCTTGCTCTGAAGAATTGTGTAATCACATATTTTCCCTCATTCGAGGACCTCTTTTGATTCTGCCACATGCATGCAAGCAATCGTTTAATCCATATATAGGCCACTTCTCTCCTTTAAATTGTGCACTATGCAAAGGCAATCTTTGTTTAAAGGAAACCACATATTTCCCCTCATTTGACACCTTCCTTTAATTCTGCAACATGCATGCATCAATCTCGTTTAATTACACCCTCCCTCGTTTAATTCCATATATATAGACGTGATTCCTCTCCTTCAAATCCTGCACCATGCAAGGAAATCTTTGTTTAAGGCAGCCAGCAATCAACGCATCGGGATTCCGAGGGTTTGGTTGATTCCAATCAACTTGCTAACGTAATTGTGGAGGTCGTATATACACTGGTAGGACTCGATGCAGAGTAATGCTACACCTACAAAAATATTTTACAAAAAAATCTTACGGACTCACATAGTAGGGCCAGAAATCCAAAGTCAGCCCCGGTTATTTAGGAGGGGGTCAAATTTGAACCAACCAAGGTAGTCCACGTTAGCGCGTATGGTTTCCGTAAGCCACTTTGTCCGTACGTCCAGGATTACCGCTCGATGCAAGGGAGCAAGGTGGTACTATTACGCGAAACATTGATGTATCGACTTTCTTTCCTTTTCTTAATACAATACTGGTAAACCTGTGATCCAAAGCCCATACAACTTAACTTATGGCCGGGCCAGTCCCACGTCCCACGTCCCACAGAGAAGGCCCATGGGACATTGCTGAAAAGAAAACTCGTTCGGTCCGCCAGGCCCTAACCTCTGCAGAGCACGCACGAGATGACCCCCTGATCGCTAGTTTCTCTCTTCTACGCTCTTCGTCGCGAACCGTTTTTCACATAAACGGTGGCATTACGTGTAAATTCGTTTGAAAAGAAGGTGCAGTTTAAAAACGGACGAAAAAATGGGGAGAAACCTTCCTTCCTTTATTAGTAGGTATAGATAGATATACCTAGAAATATCTTGTGCGCGCGTACCTAGAAATATCTTGACTATTTTGGGGTACCCGCATACCCGTGAATACCCTAGTTCATATGCTATCAAAAATCATGACTATTTTGGGGTACCTACATATCCATTTGCATGTAGTAAAACGAAAATCTAATGAGTATTTAATTTTAAGTTTGGTGAGCATGCTTTGAAGAATTACAGTTTAATAATTCTTAGGTATGCACTAGGGTATGTATACCTGGATACCTGTAAAAAATAATAGATTATGTATACTTAGATACCTGTGATACCTGTAAAAAATCTAATGAGTATTTTGGTGTACCCGCATACCCGTAAATACCCAAGTGCATACGTTGTAGAAAAGCATGACTATTTTAGGGTATGTATACATGGATACTGTAAAAAATAGGGTATGTATATACCTAGAAATATCTTGACTGTGTGAATATCTTGACTATTTTGGGGTACCCAGATACCCATAAATACCCTAGTGCATATGCTATCGAAAATCATATGTGATCACGTGAAAATGTAATTTTACATACCCGTGAAAATCTTAGGTATGTAAGCCAACGCTGGAGAAGAACTTGTGGCGTCGGACCTTCGACGGAAGGACGGGGTTGGCTACATGCCAGTAGAGGAGGAGCTCCAAAGAGGGCAGCGCGGCAGGGCGGCGCAGCAAAGAAACACCATGGGCGGAGGAGGCACCCTCGGCCCGGCCGATAGTGGTTGAGGGGGAGGACATGATATGGAGTTTGGCGACAGTCTCCCTACTCTCCGGCGACGGGCATCACTCTCCTTGTCGAAATCCTTCAGCGACAGACTTCCTCAGTCTCCCCTCCTTTCTGACAGGGAACTACCTACGAGCATTTTGTCGGAATCGACCGTGCACCTAGATGCCTTGAAGTTAGCACAACCCATTTAACATACCCGGAAATATCGAGGGTATACAGATACCTAGAAATTTGACATACTTATGAATAACTAAGATATTTTTACATACCCATGAAATTTCTTAAATATGTACATACCTGGAAATACAATTTAACATACCTGGAAAACATTTCTCTGGTATATACCTGGAATATCTCAGTTATACAGTGGACTGAAAATGTAATTTAAAATACATGTGAATATCTTAGGTACGTACGCACCAAATAAATATGAATACCAGGAAATGTAAATACCCCGCGGAATAACTTAATACCTGAATATCTTATGTATGCAATCGCGTGAAAAAATAATTTAACATACCTGTGAAAATCTTAGCTATGTATGTAACCGGTGTATAGGAGGCGTCGCGGAGAGCGCGTGTGTCTTGTGCGCGGACTGTCGCTCGGTGGGATCCGCTATAGCTACGAGATACGGCCAGATCTGTTGTCAATTGCTCGCCGGAGACGGTGGGAGTGCGAGCGATTTCGCGGCGTAGGAGGCGATGCGATGAGGTTGCGGAATGGGGATTTGGTACCTGGTAGAATCAACAGCTCTACCGGGCCTAGGGCGTAGTGTGTAGGGGAAGGAGGGAGAGGTGTGCGGACGAGGCGGCGGACGCCGGCGGCTGGGCGCCGTCGTGCGCGCGGGAGAGAGGAAGGCGGCGGCTGGGTTTTGGGAGACCGACTCCTCAGGGAGTCGGCAATAATGAATCTGATTATTGCCTGATTGTTTTGCATCGTTACATCTGATATATAAAGAGCTAAACCCTAAACCGACCTAAACTGATAATGGGCTAAGCCCCTAGTTGGGCCCATGGTTGGGCCCCCTCCTAACATAACCAATACCGGTCATAACATCTCTCCCCGCCTGTGCAAACAGCTCGTCCTCGAGCTGGTAGTCGGGGTAGTGCTGGCTGAACTCCTCGCGCTTCTCCCAAGTAGCCTCCTCCTCCGGAAGGCCTTCCCACTGCACCAGCAAGTACCAAATGCCGCGACGGAGCTGAGCACGTAACACCTTCGCCGGACTCGGAAGAAGACGATCATCAGCGATTGGCGGTAACGCTGGTGGCGCTGCCGGCGGCTCCCCACGGTAAGGCTTCAGCAGACCCACATGAAAGACATCATGGATGCGGGAACCCTCTGGCAGCTGAAGGCGATATGCAAGTGTGCCCACGCGCTCCAAGATGACGAAGGGGCCAGCGTAGCGAGGTCCAAGCTTGCGCCACGCACGCGGGTCGAGGGACTGGGTGGAGCGATGAAGAAGGCGCAGCCACACCCAGTCGCCCACCGCATAAGCCACCTCGCGATGATGACCGTCGTAGTAGTGCTTGGCAAGCTGCTGAGCCTGAACGAGACGTTGCCGCACCTCAGCAAGAATCTCGTCGCGGTTGCGGAGAAGCTCCCCCCGCAGCCTCCGTCCGGGCAGTCGCTGGATCGACTGGCAAAATAGGCGGTGGAAGCCGACCGTAGACCACCTCAAATGGCGTGGCACGCAGGGCGGAATGGTAGGAGGTGTTGTAGCAATATTCCGCCCAAGCGAGCCAATCCACCCATGCGCGAGGACGATCACCTGTAACACAGCGTAAGTACATGGCGATCACTTTGTTAAGCACCTCGGACTGGCCGTCCGTCTGTGGATGGAATGCCGTGCTGAAACGGAGCTTCACGCCCGCCATCCGGAAAAGATCACGCCAGACGTGCCCCGTGAACACCGGATCCCGATCACTGACGATCGACGTGGGGAAACCGTGGAGGCGAACGATGCCGTCGAAGAAGGCACGAGCAACGGACGCGGCGGTGTACGGGTGTCCAAGCGCGATGAAGTGTGCATACTTGGAGAAGCGGTCGACCACCGTGAGGATGACGGACTTGCCGCCCACCTTGGGAAGGCCCTCAATGAAGTCCATGGAGATGTCGGCCCAGACCTGGGAGGGCACCTCCAATGGCTGCAGCATCCCTGCCGGTCGCAGCGTCTCCGTCTTGTTGCGCTGGCATATCTCGCACGAGCGCACCCAGTCCTGGACCATGGCCCGATCCCCAGGGATGTAGAAGTCGGCGCGGAGACGGTGAAGAGTCTTCTGGACACCCTCATGGCCAGACGAGTGGGCCAGCAGGAGCACTTGGTGTCGCAGATCATCGTGGTCGGGCACAAAGATCCGGCACCCGTGCAAGAGTAGCCCTTCCGCCAAACGCCATGGTGCCTCCAACTCGCCCGCTTCCAGCTGCTGCCGCAGAATCTGGGCGTCAGGCGCTGCCGCAGTAGCCTGGCGGATGGTGTCGAAGAGGGCGAAGGAGGGGCCCGAACGGATGCACAATGCCATCCCCTCAGGTGCGCCGTCCTCATCGACAGCGTCGCGGAGAGAGAGAGCGTCGGCGACGGTATTGAGGCGCCCCGGCCGGTACTCGACGGTGAAATCAAAGCCGAACAGCTTGCTGATCCACTGATGCTGCGGGACGGTCGAGAGCCTCTGATCCAACAAGTACTTGAGGCTGTAATGGTCCGTGCGAATCTGGAACGAGCGCCCCCAAAGGTAGGGACGCCAATGGCGCACAGCCTGCACCAAGCCAATGAGCTCCTGATCGTACGCCGCCAGCTTGAGATGGCGCGCGGCGAAGGGCCTGCTGAAGTAGGCAAGCGGCCCATCGCCCTGGTGAAGCACGGCACCGAACCCCACGCCGGAGGCGTCGCAGTCGACGATGAACAGCCGCGCGAAGTCCGGCATCTGGAGAACGGGGTCCGTCGTGAGGGCCCCCTTCAGGGCCTCGAACGCGGCGGTGGCCTCGTCATCCCAGGCGAAGGCGTCGCGGCGCAGAAGCCTCGTGAGAGGTGTCGCGATGATGCCGAAGTCCCGGATGAATTTCCGGTAATATCCGGCGAGACCCAGGAAGCCGCGGAGGGCGCGTGGCGAACGAGGAGGCGGCCACGCCGCGACGGCCGCCACCTTGTCAGCGTCCATGGCTACCCCCTCGGCGGAGATTACGTGGCCGAGGTAGGCGACCGATGTCGTCCCGAACGAGCACTTCGAGCGCTTAAGGTGAAGATGATGCGCTTGAAGCTCGTTGAAGACGATGGCGACGTGTTGTAGATGCTCCGCCCACGAGGTGCTGTAGATCAAAATATCGTCAAAGAAAACGAGCACAAACTGACGTAAATAGGGGCGGAGAACATCGTTCATCAGGGCCTGGAATGTTGCTGGCGCGTTGGTGAGGCCGAAGGGCATCACCACGAACTCGAAGTGGCCATGATGGGTCCGGAACGCCGTCTTGGCGATGTCGTCCGGGTGCATGCGCACCTGGTGGTAGCCCGACCGTAAGTCGAGCTTGGTGAAGAAGCGAGCCCCATGGAGCTCATCGAAGAGCTCGTCGACCACCGGAATGGGGAACTTGTCCTTCAGTGTGAGCGCGTTGCGGGCGCGGTAGTCGATGCAGAAGCGCCATGTACCATCCGTCTTGCGAACGAGAAGCACCGGCGCCGAGAATGGTGACGTAGAGATCCGGATGACGCCCGCGGCGAGCATGAGGGCGCACTGTCGCTCGAGCTCGTCCTTCTGCAGCTGGGGGTAGCGGTAAGGCCGCACGGCCACCGGTGCCGTGTCCGGGGCGAGGTGGATACGGTGATCGTACACCCGGCTAGGCGGAAGGCCTCGCGGCTCGTCGAAAAGGTCGCCGTGCTGCTGCAGAAGGTGGG
Source organism: Lolium perenne (assembly GCF_019359855.2). Lineage (NCBI taxonomy): Eukaryota > Viridiplantae > Streptophyta > Magnoliopsida > Poales > Poaceae > Lolium > Lolium perenne. Next base: position 135,563,208 of record NC_067250.2, read on the forward strand.
CCAACAGCGGGTGCTCGGAGTCGATGTCGGCCGTGGTGAGCTGGAGCTGCGGGGCCGGGGCGGTGCCCCCAATGCCCGTCCAACAGACGCGGCGGCCCTGGCGCCAGAAAGTCATCGTCAAGGCGGCGAAGTCCCACAGTATGGGACCGAGGGGCCGCAAGAAGTCCACGCCGAGGATGAAGTCGAAACAGCCCAAGTCGATGCCGGCGCACGCGATGGTGAAGTGCTCGTTGCCGATGGAGAGCGGCACCTGCTGCGCCACGCCATGGCAGCGAAGGCGGTCGCCGTTGGCCACGGTGACGCGGAGGTGATCGCCTCCCGTCGGCTGGAGGCCCAAACGACGCATGGTGGCCTCCGGCAGGAAGTTATGTGTGGAGCCGGTGTCGAGGAGGGCCACCAGTTGCTCGCCGTGGATCGTCACTGGCAGGAGCATCGTCTGCTCGTTGCGGATGCCTGCCAACGCATGGAGCGAGACCACGCACGCCGTGGCTGGTGCGGCGTCGAGGGCGGTGTCCGTCGCTGTGTCGACGCCTGTGTCCGCGTCGCTGTCGTCGACCGTCTCCAAGTAGAAGAGGCGCAGGCAGACGTGACCCGGCGCGTAGGGCTCGTCGCAGTTAAAGCACGGGCCGAGGCGACGGCGCTCCAACTGCTCCGCCGGGGTGAGGCGCCGAAAGGTACGCTGCGTCGCTGCTGGGGCGGCCGGTGCTGGCCGCGTGGCCGGCGCCGCGGCCGGGGGCGGGCGGGTGGCCGGGCCCCGCGACTCGGGGGAGGCGGCGGCAGCGCCTGGGCTCGACGCTCGTACGCCCGAGCGTAGTGCATCGCCGTCTGCAGGTCGCGGGGGGCCTGGAGTTCCACGTCCACCCGTATGTGATCCGGGAGTCCGCCGACGAAGAGGTCCGCGCGCTGTTGCCCCATGACACCCGGCGCGTGGCAGGCGAGTGCCTGAAAGCGATCGGCGAAGTCCTGCACCGTGGACGTGAAGGGGAGGCGCCCCAGCTCCGCGAGGCGGCTCCCACGGATCGGCGGACCGAAGCGAAGGAGGCAGAGCTCCCGAAAACGGTCCCAGGGAGGCATGCCGCCCTCGTCTTGCTCGAGGGAGTAGTACCACGTCTGGGCGGCGCCCCGGAGGTGATAGGAGGCAAGCCAGGTGCGATCCGATGCCAGGGTGCGCTGCCCGCGGAAGAACTGCTCGCACTGGCTAAGCCAGTTCAGGGGGTCCTCCGACCCATCGTAGGTGGCGAAGTCGACCTTGGTGTAGCGGGGCGGTGGCTAGGTTACCCCGCCGGGGCCGTGCGCGTCGGGGCGCGCCTCATAGGGGCGTGCATACCCCCCAGGGGCGGTGCCCGGGAGGGAGGGCATCGGCGGCTCGGCAGCGGTGGTGTAGACCGGCTGAGTCGACGACGCGGTGAGCCACGCCGGCAGCGGAGACGGCGACGGGGGAAAGCGGATCTGGTGGATGGGGACGCCCCCCGTTGCTGCGGTGCTTGGGCTGGCGGGGGCGGACGGTGGCCACTGCGGCCAGGGCTGGGCCGGCGCCGGCGGAGGCTGCAACGGTACGCCCGTGAAGGGCGAAACCCCTGGTGCGGGTGCCGGCACGGAGAAGATGGCCGGCTGCGGCGGCGTCGGGGGCCCCTGGGAACCGATCAAGTAGAGGCGGATGCCTTGCACCGCTGTGACGAGGTCGTTGACGACCCCGCTCAGCTGCTCGGGCGTGTAGATGACGGACGCCGGCGCGGCGGAGCCCGCCGTCGTGGTGGCCGCTGGAGAACCCGCCGTGGTGGCGGTGGCCGAAGGAACGGGCGGCGGCGCGGACGACGTGGTGGTGGGCGGCGGAGAAGACATGATCGCAGCCGAGCTAGTGATGACGCGTAAAGCACACGCTCGTTGGGAACCCCAAGTGGAAGGTGTGATGCGTACAGCAGCAAGTTTCCCTCAGTAAGAAACCAAGGTTTATCGAACCAGTAGGAGCCAAGAAGCACGTTGAAGGTTGATGGCGGCGGGATGTAGTGCGGCGCAACACCAGGGATTCCGGCGCCAACGTGGAACCCGCACAACACAACCAAAGTACTTTGCCCCAACGAAACAAAGGAGGTTGTCAATCTCACCGGCTTGTCAGAACAAAGGATTAACCGTATTGTGTGGAAGATGATTGTTTGCAGAAAACAAGAGAACAAAGATTGCAAAGAGATTGAATTTCAGTAAAGAGAATTGGACCGGGGTCCACAGTTCACTAGAGGTGTCTCTCCCATAAGACAAACAGCATGTTGGGTGAACAAATTACAGTTGGGCAATTGACAAATAAAGAGAGCATGACCATGCACATACATATCATGATGAGTATAGTGAGATTTAATTGGGCATTACGACAAAGTACATAGACCGCCATCCAACTACATCTATGCCTAAAAAGTCCACCTTCAGGTTATCATCCGAACCCTCCGTATTAAGTTGCAAAGCAACAGACAATTGCATTAAGTATGGTGCGTAATGTAATCAACAACTACATCCTTAGACATAGCATCAATGTTTTATCCCTAGTGGCAACAGCACAACACAACCTTAGAACTTTCGTCACTCGTCCCTGTGTCAATGCAGGCATGAACCCACTATCGAGCATAAATACTCCCTCTTGGAGTTACAAGCATCTAATTGGCCAGAGCATCTACTAGTAACGGAGAGCATGCAAGATCATAAACAACACATAGATATAACTTTGATAATCAACATAACAAGTATTCTCTATTCATCGGATCCCAACAAACGCAACATATAGAATTACAGATAGATGATCTTGATCATGTTAGGCAGCTCACAAGATCCGACAATGATAGCACAATGGGGAGAAGACAACCATCTAGCTACTGCTATGGACCCATAGTCCAGGGGTAGACTACTCACACATCACTCCGGAGGCGACCATGGCGGCGTAGAGTCCTCCGGGAGATGATTCCCCTCTCCGGCAGGGTGCCGGAGGCGATCTCCTGGATCCCCCAAGATGGGATCGGCGTTGGTGGCGTCTCTGGAAGGTTTTCCATATCGTGGCTCTCGGTACTGGGGGTTTCGTCACGGAGGCTTTAAGTAGGCGGAAGGGCAAGTCAGGAGGGGGCACAGGGGCCCTGACATAGGCATCCCAAATGGGCCTGCCGAAGATAGTACCCGGGGTTTACTGAAGGCCCACTACCCGAAGAATAAGAAGATTCGGGAGCCCAAGATATATTAAGGAAAGTTAAGAGTTGTAGTAGGAAGTGTTATTTGTAATCTGGCGGGATGAGTTAGAAACCGTCCCGGACTCAGAATTTGTATAGCACGAATCCCTCGGCTCCACCTCCTATATAAAGGGGGAGTCGAGGGACGAAGAGATAATCGAATCATTGTCTACAAACCCTAGTTTTCACAATCGTCGAGTACTTTTCGGCTGAAACCTTCGAGATCTACTTACCCTCTACTTCCAACTAAACCCTAGCCTACAATCCATAGGCATTGACAAGTTGATACCTTGTCAATTGGCGCCGTCTGTGGGAACTAGAGGCGTAAGGATCTGATCTCGATGGCACGTTCAAGATCTTCGACATCGTCAACCGCAAGCAACACAATGGATCGAGGTAAACAGATCGCTGCTGGTCTTGTCGATTTTGTTCCTCACCCACCCTCCCGTTTGGATGCATATGCGTATCTGGCGGAGCCCATGGAGATGACGTTCGGAAGGTTTCACTTTCGCGTCGAGAAGGAGGGATCGTATCATGTCGAAATTCCGAATTCATCGGGATCGTCGGCGGTCGATTCCGATTTTTCAAGCTATGCATCATCAACCGAGTCAGGAGAAGAAGAAACTTCGGTGACACGCTACGTCAGCACCAGAGCAAGAGAGAAACTCGCCAAGATCTTCAACGACATGTCGTTTGAGTCATCTGCGGACTCATATATAAGCGATGGCTCAAGCGATGTCGACAGTTATGACTTCATCGACAAATCTATCACAGTGGGCAAGGTATTCATCAATCTCAACGATGATGTCACCAAACCCAACATAGATCTGAGTACAAAGTATCATCAGATTTATGCCATTGAAGATCAAGAGGAAACATCTGAGGCTTTCGACGATCTGGGAAATCCATACGTCGATCCCTCCAATCTGCGACAAGGCCTGGGCAACAAATACGTCGGGCCAGAGCTGCGAGATAGAGTTCAACTTTCACAAGCAGCGTGGGACAGAGCCGCGAGAGCTATGAACGGTACAGAACCAATGGCTACCACGGCCACACCAGAGGAATTACAAGCATATCAATATAGGCTCGCACGAGCTGCCAGGGAATTGGAAAAACAGACAGCTGAGTTGAACAGGAGAAAGGAGGCAGCTTCGCATCCAGCAGAGAAGGGCAGATCTAAGTCGACAATCTAGAACTTCGGGTGATAGCCACGGGGAGGCGCGGAACAGAGCAAGATCAAGGCTGCAACACATACCCGAAGCGTAAAGAGAACACTTGGTCCAAAACCTCGACATGTCCTTCATGCTCGGTAGATACAAGAGGAAACATCATCCCTAAGACACCGTGCTGGGTATATGGCGACACATGCTTTTATCCTTGCATCTAAACCACCTCCGTGTGATCCAAGGGAAACATTGTACAATATGGCGGTAGCAGGAGTTGGAGCTGTGGGGACAGCGTTTGTATCAACGCCTCCCGAAGGAGCGGCAAGGCAAAATAGTCCACGACTGCGGCAGCAACGGCGGCAAGACTCGAAGGACCAAGTGGAACAAGAGACACAAGCAGACAAGCAAGGGTCGACAGAGCGCGGCAAAGCGTAAGGGATCATCGGCAATCTCCAGAGCTTAACGACGAAGATATGTGCGGCTTACCATGCTTCACGAGGAGAGTCCGAAAAACTCGAGTCCCCTCGGGATTCAAGTTACCCGACAATTTCAAAAAGTTCGACGGCCTTCAAGATCCGTGAGGATTGGCTAGTCGACTATCCGGAGACGGTGAAGCTCACAGAGGAACCAGGGCAACAGCTATGCAAAGCATCCAGGTGCATTTGAGTGGAGCCGCACGAACTTGGATAAAGAAACTCACTCCAGGATCCATCGACAGCTGGGAAAGTTTCGAGGATGTGTTCGTCAAGAATTTCAGATCCACGTGCAAAAAACCTGCGTCGTGAGAGGAGTTGAGAGCATGTCGACAAAAGCCGCACGAGCCAATGAGAAAGTATATCCAAAGGTGGAATATCATCAAAAACTCGGCGAGAAAATATATCGACGAGAGAGCAATAGATGCGTTTGTCGCAGAATTAGGCGTGGAGATTTTGTCGAGGACTTGGGAAGGACCAATCCAAAGACAAGATCCGCGTTAATGGAGATAGCAAACAGATGGGCAGATGGAGAAGATGCTGTCCACAACAAACGGCACAGGTCACCAGAGGAGGACCGTGGTCGAAACTATCAACCAAGGCGACGATTTCCTCGGCAGTATCCGAACTATGACGCTCCAGTGGCAAATTTCGCAAAGGCTTTCGGGCAAACACAGGAGGAAGCAACAGAGATGATTATCGTAGAAGCAATGAGCAGCGAGGTGATAACAGGATGATTCACGCAACAGCAAAATAGCGGGCCTAGATTCCCAAGGCCTTTTGTGTCCCCCGAAGAGATGATGAATGGACCGTGTCGGATGCACTTTTTCCTCGATAGCAACGGTAAAAGACAGTCGGGGCACCTGCGGAAAGACCGTCGAAATTTTCAGGCAATGTTGCGGTATGCGTAAACGCTAACGCGCGAGCAACACGGAGAAATCCTCGGGAACCCGGAAGCGAGATTCACTTGCCGCCTCCTCCCGCGATTACAGACGACAATCGGCATCGGCTCAGAATAGCGGCAGCACCTACACCACCACCTTATGTTGATCCTAACTCCTACGGAGCGGTGTCGATGATTCGAAGGGAAGGCCGTCCAATAGAGCTCGTAAAGTAATCTCACGACGTGTGTTTATGGCAGAAAAAATGCCTCCACCAACAGTTGAGTATCTTAATTGGTCGGGACAAGATATTGGCTTCACCATAGCAGATCATCCGCAGCAAGTTCCTCGACCAGGGCAGTCAGCACTTATTCTCGCCGAGCTATCGCGGGATTTGATGTCTCTCGAGTGTTCATAGACGGCGGCAGCAGCCTAAACCTTATGTATGCAGATACATTGAGGAAGATGAACATATCCTTAGCAAACTTGAAACCAACAGACACAAGGTTCCACGGCATCACACCGGAAAAACCAAGTTATCCATTGGGGAAGATCAATCTTGACGTTCAGTTTGGGACCCGAGAAAATTATAGAATCGAGATGCTCGAATTTGAAGTCGTGGATTTTCCGTCGCAATACCACGCTCTCGTTGGGACGACCAAAGCATATGCTAGGTTTATGGCGGTACCACACTATACATACCGCTGTGGAGGCTGCCTGGACCAAAGGGACCAATCACAGTCAAAGGAAGCTTTGCCTTAGCCGATAAGTGCGATAAGGACTTTCACCGGTGTCGAAACTTTCGGGATGCAAGCTGAGTACTTGGCGTCAAAAAGCATGACTGATTACGACGTATCGCCGTACGTTGGAAGGCCAAACAAAGAATCAACTTTCAATACCGAGAAAAATTCAAAAGAAGTGCAGATTCACCCGACAGACCCAAAAAAGATGACATCTATCGCAAACGACATGGATATCGCATAGGAAAGGCGCTCGTCAAGTTCCTCCGTGAGAACTGGAAAATCTTCGCATGGTGTCCAGCTGACATGCCAGGAGTACCCAGGGAACTTGCCGAGCACCACCTAAACTTGGATCCAAAGAGGCGAGACCAATCAAACAACCTTTGCGGCGTTTTTGAACCAAACCGCAAAGCCATGCTATCGTAAATAAATCGACTTGAGGAGGCTGGTTTTATCAAAGAGATATCTACGTAAGCCACATGGGTAGCTAACCCAGTGATGGTGCCGAAGAAACACACGACAGTCCTTCGCATGTGCGTCGACTTTACGTGTCTCAATAAACATTGTCCTAAGGATCACTTTCCCCTCCCAAGGATCGATCAAATCATCGACTCCACGGCAGGCTGTGAACGTCTTTCCTTTTTGGATGCATACTCTGGTTATAACCAGATCAGATTAAAAGAAGATGATGAAGCCAAAACAGCGTTTATTACACCTTACGGCGTGTTCTGCTACAAGACAATGCCCTTTGGTCTAAAAAATGCGGGAGCAACATATCGTAGGATGATGCGAAGTGTTTAGCGACACGTATCGGGAAAAACGTGCAAGTATACATCGATGATGTCGTCATAACGTCAAAAAAGGGGGCAACGCTGATCGAGGACCTCAAAGAAACTTTTGACAACCTCGACAAATTCTGCCCGAAGTTGAACCCGACGAAGTGTTCTTTTGGCGTCCCAAATAGGAGAACTTCGGGGTTCCTAGTTTCAGCAAGAGGGATTGAAGCAAATCCCGACAAAATACAAGCTATAGTAACAATGAGGAAGCCAACAAAGTTGAAAGAGATACGCAGCTAATCAAGCGAGTCGCAGCTTTGAGCAGATTCGTCGCGCATCGGGAGAAAAAGCGTTACCATTTTACGCTCCGATAAAGCAAGGAGATAAATTCCAATGGAACGAAGAGGCCGACAGTAGCTTTCGAGGATTTGAAGCGCACAATTTCGACACCACCAATTTTGGTGGCGCCAAAGGAAAAGGAACCTCTCCCCGCTGTATATTGCAGCCACATCCCAAGTGGTTAGCACGGTGTTAGTTGTTGAAAGAGAAGAAGAAGGGAAAATCCATGGAGTGCAGAGGCCAAGATACTTCGTGAGCGAAGTTTTGTCACCCTCAAAACAAAGGTACCCTCGCACCAAAAGCTAGCATATGGAGTGTTCACAACAGACGAAAATTGCGCCACTATTTTTCGGCACACCCGATCATAGTGGTCAATGAAGCTCCCTTGTCAAATATACTAAACAATCCAGAAAGCTACGGGTCGTGTCTCCCTTTGGGGAATAGAACTTTCCCTCGGGACATCACGTATGAAAAAGAAAAGCAATCAAGTCGCAAGTTTTGCCGTACTTCATCGCAGAGTGGATGGAGTTGCAAAACACAGACCTCCAGACTTGTCGAGAACCTGGACCATGAACTTTGATGGGTCCAAAAGACTAGAAGGGGCGCAGAGTAGTACTCATATCACCCGAAGGCGACAAGTTGAAGTACATCCTTCGGATGACGTTCCCTAATGCATCTAACAATGAAGCAGAATATGAGGCTCTCATACACGGGATGAAGATGGCGAAAGCTGCGGTGCAACTCGACTAAAAATCTTTGGCGACTCACAATTGGTGGCTCAGCAAGTTATGAACCAATGTGACGCAGTCAATGATAGCATGATGGCATACAAGGAGGTGTACAACGAGCTCGAGAAGTTGTTCGATGGATGCGAAGTAAATCATATTAGTAGATTGAGCAACGACGAAGCCGACGTTCTTGCAAACATCGGGTCGCAATGCCTTGCAGTCCCGCCAGTGTATTCTGGGAAGAGATAACAGAGAGATCCACCAAATCGACAAAATCAAAAAAGAAGGAGAAGAAACCCTCGGGGTTACCAAGGAAAAGCAAGAGGAAGAAGAAGAAGATCAGGACCTGGTCATGGTGATACAGATACCATGGATGCAGACGTACATATCGTACATCCTCGGGGAAAGAAATACCCGATGATCCAGCTTGAGGCAAGGCGAGTAATTCGACGCTCCAAAGCTTTCACGGTAGTCAAAGGGGAATTGTACAAGCGGAGTATTTCAGGGCGTCCCGCAAAGATGTGTCACACCCGAAGAAGGAAGAATAATTCTGAAGGATGTACACGAAGGAATATGTGGCCACCACGCAAGTAGTCGAGCTATTGCAGCCAAGGTTTTTCGGGCAGGATTCTACTGGTTGACAGCAATCGAGGACGCCAAGGACATAGTAAGAACTTGCGACGTGTGTCAAAGGTTTGCCGCAAAACCTCACTCTCCAGCAGCAGAGCTAGCACCAATACCATTGTCATGGCCCTTTGCCCAATGGGGACTTGATATGGTGGGCAAGTTACACAAATCCTGGCCAGGAGGAAAGGAGTATATGCTAGTAGTCACGACAAATTTACAAAGTGGATAGAAGCGAAGCCGATAAATTCACCAGACGGAGCATCCGCAGTAAAATTCATAAAAGGCCTCGTCTTCAGATTTGGAGTGCCCCACAAAGATCGTCACAGACAACGGCAGTAACTTCACATCCCACGAATTCAAAGATTATTGCGAAGAGATGGGTATCAAGTTGCACTTTGCGTCAGTTGCACATCCTCAAACCAATGGGCAAGTCGAGAAAGCCAATGGCATCATCTGCAATGGCATCAAGAAACGCTTGTTAGGACCACTGGAAAAAGCTCGACATACCTGGCCAGAAGAACTACCAAGTGTATTGTGGAGCATCCGAACAACACCAAACACAGCAACACAGGAAACTCCGTTTTTCTTGGTTCATGGAGCAGAAGCAGTATTACCAATTGAGATAGAGCACAACTCTCCACGCGTCGTCGAATATGACGAAGAAGTGTCGAGAAAAGCGCTAGAAGATGATGTCGACGCACTTGATGAAGCTCGAGATGAAGTACTGTCTCGGGTAACCAAATACCAACAGGACTTGAAGAATTACCACGATCGACGTTATGCGGCCAAGATCTTTTCAGGTGGGAGACCTAGTTCTTCGGCTCACGCAAAAAGTCATGAAAAACTCGAGTCACCATGGCTTGGCCCTTACATTTTCACGGAAGTAATCGGAGGAGGAGCATACAGATAAAGGACAAGAAGACAGGGTGGAGGAGCCAAACCCCTGGAACGTGGCGCAACTCAGGCGGTTCTACGCCTAGAGTTGAAATATAGTCCTTGTAAAACTTCAATGTACTGAAATGCCCGCGAGTTTTCAGACGCACTCTTTTCCTTTTTCGGGGCACCGAGTGGGGCCGGGAAAGGTTTTTAATGAGGCGGGCTCGCGGTGCTGCAATATAATAAAGATAGTGTCAATATAACCTTTTCTTTATCGACATGCTTAAAGTCTCTGCTCCGACGAATTTCAATATAGTTCATCGAAAAAGAAAAGCCTTGCCTTGGTATTAAAATACCTCGTGAGTCAATAAAAATACAAAATAGTACTCAATAAAGAAGCTCGGGGGCTCATATTCGCCATAAATACATAAATGCCTTGGTTCAAAACCTCGCAATATACAAATACAAAGAAAGAGTCACCAAAACACTCGGGGGCTAGACAAACATAGAAATATAATGATTGCTTCACAATATAATCATAGTCATGGGTCACAAAGAAGAATTATCTACAAGGGGAAAATAGCTAGCCTTGATTCAATATGTCATCAAGGGTAACTCTGTTTTCTTCAGGAGCAGCGCCAAGAAAATCAGCATAATGACCATCGGCAAAAAAATCGGCGTCCATCCGAAGAAGGTCTTCAATCATTTCTTCGGCTACAGGCGAAACCTTCGTGTTAATTCGGTCAACACCAACTCTTCGACGTTTTACCTTCTGATGAACTTTCGCGACAACTTGGGTAAGGTCAAGATTTGAGTGGCAGATCTGAAGCATGATAAGAGCAAATGCGCGCCAGCTACCAATTGAGCTTTGACGAAGTCATGGATCCTGTGAGCTTCTTTGAATTTCTCCATTAACTCAGGAAGAGTTTTTGGTTGAATGTTCCAAGGAAACATGGAGTTATAAACCATAGACAAGGTCTTGGTACAGAAGTCAAGGAAGTCGCGAGTTTGAGAGGTGCGATCCTGAAACCTGACGATTTGGCGGGTCCTCTCCGGAGTAGCCCAAAACAGAGAACCATGGTCAAGGGAAAGGTTAACAAGGAGGTTCGTCCTAGTATTTACCCTCTCTTCCTCGGCAGCAGCATCAATAAAGGAACCTATCAAAACAACGAAGTAGAAACCTTTAAGAGACATAGCATGAAATTTTCTCGAGTAGTCGCCTTTTCAGCCTCGGAAGTAGCAATTTCCTTAGCAGCCACGGCCTCGCGAGCTTGCTGAAGTGCAATTTTTTCGGCTTCAGATGACTTATGAGACTTCTCCATCATCACAAGTGTTTGCTTCTTCGCATACTGAAGTTGCTGTCGAAGTTCATCCAGTTCTTGCGACAAGGTATCTTCGACAGGTGCAGTATCAGCAAAAGCTCTCCTCGAGCGAGAAGAAGAAGGCGAAATATTGGAAGGAGCGGAAGACGGAGTATGGTTATCAAATACCAACTGAAATTTAGACAAGACAACATCAAACAACAAGCAAAGATAGAGTTTTCATTAATCTCTCGGAATAATTACAAAGGCATTACAGTGGAGCTAAGGAAGTACGTGTTGCCAAATGACTACTTTGGCGACAAGAGCAAAAGAAACATAGAAAGAAAAATAAAGAGGCATGCAACTAGACCTCCGGCCTTGATGAGCTAGGAGTCGACGCTGGTTTGATCCCGAGATAGGCCAAGATCTTCTTCGTGTTGGGCTTGGCTGCCTTAATCAGCGACCTCCATCTTGATTGCTCTATCTGCTCGGTGTCGCCAACTTTCGTCCAATCAACAGCCTGTTGATCGTCAAAGAACCAAAGCAACAGTTGCTTTCGACGGCAATTTTCATATTTTCTTGGCGCATCTTCAGTCCAAGGTCTTCTGGTGAATTGAACATCTTGGCAAGGTTAAGGAAAGTCGAGGGCTCCTCTTTCTTCGGGAAGAAGTAGGGGAACAACGCCGACAATCCTGCATTAGCATTTGCCACGCCTTCACGAATTTCGGACCCATGCAGCTCCAGATAGGAAAGTGCGTCAAGGAGAGGGTCATCGACAGGATTCGCCAGATCAAAATCTTGGTTTGTTTGGTCTGTCAAGAAAAAAAAGCGTTGGTCAAACAATAAGAAACAACGGCTCTCATAAAAATAGAAGAAATCAATAATATTACTGAAAGTGCGGCGACTTTGTGTTTTCAGGCGCTTGAGAATCCCCTGTTCACGAGAAGCTTGTGCAGCTTTGTGCTCGTTTAAGGCAGATGCAGTATCCTCAAGTTTTTTCAGCTTCCTCGACACTAGCAGCTTTTGCCTTGGCTTCATCAGCCTCGGCCTTGGCTTCGCTAGCAACAAGTTCGGCTTTCTTACGAGCCGCCTCACTTTGCTCAAGTTTTTGAGCAAGTGCGTCGGCACGTTTGTTGGCCTCTGCAAGTTTCTCTGTCGAGATATAAAAAAGAGAGAGAAGAAAGATCAAAAATCGCGACAAGCAACAGGAGCAAAAAGTCAAGGAAAAACGGCAAGTATAAAAGTTGTTACCTTCGGCTCTGCTAGCATACTCACGGTACCCAATAAATTGGGATCCGATGCGGAGAAGCTCTTTGATCATGGGCTGTTAAAGAAGAACACAGCAAGAGAAACATAGGCATGAAAAAGAGAGTGAAGGCGCGAAGAAGCAAAATAGCGGAAATATAGATATCGACAAACTTACATCATCTAAGAGCAGAGTCGACGAGCTGCCCAATTGAAGGGCAGGTTCAAGATTTGTTTCAATCCTTGTCCTTTTTGGTGAAGGAGCAAGGGGGCTTGCTGGTGGAGTTGTGGTGATGACGTTTTGTTGAGGAGGCGAGGATTCTCCTCCTTCAACTAGCGTGTCTGAGGCAAGTACAGTATATGACGTGCTTGTCCGAGGAGCTACGTCAACAGTTGGTACTTCTTCCTCGTCATCACTGTTGATCAAAAAATCGGCAGCATAAAAAGCAAGACAAGATAAATATTTCGAGTACAAACATAGGAAGAAATAAAGACGACTTACGAGCTGACGAAGGATTCAATATAAGGATCATAAGCTGCCTTCGGATGAGAAGGAACAACTTTTTCAGCCTTAGAAGTGCCAGAATCCTCGGCATCATTCCTTTTCCTTTTGTTCCTTGGGGAAACAGCAGGAGGAAGGGATTGCGTCGACTCACTGGCTTCAGATTCAACTTCTTTTTCATGGGAAGCCGCAGATTTGTGAAAACCTGCGACTTCACTTTCAGGAATAGAAGAACCTTGGATGTCTTCGGCAACGACAGCCTGTTCTTTGACTTCTCCATCCTCAGGAAGAGGAGGAAGGGAAGTCATAGTAGGATGGTTCTGTAAGAAAATAGCGACAAACGAAAAATTAGAGCGATACCAATACAATGAGATGCAGGGAAAATTCGGAACAAGATAGAAACTCGAGAAGACAAAATACCTCGGGGAGAGGATTGGCGGAGCTGTATGGTTCCACGCGACAACAGGAGGGAATAGGATCCTTCTTGGCCAGGCGGGAAACTCTTCGAATCAATTTCTCCAAGTCCTTTGCAGAAAGATCACTAGAGATTCTATTGGCGTCGTTTTCACCAGAATACGTCCAAAGGGGATTTTTGCGAGCCTGAAGAGGCTGCACTCTAATCCTAAGAAAGTAGGCAGTGATTTGAACACCAGACAGCTCTTTGCCTCGAGTGTTTTGAAGCTGATGAATACGAGACATGAGTGCCTCTGTCGCCTTTTTCTCTTCATCGGAAGCTTCGGCATCCCAGGAGCGGCGGCGCTGAATTTTGGCACTTCCGTCGAAAGGATCTATGTTGTGTTCAATAGAGTTGGCGCTTTCTTCGTGAATGTAGAGCCACCTTTTGCGCCATCCTTGGACAGAATCAGGAAATTTGACGTCGAAGTAATCGACATCAGTTCGGACACAGATAACAACGCCGCCTATGTTATAGGTGGCGTTGTGGGAGCCATTGCGGCGGAGGCAGAAAATGCGTTTCCACAGAGCCCAATTAGGAGGGATTCCGAGGAAGCATTCGCAAAGTGTGATAAAAATGGAAATGTGAAGGATGGAATTGGGGGTCAACTGGTGCAGTTGAATCCCGTAAACAAAAAGAAGGCCGCGGAGGAAATCGTGTATTGGGGCCGAAAGGCCGCGGATGAGGTGATCAACGAAACTAACCCGGTACTCCATTGGAGGGTTGGGGTAGCTTTCTTCGCTGGGAAAGCGGATGGCGTCTTCCTTCTTCATGAGGCCAAGCCTCTTCAGAGTGTTGACGTCCTGGTTGGAGATTTTAGATCTCTCCCACTCAAGATCTTCGGCGGCCATCTTGGATTCGGAGTGCCGTGGCGAGTGAGTCGCGTACGCGGTGGCATCAACGGCAATGGGCAAAGCAATGTTCGTGAGTGCGGAAGATCGTAGAGAGTTGGGCGCAGGGAAGCTTTTGCGAAGAGGAATGTATATGTGCGGCGCAAGCGAGGGAGTGAACGGAGGTTGAAGAAAGGTTTATATAAGAATCGGGTGAAGCAATGCACCGTTGGATGAAGAAATCGTGTGGTGACAACAAATCTTCTAGATAAAAGGGTAAAAAGGTATTTTACTGAGATAAGCGTTACCGTACGTGCGCCAGGAAAAGCGGAGGACGTGTGTCCCCCACTTGCACGACGTGTCAACGTGGTAGAAGCAATGGACCCACAGGGCAGAAAAATCACGACTATTAAACAGAGATGAAGTAAATTTGATTAAGGGAAGCATGCCGACAAGAAAATAAAAGAAGATTGGCGACAGGAGGAGTTATTTGAATACTTTGGGAGCCTTTGATCAAATACAAGTTTTTGCCCAAATGCTCGGGGGCTACTTCGACAAAAAGTAAAATTTCGAGTATGGCAGTATAGAAATTGCGGGAGCCTACAACCAAGTACAAGTCCTTGGCTGTAGCCTCGGGGGCTACTCCCATCGGGAGCGCTGTTCGCGCACCCGAGAGATAAAAAGAAGATCATATTGGAACATAATGACAATATAGTGACAAGGTGGACTAAAATGTTGAGCCTACAACCAAGCACAAGTTCTTGGCTGTAGCCTCGGGTTACTCCCATCGGAACGCTGTTCGCGTACCCGATGAAGTTCAAAAATAAAAGATAGAAAAGCAAGAGAGTATATTTCGAGTTATAATTAACTCTACATATACTCCCATCGGGAGAGCAATATAAGTCATATTTGATTCGATAAAATGTGCCATTCCAACAGCCGGAAAAGCACTCGACAATATATTCTCAGAACGCCAAAGTTGCGATCAATTTCTGAATGCCGCAAATTTGCGAAGGTAAGACCCCGTATCCGTTTCGCCGGGCGTGGCATCGCTAAAGACTGCGCTCACATTTTTATCCGTATCAACGTATACGAAGAAAAATCCTAACGGACGCGTTAGGTACCCGATAAATTTGACTGGACTCGACAGAATGGTAAGACCTTAAGCGGCACGTCGAAGTTTACACCAAGTATCCCGAGATCATGTCCAGGGACGTGATCTTGAAGTAGGTTTTTGCGGATTGCCACTAGAGCGCTTAACTAGTACCTGATCCGTCGATGAACTAGCCCCAACTACCATTATCCCCGTACAATATAGAATTTTATGTGAAGAAGTATAAAAAGGTTAAAGCTTTCGAATAAAAATAAACAAAGGAGATTTTCCCCGACTCTACGATTCAAGCAAAATCTCGGGGCTACCGACATAGGCATCCCAAATGGGCCTCGCCAAGATAGTACCCGGGGTTTATCGAAGGCCCACTACCCGAAGAATAAGAAGATTCGGGAGCCCAAGATATATTAAGGAAAGTTAAGAGTTGTAGTAGGAAGTGTTATTTGTAATCTGGCGGGATGAGTTAGAAACCGTCCCGGACTCTGTAACTTGTATAGCACGAATCCCTCGGCTCCACCTCCTATATAAAGGGGGAGTCGAGGGACGAAGAGATAATCGAATCATTGTCTACAAACCCTAGTTTTCACAATCGTCGAGTACTTTTCGGCTGAAACCTTCGAGATCTACTTACCCTCTACTTCCAACTAAACCCTAGCCTACAATCCATAGGCATTGACAAGTTGATACCTTGTCAGGCCCCACACCATAGGCCGGCGCGGCCAAGGGGGGGGGGGCCGCGCCGCCCTAGGGTTTGGGCGCCCTGTGGCCCCACTTCGTTTCGTCTTCGGACTTCTGGAAGCTTCGTGGCAAAATAGGCCCATGGGCGTTGATTTCGTCCAATTCTGAGAATATTTCCTTACTAGGATTTCTGAAACCAAAAACAGCAGAAAACAAAGAATCGGCACTTCGGCATCTTGTTAATAGGTTAGTTCCAGAAAATGCACGAATATGACATAAAGTGTGCATAAAACATGTAGATAACATCAATAATGTGGCATGGAACATAAGAAATTATCGATACGTCGGAGACGTATCAGCATCCCCAAGCTTAGTTCTGCTCGTCCCGAGCAGGTAAAACGATAACACAGATAATTTCTGGAGTGACATGCCATCATAATCTTGATCATACTATTTGTAAAGCATATGTAGTGAATGCAGCGATCAAAAGAATGTATATGACATGAGTAAACAAGTGAATCATAAAGCAAAGACTTTTCATGAATAGCACTTCAAGACAAGCATCAATAAGTCTTGCATAAGAGTTAACTCATAAAGCAATAATTCAAAGTAAAAGCATTGAAGCAACACAAAAGAAGATTAAGTTTCAGCGGTTGCTTTCAACTTGTAACATGTATATCTCATGGATATTGTCAACATAGAGTAATATAATAAGTGCAATAAACAAATATGTAGGAATCAATGCACAGTTCACACAAGTGTTTGCTTCTTGAGGTGGAGAGAAATAGGTGAACTGACTCAATATTGAAAGTAAAAGAATGGTCCTCCATAGAGGAAAAGCATCGATTGCTATATTTGTGCTAGAGCTTTGATTTTGAAAACATGAAACAATTTTGTCAACGGTAGTAATAAAGCATATGTATCATGTAAATTATATCTTACAAGTTGCAAGCCTCATGCATAGTGTACTAATAGTGCCCGCACATTGTCCTAATTAGCTTGGACTACCGGATCATCACAATGCACATGCTTTGACCAAGTGTCACAAAGGGGTACCTCTATGCCGCCTGTACAAAGGTCTAAGGAGAAAGCTCGCATTTGGATTTCTCGCTATTGATTATTCTCAACTTAGACATCCATACCGGGACAACATAGACAACAGATAATGGACTCCTCTTTTATGCATAAGCATGTAACAACAATTAATAATTTTCTCATTTGAGATTGAGGATATATGTCCAAAACTGAAACTTCCACCATGGATCATGGCTTTAGTTAGCGGCCCAATGTTCTTCTCTAACAATATGCATGCTTAACCATAAGGTGGTAGATCTCTCTTACTTCAGACAAGACGGACATGCATAGCAACTCACATGAAATTCAACAAAGAGTAGTTGATGGCGTCCCCAGTGAACATGGTTATCGCACAACAAGCAACTTAATAAGAGATAAAGTGCATAATTACATATTCAATACCACAATAGTTTTTAAGCTATTTGTCCCATGAGCTATATATTGCAAAGGTGAATGATGGAATTTTAAAGGTAGCACTCAAGCAATTTACTTTGGAATGGCGGAAAATACCATGTAGTAGGTAGGTATAGTGGACACAAATGGCATAGTGGTTGGCTCAAGTATTTGGATGTATGAGAAGTATTCCCTCTCGATACAAGGTTTAGGCTAGCAAGGCTTATTTGAAACAAACACAAGGATGAACCGGTGCAGCAAAACTCACATAAAAGACATATTGAAAACATTATAAGACTCTACACCGTCTTCCTTGTTGTTCAAACTCAATACTAGAAATTATCTAGACCTTAGAGAAACCAAATATGCAAACCAAATTCTAGCATGCTCTATGTATTTCTTCATTAATGAGTGCAAAGCATATGATGCAAGAGCTTAATCATGAGCACAACAATTGCCAAGTATCACATTACCCAAGACATTAATAGCAATTACTACATGTATCATTTTCCAATTCCAACCATATAACAATTTAACGAAGGAGAAACTTCGCCATGAATACTATGAGTAGAAACCAAGGACATACTTGTCCATATGCTACAGCGGAGCGTGTCTCTCTCCCATAAAGTGAATGCTAGGATCCATTTTATTCAAACAAAACAAAAAACAAAAACAAACTGACGCTCCAAGAAAAGCACATAAGATGTGATGGAATAAAAATATAGTTTCAGGGGACGAACCTGATAATGTTGTCGATGAAGAAGGGGATGCCTTGGGCATCCCCAAGCTTAGACGCTTGAGTCTTCTTAGAATATGCAGGGGTGAACCACCGGGGCATCCCCAAGCTTAGAGCTTTCACTCTCCTTGATCATGTTGCATCATACTCCTCTCTTGATCCTTGAAAACTTCCTCCACACCAAACTCGAAACAACTTATTAGAGGGTTAGTGCACAATAAAAATTAACATATTCAGAGGTGACACAATCATTCTTAACACTTCTGGACATTGCATAATGCTACTGGACATTAGTGGATCAAAGAAATTCATCCATCATAGCAAAACAGGCAATGCGAAATAAAAGGCAGAATCTGTCAAAACAGAACAGTTCGTATTGACGAATTTTAAAATGGCACCAGACTTGCTCAAATGAAAATTCTCAAATTGAATGAAAGTTGCGTACATATCTGAGGATCATGCACGTAAATTGGCTTAATTTTCTGAGCTACCTACAGGGAGGTGGACCCAGATTCGTGACAGCAAAGAAATCTGGAACTGCGCAGTAATCCAAATCTAGTACTTACTTTTCTATCAACGGCTTAACTTGGCACAACAAAACACAAAACTAAGATAAGGAGAGGTTGCTACAGTAGTAAACAACTTCCAAGACACAAAATAAAACAAGGTACTGTAGGTAAAAACATGGGTTGTCTCCCATAAGCGCTTTTCTTTAACGCCTTTCAGCTAGGCGCAGAAAGTGTGTATCAAGTATTATCAAGAGACGAAGTGTCAACATCATAATTTGTTCTCATAATAGAATCAAAAGGTAACTTCATTCTCTTTCTAGGGAAGTGTTCCATACATTTCTTGAGAGGAAATTGATATTTTATATTACCTTCCTTCATATCAATGATAGCACCAACAGTTCGAAGAAAAGGTCTTCCCAATATAATGGGACAAGATGCATTGCATTCAATATCCAAGACAACAAAATCAACGGGAACAAGGTTATTGTTAACGGTAATGCGAACATTATCAACTTTCCCCAAAGGTTTCTTTGTAGAATGATCAGCAAGATTAACATCCAAATAACAATTTTTCAGCGGTGGCAAGTCAAGCATATTATAAATTTTCTTAGGCATAACAGAAATACTTGCACCAAGATCACATAAAGCATTACAATCAAAATCTTTAACCTTCATATTAATGATGGGCTCCCAACCATCCTCTAGCTTTCTAGGAATAGAGGCTTCGCGCTCTTGTTTCTCTTCTCTAGCTTTTATGAGAGCATTTGTAATATGATGTGTAAAAGCCAAATTTATAGCACTAGCATTAGGACTTTTAGCAAGTTTTTGCAAGAACTTTATAACTTCAGAGATGTGGCAATCATCAAAATTCAAACCATTATAATCTAAAGCAATGGGATCATCATCCCCAATGTTGGAAAAAATTTCAGCAGCTTTATCACAGTGCGGTTTCAAATAGCTTTAGCAGTTGTGCCGCGCTTTGCATTAGAAGTGGAAACATTGCTAACACCAATTCTTTTATTAGTATTAGTAGGAGGTGCAGCAACATGTGTAGCATTAGCATTACTAGTGGTGGTAATAGTCCAAACTTTAGCTACATTCTTCTCTTTAGCTAGTTTTTCATTTTCTTCTCTATCCCACCTAGCACGCAGTTCAGCCATCAATCTTATATTCTCATTAATTCTAACTTGGATGGCATTTGCTGTAGTAGTAATTTTGTCATCTAAATTCTCAGGTTTAGCAGCCATTTTATTAATTAAAGAAGATTGTGATGCAGACATGTATGAGATTCGGTTTTCAGCATTAGCAAGTTTAGTTTGCAACCCCGAGATCTCCCTATTCAGATTTTCAAGTTGATTCCCTATATTCTTCAACAAGGTAGATTGCTCATTCATAGTTTTAGTAAACAATTTATTTTGCTCATATTGTGATTGCATAAAGCTCTTGGTGGATCTTTCAATTTCTAGCATCTTTTCTTCATTAGATGAAGCATATCTATCATAAGAGTTACCATTAGCAGGATATGGCCTAGAATCATTGTGATTGTTATTTTTAATGAAATTTACATCAACATATTCTTTTTGAGCAACCAATGACGCTAACGGAACATTATTAGAATTAACATTAGGCCTACCATTCACAAGCATAGACATAATAGCATCAATCTTATCACTCAAGGAAGAGGTTTCTTCGACAGAATTTACCTTCTTACCTTGTGGAGCTCTTTCCGTGTGCCATTCAGAGTAATTGATCATCATATTATCAAGAAGCTTTGTTGCTTCACCAAGAGTGATGGACATAAAGGTACCTCCAGCAGCTGAATCCAATAAATTCCGTGAAGAAAAATTTAGTCCTGCATAGAAGGTTTGGATGATCATCCAAGTAGTCAGTCCATGGGTTGGGCAATTTTTAACCAGAGATTTCATTCTTTCCCAAGCTTGAGCAACATGTTCAGTATCTAATTGTTTAAAATTCATTATGCTACTCCTCAAAGATATAATTTTAGCAGGGGGATAATATCTACCAATAAAAGCATCCTTGCATTTAGTCCATGAATCAATACTATTCTTAGGCAGAGATAGCAACCAATATTTAGCTCTTCCTCTTAATGAGAAAGGGAACAATTTTAATTTTATAATGTCACCATCTACATCTTTATATTTTTGCATTTCACATAGTTCAACAAAATTATTAAGATGGGCAGCAGCATCATCAGAACTAACACCAGAAAATTGCTCTCGCATAACAAGATTCAAGAAAGGTGTTTAATTTCAAAGAATTCTGCTGTAGTAGCAGGTGGAGCAATAGGTGTGCATAAGAAATCATTATTATTTGTGGTTGTGAAGTTACACAACTTAGTATTTTCAGGGTTGGCCATTTTAGCAACAGTAAATAAAGCAAACTAGATAAAGTAAATGCAAGTAACTAATTTTTTTTTGTGTTTTTGATATAGCAAACAAGATAACAAATAAAGTGAAACTAGCAACTAATTTTTTTGTATTTTGATTTAGTGCAGCAAACAAAGTAGTAAATAAAACTAAGCAAGACAAAAACAAAGTAAAGAGATTGAGAAGTGGAGACTCCCCCTTGCAGCGTGTCTTGATCTCCCCGGCAACGGCGCCAGAAATTTAGCTTGATGACGCGTAAAGCACACGCTCGTTGGGAACCCCAAGTGGAAGGTGTGATGCGTACAGCAGCAAGTTTCCCTCAGTAAGAAACCAAGGTTTATCGAACCAGTAGGAGCCAAGAAGCACGTTGAAGGTTGATAGCGGCGGGATGTAGTGCGGCGCAACACCAGGGATTCCGGCGCCAACGTGGAACCTGCACAACACAACCAAAGTACTTTGCCCCAACGAAACAGTGAGGTTGTCAATCTCACCGGCTTGCTGTAACAAAGGATTAACCGTATTGTGTGGAAGATGATTGTTTGCAGAAAACAAGAGAACAAGATTGGCAAGAGATTGAATTTCAAGAAAGAGAATTGGACCGGGGTCCACAGTTCACTAGAGGTGTCTCTCCCATAAGACAAACAGCATGTTGGGTGAACAAATTACAGTTGGGCAATTGACAAATAAAGAGAGCATGACCATGCACATACATATCATGATGAGTATAGTGAGATTTAATTGGGCATTACGACAAAGTACATAGACCGCCATCCAACTGCATCTATGCCTAAAAAGTCCACCTTCAAAGTTATCATCCGAACCCTCCAAAGATTAAGTTGCAAAGCAACAGACAATTGCATTAAGTATGGTGCGTAATGTAATCAACAACTACATCCTTAGACATAGCATCAATGTTTTATCCCTAGTGGCAACAGCACAACACAACCTTAGAACTTTCTGTCACTGTCCCAGGTGTCAATGCAGGCATGAACCCACTATCGAGCATAAATACTCTCTCTTGGAGTTACAAGCATCTACTTGGCCAAAGCATCTACTAGTAACGGAGAGCATGCAAGATCATAAACAACACATAGATATAACTTTGATAATCAACATAACAAGTATTCTCTATTCATCGGATCCCAACAAACGCAACATATAGAATTACAGATAGATGATCTTGATCATGTTAGGCAGCTCACAAGATCCGACAATGATAGCACAATGGGGAGAAGACAACCATCTAGCTACTGCTATGGACCCATAGTCCAGGGGTAGACTACTCACACATCACTCCGGAGGCGACCATGGCGGCGTAGAGTCCTCCGGGAGATGATTCCCCTCTCCGGCAGGGTGCCGGAGGCGATCTCCTGGATCCCCCGAGATGGGATCGGCGTTGGCGGCGTCTCTGGAAGGTTTTCCGTATCGTGGCTCTCGGTGCATCGGGGGTTTCGTCACGGAGGCTTTAAGTAGGCGGAAGGGCAAGTCAGGAGGGGGCACAGGGGCCCCACACCATAGGCCGGCGCGGCCAAGGGGGGGGGGCCGCGCCGCCCTAGGGTTTGGGCGCCCTGTGGCCCCACTTCATTTCGTCTTCGGACTTCTGGAAGCTTCGTGGCAAAATAGGCCCCTGGGCGTTGATTTCGTCCAATTCCGAGAATATTTCCTTACTAGGATTTCTGAAACCAAAAACAGCAGAAAACAGCAACTGGCACTTCGGCATCTTGTTAATAGGTTAGTTCCAGAAAATGCACGAATATGACATAAAGTGTGCATAAAACATGTAGATAACATCAATAATGTGGCATGGAACATAAGAAATTATCGATACGTCGGAGACGTATCAGCTAGCTGATACCAAATTGGTAGAATCAACAGCTCTACCGGGCCTAGGGCGTAGTGTGTAGGGGAAGGAGGGAGAGGTGTGCGGACGAGGCGGCGGACGCCGGCGGCTAGGCGACGTCGTGCGCGCGGGAGAGAGGAAGGCGGCGGCTGGGTTTTGGGAGACCGACTCCTCATGGAGTCGGCAATAATGAATCTGATTATTGCCTGATTGTTTTGCATCGTTACATCTGATATATAAAGAGCTAAACCATAAACCGATCTAAACTGATAATGGGCTAAGCCCCTAGTTGGGCCCATGGTTGGGCCCCCTCCTAACATAACCAATACCGGTCATAACAGTACCTGATACCCCCCCTGGGCATATAGTGCGTCGCCGACTGTGTTTTCAGGATACACGATAAACTTTTTCGAGTCAGCCCATTTTCTGATATTTGATCGGTGCATGAAAACAATTACGATCTGCTAGTGATGCACTTAAGAACTCGTGTATGCTGATATCGTGCCATACCAACAAAATATTTGCTTATTTCACAATAATCCATTCCAATTCAGTTACAGGGGTACATGAAAATGTGAAACATCTTGAGCTTTACTAGTTAGTATAATGGAAAATTCGGTGTGAAACAAGTTGTAAATTCTGTCAAACAAATAAGCTCTTCAACAAGCCCCGATGAATGGTGTACAAAGTACAAACACATTAACGTGGTTAACCTCTGGGCATTTTCTGTATCCTCGCATACCGATTATTTGGATCTTCCACTTTTCCATTATGGCATATTATCAATATGTAGATAAAAGAGAGTAGTTTATCAAGAAATTGCAATTTTGAGTTGGAAGAAATGTCATTAAGACATAAGAGAGAGGCATGTAAATTTGATCGAATCAGATATATCCCTTAAAAGAGCACGTTAGATAGATATACAATCCAGTATAATGTTGCGGCCTTCAACAATTCAAAACCTCAAACCTGACTTCACCTAAGTCTGCTGGCATGATCTGTCAATGCTGACCAATCGTCCACAGACATGGCGCCGAGCCACACAGCAATAGCGCCCGCCATTTCTCAATGGTATACCCATACCTAGACTCACAACTGGCAGGGTTGTAAGAAATGTGTGTTCTGTCACGAAGATGAGACAATGAAACACCTTTTCTTCAATTATCGGGTTGCTAGATCTATATGATCAATCGTTCAGATAGGTTCTACCCTGTATCCACCCCGTAGTATAACCAATATATTTGGTAATTGGTTAAATGGGGTGGACTCAAGGTATAAAATAACTATCCGAGTGGAAGCGATTGCAGTTATATGGTCGCTTTGGCTGTGTATAAATGGCAAGGTTTTTAATAACAAAAATTCTTCTATCATGCAGGTTATCTACATATGTACAGCTATGCTCCATTCATGGTCACCACTTCAACGCTTCGAGGACCGAGACCTATTTATGGAGGTGTCTACACGATTGGAGAATACAGCCAAGGATTTTATTACCCAACATGGGTGGCAACATAGCCGTAGGATAGAAGCCAATGGAGCTATCGATTAGTTGGCTTTTTCCTTTATCCTTTATGTACTAGTTTTTGCTTGGATGTTTGATTTATAAACGGTTGTGTGCATCTTAGCTATGCAGAGACTGGATGTAATGCTTGATACATCGAGTAATAAAGCGCCTTTTATCGAAAAATACCTGGACTCACAAACAAAAAACTTTTCAAATATGCAGGACATACGTTTCAGCTACTATTTGAATACGTCCATCTTGGTAAGCATCTGATTGAAATCTGCAAATGTGCAACACAATTTGCAAGTTCTTGAGTTGACAAAAAGCCTTCGTGATCAGCACCCTGGCGGTTCCAAACCACCCGGAATTTTGAACCGCATACGCTAGTTCGCTGCTTTGGTGTGATCAGTGATGCTCCAAAACTACCACACGAAAAATCATTTTTCTGTGTAGATCTCTCACAAAAGAACCACACGAAAAATCAACTTGGTAAGGGATAAAAGCAAAATACGTGCACATACCTAAATTGATGAAGAGAAGAACTTTTGCATCATAGAGGCAAAATGAGGTGGAAAAATTCAGAGACATACCTCGCCATAGAAACCAACGAAATCAATTCAATAACAAGATCTGAGATTGGAAAATATTGGTGGACTACTACACAAATTGAAAGATTGTATGAAAAAAATCCCGAAATATACCTGATTCTATAGAAACCTGTTTTTTTTTTTTTGAACAAGGGTTGGATCCCGAAGGATCCCGAGCTGCAAGTATTAAAAGCGGTGGGGA
Source organism: Lolium perenne (assembly GCF_019359855.2). Lineage (NCBI taxonomy): Eukaryota > Viridiplantae > Streptophyta > Magnoliopsida > Poales > Poaceae > Lolium > Lolium perenne. The sequence goes on from NC_067250.2 coordinate 135,588,373, forward strand.
CAACTTACAAGCCAGAACCAGAAATAAAAGAAAATTACATACTCAAACTGGCAATTTTCAACAAGGACCCTAGAAAGCGAAAAGGAAACGCAATCAGGTCCTTGTATCCCAACACCGGCAGAGAGCTTCCAACTCCGGCCGCCTGAGCACCGCCGGGGACAAACCACTTGGCAGCACACAGGGGGTAACTCTGGCGAGGCTCTCGGAAGGGGACCTCCGATTTGGAGGTTGAGGATAGCGCCTTCTTGGCGCTGTAGCTGACCATGCCTTCGGTCAGAGAAGAACGCAGCGGCAAACTTGGCAGCCGCGTGATGTGCTCGGGGTTCTGCAGCATAAGGGGGAGCCGGAGGAGGACGGGGAGGCCAGCCTTCCTTCGCGGGAACACCGTCTCCATGACGGCATCGAGCAGAAGGAAGACCGCAATCCCACCCGCGCTTCCTCGCCACCACGGCAGGCCAAGGGGAGAGAATCGAAGAAGGCCAGCAAGCGACGGAGCCGCTCCTCTTTGCCACCACGGCCAGCCAGGAGTTGCTCCGCTGCTTCTTTTCCAAAGATCTGGAGATGGCACTTATTGACCGAGCTTGCCTCCAAGTCCTGCTCCCTGTCCTTCCACCTCGGAAGCACCGAAGAACAGGCCGAAGACGACCTCCTGATGCAGCGCCAGGGCATCAGGACGTAGAAGCTCCACTCCATAGCCTTATTGAAGGAGATCCCCGGGGCGCGCTCCTTCCTCCCCGACCGCGCTCGCCACCAGCGCGCCTTGAAGAAGAGGAACACCCACAGGACGCACAAGATCCGGCCAGGGAGATCTCGCGCACTACTCCTAGACGCCAACAAAGACCAAGCAAACCAAGAACTAGACCTATGCTGTACACTACGATGCCCGGCGCCTCGCCTCAGCACCCTCCTGGCGGCGATGCCGCCGGGAAGAGCCTTGGCTCGGCCCGGGAGAGAGGATAAGGCTCCCAACTACTGTAGTGAAGAGAGAGAAGAAAAGGGGGGCGGGGTGAGCGACCCTATAGAAACCTGTGAGATATAATAAGGAGGACAAAAAGAATTAGAACTAGAAGCATATGGCCATGAGCGTCTAGCTTCAGCTGCTCATCTAGAGGTGGCAGCTCCGTCGCTCGGCCGGGTGTGCGGTGTCTACACGGACGACCAACGTTTTGATGCAGATCTTCATTTAATAAGCATGTAAAAGGAGGAAAGGAAATAAGATGAAAGCCTACACTCCTTATTTAGAAAACTATTCAAACTGATACGTGGTGTCATGTATGGAAATGTTTCATTCCAAAATCAACAAGGAAACAGATCAAACACTGCCTACTCTTGCCTCAAATAAAACACACTAATGGGTTAGACCCGGTTATTGTACAGAAATACCCGATGACTCTTGTGCGATTTCTAAATAGAAATCCATCAAACGGTTCTTGGTTGTGGTGCCCAGACTCCTTGGTACCCCAATTATTTTACCTATATATATAGAGAAAAGTTCTTCTATTTTGTGACTCCCCAGTGGTTGCAATCATCACCGTTGATGTTGCTTTGAGATTCGTATTTAGGATGTGGTCCATTCCCTCTAACTTATATTTTTCTTATTTAGTTGAAGCTCTGGAGCTTTACTCTTTAAGATGTTTTTGACTCATATCATGCCACCTATTAGTGCTAGGCTCGGGTTCCGCTCTGGACGACTCTAGCCCTGAAATCGTGTCAGCCGCGTGACATCTTTTTCCCATGTGATAGCCCAAGCGTCCACGGGCTATGCACACAGCAACTCCCAACTCTCGCTCATGTCATCCCGTGACTCCTAGACCCCCACACCTACCTCACGACTTCACACATCTCGTTCTCTCGAAGTCAGGCCGGGCGACACGCCTCCACCGGCACCGTCGCCCTCCCTCGGCCTCTGCCACCACCATCCCCTCTTTATTGCATCTCGCGACGCGGACTTCCAAGAAGAGAGATGGCGCTCGATACCCCTGTCTTGGTGGAGATAGGGATTTTTTTTTTGCACAAAGGTGGGGTCAGACGACCCCGTGGAGCTAATATATTAAAACCACGTGGCAGGTACATCTTACAGAAAAATCCCTTTACATCTCTTATACTGAGAAACCTAGAATTTGAAGAAGGGACCTTCCAATTTACAAAAACCACCCTGACAAAAGAGTAGAAAAAGCAATCTGTGTCCAGGGGGCCTCTGCCAACCACCGCCGGCGAACTCCAGGCGTCTCCGCCGAGTTCGGAGCGCGAAGTGCTCGAACGCTCTTGAATGAGATACGGATTGGATCAGATCAACCAGCGGATGAGCTTGGCCACACGCCGGCGACCCGCTTGCGCTTGGGTCCTGCGTCGCCGCGCCGTCCCCAATCCCCATGGCTCAGCTGCCTCGGCGTGGTCCAAGCCCTGCGTCCCTCCCATCAAGTTGGACCCCTCCGCCGCACCCGCACGCGCCACCCCTCCCTCTGTTCGTTCATCTCGCCTCTCCATCCTTTTTCACAGCAACAGAACAGAGAGGTCCTGCTTGACTGCAACGGAAGCAGCCACCAGCCAGCAGAGGGACGTCTCCCAGTACTCCGCAGCCACCCCGCCTCCATCTCCGGCATCCACCCAAGGTAGTCGATCAACAAGGGGAGGAGGCTAGTGTGCCCGCCAAACAAGCGTCGATCATGGCAGCGCCGTCCGCGCCCCTCCATCCTCCTCCCCAAGGTCGCTGGTCTCTGCATCTCCCATGGGCCATGGCCATACTCTTCAGTTTTTATTCGGCATCGTTTCATGTGTGTTACGGCAGGCACCGTGTAATGTAATTGGATTGGGATCCGTTCGTTTGTGTAGAGACGTCGCTTGCTTCTATTTGATGCATCTTGTTGACGGAATTGGCACTCACTGCCTTTCGTTCTGCAAGTCTTTATTCTTTCGTTTAGCAATTGCATACCTCTGTATTTTCATTTAGCAAGAAAAGAGTTTGCCTGGCCGGAGTGGCGAGGCTGATGCCGAGCTGTGCATCGGTGCTTCAGGTGAGTGTTCACATCTCTGTTCAATAGATGAACCTTGATCAAGTAAGTACATGTCTTCATGACATCTAGCGATGTCAAGTTGTTGTGCAATTTTTGTTGAAGTTCTTCTACATCGTTACATGTAGGGGCTTAATGACTATTAGCATCAGTCTCTTGTGAAGAAATATCTGAGTGCAAAGCAGAGGAGAGAAAATTTATCTCTGACAATCCAGTTCCAATCAAATGCCTGAAAATGATCTTAATTATGTTATTTATTTTAATCCCAATAGACAACATCCAGTACGTAAATAAAAGAACTAGCTATCAATAAGTCTTAGAAATAAAAGAACACTGAATTAGAATAGTGCAAATTTCTAGCATATTACTGAACCCTTGCATTTTTACAAATTTTCAATATCTCTGTTCTAAGTTATTCTTGCATCACACTAATGCTGAACCCTGGTCCTCGCGTTGCTGCTTTGCGCCAGCAGCTGCGCTGCTCTGCCACTTCCGCCACAGCTTGCTAAGAGCATCTCCACCGTTAACCCCCAAATAAGCGCCGGCAGAGGCGCCGGTACCTCCGTATGGGGGCGCCGGCACTGCATCCTCTATTTGAGTTGTTCCCACACCGGCATCTCCAAACAGGCGGCCCCGATAGAAATTTAAATTTAAGTTGACATTTAAACACCAAATTTAAACGAAATTTATACAAAAGCAAGTCGAATTGATACAAAACGAAATTCAAACGACATTTAAAAACTGAATTTAAAAACGTAAACTTAATCAATCTACTACGGGGCGCGCGACAGGCCTGCCTCGTCGTCATTCTTCGCCTTTGCCGCCTGCATCCGTGCCCGCCTCTCGGCCCTTCCATCGCGCATCTGGAGGTGGAGCATGGCGGCTGGCGTCGCAGGAGCTTGCGGCGTAGTCCTCGTGCTTCCCGCCTTTGCTCGTTGTCGGCGCGCATCGCTTGCTCGCGGGCGAAAGCGTCGTAGTGGCGATGGGCGTTGAGGGAGGCGAGCTTCTGTCGCTCCGCCTCCATCAGTAGGCATCCCGCCTCCTCCGTGGCCGCTCGATGACGCGAGATATCGAGGGCGTGCTCGAGATTAGTGTCGTTGATGAACTCCCGTTGCTCCTCCTTCAACGTCCGGAACAGCTCCGCGTTCAACGACGTCAGGATCGCCGCCTGCTCCGGGTCGAGGGGTGCCTGCGGCTGCTCACCCCACTGTGCCGCCTCCTCCGCCGCCTCAGCTTCCGCATCAGCGTAGTAGGCCTCGCGCCACACCGCGAACCTTGGGTCTACGTTGTTGTCGGAGCTGTTGTCCGCGTCGGGCTTCGGCTCCGGCTCCGGCTGCCGAAAAAAAGTGGTGGTGGTGGTGGCAGCGCACGGCCGTTGAGGCCCAGCATTGAGTACGTCGTCTTCAGACGGCGCGGTATTTTGAGGTGGAGAGAATGGCGCCGGCGGCGGTGGTGGAGATGAGAGGATAGCACCGCAGTGGTGGACGGCGTGCGTACTATATAGCGGCCACAACCGCCCGCATTAACGGTGACGTACGCGACTGGATGCCGCGTGGCCAATCCCTGCCCTCGTGGCCGCTTCGGTTTGCGCGCGACAGACCATTAAACGCCGACGACCAACCTTCCCGCGTCGTGGCCGATGCGAACCGCCGCGTCCTGTCTGTCGCTGACAAAGCGCCCCACCGCGAAAACCGTCGTTCCGCGAGGTGCCGGCGCCCCCGATTTACGCCCTTGGTCAAGGGGCCGATACGGGGTTACCGGCGATTCTATTGGACTCGAGAATTGGCCGGCGTCGTTTGAGGCGCGCTGGTGAGAGCCTATTTTCGCCCCCGACCTCCAAAAAGCTATCGGAGCCGCTATCGGGGCCGCCGGTGGTGGTGGTGGCAGCGCACGGCCGTTGAGGCCCAGCATTGAGTACGTCGTCTTCAGACGGCGCGGTATTTTGAGGTGGAGAGAATGGCGCCGGCGGCGGTGGTGGAGATGAGAGGATAGCACCGCAGTGGTGGACGGCGTGCGTACTATATAGCGGCCACAACCGCCCGCATTAACGGTGACGTACGCGACTGGATGCCGCGTGGCCAATCCCTGCCCTCGTGGCCGCTTCGGTTTGCGCGCGACAGACCATTAAACGCCGACGACCAACCTTCCCGCGTCGTGGCCGATGCGAACCGCCGCGTCCTGTCTGTCGCTGACAAAGCGCCCCACCGCGAAAACCGTCGTTCCGCGAGGTGCCGGCGCCCCCGATTTACGCCCTTGGTCAAGGGGCCGATACGGGGTTACCGGCGATTCTATTGGACTCGAGAATTGGCCGGCGTCGTTTGAGGCGCGCTGGTGAGAGCCTATTTTCGCCCCCGACCTCCAAAAAGCTATCGGAGCCGCTATCGGGGCCGCCGGTGGAGATGCTAGCCCCCGCTGCCGGTGCGACCGGACGCTGGCCACATTGGGATTGTCTATATTGATTCCAAATCTCAAATCTAACCATTCAAAAAAAAAAAAAAAAAATCTCAAATCTAAAGTCTAACGTGTATGTGCTATATTGGGCACCGTTTTGAAATGAATTGGGCACTGTTTTTAAATGTAGTGGCAATGTTTTAATTTGTTTTGGGCACCGTATGATCAGATGGGCTCTTTTTAATGTCACTTCTATGTGCATGCGCGGTTCCCTTTTTAGTTTATGATTTTACATGGAAAGTAGCAAAAATTTAGTTGGATAAAGTAAGACCTTACGGGCTGTTAGATGGTTATTGCATTTTCCACTGTTGATAACAAAATATCAAATCAGATGCCGGAAATGCCGGCTCGTCTCTCCCACCCTGCCATATTTTTTTTTCCCTTTTTTTACAACATTTTTTTAGATCCATTGATTCTACGCTCTCTAGATTTAGATTTGGGGTAAGTTGTACAAGCACCGTTGTTTATTAAGGCAGGCTCTTTTCAAAAGATTGTACAAGCACCGTATGTTGATTCAAGCGGCTCTTTTTCCGAAGTTTTTTTTTTTGAGAGCAACCACATATTTCATTAATCAAAAACTAAGTTACATAAAGCAACATATGTGGAAACTAAAAGACAAACCGGGATAAAATGATTATCCTGAATTTGCAGATAAAATCCTAAAAGATCGAGAAATACCAAACGATCCTTAGAGTTTCCTGCAACCACCATAGCCAGCGGCCGCTGTCTAAATCCACCGCCGCCGAGACGAACGCAAGAAGAGACGCCGAGCCTCCACCATTGCAAGATCCAAAAAAGCACCATCGCCAAAGAGGCTTTGTGAGTCGATGAACAGGCCTGCTGCAAGCAGCGAGGCACATGTCGCTGTGGCACGTCGACCGGGGGACGTCCCCGTGCTGTCTTGGACCAAGATACGCCGCCTCCCATCGACGAAGTCGGAGAAGAACGGCATATCCACCACCTCCGGACCAACATCTTCGCTCCAGAAGAACCACCTCGCCCCGGCCCCCAGCGTCGTCGTGGACAACGATAAATGCCAGTGACACATCGAGAAACAGATCTCGCCAGATCTGAAGAACGGCGAGAAGACCAAGCTGTCGACCTGAAAGATCGACAAGCACACTTTGCCAACAACTCCGAGACGCCGCCGTGAAGGTCGCCGCCGGTGTGGGAGTGGAGTTGTGGCAGATTTATTTGCCCGGGCGCCGCTCCCACCACCCCAACGACGCACCACAGCAGACAAGCCCTAACTACAAAACGGAGGAGGAACGAGGTCCCCTCCCCCTCCTGCCGCCGGAGCGGCAAGCGGAGGGAGAGGGGCCCAGATCTCACGCCGGTGAAGATGGGATCTGGCTGCCTGGGAGAGAGAGCAGGGGCAAAACGGTTCGTCACGACCGTTAGGGGCACCAAATTTAACAACATTGAAGGGTATGCAGCACTTGAGCTGTGTTTGAACTTTAGCTGTGCTTGTCTTTTAATTAATTGAACTCAAAGAATGGTTAGTTCAGTTCATGTATTTTCTCTACTTGATATCAGTAGTTCAGAACCATAATTTGTTTGTGATGACATGTTTCTCTTGATATGTGACTTAATTATGACTAAGTGCTGAAAAATGGGCCGGTAAGAATAACTTCGCAATGTTTAATCATGGTTCTCACGAACATCTGCTAGTTCAAGGGAAAACATTAGTTTTATCTCACTTCACTTCGCACTTTGAAGAGGGCACCGTTAGAAATGCACCGAGCACCATTCGTGCCAATGAACAGTCTCTTTTCTATTTAGCGTAAGGCACCACTCGTTTAAATAATGGATGAAGTAGGAAATTGTATTTCCTGAAATAGATTTTGGACATTTTCTTAGTGAATACTCATATGTGATACATATGTGTACGCTATTTTTTCCCTAAATTCTATTTTGATATATTTCCAAATTTAACAGCCTCGAAGGGTCTGTAGTTATATATATTGATGTTTTAATTGTAGTTGTGCTTGTCTTTTAATTAATTGAATTGAACAGTTCTCTGGTTGATAATTCTGTCTATGTTTATTTTATTGAAATGATCGAGACATATTAGTACTACAATGCTTATCATTTGGCTGGTGATTCTTTGATTGCATTTGCAGAACTGGAGATAATGATTTGTCCGGACTAATGGCAGCTAGGGAAGCAGATTAGGAAGGCTTATCACCTCTGTCAAATAAGGCATGCGCCGTGTATCGCCTTCGTCTAAGCTTGCACATGTCACTAGTAGGAAAAGGCTCGTTAGTGACGCACCAAAAACACATTCTGTGGCGTATGGGCGGTGCGCCACAGAAACTTCGCCACAAAAATTAGGTTTCTGTGGCGCACCGGTCCATGCGCCACAAAATTAAGGTTTTCTGTGGCGCACATAGTAGAGCGCGCCACAGAAATAAGGTTTGCGTCGCTGAATTTGTTTTGGTGTGCCACAGAATGATGTACATGTATACTCGATTTTGTACTGTCTGGTGTATTATACAGGTTTTATACAAGGTTTATACACAATATACAGATTCATGGCAGGGTGTGGGCTTCTGTGGCGCATGGATTCGTGGTGCGCCACAAAAATCACAAAATTCTTTTGTGGTGCATATCTAGCTAGTGCGTCATAGAAATAAAGATCTCATCTATAAGGCTTTTTCTACTAATGTGTATTGGGTTTCCGGGCTAGCACAGAGCATGCTGATCATGTGAGTATCATTTGTCCCTTCTGTTTGTCCCTCCAGGGTTCTCACCGGTCACCAGGCACCACATGTTTGGACTATGCTCCTTCTGTACCTTACGAGACACCACAGATCATGACCTTTTTCCATGCAAAACACAGTTAAAACTTTTTCAGTATGTGTCTAATACACACAGAAAATCAGGAGCATCATCTTGTGTGTAGTAGTTGTATACTTCTTCTTTCTTTCTTTCTTTTAATTATCAGCAAGCGCAAGCGTTAGCTTCTGCTAATTGTATTTTTTTCCGATTCTCGATTTAACTAGCATTACTGACTAACATCTCTTTTGTGCAGCTGTCCAGGATGATACAGCTGGAAGATGACGTTTAAAATCACTAGCATATCTTAGTAACACCGGTTCTGCCTCTCCGGCGCCAAATTTTCAGTTTAGTTGGTGAGGATAGTTGAGATTTCATCGTCTCTATGATTTTCTTTTTTGATGCACGGAATGAGAATGTGTAAAGCACCGTTTTCAAGATCAGTATGGCCTCCGAATTATTTTGAATAGGATCCTTTTTCTATTTCCAATTTGTTCTATTTGAATGACACATATTTTTTGTTGTTTGATTTGGTGTAAAAAGATGCATTTGTATCGTGATGAGTGGTATCATGGTGAGGCGTGGGCGCTATCTACAAGCCTGAGTTAATGAATTTTGTTAGCCAAATGATGCGTGCTTTGCAACTGACGAAAAAATACAAGGGTTCATTTGAACATCACAAATCCTGCACACTCACATGGCACCATCAGCATGGACAAAAGTTTTCTAGCATGCCCAGGTTTTACGGAAAAGGCTGTTGAATGCAAACAAAATCATGTCAGACTAGGTTTCCTAAATAGTACATGTGTAAGAAGAAAGGCAAAACATTGTTTGCTTGTTTTAGAATGCGAATTATAGAAACTAGATAACTGGGCTCCTTTTGTCTCCAAGAGTGCGGATCTTAAAGCAAATGAATGGTTTCGATTGCAGCCTCCACGCGTTACCAACATAGCAAATCCACTCTCTTTCTTTCTCTCTCTATATATATACACACACACAATTTAGCATAGTTTCTATCTAATTACATGGAGATCACTAGATTACATAGAGGCATTAGCGACAATGGAATTCTTCGGCTTTATGTATGACCTCGTTAAGCAAAAATCCCTCAAATTCCTCTTGAATTGCTTGTATGCGGTCCTCATGTCGTGGTATCGTCACGGCATATGCCATAGGATGGCTAATGAGAGTGGTTCCTAGTATGGTCTACGGTGGTATCCGGATGTGAGTATGGGCACGAGCGACACAGCGACGTACCCAGGTTCGAGGCCCTCCTGTGGAGGTAACACTTCTACTCCTGCTATGAATGTATAAGTGATATCACAGTACAAAGGTGCTCCTTGAGCTGTATCCGGCTGCTCCTGTGAGGCTAAGGTAGACGAAGGTCTCTCTCACAGGGCAGCGCTAAGACTAGAATGAGTGAAAGGGTTCCTCGTCCCCTCGCACGAGAGGGGTCGCACAGCTTATATAGACGCTGGCATTATACAAAGAAGTCCCTATGACCTACTGGCCGGCTTCGGCTTCCCGCTCCTTCCCGAGGCGCTGCTATCAGGAGTCGTTAGGCGTGGAGGCCTTGTCTTGTCTCCTGCCCGAAGTCAGCGGTATGGAGAGGAAGTGTCTCTGTCGCCATCGATGGCCTGTAGCCGTACGACGCGGCGTGTGCCATGATGGCGTGTCCGGCGGAGGCACTGTTGCTCTACAGTGCCCCGTACTTTACGGAGGATGAGATCATCGTGGACTTTAGCAGCCGGATCACCTTTCCAGTTCCTTCTCCTGCAAGGCTCACCAGCTCCGAGCCGGTCAGGGAGATATAAACCAAGCCGGATATGGCAAGTTGAAGCCGGCCCAGCCACAGCGCAGACGGCTATGGCCAGACCAGCGTGGACTTTGAACCAGCCGGCTCCCAAGGCAGCCAGCCACGGATCCAGCCGGCTGCTCCTCAGCCGGCCTTTGCCGCGGGCCAGCCGGCCTTGAGCCAGCTGTTCTTAGTCCTTTGCCCTACCCGGGGTCTTCCCCCCGACATTAGCCCCTGAAGCTGGCAAGGTCCTGCGCAAAGAAGGACATGGGCAGGTTTTCCTGACCGTTAGTCTTTGATCTCGTAGATTGTATTTGAAAAGCACTCGAGGGGCCGGCTGATAATTTCCATTCAGCCGGCTGCGCCCTCATTCGGCTTGCTTCATCCGGCTGCTCTCGAGCCGGGCGCCGCTTTGTTATGTGGGTTTTTATATTTCTCAAGTATTGGAGGCGGTTCCGCCTTGGTCGGAGAGTTTGGGCCGGATTGGAGGGGGACGTCCGGCTGCGGCTTGGGCGCGCCGGAGTCTCCGCCGCCTCGGGCCCCGTGCCCGACTTGATAGCTTCTGACGGTACTGTTGCTGCCGTTTCGTCTGGTCAAATCGCTGTCCCTTCCGGATCCTTTGCGGTCATGGGCGACGTGGTGTGGCCGTTTCTGGTAACCGCACCAGTAGTGGGGAGAGTTAAGGCGCAGTAAATCCGAGATCGTGGCCCACGCTCGCCACTTGGCCGCAACCCACGCGTGGCAGGCGGCTATAAATGCCTGCGGGGCAGTACCGAGGCGGCCATACCGCATTTCTCTTCCCCGCGCCCACGCTCTGCCTCTCTCCTCTGCTCAAGCCAACTTCTCGCGCCTAAGCGATTTCACCGGCGATCTCCTGGCAAACTCCGGCGACATGCCGCGGCCAAGCTCCTCCGCCGGTCCGCAACCATTTCTTCACCGATCCGGCGCCACGGGTCCCCGCGTGTCCACGGTACGCCTTCCGCCGCCGCGCTTGCCGCCGTCTGGTGGATCTTCTTCGTCGTTCGCTCTTTCTTGGTCTTCCTCCTCTTCTTCTTCCACGGCCATGGCCCCTCCAAGCGCATCGTGGGAGGGTTCCTATATGAGGGACGACGACATCGCCCGTCTCGTGCACCTCCGCTGGATCCCTTCAGAGGTGGTCACGCGAGCGCCGGGGGACGAGGTGGAGCCGGACCCGCAGCCCGGCGAACGCGTCGTCTTCGGGGCGCATTTCGACCGGGGGCTGGGCCTGCCGGCTTCGTCGTTTCTTCGACAGTTCTTGGACTACTTCGGCCTGCAGCCGCACCTCCTGACGGCCAACGCCTTCGACGCGCTGAGCTGCTACGTGGCTTTCATGGAGGGTATGCCGGCTTGTGGCCGGACGTGGAGTTCTGGAGCCGGCTCTTCTACTTGAAGACGCAGACCACCGACGGCCAGATGCGAGCCTGCGGCGCCGCCTCGATCTACTCCCGCACGGGCACGCCCTTCCCGAAGATCCCGACTGTGGATTCGGTGAAGAAGTGGCAAATGTCATTCTTCTACGTGAAGAATGACAACCCGGTGTTTGACCGGATCAACTTGCCGGAGTACAACCCGGACCCGCCAATCGGCAGGCTCAACTGGGGAGGCAACGCCAAGTCGGCGAACCCGGAGGCGGAGGTGAATATGCTCTGGGACTTCCTCCAGCAGTGTGTAACCCAAGGCCGGCTGTGCGCAGCCGACCTCCTCTGTAGCTATGCTGCTCGCCGGGTGCTGCCTCTGCAGGCATGCGTCCACAAGATTGGTCACATGTCCGGCCGGTTCGATCCGACCCGGACGTCCACGATGGAGCTCACTAGGGCTCAAATCGCCAAGCGGGTGAACTTCATCTCCCAGGTAAAGCTGCCCGACAACTGGGACTGGGGGATGGAGCCCTACTGCCGGGAGGAGCCGCCGCCTGTGGTGAGTTTTGCTTGTTTTTTGGCCAGATACCGGCTTGCGGCTGCGTGGCCAGCTTTTATCTTACTGTTTTCTTGTTTGTTTACAGCTCTTCTCCCGCCAGACGGTTGAGGACGGCGTCCTGGAGCAGAAGCAATAGACGCCGGATTACGTCGATCCGGCTGACCAAGCCGGCGACGATGAGAGTCCGGAGGTGGCTGAACAAGCCGCCCAGGGGGAGCACAATCTGCCGCCTTCTCCGCAACAGCAGGAGGAGGAGCAGGGGAGGAACATGAGACGTCCGCCTCAGTGCCGATCCGGGTGGTGCCTGTGTCGATGAGGCCGCCTACTACCTCGGCGACTTCCTCGTCTGCACCTAAGGGGAAGAAGCGGGCCAGCGACCGGACCACCGCCACGCTGGAGGCGAAGGCCAAGAAGCAGCGCCGGATGGGGCCCAAAAAGGTTCCGGAAGCGGCCGGGTGAGTTTCTTTCTCTCGTTGTTTGATTCCTTTTCTTTCCTTCTTTGCTTATCTCTTTTTTGTTTGACCGACTAGGGCCGCTATAAATTTTTCCAAGGGCAGCGGCTCTCGCCCGACTCCCAGCGTCATATCGCCGATCCAGCGGCAGAGGAGGGAGCCGACTCCACAGCCTACGCCGCGTGCGCGCACGCCACCCGTCATCGTGCCGCCTGTGATCACGCCGCCTGCCGCGGGGGCAGGTTCTTCAGCTGCACCTTCTTCGGATGCGCCCGGCTCCGGCTCTCAGAGTGAGCCGGCTCGCCGCGTCGGCCAGCCGACCCTCGATGATCTCTTCCCGTGCCGCACCCGGCTTATAGAGCCTGCGGCCGGAGCTGGCAAAGGTGCGCCCGGCGGGGCAGGAGCCGGCGGGGCCGTGCCTTCTGCGGCCGGAGTTGGCGGGGCCGCACCTGACGTTTTTGTCCTGGACGCAAGTTCGGACGAAGCGCCGCCTTCACCGGGGTCTGCTGTCCCCACCGGGCCAACAGCTTCGACGGCGCCGCCTCCATCTTCGGAGCCGGCGCGCTCAGCTGACGCCGATGCCCGGGCGCTGGTGACGATGAAGGGCCCAGCGGAGCCGCCTCAAGTTCTTCATGTCTCCAAGGTCGCCTCGCTACTGAATGTGGTTTCCGCCTCCGACTCCAGCCTTGGCTCAGCCGGCACCATGGAGAAGAACTGGCACCAGGCGGACACCTGCGAGGTGAAAAGCCGGGATGGACGCCTAGGCGTGGCGCCTGTGGAGATGTTCTTCTCCGGCTTCCGCGCCTACACCAAGGCCAAAGCCACCGAGACCGAGGTCCGCCTGGCGCGGCTGGAGGCGGCCGACAAGGTTAGTTCATATCTGTGTTATTTTTCGCAATTTTGCTATTGTCCTGGTAGCCCTCCGAGGCATGGGACGGCTACTTGGAGCCGGTACGGGTTTCGCTTAAACGCTTATCTTCGTCTTCTCCTCAGACGGTTAAGGAGAGGCGGACCACCCTGTACAACCGGCTTGTGGCTAGCTACCACAAAGCCAAGGTCGAGCGAGCCGACATGGCCCGCGAGCTGGAGGCCGCCAAGGGTGATACTTTTCCCCTTTTTGACTTTGTTTCTTTTTCTTTGATTTCATCCGGCTGATGGCTTCTTGTGCCGGCTTGCAGCTGTTGCCGCCCGGGTCCCGCAGCTAGAGGAAGATCTTCGGGCCGCCCGCGCCCAATGTGCTGAAAGCGAGCAGGCGGTCCGGACTGCGGCTGCCAAGGCGAAGGAGACCGAGTGGGAGCTGGCGCGGCTTCGGACCACCTCACTGAGCTTGCCTCCATCAAACGGGTTGAGCAGGTGAAGGTGGAGGACCTCAGCAAGCGGCTGGAGGAGGTAGACCGGTAGCGCCTGCAACTTCGGGACGAGGTGAATTCCAAGTCCAACGAGCTGTCGGCCACCCCCAAGCGGCGGGTGACGGAGATTAGCGTGCTCGACCGCGGCTTGGCGGGTGAGTCTTTGCATTTCTTCTCCTTTCCCTTTGCCGGCTTTCGGCTGTCGGCTGCCGGCTTAGGTTGGCAGCCGGCAGCTGAAACCACTTCATCTTTCAATATCTCCATCTTCAGGCTGGGGGCAGGCGGCGTTTCTCGCCGGCTACCGCCAGTCTACTTTTTTTAACTTCGATATCTCCATCTTCAGGCTGGGGGCAGGCGGTGTTTCTCGCCGGCTGCCGCCAGTCTACTTTTTTAACTTAGATATCTCCATCTTTAGGCTGGGGGCAGGCGGCGTTTCTCGCCAGCTGCCGCCAGTCTACTTTTTGAACTTCGAAATTTTGTATTTTTCCGTCCTTTCCCCGGCTTGCGGCTGATTGCAGTCGGTAAGGGTCTGCCGGCTGTGATCAGCCGGATCTTCAGATTTTTAACATGTTTTATCTTTGCAGCGGCCTTCCCTGAGGCGCAGGCGGTGGCGCTAGAAGCAGCCGGCAAGGCACGGGAGGCTCGCCGACTGGCCACCGGAGAGGAAAGCTCTGAGCACTTCTCCATGGACGACTACTTGGCGTCCATGGCCGCCCGCGTCGAGCCGATAACGATGCTGGGCTATGAGCTCAGGAAGGCGGCGGAGGAGTTCTTCCGGCTGCTCTAGCCAACGGAGACGCTGCCGGGCGAGCTCGCCAAGCTCATCAACTGGCTTGAGAAGGCGCCCGACCGCTTCCTTGACTGGAAGGATTTGGCTGCGCGTGCCGGGGCCGACATGGCGCTGTCCTTCGTGCTTTCTTGGTACGATGAGGTCAGGCTCGACCAGTTGGAGAGCCGGCGGGCTGACGTGGAGGACAAGCTCAGCGCGGAGAATAAGACCGCCCGACTTGCCCGTGCCTGCGCCATCGCCGACTTCGTCAACAAGGGCACCTTCATCGAGGACCCGCATCCTCCTTCAGAGGGCGAGGAGGAGGAATCCGAAGATGAAGAGATGGAAGACGCGCCTCATGCACCCGGGGCGGACCCGGTGGCCGGCTCGTCAGATGCTCCTCCGGCTGGTCCTCCGCCAGCCGGCGCTTAGCTTTACCTGCTTGCACATTTTACTTTTGCAAGACAATTTGTTAAATCCCCGGAATGCCGGGTGCATATGTAAGACAATATTATTATCATTTTATTAAGTCACACTTTAATGTGTTTTGTTAATCATTTGTGTGCCGGCTACTTTCCTTTAGTTCGTTCGCTTTTTTCCCATCGGCCCCACTCTTTGGCTTTGCCCTTGCTGATCGTACGTCCGACTTGCGATCCGTCGCTGGATCAAGAGCGTGCCGCTGGGTGAGGCCGATAGTATTTCAGTCGAACGCGCCGATTTCAGCCATCCGGCACTTTTATGAAAAGTTATGCAAGGGTCAATTCGCCTTCACTCTTTCCCTTAGCCGTCTTTCGCGTGCCGGTTCCTTAAACCTCTGCCCCCGCCAGCCGGACAGCCGGGTTGCGGTCTCTAGCTGGATCGGGAGCCGGCTGTCGGGAAGCCGAATCACGGTACTAAGCCGGCCGCGTGAGAGGGTGCAAGCCAATCGGCGAAAGCAATAGAGTACGCGAAAAACTTGTTGAAATCGACGCTCTTGGAGTTTGCTTTTTCATAGCTTACAAAAGGAGTACAAGGGATACATACATTTCTTCTCTCAAGTATAAAATGGGTGAAGTAAGTTGACATTCCAGGGACGTTTAGTCTCCTCGTCAGTTTTGTTCGACTTGTTTTTCTTAGCCTCTTGGGTATCTATGAGATAGTAGGAATCGTTGCCTACCGTCTTGCTCACGATGAAGGGACCCTCCCATGGGGATGACAGTTTATGATGTCCGGCTGTCCGTTGGATCAGCCAGAGCAATAGGTCTCCTTCTCGGAATGCTAAGGGCTGGACCTTCCGGCTGTGATAGCGTCGGAGGCTTTGCTGGTATATGGTAGATCTGGACACGGCCAGCAGTCGGGCCTCTTTGACCAGATCGACTCCATCTTCACGAGCTTCTTTAGCTTCAGCTTCAGCTTCTGTGTACACCTTGATTCTTGGCGCTTCGTGCTCGATATCAGTCGGCAGGATGGCTTCGGCCCCATATACGAGGAAGAATGGTGTGTAGCCGACAGAGCGGTTTGGCGTGGTGCGCAGGCTCCAGAGCACATTGGGCAGTTCTTCGATCCAGCAGCCGGCTGCTCGCTCGAGCGGCTCCACCAGTCGGGGCCGGATGCCGGCTAGGATCAAGCCGTTGGCTTTCTCCACTTTTCCATTGGACTCCGGATGCGCCACGGACGCTAGGTCCATTCGGATCCCCATTTCCTCGCAATAGCGAGAGAAGATGCCCTGGGCGAAGTTGTTGCCGTTGTCGGTGATGATGCTATGGGGGTAGCCATATCTCACGATGATTTTCTTGAGGAATGTGACGGCTGTGGAGCTGTCCAGCTTCTTGATCGGCTTGGCCTCAATCCACTTGGTGAATTTGTCAATCATTACCAAGAGGTGCGTCATGCCGCATCAGGCAGTTCTGAACGGGCCCACCATATCCAAGCCCCATACGGCAAACGGCCAGGTGATGGGGATGGTTTTCAAGGCGGAAGCCGGCGAGTGCCATTTCTTGGCGAGGCGCTGACAATCATTGCACTTCTTCACCAGTTCTTCTGCGTCTCTGAGCGCAGTCGGCCAGTAAAAACCGTGCCGGAAGGCTTTGCCTACTATGGCTCTGGAGGAGGCGTGGTGTCCGCACTCTCCCTGATGGATTTCCCGTACGAGTTCAATCCCTTCAGCCGGCTCGACACACTACTGGAACACCCCACTTACGCTGCGTTTGTACAGCTGGTGGTTGATGATGGTATAGGCCTTCGCCCTTCTCTCAATCTGCCTGGCTTGGACCTTGTCGCTGGGCAGCACACCATCGGTGAGGTAGGAGAGGAACACTTGTGCCCATGATGGTACACATCTTATCTCGAATACGCTAACCATCAGGGCCTCCTGCGTGGGAGCTTCCGGATTCGACGGCATGGTCGCCGGGTTCGGCTGTGAAGCCGGCGGGTTCGGCTGAGAAGCCCCCGAGTTTGGCTGAGAAGCCCTCGGGTTGGACTGAGAAGCCCCCGGGTTCGGTTGTGGAGCCGGCGGGTTCAGCTGAGAAGCCGCCGACTTGGGCGATGAAGCCCCCGGGTTCGGCTAAGGAGCCCCCGGGTCAGCCAGCACGAATATTGAATCTGAATCCGGTGACGGTATGATGGACGGCTTCCACAAATGTGCCAGGGCGACGCCTAGTGGGATTGCTTGCCGGGTTGAGCCTATCTTAGATAGGGCGTCAGCCGCCTCGTTGTTTGCTCACGGCACATTATGGAATTCACAACCATCGAAGAAGCCGGATAGCTGCTGGACATGGAAGCGGTATGAGGCCATGTTGGCGTCCTTCGCGTCCCAGTCGCCAGACGCTTGCTGTATAACCAAGTCGGAGTCGCTGAAGCAAAGAATGCGACGCACGCCAATCTCCTTGGCCAGCTTTAGCCCATGAATGAGCGCTTCGTATTCCGCCACATTATTGGATACGGCGAAGTGAATCTGCAGGACATAGTCCAGTCAGTCTCCCTTGGGAGAGTTGACGACGATGTCGGCTCCCAAGCCGTTGCGCATCTCCGAGCCGTCGAAGTGCAACTTACAGTGCGTGGAGTCAGGCACAGGCGGCAGGTATTACATCTCGGCCCAGTCGACGAAGAAGTCCGCGAGGATCTGCGACATGATGGCCGTGCGTGCCTCGTAGAGGATGGTGTGGGCAGCCAGCTCCAGGGCCCACTTGGCAACCCGGCCATTGGCGTCTTTGCTGCCAATGATTTACACCAAGGGTGCTGTGGCCACCACCTTGATGGGGTGCTCTTGGAAGTAGTGCTTGAGCTTCTTGGCCGCCATGTACACGCCGTAGGTGACTTTCTGGTAGTGGGGGTAGTTTTGCTTCGACTGGGAAAGCACCTCGCTGAGGTAGTAGACTGGGCGCTGAACCGGCTGCTCCTTGCCGGCTTCCTTGCGCTCCACCACCAGGATAACGCTAACCACACGATTGGTGGCAGCGATGTACAACAACATCGGCTCCATTGAAGTCGGCGATGCGAGGATGGGTGCGGTTGAGAGCACACGCTTTAAGTCACGGAAGGCTTCATCCGCCTGCGGTGACCAGACAAATTTGTCTGACTTTTTGAGCAACTGGTACAGGGGCAGTGCCTTCTCCACCAGCCGGCTGACGAAGCGGCTCAAGGAGGCCAGGCAACCGGTGAACTTCTTGATAGGATTCGCAGCGTAGAAAACAAAACTTTTCCTACCGCGAGAACGCAATCCAAGCCAAGAAGCAATCTAGAAGACGGTAGCAACGAGGGGATGAACGAGACTAATCCTTGAAGATTTCCAAAGCCTACGAGATTAGATCTCGTTGTTGCAGAAGATGATCACTTGCCGCTTTCAAAAGCGCGTAGAAGATCTTGACGGTGCCACAATCGGGCAGCACCTCCGTACTCGGTCACACGTTCGGTGTTGATGACGACGTCCTTCTCCCCGTTCCAGCGGGCAGTGGAAGTAGTAGATCCTCCTTGGAATCCCGGCAGCACGACGGCGTGGTGGCGGTGGTGGTGGAGAACTCCGGCAGGGCTTCGCCTATGCGCTGCGAGAGTATTATGTGGAGGAGGAGAGGCTAGGGTTTGGAGAGAGGGGGTGGCTAGGGCGCCGGCCATGGGCAGCCCTAGGTGGTGCGGCCAAGAGTGGGTCCCCCTCCCTCTCCTCCTCATTATATAGGTGGAAATCCCCAAGAGTTGTAGTCCAAGTCTTCGAATAAGACCCCAACAACAAAAATTCCCATAGGTGGGAAACCTACTCAAGGGGGGAGTCCTACCCAAGGTGGGACTCCCACCTTTCCCTTAGGTGGGGTGGCCGGCCACCTATGGTGGAGTCCAACTGGGACTCCACCCCCTTAGGGTTGGCCGGCCAAGCTTGGTGGAGTCCCTCCGGGACTCCGCCTTCCATAATGATTTCTTCCGGACTTTTCTAGAACCTTCTAGAACCTGCCATAAATGCACCGGATCATTTCCAAACTTGGAATATGACTTCCTATATATGAATCTTATTCTCTGGACCATTCCGGACCTCCTCGTGATGTCCTGGATCCCATCCGAGACTCCGAACAAAACTTCGAACTCCATTACATATTTCCATATCTACTTAAACGACATCAAACCTTAAGTGTGTCACCCTACGGTTCGCGAACTGTGTAGACATGGTTGAGACTTCTCTCCGACCAATAACCAATAGCGAGATCTGGAGATCCATAATGGCTCCCACATATTCAACGATGACTTTAGTGATCGACTGAACCATTCACATACGATACCGATTCCCTTTGTCACGCGATATTTTACTTGTCCGAGGTTTGATCATCGGTATCTCTATACCTCGTTCAACCTCGTATCCTGACAATTACTCTTTACTCGTACCGTGATATGTCATCTCTTATGAACCATTCATATGCTTGCAAGCTAATTAGACGACATTCCACCGAGAGGGCCCAGAGTATATCTATCCGTCATCGGGATGGACAAATCCCACTGTTGATCCATATGCCTCAACTCATATTTTCCGGATACTTAATCCCACCTTTATAACCACCCATTTACGCAGTGGCGTTTGATGTAATCAAAGTACCCTTCTGGTATAAGTGATTTACATGATCTCATGGTCGAAAGGACTAGGTAACTATGTATCGAAAGCTTATAGCAAATAACTTAATGACGTGATCTTATGTTACGCTTAATTGGGTGTGTCCATTACATCATTCACATAATGACATAACCTTGTTATTAATAACATCCAATGTTCATGATCATGAAACTATGATCATCTATTAATCAACAAGCTAGTTATACAAGAGGCTTACTAGGGACTCCTTGTTGTTCACATAACACACATGTATCAATGTTTCGGTTAATACAATTATAGCATGGTATGTAAACATTATCATAAACACAAAGATATATAATAATAACCATTTTATTATTGCCTCTTGGGCATATCTCCAACAGTCTCCCACTTGCACTAGAGTCAATAATCTAGTTTACATATGTAAAGATATAACACCTTGGCCTTCCGGTGCTTTATCATGTTTTTCTCACGGGAGAAGTTCTAGTCAATGGATCTAACATGCTCAGAAACGTATGTATTTTGCAATTCATTTGCGTCTCAACGCATCACTCATTTTCCAAATGAGTCGGCATTAAATATGTTTGGTCTTCTGGTGGAACCTTAATTCCGCGGTCTGAAATATGTCACTAATATTGTCATACACAATATAGCTTCAAAGTTCTGACACTATCGGAACTACACCAAGTTCTCAAAGAACTCTTCGACTTAAACATCCTCAGTCATTGTCAAAACAATGACATACTATGCCTTTGTTTGTAGAATCCGTCACAATATTTAGAACTCTTCTAAATCTAGCATTGTGCTACCTTTTAAACAACACTTAGCCTAATTGATATTTGAATTTCATTTTTATATGTGACCAAACAAATATTGGTGCAACACCTTACAGCGATTTGTTTGTCATTACCCCATATAAAACTATATATGTATCCTTGGTTCTTCTAAAGCACATAGGGATATTCTTATTGTTTGTCCAATGATCATCACATGAATCATTTTGGTATATGCTCATAACTTCTTAGAGCATAGGACATTTGATTTTGTACATATTATTTGTGATCTATAATCACTCATGTGTTTTTACTCATTGAGTGTCAGATACACTCAAGTCTGTTAAACCTTCACATGACAAGAACATCTTCTTAATATTTCTATATTGAACTACTTCAATATCCATTCTATGTATTTTGACTTAAACTTATTATGTGTTTCAATCTATCGTCATAGATCTTGACACTAAATATGTTTCAGTCCATATCCTTTCATTAAAGTTAATTCTCAATGAAACCTTTTAATCAAGTATATAATTACATCATTTATAACCAACTATATGTCATCTACATAAAGTATTGGGATTTCTATTTTCGTGCCCCTGGTTCCTTAGTTGTGCTCGGTTTTCCCCAGCCTCTTAACTTTTTCTCAGTTTTCTCCTTCCTCTAGTTTGAAACCCCTCGGACGGGAGGGTTGCCGTCAGGTCAGAGGCCTTACCGTTACCGTTAATCTGACGGGTGGGGCTGCACAGATCGAGGTGGGGCTGCACAGAGGGCAGTTCCTCTCTGACCGTCTCGTGCTGACGGGTAGCCATCCATTTGTCGCTGACGCGTGGGCCGTTTTATTTCCTGATTGTATACGCGGTGCTGCCAATGACAAATGGGGCCGCTCTATAGGGCTGCCGCAGCCAATGACCAGTGGGGTCGTCTATTTTTCAGGAAAAGACATATATTACCGCTCTGTGGGGCTGCCGCAGCCAATGACTAGTGGGGTCTTCTATTTATTTAGAGAAAATTATATATTCCCGCTCTGTGGGGCCTCCGCAGCCAATGACCGCTGGGGTCGTCTATTTATTTAGAGAATATCATATAGAGCCGCTCTGTGGGGCCGCCTCAGCCAATGGCAGGTGACTATTTTCGCAGCTTAATCTAAAGTGAATCTTATGCTAAACAGGGTGCTTCCCGACGGTGACCTAGCAGTGGCGGCGAGCATAGCCGTTCTGACCATGCCGATATCGGCATCGTTTGGAGGCTGTGGTCTCGAATCATGGTGGAAATTGCGATATAATTTTTTAAATGCATAATATATAGCTAGATCTCTAAATCGATGCATATGAAGCTACATATATATTCTTGGTCATAATTCCCTTATCTAAAGGGGATGGATGCATGGCTTCACGTCGTCGTCGCTTTCATCGTCAGTATCTTCGTCGTCCGAGTAGTAGTACTTCCTGCACATTGTTCCGTCAAACACCTTCACTGTGAGCACATCATCGCCTTCATATTTGAAGTGTACGAAGCAGCCGAAATCCACACCGTGTGCGATGGCGAAATTCTCCCAGCCCTTGTCGAGGTACATCCGGCCTTGACCGTCAAATAGGACCTCCACGGTCCAGAGACGAGGACCACAGTCAGCTGCTCGCAGATACACCTTAGCTGGCTCCTGGCCGTCAAGATAGTCCGCAAACTTTTTTGGGAGTGCCTGCAAAGAGATCGAGCGCCTATCCGTTTGAAATTAAAGGTTTTTTAGAACATGCCCATAATTAATCACATGCATCATATATGTGGGAACGCGGACGTACCTTCTTGACCAAAGGATCTTCATAGACGACGATGAAGAACTCCTCTATGACCAATGGCAGTGTTGACGGTGGTGGTGGCAATGATGATGATCCCCACCCCGGCCGCCCCTTCCCCTTCCCCTTCCGGTCCGCGTCCGAGACATGGAAGCTATGGCAATGGATCAAGTGTATGTGAACGGAGAAGAGAGAGGCAGAACCTATTGACACAAGGGATGGCCGTTGTGGGTGTTTATAAGGGAGAGATGACCGTTGTAGGGGTTTACACAATAAATTAAGGAGGAGGTGACCGTTGTGGCCATGTGGGGGTTTACATAATAAATTAAGGAGGAGGTGACCGTTGTGGCCTTGTGGGGGTTTACACAATAAATTAAGGAGGACATGATCGTTGTGGGGGTAGTCATCTAGATTTTGTGTTTAGTCAAACTTCCCTTTAAACTTTGACCACATATATAGGAAAAAGTAGTAGCATTTATGACACTAATTTAGTATCCCGAGATCCCTTCAAATTATACCAAAATCTCATCATATATTTGATTTAGTACAAAAGCTAAAAGTACACTTATTTGTGGACGGAGGGAGTATATCTCAACAAAAAAGTAATGCGGACTATCTTGACGGAAATGGAACATCGTGATATAGTTTATCATTTTACCGTGAAAAGTAATGCCTAAAAGAAATGGTAATTCATGATAGTTTATCATTTTACCGTAATGGCTACAAGAAATCGGTGATTGTTCATCATTTTTTGTGTCGAAAGTAATGGCTACAAGAAATGGGTGATGGTGTATCATTTTTTTCGTGGAAAGTAATGGCTACAATAAATTGGTGATGGTGTATCATTTTTTGCGTGAAAAGTAATGGCTACAACAAATGGGTGATGGTGTATCATTTTTTGCGTGAAAAGTATAAATCGGTGATGGTTTATCATTTTTTGCGTGAAAAAAATACCTAAAAGAGTTTATAATATATCTCGTGAAAAATAATACAGAAAACCAAACTTTAGCGTACTGGGTAACCGCCCTTTAGCATACATAGAGGGTGGAAGCTAACCGCCGACAGAGAGAGAGAGAGGATGGTGGCCCCGACCAGAGAGAGATAGGGGTTATCCTGCCCGTTAAATCATACGATCAACGGTCGGCGGGCACGATCCGCGTGACATGGGCTAGACCAATTAGGGCAATGTTGGGCGTCTGTGAGAATTTGTGAAGGGAGAGGACAAAACTGAGTAGTATTAAGAAACCAAGGGCAAGTGAGTAGTAAATAGACTAAGGGATTCAAATATGAGATCTAAAAAATGAAAAATGCGTGTTTTGTACAATGAAACTCATCTTGGCCTACCTCAAACTATTTGCAATACAAATATACATGAGTGTGAAAATTATGGCCTCATTCAGACAAAGTATGTTTTGGGGAAAGCTATTTTGGGTAGGGCTTATTGTGGAAAACCATGCACCTTCATAGCTACTAGGTGATTTGAGAAGTGGTAATTTGTGGTAAAACTTGATTTATCTATGATTTATCTATGATTTGAGAAGTCGCAACTTGTTGTAAAGACTCCATGAGTAAGTGCCACTCTTTTTCAGAATTTTTTGCACATTAAATAACTCATTTAACTGGTTAATCCCATTTGTTGACTCTCTGTTGACCAGCCACTTGAGGGTAAAACTGAGTATATTGCACTAGCCAGTATTAGCACCCAAGAGGAAAACTGAGCACACAAAAAATGCTAGTATATGACTCGAGGGTATACCTGAGTATGTCTAAATTTCCAAGGTTATACTCGAGGACGCGTGTTGCGGTGCAGAAGTGGAAGACGTGCCATTGTTGACGCGTGTCGCGGTGCAAACATGCACTAGTGGACGCGGGTCGCATTTAGGACGCGTAAGCCCCTCTCTCCCTCCCTCTGCACACAGTACGTCTCATTCTCGCTCACGCACGAAACCACGCCTCTCACGTGCCATCAACTTCTCCAAATCGAAGGAAAAACCCCAACCGCCGTACGAGCCCTGCCGGCGATGGAGAAGAAGAATGCGCCGGCGGCCATCGCCCCCGAGCCCGTCGCCTCCGAGCCCGTCGCATCTGAGCCCGTCGCATCCGAGCCCGTCGCCGCCGTGCCCGTCGCCTCCGAGCCCGTCGCCTCCGAGCCCGTCGCCTCCGAGCCCATCGCCTCCAAGCCCGTCGCCGCCGAGCCTGTTGCCTCCAAGCCCGTCACCGCTGAGCCCGTCACCGCCGAGCCCGGCACCTCAGAGCCCATCGCCGCCGAGCCCGTCGCCTCCGAGGGCGGCGCATCCAAGCGCGGCGCCTCCGTGAGCTTGGCCTCTCTCGTGGGTGACGGACCACTTCACAAGATCGGCGAATGCTTACTGGCGAATGAGGAGTACGTGGACGCCTACTCTGCTATGAGGCAAGTCTGTAGAAATTGGCGCTCAGGTTTACCTGAGCCCGACGTGCACCTGCACGAATGGATCATGGTAGACCACGCCCTTCCACGCGCCGCTGAGTTCACCTTCCTCCAACTCGGCACATCCCGCTACGTCACCATAGATCTATCGGAAGTTCGTGCAAGGTTCAAATTCCTCCAAATTCCTCCATATCTATAGGGTTAATATATTCTTATTTTCAATCTTAGTGTTGAATGTTATCTTCATCAATATATTTTAGATGCTACTTCGTCGGCTTTTGCCATGGTGTCATCGTGCTTGCCCAGAAGAACCCGCCGCACAAGATACGGCTTCTGAACCCACTCACAAAGGCATCGAACACTATGTTTGAGGCGCAGATGCCATCTGTTTTTCTGAATTCAGTCGCTGTAATCAAATCCCCGACTATGGTCTTCGTTTGCTCACATTACCCGAACGAAATTAGTTGGGTCGATGAGAGCACTCCAACTAAGGATATATATGAAGATTGGGGAGATGGTAGTTTTTCGATGGAGAACCATAGTTTGCGTTGCATTACCCCGTTCAATGGTGAACTGTATGCAATAGCTGTGGATAATTTTGAGTCCGGAAGAATAGTGTGCACCAATGTACAGTTGCAGCAGCACGCGAGCACTATCAAGATGGAGACACTAATTTCATTTCCACAACTTGGAAATGACAAGTTCTATCTTGTGAAGTCGGATGGTGATCTGCTGCTTGTATTGTTGGACAACATGCTTTTGGAGGACCAACCATTAGTGTACCGTGTGGACACTCAGAGCCGCTCTCTCCATCCGGTCAATAACATTGGCAGTCATGCCTTCTTCGTGCATTATATCCGGTGTATCTCCATCGACACCAGAGTGCACCCGACACTTCTACCTGGCTGCATCTACTACGCCGATTTGGGTTATATCAGAGAGTACATTCATGATACAAAGGCCTGGGATGAGTGGCCACGATATGTGTATAGAATGGGAAACTACGGTCTGAGAAATGAACACAGGCCATACCGTCTGGAGGATGTATTGGCCGCACACTGCAGACGGAAGGAGTTCAATGAATATTTCCTTGGGATAATGCACGAATGGGGCGACGAAGAAATATATGAGCAATGAGGAATCTTCTAGCTGGCCATACATTGCGTGCGTCTTGTATTTTTTTTCATCTTAGTTTGTCGTGAACATTAACAATGTTATTGGCTGCTTTTGGCTGCTGTATGCAGTTTATGTATTATACTTAGTTTTCTGATTATGCTTCTGTGAATTTATCATATACTAGCTTCTAGATTTGCTGCCATATTGGGCAAAAAACGACGGTCAAAAGGCAGAAATAGAAGCTTCTCTAGATTTGATACTAATTTGGTGAAAAAGACAGAGAGAGAAAGAGGGGAAAAGGTGCTCTTAAAAGGGAAAATGCCAATTTGGGCCGAGAGAGACAAAACTGAGCTCCTGCTCACGTGCAACCAAACGCTATCTCGTCCTGTCCCACGCGGTCCCTTTCTACCAGCTCCACGCGACGAGGGCCCACACGACGCTGCCCCACACGTCAGCACGGAACGGTCAACTTAACGGGAATCCTGCCGTCTGAGCTGCTGCTGCGGGTTTCAAACAAGGACTTGGGGAAAACTGAGGAAAAACTAAGGAGCTGAGGAAAATAGAAATCCCTAAAGTATTATAAATATGTCTCAGCGCTCCCACTTAATTTCTTGCAAATGCAAGCATCTTCATCGTTTCTAATGAAATCAAAAACTTTTTGACTATTTCATCTGGTGAAGATTCCAACTCCGCGATACTCACTTCATCCAATTGAAGTTCGTATACTTATCTAGTATTCCACGGACTAGCAAAACTCTTGGTTGTATCTTGTATACACCTTTAATACACACTTCTGTTAAGTAATGTATTTTGCCATCCTACTAGCATATCTCATAAAAGAAATATGTAGCGATTACTAGAATAATCCACATAGACTATAAACATTGCTACGGAAGATCTAATCTTATCGCAGTCAACTCTTTGAACTTTGTCGTAAACAGCTTTTTGACAAGTCGAACTTCTTAAAGGATATTACATCCAAGTCCATCAAATTTATAGATCTATTTACTTTCAAAAAGTATTCATCTATCTTGGATTTCATGGCGTATAGCCATTTTAACGGAATCAGGGCCCATCATAACTTATTTGTTTGTACTTGGTTTATCATTGTTCAAAATCAATCCTTTGTCCACAAATCATTTATTTGATCACAAAGTAAACCATACTTACAAGGTTCAATATGTACTTCGATCTCCATGGCTAAAACACTTTGTAGTTATGAGAGCCATGATTGTCGTGGCCGCTTCCGGAACCAATTTCCGATGCTGCGCTACTCTGATCATTATGCCCAGGTTCATAAACCTTATCAAGTTCTATTGTCCTCCCACTCAAATACTTCGCTAGAAAACAATTTCTTGGAAATAAGCAAGTAACATTAACAAACACTTTTGTCTTTTACTTCATAGTGAAAAGAATTCCCTATCAATTCTTTGGGCTAACCAACAAAGACAATCATCTGATTTTGGTTGTAAACTCTTAGACCAAAATTTAAAGAAAGGACTATTAGGGTTTATACCCATGCCATAACTTGTATGGTGTCATTTCAACGGATCATGATGATGCTCTATTTAGTATAAAAACGGTAGTCTCTAAAGCATAATCCACAAAAATATAATGGCATCAATATTTTATCTTATCATTGACCCAACAAGGTTTGGATACATCTCTTGGATACTCCATCATCACTATGATACTCCAAGAAACGTGAATTGTAGAACAATTTCATAACTCTCTTAGATGTTTGCTAAAACTAGTAATTCAAATATTTCCACTATGATCCAATCATAGATATTTGACTTTTCTATTACGATGATTTCCACTTCATGCTGAAATTTATTTGAATCCATTCAAAATGTTTCAAACTTCTTCTTTATCGAATATATCCACATATATATACTCAATTCATTGTTTGAAGTTTTCATGAAGTAGAAGAATCTCCCGCACACAACTATGCCCAGTGAACCATATACATCATCATGTATGTTTCCACTAAGTTAGTTGCCCGTTCAAATCTTCGCCTATGAACGGTATTTTAGTCATTCTCTTCAGAAAAGATTTGCAAGCGTCAAACGATTCAAAAATCAAATGACTCCAAAAATCCATTTGCATGGAGTTCCTTCATGCGTTCCTTTCTAATATGACCTAAATGGCGGTTCCACAAATAAGTGGAATTCAAATCATTTGCCTTATGGCATTTTAGCGTCAGTATTATGTTTGTGTGATTCACCATTAAGATTTTGTTATCGCCGGATTTTAGCCAAATTGGGAGATGGGCCGTGATTGAGATGGGCTTAGAGGATATGCACATAAAGTGTTTCTGAATCGGCCTCATACAAGAGTTTGGGCTAGATTGCCCGTATATCTGTACATTATGGTAGATTACGTTTCAGTTAGAATTAAGAGATAGAGTTTGGTCATACACAGTTTGGTTTATTCCAAAGATAGAAAGTCTATGGACTATAAATATGTACCTAGGGTTATTGAGAAAGGAGGACAATCACGTTCACAACAAACACAATCTAGGCGCATCGCCACCCCTTGTTTCGAGGGTTTCTTCCGGGTAAGCGTCATGCTGCCCAGATCGCATCTTGCGATCTGAGCAGTATCAGTTTATTCGTTGTTTTGTGTTGCTCGTACTGAAGCCTTGTTGATGGCGAGTAATACCGTTATCATAGATGTTTTGGGGCTAACATCGATACTTTTCTGATATGTTTGCTTAGTTATGCTGCCCCTAAATATCTAGCTGCCTTTGCACCTATCTTAGGTGTAAGGGCAGCATCTTGCCTGGTCATTATTTAGTAGATCTGATCTGTTATTGTTGTTCCTTGTTCTCCAAGGATTAGTTTGATATCCGCATGGTTAGGCCTTGTAAACGGGTTGAACGATCCAGTAGTGCGTAAGGTATGGTTTGCCGATCCAAGAGGGGTTGTTCCGGGAATCGACTCTGTGTTGGTTTTTAGGCCTCTTCTAGGACTAGTTTTCTGTTATCTTTCGTATCTGCCAGGCTCAACTACATGTAGGACGTTCCAGTTATGCGGTGAAAGCCCTAGACTGTCGTAGATCGATTTGACTTGGTATTGATAAAGCAGGATCCCCCATGTTATCGTAGATCCAATGCGAACCATGGGTCGATCGGCTCTTTGAGCCGATTCACAGGGTAACCTGAGAGCCGATCGAGGCTCGGATTTAATGTTTATGTGTCTGCCATGCAGGAAACTAATTGAAGCAATCCATCACCTTCCTGACCAGGTATAGGTCAGGTGGCACGCCCTCGCAATCGCCAGGACGTGTGCCGGATTTTTTGCGGGCCGTCGCCCGAGGGACCAGGGCCCACCAGCAGCTCTGGGAGCCTCCCGGCTCTTCGTGTTGCTCGTCGCTGCTCGCCGGTGGGTTTTGGCAGGCAACACATTCTGGCATGCCCGGTGGGACCTTCTACAGCAATTGCGTCAACATCTGCAGCTGAGATGGCGGACGAGCCAATCACGTACGAAGATCTACCTGAGGAGCACAAGAAGAAATATGATGATATTAAAGCTGTCTTCGAAGCCGATCTCATCGGCTCTTTCGAGAGGACCCGTAAACATGACATTAGGTGGAAAGGGTTCTCACCTGAAGGCGTTCTCGATGAAGTAGACATGTCTGTCCCTTCAGAGGAACGCACCAGAGCTCTGCGCCAGGAAGTTAATTACATGGTGGCTCATTCTCTACACCGTCATTCTGAGAGCCTGGTGAACGCTTTCGAGCGCATTGCGGTTCGCGTGGTTCAGGAAATCATGAAGCATCGCATCGTCCGTCGGGGCCTGCCCTAGGGACTCACTAGGGAGAAATACCGTTCTGCACTGCACCGCAATGCCATTCGCGCTTGCAGCTCCAGAGCCACAGGGTTCACCGGCATACGTCGTCTACAAGATTGGAGGCGATCCTGGCGATTACCAATTCCTGCATGAGCCGCCTAAAGAAATCCCACATGGATACGTGTGCACATACGTGCCGGACTGCAATAACTTGGCGCGCACGAACCATATTGCAGCAGGAGGGATTTCTGGAGCGGACGCCGATAAACAGGCGTGGCTAGCTAAATATGCCACCGAAACGAGTCATGAAAGCTCAGCCCCTGCAGCTCATACCGTGGAACAAATCAGTACAATCTTGAGAGACCAGTTCGGCATCCTGCCAAAGAGGAGAACAGTCGGCTATTCCAAGCCGTACCCCAACGAATATGATTTGATTCCGCTGCCGCCTAAGTATCGGCTCCCTGAGTTCTCAAAGTTCAATGGATCAGAAGGGTCTAGCTCAATTGAGCATGTGAGCCGATATTTGGCACTGTTGGGCATGATTTCAGCATCAGACCCGTTACGTGTAAGGTTTTTTTGCGCAATCTCTCACAGGACCAGCTTTTGGGTGGTACACCTCGTTGCCACCAGATTCAGTCCGGACGTGGAAGCAACTGGAAGAGCAGTTTCATGTTCGATATCACTCAGAAGCTACCGAGGCTGGCATTGCCGGTCTGGCGCAGGTGCGGCAGAAACGGGGAGAAACGGTGTCGGAATACATTCAGCGTTTCAGGACTGTCAAGAACCGATGTTATTCGGCTCGTTTAACTGAGAAAGAAGCAGTCGATCTGGCAGTGTTGGGCCTCGCAGCGCCGATCAAGGATCTGGCTTTCCAAGTGGAATACAATTCACTGGCGCACATGGTCCAGAAATTAACATTGTATGAGCAGCACCACCCGGAATTGTACCAAGAAAAGTTCAAACGCCCGATAGGACTGGTTGAGACAGAAGAAGTTGGGGAATCTAAGGAAGACCAGGAAGTAGCCGTGGCTGAATGGGCTCGGGGGCAGCTCCCGTGTCCTGCAAATGGGTGAAACAACAAGGGCCTGCGAAAGGGTTTGACTTCGATGTAAGCAAAGCTGAGCAGATATTCGATTTATTGCTTAAGGAAAAACAGCTGAAGTTACCCGAAGGCCATAAAATCCCTACGGCGCAAGAAATGAACGGGAGACCGTACTGCAAGTGGCACCACTCGTTCACCCATATCACCAATGACTGCAAAGAGTTGCGTCGGCAGATCCAAATGGCGATAGAACAAGGCCGTTTGATCCTTGGTCAGTTTGCCATGAAAGTGGACACGCAACCGTTTCCTGGCGTCAACATGGTGGAACACAATCACTCCACGAGGCGTCAGCCAGATTTCTCATTCGATGTTAACATGGCAGGGCCTGTATACCCCCGCGGCAAGGAAAAGGAGGAGGCCGGCCCACGCGACTGGCCCCGATATGATGACAGACGGTACATCACCGAGGAACAAGTGAGAAACGTGCGGTATCAACGACCGCTCTCCGCGCATCTCCTTAACAAATATGAGCGTCAGTACGACCGACGCCGGCGGTACGACATAGATGACGAAAGATATCGTCGGTCTGATGTAGACAACGGAAAATATCGTCGGTATAATAGAGACGACGAAGGATATGAGCATCGCGCTAGGGGGAAGTCAAGAGAGCAGGAAGACATGGACAGACACTGGGATTGTCCTTTCTTTAAGCACTGCTGGGATTCAGGAATGAGCCGATTGCCTACAATCGACAACTGCCCGGAATGTAGACAGCAGAAGGAGGACACAGGTGAGGTTTCAGTGTTCAAGCGTCTAGGGCCTCTCCCATCTCAGAACAGACGAGCTGAGTCATCTCGAGTGGAAGATTTCGAGGAGTCAGAAGATGAAGAAGAAGATAGATACCACCGGCCAAGGTGGTGCCCTGATGGACTCAGTCACTCCCAAAAGCGTATGGTTCAGTGGCTACGTAGCTTGGAGGAAGCCGAGGCGCAATACCTGCACACGTTGAGGAAAGCGCGGCCCGATCTGGCCGTGAAAATCCAGCAAACTTTGGAGACGGAGACTCGTCCACAGAAGAAAGAATGGCGCCCCAAACAAATAAAAGCCGATGCAAAGGCATCGGCTGGCACAAATATGGTGTTCATACTTCCGTCAGAGTTTTGTGCTCCAAGAACCGAAGAAGTGCCGGTAGCGCAGTTTGACTGCGGCCCACGACCAGTCATCTTTGAAAAGCCACAAGAGAAGAGCTACAAACATTTGAAGGCCCTGTACCTAAGAGGTTATATCAATGGGCAGCATGTCAGCAAGATGTTGGTTGACACGGGAGCGCCATTCAATATAATGCCATACTCCATGCTACAGCGTTTGGGACGCTCTAACGCAGATCTGATCAAAACCAACGTCACACTAAGCGACTTCCACGGCCAAGCATCAGAAACGCAAGGCGTTCTGAATGTGGATCTAACCGTGGGCCGAAAAACCATCCCTACATCATTCTTCATCGTCGACAGCAAAAGCACCTACGCTGTCCTGCTAGGAAGGGATTGGATTCACGCCAACTGCTGCATTCCATCCACAATGCACCAATGCCTGATACAGTGGGATGGAGATGAAGTGGAGGTCGTTCATGCAGATGACTCGATCGAGATCTCAATAGCTGGCATGAATATTTTGGATGCAGAAGACCAAGAGCCGATCTCTGGAGTCAGCTTGGACGGCTGTGAGCGCATCGAAGCTACAAAAAACGGGGTGAGGCTGGTCTTATCCACCGGCCTGACAGAGTAGCAAGAGCAAAGTCAATGGCCGTACGTGGCAAGGCCGATCCCTGCGATCGGCCCCAAAAAATAAAAAGCAATCATCTCACCTCAAGCATGTCACGTAGTCGTAGTAGGGAGACTCCCTCCCGTAGTAGAGCAAAAATAAGTTGTAAACCTTCATTGAGCAATGCAATCGAAAAGGGGGCCGATTCCAGCAATCGGCCCAAATTATCCTCACCATACGTTTTGCATGTGTTCAGCATCGATCTAGCAGGCGACGGAAAGCTAGAATATGGGTTTACATCGGCTGATGAGCTAGAAGAGATTGACATTGGTCCTGGGGATAAGCCACGACCAACCTTTATCAGCAAAAAGTTAGATCCGCATCTGAGGGGCCTGATGATAGCTTTGTTGAAAGAATACCCAGATTGCTTTGCCTGGTATTACACAGAGATGCCCGGGTTAGACAGGAGCATCATTGAGCATCGGCTCCCTCTTAAGAAAGGATTTCGGCCGTTCCAGCAGCGAGCACGACAGATGAAGGCCAAAATTTTAGAAGAAGTCAAGAAAGAGATCGAGAAAATGTTGAATGCCGAGTTCATTAGGCCATGCAGGTATGCTGAGTGGATTTCTAGTATCGTACCTGTACAGAAAAAGGACGGCCGATGGCGCGTCGCCATAGATTTTCGGGATCTCAATAGAGCCACTCCAAAGGATGAGTATCCAATGCCGGTAGCAGAGACATTGATCAATGCAGCTGCTGGTCATAAGGTTTTAAGTTTCACGGATGGCAATGCCGGCTACAACCAAATTTTTATGGCTCCAGAAGATATACACAAGACTGCATTCAGAGTACCAGGTTCGGTGGGTTTGTTTGAATATGTAGTCATGACATTTGGACTGAAAAATGCCGGCGCAACATACCAAAGAGCCATGAATTACATCTTTCATGATCTGATCGGCAAGTTGGTGGAGATTTACATTGATGACGTGGTAGTCAAGTCTGCTTTGAGAAGGACACTTGGAAGATTTGCGACGCATCCTGGACCGAACTAGAAAATTCGGGCTAAGAATGAATCCAAAGAAGTGTGCTTTTGGTGTAACGGCCGGTCAATTCTTGGGTTTCTTGGTTCATGAACGCGGAATTGAGATCGGCCTGAAAAGTCAGGAGGCAGTGTGAACAATGAAGCCACCTACCACGAAGAAGGAACTCCAGTCTCTCATCGGCAAAATCAACTTCGTCAGAAGGTTCATCTCCAATCTGTCAGGGCGAATCGAGCCGCTCATGGGATTGGTAAAAATTAAATCTGATGAGGAGATTCGCTGGGGGCAGAGCAACAGCGGGTGTTTGACGAGATTAAAGAGTATCTAACGAAGCCACCCGTGTTGGTTCCGCCCCAGCAAGACAGACCATTCTATATTTACTTGTCAGCTAACACTTCCATCGCCTCAGTGGTGGTGCAAGTTTATGATGGTCTGGAGAGAGTCGCTTTCTACCTCAGCAGAAGGATGTTGGATGCAGAGACTAGGTACCCTGAGATCGAGAAGTTGTGCCTCTGCCTATTTTTTACCTGCACCAAGCTTCGTCACATCTTGCTGTCAGCAGAAATTGTCATCATATGCAAATCAGATGTCATCAAACATATGCTGTCAGCTCCTGTGTTGAAAGGCCGACTCGGTAAGTGGATGTTTGCATTATCGGAATTTGATATCTGGTATCAGCCTGCGAAAGCAGTCAAGGGACAGGCGTTGGCCGATCTTATTGCTGAACGAATCAACACTGATATAGCAGCACTGTCTGTGCGTGCATGGGCCATGTTTTTCGATGGATCAGCTTGTGATGATGGTTGCGGCATCGGCATTCTACTCGTGTCGCCCCGGGGGGCAACATATTCCTTCTCCATCAGGCTACCTACCCCTTGCACCAACAATGTTGCTGAGTATGAAGCAATACGCAAGGGAATGGAGTTGCTTATGGAAGCCGGGGCAGAAGCAGTGGAACTTTTTGGAGACTCAAAATTGGTGATTTCCCAACTCACGGAGGAATACAAATGTGAGAGCGAGTCGCTCTTCCCATTATGGATGCTATGCCGTGAGCTGATGGCACAATTTAGGTACATAAACTTCAACTGGATCCCGAGGTCGCAAAATACCGAGGCGAACGATCTCGCACAGATGGCGTCAGGCTACAAGGACGTAGCAGGTGGAGCCGATGTTCAGGTACAGTTCCTGGAACCGGATGACTGGAGAGCCGATATCTTCAATTACTTGAAAGATCCGGCTCGGGGGGGGGGGGGCACCTAAACGGATAAGGTACAAGGCCATGAAGTATGTCCTTATTGGGGATGACATGTTCTACAGGACTTTGGAAGGGTTACTTCTCAGATGTCTGGGACCAACCGAGTCAAATCGGCTCTTACACGAGGTACACGAAGGCGCCTGTGGAACTCACCAATCGGCTCATAAGATGAAATGGTTGATCAGGCGATCGGGGTTTTATTGGCCCACCATGCTTGAGGATTGTTTTAAGTACTATAAAGGGTGTCAAGCGTGTCAGAAGTTTGGGAAAATTCAGACGGTACCCGCATCAGCAATGAACCCCATCATCAAGCCTTGGCCATTTCGAGGTTGGGGCATGGATATGATCGGCAAAATCAATCCTCCATCGAGCAAAGGCCATGTGTGGATTTTGGCAATTACAGATTATTTCACTAAATGGGTGGAGGCCGTCCCTATGAAGTCAGTGGCATCGAAAGATGTTATCAATTTCGTGAAAGAACATGTCATTCATAGATTCGGGATTCCCCAGACTATCATGACCGATGGAGGTTCGGTCTTCATTTCTCGCGAGTTTAGAAAGTTCTGCGAGGACATGGGAATTAAGTTGATCCGATCGTCTCCATATTATGCTCAAGCAAATGGGCAAGCCGAAGCGTCCAACCAGAGCCTTATCAAGCTGATTAAGAGGAAAGTCGATGAGCACCCTAGACGTTGGCACGTGGTATTGTCAGAGGCTTTGTGGGCTTATCGCATGTCATGTCATGGAGCGATAAAAACCTCGCCATACCATCTGGTCTATGGACAAGAAGCCGTATTGCCCTGGGAAATCACAGCTGGGTCGAGACGTATTACGTTTCAGAATGATTTAACAATTGAAGAATATGCAGCCCTGATGAGTGATAGCATTGAGGATCTAACGGAACTTAGACTGTGGTCGCTTGAGAAAATTAAAGAGAACAAAGTCAAGGTAGCTCGCGCATATAATAAGAAGGTGAGACCAAAGGAGTTCCACGTTGGTGATCTGGTATGGGAAGCTGTATTGCCGTTGGGGACTAAAGATGCAACGTATGGTAAATGGTCTCCAAATTGGCACGGGCCGTACAGGGTCGACCAAGTTTTAAAGGGTAACGCATACATGCTCGAGGAGCTGAGCGGTGTGAAGTTCCCAGTAGCTGTCAATGGTCAGCATCTCAAGAAATATTTCCCAAGTATGTGGGATGACGGACAGTGAAATATGGGGGCCGATGCATGAAATCGGCCAGTAAAAAAAGGGGTACAAAGCAACAGGACGCAAAGCACAGTCGATGCACAGACATCGACTTTAGACTAAAAAGCCGATGCGCAGCCATCGACTCTAGAGGTACAAGCTGTTACGAGCAGGTATCAGGTTACATGGATAAGCTCTACTGAAGGAATGCCTCGAAGGCACGGAGGGCGTCAGCACGGACACGATCCACCTCGGCGATCTCGGCCTCGTCATCTTCGTCCTCGCCCGTCACTAGCCGTTTGTTCAGGGCACGTATTTCTGCCAGATCAGTTTTCAGTTGAGCTTTGAGGCCTTCTGCTTCCTCTTGGGAGCGGGCAATAAGAGCTTCCTTATCGGAAATAAGCTGTTTGGTTGCCCGGACCCTCTCTTCATGGTCCTCCAATTCCTTTCGCAAAGTCTCAAGTTTGGCGGTGCTGACAGAGGTGTCAGTTTTGGCATCTAAGGCCGCCTTTTTCTCATTGAGCCGCTGACATTTGTCTGCAATGTCGGCTTTCAACGGAAGTTGGGCGTGGTGTAGATCGATTCTCTGACGAGCTGACTTCACCCTTGGCCTGTAGACAGACAGAGTCACAACTGGCAAAAGTTTCACCTGCAATGTTACCGGGAGATGGTGCTGGATTTCTTCAAGAACGCTCTTTACTTCCTCGGGGTCTTCGACCAACGTCTCGATCGGGGAGGAAAGCAAGGCTTTGAGACGCTGGAATTGACGTAGGACAGCGCTAGGTCGTGGTTCATCGCATGCCGTAGAAGGAGCTGGTTCGATGGATTCAGGGTCGAACGTCAGCAAGCCCAAGAGGTCACAACCCTGACAAACAGAAGCAGCGTCAGTATGCAGCAAAAGGGAAGGGTAAGCCAAATGAAAGGAGTATACCTCTCCTGAGACCAGGGGGACAGCCGATGATGAGGTAATCGGCTCTTGTGTTTCTGCTGGGAGCTTGGCCAAATTGACGACCTTGTCAACGGCACCTTTAGGGATTACTGGATCCAGGTTTGCGGAGGGCATCAGTGCTTCCTCGACTCCCCCACTAGAAGTGTCATCAGTCTGCAAAGGAGGTGATCAGCCGATGTGAGCAGCAATGGATTAGCATGAAAGATGAGCCGGGGAGAGTATGGAGGGTAATTACATTTGAAGCCTCTTGGTTTGATGAAGGGGCTTGCGGTTCCTTTCGAGTCCTCTTGGTGCTCACGCCCTGCCCCGCTTTGATTGGAGCTTGGGGGCAACAGGTTCAGGAACTGGCCTTTTCCTGGAAGCCGATGGTGGCAAATCTGGCTGGCTCGGTGTGGTGATTTTCCCAGAGTTGCCCGAGCTCGAATCCCCTCGACTGGATTGTGTTTCCTCGCTGGAGTTGTCTTCGGTGGAGGCCTATAAAAGAAGAGTTAGTAAGCACAAGCATGTTTGCAGAAACCCATAAGGATAGATGAAATCAGTCAAGGCATGGATCAACGTACGTGCAAGCTCTCTTGATCTGGAGAAGGGTTCTGGCGCTTCAAAGTTTTCCTGGCGGCTACCTTCCTCACCGTCATTCTCGCTTTGGTTCGGACTCGGGGGGCAGCTGGCCCGGAAGATACTTTGCTCTTGGAAGCCGATTTTGGTGAAATCGGCTGGCTCTGCATCACGACCTTTTTCAGGGGCGGCGAGCTTTTGCAGAAGAGGACCACAGGAGCCGGTGGGAAGAATTCAAAGGGGGAGCCGTCATCGTGTGTAGGTTCTGGACCATCTTGTTGCTGCAAGGAGGCAGAGCAAGGTTATAAAAATCCTTGTAAGCCACTTCAAGAAAATTTGCGAGTGGTAGTACCTGTTCTGCGGGGATATTATATTCAGCATCGAGTTGTTTCAGCAACGGTCCCAGAGCTCTCCTGAAGGCATGAGTTTTCCACATTGACCACCAGGTCTCAAAACCATCGGTTGACGAGGTGAAAGAGAGGTTGTTAGGGACTGGGATGGCTAGAGCATCAAAGAAAGAGTAACACCTCTGACCGGTGAGGAGATCGGGCAAGTCAGCTCTGCTCTCTGTTAAGTGGTGGAGGAAGAAATGGGGAGACACCGGCCCAAGACCAAACTGCCGGGCTGCTACGACCGGCTGATAGGACTCATAACCAGGTTTGATTATTCTGTTTGATGTGCTCATGCCAACTGGAAGGAAGCAGGGACGGATCATGGTGGAATACAATTGCCGGGTGCTGGTGTCATCGGCAAAGCTGTCTAGCCTGAAGGAGATTGGGTTTTCAAAATTTTCAGATTCCGTGTAAGGAAAGAAGAGAGGATTATCCAGGCCTTGGAACAAAATGCTGAACCACTTTGATGCTTCCTTGGGGATCAGTTTACTACCTGGAAGACTATACAAGGCTTGGCCGTAGCTAGTGCATCGGATCTGCTTCCCGTTAGCATCTGGAAAGATGCAAGTGGCCAAAAGTGGGAAGTTTGGGATATGGTTCTGGAAATATAGCTGAGCCCATAGCTGAATAAACCACCAGGGACCTCCTGTTTTGACTGTTTGTTGGGAAGTTAATTTGACGGACATTAGTTGGA
Source organism: Lolium perenne (assembly GCF_019359855.2). Classification (NCBI taxonomy): domain Eukaryota; kingdom Viridiplantae; phylum Streptophyta; class Magnoliopsida; order Poales; family Poaceae; genus Lolium; species Lolium perenne. The sequence goes on from NC_067250.2 coordinate 135,626,725, forward strand.
GATATCGATAGACCTCTCCAAGGAACAGTTTGCCGATGCCAAGGTGGGTGCCTCTGGCAAGTTCATAGGCCAAGGGAAGATAATTCTTGGTCGGAGCAAGTGAAGGGCCACAGAATATGAAGTGTTCCAACCAGAAATTTAGGAAGGCCGTGTGTTCTTTCTCTGTTATAGGGCCTTTATTTTTCATGTGGCGTCGAAGGTAAGCACCCCAGTTTGTGCACTTTTGTTTGGAAGAGAGCTTGAAAGGGACCCTTGGCAGCATAAAAGCAGAGGGGCTGGGGGATGTAACGTCTAGGCCAGTGATCATTACCACATCTAGCAGAGTTGGTGTCATGGGGTCGTGGCCAAACATGAAGCAGTTCAGAGCATCAGACCAGAAGTAGCCGATGGTTTTTAGAAGGTTTTCATGCTTCTCAAGGGGAGACAATAACAAGGACAGAGCATCGGCTATTCCTGTGGTTTCCCATTTGGATTGGTAAGTTTTGGATACTCTACTGTACCAGCAAACCCAATCTTCAGGAGGGTTAGGCCAGGCTCGTAAGCAGTCGGCCCAAGAAGTTAGATCTAAATTTTGGTTCACGAAGGGGATCCTATTTGCCTCGCAAGAAATCAGATGGGCAGGGCTCTCGATAGTACGGGGGCCAAGACAAAGAGAGTTTGGAAGAGAAGGATGCGGCAACAGAATGTCTGATACCTAAAATTAATGGTGGAATAAGGCATTAATTCAGATGTTTGCTATTAGTTCTAACACTATGCTCGGATGGCGAGGGGTAGTTAAAGATTACCTTCAGGCCAGAGACCGTTGCGTTGGCGTTGGACGATTCCGCCATCTGATTCGCTGGCGGAGATGAATCTGCGCGGTTGGGGATCTAGGATTTGCGTTGCCGCGAGTTGAATCTGTTCGATGGGCAATTGGAGATCTGAGTTTGGTCCTTTTGACGAGGGTCACAGGTTACCGTTTGAATTTGGGGAATGTCCGCTTGGACCTGTCTAAATGGGTAACTGAGTCTGGCCTTACTGGCGTTTTATGGTAAAAGACCGATGCGTTGCTATCGGCTCTTTGTGCGTTGACCTACTTTGACAATCGGAAAAATCAGACATAGAAGCATTCTTCATTGATTAAAAGAGGGTTTTTACAATAAGAGCCGATTGCTCACAAAAGGGAGATCTACTACCTAATGTACTACTACTAGCCCTATTCTAGTAGTCCCTAATCTAGGGGCCGGTGCCGTCGCTGCCGTCGCTGCCCTCGTCGTCGCCGTCCTCGCTGCCATTGGCGTTGCTGCCGGCGATGGCTTCGTCGCTGCTGCTGAAGCCGTCGGCAGGGGCTTCTTCTTCTTCTTCTTCGTCGTCGTCGTCGTCCTCCGACCCGGCGCGGAAGCGCTTCGCCGGCGGGTATTCATCGGAGGAGGTGCCGTCCTCCGTTTCATCCTCTTCGTCGAAGGAGATGTCTTCGCCCCATGGGAAGGCGTCGTCGTCGCTCTCTTCCTCCAACTCCCCGTCAACGAGGAACTGGAGGTTATCCTCCCCGTCGGTCAAGGATTCATCGTCCTCTGACCTGACGGCGAAGTCCCAATCCGCCTCGTCCCACCACAGTGGGGCGCGGGCCTCGTACGCCGCTATCGGGTCGTACTCCGGCGTCGGCTCACGGGAGGAGGAGGATTGGGAGGAGAGGCCCGAAGAGCAGGAGACAGAGGAGAAGTCCATGGTTGCAGAGGAGGGGAGTTTCGATTGCTAAATGCAGAACAAGAGGATGAGGAGGCAAACTGCTCGGATGAGGTTAAATAAAGGGGATGCAGTGGAAGATGATTCAATGCTGTGGCAGTTTTCGAGGATGCGGTGCCAAAACTGTCAAATCGTGCAGTACGGAGAAGTTGAGAAGGCAAGGCATCATGATGGAAGGGCACTGTAGCGGTTCTGCTCTGCAACGCGTAACCTGATGAAGGGAAAATAGAGTGGTTTTGGAATTATTATTGCCAAAACCAGGGGGGCATGTGTTATCGCCGGATTTTAGCTAAATTGGGAGATGGGCCGTGATTGAGATGGGCTTAGAGGATATGCACATAAAGTGTTTCTGAATCGGCCTCGTACGAAAGTTTGGGCTAGATTGCCCGTATATCACATTATGGTAGATTACGTTTCAGTTAGAACTAGCTTGGTGACCCGCGCATTTGCGCGGCTAGATTTATTTTATAATAGTTTCCCTGATGGTGCATTGTCTTCCTATATTTATCACAAACTAAATCCAAATATATGTGGCTTATACTTAAACATTGTGTTCTCTTCATGCACGTATCAGTGTTCATAATATTTTTGTTTTTTGGCATTAATTCTGTATAGGTCTTCCCATAAACCAAAATACAGCGTATGTCTACTTGAATGCACTTAAATGAGCAATTCCTCATACCTTGATAAGACAACAACCCTTTTATTAGATTGTACAATACACTCGTTTAAATACACATACATTGAAATGGATTTTTCTTCTTACCCAACATACTACATGTTTATTTCCAGCATGGCACTTGGCTGCTAATTAATTTCAGCTAACCTGAACAATCTGAGACAGAGCTAGCTCATACAGACATTTATCTGCAAGCAAAAAAAAAGCAAGAAGTAATTGCTACCTGACATTTGCCCAAATAATTTTACTTAAATTATATTGCCACGTGCTCCAAAAACCACTACGTAAAATGATCCATAAATAAACAATGTATTGTTTTACGTGAACATACTGAGCAAGTAGAAATCGATGGCAAACACTTTGTTGTAAAAAAGAGATTGGTGGTAGTTTCCACTCAGATACATCTGTAATAAAGGGAGTTTTGTGTGCAGCATACTAACCAAAAAGATGATCATTTGAAATTTTGTGGCATTATCAGTGGAGCGGTCTAAAAATAAAATAATATGTAATATGTAGACAAAGAACCGTTGAAATTACACTTCATTGTGAAATATTTTACCTTCTGGGTTCAGTTCAGACACATCTTCTACCATGCATCATGCCAACCCAACTCACCAGGCGACCATGACTTATGTGAGTAATACAACAGATATAAACTCAATAATCAGATACAAAAGTATACGATTAAACACGGCGCACTTACACACAGATCATAACTTTGTATGTGTTTTCCAAAATGTATCGCTCTTCTGGCAGTATTTTAAGAATAGATTTAAACACCATATCTGAATTTCTTCATCTTCCAAAATTTACACATCTCTAAAAGTCAAAACGAAAGAATTCAAAATATTTCTAATGACATGTACACTTTATTAAATATTTTACCCAATCCGCTAAACATCATACATGTTTTTTGCAGAGAGATAAGCATTATAGAATGCTATTTTTTCAAATCATGCACTTATCAATCCTGCTTAATTTTTAAAGAAATGCCTCAACATTTTCCCACTCTGATGATTTACATGAGAGCTCAGTAAACATGCATAGTATTGTTTCACTACAGATCTAGGAACGGAACTAATGTTTTGAGAAATAGAAAAAGAATGCAAGAAGTAAAAGTTACCTGACATGTGCCCAAAAGATTTTAATCAAACTCTATTTTCATGTATTCCGTAAACCGTTATCCAAAAGATTGTGACACCTGTAAAACTAAAGAACATACATGTAACGTTCTACATTAACCGTAGTTGTTGCATGTTGGCTTGTAAGTGAACATTTTGGCATTTAATTGAATATTTTGTTGCATGATATAAGCCAATAGTCAAAATAAGCCTAAAACAGTAGTTATTGCATTCCTTTACTTCTTCCCGTCTTCTATGTTGTGTGCATTCTCGCCAGGAAGATTGGTTTTAGTAGCCATTCAGAAAATCTTCAAGTTAGAGATTATTACATGCAAATAGTTCTGTGCAACAAACCAAAAAATAGAGACAGTTATGAAATTTAATATCATCGTCGCTGGAGAGAATTTAAAGGTAGAAACTCGGGAAAAACATTTAAGAGGATAACCTTACCATCAATTTTGTATCTCTTGGTTGCTGCAAAGAGTATTTATCAAGAGGCCACCTTCTTGATATATTGAATACATACTATTCTTTCTAGTACAATCAGAGGTTTAGCCATCAGAGTAGAACATGGTTTGTGATTCCCAAAATACTCGCATCCTATCGAATCATTGAGTGAAAGTAAACTGAAAACAGAGAACATATTTCCTTGAAACAGTGAATATATTTGCTGGAACTGAAGCTTCAAAATCAGTCATATAGAACATGTGAATCTTGTCTGAGGCCAGCCTAGTAGTAGAGATCCGATCTTGAATTAAAGAACACGCATCATGAAATACCCCAAAGCATGTCAATGCATACACATACGCATGCAGCTTAGTACAACAATATAACATATGATGCAATAAAGAGAAGACATACCTCCACCCAGGATTTAATGGAAGATCAGATCGTTTTCTTGCATAGCAGGAGCGAAATTTGGGTGAATTAATTTGCATACTACTACTCTCACGTCTCATCATGTTGGCACAATGGTTATACTCAGCAGTTCGCAATTACTCCTGCTAGTTTTTGTCCCTGTTGAATTCTCATCAACATTCTCTGTGGTATCCCGTGCTGCAAACTCCACAGAATAAACGTTAATATCTAAGAAACATTTCATATAAGATTTGTTCTATCTGAATCAATTGAAGCCTGTGGAGGGTGGTGCTCTCGTTCGGCAGTTGACTAATCGGAGAGCCAACCCCGGCACGCATGCTAGTAGACGTAACGGAGGATGCACGTGTGGTGCACAGTGTGCATCAGCTGTTGAACTAATAATATTTACTGTCAGAACTAAAGATTTATTTAGCCAGTTTACTAACACAGATGTTTTGCACTTCCAAACCAGTCTATCTTGAGAAAATGGTGCAGGTAACATCAACGTTTTGTGCTGGTGTTAGAGATAAACTGTACCATAATTAAAAATAATTATTGGAAGAATATTCTAGGACCAATTTACTTGCCTGGCAAGGAAATAACCATCGTGGTAGATTCAACCGCTGGACTGCAGAGAGGAAGGGAATTAGATGTACACTACTACTACATGTAGGTGCATTAGTACTCACGCGGGCAGCCTGCTAAACTCCAGAAGACGCCGCTAGCAAGAAAAGCAGACTCGCGGCCGCTCTGCAGTGATGATTAGCAGACAACGTCTGAGAGATCGGGCTGGACGCAGCGCACGTCGCTTGCATCCTTAACTTAGTGAAGAGCTAGATCGAACATTGATACCCGCAATTTGGGGATAGCATGTCTGGATCTTACCTTATTTTAATCACGGATCGTAGAGAGTTTAGATCGATTGTAGTCGATCAAATATTGCAGAAGCGGATGACGGCATGGAGAATATTGACGCGGCGAGGAGGGCAATAAGAGCCGCGGTAGGGTTAGTCGACGCCGCGTTGGTTGGGACGGCGCTGAAGGAGGTTGAGCAGTACATGTTTTTCCGTGGGTTTATTTATCTTTTTTCTTCATCATGATGAGCTGCTGTAGAGACGCGGAGGAGAAGTAAATCATTACCGTTGTTCCGTGGTTGATTATTCCTACCTAATCTCCATCGTTGGTTGTCTTGTACTTTAATTACCGAATCTCCATCGTTGGTTGTCTTGTACTTTAATTATATAATAGATTAAGAGATAGAGTTTGGTCGTACACAGTTAGGTTTATTCCAAAGATAGAAAGTCTATGGACTATAAATATGTACCTAGGGTTATTGAGAAAGGAGGACGATCACATTCACAACAAACACAATCTAGGCGCATCGCCACCCCTTGTTTCGAGGGTTTCTTCCGGGTAAGCGTCATGCTGCCCAGATCGCATCTTGCGATCTGAGCAGTATCAGTTTATTCGTTGTTTTGTGTTGCTCGTACTGAAGCCTTGTTGATGGCGAGTAATACCGTTATCATAGATGTTTTGGGGCTAACATCGATACTTTTCTGATATGTTTGCTTAGTTATGCTGCCCCTAAATATCTAGCTGCATTTGCACCTATCTTAGGTGTAAGGGCAGCATCTTGCCTGGTCTTTATTTAGTAGATCTGATCTGTTATGGTTGTTCCTTGTTCTCCAAGGATTAGTTTGATATCCGCATGGTTAGGCCTTGCAAACGGGTTGAACGATCCAGTAGTGCGTAAGGTATGGTTTACCGATCCAAGAGGGGTTGTTCCGGGAATCGACTCTGTGTTGGTTTTTAGGCCTCTTCTAGGACTAGTTTTCTGTTATCTTTCGTATCTGCCAGGCTCAACTACGTGTAGGACGTTCCAGTTATGCGGTGAAAGCCCTAGACTGTCGTAGATCGATTTGACTTGGTATTGATAAAGCAGGATCCCCCATGTTATCGTTGATTCAATGCGAACCATGGGTCGATCGGCTCTTTGAGCCGATTCACAGGGTAACCTGAGAGCCGATCGAGGCTCGGATTTAATGTTTACGTGTCTGCCATCCAGGAAACTAATTGAAGCAATCCATCACCTTCCTGACCAGGTATAGGTCAGGTGGCACGCCCTCGCAATCGCCAGGACGTGTGCCGGATTTTTTGCGGGCCGTCGCCCGAGAGTCTGGCCTTACTGGCGTTTTATGGTAAAAGACCGATGCGTTGCTATCGGCTCTTTGTGCGTTGACCTACTTTGATAATCGGAAAAATCAGACATAGAAGCATTCTTTATTGATTAAAAGAGGGTTTTTACAATAAGAGCCGATTGCTCACAAAAGGGAGATCTACTACCTAATGTACTACTACTAGCCCTATTCTAGTAGTCCCTAATCTAGGGGCCGGTGCCGTCGCTGCCGTCGCTGCCCTCGTCGTCGCCGTCCTCGCTGCCATTGGCGTTGCTGCCGGCGATGGCTTCGTCGCTGCTGCTGAAGCCGTCGGCAGGGGCTTCTTCTTCTTCTTCGTCGTCGTCGTCGTCCTCCGACCCGGCGCGGAAGCGCTTCGCCGGCGGGTATTCATCGGAGGAGGTGCCGTCCTCCGTTTCATCCTCTTCGTCGAAGGAGATGTCTTCGCCCCAGGGGAAGGCGTCGTCGTCGCTCTCTTCCTCCAACTCCCCGTCAACGAGGAACTGGAGGTTATCCTCCCCGTCGGTCAAGGATTCGTCGTCCTCTGACCTGACGGCGAAGTCCCAATCAGCCTCGTCCCACCACAGTGGGGCGCGGGCCTCGTACGCCGCTATCGGGTCGTACTCCGGCGTCGGCTCACGGGAGGAGGAGGATTGGGAGGAGAGGCCCGAAGAGCAGGAGACAGAGGAGGAGTCCATGGTTGCAGAGGAGGGGAGTTTCGATTGCTAAATGCAGAACAAGAGGATGAGGAGGCAAACTGCTCGGATGAGGTTAAATAAAGGGGATGCAGTGGAAGATGATTCAATGCTGTGGCAGTTTTCGAGGATGCGGTGCCAAAACTGTCAAATCGTGCAGTACGGAGAAGTTGAGAAGGCAAGGCATCATGATGGAAGGGCACTATAGCGGTTCTGCTCTGCAACGCGTAACCCGATGAAGGGAAAACAGAGTGGTTTTGAAATTATTATTGCCAAAACCAGGGGGCATGTGTTATCGCCGGATTTTAGCTAAATTGGCAGATGGGCCGTGATTGAGATGGGTTTAGAGGATATGCACATAAAGTGTTTCTGAATCGGCCTCGTACGAGAGTTTGGGCTAGATTGCCCGTATATCACATTATGGTAGATTACGTTTCAGTTAGAATTAAGAGATAGAGTTTGGTCGTACACAGTTAGGTTTATTCCAAAGATAGAAAGTCTATGGACTATAAATATGTACCTAGGGTTATTGAGAAAGGAGGACGATCACATTCACAACAAACACAATCTAGACGCATCGCCACCCCTTGTTTCGAGGGTTTCTTCCGGGTAAGTGTCATGCTGCCCAGATCGCATCTTGCGATCTGAGCAGTATCAGTTTATTCGTTGTTTTGTGTTGCTCGTACTGAAGCCTTGTTGATGGCGAGTAATACTGTTATCATAGATGTTTTGAGGCTAACATCGATACTTTTCTGATATGTTTGCTTAGTTATGCTGCCCCTAAATATCTAGCTGCCTTTGCAGCTATCTTAGGTGTAAGGGCAGCATCTTGCCTGGTCTTTATTTAGTAGATCTGATCTGTTATGGTTGTTCCTTGTTCTCCAAGGATTAGTTTGATATCCGCATGGTTAGGCCTTGCAAACGGGTTGACCGATCCAGTAGTGCGTAAGGTATGGTTTGCCGATCCAAGAGGGGTTGTTCTGGGAATCGACTCTCTGTTGGTTTTTAGGCCTCTTCTAGGACTAGTTTTCTGTTATCTTTCGTATCTGCCAGGCTCAACTACGTGTAGGATGTTCCAGTTATGCGGTGAAAGCCCTAGACTGTCGTAGATCGATTTGACTTATTGATAAAGCAGGATCCCCCATGTTATCGTTGATCCAATGCGAACCATGGGTCGATCGGCTCTTTGAGCCGATTCACAGGGTAACCTGAGAGCCGATCGAGGCTCGGATTTAATGTTTACGTGTCTGCCATCCAGGAAACTAATTGAAGCAATCCATCACCTTCCTGACCATGTATAGGTCAGGTGGCACGCCCTCGCAATCGCCAGGACGTGTGCCGGATTTTTTGCGGGCCGTCGCCCGAGAGTCTGGCCTTACTGGCGTTTTATGGTAAAAGACCGATGCGTTGCTATCGGCTCTTTGTGCGTTGACCTACTTTGACAATCGGAAAAATCAGACATAGAAGCATTCTTCATTGATTAAAACAGGGTTTTTACAATAAGAGCCGATTGCTCACAAAAGGGAGATCTACTACCTAATGTACTACTACTAGCCCTATTCTAGTAGTCCCTAATCTAGGGGCCGGCGCCGTCGCTGCCCTCGTCGTCGCCGTCCTCGCTGCCATCGGCGTTGCTGCCGGCGATGGCTTCGTCGCTGCTGCTGAAGCCGTCGGCAGGGGCTTCTTCTTCTTCTTCGTCGTCGTCGTCGTCCTCCGACCCGACGTGGAAGCGCTTCGCCGGTGGGTATTCATCGGAGGAGGTGTCGTCCTCCGTTTCATCCTCTTCGTCGAAGGAGATGTCTTCGCCCCAGGGGAAGGCGTCGTCGTCGCTCTCTTCCTCCAACTCCCCGTCAACGAGGAACTGGAGGTTATCCTCCCCGTCGGTCAAGGATTCATCGTCCTCTGACCTAACGGCGAAGTCCCAATCTGCCTCATCCCACCGCAGTGGGGCGCGGGCCTCGTACGCCGCTATCGGGTCGTACTCCGGCGTCGGCTCACGGGAGGAGGAGGATTAGGAGGAGAGGCCCGAAGAGCAGGAGACAGAGGAGGAGTCCATGGTTGCAGAGGAGGGGAGTTTCGATTGCTAAATGCAGAACAAGAGGATGAGGAGGCAAACTGCTCGGATGAGGTTAAATAAAGGGGATGCAGTGGAAGATGATTCAATGCTGTGGCAGTTTTCGAGGATGCGGTGCCAAAACTGTCAAATCGTGCAGTACGGAGAAGTTGAGAAGGCAAGGCATCATGATGGAAGGGCACTGTAGCGGTTCTGCTCTGCAACGCGTAACCCGATGAAGGGAAAATAGAGTGGTTTTGAAATTATTATTGCCAAAACCAGGGGGGCATGTGTTATCGCCGGATTTTAGCCAAATTGGGAGATGGGCCGTGATTGAGATGGGCTTAGAGGATATGCACATAAAGTGTTTCTGAATCGGCCTCGTACGAGAGTTTGGGCTAGATTGCCCGTATATCACATTATAGTAGATTACGTTTCTTCCGGGTAAGCGTCATGCTGCCCAGATCGCATCTTGCGATCTGAGCAGTATCAGTTTATTCGTTGTTTTGTGTTGCTCGTACTGAAGCCTTGTTGATGGTGAGTAATACCGTTATCATAGATGTTTTGGGGCTAACATCGATACTTTTCTGATATGTTTGCTTAGTTATGCTGCCCCTAAATATCTAGCTGCCTTTGCACCTATCTTAGGTGTAAGGGCAGCATCTTGCCTGGTCTTTATTTAGTAGATCTGATCTGTTATGGTTGTTCCTTGTTCTCCAAGGATTAGTTTGATATCCGCATGGTTAGGCCTTGCAAACGGGTTGAACGATCCAGTAGTGCGTAAGGTATGGTTTGCCGATCCAAGAGGGGTTGTTCCGGGAATCGACTCTGTGTTGGTTTTTAGGCCTTTTCTAGGACTAGTTTTCTGTTATCTTTCGTATCTGTCGGGCTCAACTACGTGTAGGACGTTCCAGTTATGCGGTGAAAGCCCTAGACTGTCGTAGATCGATTTGACTTGGTATTGATAAAGCAGGATCCCCCATGTTATCGTAGATCCAATGCGAACCATAGGTCGATCGGCTCTTTGAGCCGATTCACAGGGTAACCTGAGAGTCGATCGAGGCTCGGATTTAATGTTTACGTGTCTGCCATGCAGGAAACTAATTGAAGCAATCCATCACCTTCCTGACCAGGTATAGGTCAGGTGGCACGCCCTCGCAATCGCCAGGACGTGTGCCGGATTTTTTGCGGGCCGTCGCCCGAGGGACCAGGGCCCACCAGCAGCTCTGGGAGCCTCCCGGCTCTTCGTGTTGCTCGTCGCTGCTCGCCGGTGGGTTTTGGCAGGCAACAGATTTATAATAACTTATCCATCGTACATGAAGTAATGTCATAATTTGATCAACTCATTGTTTTCATCTGACCAGAACAAAATAACAATTATTAAGTTCTTTATTATAAATTCTAAGTGCTAGGTAGAATTCCAACGACAAACATAATAACACCTTATTATGTTCCAGACGTGTATTATTACCATATTCCTTATCAGTCACTTAGGCCATCATTTTCTTGTATTGTGTTGTATTGTATAACATCTCATACCAACCAATCTGGTACAAATACCCAAGAATTTCTTTATGTGACCAAACAAGGAATACATCCATAACATGTATATCATTTATATACACCTGAGCTAGACTTTCTAGTCTTTTCTTTCTTTCTGCCAAAATAACTTTTGTAGTTTCTCTTTTAGCTTTCCTCATTCTCAGAAAACACTTCACCTTCAATAACTTCTAGGTTTGTTGGTCAAATACCAATAACCTTGAGGTTCTTACTTTGAAGTTGATCTTCATATGACAAGTGTTTCAGATTTCACTATTAGTAACTTTGTAATATGATGAACAATTTCACTCATAATTTTATCCATTATTTCATGACGACTTTCCGAGACCATGTCTGTACATGCTAGGCTCGTAAAGTTTAACCTTAGTTCGCATGTGCAAATCTGGCTTGCACCCATTGTATGTACACGTCGAATCTATACCTCAGTATTCGAAACGACGAGTCTTAGCAACGGTGCATACTAAGGATGATTAATTTATGGATATGCGAATATCATTAGTGCCCCAATAGTTGGAGGATTGGGACGTCTGGCATCTTCAACCTTCGTACATTCCCATAAAATTTATGAGTTTATGTAGTCTCACCAAATTATATTCTATCACCTTGCAATAAGGTCTTAGATATCACATATATCTCATACCTTGATTATTTCTGAAAACTAAATTTTCAGCTCCTTACTTTTCAAACAGATTTGAACTTCAAGTTTCACGGAGACAAGATGACTTTAGGTACTAATTGAAACCATAGTTCTTTGAATCAACAATGTGAGGTTTACTTAAACTTTGCAATAGGACTTAAACATTTCTTGATTCTTTAACAATACGGTACCAGTCCGTAAAGTTTCTTGTCAGATTTTAACAGTATTTCTATCTCAATTACAAGACTAGCGCATGGTAGAAAAACGGATGCCAATACTACAAAATTAATTCAAAATACTACTCAGACTATGTTTATGATAATTAGTTCATGTTTTAATCTAATTTCTAATGAACTCCCACTTAATACAACATCCCTCATAGTTGTTAAGTTGTACACGATCCAAATCCACTACACCAAAACCGATCATCACGTGAGATGATGTAGCTTCAATGGTGAACATCAATATGTTGATCATATCATCCATATGACTCGTGTTCAACCTTTCGGTTTCCTGTGTTCCGAGGCCATGTCTGTACATGCTAGGCTCGTCAAGCAAACCCAAGTATTCTGCGTGTGCAACATGGCTTACACCCGTTGTATGTAATCGTTGAGTCTAACACATCCGATCATCACGAGATGTTTCGAAACGACGAACTATATCAACGGTGCATACGAGGGGAGAACACTTTATTATCTTGATTTTAATGTGAGGGATCATCTTATAATGCTACCGTCGCGTTCTAAGCAAAATAAGATGCATAAAGGATTAACATCACATGCAATTCATATGTGATATGATATGGCCCTTTAGTCTTTGCGCCTTCGATCTTCATCTCCAAAGCACGGACATGATCTCCATCATCAACGGGCATGATCTCCATCATCGTCGGTGTAGCGTCAAGGTCCATGGCGCCGTCTTCATGGTTGTTCACCTCATGTAGCAACTATTACAACTACTTTTAAATACTACTCAACATGAAATTTAAAGACAACCATAAGGCTCCTACCGGTTGCCACAATACAATAATGATCATCTCATACATATTCATCATCACATCATGGCCATATCACATCACCAAACCCTGCAAAAACAAGTTAGACGTCTCTAATTGGTTTGCATATTTTACGTGGTTTAGGGTTTTCGAGTAAGATCCAATCTACCTACGAACATGAACCACAACGGTGATACTAGTGTTGTCAATAGAAAGATTAAATTGAATCTTCACTATGGTGGGAGAGGCAGACACCCGCAAAGCCACTTATGCAATACAAGTTGCATGTCGAACGTGGAGCAAGTCTCATGAACGCGGTCATGTAAAGTTAGCCCGAGTCGCTTCATCCCACCATGCCACAAAGATGCAAAGTACTCGAACTAAAGACAACAAAGCATCAACGCCCACAAAACAATTGTGTTCTACTCGTGCAACCAATCTATGCATAGACACGGCTCTGATACCACTGATAGGATTCGTAGCATAGAAAACAAAAAAATTCCTACCGCGAGAACGCAATCCAAGCCAAGAAGCAATCTAGAAGACGGTAGCAACGAGGGGATGAACGAGACTAAACCTTGAAGATTTCCAAAGCCTACGAGATTAGATCTCGTTGTTGCAGAAGATGATCACTTGCCGCTTTCAAAAGCGCGTAGGAGATCTTGACGGTGCCACAATCGGGCATCACCTCCGTACTCGGTCACACGTTTGGTGTTGATGACGATGTCCTTCTCCCCGTTCCAGCGGGCAGCGGAAGTAGTAGATCCTCCTCGGAATCCCGGCAGCACGACGGCGTGGTGGTGGTGGTGGTGGAGAACTCCGGCAGGGCTTCGCCTATGCGCTGCGGGAGTATTATGTGGAGGAGGAGAGGCTAGGGTTTGGAGAGAGGGGGTGGCTAGGGCGCCGGCTATGGGCAGCCCTAGGTGGTGCGGCCAAGAGTGGCTGCCCCTCCCTCTCCTCCTCATTATATTGGTGGAAATCCCCAAGAGTTGTAGTCCAAGTCTTCGAATAAGACCCCAACAACAAAAACTCCCATAGGTGGGAAACCTACTCAAGGGGGGAGTCCTACCCAAGGTGGGACTCCCACCTTTCCCTTAGGTGGGGTGGCCGGCCACCTATGGTGGAGTCCACCTGGGACTCCACCCCCTTAGGGTTGGCCGGCCAAGCTTGGTGGAGTCCCTCGGGACTCCGCCTTCCATAATGATTTCTTCCGGACTTTTCTAGAACCTTCTAGAACCTACCATAAATGCACCGGATCATTTCCAAACTTGGAATATGACTTCCTATATATGAATCTTATTCTCCGGACCATTCCGGACCTCCTCGTGATGTCCTGGATCCCATCCGAGACTCCGAACAAAACTTCGAACTCCATTCCATATTTCCATATCTACTTAAACGACATCAAACCTTAAGTGTGTCACCCTACGGTTCGCGAACTATGTAGACATGGTTGAGACTTCTCTCCGACCAATAACCAATAGCGGGATCTGGAGATCCATAATGGCTCCCACATATTCAACGATGACTTTAGTGATCGACTAAACCATTCACATACGATACCGATTCCCTTTGTCACGCGATATTTTACTTGTCCGAGGTTTGATCATCGGTATCTCTATACCTCGTTCAACCTCGTCTCCTGACAAGTAATCTTTACTCGTACCATGATATGTCATCTCTTATGAACCATTCATATGCTTGCAAGCTAATTAGATGACATTCCACCGAGAGGGCCCAGAGTATATCTATCCGTCATCGGGATGGACAAATCCCACTGTTGATCCATATGCCTCAACTCATATTTTCCGGATACTTAATCCCACCTTTGTAACCACCCATTTACGCAGTGGCGTTTGATGTAATCAAAGTACCCTTCCGGTATAAGTGATTTACATGATCTCATGGTTGAAAGGACTAGGTAACTATGTATCGAAAGCTTATAGCAAATAACTTAATGACGTGATCTTATGCTACGCTTAATTGGGTGTGTCCATTACATCATTCACATAATGACATAACCTTGTTATTAATAACATCCAATGTTCATGATCATGAAACTATGATCATCTATTAATCAACAAGCTAGTTATAGAAGAGGCTTACTAGGGACTCCTTGTTGTTCACATAACACACACGTATCAATGTTTCGGTTAATACAATTATAGCATGGTATGTAAACATTATCATAAACACAAAGATATATAATAATAACCATTTTATTATTGCCTCTTGGGCATATCTCTAACAGTCTCCCACTTGCACTAGAGTAAATAATCTAGTTTACATATGTAAAGATATAACACCTTGGCCTTCCGGTGCTTTATCATGTTTTGCTCACGGGAGAAGTTTTAGTCAATGGATCTGACATGCTCAGAAACGTATGTATTTTGCAATTCATTTGCGTCTCAACGCATCACTCATTTTCCAAATGAGTCGGCATTAAATATGTTTGGTCTTCTGGTGGAACCTTAATTCCGCGGTCCGAAATATGTCACTAATATTGTCATACACAATATAGCTTCAAAGTTCTGACACTATCGGAACTACACCAAGTTCTCAAAGAACTCTTCGACTTAAACATCCTCAGTCATTAAGTGGCACTCGCGGGTGGTGTGGTTGGGGGGTTCTTGCCGCTGTGGTACTTGCACAACACATCGAGCATTTGCTCAAAGGTGAACTTCGGCTTCTAGGGCCGGTCCTGCTTCTGGCGCCGGCTGCCGCCAGCCGCCGGATGGTCCGACACGGCTGCCACATGGGTGGAACCGTATCGACGGTCCGGCTGGTCGCTGTGCCGCTTGCCGCGGTAGTTGTCCCGCCGGCTGCCACGAGAGGCGCCCTCGGCCGGCTTGTTCTTGGCCGCCCTGTGGTTATCCCGCCTGGACGGAGCCGGTGAAGCTTCAGCCGGAGCCTTGCCGGCTTCCTCAGCCAGTGCGTACTTGTCCGCGATGGCCATGAGGGAGGCCATGGTCTTGGGCTCGCTGCGGCGCAGCTTGTGCCACAGCATGGTGTTGGGCCGGCAGCCGCCCATGAAGAAGCTGATTGCTTGGATCTCGTGCACACCCTCGCAGGAGTTGCGCATTTCGCACCAGCGCGTTAGGTACGCGCGATCCGTCTCGTCCGGGCCCTGCTTGCACATCTCCAGCTGCTGGGGGCGACCCGGCCGGCGGTAGGTGCTGGTGAAGTTGCTGACGAAGGCTTCCTCGAAATCCAGCCAGCCGTTGATGCTACCGGCTGGCAGGTTGTTGAGGCAGGTTCGGGCGGAGCCGACCAGCATCAGGGGGGAGTAGCGTACCGCCCAGCGCTTGTTTCCCCTGGCGATGCCGACTGCGGTGGAGTAGTCCAGCAGCCAGTCCTCCGGCTTGGCAGTGCCGTCGTACTTGGGGGTGTCGCGGGGGAGCACGAAGCCGTCGATCATGGGCTCGTTGGCTATGCGTGGCCCGAAGCACTTTGGGCCGGCTGGCCCTTCTTCGTCCGCGATGCGGGTTTGTACGAGCCGATCGAGGCGGTCTCGGGCGTCAACCAGCTCGACGCGTGGGCCCATCCGGGAGCGTGTCGGCTGGCGAGCGCCGCTTGCTTCTGGAGCCGGCCGGTGCTGGCGTCTTGGCGCTGGCTGCTCGGAGTCTTGCTCCTGGTTCCGGCTTGGTGGGGGCCGGCTGCGGCCGCTGTTGCCGCTTCCCGGCCGGCTTGTCCGGCTTGAGCTTGCGTGTGTGGCGCAGGAGTCCCGGCGCCGGCTTGGTGCTGGTGAGGAGGACTCGGCCGTATCTCTGGGGCCGTCCCTGTCGTTGCCTGTGGCACCACGAGCGTGAGAAGCTCTAGGAGCGTTGGCGTACCTAGGGTTCTTCGCTTGTTCGGCTGCGGCGTGGCACAGCTCAGCCACCTGCCTCGTCTGGCGGCGTAGCTCTTCGCCTTCGAGGAGGCTCAGCTCTTCTGCGGCGGCTTCGGCCGCGCGCATGTTCTTGTCGGGGGTGTTGTTGATCGGCAGCTCCACGGACGGAGCCGGCGCTTCCGCGCCATCGCGGTCGATTTTGGCGGCTAGGCCGCCTCCCCTCCGGCGAATCTGGCCGGCTCGGCTTGGGTTGTCGCCGCCTGGCGTGAAGCCGTGGGCGTGGTCGTACTCGCGCTGGGTGATTTCCAGCTGGCACTTGGCAGCAGCTATCTCTTCAGCCTGCCTGAGGAGTGATACGTCCATTTTGCATCACTATTTTGTATCATAATTTACTGTTATTCATTGATATATTTCGTATTTAGAGATGATAGTTATGTTATTTCATCTATTTTGCATGTTTCATGATTATTGGAGAATCGCTCACCGGAGTCAGGATTCTGCTGGAAAAAGCACCGTCAGATTGCAATATTTCTGAAGATCAACAATTGACGGAAATTACACCGAAGATCTTATTTTTCCCGAAGATGAAGCCAGCCAAAAGGAGGGACCGAGGAGGGCCGCCATGCCCCCCCCCCCATAGGCCGGCGCGGGCCCTGCCCTGGCCGCGCCGCCTTGTGGGGAGGGGGCCCACATCCCCCTTCTGCCGCCTCTCCTTCGCGTACTTCTTCGTCCCGAAAACCTAAGCTCTGGAGGATAGTCGCGAAGAGTCACAACCGCCTCTGCAGGGCGGAAAAACACCAGAGAGAAAAGAGCTCTCCGGCAGGCTGAAATCTGCCGGGGAAATTCCCTCCCGGAGGGCGAAATCGACGCTATCGTCACCGTCATCGAGCTAGACATCATTGGGATCATCATCACCATCGTCTCCATCATCATCACCGCCAACTCCACCGCTGCACCTCGTCACCGCTGAAACATCTAGGGTTGAATCTCGATTGTTTGATAGGGGAAACTCTCCCGGTATTGATTTCTACTTGTTATTGATGCTATTGAGTGAAACCATTGAACCAAGGTTTATGTTCAGATTGTTATTCATCATCATATCACCTCTGATCATGTTCCATATGATGTCTCGTGAGTAGTTTGTTTAGTTCTTGAGGACATGGGTGAAGTCTAAATGTTAGTAGTGAATTATGTTGGGTAATATTCAATGGTTTGATATTTAAGTTGTGGTGTTATTCTTCTAGTGGTGTCATGTGAACGTCGACTACATGATACTTCACCTTTATGGGCCTAGGGGAATACATCTTGTATTCGTTTGCTAATTGTGGGTTTGCCGGAGTAACAGAAACCTGAACCCCCGTTGGTATATCGATGCAGGAGGGATAGCAGGATCTTAGAGTTTAAGGCTGTGGTTAGATTTATCTTAATTACTTTCTTGTAGTTGCGGATGCTTGCAAGGGGTATAATCACAAGTATGTATTAGTCCTAGGAAGGGCGGTGCATTAGCATAGGTTCACCCACACAACACTTATCAAAACAATGAAGATTAATCAGCTATATGAAGCGAAAGCACTAGACTAAATTCCCGTGTGTCCTCAAGAACGTTTGGTCATTATAAGCAAACAAACCAGCTTGTCCTTTGTGCTAAAAAGGATTGGGCCACTCGCTGCAATTATTTCTCTCGCATTTTACTAACTCGTACTTTATTTATCTGCTATATCAAAACCCCCTGAATACTTGTTTGTGAGCATTTACAGTGAATCCTTCATCGAAACTGCTTGTCAACACCTTCTGCTCCTCGTTGGGTTCGACACTCTTATTTATCGAAAGTACTACGATACACCCCCTATACTTTTGGGTCATCAAGACTATTTTCTGGCGCTGTTGCCGGGGAGTGAAGCGCTATTGGTAAGTGGAATTGGTAAGGGAAACCTTTACTGTACGTGCTGATTTTATTTCTGCCTGCTGCTATAATTCATTATGGAGAGATCTTCTCTTGAATTTCTATTTGGAAAATCTACTACTGCAAAGGTAGTGGATGAGGCGCCAGGTGAGAAAGAGGTTCCATACAAAATACCTATGAAAATTATTGAACGTGTTGTGGATAACCGCTATGAAGGGGATGGAACTGTCCATCCTGGAGATCATTTACTATTTTTACATGAATTATGCGGTTTATTCAAGTGTGCAGGTATTGCTATGGATGAAGTTAGGAAGAAACTATTCTCTATATCGCTGTCTGGTAAAGCGGCGCATTGGTATAAATTACTGAAGAATGGGGATTCTCTTGATTGGAAGGATATTGTGCCTCTATTTTATTCTAAATTCTATCCTCCAAGTAAAATTCACAAAGACCGGAACCGCATATATAATTTCTGGCCTCATGATGGAGAGAGTATTGCCCAAGCATGGGGGAGATTGAAGTCTTTAATGCTCAAATGCCCCATTCATGAGCTTCCTGGTAATATTATCATTGACAATTTCTATGCAAGACTTTCTTTTCAAGATAAGACCTTGCTGGATACTTCTTGTTCTGGATCATTTACACGCAACAAAGAAGAGTTTAAAAGGGACCTTCTTGATCGGATTCAGGAGAATACTGAAGGATGGGAGAACAACAAAGATAGAGAGTCAGGTATAAATTATGATTATAAATGTATTGAAGTTTTTATGGATACTGATAAATTTCGTAATATGAGTGCTACTTATGGTCTTGACTCTCAAGTTATTGCAAATTTTTATAAAGCTTTTGCCTCTCATTTTGAATTGCCTAGGAATAATTTTGATAAGTATCATGAACCGTACAAAGATAAAACTGATTCATCTATGAATAAATGTGTTGTAATTGAAACTGTTGATCATATTCTTCCTAAAGCTTATATTGAAAAAACTCCTTTCCCTGCTAAAATGAAGGAGTACTCTGTTATAACTAGTGCGGTTAATAAAAGTGCAAAGAAACCTATAGAACCTGAAGAGCAAATAAAGGTTGAACCTCCTATTGCAATAGTTAAAGATCTTGTGACTGAAAATGTAGAAGATGGTCATATTATTTTCTGTGAAGATGCTTCTAATATTGTTTCGCATCCTAATAAGTCTAGGAAAACCAATGTTCCTGTGCTCTCTGTTAGAATTGGTGATCATTGTTATTATGGTTTATGCGATATTGGTGCAAGTATTAGTGCCATTCCTTATGAGCTTTACACGGAGATCATGCATGAAATTGGTTCTTGTGAACTTGAAGATATTGATGTGGTTATTCGGCTAGCTAATAGAGAAACTATCTCTCCTATTGGTATTGTTGGAGATGTGGAAGTTCTATGTGGTAAGATTAAATATCCTGCTGACTTTTTGGTACTTGGTTCTGCTGCTAGTAAATCTTGTCCTATTATTTTTGGTAGACCTTTTCTAAATACTTGTGGAGCTATTATAGATTGCAAGAAAGAGAAAATTGTGACTAAATTTGCTGGTGAATCTTATGAGTTTAATTTCTCTAAATTTCCCAAAACTCCTTATAAAGCTGATTTGCCTAATAATGATTTTAGAGTTGAACAGTGTGCATCTATTTCTCTTGCTCCTAATAATCCTTTGCAGCAACATTTGGAGGATAGTGAGAGTGAAGTTTTTAGGGAAGAAAGGAATGCGCTTGATGAAATTTTCCTTCGTCAACCTATTCTTAAACATGATTTGCCGGTTGAAGATCTAGGTACAACACCACCACCAAAGGAAGATCCTGTTTTTGATTTAAAACCATTGCCTGATAATCTTAAGTATGCTCATATTGATGATAAGAAATTATATCCTGTTATTATTAGTTCTAAGCTTTCAGAGTTTGAGGAAGAAAGGTTATTGGAAATATTGAAGAAACACCGAGGAGCTATTGGCTACACTCTTGATGACTTGAAGGGGATTTCTCCCTCTATTTGCCAACATGACATCAACATGGAAGATGATGCAAAGCCTATTGTTGAGCATCATCATCGTCTAATTCCTAAGATGAAGGATGTGGTAAGGAATGAGGTATTAAAACTTCTTGAAGCTGGTATTATATATCCTATTGCTGATAGTAGATGGGTTAGTCCTGTGCATAGTGTTCCTAAGAAAGGAGGAATAACTGTTGTGCCTAATGATAATGATGAGCTCATCCCTCAAATAGTAGTTGTAGGGTATAGAATGTGCATTGATTATCGAAAAGTTAATAAAGTTACTAAGAAAGATCATTACCCTTTACCTTTTATTGATCAAATATTAGAAAGGTTGTCTAAAAATACTCATTTTTTGCTTTGTTGATGGTTATTCTGGGTTCTCACAAATTGCTGTTAAAACTAAAGATCAAGAGAAAACCACTTTCACTTGCCCCTATGGAACTTATGCTTATAGGTGTATGCCTTTTGGTTTATGTAATGCTCCTGCTACTTTTCAAAGATGCATGTCTGCTATTTTTCATGGCTTTTGTGAGAAGATTGTAGAGGTATTCATCGATGACTTTTCTGTATATGGAAATTCTTTTGATAATTGCTTGCGAAACCTTGATAAAGTTTTGCAGAGATGTGAAGAAACTAACCTTGTTCTTAATTGGGAGAAATGCCACTTTATGGTTAATGAAGGAATTGTATTGGGACATAAAATTTCTGAGAGAGGTATTGAAGTTGATAGAGCTAAAGTTGAAGCAATTGAGAAGATGCCCTATCCTAGGGATGTTAAAGGTATTCGTAGTGTTCTTGGTCATGCTGGGTTTTATAGGAGATTTATTAAAGACTTTTCTAAGATTTCAAAGCCTCTTACTAATCTTCTTCAAAAAGATGTACCTTTTGTTTTTCATGATGATTGTAAGGAAGCTTTTGAAACTCTAAAGAAAGCCTTGACAATTGCTCCTGTAGTTGAACCTCCTGATTGGAATTTACCTTTTGAAATTATGTGTGATGCTAGTGATTTTGCTGTAGGTACTGTTCTTGGACAGCGAATATATAAAAAAATTGAATGTTATTCATTATGATAGTAAAACTCTTGATGCTGCTCAAAGAAATTATGCTACAACTGAAAAAGAATTGTTAGTTGTGGTTTTTGCTTGTGACAAGTTTAGACCTTATATTGTTGATTCAAAAGTTACAATTCATACTGATCATGCTGCAATTAGATATCTTATGGAAAAGAAAGATGCTAAGCCAAGGCTTATTAGATGGGTGCTTCTTTTGCAAGAATTTGATTTGCATATTATAGATAGGAAAGGTGCTGATAATCCTGTTGGTGATAATTTGTCTAGATTGGAAAATATTGCTTATGATCATGTTCCTGTTAATAATAGTTTTCCAAATGAACAATTGGCTGTAATAAAGGTGAGCTCGCGAGACAGTCCTTGGTATGCTGATTATGCTAACTTTATTGTTTCCAAGTACTTGCCTCCAACCTTTTCAGCTCAGCAAAGGAGGAAATTCTTTTATGACTTGAGGCATTATTTTTGGGATGACCCACACTTATATAAAGAAGGAGTGGATGGTATTCTGCGAAGATGTGTTCCCGAATATGAACAACAAGAGATATTGAGTAAGTGTCATGGTAGTGCTTATGGAGGACATCACGCCAGAGATAGAACTGCGCAAAAGGTTCTACAGTCGGGTTTTTATTGGCCAACTCTCTTTAAAGATGCAAGAAGGTTTATTTTATCTTGTGATGAATGTCAAAGGGTTGGTAATATCTCCAGACGCAATGAAATGCCTATGAATTATACTCTTGTTATTGAACCATTCGATTGTTGGGGATTTGACTTCATGGGTCCTTTCCATTCTTCAGAAGGTAACACTCATATACTTGTCGTTGTTGATTATGTTACTAAATGGGTGGAAGCCATACCCACAAAAAGTGCTGATGGTGAGACCTCTTTAAGAATTCTTTTAGATATTATTTTTCCTAGATTTGGAGTTCCTAGATATCTTATGACTGATGGAGGTTCTCATTTTATTCATGGTGGTTTTAGAAAAACTCTTGCTAAATATGGTATTATTCATAGAATTGCTTCCGCTTATCATCCTCAAACTAGTGGGCCAGTAGAATTAACAAATAGAGAGATTAAATCTATCTTGCAAAAGACTGTTAATAAATCTAGAAAAAACTGGGCTAGTAAATTGAAGGAAGCACTATGGGCTTATAGAATTGCTTATAAAAATCCCATGGGTATGTCACCTTATAAAATGGTTTATGGGAAAGCTTGTCATTTACCTTTAGAACTAGAGCACAAAGCTTATTGGGCTGTAAGAGAACTAAATAAAGACCCTAAACTGCCGGTAAGAAGAGATTGCTACAATTGAGTTCTCTAGATGAATGGAGAAGTGAAGCTTATGAAAATGCTAAACTCTTTAAAGAGAAAGTTAAGAAATGGCATGATAGAAGAATTATCAAAAGAGAATTTAATGTTGGGGATAAAGTCCTATTGTATCGGTCTCGTCTCAGATTTTTTGCAGGGAAATTACTCTCAAAATGGGAAGGACCATATGTCATTGTGGAGGTGTATTGTTGATTGCTTGTTACGCGTACAGCACGCGTCCGTTGGGAACCCCAAGAGGAAGGTGTGATGCGTACATCGGCAAGTTTCCCTCAGTAAGAAACCAAGGTTTATCGAACCAGTAGGAGCCAACAAGCACGTTGAAGGTTGATGGCGGCGGAGTGTAGTGCGGCGCAACACCAGGGATTCCGGCGCCAACGTGGAACCTGCACAACACAACCAAAGTACTTTGCCCCAACGTGACAGTGAGGTTGTCAATATCACCGGCTTGCTGTAACAAAGGATTAGATGTATAGTGTGGATGATGATGTTTGCAGAGAACAGTAGAACAAGTATTGCAGTAGATTGTATTCGATGTAAAGAATGGACCGGGGTCCACATTTCACTAGTGGTGTCTCTCCCATAAGAATAAGCATGTTGGGTGAACAAATTACAGTTGGGCAATTGACAAATAAAGATGGCATGATAATGCACATACATGTTATGATGAGTAGTGTGAGATTTAATTGGGCATTACGACAAAGTACATAGACCGCTATCCAGCATGCATCTATGCCTAAAAAGTCCACCTTCAGATTATCATCCGAACCCCCTCCAGTATTAAGTTGAAAACAACAGACAATTGCATTAAGTATGGTGCGTAATGTAATCAACAAATACATCCTTAGACATAGCATTGATGTTTTATTCCTAGTGGCAACAGCACATCCACAACCTTAGAACTTTCTCACACGTCCTGCATTTAATGGAGGCATGAACCCACTATCGAGCATAAATACTCCCTCTTGGAGTTACAAGTAAAAACTTGGCCAGAGCCTCTACTAGCAACGGAGAGCATGCAAGATCATAAACAACACATAGATGATAGATTGATAATCAACATAACATAGCATTCATTATTCATCAGATCCCAACAAACGCAACATGTAGCATTACAGATAGATGATCTTGATCATGTTAGGCAGTGATGCGCGTGGTTGACGTGTTGTCTTTCCGTTCGACACGCGTCCGTTGGGAACCCCAAGAGGAAGGTGTGATGCGCACAGCGGCAAGTTTCCCTCAGTAAGAAACCAAGGTTGATCGAACCAGTAGGAGTCAAGAAGCACGAGAAGGTTGATGGCGGCGAGATGTAGTGCGGCGCAACACCAGGGATTCCGGCGCCAACGTGGAACCTGCACAACACAAACCAAGTACTTTGCCCCAACGAAACAGCGAGGTTGTCAATCTCACCGGCTTGCTGTAACAAAGGATTAGATGTATAGTGTGGAAGATGATTGTTTGCGTAAAAACAAGAGAACAATTGCAGTAGATTGTATTTCAGTATAGAGAATTGGACCGGGGTCCACAGTTCACTAGAGGTGTCTCTCCCATAAGATAAATAGCATGTTGGGTGAACAAATTACAGTTGGTCAATTGACAAATAGAGAGGGCATGACCATGCACATACATATTATGATGAGTATTGTGAGATTTAATTGGGCATTACGACAAAGTACATAGACCGCTATCCAGCATGCATCTATGCCTAAAAAGTCCACCTTCAGGTTATCATCCGAACCCCTTCCAGTATTAAGTTGAAAACAACAGACAATTGCATTAAGTATTGCGTGTAATGTAATCAATAACTACATCCTCGGACATAGCATCAATGTTTTATCCCTAGTGGCAACAGCACATCCATAACCTTAGAGGTTTCTGTCACTCCCCGCATTCACGGAGACATGAACCCACTATCGAGCATAAATACCCCCTCTTGGAGTTACTAGCAAAAACTTGGCCAGAGCCTCTACTAATAACGGAGAGCATGCAAGATCATAAACAACACATAGATATAAATTGATAATCAACATAACATGGTATTCTCTATTCATCGGATCCCAACAAACACAACATATAGCATTACAGATAGATGATCTTGATCATGTTAGGCAGCTCACAAGACCCGACAATTAAGCACAATGAGGAGAAGACAACCATCTAGCTACTGCTATGGACCCATAGTCCAGGGGTGAACTACTCACTCATCACTCCGGAGGCGACCATGGCGGTATAGAGTCCTCCGGGAGATGAATCCCCTCTCCGGCAGGGTGCCGGAGGCGATCTCCTGAATCCCCCAAGATGGGATTGGCGGCGGCGTCTCTGGAAGGTTTTCCGTATCGTGGCTCTCTTGCATCGGGGGTTTCGCGACGAAGGCTATTTGTAGGCGGAAGGGCAGGTCAAGGGGCGTCGCGAGGGGCCCAGGAGACAGGCCGGCGCGGCCAGGGCTTGGGCCGCGCTGCCCTACCTCCTGGCCACCTCGTGGCCCCACTTCATTGACTCTTCGGTCTTCTGGAAGCTTCGTGTGAAAATAGGCCCCTGGGCGTTGATTTCGTCCAATTCCGAGAATATTTCCTTACTAGGATTTCTGAAACCAAAAACAGTAGAAAACAAAGAATCGGCTCTTCGGCATCTTGTTAATAGGTTAGTTCCAGAAAATGCATAAATATGATGTAAAGTATGCATAAAACATGTAGATATCATCAATAATGTGGCATGGAACATAAGAAATTATCGATACGTCGGAGACGTATCAGCATCCCCAAGCTTAGTTTCTGCTCGTCCCGAGCAGGTAAACGATAAAAAAGATAATTTCTGGAGTGACATGCCATCATAACCTTGATCATACTATTGTAAAGCATATGTAATGAATGCAGCGATCCAAACAATGTAAATGACATGAGTAAACAGATGAATCATATAGCAAAGACTTTTCATGAATAGTACTTCAAGACAAGCATCAATAAGTCTTGCATAAGAGTTAACTCATAAAGCAATAATTCAAAGTAAAGGTATTGAAGCAACACAAAGGAAGATGAAGTTTCAGCGGTTGCTTTCAACTTATAACATGTATATCTCATGGATATTGTCAACATAGAGTAATATAACAAGTGCAATATGCAAGCATGTAGGAATCAATGCACAGTTCACACAAGTGTTTGCTTCTTGAGGTGGAGAGAGATAGGTGAACTGACTCAACATAAAAGGTAAAAGAATAGTCCTTCAAAGAGGAAAGCATCGATTGCTATATTTGTGTTAGAGCTTTGATTTTGAAAACATATAGAGATCATAAAAGTAAAATTTTGAGAGGTGTTTGTTGTTGTCAACGAATGGTAGTGGGCACTCTAACCCCTTGCCAGACAAACCTTCAAAGAGCGGCTCCCATTTTATTTTTATTTTTGTGTGGCACTCCTTCCAACCTTTCTTTCACAAACCATGGCTAACCGAATCCTTCGGGTGCCTGCCAACAATCTCATACCATGAAGGAGTGCCTTTTTATTTTAGTTTTATTATGATGACACTCCTCCCCACCTTTGCTTTCTCAAGCCATGGCTAATCGAATCCTTCGGGTGCCGTCCAACGATCACATACCATGGAGGAGTGTCTATTTTTATTAATTAATTTGGGACTGGGAATCCCATTGCCAGCTCTTTTTGCAAAATTATTGGATAAGCGGATGAAGCCACTAGTCCATTGGTGAAAGTTGCCCAACAAGATTGAAAGATAAACACCACATACTTCCTCATGAGCTATAAAACATTGACACAAATCAGAGGTAATAAATTTTGAATTGTTTAAAGGTAGCACTCAAGCAATTTACTTTGGAATGGCGGAGAAATACCATGTAGTAGGTAGGTATGGTGGACACAAATGGCATAGTGGTTGGCTCAAGTATTTGGATGCATGAGAAGTATTCCCTCTCGATACAAGGTTTAGGATAGCAAGGCTATTTGAAACAAACACAAGGATGAACCGGTGCAGCAAAACTCACATAAAAGACATATTGTAAATATTATAAGACTCTACACCGTCTTCCTTGTTGTTCAAACTCAATACTAGAAATTATCTAGACCTTAGAGAGACCAAATATGCAAACCAAATTTTAGCATGCTCTATGTATTTCTTCATTAATGGGTGCAAAGTATATGATGCAAGAGCTTAAACATGAGCACAACAATTGCCAAGTATCACATTATCCAAGACATTTTAGCAATTACTACATGTATCATTTTCCAATTCCAACCATATAACAATTTAACAAAGAAGAAACTTCTCCATGAATATTATGAGTAAAGCCTAAGGACATATTTGTCCATATGCAACAGCGGAGCGTGTCTCTCTCCCACACAAAGAATGCTAGGATCCATTTTATTCAAACAAAACAAAAAACAAAAACAAACCGACGCTCCAAGCAAAGCACATAAGATGTGACGGAATAAAAATATAGTTTCAGGGGAGGAACCTGATAATGTTGTCGATGAAGAGGGGGATGCCTTGGGCATCCCCAAGCTTAGACGCTTGAGTCTTCTTGATATATGCAGGGGTGAACCACCGGGGCATCCCCAAGCTTAGAGCTTTCACTCTCCTTGATCATGTTGTATCATCTCCCTCTCTTGATCCTTGAAAACTTCCTCCACACCAAACTCAAAACAACTCATTAGAGGGTTAGTGCACAATCAAAATATATATGTTCAGAGGTGACATAATCATTCTTAACACTTCTGGATATTGCACAAAGCTACTGAAAGTCAATGGAATCGAAAAATCCATCGAGCATATCAAAACAGGCAATGCGAAATAAAAGGCAGAATCAGTCAAAACAGAACAGTTCGTAAAGACGAATTTTATTGAGGCACCAGACTTGCTCAAATGAAAATGCTCAAATTGAATGAAAGTTGCGTACATATCTGAGGATCACTCACGTAAATTGGAATAATTTTCTTAGTTACCTACAGAGAATTTTTCCTAGATTCGTGACAGCAAAGAAATCTGTTTCTGCGCAGTAATCCAAATCTAGTATGAACCTTACTATCAACGACTTTACTTGGCACAACAATTCACAAAACTAAGATAAGGAGAGGTTGCTACAGTAGTAAACAACTTCCAAGACTCAAAATAAAAACAAAGGCACTGTAGTAAAAACATGGGTTGTCTCCCATAAGCGCTTTTCTTTAACGCCTTTCAGCTAGGCGCAGAAAGTGTATCAAGTATTATCAAGAGACGAAGTGTCAACATCATAATTTGTTCTAATAATAGAATCAAAAGGTAACTTCATTCTATTTCTAGGGAAGTGTTCCATACCTTTCTTGAGAGGAAATTGATATTTAATATTACCTTCCTTCATATCAATGATAGCACCAACAGTTCGAAGAAAAGGTCTTCCCAAAATAATGGGACAAGATGCATTGCATTCAATATCCAAGACAACAAAATCAACGGGGACAAGGTTATTGTTAACGGTAATGCGAACATTATCAACTTTCCCCAAAGGTTTCTTTGTAGAATGATCAGCAAGATTAACATCCAAATAACAATTTTTCAATGGTGGCAAGTCAAGCATATTATAGATTTTCTTAGGCATAACAGAAATACTTGCACCAAGATCACATAAAGCATTACAATCAAAGTCATTGACCTTCATCTTAATGATGGGCTCCCAACCATCCTCTAGCTTCCTAGGAATAGAAGCTTCGCGTTCTAATTTCTCTTCTCTAGCTTTTATGAGAGCATTTGTAATATGTTTCGTGAAAGCCAAATTTATAGCACTAGCATTAGGACTCTTAGCAAGTTTTTGTAAGAACTTTATAACTTCAGAGATGTGGTAATCATAAAAATTCAAACCATTATAATCTAAAGCAATGGGATCATCATCCCCAATGTTGGTAAAAATTTCAGCAGTTTTATCACAAGCAGTTTCAGCAGTTTTAGCAGTTTCAGGCAGTTTCTCGCGCTTTGCATTTGAAGTGGAAACATTACCAACACCAATTATTTTACCATTAATAGTAGGAGGTGCAGCAACATGTGTAGCATTAGCATTACTAGTGGTGGTAATAGTCCAAACTTTAGCTATTTTATCTTCTTTTTCATTTTCTTCTCTTTCCCACCTAGCACGCAATTCGGCCATCAATCTTATATTCTCATTAATTCTAACTTGGATGGAATTTGCTGTAGTAACAATTTTATTATTATGATTTTCATGAGGCATAACTTTCGATTTCAAAAGATCAACATCAGCAGCAAGACTATCGACTTTAGAAGCAAGTATATCAATTTTCCCAAGCTTTTCTTCAACAGATTTGTTGAAAGCAGTTTGTGTACTAATAAATTCTTTAAGCATGGCTTCAAGTCCAGGGGGTGAATTCCTATTATTGTTGTAAGAATTCCCATAAGAATTACCATAGCCGTTGCCATTATTATAAGGATATGGCCTATAGTTGTTACTAGAATTGTTCCGGTAAGCATTGTTGTTGAAATTATTATTTTTAATGAAGTTTACATCAACATGTTATTCTTGTGCAACCAATGAAGTTAATGGAACATTATTAGGATCAACATTAGTCCTATCATTCACAAGCATAGACATAATAGCATCAATCTTATCACTCAAGGAAGAGGTTTCTTCGACAGAATTTACCTTCTTACCTTGTGGAGCTCTTTCCGTGTGCCATTCAGAGTAATTAATCATCATATTATCAAGAAGCTTTGTTGCTTCACCAAGAGTGATGGACATAAAGGTACCTCCAGCAGCTGAATCCAATAGGTTCCGCGAAGAAAAATTCAGTCCTGCATTAAAGGTTTGGATGATCATCCAAGTAGTCAGTCCATGGGTTGGACAATTTTTAACCAGAGATTTCATTCTTTTCCATGCTTGTGCAACATGCTCAGTATCCAATTTTTTAAAGTTCATTATGCTACTCCTCAAAGATATAATTTTAGCAGGGGGATAATATCTACCAATAAAAGCATCCTTGCATTTAGTCCATGAATCAATACTATTCCTAGGCAGAGATAGCAACCAATCTTTAGCTCTTCCTCTTAACGAGAAAGGGAACAATTTTAATTTTATAATGTCGCCATCTACATCTTTATACTTTTGCATTTCACATAGTTCAACAAAATTATTGAGATGGGAAGCAGCATCATCAGAACTAACACCAGAAAATTGCTCTCGCATAACAAGATTTAGTAAAGCAGGTTTAATTTCAAAGAATTCTGCTGTAGTAGCAGGTGGAGCAATAGGTGTGCATAAGAAATCATTATTATTTGTGGTTGTGAAGTCACACAACTTAGTATTTTCAGGAGTACCCATTTTAGCAACAGTAAATAAAATAAACTAGATAAAATAAATGCAAGTAACTAATTTTTTTGTGTTTTTGATATAGCAAACAAGATAGCAAATAAAGTAAAACTAGCAACTAATTTTTTTGTGTTTTGATTTAGTGCAGCAAACAAAGTAGTAAATAAAGTAAAGCAAGACAAAAACAAAGTAAAGAGATTGGGATGTGGAGACTCCCCTTGCAGCGTGTCTTGATCTCCCCGGCAACGGCGCCAGAAATTTGCTTGATGCGCGTGGTTGACGTGTTGTCTTTCCGTTCGACACGCGTCCGTTGGGAACCCCAAGAGGAAGGTGTGATGCGCACAGCGGCAAGTTTCCCTCAGTAAGAAACCAAGGTTTATCGAACCAGTAGGAGTCAAGAAGCATGTGAAGGTTGATGGCGGCGAGATGTAGTGCGGCGCAACACCAGGGATTCCGGCGCCAACGTGGAACCTGCACAACACAAACCAAGTACTTTGCCCCAACGAAACAGCGAGGTTGTCAATCTCACCGGCTTGCTGTAACAAAGGATTAGATGTATAGTGTGGAAGATGATTGTTTGCAGAAAACAGTAGAACAATTGCAGTAGATTGTATTTCAGTATAGAGAATTGGACCGGGGTCCACAGTTCACTAGAGGTGTCTCTCCCATAAGATAAATAGCATGTTGGGTGAACAAATTACAGTTGGTCAATTGACAAATAGAGAGGGCATGACCATGCACATACATATTATGATGAGTATTGTGAGATTTAATTGGGCATTACGACAAAGTACATAGACCGCTATCCAGCATGCATCTATGCCTAAAAAGTCCACCTTCAGGTTATCATCCGAACCCCTTCCAGTATTAAGTTGAAAACAACAGACAATTGCATTAAGTATTGCGCGTAATGTAATCAATAACTACATCCTCGGACATAGCATCAATGTTTTATCCCTAGTGGCAACAGCACATCCATAACCTTAGAGGTTTCTGTCACTCCCAGTTCACGGAGACATGAACCCACTATCGAGCATAAATACCCCCTCTTGGAGTTACTAGCAAAAACTTGGCCAGAGCCTCTACTAATAACGGAGAGCATGCAAGATCATAAACAACACATAGATATAAATTGATAATCAACATAACATGGTATTCTCTATTCATCGGATCCCAACAAACACAACATATAACATTACAGATAGATGATCTTGATCATGTTAGGCAGCTCACAAGACCCGACAATTAAGCACAATGAGGAGAAGACAACCATCTAGCTACTGCTATGGACCCATAGTCCAGGGGTGAACTACTCACTCATCACTCCGGAGGCAACCATGGCGGTGTAGAGTCCTCCGGGAGATGAATCCCCTCTCCGGCAGGGTGCCGGAGGCGATCTCCTGAATCCCCCGAGATGGGATTGGCGGCGGCGGCGTCTCTGGAGGGTTTTCCGTATCGTGGCTCTCGGTACTGGGGGTTTCGCGACGAAGGCTATTTGTAGGCGGAAGGGCAGGTCAAGGGGCGTCGCGAGGGGCCCAGGAGACAGGCCGGTGCGGCCAGGTCTTGGGCCGTGCCGCCCTACCTCCTGGCCACCTCGTGGCCCCACTTCGTTGACTCTTCGGTCTTCTGGAAGCTTCGTGTGAAAATAGGCCCCTGGGCGTTTATTTCGTCCAATTCCGAGAATATTTCCTTACTAGGATTTCTGAAACCAAAAACAGTAGAAAACAAAGAATCGGCTCTTCGGCATCTTGTTAATAGGTTAGTTCCAGAAAATGCATAAATATGATGTAAAGTATGCATAAAACATGTAGATATCATCAATAATGTGGCATGGAACATAAGAAATTATCGATACGTCGGAGACGTATCAGGCAGCTCACAAGATCCAACAATGATAGCACAATTAGGAGAAGACGACCATCTAGCTACTGCTATGGACCCATAGTCCAGGGGTGAACTACTCACACATCACTCCGGAGGCGACCATGGCGGTGAAGAGTCCTCCGGGAGATGATTCCCCTCTCCGGCAGGGTGCCGGAGGCGATCTCCTGAATCCCCCGAGATGGGATTGGCGGCGGCGGCGTCTCTGGAAGGTTTTCCGTATCGTGGCTCTCGGTACTGGAACTATTATCGACGAAGGCTTATGTAGGTGGAAGGGTAGGTCAGGGGGCGCCACGAGGGGCCCACATGCTAGGGCCGCGCGGCCAGGACCTGGGCCGCGCCGCCCTAGTGTGGCGTCGCCTCGTCGCCCCACTTCGTATCTCCCCCGGTGTTCTGGAAGCTTCGTGGAAAAATAAGATCCTGGGCGTTGATTTCGTCCAATTCCGTGAATATTTCCTTACTAGGATTTCTGAAACCAAAAACAGCAGAAAACAACAACTGGCTCTTCGGCATCTTGTTAATAGGTTAGTGCCGGAAAATGCATAAATATGACATAAAGTATGTATAAAACATGTAGGTATTGTCATAAAACAAGCATGGAACATAAGAAATTATCGATACGTTGGAGACGTATCAATCGTTCAGGGGCAATTAAAATTAGTTCTCTGCAAGGCGATGCCACACCACACAAGTGGTGAATGGAAAAAGACTCAAGCATTATATTTCTGGAGATTCTTATAATGAAGATGTTGATGTTATTCAAGTGGTAACTCCGGAAGCTTTCATCAAAGGTCAAATTGACAGCTCCGCAGAGTTCGACTTTGAATAGTTAACAGTACTGGTAATAAAAAAGTCCGCGTTTAACTTTCCGAACAATGTTTATGCTATTTTTGGAAAATATGAAAAATTACGAGATCGAAACGGAGTGGAGGAGACGCACGAGGGCGTGCCCCCATAGGCTAGCGCGGGCCCCAGCCTGGCCGCGCTGCCCTATGAGGACAGCCCCTCGTGTCCCTCTCCGACTCTGGTTCGACCTGGTACTTTCCTTCTGTCGTGAAAATTTCTGCTATATAATCCCCGGACCCCTGGAGGTCCGTATATCGTTTTCTCGTCGCGTTTTGTTTCGAGCTGTTTTCTGCCAGGATCTGCTTTTGATCTAGAAGCACCATGGTCTCCAACAACAAGGGCAAGGGGCTTTCGGAGGAAGATATTCAAGATCCCGAGTGGAAAGAGGTGGACGAGAGTATCGAGGAAGAAGATGAAGAAGAAGTGAAGGAAGATTCGCATGCATACCCGCGTGCCACCATCGCAAGCATTGAGGTGGTGGAAAATCCTTTCAGTTCCAAGAAGAGCGCAAGAATTCGCACCAGAGGGAAAATTCCACGTCACTTCCTAGCTCCAAAGACATCTCCTCCAGGCACCTACAACCCCTTCCACACTCTAATTTACAATAGTCAAATTGAAAGGATTCCCAAGGCAGTATTGCCTAGCAATTGGGATATAGATCGTTCTAACACTGCAGGAAGGATGAAGCCTGAAGCTGAAGAGTGGGGAAACAACTCTAAGAGTTGGGACTCGCCGTCGGACATACTTCTTAACTGCGTCGAGCACAATTCGGAGATGATCCGCAACCTCATGTACGAGATTGATGAGCTAAAGGAGCTTGTTAAGAAGCTTATCAAGAATTCGTCACCACCGCCGAAGGAGTAATTCATCATCGGTATTGGCACCCCCTCGGTTTGTTCCAAGCTTGGGGGAGTGCCGCGGTATCACATCATCACTATCTTTTACCTTTTTACTATCAAGTAGTGTCATATCATGAGTAGGGAAGTTATCATATAAGATGGGTTGCAGTGTGGAAGTATCTCTCTTTAGTTGGTTATCTATGTATCACTTGGTGTGAGTTATCGTTATGGAATATTAATGAGAAGTCTTATCATTTACATATTGCACATCTTATTTTAGTTTGCAATCTCTGCTATATGAGTGATCTTGTTGTTAGTATTGGTATCACTTTGGGAGCATTGAGTAAATCTATTTGGATTTGGCAAACTTAGCATTGGTCAATAGCAACAACACTTTGAGGTTTAAGTAGAAAAGAGAAATACATGTAGATATGTTGTTTCATTATCTTTCTTTCTTGTTAGCTCTTAGCTTATTATTCTGAAGATAAAATTGTTTGTGCTTACAAGGAAGATGCATGATTGTTTCTATCACATGTGTATTTGTTTGTTTCCCTCAACTCTTATGCTTGCTAGTCAACCTTGCTAGCCAAAGACCTGTACTGAGAGGGAATGCTTCTCGTGCATCCAAACCTTAACCCAAAACCTATGCCATCAGTGTCCACCATAACTACCTATTATGTGGTATTTTCTACCATTCTAAGTAAATACTTCATGTGCTACCTTTAAACAATTCAAAGTTATTATCCCTTATTTGTGTCATTGTTTTATAGCTCATGAGGAAGTATGTGGTGTTTTATCTTTCAATCTTGTTGGGCAGACTTTCACTAATGGACTAGTGGCACATCCGCTTATCCTATAATTTTGCAAAAAGAGCTGGCAGCGGGGTTCCCAGCCCCCAATTAATTAAATTTCATTAATAATTCTCTTCACATGTTTTGCTCTGATTCATCAGTATGCAACTTAATTTTGCAAATAGACACTCCTCCATGGTATGAGATTGTTGGAAGGCACCCGAGGATTCGGTTAGCCATGGCTTGTGAAGGCAAAGGTTGGGAGGAGTGTCACCCATAAATAAATAAAAACTAAAGTACATGTGTAAACAAAAGAGAAGAGGGATGATCTACCTTGCTGGTAGAGATAACGTCCTTCATGGGAGCCGCTCTTTGGAAGTCTGTTTGGTAAGGGGGTTAGAGTACCCACTACCATTCGTTGACAACAACAAACACCTCTCAAAACTTTACTTTTATGCTCTCTATATGATTTCAAAACTGAAAAAGCTCTAGCACATGATTTAATCCCTGCTTCCCTCTGCGAAGGGCCTATCTTTTACTTTATGTTGAGTCAGTAAACCTATTTCCCTCCATCTGAAGCAAGCAATTGAGTTGTTGTGATCAAACCATTTATATTGTGATCTACTTAATCATGCCTTTTATTCTACCATGTTTAGTACAAGTTTTATCTGGATGAATACAACTTTGAAAGTTATCAATGATTATGAGGAGATTATTATGATTGAGTATGCAAGTTGTGCCATATAAGCTTTAGCATAAGAGTGCTGCTCGACAGATAAGTACAATCTGACTAATTGTTCTCTGACCAAGAACGAAGTTTGCCATCACCAATTATGATTTCTTATGCACCTTTATTTGTGATTTCCTTATACTTGTTTCAAGTTAAATTATATGAGGAAGTTGTTCACTAGAATGTCCTATGTGAATTAATATGATGCTTCTTGTCCGTATTTTATTTATCGACTCTTC
The DNA here is from genome assembly GCF_019359855.2 of Lolium perenne. Classification (NCBI taxonomy): domain Eukaryota; kingdom Viridiplantae; phylum Streptophyta; class Magnoliopsida; order Poales; family Poaceae; genus Lolium; species Lolium perenne. Next base: position 135,661,986 of record NC_067250.2, read on the forward strand.
ACTCCATAAACATGTGGTCTTGTTTACCGAGTTCAGTTTCGCTTGGGGACAAGCGAAGTCTAAGCTTGGGGGGAGTTGATACGTCCATTTTGCATCACTATTTTGTATCATAATTTACTGTTATTCATTGATATATTTCGTATTTAGAGATGATACTTATGTTATTTCATCTATTTTGCATGTTTCATGATTATTGGAGAATCGCTCACCGGAGTCAGTATTCTGCTGGAAAAAGCACCGTCAGATTGCAATATTTCTGATGATCAACAATTAACGGAATTTACACCGAAGATCTTATTTTTCCCGAAGATGAAGCCAGCCAAAAGGAGGGACCGAGGAGGGCCGCCATGGGCCCCCCATAGGCCGGCGCGGGCCCTGCCCTGGCCGCGCCGCCTTGTGGGGAGGGGGCCCACACCCCCTTCTGCCGCCTCTCCTTCGCGTACTTCTTCGTCCCGAAAACCTAAGCTCTGGAGGATAGTCGCGAAGAGTCACAGCCGCCTCTGCGGGGCGGAAAAACACCAGAGAGAAAAGAGCTCTCCGGCAGGCTGAAATCTGCCGGGGAAATTCCCTCCCAGAGGGGGAAATCGACGCCATCGTCACCATCATCGAGCTGGACATCATTGGGATCATCATCACCATCGTCTCCATCATCATCACCGCCATCTCCACCTCTGCACCTCGTCACCGCTGTAACATCTAGGGTTGAATCTTGATTGTTTGATAGGGGAAACTCTCCCGGTATTGATTTCTACTTGTTATTGATGCGATTGAGTGAAACCATTGAACCAAGGTTTATGTTCTGATTGTTATTCATCATCATATCACCTCTGATCATGTTCCATATGATGTCTCGTGATTAGTTCATTTAGTTCTTGAGGACATGGGTGAAGTCTAAATGTTAGTAGTGAATTATGTTGGGTAATATTCAATGGTTTGATATTTAAGTTGTGGTGTTATTCTTCTAGTGGTGTCATGTGAACGTCGACTACATGATACTTCACCTTTATGGGCCTAGGGGAATACATCTTGTATTCGTTTGCTAATTGTGGGGTTGCCGGAGTGACAGTAACCTGAACCCCCGTTGGTATATCGAAGCAGGAGGGATAGCAGGATCTCAGAGTTTAAGGCTGTGGTTAGATTTATCTTAATTACTTTTTTGTAGTTGCGGATGCTTGCAAGGGGTAGGGGTGGACTAACGAGCTGCTCGGATCGTTAAGGCTCGGCTCGTTAAGCTCGTGATCGTTAAGGCTCAAATCGTTAAGCTCGTTAACAATAACGAGCTGAAATCATTGTTCGGCTCGACTCGTTATGTTCTTGCGAGCGCTCATGAGAAGCTCGTTAAGGATCGCTAAGGAGGCAATAAAAAATAAACATGTGTGCATTACCTAGTGAGGAAGAGAGGAACCATAGGGTTTTAGATCCTAATGTAGGAGTTTCAAGCATGGTTAAAGAACACTATTTTGTTTGGCCCCTTCCTACCAAATATTTGAGATAACTAAAGTGACTTGCAGTCAAAACTGGTGAAGCCTAGCTTGTTACCGATCTTAACGAGTAGCTCACGAACATAGTCGGCTCGATTGTTTATCTCGTTAACCTTAACGAGCAAAAACTGATGCTCAGCTCGGCTCATTAACAAAATGAGCCGAGCTCAAACGAGTCGAGCAAATGAGCACTCATTTAACTCACCGATCTTCGAGCTTTTTGTCCAGCCCTAGCAAGGGGTATAATCACAAGTATGTATTAGTCCTAGGAAGGGCGGTGCATTAGCATAGGTTCACCCACACAACACTTATCAAAACAATGAAGATTAATCAGCTACATGAAGCGAAAGCACTAGACTAAATTCCCGTGTGTCCTCAAGAACGTTTGGTCATTATAAGTAAACAAACCGGCTTGTCCTTTGTGCTAAAAAGGATTGGGTCACTCGCTGCAATTATTTCTCTCGCATTTTACTTACTCGTACTTTATTTTTCTGCTATATCAAAACCCACTGAATACTTGTTTGTGAGTATTTACAGTGAATCCTTCATCGAAACTGCTTGTCAACACCTTCTGCTCCTCGTTGGGTTCGACACTCTTATTTATCGAAAGTACTACGATACACCCCCTATACTTATGGGTCATCAAGGAGGAGCTGGCGGTGCGCCTCCAGATCCGCCTCGATGGTGGTGGGGTCGCCGCCTGCGGTGAGCGGGGAGCTCAACTTTGCCCGGACTTCATCCAGTCGGGATGGTGGTGGTGGCGCTTTGGGGCTGGAGCCGGAGGCGTGGCCGTCGACGTTGCGCTCCATTTCCGGGCCGCGGACACGCGTGGACTTGGTGACCTGCTCGTCACCGGCTACCATGACCTGCACGATGCAGGGGCTGGCGAGAGCGTTGCTGGCGCCGGCTTCTGGGGGAGGGCTTGCACAGCGCAGCACCTGCCGCGGGTAGCGCGGCGGTGCGATGGTTGCGACATAAACGTCGTGTCCGCCGAAGGAGATGACGCTGCCGCCGGCAGGGAAAGGCCTGTCGGCGAAGCAGCCAGCGTTGTCGCTGACGCAGTCGAGGGAGCCGAATCTCCAGATCAAGCCTGAAGCGACTCGCTCGCCGGTGGTGATGGTGAGGCCCGTCCGGATGAAGACACCGGCCGCAGACGCTGAAGGCCCCATGGTGGGCGCCAAATGTCGTGGTATCGTCACGGCATATGCCATAGGGTGGCTAATGAGAGTGGTTCCTAGTATGGTCTACGGTGGTATCCGGATGCGGGTATGGGCACGAGCGACACGGCAACGTACCCAGGTTCGAGGCCCTCCTGTGGAGGTTACACCTCTACTCCTGCTATGAATGTATACGTGATATCACAGTACAAAGGTGCTCCTTGAGCTGTATCCGGCTACTCCTGGGAGGCTAAGGTAGACGAAGGTCTCTCTCACAGGGCAGGGCTAAGACTAGAATGAGTGAAAGGGTTCCTCGTCCCCTCGCACGAGAGGGGTCGCACAGCTTATATAGACGCTGGCATTATACAAAGAAGTCCCTATGACCTACTGGCCGGATTCGGCTTCCCGCTCCTTCCCGAGGCGCTGCTGTCAGGAGCCGTTAGGCGTGGAGGCCTTGTCTTGTCTCCTGCCCGAAGTCAGCGGTATGGAGAGGAAGTTTCTCTGTCGCCATCGATGGCCTGTAGCCGTACGGCGCGGCATGTGCCATGATGGCGTGTCTGGCGGAGGCACTGTTGCTCTACAGTGCCCCATACTTTACAGAGGATGAGATCATCGTGGACTTTAGCAGCCGGATCACCTTTCCAGTTCCTTCTCCTGCAAGGCTCACCAGCTCCGAGACGGTCAGGGAGATATAAACCAAGCCGGATATGGCAAGTTGAAGCCGGCCCAGCCACAGCGCAGACGGCTATGGCCAGACCAGCGTGGACTTCGAACCAGCCGGCTCCCAAGGCAGCCGGCCACGGCACCTCTGGTAGGAGTTGGCCCTTAAAAGAAATGTGTGAATATGTATGGGCCTTTAAAAGGAGATTAATATGAATATGTGAGTAGCATGAATGAAACTCAACACAATTGATGGTAATAAAAAAAATGTGTGAATATTGTTAACGTACTTCAACGAAATCCTGCATAAATCCTGTCTGCGCCGCTCAGTGGTATTCATGTAGATGTACTCGCAAACGTAGAATGCACATAAATTCGTCCCCTCCGTTTGCTTAACCACTTTACGAGAATAGAATTCAATCAAATATTAGTCACGCATGATAATAGTATTGAAACTAGAATTAAAGAGATGTGTGGATCTAGTACTACTTACTTTCTGCTTTTTAAAAGAAGCTCCTTTTCAATTCACCGGGAACTTTTTGGATGAACCTTTTCCAAACTCTGCGATAATGCTGAGGAAATGATTGAAATTACCGTTGGACCATATCATGTAAGTTCTTGTACAACTAAATATCTTTGTTTAATAGGTCCATGATATCAACTTTTCTAGCGTCAACTTGAACCCTTAGCATAATTTAGTGCAAGTTGCGCATGTTTACATACGCAGGCATGCATAATTCATCAATTTTAGTACTAAACATCGAGTAAGCAATAGAATGTGTGCAAGGCAGTAACACTCACGAAAAGTTGTAAGGAAATAGTATTTCCGAAAATTCATTTTGTTTGACTAAAAAACTTAGCAAGTTATCCTCTGTGTCCTTTCGGCGGTTTTGTACCGTATGCCAATGATTATTATATAGGTCAATGAACATAATGCTATGGATTCTCCGTCTTTTGCATTCTTGAATCTTCATTCTACATATATAGAGTATAAAAAATATAGTAAGGATAATTTCACGCAATGTACCGTAAGCCAATCATAAAAACAAATCACTTACAGACAATAGAAATTAACGATAGATTTGTCGAGGGTGCCTTGATTGTATAACTGGAAAAGTTCTTCAAGCTCAATACACATATCGTTATCACGGATGTAATACTCTTGTGTAACTTTCACCATGAGCATGGTTGGCCCTTCCTTTATGACTCCCGTATAACAGTCATGCTCCCCGGGGGCATATTTATATGCTAGTTCAGCCTTAGGGAAATATGCCTCGTTTAGCATTTCATCAACAGTCATACCAAGTTTACTAGGAAACCTCTCGTAATCTTCTGTTGAGGCCTCGTTTAGCTGAGGGATGCGGGGGGATGATTGGTATTTTTCTGCTAGTTCTTCATTGGAAAATACCTTGAGCGGGGGCAACGATTGGTTTTTCTGTTCTCTGAGTTGGGCAACTTTTTTTGCCATATTCTTATCCACGGAATTCTTAAGAGAGTGGATATAGTCTGATGGCGGAATTTCTTGCGGTCTCCCAAGGTTGTCCAGGAACTTCTTACGACTTCCAGATCTAGTACCTCCTTTGGCGGCGGATTTTCGGTGCAAAATGAAATTTCACTTCAGCAGCCACGACCAGTGCGTTTTCCTCGTCGTCATATGATAAGCAAACTTAGGAGGATCCTTATTGACTCTCTTCTTACTATTTTTCTTCCGACAAGAGATTGACTTGGAGGTGGCGATATTCTTTCTCTTTTGCCCCTGAAACGTATTGGGCGGAGTAGGCTCATGGGCCGAAGATCGAGATGGACTCATGTTGGGGTCCCTCTCGAACCCAGGATCTTTCTGCTGGAGAGGTAGACTTGGAGGTGCTAGAGAAGACGGTGGCCTGGGAGGTGCTAGAGGAGACGGTGTCCTTGGTACCTAGCCTAGAAACACGATGTGTTTCTTTGGCCATAAAATGATACCACCCGCGAGTTCTCCCAGTATCAGCTCGCCTTCACCTCTAGGGATGTCAAGCTCTAGTGACTAATGTCCCTGTACAACTTCATCCACCTCGAGACTCGCACATAGCCATCTTGAATCGCACCGCCATGCCAGCGTGCTCCAGGTTCACAAGCTAAAGCAAAGCCTACCGTCACCCTCATGGATATGTTCTTCATTGGATGATGTAGCTCACAATTTGTCTTCTCCCTGATATCATCCACGGGGCAGCGATACATTGGTGCATCATCAACATGTGCATCATCAAGCTGAGCCCCCGCAGAAGCCACAGTGCTTTTTATCTGAGATGGGTCGCTGACACTATCGAACCCAAGATCTTGCTGCAGCTGAACAATTGTCCCTTGCTGGCCCACGTGCTGTTGTAACTGCTTTACCATGTCATACATTTCCAAGTTATCCCTTTCTAACTTCTGCAACCGGTTAGTCTGCTGTTTCTCTAATATCGAATGGCTTCTATAAGTGTCACCGTCCCCGAAAAACCTAGTCTTCCACGGAACAGAATGTCCAAAGCCACGTGTTCATCCTAGCTATTCCTTATTCTTCAGGGCCTTTGTCAGCTCGTCGTTCTCTTAGACCAACCATCTGTAGCTGGAGTGATCCATTCAGAGCGCATGGCAGCCTCAGCTTCATACCACTTAGGTATGGTAGTCTTGTAGCCACATGTCCCCAGCCTATGGTGAAGTATCTTTTTTGCAGCATTTTTTTTATTCTTTTTCGACCTTTCCTTAGCTTCTTCTGATTTCTTGTACTTAATGTGTCCCAGTGACCCTGATGCTTCTCTAGTGCTCCAGTTATTTCTGGAGCTTTTTATCTTTGGCATAATCTTTATATAATGATTTGTTGAAGGTCTAGAATTGGGTGGCCATCTTCTTAAGAGCTCACTCCTTGACTTTCAACCTCATGGCTTTTGTGAGCGCTTCAGTCTCCTAGACCGGTTGGATGAAATGTGACATGAGCGATTCCCAAAGGCCATCTTTGGATCTGTCGTGGAAAAAACTAAGTCCATCTTCCTTTGCTGGCTTATTCCATTCTCAAACAGTGATCAGGATCGTGTCCCTAACGACAACTCCACATTGACTATGCGTTCGCGGTGGGAAGCAACGGTTCGCCAAGTAGAGAAACTAATTCAATTGGGAGATGCACATTATCGGCCATCCCTTTGGTCGCGCCTCATTTCCTTCTAGAAGATAGGCTCGATGTGGATGTCTAAAAGAAGAAACATTCGTTAATATATACACATCAAGAAATGCATCTAGATTGAGCTGGATCACCAGTGGCTTAATATACCTCGCCGGATTTGGTAAGGGTCTAACATTATGCGATGAGTCTCTTGCTTCTATCTCCATTCCCTCACCGGCATCATTTAAAAATTCTGAGCCATCTTCTACTTCAACATCATCTCCTCCACCGTCGTTTGCTCCAACGTCGTCTCCTCCACCGTCATGTGCTTCGTCCCCGTGTATGATATCGAATAGTTCCTCTTCACAGTCTCTGCCAGGGTCCACAGCTTAACTAATACAAAAGAAAGATAGAACAATTTAGTTGCACAACTTATTATACACAAGTAGCAATAATAACATAGCATTTACAATTTCTATATCCAAAGAACAAAATCCTAACGCAATATTTTCTATTTCTATTTTTATTTTTATTTCTATTACTAACAAAATTGTAACATATCATTCTCTATTGCTAACAAAATCCTAACATAACAATAATAGTATTTCTATTTTCTATTTTCAAACAAAATCCTAACATAACAAAATCCCAACATAATATTTATATTTCTATTTCGAAAAAATGCTAACATACATCTAATTTTTTATTTCTAAAACATCCTAACATAGCAATAATAGTATTTCTATTTTCTATTTTCAAACAAAATCCTACCATTACAAAATCCTAACATAATATTTATATTTCTATTTCTAACAAAATTATAACATATTGTTTCTAACAAAATCCTAACATATCATTTCCATTTCTAACAAAATGCTAACATGTTATTTCTAACAAAATGCTAACATGTTATTTCTAACAAAATCCTAACATATCATTTTCCATTTCTAAAAAAATCCTAACATATATTTTCTATTTCTAGCAAAATCCTAACATAGCAATAATAGTAATTCTATTTTCTATTTTCAAAAAATCCTAACATAATATTTCTATTTCTATTTCTAACAAAATGCTAACATATTATTTTTAACAAAATCCTAACATATCATTTTCTGTTTCTAACAAAATGCTAACATGTTATTTCTTACAAAATCCTAACATATGATTATCTATTCTAGCAAAATCCTAATATATATCATTTTATCCTATTTCTATTTTCTATTTCTAAATCCCATTTCAAAATCCTATTTCTATTTTCTATTTCTTCTATGTCCAAAATAATCCTATTTGTAAATTCAAAATTCTACTTTCTAAATCCTATATTTCCTAAAATCCTACTCTTTGTTAGGGGAGGCGGCGGCCAGGGCTTGATCGCACCTCTCGACAGACGACGCGCAGCCTACTCTCCTCGCATGGATCATCGGTAGCGCAGGTCCTCCTCCAAGGACGGCGCGTCCTCGATCTCAACGAACAGCACAACTCCTCCTCCATGGACGTCGCTGCGATGGACGGACAACTCCTGCGAATGGACGCGCGCGACGACGAGATTAGGGAAAGCGGCGAACGGAGGACGGGGGGTGGCAGCTTACCTGCAAGAATGGCAGTGGTGATTCCTCTCCTACGAACGCACGCGCGTGGCGGCGGTTAGCTAGCGCAAAAGATGAACTGTTCGCGTCTCAGTTCGTGGCTTGAACCGGAAGAGGAGGAGGCTCCCCTTTTATATCCGATGACCTTTAGTCCCGGTTGGTGCCACCAATCGGGGTTAAAAGGTCTTTACCTCTGGTCGGTGGCACTAACCAAGACTAAAGGTTCCATCTTTAGTCCCGGTTGGAGCCACCAACCGGGACTAAAGACATTTTTCGGCCAACGCTTCATTTCGCGCACGCAAAATACCTTTAGTCCCGGTTGGTGGAACCGACCGGAAGCAAAGATAGTTTTTGGGGTTTTCTGTTTTCTTATCTAGCATCCTTTTAAATATTTAAGAAGTGTTTTGAATATGAATTTAAATAACTTTGCATACTTTTGAATCTAACAAAACTTTCAACATGAAAAGTGTTTGAATTTGGATAAGTAATCCAAAAAATGTTTTCAAAAAAATAATTATTCATACTATTCAAACTATTAACTATTTTTTCATTTTTCTATTAAAAATGCATCAACTCATATCTTTTGCATATTTTCTAATCAGACAAAACTTTCAACATGAAAAGTGTTTGAATTTGGATAGTTAATCCACCACCATTTTTTTTTAAATAATTATTATAAATATTTAAATTATTAATATGGCTTCGTAGTGGATGAGAAGGAGGAAGAAGAGGAAGCCAGAGCTGGTGAAGAGGAAGTCAACGTTTAGGGTTTAGGATTAGAGTTATAGTTTAGCGTTTAGGGTCTCCTCCGATTAAATATAGTTACATAAAAGTTTTGAAGCCTTGCTGGTCGGTTGCTTGGGAATCATGCTCCTGACATAAGGTTTAATGTATTACATACAGTTAAATAAACATAGAATACATTACACACCACCAACATCCCCATCTAGTGTTGGGGTTTTTCTCTGCGCCGGAACCATGGAACATCCTCCTTATTTAACGGGATGCTTGGGTCAGTGTTTATTGTGAAGTGTGGAGTTTCATCAAACTTATTTTAATTTTCAGACATGTCTGTTTTATCCTCCACTCACACGATATTTATTTTCCCTAAAAGAACTATGTGACGCTTTGGCTAGTCGTATGAAGTATTTGTTTGCTTATTTTTTATTTTCCTCGGTTTGGTAGACATTTCATTCACATAGAAAACCCGAGCCACATCATTGGTTAGGATGAATGGTTCATCTCTGTACCCAAGATTGTTGAGATCCACTATTGTGATTCCGAATAGTTTGTCTACCTAAACCCCGCCTCTTGTCAGCTTGACCCATTTGCACCGAAACAAAGTGACGTTAAAATAAGGTCCATAGTCGAGTTTCCATATATCCTCTATGTAGTCGTAATACGTCTCCTTTTGGCCATTGTCGTTTGTTGCATCAATGCAAACATCACTGTTTTGGTTGGTGCTCTTTTTATCTTGGGTGATCGTGTAAAATGTACTCCCATTTATCTTGTACCCTTGAAAAGTTAATATAGTCAAAGATGGTATCCTGGCCAACATGTACAACATATCTCCAACAATATTGTCATTCATGAGATGTGCTTGCAACCAACCAGCAAAAGTCTCCATGTGTTCACGTGTAATCCAATCGTTAGACCGCCTCGGGTTTTCGGAGCGTACAATATCCTTGTGTTCCTTGATATACGGAGAGTGTGCTTGAGTGAAAGAATGTTCGTACATACTTTTCATTGTTTTCTTTCCGAGCGTGCCTTTTCCACTCAGTCTCCCCTCATGTCGCGATTCAGGAACACCAATCGGTTTAAGATCAGGAATAAAGTCAACACAAAACTCAATGATCTCCTATGTTCTGTAGCCCTTGGAGATGCTTCCTTTTAGCCTAGCACGGTTATGAACATATTTCTTTAAGATTCCCATGAACCTCTCGAAGGGGAATATATTGTGTAGAAATACAGGACCAAGAACTTAAATCTCTTCGACTAGGTGAACCAGGAGGTGCGTCATAATATTGAAGAAGGACGGTAGGAACACTAGCTTGAAACTGACAAGACAATGGACCACATCATTATGTAACCTTGCTAGACTTTCTAGATCGATTACCTTCTGAGAAATTGCATTGAGGATGCACATAGCTTCACAATGGCTACTCGAACAGTTTCCGGTAGAATCCCCCTCAATGCAATCGGAAGCAATTGCGTCATAATCATGTGGCAGTCATGAGACTTTGGGTTTTGGAACTTTTCTCTACCATATTTATTATTCTGTTTATTTTCGACGAGAAGCTAGACGGGACCTTGATAATTCTAAGGCATTCAAAAAATATTTTCTTCTTTGCTTTGGTAAGAACGTAGCTGAAGTAATGAACTCCTTTATCCGTATCGTTCTCTGGATGCATTCCGTCTCGTTCTTTCATACGTTGTTGTTCCTACCATGTTTCCGGTGTATATTTTGTCTTCCCATACACGCCAGGAAGCCTAGCAGATTCACGCAAAGATTATTCGTCATGTGCATCACATTGATTGAAGAGCAGACCTCTAGTACTTTCTAATAGGGTAGCTCCCAAAATATAGATTTCTTATTCCACGTGGGCGCGTGCTCATCAACGTCATTCGGAACAGATTGTCTGCCAAGACCCTTTCCAAAGATTACTTTTAGATCCTCGACCATACCAAATACATCATCACGAGTAGGGTGGATAGGCTTGTTTCGGTGATCATTCTCACCTTTAAAATGCTTGCCTTTCTTTCTTACGACATGATTCTTCGAAGAAATCGACGATGCGCAAGGCACATAACCTTCTTACACTAGAGGATACCCCGAGCGTTGCAGCGGATCCTTTTAGAAAATATTATTGGACAATACAAACGTTTAAATATCATAATATCATATGGATGATGTAGAATAACCTGGAAGGTTATTTAAACAGGGTACAGATTTGGATATAGTGTGATAAAAAACATGGTTTAGTAAATTATATAGTATATTGAAAAAAGACATGTATAAATGCAATACACCCAGCATTATTTAGATCAATGTATATGATATATACCAATTTGTTACAATTTAGACAACATGCTGAAATCGGTTGGAACCAACATAAGGACATGTACGGCGCATAACGAAAGATGCACTTGCTGGGACGTGTTCTTATTTTAGCGCATCACCTTTCATCCCTTGTGTAGATACAATCTCGTGTGCGCATAGGTTACATATGTTGAAAGCCAACAATAATGAACATGAATTCAAGAAAATTACATAAAAGAACAGACAACATGAATAAGAAATGACCAGACCAGGCCTGTAGTTGCACTTTGTTCAAGATGGAGAATTAATCGATATATGTACCAACCGGTCAGTATACATGCACCTGAATATGACCAACACAATGATTATTAGAAGCAAATAATACTCATGTTCAAAGCATATCTATTTCTATATTACATGAGCATGTCAGTACATAACTACGTTTAATTGACACAATACCATCACCACTTGTTCCCTGCTGGGAAAAATAGATTAATGAATTAATTGCAACAAATCAAATTAAGAGGATCTCCGCTGATTATACAACCAAATTTCGAGTTCCGAGCTGGTCCAAAATTTCATGCCAAATATCTAAGCGCAATCTAAATAGATCTTACAATCAGACTACCCAGAAAATGGTTTCATCGAGACATCAATGAATCAAGGCCAGACAACTTCAAATCCATGAATAGTGAGTGTGTTGTGCTAAAAAACGGTTGAGGTTTGGCAACCAAGTACGGCGTGAGATGGTCGCATTGTGCCGATACAACAGCGGCTACTAGGGTGTGAAATACAGTCAGATTGGTCAAATTCAGATTTGGATTAGCCAAACAAAAAAAAACACCAAATAGCACCAGATGGAAGCGTATGTACCAGTAAATAGCAGTTGTCAAACACATGATTATGGGCATGCAACGACCAACAAATATGACGGCTTTGTCATCCAAGATGTGTAGCGCATGAGAGATGTGAGAAGCATTATTCAAGGGGGAGAGGCTCAGCAATGTCGCCGGTATGAGCTGTACGGCAGACGCCGGACGGCCGGGCGGCAAATCCGAATGGTGGACAATGTGAAAAATGGTTTGAGGTGCAGGTTTGTGGCGTTTAAATAGGGGGAAATAGAGATCGTAAGGAGAGGAAGCGTATGCGTGTTGCCATGAGAACGGAGAAGAGGAAGGGTTCGCCAGCCATGCCATCACACCGTTTTAAAATCATAATCAATTTGTGTTGTGTCTGTTCTCTTCTCCACGATAGTTATTGTTCGGCTCTAGCTATTCCTCCACTGAATCTCTTTAATGGGCTGGAATAATAAGTTGTTTGTGGGCTGGCAGTTTCAATTTAATCAATACCATGGAGTAAATGTTGCACGGGAGGGGGAGAGCTCGGAGAAACAATGCAAAGCATGGGCAAATAAGGGGTGACAAAGCATGGGCAAATAAGAGGTGACGTGGAGGCATGAGAGGGCAGAAAAATCAAGTAGTGGGGGTTTGCTATTTAGAGATAGAAGATTTATCCAAATATACATTTTTACTCTCAACTAAACAGTGTGTGCATGCATTGTATCTCTTCTTTGTCTATCCTGAAAGATTACTAAGAGCATGGCAATCATTGATGGTTACTAAAAGCAATGCTCGTAGGTTAAATGACTTCTGTTTGTGCTCATCCCGCACACGTACACCTTTTTTGTCTCACAACTGTAAAAGTTATTCAACTAATGGCCTTAGGTACACATCAATGTCGTTCCCGAGTTGCTTCGGGCCTTGAATGAGAACTTGCATCATAATGAACTTCCGCTTCATGCACAACCAAGGAGGAAGGTTATTGATACATAGAGTTACAGGTCATGTGCTATGATTATAGCTCTGCTCCCCAAAAGGATTCATGTCATCTGTACTTAGAATAAACCTAAAGTTCCTTGCATCATCTATTCATTGATTAATAATTGTTGTTACTAGCGGTTGTGGGGACAATGGTTGGACTAAAAGACTCTTGTCACCTCTAGATTTGGGGGCAATAGTATTTATGGATGTTGTAACATCCCAAATTTCAATAAAAGAAAGTTAGAAGAATTCCAGAGATTCAAAATTCAGAACTAACAAAAACTTTTATTTGCATATAGTGCCATGCATAGGACTTGTGCATTTGAGTGATATGCCATGATGATTGTTATTGTGTTATTGTGCTAAACCCTAAAACCCTAATGTGATCAAGTGAAGATCACCAACCAAATAAATCAAAAAGAGAAAGAAATAAAATAAGAACAAAACCCTAAAACCCTCACATATGGTTTATGCCATTTTTATAAATTTTTACCCTAGACCATTTTGGTTTTCACCATTAGTTGAATGATGTTACTAAACACTTATTACAACTTTTGGAATCAAAGAAACACAAATCAAATGAAGTTCAAACTCAAAACGGGATCACATATGATAATGGTCAAATCTGCCATTTATAGTCTGATCCCTACTTTGAGCCCTTGCAATTCAAATTTTTCAAACTAAACTTTACCAATTCTTTGCACCTCATCAAAGAGCACATCAAGGTGAACAACTTTGGTAAAGACCACCATGCCAAAATCACTTTAGATCAAATGCTATGCTCATGCAAAGTTGGAACTTTTTAATATGGGCAACAATCTCCAACTTTGCAATTTTGCTATTCTTTGATTTTTAAAATTCCACCACCACACATAGTTGTCTCTGGTCATTTACAACTTAACCAAATACACCATTTTCAAATTTTTCAACCATATGAACTCAACGAAATTTGGGAAAATTTTGCAAATTACAAATATGGATTAAATACAAACACTATTTTGAATAGTGATCTAGCCTAACCTACTGCCCCCTCTCACTCTAACCTGTCCCCTGGCTCCCTCTCTCACTAACACATGCATAGGAACCCTAGAGGGAGCAAGCATAGCTTGCATGTGCAAGCCATGCCGGCCATACCGCACCCCCTCTTCTCTCCTTCCTCCCCACCTCTGGCCCTGCTGCTCAAACGACGCCACCTAGCTCCCTATCACCGCCTACACCAGCCGTTGTCGAGGAAGAGGCCGTAGCTCGCCGGAGATCGCGCGCCAAGATCTTGCCAGGATGCCGCTCGCGTCGCACACGCGTGCACCGCGGACGTCCCTGGCCACCTGCCGCCTCGCCAGCACACGCTCGCCCTGGACCCCTGCTGAACGCGTTGAGCATCGCCGTGCCACCGCGGACGCGCCAGACACGCGCTCGACCCGAACCCTGGACCGCCGCCGCCGGAGACGATGAACAAGATCCCGTAGCCGCCGCGGCAGACACGGAAGCAATGCGCCTCAATCCGACGCCGCCCGGCCGCGCTGTCACCGCCAAGAGCTTCGCCTGGACGCGCAGAACAGATCCCAGCCATCGCCTAGCTCCCTAGCTCGCCAGAACCGCCGCGCCCATGTCGACCCTAACCATGCCCCGCAGCACCCTTGCTCCTCTATAAATAGAGAGCTCCCCTGAGCAAACCAAGCACACCACCAGCCTCTCCTCCCATTGCTGCTTCTCCTCGCACTGTTAGCCACCCCAATCGCCGCCGGAGTCGCTGCAATTGCAAGCTCGGAGCCGCGGAAGCCCTGGAGAAATCGTCGTCGATCCAGGCCACCTCGAGCTCCGCCACTGCTACAGGCCGCTTCACCATCGTCGACAACCTCGCCCTGAACATCGCCGCCGCTCGCCGGACCACTGGTTAGCCCTCCGACCCCCTAGGCTCGCCGCCAGAGCATCGGGCTCTCGTCAGAGAAGACGACGACCCTCGGACGTTAGATCTTATTTTAATCCAACGCACCGCGTTAGTCCATACCGTTTCGGGTTTACAGAGTCGCTGACAGGCAGGCCCCACCTCGTCAGCAAGCCCACTCACACGAGATGCGCTGCTGGGCTGTTTTTCTCTGTTTGAATCGTTTCGGCCCAACTCCATTTCCCGCCGGCCCGTTTAATTCAAACTTTGATTTTCCAAATCCATTTAAATTCAATACTGGCTCCAGCCTTGAAATTTAATAGAATCTGTTTGGCTTGGCCAAATTTAGCAAATTTGATGTTGTTAGAAAGCTACTGAAAAGTTCTACAACTTTCCACTGGTCTCACCTTGAGATCTGTTGTAGAAATAAAGTGACAGAAAGATAAGTCAGGGACTTTTGCACAAATAAATATTAAAAATCAACCAAAGGTGATATTTAGTTAATTCCAACTCCAATAGCTCACATTCAACTTACACTAATTGTTTCTGCAACAAAATGGTGTGGTCACTTTGAATGATCATGCCCTAGTTTAATTAATGGACAATATGGCTAGTTTAGTTAAGTGATATTGTCCAAAACTATTATGCAAATTATATGAAGTGTTTCACTTCATTTAAATCTTGTCCCAAGTATTCTCATATGAAGTTGGACCACTGGTCAAATACTCTCACATGAAATACTTGGAGATTTTAAATCATAATAGGCATTATTAAAGGGTATGAGGTACTCTACCTCATTTAAATCATTTTCTCAAATGATGATGATGAATGGTTGACTTAGGTCAACATGAAGTCATGTATGATTGTTTGAGAAACTAAATCTTAAGAAGATTCAATGAGAGGAAATTATTTCTCAAGAACTATATGGAAACTATCATTTACATATGTAATGAGAGGAAATTATTTTTCTTAAGCAGAGGAAACCAATGCACCTAATTGTAGTAATTGTGTGCCTAGAATAGTTTGTGTGAATATATGTGATGCTAGGAATAGCCATTGAATTTGTTGAGTGATTATACCTCGTATTCAAATTTAGACGCTAGCACCGGAGAATACCCGGAGGAAGAAGGTTGCTACCAAGAGGAGGAGGAGGAGAACTTTGACCACTACCAAGGCAAGCTAATATTCTTGCAAAGTGCAAAGCCCCTTGGGGCAAGGAACCATTAGTCTTATCTTCTTACCACAAGCATATCCCAAGTTTTTACCTTACAAGTTTTTACTTGTTTATTCAAAGAGTTACTTTTACAGTTAACTTTGGTCTAAGTTAAAGAAGGTTACTAGAGTAGCAAAGTTAGTCTCAAGCTAGCCAAGCAAGATTAGCACCCCTCATGATTAGTGCTAGTGCTAAATATTAAAACTTGACAACTCTAGATGGGAACATGTGACTTGAAATGAATTTGAAACCTTGGAATGATGAGTCATTCCATTGAATGAATTTTGAAGGTGAATATGACCAAGAGAAGATGGTGATTTTTGATAAAACTGATATTGGTTTGAATGCGATACCTTTCCAATATTGAGTACCCCCACAATACCTGATTATGGGTAGGGCTTAACTGGAAATTTATGCATCTTAGTATGGGTTCCCTCTGAACACACATCATAGGGGTTATGCTTGAGGCTGCCTCCATTGTTGAGAAATGATGTGAATTGAGGTGAATAGTACGGCCAAGCCCTGTGCAGTTCCCAGGTTGACAGTTGGTCTTCACTGGGAGGCCAAGATCATGGGGAGAGGTGCTCATAATAGGGTTTGTAAGTGAAAGGTTATGGTTGATGATCCGCGTACTGTGTTACGATGATTCGGGGTAATCCCGACAGATGAAATCAAATGTTGTGGCACAAGTGTGCAACCTCTGCAGAGTGTAAATCTATTCGAATAGCCGTGTCCACGGTTACGGACGGTTGGAAAGGCCATACAGTTTCCGGTGTCAGATTCTTGAAAATGATGGTGAAATGAATGGTGAATTTGTGACTTGTTGTGAATCACCACAAATGTTGGGAATGACACTAATGTTCCTACTTGAGTTAGTTAGCACTTGAATAAGTCTTTTCTCAAATACTTGTGAACTAAAATTGGCTTTATGCAAATAAACTAGAGCTTAGCACCCTTTACTAGAAATGTTAGCACTTACACTAGTATTAGTTTGCGAGTACTTAAAGTACTCACGGCTTTGTCCCTGGCTATTCAAATGGCCAGAGTATGAAGACGAACAGAACTATCAAGGAGATGACCAGCAGGACACCTACGACAACTAGGAGTTTTCCAACGTCAAGCGTTGGCCTGTGGACTAGAGAGTCCATTTATCTTTACGCTTTCGCTATGAACTTGTGTTTGTTCGTTGATCAATAGATCAACTATTCGTGTAATATGGATCATGTGATTCCAATTGTAAGACAATATATGGTTTGTAATGAATGATGACTGTGATACTTAACTATTATGCCTCGCAACAACAATATTTCTGGGATTGCGATGAATGACATAATAGGCATCCGGACTTAAAAATCCGGGTGTTGACAGATGTGATGCTGACAAATCTCTTATCACTATTTTATTTACTACACATTTGTACTTCATTTCTAGCTGTAGGAGAATCTTTGACCCTGGCCTATTTTCATCCATTAAACACAACATAAAACAAAGTAAACTATAAAGGTTCGGTAAACATATAATTAAATTAACTAGCAAGTCTTGTAAATATTTTATTTACCCCACTTTAGCAATGCTTCCCAAGGTTCGGTTAAAGGTAGGTTTTCTAGGAAAAAAAAACTTACAATACTACAATACATAATTTGGATCGAAGGTATCAGCTTTTTTTGTGGCGCCGTTGCCGGGGAAGCAATTTCTCTATTCCGGTAAATTTACTAGAAACCTTGTTAGTTAGTTTCATTTTCATTTTAGTTTTATTTATTGTCATTAGATTATCTTTTGTTATCTATTTAAAAACCAAAGGCCCATCTTTACATGGAAATGTGTTCTCACTTCTAAATAGCCCAAGGCCCATCCTTAAGAAAACCTGATTTAACGCTCTCGAGCTCCTCTACATCAACCTGGCCATAACCGACCAGGTGCCACACACTCCAGTCTAGTTGTTGGGCCGACCAAACGTTATCTTTTTTTTTTTGCCTTTTTTTTGTTTTTTTGTTTTTTTCTTTTCTATTGTTTATTTTCTATGTTTACGTTTTTTAAAATTTTGATTTTTTAAACCTAATCTAAAATAACTATTTTCTAAAAAATCTAAACATATAACATTTATTAAACATGAACTTATTCTAAATTGATCATTTTAAAATATGAAAACCCAAAAATTATTTTCTTTTGAAATTTAAATATTTTACAAATATATATAATATTTGAAACATGAACATTTTTCAAAACCGAATATTTTTGAATCTTAATAAATTTCAAATCCAAAAATAAAATGAACAACAAAAGAAGCGCGAGGGTGTGCAGTGCTTGGGTAAGCACCAACAGGGTTACCCCGCACCCGACTGAAAATAGTTTCGGTCCGAAAGGCCCAAGTGAGAAACTAATCACTAGTTGATTCCGCTCACAAATCCTATATGCCAACCAGGTTGGTGGTTATTGCACGCCTCACACCCCCGCGCGTGTGGTATGGGCTAACCTAGTCGGCCTAGTTCGTTTTTTTTCCTTTTTCCTTTTTTGTTTTATATTTTGTTTTCTTTTGTTTTATGTTTCTTTTTTTCTTTCTTAAGATTTTTCTAAATGTGATTTTTCAAAAAATATTCGAATCAAAAAATGTTGAATTTAGGAAAAACTAGTTTTTTTTATAAAATGGCCAATCTCAAAAAATGTTCAAGTTCAAAAAATGTTCGAATTTTAAAAAAATAATTGTTAGTTTTATTTTTTATTTTTTGAATTGTTCAAAAAAATTAAAAATAAGATTTTTTATTTGTTCCGATTCAGATTTTTAAATATTTTCGAACTTCAGAAAACTTAAGAACAAAAAGGAAAGAGAAAAAAATAATAGATCAGAAAAAAGCAAAAGCGAAAAGAGGAAATACCTGCTTTGGCCCCGGCCCAATAGTGCTCCTGCGGGGGCGCGGGGGCGTGCGTCACCTCGCCCCACACAGTCTGATTCCTCTTCCTTCAGGTGTCGCCGGCATATTGTGAGCAATTGCACGATAACGCGAAAAACGTCAAGCACATGAGGAGTGACGGAGCCAATCGAAACAGATTCAAAGCCAGTATACAACGGTGAGTGATGCAACAAGCCTAGGTCGCCATGTTGCGAGCACGGAGCACATAACAAATTATTCATCTATAGTCTTGATGTTGATCATGACTTGCTTTTGATCTCATGTTCATAGGGACGGGCTGTATGGAGAACATTATAAAAAACCGCCACATTTGCGGCTAGTGTTTCAAAAAAATCACCACTTTACGTTAAGGTTTTAAAAAACCACCACTTCAGTGCTCAAAAACACTGATTCGTATCTAACACTGACTTAATCACCAAACTTACATGTAGGTTCCATTGTCAGGCTGACATGGCACTGTGGTAACACTGGGGGCATTCTTCCTATAAATGTTACAACATTACCTGGCCAACCAGGCCATCTCCAGGGGGCAAATCAATCTGGATCGCACGTTGTTACTGCTACAGTGAATTTGCTCTCCCACTTTTCACTCTAACCGTTGGATCTGTAACTTCCTTTTTCACTTGTTCAGCTTCTTGTCGAGTCAATGACGCCTGGGGCCAGTCGCGTATGGGGTCGGGCCGCAGAGACAGCCCCGCACGCTTGTTCCCGTCGCTTTTCTTCGACTTCCACTCGCATCGCCTTGCTTTTCGCGTGTGCGTGGGAGCAGCCGGTGAAAGTGAAACCTAGATCGGTGAAACACTTTCCCCCAATCAGCCGCCTCCTCCCAATCCAATCCTCTCCTCGTCTCCTCCCCAATCGCTGCCTCTTTTATCCTCTCCAATCCCCGCTTCCATCACCACACAGGGCTGTGAGGAGGAGATGGGTGGAGGCGCGCAGGAGGAGCCTCTGCAAGACCGCATCCTGAAGGAGGGCGGCGGGACTAGACGGGACGACAACGGGAGGAGGCGTTGCAGGAGCAGGGCGGCGGCGCATCGCCACAACCGGCTGGTGCTCGAGCCCGCCGCCTCTTCGCGTTGCTCGCTGACTCCTCGCGTCACCCGCCCCCAAGTCAGATGACGATGCGAATCAGTGGAGGAGGGGACCATGGAGGAGAGGAATGATGCATGGAGATGTCGTGGTTAGCGACGGAGCGCTAGCGGCGGGCGACGACCGGGCCAGGCAAGTCCATCTCGTCCCTCTCCTCTCGGTCTCTCTCTCCTGCACTCTGGGCGATGACCCCCAGTGCCTCTACTACACCTCTTTGCTTCTTCCCCGGATAGCCCACTGGTATTTTCCCCCTTCTCTTAGTTCTCCACCTGGATCCACTTTAATTTGCCTGCTTAGGGTTACTATATCTGTATGATTCACGTGAAAGATTTTCCAGGTGAAGAGATCCCCTTTTTGGATCACGAAGAGCATGGAGCTTCTCAGATTTCTGAGGGAAATTCTACGGAGTCTGATTACCATCAGGTGGTTCTACCCTTCTTATCTTTTGAGGAAATCAAGTGTGGAAACTGAGCTTTATTGGTTTCTGCCCCCCTCGATATGATTCTCTCCTCTTCAAATTTATTTTTCTTTTGCAGATAGGGTTTGGGTGTGCAGAAGATTTTCATAGCGATGACAATTGCAGAATTGGTGTTGTCCATGGTTACTATAGCCTGAAGGTATACAGAACCTTCACACCTCTCTTTCCCTTCTCTCTTCTCATGTAATCTTTTTACTCCACTTGATATGCCCGTCTTTTACTTTAACTCTAGACTGAATTAATTATGTTACAACATTATTACGGCATAATTTTGTAAATATCTGACAATTTTATGCACCGTTAGGACCATCCACGGCAAGTCGAATCTCGAATGGCATGTATTTATATGGATTTGAGGTGAACCGACTGATTCTGCCTTGCTGTCATATCATTGTAAGTCGCTCTAATCCTTTGCTTACACAGATGCACATGATTTGCCAATTTGTTCAGTGTGTTTGATACTTCGATTGCTGGTCTTTTTAGGAAGTGTCACGTGCCTAAGGTTTCAGACTTGCAATGGTTATGACGGATTTAGTGATAGCTGACCATATGGCCTGTGACATTCAACGTGTGGTGGAAAAGAACTTACCTCCATGGTTGATGCGTATTAGTGCCCTAGGCGTCCAACTACATGAGCCGATCCAAGGTAACCTTCTTTTGTAAATTATTGTTTTCTAAGTTTATTTATTTTTTCTGATTTTGTGTGTGTAAATCATTAGTTAGTTGTAATGGAAATGTGGAAGGTTAGAGTTTATAATGCTGATTTACTTTCTGATATGTGAGGTGTAGTAACATACTGCTTGGCGGCGTGCTGCGGAATAGGCCGTGCCTCCTCTTCTCCCCCAATCGTCGCCTCCTCTCCTCCTCCCCGATCCGCGGCGTACAGAGTAGGCAGGTGGAGCAGCACGACCCCGGGCTCCAGACCGTGCAGAAGAGATGAGGGGACAGAGGTGGCTCAAGCGGAGGACGACGGGCATGAGCGAGCGACGGCGCGCGTGGAGGAGGTACGTGTGGTGGCCGGACAAGCGGGCGAGGATGGCCAGGCCACAACAAGATTCACCTTCAGGTTAGGCTCATTTCTTCCTTCCAATCCTAAAGTTTTTCCTCTCCATTCTTCTCTTTTCATCTCTGGCCAGAGATGATTTGATCCATCCGGCGCGATTGAGATTTCCGTGTCTTGCTGCCGTGTTGAGCTCTGATCTCAAATAGTGTTGTGGAAATTCGCTGGTTTGTAAGAGGCAGCAACAACGCATCTTTGCCGCTATCAACCTGTAGATTTTGTACTATATTAGTTTGAGGATTGCATAGGATCCACAAGAATTTGGCAAAATATGGAGTGGTAACTATCAACTCCATATTTCACATTGATGTGTGACATGAGTGGTAACTGATTTGGTAGTATATTAGTTTGAACATTGCATCGGATCTACAAGAAAGAGGCAAAATATGGAGTGCTAACTCCATATTTCTCATTGATGTGTGACAGGAGTGGTAACTGAAATTGATTCATCATTTTCTATTTTAGTTGTAACTCCATATTTCGCATTGATCTGTGACAGGAGTGGCAACTGAAATTGATTCATCAATTTCTATTTCTATTTCTATTTTTCTGTATGACAATCTACTTGATCAGTCAGTATAATGTGTGTGTTCTTTTCTAGAGGAAAGAAGCCATCTACTTGAATGTGCTTTTGGCATTCTTTCTAGAAGAGAAAATAAGATTTAGATTGTAGGTCGCTTCAACCAAGAGGCAGAGGTACATTCGGAATTTGTTATGTACTTTTGCATGCTTGTAGATTGCTATCCCCTTTTATTAGTTGCATACAGTTATTGGATGGAAACCTAAGGTCTTTGTGCACTTCATTATGGATAAACCAATTTGTTGTATATACAATATTTTTGGCTGGATATATACGCATAGGTCTGATTGCAAACATGTTTCTTGCTACTGTTGGGAAGTCTGGGAATGACCTGCTATTGAATTCTGTAGGGTGCCGATTAGCAGTGAGTTTCTTTATTTTTCTGGGAATGACATTATGCAATTTTCCGAGCAGCAATCTTGGGATATCGGCAGGTTTGACAAGACTTTATTTATCTTTAAAGGGCCTCCGAATCCTCTCAATTTCTTTACTAACTTCATCTTTTCGTGTTTTGTTAATATGTTAATATGCTTTCTTCAGGCTTGGTTCCCGTTTAGTTCTTGTCTTCTTGCTTTAAGTGTTACCGTAGAAAAGGTCTTGTTGTTTCAGCACGGATATGTTATTTTTGCTATATTCTAAAGCTAATATTATCCTTCAATCTGTAATGGAGGTTTATTCCGAGTTCTCTTTTCTGCATCTTTGGTAAGTACGCTTACTCAAAATGGGAGCCTTATTTCAGCAATGGTGACATGCTATGCGGTTGCCCTTTATTTCTATACTCCCAGCGGCAAGTGCTCGTTGGCTGTTGGATGGCGTTTTATGGTTATTTGTCATACATGAATGCATGTTGTGGCTACCTCATGTTGTGATATTGTTTCCATGTATTTAAAGTGGATATGCATCATTAACGAATCTTTGTTTCTTGCCTCTTTGTTTGCCTTGCATTGATGGAGATCATAAAGTTTCTAATTCGTATTTTATCTCCTGAAAAAATACTGACTTTTTTCTTGCATCAAATCAGGGCCAAATAAAAGAAGTTTTCTATTCATGGTAGAAGCACAGTTTTATTAGGGAAATGATTTCTATTATACAATGAATTCTTGAGGTACAGGTATGTGATTTGTAAGAGTGAGTTTTGCATTATTGTTTTCCAAGAAATTGAGTGGGTGCATTCTATGCAGAGATTGCTGTGAGTTTTCATCGTTGGTGCCTATGCCACATGTAGAATTAAACTAGAGGCTTGCTGATCGCTGCATTTTTTTCTAGACTGCAGTTTAATATTAGTGGTTGATGTGGTTTCTGATCTCTATTAAATGAACTAATAAATGTGTTATGAGAAAAGAGCTGAACATTATCATGTATTCTCTGTCCGCTTACTATATTGAAAGCTACTGAAGCATATCCCTTATATCCAGATTTGATGTTTTTTGTGTATGTAGGTGGCTCTGAGTGCATATAATCTGTGTTGATGTATTTAGCCATGGCGTTTATGTCACATGTATGGTACAGTCGTATTCAGCCAAGGTATTTTACCTATCCCTTTCTCTATTGTATTGAAATATTTTGCCATGGAATATTTTCTCATTATTACTTGTTTACTTACTCTAGCTTTGCAGGCTTTTTTCACTAATATCAAGATAAAGAAGTTGTCTGGCATGGTCGCTTTAATACGAAAGATCGTGTTAATTTGGTCGATGCACAATTGCAGAAGATAAAGAACTTTTCTGGCATGTTAGCTTCAATAATAAGGAATATGACAGGTAAATCTTGAGTGTGTGCCAATTTATTTTTTGTATTTTGCATTTGGTTCAGTTGCTACATCCAGTAATGGAGTGTAATTTGATTGATGATGTAGTCGTCTGATTTTTTTTTGACACAGAAGCTATATTGCTGAAGATGCCTACGGTTCAGCAGCTTATGATGATTTACTTCAGCAGCTTATGATGTCTATGGTAATGTCTGCCAGGAAATTTGTGTTTTTCCTGATACTTTTTTGCTTCTATTTATTATCTTTGCCTATCTGTTTGTATTATTGTATTGGTGATTTTTTTCCTTCGTCTAAACATAGTATGGATGTATCCATGTAAATTCTAAGCCATCTTATTTGTAAAATGTGCGCTTGATTAATTGTATATTGATATGTTACGTTTCCCACTAAAGTTTGGTCTTTCCTTTCTCACTGAAGTTTGAGATTTCCCTTTACCAGGGAGGTTGGTGCAGTGTGTGACGGGAAGAAACGAGGTGAAGCTTCTCCCAATCGTCTGGCGGTGAGGAGGACGCGAGTTGGAGGTGGATTGAGCTCGATGGCCAGGAGGGGCCGTTAACTGATTGGGGAGTTTGGTGCAGCGTGTGATGGCAGGAAACGAGGTGAGGCTTTCATTTATTCCCCTGCTCATGATCTCTCTCAACAACTCAGTGTACGCCAGCTCTTGATAGCACCCTTGGCCGGTGAGAGCATCAATAGGAGCGTCTTAGCTTGTTTGGCTGCCATCTTCAAGCGGCATGTGACGTTCTGGTAGCATTAAAAAAGATTTTGTAGTGTTTCATAGATAAGGATTTGAAATTCCAGAGCCTGTGGATACTTTACGGATCAACATAGGTCACCTTCTGTTTTGATTTCATTTTACCTATTTGTATTTGACATATACACTGAAGAATCTCTATACTGTAATAGACAGTTATACCACAAATTCTTGGCAGGAATAGAGTTACATACAAGTGACGTGCTCATTCTCAACATCTTGATAATGATACACAACTATATTGCAAATTGCGTTTGGGCCTAAGAATTCCACCTAAAGTTAAATCTTTCTGTGGTCTGTCAAAGATGCAGTTTCTGGTCATGATTGTAGCCTCAAACATTTGTTCTTGAGCTATTTTTTGCATCATGGGGAACTATATATCTGGCTATGTGTCACGGTCTATTGATACAACTGAAAATACATGTTCCTTCTTTTCCTTTGTTTACTGTGTTAGATTGTTATATACTTCGGCTCTCTGCTATGTACAATTTCAGAATTTCTCTCTGAAAATAAATGCTATCAAAAGGGACATGGTGTGGTCTCACTGCTACAATCTCCATGGGGTTTTGCTTTTCGTTTTATTGAATATTTCCTCTCCATTTGAGCTGTTAGTTTGTAGGGGGTTTTCTTCGTAAAGAGTTAAATCAAGCTTTTGCTGCTATGGAATGTTTCTTTTCGTTTTTTGAAGAAATCATTTGACTGGCTGATGTTATTTCTTCATAAAGAGTTAAATCAAGCTTTTGCTGCTATGGAATGTTTCTTTTCTTTTTTTGAAGAAATCATTTCACTGGCTGATGTTATTTCTTGTATACAACCTGACCTATATTTTATTGTTGCTTAGGGTTGACAAGATATCTAATATCTGAATCCATAAATCAGGGCTCTATGTAAATCCGGAATGATGTTTGGTACAGGCCGGGCAATGGAGAATCATTGTTAAAGGTGATATTGCAGGCATCATCATGACCACATCAAAGGTCCTAAACTCTAGGTGAGATCTTTCTTATTTTTTCATCTCTTGAGAATGAATCATCTCCTGCATAGTTATTAATAAGACTATATTTGTGTGACATTGTACTGGCTCATTGGTAATTGATAGTGCTTTGCCTTTTCATACTCGCAGCTATTTTTTGTTGCTCATCATGCCTTTTCTTATGAATTAGTAGTGATCCTGTAAGGCATGAATCAACAGGAAAAATTATAGAAAGGAAAATAATAGCGAGAAGGAGGGTGAGTAGAAAGAAGCATTTATACTCATTAACATTGATGTTGATTCATATTATCAGACCGGTTTGTTTTATTAGTTGGGTCAGCTGAATGTTAAGACGGGAGGTGGGATAGATAGTCCTCATTGTACCATGAAATTTGAAAATAACTAATTTTTTTTGTTGATGAAGCCGCTGAAAATATTGGTTCTCACGTACTTACACCTTTCAGTTAAATACAAAATCTTTTGTTATTGGAATGTTTCAACTGAATATATCAAGGCAAGGAATTAATTGACAAGATGATCAGATACAATATATTAGTACATTGCCAATGTTTTTTAATACTTGATGTATGCTAAAAAAATTTGGTTTGCCTTTTAATAGTACCCCTCTGGCCCAAATTAATTAGTTGACACACATGGTACTGGAATCAAAACTCGACATAGTAATGGGCTTGCGACAATTAATCGGCCTGAAATTAATTTCTTGCCTTGATACATGATACATGAAGAACCACATCCTCGATGTCCTGTTCCAGGTCCACAGCTACTGCCTTCCCCAAGAAGGCCATCTTTGAGGCTAGATCAGCAAGGTGAGCCCTTTTTCCTTCACATCTTTGCAGCATCAAGTGATTGTCCATGGTTTTATCATCTTGCAATGTTAGCTGTAATTTTGCTTAATTTGTTGATTGTTTTCTTTCTTATGAGCAGAGGAAAGTTGTGACCAAAAAGTGTTTTTATTGTCTGCAGGTCACCGTCTACAGAGGACTCATTTTTTGCCTCACAATTTCATTTCTACAGGTTATAATCCAATTTAGTCAATTAGTTGAGTTTGTTGTCTCTAGCATTTGTTTGATCCAAAAGAAAACTGTTAGCATTTTCCCCTTTCCCAAAGTACAAGCTATATTAACTATAGGCCATGTGCATATTAGTTAAATCACACGCATGCCCTTATAGCAAGGTTAATAATTCTCACCTTTTTTATAGTCACTATGTATGTTCTATTTTCTCAGCTGTATATTTGATCGTAATTCTTTTTTTTGTTTGTTTGATAGGCTTAGTATGGGAGGAACCTGTGGTTATGATGTATAATAATTCTGGTATGCGAGTATGATAAAGACCACTTTGTGTGGCCTGCTCACATCTGTTCTTTGCTTCTTAGTTATGATCTTGGTGTATTCACATTGAAGAAAATAACACCACTTTATATGTACTTATTGAATGTCTTGATGGCACAAAAAAACATGAGATTGGCTTCTATGTTATACACATTCATTTCTCTTTTGTATTAACAAATGGTTGGATGAAAAAAAAATTGTCGCTTCTGCAGCATACATGTGTTATCTTTATATAATTGGTTGAATGTTTTTTTATAAAAAAATGCTTATATAGGCTTAAGGGGCCACGACAACCTAATGAATTCTTGGACAACTATATAAACATCAGCCGTGTAAACCTTATGATTAACTATCTCGCTTTTACCTCTGCGCCGGGGTGCACCGGGTCATCTAGATTGTTCAGAGAAAGGTCGGTGCTTATAGAAGGATAGAATACAGATCTCCTGGTGGACTATGCTTTCTTATTTGTTGAAGTGAGATATGATTGTTGGCTGGAGACTCAGAGCTCATAGAAGGTCAAAGTTCCATTCCTGGATACAGTTCAGCATGTATAAATCACTTCAGTTACACATTTCTTTTGTCATTCCAATAGCCCTGCTACTATTTTGAGTCTGCTGCAATCCATATGCATATTCAGTCAACTTTTTTGTTGTTGCAGTGATGTGATAAGCAACCTACTTGTTGAAGTGCATCTCAATTAGATCTCTGAAACAAGCACCGTATTATTGGGTTATACTGAATGCAACTATTCAATTCTTTTGCAGTTGGTGAAGAACCGTTTGGGATCCTCATTTTAACTGAAAGTTTCACTAAATCCATTAAAGGCTGTCAGGTATCTTCTAGCTGTGCAGTGATGTGTTGCAGTATAGGCTTTTCTTAGCTGAGTTTTAGTTCTAACATATATTGGTTCTAATGCAACACAGTTTTTAGAAATGGAGATTAATAGTTGCTTTGCTCTTAGAAATGATGATTTATATATTTGTTTCCTGCAAGATATTGAAGCCCTAGAACTATAGGAGTGCAGCTTGCACGAATAAATAAGGTTAATAACCAGTTCCTGCTGCTTTGATTCTTTGACTAATAAACATGCCTGTAAATGTTTATTCATGTCAAATGCAAGACACGTTTAAGACAGCTCACTAATGAGGAAAAATAACTTTAATTAAGTGTCTACCGTTCTCCCTTGATGGTCAACATATTGTGATGTAAGATTTGTAGGACTTCATGCAAGTCTTAATTCTATTCTCGCACCTTGCTTTCTACAAGCAGCTTTATGAATTTGATATCAAGTCTTGTCTTTTAGATCTCTTTGAACAGTAATTGTTAAACGATTCATATGAATGATGTAGATCAAATTATGTGCACTTCGTGGTACAGCTATTGAAGTCCCAAAACCCTGATGAGACACGTAGTAATTCAGATATGTATGCTACCTTTAAGATTTCTGATTGGTATTCCATTTTTGTTGGTGAAGCGTTCTTCCTTTTCCGTACCTCAGCCATTTTCACCTGCAATTTATTATATAGTTATATGATTAATTAAAGCTCTGTTTTTTTATGTTCACTTCGTGGGACTACTCTAAGTTTGCTATTGTGGTGTACAAAACTTGGTGTCTGGTTTTAATTGTTCATTGATAGGCATTTTTTCTATCGCCTGACAGAATTTTCGACCTTGTTAACAATCTTATAAAGAGAGAAATTAGGATTGTGTCCCGGTTAAACATGGCTCCTGAGGTGCAAGGCGTACTAACTGCTGCAGTTTTGGCGGTCCATCTTCTCGAAGCAAAGCCATAGGCCATGGACCTGCCGCTCTGCTCTAATTTGGTAGCAACCTGACAGTTAGCGAGAGAGCAGTTCGGGACGGGGCTACCTTACCGGAGATCTGGACGGTTTGGAGTTAGAATGGCCAAATCCTAATTTTCTGTTTAACCCCTTTTCCTTATTTATATGTATTTTATAGCTTCCCAGTTATATTACCTATCTCACCATTAGAGTATAACTATACATATTCTATCCGCTGTGTTGTATGGTAGTGTATTGCTATTGGTGATTTTCTGATCAACCTGGTTTGCAACCAAAGTATGAGTTGTGTTCTTACTGTTGATTCATTTGCTATTTATTTCTTGCTGATTATCACCATGTATTCACTTACTGATAAGACATGGCTTTAATTTAGGCTCGGGTTCGATCTTTATGCTGGGACGCAGGTTCATCCTATATATTAGCGTCCATTAGCATATTATTAATGTGATTTTGTTTGCATTGATTTAGGCATTTCTCTCATGTATTGAATCTGCCATTTGCGCGATAGCGCAACGGGTCATCTAGTAAGTTAGATGGGTTCAATTTCTTCGGGTCTTTGCAACGTTTACTAAACGATTTTTTCCTTGGAGAAAATAATTCATGCTGCATTAGTGCGTTGACCAATCCCACACTCTTTTACAAAATAATTTAGCAAAACCGGAAAGAATCACGCATGCGCATCTCCAATCGCCGCCGCTCGGAGCTGCATTCTCTCCGCCGCCGGCGCGTGCAGGTCGCGCCTCCACTCCTCCAGCCAGGATCTCTCTCGCTCGCCACCTCCAACTAATGCCCGCGCTGCTCCTAGCTCCCAGACTCCCCCAACTCATGACCGCCCGCTCCCAGCGGCCAGCCACTCGTAGTTCGTCGCGCCGCCGCCAAGGCTCCGACAAGAAATTAGCGCCGGAGTAAGCCTCTCCGTCCAAGGATGAAAGCCCGAGGACCGTTCCCGAGCCGAGGCGCACATCCCAGGCCTCTCCATAGACTCCGGCGAGTCCTGGAGCGCTACGCCGATGAAGGCCAAGCCGGGGCCCCACCGTCCTTGTCGATCCTGGCAGCCCCCATGCTCGGACGCCGGTGCCGGCGCTCCCCAACACGACCTCCGTTCTCTCGCCACCTCCCTATTTCCTTGGCTAGCGACCCCTGATGCGCGCGACGCTGCAGCCACCTTCTCCACGTCGTGGCCTTCTCCCTGATGCGCGTGCTGCCGCAGTCGGCTTCTCCTTAGGCGCGCGCCGCCGTACTGCCCTATGGACAGCGAGGCATGATCTCCGTGAGAGGATTGGCCACCTGGGTGTTAGAATTTTGGGCATTTGGCCTTTGGCCCAGGCGCTTTACACAAAAACTAGATGGACCTTGCGCGCGTTGCTGCGCCCGTTTTCGCTCTTGGTGTTTTAATCTTCTGATCTACGCATAATATGACTGATTTCATAAACTAATATTGATGCATGTGCAGCCATTAAATTTAACAAAAGTCAATAAATTGCCAAAAGAATGGCCATGAAATGGAGAAATAGGGGAATATAAACAAACACCAAGCGTCCAAAAGAATCATCACGAAATGGAGAATCAACAAGTACATAAACAAACACCCAAAAGTTCTAATGGCAGTTAAACAGGAGAAAATCTAAAAGAATCATTTTACACCAACATCGAACCTCAGTTTTTAGCTTATTTAAAGAAAATCTTGTGTGGTTCATCCAAAAAAGGTTCTACTATTGCGCTGCTGCGTATGATTGATGGTTATAGCCCATATGATTTCAAAAGAGAAAATATAAAAATGCAACTTACTTTTTTTTTCCAGGAGATACCTTCAGGTTAAGATTCAGGTCCACCTTGACCATCTTTTAATCCCCTAAATTGATTGTCCAGAAATTAGAAGTATTTCTCGGAGTTGTAAAAGAAACATCGAACTATATAAACCTTGAGAAACTACATGGAAGGAGATTCCTGAAGTGTAATCCCGACAAGGGTGACACATCTTAATCTTTTGTTTATTTCTACCTGTATACATCTATCCCGAAATACTGAAGGTTCATTGTTTTCTTCGTTTCTTTATACTTTAACAATTATCCTAGATTATTCATTATTGGCCATGTTATTTTAGTGGTTGGTGAGAATCAACATAATTGCATGCCTTATGGTTCAGAAAGTTGGATTGTGTAAGGCGTAATAGTGCAACAGGAAAAAACAGTATCTTGTACACAGGTGAAGGATATAAAAGATACTCCATGGAGAGTATTGAGTTGTCATTTTCCAAAATAAAAAAACATACTACATGAAATTGTTGAAAGCTAGGAAATAGTATCGTGATACAGATACAGAAGATTGCCAGCACTGACAGAACCCAGGGATGAGATGCGTACCTCTGAGTCGGCATCACCACCAATGAAATGTCTCGCATGGAAAAATGCCGCATAGCACCAAAGCCAACACTGACAGGTGGGCCCACAAATTGCAACAGCACCCGGACGAAGGATCGAGCTTAGTGCTAGATTGGAAGGATTTGGTCACCGAAACAATTTGAAAACAACATATATATAACAATGACTGACAAATAGATCATATACAAATATTACACTTATAATTTATGAAAATCTTGATCTGCCACAAAATCAAGGTGAGCATTCTATGCAGTGCAAGGCCCAATAGGAGCGGTTTTGGCATGCCGTGATTAAGGCCAAGTGTCACCAGATCACGCATGGAAGGAAAGAAACCACATGAGCACATTCATAGAAATAGGACATGAATGTACACGGAAGATATAGCTAGCCATATCATTCAACTAAACAAAATTAACATCATGTGAGAACTTGAGGAAAATTAAACTGCATGAGAAGGAGTTATGTGAAAGGTTGAGATACTGAAACCTCTGCCTGCTCCTAGAGTCCTAGGCCCGACACGAATAAGGCGTCAACTTCGGCTCCTTCGGACCGGTGACCATGGCATGGAAATAACAAGCGGCCATGGAGTAGATGTGCACCACCATCTAGGAAGAAGGAGCAGAAGCTTCGCGAATGATTTGTTGTTGCTTGGGCTAGAGCACAATACATGTTGAAGAACAACCTGTTTTTTCATCTTCTGTGACTCTCCGATAGACGAATCCTGGGATATCAGATATCTTATATTTTGTGAACTTGACTTCTCTTAATAAAGGGAACTACCCCTTTAGTATATTTTTTTAACAACATCTTATCATGTGGCAGAACACCCTAATCTTCTAATCTTGAATATATGTCGACTCTCTGTTGATAGCATAATCTTAGACATCACACTCGAATACTATCTCTTATTTGAACCATCCAAAATTCAGTATTACAAAATACTAAGCAAATCAATTTCATTTTCATATTTTCTACATCTTCATTGCATCTATCTATTTAAAGCACACGTTTGATACAACCAAATCAATCTACCCAATTCCCAGTACTGCTGCTGATGTTCATCAACCCCATGAAAGATCATACATCCTACATCAGCAGCCAACAGTAGCATCAGCAACCTAGCAGTAGTATCAGCAAGCAACGGCAGGCAAGTATCAGCAGCCAAAGGCAAGCAGCATCAGCAAAAAACAAGCAGCAAGCAGAGTCACATCAGTAGCTTGACCAAATGTTTTCTTTGCTACATACTGGATTATTATTGCTATAATAATATGTTTCAAATAGATTACCTTCACCATGAAAATAATTCTAACCTAGATATACATAACAAGTATGTTCAATAAGTAATGTCTATTCTTATCCGACTGTGGCCACCTTATATGTATCAAAATTTACCTGATAGAATATGAATACTTGGACTTAAATCAAATATCTCATCTCTACATCCAAACAGAACAAAAAAAAAACCATATAGGCATAAATCACATTAATGACAAAGCCCACTGATTTACAGAAAGTAGTGCATGCCAACTTAAAATACAATCACACCGAACATCCAGTACAAACACTTCAATAATTCTCAGTTCAGAACTACCTTCAGTCATATGTTAACAAACTAAACGTGAACTTAATCCAACTAAACAGTATCTTCTAAATACATATTGATGATTCAAATACAGAAACAACGAACATTATAAGAACTATTTCATAGGTATAATTGAATAGCAAAGCATTGTAAACAATAGATGTACTAAACCGAATAGTAGGCTGGTCCATGGTTGATATTATTAATTGTCCTCTATTAATCGATCCAAGCTAATTTGTTTCTTCATTTTTTTATTTACTCTGTCATCTTGGTCGAGTATTCACTCTAGTATTAATTTGTAGCTCCATTGTCGCTCAAACAAAATATAAAAGAAACCCAGCTGGTCGAATACGGTCTTCTGGGCATACGCCAAATAGGACATATGAAGGGTATTGAACAACATATATGTGCGTTTCTTCTGGTGGAGCTAGGTATCAAGTCGGAGACATGCATGGGAAATCACCGTAAAACTAAAAGGCAAAGTAATCAGATGTGAAATAGTTAACCAATAGATTAGTGCTCAGAATGCAAGTATGCTGCACAAAATCAAATAAGCTGTAAACCCATCTAACATGAAAGAATGAGTACATTGCATGCCCTCAATTGAAATAGACTTCTTCACCAAAATGAATGTCAGCCTTTTAATATTATAAATTGATGAGCAGTGTAGACTGTAAGTTTTAGCTGGCAAAACTACACTAACATAAGAAAGAGAAACAATGAGATGCATATAGCTGCAAATAAGCATGAAATTTGTTTGATACATAAAGGAAGAAGCATGACTGCAGGATACAAATTTCTTACCTCAGCACTAAGCAGTGGTCATCTAAACAGTAGCTCAAGCAAATTAAATAATTTGTCCGTACGAAAGGGGAAAATTCAGGTCACATGTCTGAAGTGGAAAATCGCAGCACCAATATATTGTACTCCATTCTGAATAGAAGAAATGGTTATCAGTTATCACATCATTGAGATACTGTGTAGACTTTTTTTTTCCACAAAGGTTTAACAGTTGATGCATCAACTTTGAACTTGCCAACGTGAACCATTCAAACACACACAACGACATTGCTGCAAAATACTTGTCTGGTTATGAATAGCGAACAGAGCACACATATTTATTTGTCCTGCCTGTGCCCATACCAAGCATCAGAATACACATGAAAGCTTAAATGAGATTAAAGGAGAGGAAAGTGGAGCAGGTGGTGCTCTTCAGCGATGTGAAGGAGCCAGAAGTGGAGCAGGTGGTGCTCTTTCCTTGTGAGAGCACCATGGTGCACTTCACTAATCATCACAAGGAAAGAGGGAGCAACATGCATGGCTAGCGTTGACTGGCTTCAACCGGCATGGCTTCCGCTGAAGGTTGAACTCTCAGCAATTGCGCAGCCTAGTAACAGTAAGATCACCCCCAAAAAAGGTAGTACAGGGAAGGAAGATATAGTTGAAGCATCTCAATTAAGGAATACCCAACCTACTGTACATCTACTGTTGTTGCTACCGTCGGTGTGGCCTGCTTCAGTGGTATTTCCATCGTTGGTACGCACTCACTAAGAACAGAGCGGAGCACCAGGAGAGATTGTACAGTGACTTGGCGAGGCACGACTGGCCATTAATGTCAGACAGCGCTGTGGACACAAATCTAAGGGTACGGCGGAATCGATTCGCAGCTGGGTGATGTGCTGCAGCGTGTCCATGGAGAGGCAGAGCACAAAGCAACCTACGCTCCTCGTGTTGAGCCGAGCCTGACAAAGTACTCCACCTTCCCCTAGTCTCCGTCAATATACGCCATCGATGAGCGCCGAACTGCCACCGGGCGAACCGGGTCCTGGCTAGGGTTGACGATGGGGGCAGAAGATGGAGGCAACGGTGGAGAATGGGAAGAGGAGAGCGAGGTGCGGTCTGTCCAGGGATCGGTGGCGCCAATTAGCGGTGGAGGTGGAGGCGGTGGCGCCGATTAGAGGTGCAGGTGGAGGCGACCGCGGAGGGGGATTTCAGGGGAGCGAAAGAGATGCGGGAGCGAGCGAGAGAGAAGATCGGGAGAGGAAACTATCCGCCTGAGCCCTGGGGGCTTGCGCGTGGGTGACCGTCTAATTCCAGACCAACCAGCGGCGAAGCGACCGACTCCAAAGCCCACCGTCAACTGAGCGATAGCGACAGCCGGATCAACCAGGAGCGCGCGCAACCCTGGGAGCTTAGAGCTCTTAGGGATAACCCTTTTTTTTGAACACTGGAGAGGCCCCGAAGGGCCTGGATGCCACTTCATTATACAGCGGTGCAGGTACAAATAATAGCAAGGACCTTAACAGAAAAAGGAAAACAAACCAAGCCCCTACTTTCTACAGGAAAGACCCTAGACAAAATATGGGAAAAGCAATCGGGTCCTCCGCAACCGCCGGACATTGCAGAGCTCGAAACACGACCATCCTCGCCGGCACCGGGGACTAAACCACTTGGAGCCAAGAGGAAGTGGAGCGCCGTGTTGAACTCCGAACAGGGCCTCCACATGGAGGTTGAAGTCTTGCCGGCATTCATCGCCAGCCGCGGTGGCCACCAGATGGCCAGCAGGGTCGGACGCCAGGACGAAGGGCGCCGAGAATCTTCCGCAAGAAAAGGCAGCATCACTACTCCAGGACCGCCGGAGAACTGGCTACCGAGCGCCGCCACCCTCTTCTCCCCATCGCCTCCATGGCGCGTTGACGAAGAAGTAGCAGAACTGCAGACCCCAGAGCTCCACCAGCCAGACTGGTGCGAGATTATTGACGAAGACACCAGCGCAGCACCTCCCTGCCACTCGTAGCACCGCGCCACCATGGCAAGGAAGAGGAGCACCGCAAGTCGCTCGACACCTCCCGCCGGCGCCAGCGACACGCTCCGAGACGGCACATGGCCAACTACCCACTGGGGGAAACCTAACTCTGAAACTAGCAGTACTATGTACAAGAGGAGCCTGCCACCTAGTCCATCCCCTCGCCGGCCAGCATAGCCACCGGAGAGAAAGAAGGAGAGGGGCGGCGGCGGAGAACTGGAGTCGACTCTCAACAAGAAGTCGTGGGAGCAGAGAGGAGAGAAAAGTTGCCTTAGGGATAACCCTTGTTGTTAAGTATTTCACGGACTGAATTCTGGACGAAATTATTTCGACGTCTAACTCTTTAGCATGGCGCCCAACAGCACGGCGTCGAGGTTTCGCAGCACGGCCCACGTGGACGGCCCTGGCCCACAGTTCGCACGTACGGCACCGCGGACAAGGGCGTCATACATTGGATTTGTGGCGCCGTTGAGAGAGGCGCCACACGTCTTCTGTATGGCGCCGTGGACAAGGGCGCCATGGACGCTTTATTAGGACCCGAATATCCCGACAAGGACCAGAGCAAGTGTATAACGCCCGCCAACGCGGCGTCGTGTTTTCAAATTTTCACATACACACAGCAAAACTGTGACAGCAATATTGTTGTAATATTTCACACCAATATTTCAGCAGTATCGAAGACAATGTTTTCACAATAATTTGATAAAACGTAACATCAAATTCATGGCAGAGTTTAACATGGTACACGCATACATAGTTCATGACAAATTGGACAACACATCAAGGCGGTTCTCATTTTTTTTGGGCCCTTAGGTCTCACATTTCTTGAGAGGCGCTCGTGATTGGCCTTCGAGCGTTGTTCATTCTTCCTCCTCCTTGCCGCATGTTCCTCATCCTCATCCTCTTCGATGACAGCTGGACGCCTAAGGCGTGGCCGAAGACGTTGATATCTTGTCTTCTGCTCCGGAGTCCAACGCTCATAAGGCCTCCTCGGTTTGAGACCAAAGTCGCGAGGCTGAGTAGGCCGAGTCGGCTGTGGAGCATCTTCTAGATGAGAAGTGCTTATCTCGTCATGATCCTGTCCATCCACCTCCCTCTCCATCGCATATTCAGCCTAGAATTGAAATGGTTAGCAAATGAGAGTTTGTGTTAAATGAGAGTCCAACACATGATTCAATTAAATGAGAGTTTGTGTTAACAAACACATACGCGTCCCAAGAAGTCATCCACCTCAGCCTCGAGTTCCTCCTCAGGCACATCCATTGGATCCTCATCGATCTTTTCCTCAAGCTCGACGTTCTGACCGCTCGTGCTCTCTCCATAAGCCAAGTTTGATCTCGAGCCGCTAGGCATTGTGTCCACCATAGAACGGCAACCAAGGATCGCGACCAATGAACGTACACGAGCAATGCTAGTCTGTCACATTAGAAATAACAATATGAGATTAACTTAACAAAAAGAAGGCAATATGCTATTGTGACATACCTTAGCAAATCTTGCAAGTGCTTTGTCGGACCGTCGTCCCGGAGGTAATGCCAATGCCTCCATCGCGTCAGCGTTGTGCCTAACGAGCTCCTCGCGCTACAAATAACACATAAATCATCACTTTTATGCAGGTAATAACAGCATGGACACTAAATACACAGAGTTGCAAACATAGGCAGTTTGGTAGAAAAGTGTGTTTCCTCTGTAGTCAGGCCACATGATGGCTGCAGACTTGGTGGTTGATATTTTGATTTGGTGTCATCAAAATGAATTTTTTTGCAAACTTACCACAAAGCGGAGCACTGGGGCTAGCTCAACTGGCCGACCATCCCTGATAAGCCTATTGTACTGGAGGTTGGCAATGTCATCAAAACCAGGATTGGGTAGCTCCAGTGTCTCTTGTTGTGTGAATGCTGGTGCATTAACCTCCCAACGAGTATTTTCCTTGAGCCAAGCAACATAATAGTCAAATGCATCACTATCGAACCTTCGAGTAGTATCATCTCGAGTTTTCTCGGCCTTGCGAAGCACTTCCCACCACTCTATGATGTACTTGCTATGATGATCTGCCCAATTCGTGATAGTCTTTTGTTGCATTCTGTCGAGCCTACATATTCAAATTCATCCATATTAGTCAACTTGGAAAGCTCACTATTGGAGATCTATGCACGGAGATATATGAACAAAACACTCACCTATGGAGATCTATGCTCGTGTCCTTCCACTCCGGCGGGGTCTCCTGGAATAAACCAAATTGGGTCATCACCCGTTGTGGAAGGTGATACTCGACAGCATAGAGACAGATTAAAGGGCACTGCATCCGCCAGAGATGTGCTTCAGCCGTACACTGGGGGTTCAAGTCAAATTCGTAAATTCGAGCAAAGTTTTCAGCCTTCCCGTATGGCTCCCAATTCACCTATGCAAAAGCGAGTTTAGTTCAACTATAGTTGTAATCGTGGAAATACGGAATGTAATACGAAGGGTGTGGAAATTTACCATGCCCGGTGTCAGCGAGTCGAACTCGTTGCTGTAGTACTTGTACATGGTTTTTGTTTTCCCTACGTATGGTTCAACCTTATCATAGAAGAACGCCCATGTAGGACGACACTGCCGCATGCCGTACTCATCCCAATCATCATGCGGAAGAACATCGGGCAGTCCAACAGGAAGACGCGACCACATCCACACCGACAATAGAAGCAACGGACCACCAATACAAGCCTGAGGGTCTGACCTACGACACGCCTCGTCCAGCTGCACAAAGAAGCATATACGTAAGTACCAAATATAGAGTGGTGAAAAATGAATGATGAGTAAACACATGCTCTATAATGTATTACCTGCCGGTACAAATAAGCAAGAGCCGCCGTACCCCAACTGAATTTGCTATCCCAACTAGTCAAAGCCTTTAGCCACATGTAGGGAGCATTTCTACCACCGCTGCCCGCAAAGAGAGTCCGACTAATAACATACCACACATATGCACGGGCATACTATTGCACCACCTCCTTTGTAGCAAGCTCGGGGCATCTCTTATACCTCAATGAAATCCATGTGTATGGCGCACCTGCGGGCATGTCTTTTACCAACGGCGCACACCCAATGAGTGACCTCATCGAATCGCGCCATCCCTTCGAGTTTGTGCTAAAACAGAGAGGAGCTCCACTGATCGGAAGTGCAAGGATCATCGACACATCCTGCAAAGTGACGGTCATCTCTCCACACCCAAGGTGAAAAGTATGGGTCTCGGGCCTCCAACGGTCAACAAGTGCCGTGATCGCACAAGGATTCATCGCGGGCGTCGACCGAGTGACTAGGGTAATAAAAGGGAGTAACCCAAGCCTCTCGATATACTTAGTGTACCGATCGTCGTACTCCATTTTCTCTTCATCATGAGCCTCATGAGACCTAAGTCGAAGTGGAGTGAAAACCTACAAAATAAATATGAGTTAGCACACCATATGACCATGAAAAAATTCAAGCTAGCACATCATATGTATCGATCCACTGCATGTACCTTCTTCTCCTCCGCCATGAGCCGACCACGGTGATTTTGATCATAGTGTGCTTCAAGAAGTGCCATCCTACAAGCAAAATTACAAGTTATAATGCCAATGTCTAATACCAAGGCTCAATGCATACATCGAAACAGCCCCTAAATCATCTGTGCACACATCACATACAACAACAACAACAAAAATCCGTAAATTGACAGTACAATGTAACCTAAATTTATATTATCATCTGTGCAAACCATCTGTAACCTAAATTGATGTAACAACAATAGAAAATCATTTGTAACCTAAATTGATGTAACAACAATAGCACACATCACATACCACAAGATTGAGGCGGCGGGCGGTCTGGGAGGAGAGGGAGGCGGCCCGGGCGGCGGGCGGTCTGGGAGGAGAGGGAGGCGGCGGGGGCGGCGGCCGGCCTGGGAGGAGAGGGAGGCGACGGGGGTGGCGGCCGGCCTGGGAGGAGAGGGAGGCGGCGGGGGCGGCGGCCGGCCTGGGAGGAGAGGGAGGCGACGGGGGCGGCGGCCGGCCTGGGAGGAGAGGGAGGCGGCGGGGCGGCGGCCAGCCTGGGAGGAGAGGAAGGCGGATCGGGAGATTTTACAACGACCTGGGAGGAGGGGGCGTTGGCTCGGGACCTAATACAGCGCCCATGGCGCCCTTGTCCACGGCGCCATACATAAGACTTGTGGCGCCACTCGCGACGGTGCCACAAATCCAACCTATGGCGCCCTAGTCCCCGGCGCCATACATGCGAACTGCGGGCCAGGGCCGTCCACGTAGGAAATTAACACCAACGCCGCGGTACGTGGCGCCGTGCTGCGAAACCATGACGCCATGCGGTTGGGCGTCATGCTAAAGAGTTAGACCGTCGAAATAGTTTCGTCCGGAGTTTAGTCTGTGAAATACTTAACAACAAGGGTTATTTTTGTGTAAATCGCCTTTGGCCCATGGCTCATTATCAAATTCTGAAACTCACGGCCCATTGCAAAAATTAGTGGCACTAGTGGGGGCTAAATTTTAGTTCCACATTGCTAATTGGAAGAGAGTTAAGGTGGGCTGTTCTAGTCCTAGTAAGTGAGTGAGAAGAGAGAGAAACCTCGCGCACTCCTCCTCCTCCGCCGCCCGCCACGACAAGTCACGACGCGCCGCGGGTTGCGGGAATCTCGCCGAGTCGAGCTTATCTTTTTGCTGTTTGGAAAATTAATTGTGTAGTCAATTTTGAGTCATTAACGAACGCGTTACTCAGCTGTTTTGCCTTCTGGTTTTTCTGGATCGTGGCTGTGCCGACTCGAACATGGGCTGCGCCCCACGACCTTCCCGAACCGCACTACATAATACCCTGCACAACCCTAGTCGCCACTACTAGACACATACGCGACTACCTGTTTCCAGTTTATTGCGCCGCCGCCTTCGTCTTCCTCATCCCGTCCGTCGGCATGCACCGACTGTTGGGATAGTAGGCCTCCGGAACCCTGCCTCTCGTGAACCTGTACGAGTGAGGGGCAATCAGATTTTTGGGGAGCGCTCCAGCGCAACTACTGGCATCACGACGTCATCATCGGACGATGAGTTCCTCCACACCGACAACTTCTTCCCGGACCTCAGCGACTTCTTCGACAACCTCAACATGGGCGATAACGATGCTGCTGCGAAGTATGTGATCTTGTCATTTCTCTTTCAGTTTCTATTAGAGTTTATTGTTCTAGTTTCTGTGGTAGATGCGATCGGTTTGTCTTGTTTAGATGCGATCTGTTCATCTACCTTACTAGTCTGCACGATTAGTTTATTTGTTATTTTCATAGTCATGATTTATTAATTACTTGTACGGATTATTTCATATGGATATTTTCTTATATATTCAACTATCCAAAAACCTGATTATAGGCAAATCAATTCAAGCAGCGTTGCTGCCGCTACTCGACCTCCCCTCTTTGATGGTACGCATTACAAGAGGTGGCGCACAAAAGCAGTTCTATGGTTTACAAACCTAGGTTGTTTTAGCGCCACAGATGCTAGACCTGAGGGGCCTCTTTCTGCAGAGGAGCAGGAAAAGTTTGAGAAGGTCGACGCCATGTTTAAGGCAGCCTTGTTCAGCATTCTCGGGGACAACATTGTTGACCCGTACATGGCTTTCGTCCATGGAAAAGATGCGTGGGATGCGCTCGAGGCCAAATTTGGTGTCTCGGGCGCTGGCACTGAATTGTATGTTATGGAGCAATACTATGACTACATGATGACTGATGAGCGCTCCGTGGTTGAGCAGGCTCTTGAGATTCAGTCCCTTGCCAAAGAACTCGAGCAGTTTAAATTTACCTTACCGGACAAATATGTGGCCGGTGGCATTATTACCAAGCTTCCTCCCTCGTGGAGGAACTTTGCTACTTCTCTGAAACATAAGAGACAAG
Source organism: Lolium perenne (assembly GCF_019359855.2). Taxonomy (NCBI): domain Eukaryota; kingdom Viridiplantae; phylum Streptophyta; class Magnoliopsida; order Poales; family Poaceae; genus Lolium; species Lolium perenne. The sequence goes on from NC_067250.2 coordinate 135,703,388, forward strand.
AGTTTTCCGTTTCGGATCTCATTGGCTCACTTCATGTGGAAGAGAAGGAGAGGGCAAAGGACGCACGCGCTCGTAATTTTGAGGGAGGTTCTAGTGCCAATGTGGTACAGAAGAAGAACTTCCAATCTCACAAGTCTAAGAATAAGAACAATGGAAAATGCAAGTTTGACGAGAAGAATAAAGCCTCCAACACAACCAACTTCAAGAGGAAGACTCCTTATAAGAAGAAAGGGAACTGCCATGTTTGTGGCGCTCCTGGACATTGGGCTCCTGATTGCCCAGAACGCCATGATCGACGTGGCAACAGCGGCAAGTCCGCAAATGTTGTTATTGGCGTTGATACTGAGAGGAAGGACGTTGGGTACGGTATTTCCCCAACTGTCCTTTCAGTATGTAATTCTCATGATTGGTGGATAGACGCCGGAGATAATACACATGTATGTTCTGATGTCTCTATGTTTTCTTCTTATCAGGTCGCAAGGACTTCCTCCGTGCTGATGGGAAACGGCTCACATGCTTCTGTTCGTGGTGTTGGTACGGTGGATCTGAAGTTTACTTTGGGAAAGACCATCCAGCTAAAGAATGTGCAGCACGTTCCCTCCATTAATAAGAATCTTGTTAGCGGATCGCTTTTATGTCGAGATGGTTTTAAGTTGGTTTTTGAGTCCAATAAAGTTGTAATTTCCAAGTGTGGACAATTTGTTCGAAAGGGTTATGTGTGCGGAGGCTTGTTCCGCTTATCTTTGTCAGACTTATGTACTCAAATTATTAATCACGTTTGCAATGATAGTGAGTCCGATATTGGGCATTCACGACTTTGTCATATTAATTTTGGATGCATGACGCGGCTAGCGAATATGAATATAATTCTGAAATTTGGTATTGTCAAGAAATCCAAGTGCCAAGTATGTGTGCAAGCTAAGCAACCACGTAAGTCTCACAAGACTGCGGAGGCAAGAGACTTGGCACCGATGGAGCTTATACATTCGGATCTTTGTGAAATGAATGGTGAATTGACAAAAGGAGGGAAAAGATACTTCATGACTTTAATTGATGACTCTACTCGATATTGTTATGTGTACCTCCTGAAAACTAAAGATGAAGCTCTTAATCACTTCAAAATCTTTAAAGCTGAAGCAGAAAACCAACTTGATCAAAAGATCAAGCGGCTAAGGTCCGATCGTGGAGGAGAGTATTTTTCCAACGAGTTTGATTCTTTTTGTGCGGAACATGGTATTATCCAAGAGAGGACGCCTCCCTACTCACCTCAGTCAAATGGGGTGGCCGAAACTTTCTTACCTACGAACTTGGGGCTGTATTGCGAAAGTAAATGTGCCGATACCCAAGAAGCGCAAGCTTGGACCAAAAACCGTGGATTGTGTTCTTCTGGGATATGCAATTCATAGCATTGGCTACAGATTTTTGATAATAAAATCTGAGCTATCCGACATGCATGTTGGTACAATTATGGAGTCGAATGATGCGACTTTCTTTGAGGACATCTTTCCTATGAAAGAAATGTCTAGCTCATCAATTCAGGAGATGCCCAGTTCATCCACTCAGAAATTATTTGCTGAACCTACCATAGCTATAGAACACTTTGATAATCCTGTGGAGGATGACAATGAAGCTCCCAAAAGGATCAAGAGACAGAGGACTGCCAAGTCCTTTGGACATGATTTTATTGTGTACCTCGTAGATGACACTCCCACTTCTATTTCAGAAGCCTATGCATCTCTGGATGCTGACTACTGGAAGGAAGCCGTCCGTAGCGAGATGGATTCCATCTTAGCTAATGTAACTTGGGAAATTACTGGTCGTCCTTATGGGTGCAAACCTGTAGGATGTAAATGGGTGTTCAAGAAAAAGCTTAGGCCTGATGGTACTATTGAAAAGTACAAGGCACGTCTTGTGGCTAAGGGTTATACCCAGAAAGAAGGTGAAGATTTCTTTGATACATACTCACATGTTGCCAGATTGACCACCATTCGAGTGCTACTATCCTTGGCTGCCTCACATGGTCTTCTCGTTCATCAAATGGATGTTAAGACTGCTTTCCTAAATGGAGAGCTTGTACAGGAAATTTATATGGAGCAGCCTGATGGATTTGTAGTAGATGGTCAAGAAGGAAAGGTGTGTAAATTACTGAAGTCTTTGTATGGGCTTATGCAAGCGCCTAAGCTGTGACATGAGAAGTTTGAAAGAACATTAATCGCTGAAGGCTTTGTTTTAAACGAAGCTGACAAGTGTGTATACTATCGCCATGGTGAGGGCGAGGGAGTTATTCTTTGTCTCTATGTCGATGACATATTGATATTTGGGACCAACCTTAGTGTGATTAAGGAGGTCAAGGAGTTCCTATCTCATTGTTTTGAGATGAAGGACTTGGGAGTAGCTGATGTGATCTTAAACATCAAGCTGCTAAAGGATGCCGATGGTGGGATTACATTGCTTCTGTCCCACTATGTGGAAAAGATCCTGAGTCGCTTCGGGTATAGCGACTGCAAATCTTCTGCAACGCCTTATGATCCTAGTGTGATAATTCGTAAGAATAAAAGAATTGCTAGAGAACAATTGCGATATTCCTAGATCATTGACTCGCTTATGTATTTAGCCAGCGCCACGAGGCCTGACATCTCCTTTGTTGTAAGTAAACTCAGCCGTTTTGTGTCTAGACCTGGAGATGTTCATTGGCATGCTCTTGAGATAGTTTTGCGCTATTTGAAAGGCACTGCGAGTTATGGCATTCACTATACTTGTGATGACCCACAAGTATAGGGGGGTATCGTAGTACTTTCGATAAATAAGAGTGTCGAACCCAACGAGGAGCAGAAGGTGTTGACAGGCAGTTTCGATGAATGATTCACTGTAAATGCTCACAGACAAGTTTTCAGGAGGTTTTGATATAGCAGGTAAATAAAATACAAGTAAGTAAAATGCAGGAATAATAATTGCAGCAAGTTGCCCAATCCTTTTTAGCACAAAGGACAAGCCGGTTTGTTTACTTATGATGACCAAACGTTCTTGAGGACACACGGGAATTTAGTCTAGTGCTTTCGCTTCATATAGTTGATTAATCTTCATTGTTTTGATAAGTGTTGTGTGGGTGAACCTATGCTAATGCACCGCCCTTCCTAGGACTAATACATACTTGTGATTAAACCCCTTGCAAGCATCCGCAAATACAAGAAAGTAATTAAGATAAATCTAACCACAGCCTTAAACTCTGAGATCCTGCTATCCCTCATGCATCGATATACCAACGGGGGTTCAGGTTGCTGTCACTCCGGCAACCCCACACTACAAGAAATCTGCCATAAGTTGACAAAAAAAAGGTGTCACTGAAACATCACTGATGGTTACTTGTGACGTTACAGTGACGCTTTCCAAAACGTCGAAAGCTGGGAGTCAGCAGTGACTGCTTGCGACGTTCCACTTGAAAACGTCGTAGATCTTTGTGACATTTGCAAACGTCACTGACGGCATGACGTTCCCAAAACGTCATGGGCACCTGCCCCCAAGTCCAGTGTGGCAATCCGACGTGGCAAAATTGTGACGAATTAGAAACGTCATTATCTGAATTCAGCCCGGTCCATTCATCTCCTTATGTGGGCTGAGCCCATTAGTACTGATTATTTTTTTCGGCTTTGTTGGGCCTTGGCCTTTTTAGTTTTTTTTTAGCTTATTACCTCGGCCTTTTTAGCTTATTTTTTATTCAACGGCCTTTTTAGCTGCTGTACTTACTGGGCCTGAGCCAATTTTCATTGGGCCTGGCCTGTTTAAAGTCTTGGGCCGTGGCCTTTTTAGGACCCATTACAGTTTTCGGCCGTGGCCTTTTTAGGACCCATTACAGTTTTGGGTCGTGGCCTTTTTAGGACCCATTACATTTTTGGGCCGTGGCCTTTTTAGGACCCATTACAGTTTTGGGCCGTTGCCTTTTTAGGACCCATTACAGTTTTGGGCCGTGGCCTTTTTAGGACCCATTACAGTTTTGGGTTTTGGCTTTTTTAGTGTCCGTTACACTTTTGGGCCTTGGCCTTTTTAGGGTCCATTATGGTTTTGGACCTTGGCCTTTTAGGGTCCATGAAGATTTTGGGCCTAGGCCTTTTTAGGGTCCACAAAGGTTTTGGGCCTCAGCCTTTTTAGGGTCAATTATTTGTTGGGCTGTAGCCTTTCAAGAGCCCATATATTTCTAGGCTACTTTGGGCCTTGGCCTTTTAAGAGCCCACAATAGCCCAACGAGGCATATATTAAATTAGGAAATTCAACAAAGAAATATAAAAGACAACATTTCAAATCTGCAAATTTCACAAACAGAGTCACAAAGAAGCAAAATGACCAGGTTTACAGATTCACCAACATGTCAAGAAAGTTCACAGATTCACCAACATGTCAAGAAAGTTCACAGATTCACCAATAAGAAGTTCACAGATATGACCAAGTTATTGTCACGCTGCCAGGATGTGACCAAGTTCCATGGAGGGACACAAAAAAGGGATACGACCAGCAGCAGGAGCTAATTCGCAGAAGCTCCGAAGATGGACATCATGTGAGAAAGCCTCCTATCACTTTCCTCGGTCCGCTTGAGGAGCTCCATGTAGTCCTTGTCACGCTGAGCTTGTGCCGCTTCATTTGCCGCTTGCTTCTCCTTCTGGGCAGCTGCTTCTTCCATGATGGCAGCAACCGCTGCTTCATCTGTTCGGCTTCCTCCCGGGACCTCTTCACCGTGCTTCCAGTCATGAACATGCGCCGATACAGCAGCTGCGGTGGGCTTGTTGAGCTTGACAGTGGAACCGGGCTGAAGTCCGGCATTCTTCAGAAAGTGCTGTGCTTGGCTTCCTTGCTAAGAACCTTTGCAACAACATGATCGCAGACCTTGGCGGTGCACCTTTCGGCACAGAGTAGCCATCTCAGCTTCCATATCAGCCTGGAGATCCGTTTCCAAAAGATTCATCAATTCAGGAAAAGCACAGGTCCAAGAATGGTTCACAAAAGTGAAATGAACAAGCACTTACTATTGCAGCTAGAGCTTCCTCAGAGAAACCATCCTTCTTGCTGTGATGGGTCGCCTTAAAGATGTCAACTGCATCTAGCTCTTCACCTCTGCGCTCCTCCCTCTGGAAATGATGTTCACCAAGAATCAGAACATAAAGCTTGTGGAGACAAGAGTAAGATGCAAAAGGAAATTCTGTAAGAGTGTTCTTACAGTTGCATACAGATGAGCATCATAGCTACGAGAGCCAGTCTTTTGGCCAAATTTGACCGCAACACGATTGTCCTTGTTCTTGGTACATGTGTTCTGCAGAAGGGCACAATCATGATATTCATCAATGTGCACACTATAACGATGAGCATCATGTCTACCATGCAAGCACTAATGACTGCAACTGAAGCAAAAAACATACCCTGTGTCTTGGGGTTACCCACAGAGCAGTTAGAGCTTCCCATTCTTCATCTGAGACATCCTTAACAGGGGACTTGATGCTGACTTCATTTGCTGGTACTTTGTCGAAGTAGTCCCTTTTCAGGATGTAGCACCTGTTCTTCGACACTTTCCGCAGTACGTCATAGCAAGCCTTCTAGATGTCTTCCGACTCTGTGTCCATGTTGAAATTTGCCTACTAAGCAAACAAGGGCAAGGACGAGGTTAGTTATCATGAACTATGAACAATCAAGAAAGCACTCCTATCATCTAACTAATGAACTGGTGATGAAGAAGATTACCCCCATCTTTCCAACGAAGTCGGCCAACAAATTCTCATCCCTCTTGCACAACTTGAAATGCGGAAGGAGTGGCATCTGGCCTCTTGCAAGCATTCCACCCTCCGATGCAAACTTGGCAGCAGGCAAAGGCTTCTCAGGACATTTCAGCCCTGGAGGAATCTCAATGGTAAGCTTGACTCCCATCCCCTTGCAAATCTGCTCCAGCCCGGTGCCCTTCCTTTTACGGCCACCTGCAGCAGTGGTTCCACCTGAAAAGCATACATACAAAGATCATGTCAGAAAGCAGCACCCACATCCAAAAGAGTTTATAAAGATAAATAAAAAAGGCAGTAGATAGTGAGGACAGCTGTCCAACAAAAACTTGCCTTCATCAACCTCGGGATCAAGAAAACCATCAGAATCAAAGTGCTGATGGTCCATGACATCAGATGCAGTAGGACCTGTGTCCCTGCGAACAGTGCTTCCTTCATTGATCCTTTCATCAATCTGTAGTGAGCTACTGCGATTGTTGCGGGGCGGAGTATCTTCATTGTTGGTTGCAGACGCTTCACTTGATGTCCTCCTGGTGACTCTTTTGGAAGGAGACTCAGCAACAGGTTCCAGATGCCTCTTTCTCCCTCCTGGAGCATCAGCAAACACTCTACCAGGAGGCATTGAACTTTGTTCCTTCTGCAACCTCTTACTCCTCCTCTCTGGGCTTGTCTTTCCAACAGATGCCTTTTTCTTTCTACTCTTGGGATCCTTCAAAGCCTCGCAAAAATAGCAAAACAAAAATGGCATTACATCACAGGTTATAGCAAGACAGAAATAAGAAAACAGATACAAGTAATGCCAGCCCTCCAAAGATGATAAGCAGAATGCACCTTCTCAATGTGTTCCCCTATACTCCCTTCAACCTCCCCATCCTCCTGGTCAACCGATTGGTCATCGCTCGGATGATAATCTGATCTCTCGCCTTGTGTTATTGCAGATGACTCATCATTTGAAAGTTCGGAACCACCTCCACCTCGACCACCACGTGACTTCCTAAATATTGACACTACGGCGGGAATACCCAGGGACTGCAAGACACGGTTGTTCCGCATCATTGTCCTAGCCCTCTCCTTCTCTATCTCGGTGAGGGGCGCTTCTTTACATGTATGGGAGAAATATGTAACCATTAGATTGATGGTTGAAATGCATAGAAGCAAGCCAACTCGAACAACTAAGGTAAATTGTTTAATCATAGCAATTTTCAGCTTTTAGTTTCATTTAATCCTAGGGTACGAAATATTCGTACGTAACCAAAAAACCCCAAGACCCGATTAAAAGCATCAATTAGACACGATGATGTTAGGATGAAGCCGCATACCAGCCACCGCTTCTTCCCGCCTTTACCATGCCTGATGTTGATGGGTTGGATATGTGCTTGGCACGAAAGAATAACAATTAGTGACAAAGAGATACAACATATGGATGCAATTAAAGAACCAAGCAACATAGGTTCATGTTGATCAACAATCACCTGGTTCACCTTGCTCCTTGAAGTAGGTCAGACCTTGATAGTATTACCTAAGAAGATAACAGGTTATAATCATTAGACATATCTCTTCATACAACAATAGACATGTACACAGATAAAGCTGTAGGCATGTACAGATAAACAGGGAAACCAAACTTTGTTTGGGAGAAGTTTCATCAACACAGGATAAAAGGGCAATATAAATGTTCATCGACGAAATATAAAAGGGCATGCCTTGGTAAAGATCTGTACCAAGCAAGATCCGCAGCAGGTAATCATATTATGTACTAGTTGCAGCAAGAAAGATCTGTAGCAGCAAATCATATATGGACTGCAGTAAACTAGATGTACAATCTACAGAGCCCAAGCCAAGTAAAATCCCCCAACAATCACGGACTGGTTGCAGCGAGACCCACGCCAGGCAAGATCCGCATCACTAATTAACTGGTTGCATACAGCAAGCAAGATCGGCAGCAGGTAATCATATAGGGACTGCAGTAAACCAGATCTAAATTCTACATAGCCTGAGCCAAGCAAGATCCGCAGCAATCATCGACTGGTTGCAGCAAGACACATGCCAATCAAGATCTGAAGCAACCATGGGCTGGTTGCATATAGCAAGCAAGATCGACAGCAGGTAATCATATAGGACTGCAGAAAACCAAATCTGAAATCCACAGAGCCTGAGCCAGGCAAGATCCGCAGCAATCATCGACTGGTTGCAGCAAGAACATGCCAAGCAAGATCCAAAGCAACCATGGACTGGTTGCAGCAAGAACCATGACATGCCGAGCAACCCTGACCCTGGACAAGCCAAGGAAACAAGCCATGCCACGAAATCCCTAACCCTAACCATGCCATGCCAAGCAAACCGTAACCCTAGCCATGGCCGACGAAACCCTAAGCAGGCCAAGAAAAGGCCATAGAAGAGGGGGGGAGTGGTCGGGTTAAGGAGGGAACTCGCCTGTAGATCTTGTGGCGAGCGTCTACGCACGCGCGGCCGTCGTCGGCGGGTAGATCTCCGCTTGTCCGCTCGTCGGTTGCCGTCGGCGGGTGGGGATGAGCGGAGTGGGAGGGGAATTGGGGTTCGCATCGCACCGGAGTGGGAGGGGAATTGGGGAATTGAGGGAGCTCGTACGGGATTTGACTGAAATGTCCCTACTTTCCAGCTTAGGTTAGTGGCGTTTCGGACATTTGCCCTCCTTTCCAGCTTAGGTTAGTGGCGTGGCGGGTGGATTCAAAACATTTATTGGAGTCATGCGGGAGAAGCAGCTGGGCGGGAGAGTTTTGGGGTTTGGGAGGGTTTTGGCTCTATCAATTTATTTAAGTAGGAGGGAATTTTTGCGGATTTTTTGTGCAAAACAATAATAATTAAATGCACAATAATGCATATAATTTGGTGTAGGTTAAAATATTTTTAAAAACATGATATCATGTAATTAACGTGTGTCACCTTCATCCTTTAATGATAAAAATATAGGGATATATGAAACTTCTAGAATCCTTAATAAATTATATATATAAAATCAGAAAATGTTTGGTTAATTAGGTCAAATTATATATGTCTCTTGCACACACTAATTATATGCTTATCATAAGGAATATGCAAGCTTTATCCCATTCTATATACATCAAGATTCCGAACGTGGTAGTTCGATCGTGAAGGATTCTCCTAGAATATAATGTCGTCTCCGCGCTCGACTTTTTGGCTCCGTTTACTATTGCACAATTACACCTTGCATCACACTTTGACACATAGCATAGGCCCACATGCAAGATTTGGTGGGGTTCCGGTGTTCCGGCGGTCGTTCTCCCCCTCCTCCCCCCAAAACAGCGGAACGTGTGCCCCGGCGGGTCTACCCCCCTAGATTTCTCCGCGCGAGGGTGCACCAATGTACCTTTTCATTCTTTTAGGTTTGTTTAGGACATATACACATGGAGAACCAAGATTTGGACCCTTTGGCACATACACCCGCAGCTCGAGCCACCCACACGATCGAGGGTGTGCCTGATCTACTGGTTAGGGTTCGGCCTAGGGTTAGGGCTAGGGCCTAGGGTTTAGGGGAGCCACTTTTGCACAATTACACCTTGCACCACACTTTGACACATAGCATAGGCCCACATGCAAGATTTGGTGGGGTTCCGGTGTTCCGGCGGTCGTTCTCCCCCTCCTCCCCCAAAACAGCGGAACGTGTGCCCCGGCGGGTCTACCCCCCTAGATTTCTCCGCGCGAGGGTGCACCAATGTACCTTTTCATTCTTTTAGGTTTGTTTAGGACATATACACATGGAGAACCAAGATTGGGACCCTTTGTCACATACACCCGCAGCTCGAGCCATTATCACACGATCGAGGGTGTGCTGCCTGATCAACTGGTTAGGGTTCGGCGTAGGGTTAGGGGTAGGGTCTAGGGTTTAGGGGAGCTACTTTTGCACCATTACACCTTGCACCACACTTTGACACATAGAATAGGACCACATGCAAGATTTGGTGGGGTTCCGGTGTTCCGGCGGTCGTTCTCCCCCTCCTCCCCCCAAAACAGCGGAACGTGTGCCCCGGCGGGTCTACCCCCCTAGATTTCTCCGCGCGAGGGTGCACCAATGTACATTTTCATTCTTTTAGGTTTGTTTAGGACATATACACATGGACAACCAAGATTGGGACCCTTTGGCACATACACCCGCAGCTCGAGCCATTATCACACGATCGAGGGTGTGCTGCCTGATCTCTGGTTAGGGTTCGGCGTAGGGTTAGGGGTAGGGTCTAGGGTTTAGGGGAGCTACTTTTGAACCATTACACCTTGCACCACACTTTGACACATAGAATAGGCCCACATGCAAGATTTGGTGGGGTTCCGGTGTTCCGGCAGTCGTTCTCCCCCTCCTCCCCCCAAAACAGTGGAACGTGTGCCCCGGCGGGTCTACCCCCCTAGATTTCTCCGTGCGAGGGTGCACCAATGTAAATTTTCATTCTTTTAGGTTTTGTAGGAGATATACACATGGAGAACCAAGATTGGGACCCTTTGACACATACACCCGCAGCTCGAGCCATTATCACACGATCGACGGTGTGCCTGAGATCTACTGGTTAGGGTTCGGCGTAGGGTTAGGGCTAGGGTCTAGGGTTTAGGGGAGATACTTTTGCACAATTACACCTTGCACCACAGTTTGACACATATTGGCCCACATGCAAGATTTGGTGGGGTTCCGGTGTTCCGACGGTCGTTCTCCCCCTCCTCCCCCCAAAACAGCGGAACGTGTGCCCCGGCGGGTCTACCCCCCTAGATTTCTCTGCGCGAGGGTGCACCAATGTACATTTTCATTCTTTTAGGTTTGTTTAGAACATATACACATGGAGAACCAAGATTGGGACCCTTTGGCACATACACCCGCAGCTCGAGCCATTATCACACGATCGAGGGTGTGCTGCCTGATCAACTGGTTAGGGTTCGGCGTAGGGTTAGGGGTAGGGTCTAGGGTTTAGGGGAGCTAATTTTGCACCATTACACCTTGCACCACACTTTGACACATATAATAGGCCCACATGCAAGATTTGGTGGGGTTCCGGTGTTCCGGCGGTCGTTCTCCCCCTCCTCCCCCCAAAACAGCGGAACGTGTGCCCCGGCGGGTCTACCCCCCTAGATTTCTCCGCGCGAGGGTGCACCAATGTACCTTGTCATTCTTTTAGGTTTGTTTAGGACATATACACATGGAGAACCAAGATTTGGACCCTTTGGCACATACACCCGCAGCTCGAGCCATTATCCAACGATCGACGGTGTGCCTGAGATCTACTGGTTAGGGTTCGGCGTAGGGTTAGGGCTAGGGTCTAGGGTTTAGGGGAGCTACTTTTGCACCATTACACCTTGCACCACACTTTGACACATAGCATAGGCCCCACATGCAAGATTTGGTGGGGTTCCGGTGTTCCGGCGGTCGTTCTCCCCCTCCTCCCCCCAAAACAGCGGAACGTGTGCCCCGGCGGGTCTACCCCCTAGATTTCTCCGCGCGAGGGTGCACCAATGTACATTTTCATTCTTTTAGGTTTGTTTAGGACATATACACATGGAGAACCAAGATTGGGACCCTTTGGCACATACACCCGCAGCTCGAGCCATTATCACACGATCGAGGGTGTGCTGCCTGATCAACTGGTTAGGGTTCGGCGTAGGGTTAGGGGTAGGGTCTAGGGTTTAGGGGAGCTACTTTTGCACCATTACACCTTGCACCACACTTTGACACATAGAATAGGCCCACATGCAAGATTTGGTGGGGTTCCGGTGTTCCGACGGTTGTTCTCCCCCTCCTCCCCCCAAAACAGCGGAACGTGTGCCCCGGCGGGTCTACCCCCTAGATTTCTCCGCGCGAGGGTGCACCAATGTACCTTTTCATTCTTTTAGGTTTGTTTAGGACATATACACATGGAGAACCAAGATTGGGACCCTTTGGTACATACACCCGCAGCTCGAGCCATTATCACACGATCGAGGGTGTCTTTGCTCGATCAACTGGTTAGGGTTCGGCGTAGGGTTAGGGGTAGGGTCTAGGGTTTAGGGGAGCTACTTTTGCACCATTACACCTTGCACCACACTTTTACACATAGAATAGGCCCACATGCAAGATTTGGTGGGGTTCCGGTGTTCCGGCGGTCGTTCTCCCCCTCCTCCCCCCAAAACAGCGGAACGTGTGCCCCGGCGGGTCTACCCCCTAGATTTCTCCGCGCGAGGGTGCACCAATGTACCTTTTCATTCTTTTAGGTTTGTTTAGGACATATACACATGGAGAACCAAGATTGGGACCCTTTGGCACATACACCCACAACTCGAGCCATTATCACACGATCGATGGTGTGCCTGAGATCTACTAGTTAGGGTTCGGCGTAGGGTTAGGGCTAGGGTCTAGGGTTTAGGGGAGCTACTTTTGCACAATTACACCTTGCATCACACTTTGACACATATCATAGGAACATGTAGTGGAAAGTTTTTGGCACATGCAACGTCGAGATTATTCCCACAGGTGACGCCAGGCGGGCGGTAGTTCCCTCCTATACCTCGCCAGAACCTTTCCGAAGTGTCGTCTGCGCATTTCCGGGAAACACCCCATATACCGAAAGGAGGTTCTGGGGTTTCAACTAATTTAAAAGTACTTTTTACAAACCAGAAGCAATAGATGCTTCATAAAACAAATAACTAGGTACTTATTAATTACAATAAGGAGGTTCTGGTTTCAAACTAAAAAGTACTTTTTACAAACCAGAAGCAATAGATGCTTCATAAAACAAACAGACGATAGAAGCAAAGTTTCTTGACAGGCAAATACAAATAATTAACTAGGCATGGATCTTGGAGAAGTCGTCAGTAATTGCCTGGCTTCGTCAGCCACGGATTATCACTCTTCGGGCTCTGCTGATCACTCTTCTCCGTCGTCCATGGATCATCACTCTTCTGCTCATCATCAGTCCACTTCCTCTGCCAATAATCACTACTGATCTTCGGCGCATCAGTACTCTGCAGCCACTGATCATCATTCCTCTTCCTCCGCATGCCATGAGGGGGACTTGCCTGCTGGGTGTTGTCGCTGGAAGCTGGTGCCTTCAAGCTTGCTTGTTCAGCCTGCACGCTTGCAAGTTCAGCATTTAACCTTGCTATTTCAGCTGCAGCATTTTTCTGTGCATCTTCAGCTTCTTTCTCTGCTGCCTTGCATTTGTAACACAGAGGTCCCCTCAGCGTGTCTTCCTTCTTGCAACCGGGGCAAAACACAAGGTAACGCAGGAAGAACCATATCTTAACGTAGAGCTGGTAGCTCACGTAAGCATCTTTAGCTGCATACTCCAGGTTTAAATCAGACAATGGCCGCTCTTCCCAGTAATTGTGCCTCTCTGTAGGGAATTTGTTCTTCATCTCGCTGTAAGACTCGTCGATGATGCGACTTGCAAGACTAGCCATTCCATCCCTCATCAAATATCCTTTGTCGTTGAGACCTTTGACGTGGACCAATTCCTGGATATCGATCCAGTTCTTACTTTGAATTATAATATCCTCGTAATATAACTTTAAAAAATCTTGTCTCTTGTCAACAGAGAAGAACACAATTCCTTGATGTTGAAGGAATGAGCGCAGCGCCTTACATTCCCCGTTGGTCCTGAAAGCAAAAAAATTAGTACTTGCGAGATCAACACTTGAATAAAATTTGGGACTACGAAGCTAGTCTATGCAATCTCATAGCTTGAATATAAAATTTGAAACTACATAAGTTTAGTAAGTTCATGATCAACAGTCTGAAAATTATCTAGTCATAATTCATTTGGTACTAATAGAATGCATGGACAACATTTTTATGAAATGTGTAAGTGCAATTGTTTAGTCATTGAAATTTCATTTTGCATCATATAATTTTGAAACTAACAAAAGTCTATTAAATGCAAGATCAAGACTCCGGAAATTTGCTTGTGATAATTAATTTGGTATAATGAAATCCAGTACATGCTAGATGAGCATATGGATAGATTCAATTTGATGCAAAAATTTAGTACTTGCGAGATCAACACTTGAATAAAATTTGGGAATACGAATGTTTAGTCTATGCAATCTCATAACTTGAATAAAATTGACATGAGTTTAGTAAGTGTATGATCAAGAGTCTGAAAATTATCTAGTCATAATCAATTTGGTACTAAAAGAATGCATGACCAACACTTTTATGAAATGTGTAATTGCAATTTTTTAGTCACTGAAATATCATTTAATTTGCATCATATAATTTTGAAACTAACAAAAGTCTATTAAATGCAAGATCAGGACTCCGGAAATTTGCTTTGTGATAATTAATTTGGTATAATGAAATCCAGTACATGCTAGATGAGCATATGGATAGATTCAATCTGCACGATCATGACCCAGTTAGAAAACACAGAAATATGACTCGGTCTCTGAAACGAAATTCACAATTCAACATCATATAGCTAAATACAAGGTTCATTAACACAAGAATTATGGATAATCCCCTCTCCACAATTTCTTTCAATAAAATGCACAATCCCATATTCTTGAAACTGCCTTGCGAATTATTGTGCATGTGAGTTGCAATTTTCTCTCAAACAGAGAAAACAGAGCACTCGAGATTTAACTAAAACAGATCCAGATTAACTAAAACAGAGCACTCGAGGGCGACTTGGTTCATCATGCACTAGCGAAATCTGAGCAAGATTAACTAAATCAGAGCAAGATTAACTAAATCAGAGCAAGATTAAGGTCTACAAACCAGAAAAAGTGGCAGACGAGGACGTGGTTCTTCATGCAGAGTTGAACGACGGCGAGGTAGTTTTCTAGTTCGTGGTTGGGGTCCTCCGCAGTGTACTCGCGATCCAATCCTACAAATTTGTTCTCGTTTTCTTCCGCATACCACTGCGCGTACATCTCCAGGTACTTGCTCATCGTCTCCTCCTCGTTCGTGTAGACAACAGTGATCTCCTTGCCGCCATGGACGGTGAAGGTCCTGATCTGAGTAAAGGGCTGGATGGCTGATGGCGGAGGAGGCAGAAGCAGTTGCGGAACAGAGGAAGAGGAAGAAGAAGCGTCCATGGCGCGGAGGAGGCAGAAGCGGCGAGAATGAAGAAGCGGCAAGAACCGTCAAGAATGGCGCGGAGGAACAGAGGAGGAAGAAGAGGGTTTTTCGTATAGTGGGAGGAGGAGTGGAACCGTCAAGCGGAGAGGCGGAGGAGGCAGAATTTATTACCGGAACTCCATTTTACCTGCTGGCCCCTAATCCACATAAAATTACCAGAAATGGCCCAACCCAGTGGTATCTACTGCTAGATGGCCCCACTCACCCCAAAATGGCCCAACCCAGTGGTATCTACTGCTAGATGGCCCCACAGTCAGTAGAAGTTGCCTTAGTTCCACTATGTAAAGGATAAAGGATGGTAAGCTGACAAGATCTCTCCAATAGCTTCACTGGTTAACTGGCACGTTGACATATCTAGAGGTGCTGGGTTCGACTCCCAGCCCTCACTCTTTTTGATTTTTTTTGGCGCCCAGGAGAAGCCCAAATATCCCTTCTGAATCCAACTCCCTCCGAATCCAGTCGGATCCAGTCGAATAACCTAGCAGAAATTCGAATCCAGTCGCTCGGCGGCGGCGGCGGTGGCGGTGGCGGCCCCTTCCCTCTCCGATGACGAGCCCCGTCCCTCCCCGACGACGAGCCCCGGCCCTCTCCGACGATGAGCCCCTCCGCATCTCCCGGTCTGCACCCCTATCATCTCTCCCCTCTCGATCTGTTCTTCTTCATCAGTGATCCAATATGTGCTCTTACTAGGACTAAAGTCCGAGGTGACGGCGGTGGTGGGTGTGCCGGCGCTGCGTCCGAGCAAGGGATCTGCTGTCCATCTGCCTCGCCGACGACGAGCCCCTCGCCCTCTCCAGGACGAGCCCCTCGCCCTCTCCAGGACAAGCCCCGTCCCTCTCCAGGATGAGCCCCGGCCCTCTCCGACGATGAGCCCCTCCGCATCTCCCGGTCTGCACCCCTCTCATCTCTCCCCTCTTGATCTGTTTTTCTTCATCAGTTCAGAAAATCGAATTGAACTGCTGTGCATTGCTTGAAATTGGAACTGCTGTGCAGTTAGGTGTTTGCTAATTGCATCATTTTGTTCTTCCGCAGATGGACAGACGCTGGATTACAACAAGAATTAGAAGGCTTTCCCCTGGACACACAAAGGGAGTGGCCGAGTTTATGCAGTTTGTTCTCTTGAGTGCTGCCAATGATGATCAGGTGCTGTGCCCATGTCGTAGCTGTCTCAACCAGTGCACAAAACCTCTAGATGTAGTAGAGGCTCATTTGCTTCTTTATGGGATGGCAAGCACTTATGACAGATGGGTCTTCCATGGAGAACCATTACATCCTGTACCTGAAGCTGGACATGGAGGACAAGGAGGTGCACCTGAAGCCGGACATGGACATGGAGGTGAACCTGAGGCTGGACATGGAGGTGAACCTAAGGCTGGACATGGAGGTGATGCAGGGGCACACCATGTTGGTGGAGGTGATGCAGAGGCACACTATTTTGGTTTGCAAGAGGAAGATGGTTACGAAGATGATAGAATTCCTGATCTGCTTGCTGATTTGTACAAGTCAGAACCGCAAGGTCCTGGAAAGGACACTATATTTGCTGAGTTGATAGAGGAAGCCAAGCGCGCAGCCAGCAATGGGGGTACAATGTCAAGGCTTTCACTCACAGTCAAGTTACTTCAGGCCAAGTCGTACTACCGGATTAGCAACGTTGCATTCAACGCGATACTCCTGATTTTGGCCTTGCAATACCCTGCTAGCTCAATACCAAAGTCATACGAGGAGGCACTTAGCATAGTCGGCAGGTTGGGCCTTGGTTATGAGAGTATCCATGTGTGCCCGAATAACTGTGTATTGTTCCGGAAGGATTATGCCAAGGAGAATGATTGCCCCAAGTGCAAAGCCTTGATACGTCTCCGACGTATCGATAATTTCTTATGTTCCATGCCACATTATTGATGTTATCTACATGTTTTATGCACACTTTATGTCATATTCGTGCATTTTCTGGAACTAACCTATTAACAAGATGCCGAAGTGCCGATTCTTTGTTTGCTGTTTTTGGTTTCAGAAATCCTAGTAAGGAAATATTCTCGGAATTGGACGAAATCAAAGCCCGGGGGCCTATTTTTCCACGAAGCTTCCGGAAGTCCGAAGACGAAGCGAAGTGGGGCCACGGGGTGCCCAAACCCTAGGCGGCGCGGCCCCCCTTGGCCGCGCCGGCTGTGGTGTGGGGCCCCTGTGCCCCCTCTGACTTGCCCTTCCGCCTACTTAAAGCCTCCGTGACGAAACCCCCGTGCATCGAGAGCCACGATACGGAAAACCTTCCAGAGACGCCGCCAACGCCGATCCCATCTCGGGGGATCCAGGAGATCGCCTCCGGCACCCTGCCGGAGAGGGGAATCATCTCCCGGAGGACTCTACGCCGCCATGGTCGCCTCCGGTGTGATGTGTGAGTAGTCTACCCCTGGACTATGGGTCCATAGCAGTAGCTAGATGGTTGTCTTCTCCCCATTGTGCTATCATTGTCGGATCTTGTGAGCTGCCTAACATGATCAAGATCATCTATCTGTAATTCTATATGTTGCGTTTGTTGGGATCCGATGAATAGAGAATACTTGTTATGTTGATTATCAAAGTTATATCTACGTGTTGTTTATGATCTTGCATGCTTTCCGTTACTAGTAGATGCTCTGGCCAAGTAGATGCTTGTAACTCCAAGAGGGAGTATTTATGCTCGATAGTGGGTTCATGCCTGCATTGACACAGGACGATGTGAGAAAGTTCTAAGGTTGTGTTGTGCTGTTGCCACTAGGGATAAAACATTGATGCTATGTCTAAGGATGTAGTTGTTGATTACATTACGCACCATACTTAATGCAATTGTCTGTTGCTTTGCAACTTAATACTGGAGGGGGTTCGGATGATAACCTGAAGGTGGACTTTTTAGGCATAGATGCAGTTGGATGGCGGTCTATGTACTTTGTCGTAATGCCCAATTAAATCTCACTATACTCATCATGATATGTATGTGCATGGTCATGCCCTCTCTATTTGTCAATTGCCCAACTGTAATTTGTTCACCCAACATGCTGCTTGTCTTATGGGAGAGACACCTCTAGTGAACTGTGGACCCCGGTCCAATTCTCTTTACTGAAATACAATCTACTGCAATACTTGTTTTATCTGTTTTACGCAAACAATCATCTTCCACACAATACGGTTAATCCTTTGTTACAGCAAGCCGGTGAGATTGACAACCTCACTGTTTCGTTGGGGCAAAGTACTTTGGTTGTGTTGTGCAGGTTCCACGTTGGCGCCGGAATCCCTGGTGTTGCGCCGCACTACATCCCGCCGCCATCAACCTTCAACGTGCTTCTTGACTCCTACTGGTCCGATTAAACCTTGGTTTCTTACTGAGGGAAACTTGCCGCTGTGCGCATCACACCTTCCTCTTGGGGTTCCCAACGGACGTGCCAACCACACGCATCAAGCAAATTTCTGGCGCCGTTGCCGGTGAGATCAAGACACGCTGCAAGGGGAGTCTCCACTTCTCTATCTCTTTACTTTGTTTTTGTCTTGCTTAGTTTTATTTACTACTTTGTTTGCTGCACTAAATCAAAATACAAAAAAATTAGTTGCTAGTTTTACTTTATTTGCTATCTTGTTTGCTATATCAAAAACACAAAAAAAAATTAGTTACTTGCATTTACTTTATCTAGTTTGCTTTATTGTCTTGCACTCTATATTAAAAATACAAAAAAATTAGTTACTTTTGTTACCATGTCTAGCTCTGAACCTGTTACTTCTTCGCCTGAAGAATTAGTCTTCACTTTTAAACAAGGGGATGAGGAGAGTTTTAAGGATGCTTGGTCTAGAATTTTTACTTCTTATCGTAAAACTGAACCTCAAATGACTCTAAGTTTGCTCCTTAGTAATTTTTATTTTGGTCTTATGGTTCGCTATAGATATGCTTTGGATACTTTAGTGGGAGGAGATTTCCTTCATTGCAATGGGGATCAAGCTTTTAATGCCATAAAGAAGTTGGTTGCATCACATGATTCAGCTAATAACTTTGATTCAGCCCTCACTAGCATATATAGTAGATTAAACAATCTCGAGATAAGTACATCTCGCTTGGATGATAACTATTGCCACGTTCGTAATCGTCTTGAACAAGTTTTAGTGAACTCTAAACTCTCATTGTGGGATCCTGCTGTTAAAATTGTTATCGGTGATCGAACTCTCCATGCCCTCTTGTGATATTATGTATGAATTTTGCCTTATGCCTGAAAGTATTTATAAATCTTTGAAACTTTGGGGAGTTGAGGAAGGAGGAGAAGAAATAACTCTCATTGATAACTCTACTATAATTCCTAAAGGAATAGCCGCAGGTGTGCATACAACCATTCTTGGAAGAACAATATCCATTGATTATCTTGTTGTTGAAACAAGAAAACTCACACTCGGAAGATCCCTGCTGAAACTATTGGGAGCAGTCATTGATGTTGGAGAAGGCACTCTGAAATTCACCTCTATACCGGGGGGAAATCATATATTTCCTAAACCAAAGGGAAAGAAAAACAATAAGAAAGGTAAGGGTAAAGCCCAAGGTAAGGTTGACACACCATCTCTTGATAATACTTGATACACACTTTCTGCGCCTAGCTGAAAGGCGTTAAAGAAAAGCGCTTATGGGAGACAACCCATGTTTTTACCTACAGTACTTTGTTTTTATTTTGTGTCTTGGAAGTTTTTTACTACTGTAGCAACCTCTCCTTATCTTAGTTTTGTGTTTTGTTGTGCCAAGTAAAGCCGTTGATAGAAAAGTAAGTACTAGATTTGGATTACTGCGCAGTTCCAGATTTCTTTGCTGTCACGAATCTGGGTCCACCTCCCTGTAGGTAGCTCAGAAAATTAAGCCAATTTACGTGCATGATCCTCAGATATGTACGCAACTTTCATTCAATTTTAGCATTTTCATTTGAGCAAGTCTGGTGCCATTTTAAAATTCGTCAATACGAACTGTTCTGTTTTGACAGATTCTGCCTTTTATTTCGCATTGCCTCTTTTGCTATGTTGGATGAATTTCTTTGATCCACTAATGTCCAGTAGCATTATGCAATGTCCAGAAGTGTTAAGAATGATTGTGTCACCCCTGAATATGTTAATTTATATTGTGCACTAACCCTCTAATGAGTTGTTTCGAGTTTGGTGTGGAGGAAGTTTTCAAGGATCAAGAGAGGAGTATGATGCAACATGATCAAGGAGAGTGAAAGCTCTAAGCTTGGGGATGCCCCGATGGTTCACCCCTGCATATATTAAGAAGACTCAAGCGTCTAAGCTTGGGGATGCCCAAGGCATCCCCTTCTTCATCGACAACATTATCAGGTTCCTCCCCTGAAACTATATTTTTATTCCATCACATCTTATGTGCTTTTTCTTGGAGCGTCGGTTTGTTTTTGTTTTTGTTTTGTTTGAATAAAATGGATCCTAGCATTCACTTTATGGGAGAGAGACACGCTCCGCTGTAGCATATGGACAAGTATGTCCTTAGTTTCTACTCATAGTATTCATGGCGAAGTTTCTCCTTCGTTAAATTGTTATATGGTTGGAATTGGAAAATGATACATGTAGTAATTGCTATAAATGTCTTGGGTAATGTGATACTTGGCAATTGTTGTGCTCATGATTAAGCTCTTGCATCATATGCTTTTCACCCATTAATGAAGAAATACATAGAGCATGCTAAAATTTGGGTTGCATATTTGGTTTCTCTAAGGTCTAGATAATTTCTAGTATTGAGTTTGAACAACAAGGAAGACGGTGTAGAGTCTTATAATGTTTTCAATATGTCTTTTATGTGAGTTTTGCTGCACCGGTTCATCCTTGTGTTTGTTTCAAATAAGCCTTGCTAGCCTAAACCTTGTATCGAGAGGGAATACTTCTCATGCATCCAAAATACTTGAGCCAACCACTATGCCATTTGTGTCCACCATACCTACCTACTACATGGTATTTTCCGCCATTCCAAAGTAAATTGCTTGAGTGCTACCTTTAAAATTCCATCATTCACCTTTGCAATATATAGCTCATGGGACAAATAGCTTAAAAACTATTGTGGTATTGAATATGTAATTATGCACTTTATCTCTTATTAAGTTGCTTGTTGTGCACGATAACCATGTTTCTTTGGGGACGCCATCAACTTTTCATTGTTGAATTTCATGTGAGTTGCTATGCATGTTCGTCTTGTCTGAAGTAAGGGCGATCTACACTGAGTTGAATGGTTTGAGCATGCATATTGTTAGAGAAGAACATTGGGCCGCTAACTAAAGCCATGATCCATGGTGGAAGTTTCAGTTTTGGACAAACATCCTCAAATCTCGAATGAGAAAAGAATTAATTGTTGTTGAATGCTTAAAGCATTAAAAGAGGAGTCCATTATCTGTTGTCTATGTTGTCCCGGTATGGATGTCTAAGTTGAGAATAATCAAAAGCGAGAAATCCAAATGCGAGCTTTCTCCTTAGACCTTTGTACAGGCGGCATAGAGGTACCCCTTTGTGATACTTGGTTAAAGCATATGTATTGCGGTGATAATCCAGGTAGTCCAAGCTAATTAGGACAAGGTGCAGGCACTATTAGTACACTATGCATGAGGCTTGCAACTTATAAGATATAATTTACATGATGCATATGCTTTATTACTACCGTTGACAAAATTGTTTCATGTTTTCAAAATCAAAGCTCTAGCACAAATATAGCAATCGATGCTTTTCCTCTATGGAGGACCATTCTTTTACTTTCAATGTTGAGTCAGTTCACCTATTTCTCTCCACCTCAAGAAGCAAACACTTGTGTGAACTGTGCATTGATTCCTACATATTTGCTTATTGCACTTATTATATTACTCTATGTTGACAATATCCATGAGATATACATGTTACAAGTTGAAAGCAACCGCTGAAACTTAATCTTCTTTTGTGTTGCTTCAATACCTTTACTTTGAATTATTGCTTTATGAGTTAACTCTTATGCAAGACTTATTGATGCTTGTCTTGAAGTGCTATTCATGAAAAGTCTTTGCTTTATGATTCACTTGTTTACTCATGTCATATACATTGTTTTGATCGCTGCATTCACTACATATGCTTTACAAATAGTATGATCAAGATTATGATGGCATGTCACTCCAGAAATTATCTGTGTTATCGTTTTACCTGCTCGGGACGAGCAGAACTAAGCTTGGGGATGCTGATACGTCTCCGACGTATCGATAATTTCTTATGTTCCATGCCACATTATTGATGTTATCTACATGTTTTATTCACACTTTATGTCATATTCGTGCATTTTCTAGAACTAACCTATTAACAAGATGCCGAAGTGCCGATTCTTTGTTTCTGCTGTTTTTGGTTTCAGAAATCCTAGTAAGGAAATATTCTCGGAATTGGACGAAATCAAAGCCCAGGGGCCTATTTTTCCACGAAGCTTCCAGAAGTCCGAAGACGAAACGAAGTGGGGCCACAGGGTGCCCAAACCCTAGGGCGGCGCGGCCCCCCCTTGGCCGCGCCGGCCTATGGTGTGGGGCCCCTGTGCCCCCTCCTGACTTGCCCTTCCGCCTACTTAAAGCCTCCGTGACGAAACCCCCAGTACCGAGAGCCACGATACGGAAAACCTTCCAGAGACGCCGCCAACGCCGATCCCATCTCGGGGATCCAGAGATCACCTCCGGCACCCTGGGAGAGGGGAATCATCTCCGGAGGACTCTACGCCGCCATGGTCGCCTCCGGTGTGATGTGTGAGTAGTCTACCCCTGGACTATGGGTCCATAGCAGTAGCTAGATGGTTGTCTTCTCCCCATTGTGCTATCATTGTCGGATCTTGTGAGCTGCCTAACATGATCAAGATCATCTATCTGTAATTCTATATGTTGCGTTTGTTGGGATCCGATGAATAGAGAATACTTGTTATGTTGATTATCAAAGTTATATCTACGTGTTGTTTATGATCTTGCATGCTTTCCGTTACTAGTAGATGCTCTGGCCAAGTAGATGCTTGTAACTCCAAGAGGGAGTATTTATGCTCGATAGTGGGTTCATGCCTGCATTGACACCGGGACAAGGATGTGAGAAAGTTCTAAGGTTGTGTTGTGCTGTTGCCACTAGGGATAAAACATTGATGCTATGTCTAAGGATGTAGTTGTTGATTACATTACGCACCATACTTAATGCAATTGTCTGTTGCTTTGCAACTTAATACTGGAGGGGGTTCGGATGATAACCTGAAGGTGGACTTTTTAGGCATAGATGCAGTTGGATGGCGGTCTATGTACTTTGTCGTAATGCCCAATTAAATCTCACTATACTCATCATGATATGTATGTGCATGGTCATGCCCTCTCTATTTGTCAATTGCCCAACTGTAATTTGTTCACCCAACATGCTGCTTGTCTTATGGGAGAGACACCTCTAGTGAACCGTGGACCCCGGTCCAATTCTCTTTACTGAAATACAATCTACTGCAATACTTGTTTTACTGTTTTCTGCAAACAATCATCTTCCACACAATACGGTTAATCCTTTGTTACAGCAAGCCGGTGAGATTGACAACCTCACTGTTTCGTTGGGGCAAAGTACTTTGGTTGTGTTGTGCAGGTTCCACGTTGGTGCCGGAATCCCTGGTGTTGCACCGCACTACATCCCGCCGCCATCAACCTTCAACGTGCTTCTTGACTCCTACTGGTCCGATTAAACCTTGGTTTCTTACTGAGGGAAACTTGCCGCTGTGCGCATCACACCTTCCTCTTGGGGTTCCCAACGGACGTGCCAACCACACGCATCAAGCCTCCAGATGGAAAGATGCTGATGGTTGGAGAAAGATCCCAGAGAAGGTGCTGAGGCACTTCCCATTGATTCCAAGGCTGCAAAGAATGTTTCTTTCAAAGGAGCAATCAAAGGAAGTACAGTGGCACAAACTGAAGCGGCAAGACGTGGAGAATGATCTCAGTCATCCAGCAGACGGGGATGCATGGAAGGATTTTGACAATATTCATAAAGACTTTGCCGCTGATGCCAGGAACATAAGGCTTGGACTTGCCACGGATGGTTTTAATCCCTACGGGAATATGAGCAACTCCTACAGCATGTGGCCTGTATTCGTGGTGCCATACAACCTTCCACCGTAGGCATGTATGGATCAGTCCAACTTCATGCTGACATTGCTAATCCCTGGTCCATCCTCTCCAGGAAAAGATTTTGATGTCTTCATGGAGCCTTTGATGGAAGAGCTGCAGGAGCTCTAGAAAGGTGTAAAATCATATGATGCCAATAGTCCAGACAAGTTTGATCTCCGTGCTGCAATCTTATGGTGTATTCATGATTATCCAAGACCTTGCACACATTGTCAGGGAGGGCCACAGCTGGTTACCAGGCATGTGTGCGTTGTGACAAAGAGAATTGCTCCAAGAAATTAAGGAACAAAATCTGCTTTATTGGGCACCGCCGTTGGCTACCTCTGTCCCATCCTTGGAGAAAAAGCAAAGAATACAATGGTGCTATTGAAAGGCGTGAGAAGCCAGCGGAATTCACTCCAGAAGAGCTAAAGGAACAACTTGATAGGGTTAGAGATGTGATACCAGGCAAGCTTCAGAAGAAAAGGAAACGTAAGGACGGTCAGTGTTGGAGCCGTAGGTCATGTTTGTGGGACTTGCCATACTGGGAAGATCTAAAGCTGAGGCATAATCTCGATGTAATGCACATCGAGAAAAACATGTGTGACAATCTGATTGGTACTTTCATGAACATACAAGGCAAGACAAAGGACACTGTGAATTCAAGGCTTGATTTGGAAGATATGGGCATAAGAGGTGACTTGCATTTGCAGCCTGTTTCAGCTGACTCTTTTGAGATGCCACAGGCGTGGTATACAATGAGTAAACAAGAAAAAATTGCATTTTGTGAATTCATAAAAGCTGTGAGGTTTCCAGATGGGTACGCGTCTAACATATCCAAGTGTGTGGCTGCTGATAAGTGCAAGCTTCAAGGGCTGAAGACCCATGACTGTCATATATTGCTTCAAAGGATCTTACCGGCTGGCCTGCGAGGAACAATCCATGAAGACATATATGAAGCGGTTGCTGAGCTTGGAAATTTCTTCAGAGAGTTGTGCTGCAAAACACTGAAGAGAGACGTTCTGGACAGACTTGAAAAGGAAATCGTAGTTATTCTTTGCAAACTTGAGAAGATCTTCCCCCCATCTTTCTTCGACGTGATGGTGCATTTGGCCATCCATTTACCAAAAGAGGCAAGGCTTAGAGGCCCAGTGCATTACGGTTGGATGTACCCAGTCGAAAGAAGGTTGCTAACATTGAAGCGTTATGTCCGGAACAATGCCAGGCCGGAGGGATCGATTGCCGAAGCATATATTGTTGATGAGTGCCTGACATTTTGCTCGAGATACTTCGACGATGTTGAAACAAGATTCAACCGTCCAAGCAGAAATCCGGAGCGGGATGATTCACATATTGGTGATTTGTCTGTTTTCGAACACGGTGTGAAATTTATTGGAGCCTCTCAATATGTGTATGCAGGTGAGGACTATGACAACATGGTGTGGTATGTGCTCCGAAGTTGCCCTGAGGTTGATCCATACATCGAGTACGTTTCTCTTCATCCCCATATATAGATAGGTTATTGCAGCCTCTCCAAATAATAATTAGGATCTATTTTCTGTTGCCATTCCAGCCTGTGCAAACAAGAGTTGAACCAACGAGGTGGTCAGATCAATGTTGATAGATGGCTTGCCAAGAACTTTGCTAGATGGTTTCAGACTCATGTGAGATCTTTAGCTGGTTTATTTCTGAAGATTGGAAAAGTTCATGATATAAATTTGCTGTGTGTGTTACTCACCCCCTGGTTGATTTTTTGCAGATTGGGAAAATGCGAAGTGATGTCTGTCCTGATCTCTATGCTTTGGCGTGCAAACCAGATTTTAGAGTGAGACTATATTCTGCATGTGTTGTTGACAATGTTCGGTACCATACTGTTGACCGCGAGAAGAACAGAAAGACAGAAAATAGTGGAATCGTTTCTGAGGGAGATCATGATGGGAACAGCATTGACTTCTTTGGTCAGCTCAAATCCATCATCAGATTGCAATACAACTCCAGCGGTGGCGTCCATCGGTCAGTTGTCCTCTTCCGGTGTGACTGGTTTGACCTTGGTGGTAGGAAACCCGGGCTCGACGATGATGGACACTTCAAAAGTGTAAACACAGAAAAGTTTTGGTACAAGTCTGATCCTTTCCTTCTGACATCACAAGCAACCAAGGTCTTTTATGTGCCAGACACCAAGTTGAAAGGAAAATGGCAAGTTGTGCAGAAATTTCACCATAGACATCTATGGAGTGTAAAAGAAAATGAACAGGGACCCGGTGTTGCTGTACTATCATATCAAGATGAAGATTCCAGTCAAGTTCCTGTGCAAGAAAAAGAAGGCACTGCACGGAGTAGGACGAGAAGTGACCAGGAACGTGTGCTACTTGAAAAAGTCATTGTGGACAAACTGAAGAAACGGAGCAAGGAGGTTGTTCCTGAAGAAATCGAGGAGGTTGATGAGACAATGTATCAATATTGCACTGATGATGATGATGATGATGGAGGAAATAGGACTAGGAATCGTCCAGTTTCCGAAGAAGATGAATAGAGTTTGAATCTGTAGTTTGTGTAATGGATGAATAGCAGTTTGAATCTGTAGTTTGTGTAATGTCAGTTTATTTCAGAATGTGTGTCAGGTTGTTTGGCCCAGAATTTATGTTGAACATGCCAGCTTGTTTTTCCCAGAATTTATGTTGAATATGTCAGCTTTTTCTTCCCAGAATTTGTGCCCAATTTTTTGGCGAATCCATGCCCAATTTTTAGGGGAATCCATGCCCAATTTTTTCAATGCATGGCTGACGCCGGCGACCATATATGGGCGGCGCCGCCGTGCATGGCTGACGCCGGCGACCATATATGGGCAGTGCCGATGTGCAAAAGGAGTTGCTACACATTTTCAACAGAACTCATTTTCGACAGAACACATTTTCAACTGAACAGAATTGCACACATACATAGACATGGTTCAAATTCAGGAACTAAACATTGTGGCACGAACAGACAAATGGTTGGAATTACAACACAATAACTCTAGCATATACTCTAGCTTCTTCTCCTCCTGACCAACAGATCACTGAATTCACCCTAATTTCAGTTCCTACACATCACCCAGGTACAACAGATGACAAAAGCTACAGATAACACCCAAACCATGCAGCCTCTCATTTTCTTTGGTCCAGGGTTGCTCTGTTTCCTTGCAGCAAGCAGAAACTTTTCTTCCTGGAGCCTCTCAATTTCTACCTCGAGCCTCCCAATTTCTTCATCTCGATCCCAAACAACATCACGCAGATCACGAACTAATTCTTTGTGATGTGCATCCAGCGGATCATCAATCCACTTAAACACTCTACACCCTATTCCACCAGCAATCTGACAGATGAAGAACAGAAGAGGATAAATAAGACACAGTAGAAAAGAAAATTCAGAATACGGCGGGCTCCAGGAAATTCAGAATGGGGGGCGTGCTTGAAGACTAACCGAGCGAATTTTGCAGTTCCGGTATCTTCTCCCAGTGTTTGCATCACTCCAGGAAATCCATTGTGGCATCTTCTCGCCACAGTCACAGACGTCAGCGGGCTCATAATCGAATGGCCGCTGACGATACGGGATGGGCGTGCCCGGCTGCCGGCGGCGACGCGACGACGCTCCTGACCCAGAAGAACTGCCCGAGCAGGCTGGGAACCCTAGATGCGCCGCCATGCGAGCTGTCGGAGGAGGAACCCTAGATGCACCTGGTCGAGGAGGAGCGGCTCAACGGCACCTGTTTTGAAGAAAACTGATTAGTCTATCATGTCTATATAGATGGACAAACCTACTTGTGTCAACAACACTATTGTAGCAAAGCGGTAGGGAGTGGTAGTGAGGCAGCGCCAGGTCGAGGGTTCGAGTCCCCGCAAGCGCAATTTTTTGCCAGTTATTTCCATCGGGAGCCACTCCAACCCAGCAGAGGATGGGCCGTCGGGCCAACAATTCAACCACCGGATGGTCCGTCACCATATACATTAGGGTAGGCCAGCCCAGTAGAGGAGAGCCCAAAAGAAGAGAATATCACCAGTAAACAGCAGCCTAGTAGAGGACAGCCCAACAAATAGGTGGACGGCACAGAGAAAAGGAGCGCAATTTTTGGCAGATATTTAGGGACCAAAAAACACTATTGTCAATTATACGAAATTTACAGATACGGAGAATCAGAGACAAAAAACTTAAAATATCGCTGAATACTGAGAAGAAAGAAACAGAGAGGACCCTCCTCCTTTATCCGGGCTTGGGACCGGCTACCGAGAATATGGTAGGCGGAGTTACCCCCCAAAAACCCAAATCAAAAAAATACCAGAAATATAGTCTGCATAATAGATATTGCGACATATATAGTCAAACAAGCGGCCAGGGTAGCAAAGATGACATAAACACACAATGGACACACACACAAATTGTAGACTAAAACAATTATATCATATGATAAAGATTATATCATATGATATCAACTGAAACTTCAATACCACCACGGCCGCCCTGGTTGAAAAGAAGGAGAACAACATTCCCAGATTCAAGGTTATACTCCTTAGCAAACTCTGACCAGCAGGAATCGAACTTCAGCCTTACATCAGTAGTAGTGTAGTATGCACCCTTAGGGTGGTAGCCATAGTCATCAACAAAAAAACATGCCTCGCCGCTTTTAGAGATATTCAAGGACCTAACAACTTCCATCGATATACGCTGAATAATAAAAATTAAATTATATATGGAAAGGATATATATGAAGGATAACTAAGATCACATAAAGAAAAGCAGAATTATACCAGTCCATTGCCCTTCAAATCAGTATTCGTCAAGGTGTGCACAAAAACAACACCAAGACCAAGACCACGCTCACGGAGAAGTTGTTCCTTCTTCAATGTTTGAGCAGTAGTAAGCATAACACCTTTAGTGTGGATAACTGCAGTTGGAATTTCTGCATACAAATTTAAAATTAATAAAAGAATCAAAAAAAGAGGAGATATAACATCAGTTGTATTACAAAAATGGGCAACACATGGTAAAGGAGAAAACAGAATTACCATCGACACGATGCTTTTCAGTGCCATCAGGACCTTCTGCAAAAATCCCAAACAGTTCAGGAGCATTATCAAACCCAAACATGATACAGTCGCCAACTTTCAGGTCGTAGTCACGAAGAAATTTTTGGTATCCACTTCCAAAAACACGTGTCTTCGAACTGCCTTTCTTAACATGAAATTTGTACTTCACTTGGTTGTTGAACTGCCTCCTCACAAAACAAGGCACAGTCTGAACAAAAATGCCGAAAATAAGGATATAGTCTATAATTTGTCAACAAAAAAGATACAGACTAAAAAAGGATATATACCATGAACTCATCAAATCGGCTTCCAAGATAACAACGAAATGAACTGAGAGTCTCCCGCCTCTCCTGACAATGGTTGCCCATCAAACCACAAACAACACAGTTCATCCTGCGTATATTTAGCAATTACCAAAGCTAGAAAAAATACAGGTAGCTAGGGCATATTCATAGAAATCTATCCATAGATCGATCTGAAACCATACACATATATCCATAGATCTGAACAAACAAGATTATTCAGAAGACAAAAAGGATTTTGAACAAACAGAGAAAAAGGAGATGAAGTAGTGACATGTAAAAACATATTTTCCTACCTCTTAAAACAAACAAGAATCTTCAGAGAGAAAAGAGCTTTTTCAGCACAAAAGAGAGAGAAAGAAGATGAAGGAGAACTTTCACCGGAGGGCGGAAGGCAAAACCAACCAGGGGCATTATAAATACAATAAGTACTAGTAACTGCCTATAACCTATTTAATGAGGTTGTTGGTAGGTGGTGGTTGCTATCCTGTAAGTTCAAAATTCAAACACAAAGTATCTCATGCAAAAATGGAGCCCATGCTATTATGTAATCTCTGTCAAGAAGTTCACACTGAATGGGCTAGAAAAATGAATTTCCCACCCACTTTACATTGCTGACGTCGGCGACCATATATGGGCGGCGCCGCCGTGCATGGCTGACGCCGGCGAGCCGTGCAAAAGGAGTTGCAACACATTGTTCTATCATGTCTATATTGTCAACAACACTATTGTAGCAAAGCGGTAAGGAGTGGTAGTGCGGCAGCGCCAGGTCGAGGGTTCGAGTCCCCGCAAGCGCAATTTTTGCCAGTTATTTCCAACCCCAGATGGGCCGTCGGGCCAGCAATTCAACCACCGGATGGGCCGTCGTGCCAGCAATTCAACCACCATATACATTAGGGTAGGCCAGCAGCCTAGTAGAGGACAGCCCAAAAGAGGATGATATCACCAGCAGCCCATTAAAATGGTGGACGCAACAGAGAAAAAAAATTACAAGACGCCTTGGTCCCACAAGTATTAGTTGGTCCTACATGTCAGTTAGTTCAAGCCAGTTGCTTCTAGTGACACGTGTGAGGCGCGTGGGACCCGAAAAGGGACACATAGGCAAAATGGATGACATGGCAGCCAAACACATACCATTGTATTGAGCCAAATGCCAATGACGTTATTGATTTGTCGCAATCGGCAGTGGAAAAATGTCGTAGGCCACTTACTTTTGCTAATGACGTTTTGACCTAAATTGCCAATGACGTTTCTACCCAATAACGTCACGATTTTCTAGGGTTTCGCCCCCCGGAGTGGCCAAGGACGGTCAAAGCTAGGAACGTCATAAAGTTATGACATTTTGATTTCCAGTCATAAAAAAACGTCATATTATGGCAGTTTCTTGTAGTGCCACAATTAGCAAACGAATACAAGATGCATTCCCCTAGGCCCATAAAGGTGAAGTATCATGTAGTCGACGTTCACATGACACCACTAGAAGAATAACACCACAACTTAAATATCAAACCATTAAATATTACTCAACATAGTTCACTACTAACATTTAGACTTCACCCATGTCCTCAAGAACTAAACGAACTACTCGCAAGACATCATATGGATCATGATCAGAGGTGATATGATGATGGATAACAATCTGAACATAAACCTTGATTCAACGGTTTCACTCAATAGCATCAATAACAAGGAGTAATTAACACCGGGAGAGTTTCCCCTATGAAATACTCAAGATTCAACCCTAGATGTTACAGCGGAGACGAGGTGCAGCGGTGGAGATGATGGTGTCGGTGGTGGAGATGATGATGATGATCCCAATGAAGTCCAGCTCGATGACGGTGACGATTTCCCCCCTCCGGGAGGGAATTTCCCCGGCAGATTTCTACCTGCCGGAGAGCTCTTTTCTCTCTGGTGTTTTCCGCCTCGAGGAGGCGGCGGTGGCTATCCTCGATGTTCTGTCGCACCTTAGGGTTTCTCGTAGATGAAGTACGCGGAAGGTCGATGGCTGAGGGGGTCGTGGGCCCCCTCCCCACGTGGCGGCGCGCCAGCCCTAGTGGCCGCGCCGGCCTATGGGGAGGGCCCATGGCGGCCCTCCTCAGCCTCCCCTTTTGGTTGGCTCCGTCATCTGGAAAATAGGAGCTTCGGTATATTTTCCGTCAATTGTTGATCTTCAGAAATATTGTATCTTGACGGTGCTTTTTCCAGTAGAATTCTTACTCCGGTGAGTAATTCTCCAATAATCAGGAAACATGCAAAATAGGTGAAATAACATAAGTATCATCTCTAAATATGAAATATATCAATGAATAACGGTAAATTATGATATAAAATAGTGATGCAAAATGGACGTATCAACTCCCCCCAAGCTTAGACCTCGCTTGTCCCCAAGCGAAGCTGAACTCAGTAAACAAGACCACATGTTTATGGAGTGAAGAGTCGATAAATAAAATAAGGACAAGAAGCATCACATTTATTAATTCACACAAGACATTCTAGTAAACAACTTCCTCATATAACTCAACTGAGACAAGTAAAGGGAAAACACAAATAAAGGTGCATAGGAAATCATAATTGGTGATGGCAAACTTCGTTCTTGGTCAAAGAACAATTAACAGATTGTACTTATCTTTCGAGCAGAGCCTTTATATTAGAGCTTATATGGCAGATCTTACATGCTCAATCACAACAATCTCCTCATAATCATTGATAACCTTCAAAGTCATATTCATTCAGATAAAATTTGTACTAAACAAGGAAGAATAAAAGACATAATTAAATAGATCACAATATAAATGGTTGGATCACAACAACTCAATTGCTTGCTTGAGATAGATGGAAATAGGTTTACTGACTCAACATAAAATTAAAAGATAGGCCCTTCGCAGAGGGAAGCAGGGATTAAATCATGTGCTAGAGCTTTTCAAGTTTTGAAATCATACAGAGAGCATAAAGATAAAGTTTTGAGAGGTGTTTGTTGTGGTCAACGAATGGTAGTGGGCACTCTAACCCCCTTGTCAAACAGACTTTCAAAGAGCAGCTCCCATGAAGGACGTTATCTCTACCAGCAAGGTAGATCATCCCTCTTCTCTTTTGTTTACACATGTACTTTAGTTTAATTTATGGATGACACTCCTCCCAACCTTTTGCTTTCACAGGCCATGGCTAACCAAATCCTCGGGTGCCTTCCAACATTTCACATACCATGGAGGAGTGTCTATTGCAAAATTAAGTTGCTTACTGATGAATCAGGGCAAAACATGTGAAGAGAATTATTAATGAAAGTTAATTAATTGGGGCTGGGAACCCCGTTGCCAGCTCTTTTTGCAAAATTATTGGATAAGCGGATGTATATGCCACTAGTCCATTGGTGAAAGTCTGCCCAACAAGATTGAAAGATAAAACACCACATACTTCCTCATGAGCTATAAAACATTGACACAAATAAGAGATAATAACTTTTGAATTGTTTAAAGGTAGCACATGATATATTTACTTGGAGTGGCGCAAAATACCACATAGTAGGTAGTTATGGTGGACACACATGGCATGGGTTTGGTTTAAAGTTTTGGATGCACGAGAAGCGTTTCCTCTCAGTACAGGTCTTTGGCTAGCAAGGTTGGTTAGCAAGCATAAGAGTTGAGGGAAACAAACAAATATACATGTGATAGAAACAATCATGCATCTTCCTTGTAAGCACAAACAATTTTAACTTCAGAATACTAAGCTCATTAGCTAACAAGAAAGAAAGATAATGAAATAATATATCTACATGTACTCCCCTCTTTTCTACTTAAACTTCAAAGTATTGTTGCTGTTGACCAATGCTAAATTTGCCAAAGCCAAATAGATTTACTTGATGCTCCCAAAGTGATACCAATACTAACAACAAGATCAATCATATAACAGAAATTGCAAACTAAAATAAGGTGTGCAAAACGTAAATGATAAAACTTCTCATTAATATTCCATAACGATAACTCACACCAAGGGATACATAGATAACCATCTAAAAGAGAGATACTTCCACACTGCAACCATCTTATATGATAACTTCCCTACTCATGATATGACACTACTTGATAGTAAAAAGGTAAAAGATAGTGATGATGTGATACCGCGGCACTCCCCCCAAGCTTGGAACAAACCAAGGGGGTGCCAATACCAATGATGAATTACTCCTTCGGTGGTGATGGTGAATTCTTCCCGTCAACAGACTTCCAAGGAAGAGGCTCTCCATCAACAAACGATGTCTTGGTCTCAGGAATCCTGAAACTGGCAGCATAGCTTATGTGTTTAAACCTGTTTTCATACTCACAGTTTTGATTCTGAACATCATAAAGTTGCGCTTGGAGTTTGTTGGTAGTGTTGTGAAGCGAGAGGATATCGTCCCACAACTTTGTAGTCTCCTTCTTGTGTTCATCAATAAGTTCGGACACAATTTTGTGGAAGATGTCCACTTCACGTTTAGCCATCTTCTTGTAGGTGAAGACCTCTTGTTCTAGCTTCTGCATCCTATCCTCCAAGCTTCCTTCTCCTTTAGGACCCCGAACATCTTCTATCTGCAACTCTCCATCTACTAGCAGCAATTCCTTGGGATGCATCTTCAGCTCGTTCATATACGGGTTGATGACGTTCTCAAAGAAGTTGTCCTTCGAAGTTCCCGCCGAAGACATGGTGGCTCTAGATCTGAAAGCAATATCTGGCAGAAAACAGCTCGAAACAAAACACGACGAGAAGACGATATACGGACCTCGGGGGGTCCGGGGGATTATATAGCATAAAATTTCACGACAAAAGGAAAGTACCTGGTCGAACCCGAGTGGGAGAGGGACTCCGAGGAGCCGTCCCCATATGGCGGCGCGGCCAGGGTGGGGCCGCGCCACCACATGGGGACGCGCCCTCGTGCATCTCCTCCGCTCCGATTCGATCTCGTAATTTTTCATATTTTCTAAAAATAGCAAAAACATTGTTCGGAAAGTTAAACGCGGAATTTTTACTACCAAAACTGTTACCTATTCGAAGTCGAACTCTGCAGAACTATCAATTTGATTTTTGATGAAAGCTTCCGGAGTCACCACTCGAATAACATCAACTTCCTCATTATAAGAATCTCCAAAAATATAATGTTTGAGTCTTTGTCCATTCACCACTTGTGTGGTATCACCTTTCAGCGAAGCAATTTTTATTGCCCCTGAACGATACACCTCCACAATGACATATAGTCCTTCCCATTTTGAGAGTTATTTCCCTGCAAAAAATCTGAGACGAGACCGATACAATAGGACTTTATCTCCAACATTAAATTCTTTTTTAATAATACTTCTATCATGCCATTTCTTAACTTTCTCCTTAAAAAGTTTTGTATTTTCATAAGCTTCACTTCTCCACTCATCTAGAGAGCTCAATTGTAGCAACCTTTTCTTACCGGCAAGTTTAAAATCTTTATTAAGTTCCCTTACAGCCCAATAAGCTTTGTGCTCTAGCTCTAAAGGTAAATGACAAGCTTTTCCATAAACCATTTTATAAGGAGACATACCCATAGGATTTTTATAAGCAGTTCTATAAGCCCACAACGCTTCCTTCAACTTACTAGCCCAATTTTTCCTGGATTTATTAACAGTCTTTTGCAAGATAGATTTAATTTCTCTATTTGATAATTCTACTTGCCCACTAGTTTGAGGATGATAAGCTGAAGCAATTCTATGATTAATATCATATTTAGCAAGAGTTTTTCTAAAGCCACCATGAATAAAATGAGAACCTCCATCAGTCATAAGATATCTAGGTACTCCAAACCTAGGAAAAATAACATCTAAAAGCATTTTTAAAGAGGTCTCACGATCAGCACTTTTTGTGGGTATGGCTTCCACCGATTTAGTAACATAATCAACATCGACAAGTATATAAGTGTTACCTTCTGAAGAAGGGAAAGGACCCATGAAGTCAAATCCCCAACAATCAAATGGTTCAATAACAAGAGTATAATTAAGAGGCATTTCATTGTGTCTAGAGATATTACCAACTCTTTGACATTCATCACAAGATAAAATAAACTTTCTTGCATCTTTAAAGAGAGTTGGACAATAAAAACCTGACTGTAGAACCTTTTGTGCGGTTCTATCTCCGGCGTGATGTCCTCCATAAACACTACCATGGCACTTACTCAATATCTCTTGTTGTTCATATTCGGGGACACATCTTCGCATAACACCATCCACTCCTTCTTTATATAAGTGTGGGTCATCCCAAAAATAATGCCTCAAGTCATAAAAGAATTTCCTCCTCTGCTGAGCTGAAAAGGTTGGAGGCAAGTACTTGGAGACAATAAAGTTAGCATAATCAGCATACCAAGGGCTATCTCGTGAGCTCACCTTTATTGCAGCAATTGTTCATTTGGAAAACTATCATTAACAGGAACAGGATCATAAGCAATATTTTCCAATGTAGACAAATTATCAGCAACGGGATTATCAGCACCTTACCTATCTACAATATGTAAATCAAATTCTTGCAAAAGAAGCATCCATCTAATAAGCCTTGGCTTAGCATCTTTCTTTTCCATAAGGTACCTAATTGCAGCATGATCAGTATGAATTGTGACTTTTGAATCAACAATATAAGGTCTAAACTTGTCACAAGCAAAAACTACAGCTAATAATTCTTTTTCAGTTGTAGCATAATTTCTTTGAGGAGCATCAAGAGTTTTACTAGCATAATGAATAACATTCAATTTTTTATCTACTCGCTGTCCAAGAACAGCACCTACAACAAAATCACTAGCATCACACATAATCTCAAAAGGTAAATTCCAATCAGGAGGTTCAACTACAGGAGCAGTTGTTAAGGCTTTCTTTAGAGTTTCAAAAGCTTCCTTACAATCATCATCAAAAACAAAAGGTACATCTTTTTGAAGAAGATTAGTAAGAGGCTTTGAAATTTTAGAGAAATCTTTAA
Organism: Lolium perenne; assembly: GCF_019359855.2. Classification (NCBI taxonomy): domain Eukaryota; kingdom Viridiplantae; phylum Streptophyta; class Magnoliopsida; order Poales; family Poaceae; genus Lolium; species Lolium perenne. The sequence goes on from NC_067250.2 coordinate 135,739,667, forward strand.
TAAATCTCCTATAAAAACCAACATGACTAAGAATACTACGAATACCTTTAACATCCCTAGGATAGGGCATCTTCTCAATTGCTTCAACTTTAGCTCTATCAACTTCAATACCTCTCTTAGAAATTTTATGTCCCAATACAGTTCCTTCATTAACCATAAAGTGGCATTTCTCCCAATTAAGAACAAGGTTAGTTTCTTCACATCTCTGCAAAACTTTATCAAGGTTTCACAAACAATTATCAAAAGAGTTCCCATAGAAAGAAAAATCATCCATGAATACCTTTACAATCTTTTCACAAAAGCCATGAAAAATAGCAGACATGCATCTTTGAAAAGTAGCAGGAGCATTACATAAACCAAAAGGCATACGCCTATAAGCATAAGTTCCATAGGGACAAGTGAAAGTGATTTCCTCTTGATCTTTAGCTCTAAATGAGTATTTATAGACAATCTTTCTAGCATTTGATCAATAAAAGGTAAAGGGTAATGATCTTTCTTAGTAACTTTATTAACCTTTCAAAAATCAATGCACATTCTATACCCTACAACTACTCTTTGAGGGATGAGCTCATCATTATCATTAGGTACAACAGTTATTCCTCCTTTCTTAGGAACACAATGCACATGACTAACCCATCTACTATCAGCAATAGGATATATAATACCAGCTTCAAGAAGTTTTACTACCTCATTCCTCACCACATCCTTCATCTTAGGAATTAGACGACGCTGATGTTCAACAACAGGCTTTGCATCATCTTCCATGTTGATGGCATGTTGGCAAATAGAGGGAGAAATCCCCTTCAAGTCATCAAGAGTGTAGCCAATAGCCCCTCGGTGTTTCTTCAATATTTCCAATAATCTTTCTTCCTCAAAATCTGAAAGCTTAGCACTAATAATAACAGGATATGTTTTCTTATCATCTATATAAGCATACTTAAGATTATCAGGTAACGGTTTCAAATCAAAAACAGGATCTTCCTTTGGCGGTGGTGTTGTACCTAGATCTTCAACCGGTAAGTCATATTTAAGAATGGGTTGACGAAGAAAAATTTCATCAAGCTCATTCCTTTCTTCCCTAAAGACTTCACTCTCATGATCCTCCAAATGTTGATGCAAAGGATTATTTGGAGCAAGAGCAATAGATGCAAGCTGTTCAACTCTAAAATCACCATTAGGCAATTCAGCTTCATAAGGAACTTTGGCAAATTTAGAGAAATTAAACTCATAAGATTCACCAGCAAATTTAGTCACAATTTTCTCTTTCTTGCAATCTATAATAGCTCCACAAGTATTTAGAAAAGGTCTACCAAAAATGATAGGACAAGTCTTACTAGCGGCAGAACCAAGTACCAAAAAGTCAGCAGGATATTTAATATTACCACATAGAACTTCCACATCTCTAACAATACCAATAGGAGAGATAGTTTCTCTATTAGCTAGCCGAATAACCACATCAATATCTTCAAGTTCACAAGAACCAATTCCATGCATGATTTCCCTGTAAAGCTCATAAGGAATGGCACTAGTACTTGCACCAATATCGCATAAACCATAATAACAATGATCACCAATTCTAACAGAGAGCATAGGAACACTGGCTTTCCTAGACTTACTAGGATGTGAAACAATATTAGAAGCATCTTCACAGAAAATGATGTGACCATCTTCTACATTTTCAGTCACAAGGTTTTTAACTATTGCAACAGCAGGTTCAACATTTATTTGTTCCTCAGGTTCTATAGGTTTCTTTGCACTTCTGTTAACCATACTAGTTATAACAGAATACTCCTTCATTTTAGCAGGAAAAGGAATTTTTTCAATATAAGCTTCAGGAAGAATGTGATCAACAGTTTTATCTTCAATACATTTACCTATAGGTGAATCAGTTTTATCTTTGTAAGGTTCATTATACTTATTAAAACTCTTCCTAGGCAATTCAAAATGAGAGGCAAAAGCTTTATAAAAATTTGCAAACACTTGAGGGTCAAGACCATAAGTAGCACTCATATTTTGAAATTTATCAGTATCCATAAAAGTTTCAATGCATTCATAATCATAATTTATACCTGACTCTCTACCTTTGTCATTCTCCCATCCTTCAGTATTCTCCTGAATCTGATCAAGAAGGTCCCATTTAAATTCTTCGGGAAGAAGTAGGGGAACAGCGTCGACAATCCTGCACTAGCATTTGCCACGCCTTCACGAATTTCGGACCCATGAAGCTCCAGATAAGAAAGTGCGTCAAGGAGAGGGTCATTGACGGGATTCTCCAGATCAAAATCTTGGTTTGTTTGGGCTGCCACAAGAAACAAAACGTTGGTCAAAAAACAAGAAACAGCGGTTCTCATAAAAATAGAAGGGATCAATAGTATTACTGTGAGTGCGTCGACTTTGTGATTTCAGGCGCTTGAGGATCCCCTGTTCACGAGCAGCTTGTGCAGCTTTATGCTCGTTTAAAGCAGATTCAGCATCCTCAAGTCTTTTCTGCAGTTCCTCGACACTAGCAGCTTTTGCTTTGGCTTCATCAGCCTCGGCTTTGGCTTCGCTAGCAACAAGTTCGGCTTTCTTGCGAGCCGCCTCACTTTGCTCTAGTTTTTGAGCAAGTGCATCGGCACGTTTGTTGGCCTCTGCAAGTTTCTCTGTCGAGATAAAAAAAAAGAGGAGAGATCAAAAATCGCGACAAACAACAGGAGCAAAAAGTCAGAAAGAACGGCAAGTATAAAAGTTGTTACCTTCAGTTCTGCTGGCATACTCATGATACCCAATGAATTGGGATCCGATGCGGATAAGATCTTTGATCATGGGCTGTCAAAGAAGAACAAAGCAAGAGAAACATCGGCATGAAAAAAAGAGTGAAGGCGTGAAAAAGCAAAATAGAGGAAATATAGATATCGACAAACTTACATCATCCAAGAGCAGGGTCGAAGAGCTGCCCAATTGAGGGGCAGATTCAAGAATTGTTTCAATCCTTGTCCTTTTTGGTGAAGGAGCAAGGGGGCTTGATGGCGGAGTAGTGGTGACGACGTTTCGTTGAGGAGGCGAGGATTCTTCTCCTTCAATTAGCGTGTCTGAGGCAAGTACAGTATGTGACGTGCTCGTCCGAGGAGCCACGTCAACAGTTGGTACTTCTTCCTCGTCATCACTGTTGGTTAAAAATCGACAGCATAAAAAGCAAGACAAGATAAACATTTCGAGTACAGAAATAAGGAGAAATAACAATGACTTACGAGCTGACGAGGGATTCAATATAAGGATCATAAGCTGCCTTCGGATGAGAAGGAACAACTTTTTCGGCTTTAGAAGTGCCAGAATCTTCGGCGTCATTCCTTTTCCTTTTGTTCCTTGGGGAAACAGCAGGAGGAAGGGATTGCGTTGACTCGCTGGCGTCAGATTCAACTTCTTTTTCATGTGAAGCCGCAGATTTGTGAGAACCTGCGACTTCACTTTCAGGAAGAGAAGAGCCTTGGTTGTCTTCGGCAACGATAGCTTGTTCTTCGACTTCTCCATCCTCAGGAAGAGGAGGAAGGGAAGCCATAGTAGGATGGTTCTGCAGGAAAATAGCGACAAAAGAAAAATTAGAGAGATATCAATACAATGAGATGCAGGGAAAGTTCGAAACAAGACAAAAATTCGAGAAGACAAAATACCTCAGGGAGAGGATTGGCGGAGCTGTATGGTTCCACGCGGCAAGAGGAGGGAATAGGATCCTTCTTGTTAAGCGAGGAAATTCTTCGAATTAGCTTCTCCAAGTCCTTTACAGAAAGATCATTGGAGAGCCTATTGGCGTCGTTTTCACCAGCATACGTCCAAAGGGGATTTTTGCGAGCCTGAAGAGGCTGCACTCTAATCCTAAGGAAGTAGGCAGTGATTTGAACACCAGACAGCTCTTTGCCTCGAGTATTTTGAAGCTGATGAATACGAGACATAAGTGCTTCTATCGCCTTTTTCTCTTCTTCGGAAGCTTCAGCATCCCAGGAGCGGCGGCGCTGAATTTTGGCACTTCCGTCGAAAGGGACTATGTTGTGTTCCACAGAATTGGCACTTTCTTCGTGTATGTAGAGCCACCTTTTGCGCCACCCTTGGACAGAATCAGGAAATTTGACGTCGAAGTAATCAACATCAATTCGGACACAGATAACAACGCCGCCTATGTTATAGGTGGCGTTGTGGGAGCCATTGCGGCGGAGGCAGAAAATGCGTTTCCACAGAGCCCAGTTAGGAGGGATTCTGAGGAAGCATTCGCAAAGCGTGATAAAAATGGAGACATGGAGGATAGAATTGGGGGTCAACTGGTGCAGCTGAATCCCATAAACAAAAAGAAGGCCGCAGAGGAAATCGTGAATTGGGGCAGAAAGGCCGCGGATGAGGTGATCAACGAAACTAACCCGGTACTCCATTGGAGGGTTTGGGTAGCTTTCTTCGCTGGGAAAGCGGATGGCGTCTTCTTTCTTCATCAGGCCTAGCCTCTTCAGCATGTTGACGTCTTGGTTGGAGATTTTAGATCTCTCCCACTCAAGATCTTCAGCGGCCATCTTGGACTCTGGAGTACTGTGGCGAGTGAGTCGCGTGCGCGGTGGCATCAACGGCACTGGAAAAGCAAAGTTCGTGCGTGGGTGAGATCAAAGAGAGTTGGGCGCAGGGGAAGTTTTTGCAAAGGGGAACAGATGTGCGGCGCAAGCGAAGGAGTGAACGGAGGTTGAAGAAAGGGTTATATAAGAATTGGGCGAAGCAATGCACCGTTGGATGAAGAAATCGTGTGGTGAAAAAAGATCTTGTAGATAAAGGGTAAAAAGGTATTTTTACTGAGATGGAATAGAACAGGCGTTACAGTACGTGCGCCAGGAAAAGCGGAGGACGTGCGTCCCCCACTTGCATGATGTGTCAACGTGGTGGAAACAATGGACCCACAAGGCAGAAAAATCACGACTATTAACAGAGATGAAGTAAATTTGATTAAGGGAAGCATGCCGACAAGAAAAATAAAAGAAGATTGGCGACAGGAGAAGTTATTGAATACTTCGGGAGCCTTTGATCAAATACAAGTTTTTGCCCAAATGCTCGGGGGCTACTTCGACAAAAGTAAAATTTCGAGTATGGCAATATAGAAATTGTGGGAGCCTACAACCAAGCACAAGTCCTTGGCTGTAGCCTCGGGGGCTACTCCCATCGGGAGCGCTGTTCGCGCACCCGAGAGATGAAAAGAAGATCATATCGAGAAATAATGACAATATAGCGACAAGGTGGACTAAAATGTTGAGCCTACAACCAAGCACAAGTCCTTGGCTGTAGCCTCGGGGGCTACTCCCATCGGGAACGCTGTTCGCGTGCCCGATGAAATTAAAAAAGAAAGATAGAAAAGCAAAAGAGTATATTCCGAGTTATAATTAACTCTACATATACTCCCATCGGGAGAGCAATATAAGTCATCTTTGACTCGATAAAATGTGCCATTCCAACAGCCGAAAAAGCACTCGACAATATATTCTCAGAACGCCAAAGTTGCGATCAATTTTTGAATGCCGCAAATTTGCGAAGGTAAGACCCCAGATCCATTCTGCTGGGCGTGGCATCGCCGAAGACTGCGCTCTGCTACTTTTATCCGTATCAACAGATACGAAGAAAAATCCTAACGGACGCGTTAGGTACTCGATAAATTTGACTGGGACTCGACAGAATGGTAAGACCTTAAGCGGCACCTGTCGAAGTTTACACCAGTATCCCGAGATCATGTCCAGGGATGTGATCTTGAAGTAGGTTTTTGCGGATTGCCACTAGAGCAGTTAACTAGTACCTGATCCGTCAGATGAACTAGCCCCAACTACCATTATCCCTGTACAATATAGAATTTTATGTGAAGAAATATAAAAAAGTTGAAGCTGTTGAATAAAAATAAACAGTGGAGATTTTCCCTGACTCTACGATTCAAGCAAAATCTCGGGGGCTACTGACATAGGCATCCCAAATGGGCCTGCCAAAGATAGTACCCGGGGTTTACTGAAGGCCCATTACCCGAAGAATAAGAAGATTCGGGAGCCCAAGATATATTAAGGAAAGTTAGAGTTGTAATAGGAAGTGTTATTTGTAATCTGGCGGGATGAGTTAGAAACCGTCCCGGACTCTGTAACTTGTACAAAACGAAACCCTCGGCTCCGCCTCCTATATAAAGGGGGAGTCGAGGGACAAAGAGATCATCGAATCATTGTTGCAAACCCTAGTTCTCATAATCGTCGAGTACTTTTCGGCTGAAACCTTCGAGATCTACTTGCCCTCTACTTCCAACTAAACCCTAGCCTACAATCCATAGGCATTGACAAGTTGATACCTTGTCATTTGTTGCGTGTGAATGATCCAGAACAAGAAGTATCCAGCAAGGTTTTATCTTGAAAAGAAAGTCTTGCATAGAAATTATCAATGATAATATTACCAGGAAGGTCATGAATGGGGCATTTGAGCATTAAAGACTTCAATCTCCCCCATGCTTGGGCAATACTCTCTCCATCATGAGGCCAGAAATTATATATGCGGTTTCGGTCTTTGTGAATTTCACTTGGAGGATAGAATTTAGAATAAAATAGAGGCACAATATCCTTCCAATCAAAAGAATTCCCATTCTTCAGCAATTTATACCAATGCGCCGCTTTACCAGACAGCGACATAGAGAATAGTTTCTTCCTAACTTCATCCATAGAAATACCTGCACACTTGAATAACCCGCATAATTCATGTAAAAACAGTAAATGATCTCCAGGATGGACAGTTCCATCCCCTTCATAGCGGTTATCCACAACACGTTCAATAATTTTCATAGGTATTTTATATGGAATCTCTTTCTCACCTGGTGCCTCATCCACTACCTTTGCAGTAGTAGTAGATTTTCCAAATAGGAATTCAAGAGAAGATCTCTCCCTAATGAATTATAGCAGCAGACGGAAATAAAAACAGCACATACAGTAAAAGTTTTTCTTACCAATTCCACTTACCAATAGCGCTTCACTCCCCGGCAACGGCGCCAGAAAATAGTCTTGATGACCCACAAGTATAGGGGGTGTATCGTAGTACTTTCGATAAATAAGAGTGTCGAACCCAACGAGGAGCAGAAGGTGTTGGCAAGCAGTTTCGATGAAGGATTCACTGTCAATGCTCACAGACAAGTTTTCAGGAGGTTTTGATATAGCAGGTAAATAAAATACAAGTAAGTAAAATGCAGGAATAATAATTGCAGCAAGTGGCCCAATCCTTTTTAGCACAAAGGACAAGCCGGTTTGTTTACTTATGATGACCAAACGTTCTTGAGGACACACGGGAATTTAGTCTAGTGCTTTCACTTCATATAGTTGATTAATCTTCATTGTTTTGATAAGTGTTGTGTGGGTGAACGTATGCTAATGCACCGCCCTTCCTAGGAATAATACATACTTGTGATTAAACCCCTTGCAAGCATCCGCAAATACAAGAAAGTAATTAAGATAAATCTAACCACAGCCTTAAACTCTGAGATCCTGCTATCCCTCATGCATCGATATACCAACGGGGGTTCAGGTTGCTGTCACTCCGGCAACCCCACAATTAGCAAACGAATACAAGATGCATTCCCCTAGGCCCATAAAGGTGAAGTATCATGTATTCGACGTTCACATGACACCACTAGAAGAATAACACCACAACTTAAATATCAAACCATTAAATATTACTCAACATAGTTCACTACTAACATTTATACTTCACCCATGTCCTCAAGAACTAAACGAACTACGCACAAGACATCATATGGATCATGATCAGAGGTGATATGATGATGGATAACAATCTGAACATAAACCTTGATTCAACGGTTTCACTCAATAGCATCAATAACAAGGAGTAATTAACACCGGGAGAGTTTCCCCTATGAAATACTCAAGATTCAACCCTAGATGTTACAGCGGAGACGAGATGCAGCGGTGGAGATGATGGTGTCGGTGGTGGAGATGATGATGATGATCCCAATGAAGTCCAGCTCGATGACGGTGACGATGGCGATGATTTCCCCCCTCCGGGAGGGAATTTACCCGGCAGATTTCTACCTGCCCGAGAGCTCTTTTCTCTCTGGTGTTTTCCGCCTCGAGGAGGCGGCGGTGTCTATTCTCGATGTTCTGTTGCACCTTAGGGTTTCTCGTAGATGAAGTACGCAGAAGGGCGATGGCTGAGGGGGTCGTGGGCCCCCTCCCCACGTGGCGGCGCGCGAGCCCTGGTGGCCGCGCTGGCCTATGGGGAGGGCCCATGGCGGCCCTCCTCAGCCTCCCCTTTTGGCTGGCTCCGTCATCTGGAAAAATAGGAGCTTCAGTATATTTTCCGTCAATTGTTGATCTTCAGAAATATTGTATCCTGACGGTGCTTTTTCCAGCAGAATTCTGACTCCGGTGAGTAATTCTCCAATAATCATGAAACATGCAAAATAGGTGAAATAACATATGTATCATCTCTAAATATGAAATATATCAATGAATAACGGTAAATTATGATATAAAATAGTGATGCAAAATGGACGTATCAACTGGGTATCCAAGGGTACTTGAGGGTTATAGTGATGCAAATTGGATATCTGATGCTGATGAGACTAAGACCACAAGTGGTTATTTGTTTACACTTGGAGGTGCCGCTATTTCCTGGAAGTCTTGCAAGCAGACCATCATTACGAGGTCAACTATGGAAGCTGATACGTCTCCGACGTATCGATAATTTCTTATGTTCCATGCCACATTATTGATGTTATCTACATGTTTTATGCACACTTTATGTCATATTCGTGCATTTTCTGGAACTAACCTATTAACATGATGCCGAAGTGCCAGTTGCTGTTTTCTGCTGTTTTTGGTTTCAGAAATCCTAGTAAGGAAATATTCTCGGAATTGGACGAAATCAAAGCCCAGGGGCCTATTTTTCCACGAAGCTTCCAGAAGTCCGAAGATGAAACGAAGTGGGGCCACAGGGTGCCCAAACCCTAGGGCGGCGCGGCCCCCCCTTGGCCGCGCCGGCCTGTGGTGTGGGGCCCCTGTGCCCCCTCTTGACTTGCCCTTCCGCCTACTTAAAGCCTCCGTGACGAAACCCCCAGGACCGAGAGCCACGATACGGAAAACCTTCCAGAGACGCCGCCAACGCCGATCCCATCTCGGGGGATCCAGGAGATCGCCTCCGGCACCCTACCGGAGAGGGGAATCATCTCCCGGAGGACTCTACGCCGCCATGGTCGCCTCCGGTGTGATGTGTGAGTAGTCTACCCCTGGACTATGGGTCCATAGCAGTAGCTAGATGGTTGTCTTCTCCCCATTGTGCTATCATTGTCGGATCTTGTGAGCTGCCTAACATGATCAAGATCATCTATCTGTAATTCTATATGTTGCGTTTGTTGGGATCCGATGAATAGAGAATACTTGTTATGTTGATTATCAAAGTTATATCTACGTGTTGTTTATGATCTTGCATGCTCTCCGTTACTAGTAGATGCTCTGGCCAAGTAGATGCTTGTAACTCCAAGAGGGAGTACTTATGCTCGATAGTGGGTTCATGCCTGCATTGACACCTGGGACAGTGACAGAAAGTTCTAAGGTTGTGTTGTCTTTGTTGCCACTAGGGATAAAACCTTGATGCTAGGTCTAAGGATGTAGTTGTTGAGTACATTACGCACCATACTTCATGCCATTGTCTGTTGCGTTGCACCTTAATACTGGAGGTGGTTCGGATGATAACCTGACGGTGGACTTTTTAGGCATAGATGCAGTTGGATGGCGGTCTATGTACTTTGTCGTAATGCCCAATTAAATCTCACTATACTCATCATGATATGTATGTGCATTGTCATGCTCTCTTTATTTGTCAATTGCCCAACTGTAATTTGTTCACCCAACATGATGTTCGTCTTATGGGAGAGACACCTCTAGTGAACTGTGGACCCCGGTCCAATTCTCTTTACTGAAATACAATCTACTGCAATACTTGTTCTACTGTTTTCTGCAAACAATCATCTTCCACACAATACGGTTAATCCTTTGTTACAGCAAGCCGGTGAGATTGACAACCTCACTGTTTCGTTGGGGCAAAGTACTTTGGTTGTGTTGTGCAGGTTCCACGTTGGCACCGGAATCCCTGGTGTTGCGCCGCACTACATCCCGCCGCCATCAACCTTCAACGTGCTTCTTGACTCCTACTGGTCCGATTAAACCTTGGTTTCTTACTGAGGGAAACTTGCCGCTGTGCGCATCACACCTTCCTCTTGGGGTTCCCAACGGACGTGCCAACCACACGCATCAAGCAAATTTCTGGCGCCGTTGCCGGGGAGATCAAGACACGCTGCAAGCGGAGTCTCCACTTCTCAATCTCTTTACTTTGTTTTTGTCTTGCTTAGTTTTATTTACTACTTTGTTTGCTGCACTAAATCAAAATACAAAAAAGAATTAGTTGCTAGTTTTACTTTATTTGCTATCTTGTTTGCTATATCAAAAAACACAAAAAAATTAGTTACTTGTTTTACTTTACTTAATATCATGCATGTTTTTATTTCACTAGTTTGGCATAATGGACAAGAATGAGCTTCTATTTCTATTTCCTGATTTAAAACATGGATTGTTTGATGCGAAAATTAAAAAACCTATGGAATCTTATTTGCATGCTGGTAGTAATATTAGTATGAACGCTTTGAACACCATTGTTGATAATAATATAGAAAGTTCTAAGCTTGGGGAAGCTGGTTTTCATGATCTTTTTATTCCCCCAAGCATTGAGGAGAAAATTTACTTTGATGATACTTTGCCTCCTATTTATGATAATGATATTGGTCTTTTAGTACCACCTGTTATGGAGGATAAATTTGATTATGATTACAATATGCCTCCTATATTTGATGATGAGAATAATAATGATAGCTACTTTGTTGAATTTGCTCCCACTACAACTAATAAAATTGATTATGCCTATGTGGAGAGTAATAATTTTATGCATGAGACTCATGATAAGAATGCTTTATGTGATAGTTATATTGTTGAGTTTGCTCATGATGCTACTGAAAGTTATTATGAGAGAGGAAAATATGGTTGTAGAAATTTTCATGTTACTAAAACACCTCTCTATGTGCTGAAATTTTTGAAACTACACTTGTTTTATCTTCCTGATCTTGTCACTTTACTTTTCATGAATTTATTTGTGTACAAGATTCCTTTTCATAGGAAGCATGTTAGGCTTAAATTTGTTTTGAATTTGCCTCTTGATGCTCTCTTTTGCTTCAAATACTATTTCTTGCGAGTGCATCATTAAAACTGCTGCGCCCATCTTAATGGCTATAAAGAAAGAACTTCTTGGGAGATAACCCATGTGTTTTTACCTACAGTACTTTGTTTTTATTTTGTGTCTTGGAAGTTGTTTACTACTGTAGCAACCTCCCCTTATCTTAGTTTAGTGTTTTATTGTGCCAAGTTAAGCCGTTGATAGAAAAGTAAGTACTAGATTTGGATTACTGCACAGTTCCAGATTTCTTTGCTGTCACGAATCTGGGTCCACCTCCCTGTAGGTAGCTCAGAAAATTAAGCCAATTTACGTGCATGATCCTCAGATATGTACGCAACTTTCATTCAATTTGAGAATTTTCATTTGAGCAAGTCTGGTGCCTTTTTAAAATTCGTCAATACGAACTGTTCTGTTTTGACAGATTCTGCCTTTTATTTCGCATTGCCTCTTTTGCTATGTTGGATGAATTTCTTTGATCCACTAATGTCCAGTAGCATTATGTAATGTCCAGAAGTGTTAAGAATGATTGTGTCACCTCTGAATATGTTAATTTATATTGTGCACTAACCCTCTAATGAGTTGTTTCGAGTTTGGTGTGGAGGAAGTTTTCAAGGATCAAGAGAGGAGTATGATGCAACATGATCAAGGAGAGTGAAAGCTCTAAGCTTGGGGATGCCCCGGTGGTTCACCCCTGCATATATCAAGAAGACTCAAGCTTCTAAGCTTGGGGAAGCCCAAGGCATCCCCTTCTTCATCGACAACATTATCAGGTTCCTCCCCTGAAACTATATTTTTATTCCATCACATCTTATGTGCTTTTTCTTGGAGCGTCGGTTTGTTTTTGTTTTTTGTTTTGTTTGAATAAAATGGATCCTAGCATTCACTTTATGGGAGAGAGACACGCTCCGCTGTAGCATATGGACAAGTATGTCCTTGGTTTCTACTCATAGTATTCATGGCGAAGTTTCTCCTTCGTTAAATTGTTATATGGTTGGAATTGGAAAATGATACATGTAGTAATTGCTATTAATGTCTTGGGTAATGTGATACTTGGCAATTGTTGTGCTCATGTTTAAGCTCTTGCATCATATGTTTTGCACCCATTAATGAAGAAATACATAGAGCATGCTAAAATTTGGTTTGCATATTTGGTTTCTCTAAGGTCTAGATAATTTCTAGTATTGAGTTTGAACAACAAGGAAGACGGTGTAGAGTCTTATAATGTTTTCAATATGTCTTTTATGTGAGTTTTGCTGCACCGGTTCATCCTTGTGTTTGTTTCAAATAAGCCTTGCTAGCCTAAACCTTGTATCGAGAGGGAATACTTCTCATGCATCCAAAATACTTGAGCCAACCACTATGCCATTTGTGTCCACCATACCTACCTACTACATGGTATTTTCCGCCATTCCAAAGTAAATTGCTTGAGTGCTACCTTTAAAATTCCATCATTCACCTTTGCAATATATAGCTCATGGGACAAATAGCTTAAAAACTATTGTGGTATTGAATATGTAATTATGCACTTTATCTCTTATTAAGTTGCTTGTTGTGCGATAACCATGTTCACTGGGGACGCCATCAACTATTCATTGTTGAATTTCATGTGAGTTGCTATGCATGTCCGTCTTGTCTGAAGTAAGAGAGATCTACCACCTTATGGTTAAGCATGCATAATGTTAGAGAAGAACATTGGGCCGCTAACTAAAGCCATGATCCATGGTGGAAGTTTCAGTTTTGGACATATATCCTCAAATCTCAAATGAGAAAATTATGAATTGTTGCTACATGCTTATGCATAAAAGAGGGGTCCATTATCTGTTGTCTATGTTGTCCCGGTATGGATGTCTAAGTTGAAGAATAATCAACAGCGAGAAATCCAATGCGAGCTTTCTCCTTAGACCTTTGTACAGGCGGCATAGAGGTACCCCTTTGTGACACTTGGTAAAAACATGTGCATTGTGATGATCCGGTAGTCCAAGCTAATTAGGACAAGGTGCGGGCACTATTAGTACACTATGCATGAGGCTTGCAACTTATAAGACATAATTTACATGATGCATATGCTTTATTACTACCGTTGACAAAATTGTTTCATGTTTTCAAAATCAAAGCTCTAGCACAAATATAGCAATCGATGCTTTTCCTCTATGAAGGACCATTCTTTTACTTTCAATGTTGAGTCAGTTCACCTATTTCTCTCCACCTCAAGAAGCAAACACTTGTGTGAACTGTGCATTGATTCCTACATATTTGCTTATTGCACTTATTATATTACTCTATGTTGACAATATCCATGAGATATACATGTTACAAGTTGAAAGCAACCGCTGAAACTTAATCTTCTTTTGTGTTGCTTCAATGCCTTTACTTTGAATTATTGCTTTATGAGTTAACTCTTATGCAAGACTTATTGATGCTTGTCTTGAAGTGCTATTCATGAAAAGTCTTTGCTTTATGATTCACTTGTTTACTCATGTCATATACATTGTTTTGATCGCTGCATTCACTACATATGCTTTACAAATAGTATGATCAAGATTATGATGGCATGTCACTCCGTAAATTATACGTGTTATCGTTTTACCTGCTCGGGACGAGCAGAACTAAGCTTGGGGATGCTGATACGTCTCCGACGTATCGATAATTTCTTATGTTCCATGCCACATTATTGATGTTATCTACATGTTTTATGCACACTTTATGTCATATTCATGCATTTTCTGGAACTAATCTATTAACAAGATGCCGAAGTGCCAGTTGCTGTTTTCTGCTATTTTTGGTTTCAGAAATCCTAGTAAGGAAATATTCTTGGAATTGGACAAAATCAAAGCCCAGGGGCCTATTTTTCCACGAAGCTTCCAGAAGTCCGAAGACGAAACGAAGTGGGGCCACAGGGTGCCCAAACCCTAGGGCGGCGCGGCCCCCCCCTTGGCCGCGCCGGCCTGTGGTGTGGGGCCCCTGTGCCCCCTCTTGACTTGCCCTTCCGCCTACTTAAAGCCTCCATGACGAAACCCCCAGGACCGAGAGCCACGATACGGAAAACCTTCCAGAGACGCCGCCAACGCCGATCCCATCTCGGGGGATCCAGGAGATCGCCTCCGGCACCCTGCCGGAGAGGGGAATCATCTCCCGGAGGACTCTACGCCGCCATGGTCGCCTCCGGTGTGATGTGTGAGTAGTCTACCCCTGGACTATGGGTCCATAGCAGTAGCTAGATGGTTGTCTTCTCCCCATTGTGCTATCATTGTCGGATCTTGTGAGCTGCCTAACATGATCAAGATCATCTATCTGTAATTCTATATGTTGCGTTTGTTGGGATCCGATGAATAGAGAATACTTGTTATGTTGATTATCAAAGTTATATCTACGTGTTGTTTATGATCTTGCATGCTCTCCGTTACTAGTAGATGCTCTGGCCAAGTAGATGCTTGTAACTCCAAGAGGGAGTACTTAAGCTCAATAGTGTGTTCATGCCTGCATTGACACAGGACGATGTGAGAAAGTTCTAAGGTTGTGTTGTGCTGTTGCCACTAGGGATAAAACATTGATGCTATGTCTTAGGATGTAGTTGTTGATTACATTACGCACCATACTTAATGCAATTGTCTGTTGCTTTGCAACTTAATACTGGAGGGGGTTCGGATGATAACCTGAAGGTGGACTTTTTAGGCATAGATGCAGTTGGATGGCGGTCTATGTACTTTGTCGTAATGCCCAATTAAATCTCACTATACTCATCATGATATGTATGTGCATTGTCATGCTCTCTTTATTTGTCAATTGCCCAACTGTAATTTGTTCACCCAACATGCTGTTCGTCTTATGGGAGAGACACCTCTAGTGAACTGTGGACCCCGGTCCAATTCTCTTTACTGAAATACAATCTACTGCAATACTTGTTCTACTGTTTTCTGCAAACAATCATCTTCCACACAATACGGTTAATCCTTTGTTACAGCAAGCCGGTGAGATTGACAACCTCACTGTTTCGTTGGGGCAAAGTACTTTGGTTGTGTTGTGCAGGTTCCACGTTGGCACCGGAATCCCTGGTGTTGCGCCGCACTACATCCCGCCGCCATCAACCTTCAACGTGCTTCTTGACTCCTACTGGTCCGATTAAACCTTGGTTTCTTACTGAGGGAAACTTGCCGCTGTGCGCATCACACCTTCCTCTTGGGGTTCCCAACGGACGTGCCAACCACACGCATCAGAAGCAGAACTCACAACATTAGACACAGCCACTTTTGAAGCAGAGTGGCTTCGTGAGCTCTTGATGGACTTACCTGTGGTTGAGAAACCAATACCCGCTATTCCTATGAACTGTGATAATCAAACTATGATCATCAAAATAAACAGTTCTAAGGATAATATGAAATCATCAAGGCGTGTGAAGAGGAGACTGAAAACTGTCAGGAAAATGAGAAACTCCGGAGTTATAGCGTTGGATTATATCCATACGTCTAGAAAGCTGGCAGACCCCTTCACAAAGGGACTATCACGAAATGTGATAGAAAATGCATCGAGGGAGATGGGTATGAGACCCACACTATGAGCTGCCTACGGTGGTAACTCACTCTATGTGATCGGAGATCCCGCGAATTAGAGCTGGGAGACAAGCTGTTGGTCAGCTGGGAGGAGAGTATATATCCCTATAGAAATTTTACCACTCCGTAAGATGCAATACTCTCCTAATCTACATGGCAGGTTGATAATTATCTTAATATGTTCTAAGTGGCTTATTTTAGCAGAGATGTTGTCCTGCAGAATATTTTTAAAGAACACACATATAGGAGTCTGATTGTCAAACGTCACAATCTATGAGAGTTGTGTGCTCTCTAGTAAACTCATGAAAGGCCCTGGAGTATGACGTATAAGCCCCAAACCGCGAGGAAGCCTTGCGGCAGCCTAGTGGTCTAGGCTTTGTATGAAGCTAGTGCGCAGAAAACTTGTAGTTCAAGGCATAGTCCACTATCCAAGTTGCAATCTAGTGTAATGTGAAGCCTTAAGTGGAAGTTCAACTTAACAGTCTCCATGACATATGTAATATCCCAGGTATTGGGGTTACAAAATTAGAGGAAACAGATGTGTGCATTGCATTCATGCATAGAAAATCTGGGGAATTTTCGCGCTTTAAAGTAAAACAGTCACAGTAACTGAAGTTTCACTTGACCTTGGTGGAATTGAAGTAGCTCATCAAGTCAAGCGCTACAAACCTCAATGTGACTTTGCTAAAACCTTGTTTTGGGCAGAGATGATTTGATCTAAGGGGTTAGATCAAATGGAACTAATAATCAACACAACAACACTTTACTCAATGATCAATTGCTTGATCTTATAAAAGATTATAATATGATAATCCTTGCCACAACATATGAACATCCATTTAATGGGAAATCAAGTAACAATAATTGGAGTAACTATTCCTAACTTATCTTTTCCATGTCTTAAACCAATCCTTGATTCTACCATGAACCTCATGGTATTCATTCTACTTTATTCATGGAAACAAGATAAGGAGATTCAACTTAAGAAATATATATTCTTCTCTATTCCAAATAGTTTTACATCAAACCTAGAGAGGTGAGAGTTCTACAATAATTATTAGAGAAGCAACAAACCTTGAGCTAAACCTTGGATATACATCCAAGTATTCAAATCATCATCTTTAAGAGGAACCCTAGGATATTATTCAAGACAATTCCTAGAGAGAGAATCCATTTATGTTAACCATAGACATTGGTGACCATATCATTACCTTTGAAGGATAACCTTAGGTTAGCATTGAAGTCCTTCCCAAATGAGAGAGACCATTCATACCAATTCTATATTTACCTATTTAAGAACCAAGAACAAATCTTGAACTAAAGTATTAGGTTGTAAATCATTTCACCTTGGAGGGGTGAGATAACCTAATATCAAATGGAACAAGACTATATCCATGAATGGATAAAGTAAGTAGGAGAGTAATTCAACTAAGATATCCAGGTAGAGACTTAACCTTTCTTACATAATGAGATATTGTGAGTACACCATAAACCCTAGAATAACTATGCCTATATGAGAACTCAAGCTATGGAGTTACACTAAAAATAGATGAGGCAACACCTGGATTTGAGAGAGAGAACTATTCTTATAACCAGATGATCATATCATCATTGTTGAGTAGAACCCTAACATAATATCTCAAGCATTCTCCTGGGATATAAACTATTGAGTCAACCATAACTATGTCTATTCAAGAAACTATAAAAGAAAGTCTATATTTAGTTGATCAAGACAACACTTGATCTTGGGAGTGAGAAACCAAATTCATCAGAGATACCTTAGCAAGCCAAACCTTGATCATTATAAATTGAGTAATGATCATAAACCCTAAGAACTTGAGGTAAGGATATTAAGAACAAGTGGATCATGCCTAATCCATGACCATGCTTTGGAGAAATAGGAGAATAATCCAAGTGCTAACACTTATATGATTAGAAGATATTATTCACCACCTTATCATGGTTAGGGGAGATTAACCCTAGCACATGCAATATGGTGCCATTTTATCTCTATAACCAAGAATTAAACCTCAACCCTAGTTTATGTATCACTATGGTGATCATAATATAAACTAGGCCATAATGGAGATTCAAACCATGTGCAATCAGGAGAATATGATTAGAACCCTAATTGTTCATTAATTGAATCCTATGCTTCAATTATTAAACACAATAGACACCCAATGTTAAAACCCTATAATTAAACCCATGTGTGGTTATCAACCACTTATCTTTATAATTAGAACCAAACCATGATAAGAGTAGTACCTACTCTAAGTATTTTAAGGTGTTACTAAACTACCATATAAATACTACACTTGGAAGTAATTCAAGTAGAATTTCCAATTCATTATAACCTAGTTATGCACATTAAATAACACGCAAGTGATCACTTCCCAAATGGAAACCAAGTCTTAATACAACCTCTGAATTACTTTGAGTTGAAAGTATCAACATTAATAATTCCAAACAGAATTGATTCATAAGAAAAATAAAAATAAAAATATAAACTCATATCCAATTGCTATTTTGAATAAGCACATATGTATAAAATCAAATACAAAATACTTTTATCCAATAGGAGAGTGGTGTAATAATCATTGCACTAGCTCTTGATAGAATTAACATAATTGATAAGTCTACAAAAAAAAAACAACAAAGTTTAAATTTGAATTCAAAATAAGCAAAACCAAAAAGAGAAAAGAAAACAGAAAAGAAAACCAGAAAGAAAAGGGGGCTTACCTATTGATGCGTGTGGTTGGCACGTCCGTTGGGAACCCCAAGAGGAAGGTGTGATGCGCACAGCGGCAAGTTTCCCTCAGTAAGAAACCAAGGTTTAATCGGACCAGTAGGAGTCAAGAAGCACGTTGAAGGTTGATGGCGGCGGGATGTAGTGCGGCGCAACACCAGGGATTCCGGCGCCAACGTGGAACCTGCACAACACAACCAAAGTACTTTGCCCCAATGAAACAGTGAGGTTGTCAATCTCACCGGCTTGCTGTAACAAAGGATTAACCGTATTGTGTGGAAGATGATTGTTTGCAGAAAACAGTAAAACAAGTATTGCAGTAGATTGTATTTCAGTAAAGAGAATTGGACCGGGGTCCACAGTTCACTAGAGGTGTCTCTCCCATAAGACAAGCAGCATGTTGGGTGAACAAATTACAGTTGGGCAATTGACAAATAGAGAGGGCATGACCATGCACATACATATCATGATGAGTATAGTGAGATTTAATTGGGCATTACGACAAAGTACATAGACCGCCATCCAACTGCATCTATGCCTAAAAAGTCCACCTTCAGGTTGTCATCCGAACCCCCTCCAGTATTAAGTTGCAAAGCAACAGACAATTGCATTAAGTATGGTGCGTAATGTAATCAACAACTACATCCTTAGACATAGCATCAATGTTTTATCCCTAGTGGCAACAGCACAACACAACCTTAGAACTTTCTGTCACTGTCCCAGGTGTCAATGCAAGCATGAACCCACTATCGAGCATAAATACTCCCTCTTGGAGTTACAAGCATCTACTTGGCCAGAGCATCTACTAGTAACGGAAAGCATGCAAGATCATAAACAACACGTAGATATAACTTTGATAATCAACATAACAAGTATTCTCTATTCATCGGATCCCAACAAACGCAACATATAGAATTACGTATAGATGATCTTGATCATGTTAGGCAGCTCACAAGATCCGACAATGATAGCACAATGGGGAGAAGACAACCATCTAGCTACTGCTATGGACCCATAGTCCAGGGGTAGACTACTCACACATCACACCGGAGGCGACCATGGCGGCGTAGAGTCCTCCGGGAGATGATTCCCCTCTCCGGCAGGGTGCCGGAGGCGATCTCCTGGATCCCCCGAGATGGGATCGGCGTTGGCGGCGTCTCTAGAAGGTTTTCCGTATCGTGGCTCTCGGTACTGGGGGTTTCGTCACGGAGGCTTTAAGTAGGCGGAAGGGCAAGTCAGGAGGGGGCACAGGGGCCCCACACCACAGGCCGGCGCGGCCAGGGGGCCGCGCCACCCTAGGGTTTGGGCACCACGTGGCCCCACTTCGTTTCGTCTTCGGACTTCCGGAAGCTTCGTGGAAAAATAGGCCCACAGGCTTTGATTTCGTCCAATTCCGAGAATATTTCCTTACTAGGATTTCTGAAACCAAAAACAGCAGAAAACAAGAATCGGCACTTCGGCATCTTGTTAATAGGTTAGTTCCAGAAAATGCACGAATATGACATAAAGTGTGCATAAAACATGTAGATAACATCAATAATGTGGCATGGAACATAAGAAATTATCGATACGTCGGAGACGTATCAGCATCCCCAAGCTTAGTTCTGCTCGTCCCGAGCAGGTAAAACGATAACACGTATAATTTACGGAGTGACATGCCATCATAATCTTGATCATACTATTTGTAAAGCATATGTAGTGAATGCAGCGATCAAAACAATGTATATGACATGAGTAAACAAGTGAATCATAAAGCAAAGACTTTTCATGAATAGCACTTCAAGACAAGCATCAATAAGTCTTGCATAAGAGTTAACTCATAAAGCAATAATTCAAAGTAAAGGTATTGAAGCAACACAAAAGGAGATTAAGTTTCAGCGGTTGCTTTCAACTTGTAACATGTATATCTCATGGATATTGTCAACATAGAGTAATATAATAAGTGCAATAAGCAAGTATGTAGGAATCAATGCACAGTTCACACAAGTGTTTGCTTCTTGAGGTGGAGAGAAATAGGTGAACTGACTCAACATTGAAAGTAAAAGAATGGTCCTCCATAGAGGAAAAGCATCGATTGCTATATTTGTGCTAGAGCTTTGATTTTGAAAACATGAAACAATTTTGTCAACGGTAGTAATAAAGCATATGCATCATGTAAATTATATCTTATAAGTTGCAAGCCTCATGCATAGTGTACTAATAGTGCCCGCACCTTGTCCTAATTAGCTTGGACTACCTGGATTATCACCGCAATACATATGCTTTAACCAAGTATCACAAAGGGGTACCTCTATGCCGCCTGTACAAAGGTCTAAGGAGAAAGCTCGCATTTGGATTTCTCGCTTTTGATTATTCTCAACTTAGACATCCATACCGGGACAACATAGACAACAGATAATGGACTCCTCTTTTAATGCTTTAAGCATTCAACAACAATTAATTCTTTTCTCATTAGAGATTTGAGGATGTTTGTCCAAAACTGAAACTTCCACCATGGATCATGGCTTTAGTTAGCGGCCCAATGTTCTTCTCTAACAATATGCATGCTCAAACCATTCAACTCAGTGTAGATCGCCCTTACTTCAGACAAGACGAACATGCATAGCAACTCACATGAAATTCAACAATGAAAAGTTGATGGCGTCCCCAGTAAACATGGTTATCGCACAACAAGCAACTTAATAAGAGATAAAGTGCATAATTACATATTCAATACCACAATAGTTTTTAAGCTATTTGTCCCATGAGCTATATATTGCAAAGGTGAATGATGGAATTTTAAAGGTAGCACTCAAGCAATTTACTTTGGAATGGCGGAAAATACCATGTAGTAGGTAGGTATGGTGGACACAAATGGCATAGTGGTTGGCTCAAGTATTTTGGATGCATGAGAAGTATTCCCTCTCGATACAAGGTTTAGGCTAGCAAGGCTTATTTGAAACAAACACAAGGATGAACCGGTGCAGCAAAACTCACATAAAAGACATATTGAAAACATTATAAGACTCTACACCGTCTTCCTTGTTGTTCAAACTCAATACTAGAAATTATCTAGACCTTAGAGAAACCAAATATGCAACCCAAATTTTAGCATGCTCTATGTATTTCTTCATTAATGGGTGCAAAGCATATGATGCAAGAGCTTAATCATGAGCACAACAATTGCCAAGTATCACATTACCCAAGACATTTATAGCAATTACTACATGTATCATTTTCCAATTCCAACCGTATAACAATTTAACGAAGGAGAAACTTCGCCATGAATACTATGAGTAGAAACTAAGGACATACTTGTCCATATGCTACAGCGGAGCATGTCTCTCTCCCATAAAGTGAATGCTAGGATCCATTTTATTCAAACAAAACAAAAACAAAAACAAACCGACGCTCCAAGAAAAAGCACATAAGATGTGATTGAATAAAAATATAGTTTCAGGGGAGGAACCTGATAATGTTGTCGATGAAGAAGGGGATGCCTTGGGCATCCCCAAGCTTAGACGCTTGAGTCTTCTTAATATATGCAGGGGTGAACCATCGGGGCATCCCCAAGCTTAGAGCTTTCACTCTCTCCTTAATCATGTTGCATCATACTCCTCTCTTGATCCTTGAAAACTTCCTCCACACCAAACTCGAAACAACTCATTAGAGGGTTAGTGCACAATAAAAATTAACATATTCAGAGGTGACACAATCATTCTTAACACTTCTGGACATTGCATAATGCTACTGGACATTAGTGGATCAAAGAAATTCATTCATCATAGCAAAAGAGGCAATGCGAAATAAAAGGCAGAATCTGTCAAAACAGAACAGTTCGTATTGACGAATTTTAAAATGGCACCAGACTTGCTCAGATGAAAATGCTCAAATTGAATGAAAGTTGTGTACATATCTGAGGATCATGCACGTAAATTGGCTTAATTTTCTGAGCTACCTATAGGGAGGTGGTCCCAGATTCGTGACAGCAAAGAAATCTGGAACTGCGCAGTAATCCAAATCTAGTACTTACTTTTCTATCAACGGCTTAACTTGGCACAACAAAACACAAAACTAAGATAAGGAGAGGTTGCTACAGTAGTAAACAACTTCCAAGACACAAAATAAAAACAAAGTACTGTAGGTAAAAACATGGGTTGTCTCCCATAAGCGCTTTTCTTTAACGCCTTTCAGCTAGGCGCAGAAAATGTGTATCAAGTATTATCGAAGGGTGGTGCATTCTCAGCGGGGTGCGGAGTTTTCTCAACTAGGCATAGTATATTGGATACATAAGTTTTAGCATCTCCCTTTTCATTAGTCTTAGGCGTGCTACTCTCATCAAACAAATTTTCTGGAACAAGCCAAGCATAGTTATTTTCTAGTGCATCATTCATAGCTAAGAGTTTACAAGGTATTGGTGCTTTAATCTCCCCACCATCATCAATGTTATTAGTGTATCTTATTCTATCCATGTCCATCTTTTCAAGGAGACTAACAAAATTAGTATGAGAACCAAGCATATTAAATTTAGCAAAGACCTTTCTAGCTTCTCTTGCTAGACCACCAAATTCTCTAAGAAGGGTTTCTAAAACAAAATCTTTTTTTCCCCTTCTTCCATATCGCCAAGTGTGAAAAACATGTGTTGGATTATAGGATTAAGATTAACAAATTTAGTTTCCAACAGGCGAACTAAATGCGCAACAGCAATTTCATAAGTAGGCGCAAGGTCTACCAAGTGTCTATCTTCAAAATTTTCAATGGTACTAACATGATTGAAAAATTCTTCTATATTATTTCTCCCAACTATAGACCCACGTCCTACCGGTATGTCTTTTGTGGTGAAATTAAAAGGAAACATGATGAAATAAGTAAAGTAAATGCAAGTAAACTAATTTTTTTTTGTGTTTTTGATATAGCAAACAAGATAGCAAATAAAGTAAAACTAGCAACTAATTTTTTTGTATTTTGATTTAGTGCAGCAAACAAAGTAGTAAATAAAACTAAGCAAGACAAAAACAAAGTAAAGAGATTGAGAAGTGGAGACTCCCCTTGCAGCGTGTCTTGATCTCCCCGGCAACGGCGCCAGAAATTTGCTTGATGCGTGTGGTTGGCACGTCCGTTGGGAACCCCAAGAGGAAGGTGTGATGCGCACAGCGGCAAGTTTCCCTCAGTAAGAAACCAAGGTTTAATCGGACCAGTAGGAGTCAAGAAGCACGTTGAAGGTTGATGGTGGCGGGATGTAGTGCGGCGCAACACCAGGGATTTCGGCGCCAACGTGGAACCTGCACAACACAACCAAAGTACTTTGCCCCAACGAAACAGTGAGGTTGTCAATCTCACCGGCTTGCTGTAACAAAGGATTAACCGTATTGTGTGGAAGATGATTGTTTGCAGAAAATAGTAAAACAAGTATTGCAGTAGATTGTATTTCAGTAAAGAGAATTGGACCGGGGTCCACAGTTCACTAGAGGTGTCTCTCCCATAAGACAAGCAGCATGTTGGGTGAACAAATTACAGTTGGGCAATTGACAAATAGAGAGGGCATGACCATGCACATACATATCATGATGAGTATAGTGAGATTTAATTGGGCATTACGACAAAGTACATAGACCGCCATCCAACTGCATCTATGCCTAAAAAGTCCACCTTCAGGTTATCATCCGAACCCCCTCCAGTATTAAGTTGCAAAGCAACAGACAATTGCATTAAGTATGGTGCGTAATGTAATCAACAACTACATCCTTAGAAATAGCATGTATGTTTTATCCCTAGTGGCAACTGCACAACACAACCTTAGAACTTTCTGTCACTGTCCCAGGTGTCAATGCAGGCATGAACCCACTATCGAGCATAAATACTCCCTCTTGGAGTTACAAGCATCTACTTGGCCAGAGCATCTACTAGTAACAGAAAGAATGCAAGATCATAAACAACACGTAGATATAACTTTGATAATCAACATAACAAGTATTCTCTATTCATCGGATCCCAACAAACGCAACATATAGAATTACAGATAGATGATCTTGATCATGTTAGGCAGCTCACAAGATCCGACAATGATAGCACAATGGGGAGAAGACAACCATCTAGCTACTGCTATGGACCCATAGTCCAGGGGTAGACTACTCACACATCACACCGGAGGCGACCATGGCGGCGTAAAGTCCTCCGGGAGATGATTCCCCTCTCCGGCAGGGTGCCGGAGGCGATCTCCTGGATCCCCCGAGATGGGATCGGCGTTGGCGGCGTCTCTGGAAGGTTTTCCGTATCGTGGCTCTCAGTACTGGGGGTTTCGTCACGGAGGCTTTAAGTAGGCGGAAGGGCAAGTCAGGAGGGGGCACAGGGGCCCCACACCACAGGCCGGCGCGGCCAAGGGGGGGCCGCGCCGCCCTAGGGTTTGGGCACCCTGTGGCCCCACTTCGTTTCGTCTTCGGACTTCTGGAAGCTTCGTGGAAAAATAGGCCCCTGGGCTTTGATTTCGTCCAATTCCGAGAATATTTCCTTACTAGGATTTCTGAAACCAAAAACAGCAGAAAACAAGAATCGGCACTTCGGCATCTTGTTAATAGGTTAGTTCCAGAAAATGCACGAATATGACATAAAGTGTGCATAAAACATGTAGATAACATCAATAATGTGGCATGGAACATAAGAAATTATCGATACGTCGGAGACGTATCACCTATCAGGCCACCGCAGCCCAGCAGCAGCCTACCTCCTGGCCCACACCGGAGCCCAAAAACCAGCCCAGCACCACGGCCCAAACCGCAGCCCAACACAGCCCACGATACCCCTTCGGATAAATACGAAGTGGACGAGGAGAGCTTCGTCTCCTTCGTCTCTGCGCCACAGGAGGACGCCACGGCGTCGAGCACCTCCACGTCCCGCGGTCGC
This sequence comes from Lolium perenne, assembly GCF_019359855.2. Classification (NCBI taxonomy): domain Eukaryota; kingdom Viridiplantae; phylum Streptophyta; class Magnoliopsida; order Poales; family Poaceae; genus Lolium; species Lolium perenne. The sequence continues at coordinate 135,765,101 of NC_067250.2, forward strand.
CGCCGACTCTGTTGACCTCCAGTGCACGCCGGTGGTGGTATAAAAACGCGCGGAAGCTCAATTTCCCCTCTCTCTTCTTCACTATCCCAAATTCCGAAACCCTAGCTCACACCGGCCATGGTCACCGCCGTCGATGGGGACCTCCCCGAGCCTCGCCGTGAATGCCATAGGGATCGCCGTCCTCGACTTGCTTCGTCTGCGCGAGGAATCGGGCCGGGGCATCCTAAATCAACCTCACTGAGCTCATCTTCCCCGCTCCCGGTCACCATCTCCGACGACGATGAAGTCGCCGTCCGGCCATCTCCGCCTCGCCTGAGCCTCTCTTCGCGTTCATGGTGAGCTCCTGCACCTCGTAGACAGCTTCGCAACATCCCTAGCCCTCTGTATCGTGTCGTCGTCGTGGACAGGCGAGCTCCGCCGCGCGGCCTTGCCGTCGGGCAAGCGCCGGCGACCAATTGAGGGCGGCGCCACCACCTGTAGACTCCCCACGTTGCGTAGAATCGCACCAGCATCATCGCGCGCTCGCAGGTAGCCGGAACCTCGCCGCCGTTGCCAAATCCCGCCGGCCACCGTGCCCCAGTCACGTTCCCCCCAATTTTGACATAGTCAATGCCTACGTGGCCACCACCGTGGCTAATGGCCCACCAGTCATTGGCTGGGGGTACATTCTGCCCGGGTGACTTTAGCCCATTCGTTTTAAATTCTAAATTTCATTAATAGCTGAAACTTTGCAAATTTATAGGAAATTCATAAAAGCTCAGAAAAATACAAATGAGATATCAAAATTCTTATAAAAGAAAAAGCTATCCAATAAAAATATAAAATGAAATTTATATTTTTAATAAAAACTCAATTATTTAATACTTGTTATTAAAGCCTTATTTATTATTCTAAATTCAATTAAAATTCAATAATTAGTAAAAATTTCCAAAAGTAAATAAAAACCAGTAAATAAATAAAGAAAACATTTAGACTAATTTTCTTTATTTGTTATTTTGTTAAATCATTATTAGAAAGATTTAAACCCTAATTAATAATTACCTTAATTATTAATTGTTTAAAAATAATAAAATGCCAAATTCAATATTATTTTTATTCCCTAGTTATTAATAACTTCAACTTTAAATTGAAGTTATTAATCATAGAACTACATGGTAAATAGCAAACCCTAATTTCATATTGAATGATAGTTCAACCCTATCATTTCATGTGTAATTCTAAAACCCTAATCCAAATTGGAACCCTAGCTCCACTAATTCTTTTGAACCCTAATTTACTTCTAAGACCTAAACCCTAGATCCTCTTATGTAATCATGGTGTTCTAATTTTCATACATAGAACCATAATAGCAATTACATACTTGTCATGCCACATAAAATTGTAGGAGCCCTATTATCAATAATTTGGTAGTCCATGTAGGCATACCTATCCAACCTAGATGATCAAATAGGACCAACCCTAGTTCCTATACTTAGAGGCAACAACTTTAAATATCCATATTTATCAGCACACCAATGTGATGAACATTAGGAGCAACCATACCAAATCTTGAGCATTCCATAACCATACTCCACTAAACCTTATTAGTGTTGGATACTTATCCACCATCCTATTTAGGAGCCAAATATTCCTTACTTAATAGAACCGATAGTAAAACCTAAACCACCTCAACCCTAATTGATATACTTCTTAATGCTTAAGAAGTATGTTCTTCAAAAGTTATTCTTTTGAAGAAAATAAGGAATCATCATCAACCCTGCTTATAAGAACCTATCAACCCTAGCTAGCTATCACCAACAAGATGAAACCACCATGGTAGCAACCATGTAAAATTAATTACTTAAGTTGCTTATGCTTAAATAAAACCAATCAAGCCTAGTTGCTGATAAATCCAACCATGTTGTGATCCATCTACTACTTACTCCAGAAACCAATTAGAACCATAGAAAACCATAGAACCCCACAAACCTAATTATCATACTTGTTCTTTATCAAAGTACATGTTCTTTAAAAGTTATTCTTTTAAAGTATATGATAATCAATCATTAACCATGCCATATAGTACTAAAACTGACCACTGTTCTTTACTTGATAACATTATGCCAATTGTCATTCTTTGTGTGCTCAATTGATTATTATGCTTTATTATCTACCTGTTTATAATACCAAGTAATCACACCTGAATAAGAACCTTGTATGTGAATCACTCTAAAAGTGCAACACACCCTAAACCAATCATTACCACTCACTAATCCTAAATCATCGGGGTTAGATCACGCTTAGAGCGATTGCATCTCATACTTATGCATTATTGCATCCTTGCCAATCTTTTAAACATCGTCCTTACCGGACGATGATGCTATTTCAGAATTTGGAGTTATTGCGTATCGAAGACCTTGCCTGCATAATCTTGCAGTCAAGAAAGGCAAGTTCATCACTTGCTCATGTCATTTGAGTATTTCTATCAAATTACTTGCAAAGTATTATGGTTATCACTATTGCATAAAAATCAAAACCACTACTTTCATAACTATGAATATGACTATGTGGTGGGCAATGGAACCATGGATTGTGTTGATATGGTGGAGGTTCCATTGCACGGGCTTATATCCATCTAGGATTAAACAACAAATGTCGCCAGTGATTCTTGTGCCGTAATACCCGTGTTAACCATAAGATCCGGAGTGGGACGGAGTAGTCAAAAGTGTTTCCACCTCTCGTTCATCAACGGATGCGCTTTACCGTAGACACTTGTATCTGTCGGTGGCAAGCGGTAGGCTGGGGAAGCCTTAAGTCCCCACGGCATAGTCCGTAGACACTTGTCATTCGAAGAACAAGCGGTAGGCTGGGGAAGCCTTAAGTCCCCACGGTATTGCGGTCTATGATGGGTTGCAGCTACCGGCGTAGGAGTGTATGGTAGAGCCCAGCACTGTCGTCGTGGTCGGGGTCCACCTTGAAATCTACAGGAATAATGGGACCGACGTGGACCCAGGGTCGGCGCATGCAACAACGGGTGGGTGTTCGAGGTAGCGGAGGAACATGATTGGCTAGACCTTATACCGGGCCTCACACCATAGGAAGTGTGGACAGGAATGTACACCTGGTTGGCACCAAGGTTAAGATCTCTTATGGGTAAAGCAACACACCTCTGCAGAGTGTAAAGAACCGTGACCTGTCACTCCCTGTTCCGGGATATGGAACTGCGAACGCGGCCGGAAAGGAGCTCCATGAAGTTCTAGTAAACCAGTGAAGGCTGACGGACATAGTTCTTCTGAATAAAAGCAACCTCTTGAAGAAATGATTATGAAAACCTGCATTGGTATTAGACTTTCTGGTCTAATGCCGTAGCTAGTGCATTAAACACCTCTTTCCTATAATGAACTTGTTGAGTACGCTCGTACTCATCCCACTCTTAAATCCCCTGCTTAGGTATGGAGGCATCGAAGGAGGATCTACAGTGCAACTCAAAGGCCGAGGAGTCAACAACTACTTCAAGAGACAGGACCCCGTCAGTGGAGTCAGATATCACATCCAACGAGGAGAAAACATAGTTTAGCCATAGAAGGGAACTAGCTTCCTAAACCTAGCTCCTATTTAGCTAGAATCTATTCATAGCCCTATAGCTAGTCAAATACTCTACAAATAGAGTTCGTGATAGGATTAGATTACGAGTCGTGCTTCTGGAGTTTATTTGCAGTTTTACCTCATTGTAAAGTAGGAGGCTGTGAGGATCTTATGTAACAGAGTCAATGTTGTAATTCTATAGACATGCCTTGGACCCGCATATGTTTCTGTTGTACCACTCTGAGTGATATAATACTAGTGGAACGGTGTTTCATTGGTGTTATATCAGACTTGCATACTACACCATGCAGTGGTATGCCGGGTCACCACAACATACCAGTACATAAAACAATGTTCTGGAAACTTATTGATGAGATGTGCCAATGAGAGTTTGTGGGGGATTGCTGGAATTCTGGGCATTAGACCTTTGGCCCATGGCCCATTATCAAATTCTGAAACTCACATGGCCCATTCCAAAAATCAGTGGCAGCACTAGTGGGGGCTAAAGTTTAGTTCCACATTGCTAATTGGGAGAGAGTTGGAGTGGTATATAAGGTGGGTTGTTCTAGTCCTAGTAAGTGAGTGAGAAGAGAGAGAGCCCTCGCGCACTCCTCCTCCTCCGCCGCCCGCCTCGCCTCGCCACGACAAGTCACGACGCGCCGCGGGTTGCGGGAATCTTGCCGAGCCGAGCTTATCTTTTTGCTGTTTGTGAAATTAATTGTGTAATCAATTTTGAGTCATTAACGGACGCGTTACTCAGTTGTTTTGCCTTCCGGTTTTTCTGGATCGTGGTTGTGCCGACTCGAATGTGGGCTGCGCCCCACGACCTTCCCGAACCACACTACATAAGATCCTGCACAACCCTAGCCGCCACTACTAGACACATACGCGACTACCTGTTTCCAGTTCATTGCGCCGCCACCTTCGTCTTCCTCATCCCGTCCGTCGGCGTGCATCGACCGTTGGGACAGTAGGCCTCCAGAACCCTGCCTCTCGTGAACCTGTACGGGTGAGGGGCAATCAGGTTTTTGGGGAGCGCTCCGGCGTGACTACTGGCATTACGACGTCGTCATCGGACGACGAGTTCCTCCACACCGACAACTTCTTCCCGGACCTCAGCGACTTCTTCGCCAACCTCAACATAGGCGACAACGATGCTGCTGCGAAGTATGCGATCTTGTCATTTCTCTTTCAGTTTCTGTTAGAGTTTATTCTTCTAGTTTCTGTGGTAGATGCGATTGGTTTGTCTTGTTTAGATGTGATCTGTTCATCTACCTTACTAGTCTGCACGATTAGTTTATTTGTTATTTTCATAGTCATGATTTATAAATTACTTGTACGGATTATTTCATATGGATATTTGCTTATATATTCAACACTGGGTGTGGTCTCCTGGATGAGGTGCGCCGCCGGTGCCGTGGAGCGCCGCCCCCCATGGAAGTGCTCCAGCAGGATTGGTCAAGGGAAATTTGAACAAAATAAGAAAAAGAAATACTAAGAAAAAATGAGTGACCTCTACACCAGGTTACCTAGGGACTACAAATTTAGAATTTATAATATACAAATGCCTTTTTTGCAAATTGCACAGGCCACATCAACATGATAGCGAGACCCACACATATGTTCGTTGATTAAACATGCAGATACAAATCAGTGTTTTTTGTTACATGTTAGCGCTAAAGTGGTGACTTTTTAAAACTCTAACGTAAAGTGATAGTTTTTTAAAACACTAGCCGCAATTGTGGTGGGCTTTTATAATTTTCTTGACTGTGTGATATGGATATGGATATGAGGGATCACCAAGGCCTGCAGGCTACGGGCTGCGTCTGTTTTGTTTTTTTGTTTTTAAGAAAAATAGGTGACACATGAGACGCAAAAGAATTGAGCGAAAAAGATAAAAACAGCTAGAACTAGTACTAAGCTAGAGAGGTTCCAGCTCTCTTGGTCGATTCAGCGAGTCATGCACAAGCACCTTTCCAACAACACACCAATCAGAACCAGTCTCGACAATCTTCTCAAAGAGGATGGGGATCGATTTAGATCGTTGATTAAAGATACGATCGCTACGTTCCTTCCACAGCTCCCGTGTAACCAAGTCGGCAAGAGAGTTGAAGCGGCGCCTAGAGTTCGCCCAACACCTTATTTTGTTCACCAAACTAAAATGGATTCGGCTGTGCTCATATCTTATTTAGGGGCAATTTCACAGAGGTTAAGGACTAGATCCAAAATTTGTTGAGCAAAGGGCAGCCAAGGAGGAGATGCAGCGCAGATTCAGGGTGAATAAAACACAAGGGGCAAATGCAATTATGTAACAAACCGCGCTGCCCAGGAAAAAAAAAGGCCTTGCTACACAGTACCCTAGCACCCGTTAATCTTAGGAAGTGCACCATCCAAAAATGGAGAAAAAAACAAGTCCGACAGGGCTCCTTATATAAAAGTAGAAAGTTCTAAGCTCACAAGTTTCTTCGTTCCGCTTGTTATGGTCGTGGCATGCACAAAAGAATGACTTCTCATTTCGCGGCTGCGCTGCAAGTCGTAAGTTCATGAGGAGAAAAAAAATACGAGATGGACAATGTAACATAAATACATCGAAAATTCACGCCAAAAAATGCATCTGCCATCTCCTTTTCTATCTCAAGTTCTGAACAAATATTGGCATGTAAAAAGTTTGAGTTTAAATATACAAAGTTACATGCTAGAAAATATACTATTGTTTGCAATTTCAATCGAGGATGTATAAAAAAGACAATGGATGTAGTAAAACGAAAGAAATTACATCCAAAAAATCTGGGAAAACCTATTATCCAGATCTTAGGGAAAATGCTATTCCAGATTGTGGATGTAAATAAAGTCGAAAAATACATCCACTTCAAAAAATTACAACCAATCCTTGGAGAAACCTGCTTTTGTTACAACCTTTATATCAGGATGTAGAACTAGGGGAACCAGGAAGGTGCGGGAGTTGACCGGAAGAGGAGTGGTGGCAGGGACTGGCGGCGGGCGGCGCGCTTGACCATGGAAGAGAGGGCCCATCGGCTCGAGGTGGGGGCGAGGCACTTCCCGAAGGCGCGTAACGACGGGGGCCCAGCGGCGCACAGCGGAGGCGAGGCCCTTCCCGGCGGCGCGCCATGGACAGGAGCATGCAGCGTGCGGTGGAGGTGGGCGTCCACCTGGCGTCGCCCTATGGAGACGAGGGCATGTAGCGCGCGGTGGAGGTCGGCGTCCTGCCGCCGGCACCACGGCAGGGGATCAGAGGTGGCCGAAAGGCTCTAGGCGGGGGAATTAGAGGAAGCACATAGACGCAACTCTGTTGCAAGAGGTTACTAATGATAAGGGCATCTTCAGCGGCGGCGATGCAAACGGACGACCGTTTGCAACCGCCGTGATCAAAAATGCGTATTGGCCCTCCTCCAAAGGAGCGACACATAGTGACCGACGCAAACATGGCCCATATTTGGGCCATGTTTGCGTCTCCGCGGATGTTGCACGGTCGCGGAAAGTGTCCGCGTTCGTCGCATCCGGCCCGGTCGGCAGTGACTAGGTAACCACAATATTTGTTCATTACTATTGATTGGACCATCTTTACAGAGATGGTTAGTCGAGTTAACCTAAAACTACAATGGCCGTACCTACTTGTCGTCGCACGGCCTACACCGGCCTCGGTTACTCGCAGTCGCGTGGCCTACTACTGGTCGCCTGTAGGGCCGGCGCCGTCGTCGAAGCGGGAGCGCTTCGCGCACTCCGCGCGCCGCGCACGGTGGAGAACGGACATCTCCTCCTGGCGCCTGCGGCTTTCGAGGGCTTCGGCCAGAGAGGAGTCCCACATGACTGCCCTGGCCATAGAGCTGGCCTCCGCCGCCGTCTAGGCCGCCGTCGCCTGGGCCGCCGCCTCCGCCTCCTCCTTCGCCTGGGCCGTGATGCTGGCGTGCAGTTGACGTGCCCGTTGGGAAAACCAAGAGGAAGGTGTGATGCGTACAGCGGCAAGTTTTCCCTCAGTAAGAAACCAAGGTTTATCGAACCAGTAGGAGCCAAGAAGCACGTTGAAGGTTGATGGCGGCGGAGTGTAGTGCGGCGCAACACCAGGGATTCCGGCGCCAACGTGGAACCTGCACAACACAACCAAAGTACTTTGTCCCAACGTAACAGTGAGGTTGTCAATCTCACCGGCTTGCTGTAACAAAGGATTAGATGTATAGTGTGGATGATGATGTTTGCAGAAAACAGTAGAACGAGTATTGCAGTAGATTGTATTCGATGTAAAAGAATGGACCGGGGTCCACAGTTCACTAGAGGTGTCTCTCCCATAAGAATAAGCATGTTGGGTGAACAAATTACAGTTGGGCAATTGACAAATAAAGAGGGCATGACCATGCACATACATGTTATGATGAGTAGTGTGAGATTTAATTGGGCATTACGACAAAGTACATAGACCGCTATCCAGCATGCATCTATGCCTAAAAAGTCCACCTTCAGGTTATCATCCGAACCCCCTCCAGTACTAAGTTGCAAACAACAGACAATTGCATTAAGTATGGTGCGTAATGTAATCAACAAATATATCCTTAGACATAGCATTGATGTTTTATCCCTAGTGGCAACAGCACATCCACAACCTTAGAACTTTCTGTCACTGTCCCAGATTTAATGGAGGCATGAACCCACTATCGAGCATAAATACTCCCTCTTGGAGTTACAAGCAAAAATTTGGCCAGAGCCTCTACTAGCAACTAAGAGCATGCAAGATCATAAACAACACATAGATGATAGATTGATAATCAACATAACATAGCATTCACTATTCATCGGATCCCAACAAACGCAACATGTAGTATTACAGATAGATGATCTTGATCATGTTAGGCAGCTCACCAGATCCAACAATGATAGCACAATTAGGAGAAGACGACCATCTATCTACTGCTATGGACCCATAGTCCAGGGGTGAACTACTCACACATCACTCCGGAGGCGACCATGGCGGTGTAGAGTCCTCCGGGAGATGATTCCCCTCTCCGGCAGGGTGCCGGAGGCGATCTCCTGAATCCCCCGAGATGGGATTGGCGGCGGCGGCGTCTCTGGAAGGTTTTCCGTATCATGGCTCTCGGTACTGGAACTATTATCGATGAAGGCTTAAGTAGGCGGAAGGGTAGGTCAGGGGGCGCCACGAGGGGCCCACACAACAGGGCCGCGCGGCCAGGAGGTGGGCCGCGCCTCCCTGGCGTGTCGCCGCCTCGTCGCCCCACTTCGTATATCCTCCGGTCTTCTGGAAGCTTCGTGGAAAAATAAGATCCTGGGCGTTGATTTCGTCCAATTCTGAGAATATTTCCTCTAGGATTTCTGAAACCAAAAACAGCAGAAAACAACAACTGGCTCTTCGGCATCTTGTTAATAGGTTAGTGCCGGAAAATGCATAAAGTATGTATAAAACATGTAGGTATCATCAATAAAGTAGCATGGAACATAAGAAATTATCGATACGTTGGAGACGTATCAGCATCCCCAAGCTTAGTTCCTACTCGTCCCGAGTAGGTAAACGATAACAAAGATAATTTCTGAAGTGACATGCCATCATAATCTTGATCAATACTATTGTAAGCACATGTAATGAATGCAGCGATCCAAAGCAATGGTAAAGACAATGAGTAAACAACTGAATCATATAGCAAAGACTTTTCATGAATAGTACTTTCAAGACAAGCATCAATAAGTCTTGCATAAGAGTTAACTCATAAAGCAATAAATTCATAGTAAAGGCATTGAAGCAACACAAAGGAAGATTAAGTTTCAGCGGTTGCTTTCAACTTGTAACATGTATATCTCATGGATAGTTGTCAACATAAAGTAATATGATGAATGCAAATATGCAAGTATGTAAGAATCAATGCACAGTTAACACAAGTGTTTGCTTCTTGAGATGGGAGGAAATAGGTAAACTGACTCAACATAAAAGTAAAAGAATGGCCCTTCGAAGAGGGAAGCATTGATTGCTATATTTGTGCTAGAGCTTTTATTTTGAAAACAAAAAGAGAGCAATAAAGTAAATTTTGAGAGTTGTTTGTTGTTGTCAACGAATGGTAGCGGGTACTCTAACCCCCTTGCCAGACAAACCTTCAAAGAGCGGCTCCCGTGAAACATTTTTATTTTTGGGTGGCACTCCTTCCAACCTTTTCTTTCATAAACCATGGCTAACCGAATCCTCGGGTGCATGCCAACAATCTCATACCATGAAGGAGTGCCTTTTTATTTTAGTTTTATTTAGATGACACTCCTCCCCACCTTTGCTTCCTCAAGCCATGGCTAACCGAATCCTCGGGTGCCGTCCAACAATCACATACCATGGAGGAGTGTCTATTTTTGTAAAATTATGAAGGTTAATTAATTTGGGACTGGGAATCCCATTGCCAGCTCTTTTTGCAAAGTTATTGGATAAGCGGATGAAGCCACTATTCCATTGGTGAAAGTTGCCCAACAAGATTGAAAGATAAACACCACATACTTCCTCATGAGCTATAAAACATTGACACAAATCAGAGGTGATAAATTTTGAATTGTTTAAAGGTAGCACTCAAGCAATTTACTTTGAAATGGCGGAGAAATACCATGTAGTAGGTAGGTATGGTGGACACAAATGGCATAGTTATTGGCTCAAGGATTTGGATGTACGAGAAGTAATCCCTCTCAATACAAGGCTTAGGCTAGCAAGGTTATTTGAAGCAAATACAAGTATGAACCGGTACAGCAAAACTCACATAAAAACATATTGCAAGCATTATAAGACTCTACACTGTCATCCTTGTTGCTCAAACCCTTACTAGAAAATATCTAGACTTTAGAGAGACCAATCATGCAAACCAAATTTCAACAAGCTCTATGTATTTCTTCACTAATAGGTGCAAAGTATATGATGCAAGAGCTTAAACATGATCCTTATGAGCATAACAATTGCCAAGTATCAAATTATTCAAGACATTCTACCAATTACCACATGTAGTGATGACCCACAAGTATAGGGGATCGCAACAGTCTTCGAGGGAAGTAAAACCCAATTTATTGATTCGACACAAGGGGAGACAAAGAACACTTGGAAGCCTTAACAGTGGAGTTGTCAATTCAGCTGCACCTGGAAACAGACTTGCTCGCAAGAGTTTATCAGTAGTAACAGTTTTATAGCAGTAGCAGTAGTGAAATAACAGCAGCAGAGTAACAAAGACAGCAGTAGTGATTTTAGTAAACAGCAGGATTAAAATACTGTAGGCACGGGGACGGATGAACGGGCGTTGCATGGATGAGAGAAACTCATGTAACAATCATAGCAGGGTATTTGCAGATAATAATAAAACGGTGTCCAAGTACAAAGCAATCAATAGGCATGTGTTCCAATTATAGTCGTACGTGCTCGCAATGAGAAACTTGCACAACATCTTTTGTCCTACCAGCCGGTGGCAGCCGGGCCTCAAGGGAAACTACTGGATATTAAGGTACTCCTTTTAATAGAGTACCGGAGCAAAGCATTAACACTCCGTGAACACATGTGATCCTCACATCGCTACCATTCCCTCAGGTTGTCCCGATTCTTGTCACTTCGGGGCCATTGGTTCTGGACAGCGACATGTGTATACAACTTGCAGGTAAGATCAATAAACAATGAATATCATGATGAAATAATAACATGTTCAGATCTGAGATCATGGCACTCGGGCCCTAGTGACAAGCATTAAGCATAGCAAGTTGCAACAATATCATCAAAGTACCAATTACGGACACTAGGCACTATGCCCTAACAATCTTATGCTATTACATGACCAATCTCATCCAATCCCTACCATCCCCTTCGGCCTACAGCGGGGGAATTACTCACTCATGGATGGGGGAAACATGGCTGGTTGATGGAGAGGCATTGGTGGTGATGATGGCGATGATCTCCTCCAATTCCCCGTCCCGGCGGAGTGCCAGAACGGAGACTTCTGGCTCCCGAGACGGAGTTTCGCGATGTGGCGGCGTTCTGGAGGCTTTCTGGCGACTTCGACTTCTCCCCGTGCGTTTTTAGGTCTAGGCCAATAAGTAGTCCGAAGGAGGGCGTCGGAGGCCGGCCGAGGGGGCCACACCATAGGGCCGCGCGGGCCCCCCTAGGCCGCGCCGCCTTATGGTGTGGGGCCCTCGGGCCTCCACCTTACTTGTCCTTCTGGCTCCGTCAGTATTCTGGGAAAATAGTGCCTTCTGCATAAATTCCGAGGATTTTCCCGAAAGTTGGATTTCTGCACAAAAACGAGACACCAGAACAGTTCTGCTGAAAACAGCGTTAGTCCGCGTTAGTTGTATCCAAAATACACAAATTAGAGGCAAAACAATAGCAAAAGTGTTCGGGAAAGTAGATACGTTTTGGACGTATCAACTCCCCCCAAGCTTAGCTTATTGCTTGTCCTCAAGCAATTCAGTTAACAACTGAGCGATAAAAGAACTTTCACGAACACATTTGCTCATATGATGTATATATTCTCATGCTATGGCTAATACTTAAGCAGTTCATAATGAGATACATGCAAATAAGATCATCTAACAGCTATGTCAATCATGGAAAGGTACCAACAATTAATAATAAGCATCATGAATCATGTATATAAGCAGGATTGCAATGTTCATAAGAGAGTATGATAAAGTGGTATCTCGCTTGCCCGTATTTGATCGGCAAAACATAAATGCCCAGGCACCTCTGGAGTTCATAGAAAGACTAGAAGTAGTGATTGTCAAAGATAAAAGCATCAAAGTTATACCACAATCAATCATATTTTGAGACAAGCATATTATACTAAGAATGACAGTTGTGCTCTCAAGATAGTGCTCAAAGAAATAATGGAGACACAACATAAAAGTAAAAGATTGACCCTTCGCAGAGGGAAGCAGGGATTAACATGCGCTAGAGCTTTTCATTTTTGAAATCAGGAGTAAAATTATTTTAAGAGGTGTTTGTTGTTGTCAACGAATGGTAATGGGTACACCAACTACCTCGCCAACCGGACTCCCAAGAGCGGCTCCCATGAATTATTGCATATTTATTTAGCACTCCTTCCAACCTTTCTTACACAAACCATGGCTAACCGAATCCTCGGGTGCCTGCCAACAATCTCATACCATGAAGGAGTGCCTTTTAATTTTAGTTTTATTATGATGATGACACTCCCCCCAACCTTTGCTTACACAAGCCATGGCTAACCGAATCCTTCGGGTGCCGTCCAACAATCACAAACCATGGAGGAGTGTATATTTAAGTTAATTAATTTGGGACTGGGAATCCCATTGCCAGCTCTTTTTGTAAAATTATTGGATAAGCGGATGTGCCACTAGTCCATATGAGAGTCCGTCAAAAGTAAATGACAAGGTTGAAAGCTAAACACCACATACTTCCTCATGAGCTATGAAACATAAACACAAATTGAGAAGCATTTTGAAGGTTTTAAAGGTAGCGCATGAGAATTTACTTGGAATGGTTTGAAATGCCATGCATAGGTATTTATGGTGGACACTTTTGGAACAACTTGGTTTTCAGGTGTTTGGAAGCACGAGCAGCGTTCCCGCTCAGTACAAGTGAAGGCTAGCAATAGACTAGGGAGCGACAAATCAAGAGAGCAGTAACTGTCATAATCATGCTTGCGGCAAAATAAATTAACGGAGGCATAAAAATGATACAAGAACTCTGAAGCAATATAGATCATCGAGGTTTAATTGACTTTTTGTTCAGTCATATGCATGCGTGAGCATGTGCCAAGTCGATATAAATGAATTATTCAGAGGAGGATACCACAATGCCATACTTACTTATGAATAAAACAATGCAAGCAAACATCCATGACATGCTACTCACATTAATAGATTGGAGCTAAACATGAGAGATCATAAACTACTAGACTTTCTCAAATAACATATACCTCACATGAACCAACTAAGCATGCTCACATGGATGAGTATATGTACAAAAATGAAAACAAATAGAGTTCATACCAGCCTCTCACCACAATCCAATTGTCGTAGATCGTCATTATTGCCGTTCACTTGTGTAGCTTGGATAATATGAAATGAAAACCACGCTCCAGCCACCGAAGACCATTGAACTCAAGATGAACTTTACAAACCAAAGAAGAACAGCAAATATTTTTGGTGTTTTCGAATTGCAAACAAGAACAAAAGGAAAGAAGCAAACAAAGCAAAATCTTTTTGGGTTTTCTTATAGCAAACTAGCAATAGCAAATAAAGCAAAACAAATGCAAGAAACCAAAGCAAACAAATGGTGAAGAGAAACAACAGAAATATTTTTGGTCTTTTTGTGTTTTGGGAAGGAAACAAAGCGAAAACAAGAAACGGTAAACTAGAAAACTCACATAAACACAAAGCAGCAGAAATTCGTCAAACTTGAACGCAGTACAGAAATCGATTTTTACAAAAATCTTACGTTGCTCAGCTCGAATAGTGTTCAACTAATGAAAGTTAGACAACAACCTGGGGAACCTGCACAAAAATTGGCAGCTCAAAATAACGTTCTGGCTGTGCGCACGAATTTTTCTAGTAACAGTCCAGAATCTGTTTTCAGGCAGCACTTCCCCAAATATCATCTTCCTCTCATTAGAAAACCACTCAAACAAGCAAAACAAGTATGTACAAGTATCCAGCATTCATAATATGCAAAGAATGAGTGATGCCGGTATACCTCCCCCCAAGCTTAGGCTTTTGGCCTAAGTGGAGTTCAACCCCAACGAGGGTCGCTGTTCCTCGCCGGTGGATAATTCATGGCGTAGTCATAGTAAAGTTCCTGTGCAGAAGAAAAGCGTGGAGGCTCCACATACCCAACATGTTGATGCGAGGAACTTGCTGCATCGGATGATGAGTCGAGGTGCTCCTCGACCTTCGTGTCGTCTCTTGCATGATGGCCTCCTCCCTCTATGTGTGCATCCAGTGCACCTTCTGTGACCGACCAATCTTCCCTGGAATCAAGGTTAGATAGAACAGGCGCAGGCAATCTTACTAGTTTCTCAGTTTTCTTAGTTATTCTCCAGACTTTCTTATAAAATGTCATCTTGTAAAACAGGTTACCCAAGTTGGAGGAATCAGAAACAAATTCATGTTTAATCATAGAGGCTATGTCAAGTTTTTCTATGGAGAATGGAATATCAAAATGATGAGGTTCTACATTATGAAAAGCTAGTAAACGAGAGGCAATGAGACCTCCACAAATTCCACCTTTCTCACGGTTAGTAGCGAGTCTATAAGCTATCAATGCCCCCAAATTATAAGTCCTACTACTTTGCAGTGCCACAGCTAGAAAAGCTAAATCCGGGATAGAAAGTTTACCACCAATCTTTCTAGCAAGAACGCATTTAGTAATGAAATAGGCAAAGTAGCGGATAGCCGGGAGCTGAATGCTAGTGATTTTACCACTATCCTCTGAGAAACTCCTTCCATAGCAAATCATCTTGAAGTGGCTTAAGAGTTCTTGCGGTGATCCCCTTATCTTTTCGCATGATCCCCATTGCGGTACTCTAATTGCTGCACAAAAATCACTGAATGGCAAGTTGATAGCTTTATTGTAAATTTTATACTGAACCGTGGGGTTAGATCGCGACCAATTGAACTTAAAGTCCTGCACAAAAGACATAGTTAATTTTGCATATTGTCTTGGCTCTCCTTCAACAAAATCACTCAGCCCTGCTCGAGAAATTAGACTCTGAACATCTTCCAATATTCCCGCGCTTCTCATGAAATCCGCGCACGGGTAGTAAGAGGGGTATACTCCCTCTTCACGATTCACTCTCATAACTTGTTGGACCTCCAATTCTTGTTGGTTAAGTTGATATCTACTCCACTCCATTTTCTGAAATTTTCAACAAACAATATATAAAATTTGATTTGGTGACATATAATCAAGGGGAACTAATATAGGAACTTGCTAGAGTACTAATCATGCATCAAAACTAGCTTCTACCACTTAGAACAAGCATGCAAGCTCACTAAACATGTTACCTACAGCAGCAAAATATTCAAGATATACTCAACCAAACAAAATTCTACTTGGATAGGCGGAGGAGTCACATACCGGAGAGCAAATGTGCCAAATTTCAGACAGAAATCTGGGCTGAGCAAAGAGATCGAGAAATCTGGAGCTCTTGAGCAAAAACGCGAGTGAGAGGAACCGGGTGCGAGTTTTTTCGGGAGAGAGAAGATGCTGGGAGAAAGAGATGAGATAGTGGGGCAAGGAGGGGCCCACACCACAGGGTGGCGCGCCCCCCTCCTTGGTCTCGCCGGCCTGTGGTGTGGCACCCTGGGGTGCCCCATAGGTCATCCTCTGGTGCTCCCAGGTGCCTCTTCGAAAAATAGGACCAACGGTATAATTTTTGTGAATTTTTGAAAACTTTGAAAAATGCACATTTCTGGGTATTTAGTTTATTATTACTGGCCAGGAAATTTTTTGAAATCTCCAATTAACTAAGGAACTCTGCAAATTAAAAGTGCTACAACAACTAGAGCAAATGGAGGAAGAAAGAGATGTTGTTTACCTCCTCTATGCATATAAAAAGTATTTGTTAACAAGGTTGATCAAGTCTTGCCACCAAATAAATTTTACATAGCATAAGAAGAAATAAACCTCAAATCAATCATGTTACCTTGAATTGTATTGATATGGATCCAATCACGAGAGTTTGATATTCTTCTTTAGGCTCATATATAGGACAATCAATAGTTCCAACTTTGATAGTTCTCACATTAAAAATAGTATTGACTCCACATACTTTATCAATCCTCTTGGGAAAATAAACGGTATGCTCCCTATCATCAACATTGAAAGTAACCTTTCCTTTATTGCAATCAATAACAGCCCCTGCGGTGTTAAGAAAAGGTCTCCCAAGAATAATAGACATATTATCATCTTCAGGCATTTCCAACACAACAAAATCAGTTAATATCAAGCAGTTAGTAGTAACTTGAACAGGAACATCCTCACATATACCAACAGGAATAGTAGTAGATTTATCAGCCATTTGCAAAGATATATCAGTAGGTATCAACTTATCTAAGTAAAGTCTCTTATAAAGAGAAAAAGGCATAACACTAACACCGGCTCCCAAGTCACATAGAGCAGTTTTAACATAATTATTCTTAATAGAACAAGGAATAGTAGGTATACCTAGATCGCCCAACTTCTTTGGAACTTTGCCATTGAAAGAGTAATTAGCAAGCATAGTGGAAATTTCCTCATTGGGGATTTTCCTTTTGTTAGTAACAATATCTTTCATATACTTTGAATAAGGAGGCAATTTAATAGCATCAGTCAAAGGGATTTGCAAGAATAAAGGTTTCATCCAATCGCAAAATTTATTATAGTGTTCTTCTTCCTTTGATTTTAATTTCTTAGCAGGAAAAGGCATTTGCTTTTGTACCCAAGGTTCTCTTTCATTACCATGTTTCTTAGCAATAAAATCTTCTTTAGTATACTTTTTATTTTTAGCATGCTTTTCAGGTTCATCTTCTACCTCTTCTTTATCAGAAGCATCATTCTTATCATTATCATTATCATTATCATTATCATGTTCATTACCACTTTCAGTTTCAGCATCGGAAATAGAAATACTATTAGGATCATTAGCAGGTTCAGAGGATTCTACAACATTTTTATGTTTCTTCTTCTTTTTCTTCTTAGAAGGAGCAATAGGTTCAATGCGTTGAGAATCTTGTTCAATTCTTTTGGGATGCCCTTCAGGATATAGAGGATCCTGGGTAGAGACACCACCTCTAGTTGTTACTTCATAAGCATGTTTCTTTTTAGAATTATTCCCCAACAAGTCATTTTGCACTTTAGTGAGTTGATCAATTTGAGTTTGAACCATATGAAAATGTTTAACAAGCATCTTAACATCATTGGAGGTTCTCTCTACAATATCATGCAATTCACTAATAGCTCGAGAATTTTCCATTAAATGATTCTCTACTCTCATATTAAAATTTTCTTGTTTAACAATATAATTATCAAACTCATCTAAGCATTGTGCAGGAGGTTTTGAATACGGAATATCTTCCCTAGTAAAGCGTTGAAGGGAGTTTACCTCAATCATGGATGAAGGGGGAATTATCTCACATATATCTTCTATGGGAGGAAGATTCTTCACATCTTCAGATTTAATACCTTTCTCCTTGAGAGACTTCTTGGCTTCCCTCATATCTTCATCATTTAATTTAATCATACCCCTCTTCTTCAATATTGGCGTTGGAGTTGGTTCAGGCGTAGTCCAATCATCATGATTCCGGCCTATTTTAGCCAATAATTCTTCAGCGTCGTCTGGAGTTCTTTTCCTGAAAACACAACCAGCACAACTATCCAGGTATGCCCTAGACTCAATGGTTAGTCCACTATAAAATATATCAAGTAATAAATCATGCTTTTCCAAATCATGATCAGGCCGAGCTCTAATAAGAGAGCAAAATCTCGCCCAAGCCTCAGGCAATTTCTCTCCATCTCCTTGGTCAAAATTATAGATTCTCTGCAAAGCAATATGTTGAGCACTAGCAGGAAAGTATTTACGGAAGAAAACATCAAGCAATTCTTTTGGACTTTTAATAGAATTAGGTGGCAAACTATTATACCAAGTTTTAGCGTCATCCTTTAATGAGAATGGAAAGATTTTAGCAACAAAGTAAGTACGCTTCTTAACATCATCAGAAAACAAGCTACTCAGAGTAGATAGCTCAATCATGTGTTCAACAGCACTTTCTTTTTCAGTACCACAAAAGGGTGTTTTCTCAATAATAGCTATATGAGATAGATCAAGAGAAAAATCATAATCTTTATCCTTAATGTTTATAGGAGATGTGGCAAACTTAGGATCAGGAGACAGTTTATATCTGACAGCATGTTCTGCAAGAAACTTTTTAATTTTTCTTGCATCAGTAGTAGCATTGCATTTTTCAATAAAATCATCATTAAGCTCCACATAATCTTCATCAGGATCATCACTAGAATAATCAAGTTCAGGTGAATTAACAGGTGTAGTAGCATTAGGAGTTTCAGTATTTTCAATCTGTCTAGACCTAGCAATCGTAGCATCTAGAAAGGATCCCAACGAACCACTATCATCAAGCACAGCAGAAACATTATCAATATTATGAGAGTTTTCAGATTCAGCAGACGTACCAGCTTGTGGCGGTGAGACAAGTTGACTTATCACCGATGGTGAATCAAGAGTAGCAGAGGTACTCAGAATTGTACCTTTTCTTGTAGTGGATGGCAATATGGCGATTTTAGAATCGCGAGGTTTACCCATGATGGAGAATTTGCAGCGAACAATATCAATCCAAGTGAACTTCCAAATAAAGCTATGCTCCCCGGCAACGGCGCCAGAAAATAGTCTTGATGACCCACAAGTATAGGGGATCGCAACAGTCTTCGAGGGAAGTAAAACCCAATTTATTGATTCGACACAAGGGGAGACAAAGAACACTTGGAAGCCTTAACAGTGGAGTTGTCAATTCAGCTGCACCTGGAAACAGACTTGCTCGCAAGAGTTTATCGAGAGTAACGATTTTATAGCAAAGATGGCAGTAGTGAAATAACAGCAGCAGAGTAACAAAGACAGCAGTAGTGATTTTAGTAAACAGCAGGATTAAAATACTGTAGGCACGGGGACGGATGAACGGGCGTTGCATGGATGAGAGAAACTCATGTAACAATCATAGCAGGGCATTTGCAGATAATAATAAAACGGTGTCCAAGTACAAAGCAATCAATAGGCATGTGTTCCAATTATAGTCGTACGTGCTCGCAATGAGAAACTTGCACAACATCTTTTGTCCTACCAGCCGGTGGCAGCCGGGCCTCAAGGGAAACTACTGGATATTAAGGTACTCCTTTTAATAGAGTACCGGAGCAAAGCATTAACACTCCGTGAACACATGTGATCCTCACATCGCTACCATTCCCTCCGGTTGTCCCGATTCTTGTCAATTCGGGGCCATTGGTTCTGGACAGCGACATGTGTATACAACTTGCAGGTAAGATCAATAAACAATTAATATCATGATGAAATAATAACATGTTCAGATCTGAGATCATGGCACTCGGGCCCTAGTGACAAGCATTAAGCATAGCAAGTTGCAACAATATCATCAAAGTACCAATTACGGACACTAGGCACTATGCCCTAACAATCTTATGCTATTACATGACCAATCTCATCCAATCCCTACCATCCCCTTCGGCCTACAGCGGGGGAATTACTCACTCATGGATGGGGGAAACATGGCTGGTTGATGGAGAGGCGTTGGCGGTGATGATGGCGATGATCTCCTCCAATTCCCCATCCCGGCGGAGTGCCAGAACGGAGACTTCTGGCTCCCGAGACGGAGTTTCGCGATGTGGCGGCGTTCTGGAGGCTTTCTGGCGACTTCGACTTCTCCCCGTGCGTTTTTAGGTCGAGGCCAATAAGTAGTCCGAAGGAGGGCGTCGGAGGCCGGCCGAGGGGGCCACACCATAGGGCCGCGCGGGCCCCCCCTAGGCCGCGCCGCCTTATGGTGTGGGGCCCTCGGGCCTCCACCTTACTTGTCCTTCTGGCTCCGTCAGTATTCTGGGAAAATAGGGCCTTCTGCATAAATTCCGAGGATTTTCCCGAAAGTTGGATTTCTGCACAAAAACGAGACACCAGAACAGTTCTGCTGAAAACAGCGTTAGTCCGCGTTAGTTGTATCCAAAATACACAAATTAGAGGCAAAACAATAGCAAAATTGTTCGGGAAAGTAGATACGTTTTGGACGTATCATGTAGCATTTCCCGTTTCCAACCATGTAACAATTAACGAAGCAGTTCAACCTTCGCCATGAACATTATGAGTAAAGCCAAGGACATATTTGTCCATATGCAACAGCGGAGCGTGTCTCTCTCCCACACAATGAATGCTAGGATCCAACTTTATTCAAACAAAACAAAACAAAAACAAACAGACGCTCCAAGCAAAGTACATAAGATGTGATGGAATAAAAATATAGTTTCACTAGAGGAACCTGATAATGTTGTCGATGAAGAAGGGGATGCCTTGGGCATCCCCAAGCTTAGATGCTTGAGTCTTCTTGAAATATGCAGGGATGAACCACCGGGGCATCCCCAAGCTTAGAGCTTTCACTCTCCTTGATCATATTGTATCATCCTCCTCTCTTGATCCTTGAAAACTTCCTCCACACCAAACTCAAAACAACTCATTAGAGGGTTAGTGCATAATCAAAATTCACATGTTCAGAGGTGACATAATCATTATTAACACTTCTGGACATTGCACAAAGCTACTTAAAGTTAATGGAACAAAGAAATCCATCAAGCATAGCAAAACAGGCAATGCGAAATAAAAGGCAGAATCTGTCAAAACAGAACAGTCCGTAAAGACGAATTTCTAAGAGGCACCAGACTTGCTCAAATGAAAATGCTCAAATTGAATGAAAGTTGCGTACATATCTCAGGATCACTCACGTAAATTGGCAGAATTTTCTGAGTTACCTACAGAGAACTCAACCCAGATTCGTGACAGCAAGAAATCTGTTTCTGCGCAGTAATCCAAATCTAGTATGAACCTTACTATCAAAGACTTTACTTGGCACAACAATGCAACAAAATTAAGATAAGGAGAGGTTGCTACAGTAGTAAAAACTTCCAAGACTCAAATATAAAACAAAAGTGTTGTAGTAAAATCATGGGTTGTCTCCCATAAGCGCTTTTCTTTAACGCCTTTCAGCTAGGCGTAGAAAGTGTGAATCAAGTATTATCAAGAGACGAAGCATCAACATCATAATTTGTTCTAATGATAGAATCAAAAGATAACTTCATTCTCTTTCTAGGGAAGTGTTCCATACCTTTCTTGAGAGGAAATTGATATTTAATATTACCTTCCTTCATATCAATAATAGCACCAACAGTTCGAAGAAAAGGTCTTCCCAATATAATGGGACAAGATGCATTGCATTCAATATCCAAGACAACAAAATCGACGGGGACAAGGTTATTGTTAACCGTAATGCGAACATTATCAACCCTCCCCAAAGTTTTCTTTGTAGAATTATCAGCAAGATTAATATCCAAATAACAATTTTTCAATGGTGCCAAGTCAAACATATTATACATTTTCTTAGACATAACGGAAATACTTGCACCAAGATCACATAAAGCATTACAATCAAAGTCACTGACCTTCATTTTAATGATGGGCTCACAACCATCCTCTAACTTCCTAGGAATAGAAGCTTCACGGTTTAATTTCTCTTCTCTAGCTTTTATAAGAGGATTTATAATATGTTTTGTAAAGGCCAAATTTATAGCACTAGCATTACGACTTTTAGCAAGTTTTTGTAAGAACTTTATAACTTCATAGATATGGCAATCATCAAAATCTAAACCATCATGATCTAAAGCAATGGGATCATTATCCCCAACATTAGAAAAAATTTCAGCAGTTTTATCATAGGCAGTTTCATTAGTTTTAGCAGTTTCAGGTAGTTTTTCACGCTTTGCATTAGAAGTAGAAACATTGCCAACACCAATTATTTTACCATTAATAGTAGGAGGTGCAGCAACATGTGAAGCATTAGCATTACTAGTGGTGGTAATAGTCCAAACTTTAGCTACATTGTTATCTTTAGCATTTTCTTCTTTCTCCCACCTAGCACGCAATTCGGCCATCAATCTTATATTCTCATTAATTCTAACTTGGATGGCGTTTGCTCTAGCAAATGACTTAATATCTTTATTTTTATTAGTCATAACTTTCGATTTCAAAAGATCAATATCAGCAGCAAGACTATCAACTTTAGAAGCAAGTATATCAATTTTCCCAAGCTTTTCTTCAACAGATTTGTTAAAAGCAGTTTGTGTACTAATAAATTCTTTAAGCATGGCTTCAAGTCCAGAGGTTTCTTCGACAGAATTTACCTTCTTACCTTGTGGAGCTCTTTCCGTGTGCCATTCAGAGTAATTAATCATCATATTATCAAGAAGCTTTGTTGCGTCGCCTAGAGTGATGGACATAAAAGTACCTCCAGCAGCTGAATCCAATAGGTTCCGCGAAGAAAAATTCAGTCCTGCATAAAAGGTTTGGATGATCATCCAAGTAGTCAGTCCATGGGTTGGGCAATTTTTAACCAAAGATTTCATTCTTTCCCATGCTTGGGCAACATGCTCATTATCCAATTGTTTAAAATTCATTATGCTACTTCTCAAAGATATAATTTTAGCAGGAGGATAATATCTACCAATAAAAGCATCCTTGCATTTAGTCCATGAATCAATACTATTCTTAGGCAGAGATAGCAACCAATCTTTAGCTCTTCCTCTTAATGAGAAAGGAAACAATTTTAATTTTATAATGTCACCATCTACATCCTTATACTTTTGCATTTCACATAATTCAACAAAATTATTAAGATGGGCAGCAGCATCATCAGAACTAACACCAGAAAATTGCTCTCTCATAACAAGATTTAGTAAAGCATGTTTAATTTCAAAGAATTCTGCTGCAGTAGCAGGTGGAGCAATAGGTGTGCATAAGAAATCATTATTATTTGTGGTTGTGAAGTCACACAACTTAGTATTTTCAGGAGTACCCATTTTAGCAACAGTAAATAAAGCAAACTAGATAAAG
The DNA here is from genome assembly GCF_019359855.2 of Lolium perenne. Taxonomy (NCBI): domain Eukaryota; kingdom Viridiplantae; phylum Streptophyta; class Magnoliopsida; order Poales; family Poaceae; genus Lolium; species Lolium perenne. The sequence continues at coordinate 135,788,323 of NC_067250.2, forward strand.
TAAATGCAAGTAACTAATTTTTTTTTGTTTTTAATATGGAGATTGCAAACAAGACAGTAAATAAAGTAAAGCTAGCAACTAATTTTTTTTGTGTTTTGATATAATGCAGCAAACAAAATAGTAAATAAAATAAAGCAAGACAAAAACAAAGTAAAGAGATTGGAAGTGGAGACTCCCCTTGCAGCATGTCTTGATCTCCCCGGCAACGGCGCCAGAAAATCTTGATGCTGGCGTGCAGTTGACGTGCCCGTTGGGAACCCCAAGAGGAAGGTGTGATGCGTACAGCGGCAAGTTTTCCCTCAGTAAGAAACCAAGGTTTATCGAACCAGTAGGAGCCAAGAAGCACGTTGAAGGTTGATGGCGGCGGAGTGTAGTGCGGTGCAACACCAGGGATTCCGGCGCCAACGTGGAACCTGCACAACACAACCAAAGGACTTTGTCCCAACGTAACAGTAATGGTGTCAATCTCACCGGCTTGCTGTAAGAAAGGATTAGATGTATAGTGTGGATGATGATGTTTGCAGAAAACAGTAGAACGAGTATTGCAGTAGATTGTATTCGATGTAAAAGAATGGACCGGGGTCCACAGTTCACTAGAGGTGTCTCTCCCATAAGAATAAGCATGTTGGGTGAACAAATTACAGTTGGGAAATCGACAAATAAAGAGGGCATGACCATGCACATACATGTTATGATGTGTAGTGTGAGATTTAATTGGGCATTACGACAAAGTACATAGACCGCTATCCAGCATGCATCTATGCCTAAAAAGTCCACCTTCAGGTTATCATCCGAACCCCCTCCAGTATTAAGTTGCAAACAATAGACAATTGCATTAAGTATGGTGCGTAATGTAATCAACAAATATATCCTTAGACATAGCATTGATGTTTTATCCCTAGTGGCAACAGCACATCCACAACCTTAGAACTTTCTGTCACTGTCCCAGATTTAATGGAGGCATGAACCCACTATCGAGCATAAATACTCCCTCTTGGAGTTACAAGCAAAAACTTGGCCAGAGCCTCTACTAGCAATGGAGAGCATGCAAGATCATAAACAACACATAGATGATAGATTGATAATCAACATAACATAGCATTCACTATTCATCGGATCCCAACAAACGCAACATGTAGTATTACAGATAGATGATCTTGATCATGCTAGGCAACTCACAAGATCCAACAATGATAGCACAATTAGGAGAAGACGACCATCTATCTACTGCTATGGACCCATAGTCCAGGGGTGAACTACTCACACATCACTCCGGAGGCGACCATGGCGGTGTAGAGTCCTCCGGGAGATGATTCCCCTCTCCGGCAGGGTGCCGGAGGCGATCTCCTGAATCCCCCGAGAAGGGATTGGCGGCGGCGGCGTCTCTGGAAGGTTTTCCGTATCGTGGCTCTCGGTACTGGAACTATTATCGACAAAGGCTTAAGTAGGCGGAAGGGTAGGTCAGGGGCGCCACGAGGGGCACACACAACAGGGCCGCGCGGCCAGGAGGTGGGCAGCGCCGCCCTAGCGTGTCGCCGCCTCGTCTCCCCACTTCGTATCTCCTCCGGACTTCTGGAAGCTTCGTGGAAAAATAAGATCCTGGGCGTTGATTTCGTCCAATTCCGAGAATATTTCCTTACTAGGATTTCTGAAACCAAAAACAGCAGAAAACAGCAACTGGCTCTTCGGCATCTTGTTAATAGGTTAGTGCCGGAAAATGCATAAATATGACATAAAGTATGTATAAAACATGTAGGTATCATCAATAAAGTAGCATGGAACATAAGAAATTATCGATACGTTGGAGACGTATCAGGCCGCCGCATGCAACCCCGCCAGCTGGGCGAGGAAGCTGGCCCTGTCCCTAGCCGCCTCCGCCACGCTTCGTCCCTGGCGGCGATGGCGCCCGCCAGCTCTAGGTTCTCCTGCTCGACCCGCGCGGGAGAAGGGCCCCTACGCTGGAGCGAGTGCAGGTCGGAGCACATTAACCCCCGAGCCATGGCGATCGCATAGCTGTGGGCTTCCTCCTCCGCCAACCAAGCCTGACGGCGCAGGGTGTCCCTAGCCAGGGACTCGAAGCACGCGACCAGAACGAACTGGTCGCCGGCGCACTCGAAGCGGCGAGGCACGGGGGGGGGGGGGGGGGGGGTCATCGTCCGCGATGTCGTGGATGATGGTGTCCGCTGGAGGGGCCGCAATCGCCGCCCGTGCCTCCGCGAGCTCCGCCCTGGCGTCAGCGAGATCGGCCATGGCGTTGGCGATCTCCGCCCTGGTCGCCGCGAGGCGCCCTTCCGCACGCTCTGCCGTCTCCGCTTCCGCAACCTCCGCCTCCGCCGCCTCTCGGTCGAGCTGCTCGGCCTCAACGCCGGCGGTGACTACCTCCTCGTCCTCATCCGGGTGGAGGTGGCGGCACATCTGAACAACGTGTTCCCAACTACGGTTGTGGTCGGCCATGGATGGATGTTATAGCTTGAGGTGTGCCCGTCAATCCGCCGGTGTCCACCATATATAGGCACAGCGGGACGGGAAACGGCGTTGCCGCGCATGTCGTTTCCCGCGCGCGCGAAACGCCGGCGCACCTTACCGTGTAGGCAGTGTATACATCTGTTGCGAAAAGTACGATGCTCCCTCCTTGTCATGTATGATACAATGTGCTCTACGCTGTAGTAATATTGTGATGTTAATGGAGTCAGTTAGTGCTTGCATGAGTAATTAAGTTAGTGGTTCCATGAGTGCTTTGCATGAGTATTCCAGGAAATTTACAGGTCAAAACATGTTGCCCAAATCATGTACTTATTTGAATTTATTGTCCCAATGAGTTGGCGATGTGGTTGTTTCATAGAAGGTTCAATATTATAATTTTACAGGATTTATACTATCTAGCAATCCTTCTATTAAAGATTTTGTTCAATCAAAACACCCTTGTCGATTGTGAGGTTGCATGCAGATGCATGTTCTCATGTTCTACAAGCGTAAAATAAACTGCTCAATGAAAAATCATGTATGTTCATGTTTCACCTTACTACTTTAGTAAGATATAACCATGTGTTCTTTGATTTTTTGGACTTATAGTATCATGCATGATCTTTTCTTCCTCAACAAAGAACGTAAGTTTTCGCTCTCATCCTAGGCATCCCCCCTCTCCCCTCTCGTGAGTGAACAGTAGTTTGAGAGGCTCCTCAAGCAAAGGGATCAGATCGGTAGGTGTAGCTTTAGGGTTTTCGGCGATCTATTGGTAGTATGGAGTAGGGCACAAGATCTCTGGGATCAGATCTGGTGCATCCTGGATGGGTGGTGCTTCCTCGTCGAGCTCTGGCGGCCGGAGACGGCGAGCTCCCTCACATCAGGGATCGCTACTTCATGATCTCTCGTGTGCTATTGCAGTGGTTTCCTCCTCTGGCCGGCCATGGAGGCGAGGGGAAGAGGAAACCGACTGCTACCTCGACGAGATTTGGAGAGAGCCGGGGGTCATCTTCTTCCCTGGCGTCTTGGCGCGGCACCAGGCAATCTCAGACGAGATCCTTCGCTATGCTCCAAAGTTGGGAGATGATCGAGATCTCTGTTGCTGCGAGGCCCCCTCTAAATAAGTGTATCTGCCTCTTCTTCTTTGGAGATCAACCGGCTCTATGTCATCACCCGGATTTTTAAGTCCAGATGCCTATTATGCCATACATCGCAATCCCAGGAAGATTGTTTTTGCGAGACATAATAAGTTCATATCATAGCACATCATTCATTACAACACCATAATAGTCTTACATAAAAAGGATCACATGATCCAGTCTGATTACAACACTTGATCTAAGGATCAATACATAGCACATAGCGGGAAATACGTAGTAGAGTCCATCTATTCCACATGCAACGCTTGACGTCAGGAGAAGCTCCTAGTTGTCATAGACGTCTTGCTGTCCGTCCTCCTGATACTGTTGCTCTTCTTCATAGTCTGGCCATTTGAATAGCCAGGGACACAGCCGTGAGTACTTTCAAGTACTCGCAAACTAATACTAGTGTAAGCACTAACAGTTTTAGTGAGAGTGTTCTAAGCTCTAGGTTATTTGCATAAAGCCAGTTTTATTTCATAAGCATTTAGTAAACAAAGACTCTTCAATTGCCTAACTTAACTCAAGTGGGAACATTAGTGTCATACCCACAACTCTGTTATGATTCAAATCAAAGTCACCCTTTTCAAGTTCAAATCACAAGTCACCTTTTGGAAAAGTTCTGATGACGGAACAGTATGGCCTTTCAAACTATCCATGACCGCGGACGAGGCTATTCGAATAGGTTTACACTCTGCAGAGGTTGCACACTTGTGTCACAACATTTGATTATATCCGTCAGGGATAACCCTGAATAATCATAACTCAGTATGCGGATCATCAACCATTAACCTTTCACTTACACATCCTAGTATAGGCACCTCTCCCTATGAGCTTGGCCTCCCAGTGATAACCAACTGCTATCCTAGGAACTGCACAGGGCTTGGGTAGGGCATTCAACTCTTTTCACGTCATTTCACTTTCAACGGAGACAGCCTTGGCATAACCTCTATGACTCTTGTTCAGAGGGAACCCATACTAAGACACATAAATTTCTAGCTAAAGCCTTACCCATAATCAGGTATTGTGGGGGTATTCAAGAATTAGAAAGGTATCGCATCCAACCCAATCATCAGTTTTTATCAAATTCACCAGGTCATTCAAGTCACATTCACCTTCAATTTTTTTCAATAGAATGACTCATCATTCCAAGGTTTTCAAAGTCATTTCACATGTTCCCATCTAGAGAAGTCACTTTTAGTTTTTAGCACTAGCAACTAGTCATGAGGGGTGCTAATTAGCTTGTATTGCTCTAGGCTAAATTTGATGCTCTTATACTACTCCATATCTAGACCAAGTGAATCACGAATCAAAAGTAAACTTTGATAAACCAAAGTCAAAATCTTGTAAGGTAAAAACTTGGATTGGGATCATTAAGCATAAGGTATTATGTAAGGGTGCCTTGCTCTAGGAGAGCTTTGCACCAAGGTAGCTTGCAATAGTATAGCTTACCTTGAGTGGTGTATTGATCAAAGTTTTCTTCTTCTTCAAAGTAGACCTCCTCCTCCTGGTACTCATCGGTACTAGCGTCTATAATCGAATACGAGGTATAAAATCACCAAACAAATCTTAAGGCTAGACTAAGCACTCAAATGGTTCACACAAACTATTCTAGCATCACCACATTATTCACATGTTGGTTGACTTTGTTTTCTTTTTAAGAAAAATAATTTCCTCTCATTGAAATACTTATTAGGGTTGTTATTTATGTTCTTTGAGAAATAACTTCCTCTCATTGAATCTTGTTTAAGATTTAATTTCCTCAAATAATAATAAGGTATGAATACATGTTGACCAAGATCAACACTTCATATCTATCATTTGGGAAAATGATTTAAATGAGGTACTAAAGCTCATGCATTTTAAATACTACTATTGCAACAATTTAATATCCTTAAGTAATCCACTATGAGATGCTATAGACCAAAGTCAACACTTCATATTGAATTGCTTAGGACCATGATTTAAATGAGAGGGAACCTCTCATACTAGTTAAGAAATAATTTTGGATAATTTTAAATGGACTAGAAATAGCTATATAGCCATTATTTTGCTCTAGCCCATGATCATACAAACAACTATGTGATGTTTTTTCATATCTAAGTAGAGTATGTAAAATGTGATTTATGAGAGTTGGAATCAACTCAAAATCACTTAGGGTTGATTTTTAATAATTGTTTGAATTTGCAAAAGGCCCTGCCTTGTTATTTTTACTACATTAATTCTACAAAGTTTCTAGGGTTGAGGCCAGTGGGGTTGGTTGGAGCTTTTCACAAGCTTTCCAACAATACCAAATTCAAAAAATTCGGCCCAGTAGATCTTCCTGAATTTAAATTTGAAATCGGAGCCAGTATTGAAATTGGTATTAAACTGAAAATCCAAATTCAAACGCATGGGCCTGCGCGGGAAAACTAAACGGGCCAAAACAATTTAAAAAGCGAAAGCCAGCCCAACAGCGCGTCTCGCACGCGTGGGCTGCCTGACAGGGTGGGCTCCACCCATCAGCGACTAATAAACCGCGAAACGGTATGGTTCTATCTAGATCGCACGATTAGAACACGATCCAGCGAATCATGTGCATCGTCATCGACGGCGAGAGGTGGGCTTACTGGCGGCACGGGTGGGGGGTAGGAGAGCTCACCGGCGCTCCGGCGATGGTCGGCGATGTGCGCAGCGACGTTGTCGAGGACGGCGGCTCGCCTGGTACCGGTGGCGTCGCGGGAGGTGGCGCCAATCTTCCTACTCTTCTGCGGCGGCTCCACGGGACTCCGGCATCAAATTGGATGGATACGGTGCCTAATGTCTAGCGGAGTGTGGTCGAGGAGGGTCAGAGAGGAGAGTAGAGGTGAGTGCTATGAAGATTTGAGGGAGGGGAGGCCTCCTTTTATAGCGGCGGGGCGAGGCCGAGGCGCGGGGCTCAGGTCGTCCATGGCGACGCGTCTACAGGGGCGCGGCATGCTGGGCGATGACGCAGGCGGGTTGGCGGTGGCAGTGCGGTCACGCAGGGTTTGATTGCGGGGAAAACCACGCAGTGACGAGGGCAGGCGATCGTCATGTCTGTCGCGGGTACCGGCGGAGGTCGTCGACGGTAGCGTCGGCTACAGCGTTCCCGCGGGCCAATGGGCGTGTCTGGGCGTCTCCTGGTGTCGTGGCGGAGCTGCTGGCGCGCTGAGAGAGCGAGGGGTGGCCTAGGTCAGCAGGCGACATCATGCTCTGGCACGCTCCGGTGCGTGCCCGTGCGCGTCCTGGCGTGTGCTGGGCGTCACTGGGCGCGCTCGTGTTGGCTCGTGGCGTGCTCTCCTTCGTCGACCACGGTGTCTAGCACGTTCAAGTGAGTGAGAGGAAGAGCACTGACAAGGTTGTGCACGGTGGAATTGAGTAGAGAGAGGAATGGCATGGTGAGGTGGTGTCATGCCACGGCATGGTCAAATGGTGATGATTTCCTGCACTACACTTTGACTCTGGTGCTTGGCAAGTTGCTAGAGGTACAGGAGAGGACTAATGCTGACCATGGCTTGATGGTTAGGGCAAAAACCCACTGGATATAAGCATGTATGGAGTTGGCAGCAGGGTGCACACCAAGTGTTCGGTCAAATGGCCGCATGAAAGGAATTTTCGAATTTTGCAGTGCATTTTGGTGGAGTGGATTCAGATATTATTTGGCACACAATGGTGGTGGTGGTGTGCAAATTTGAATTGATTTGCAAGATTTCAAAAATGGCACAATCTAGAATCTGTTTGAATGTTGCTACTTTGCTTGATGATAATTTGAAATTGGGAAAGAATTTGCAGGGGTGTGCTTTACCAAAGTTGTTCACCTTGATGAGGTCTTGGATGAGGTGCAAAGAGTTGAGGTTGTTTAGTTTAAAAATCTCTTAATATAGAGGCTCAAAGTAGGTGTCATGATATAAAATGCAGTTTTGACCATTATCTTATGTGAGCTCAATTTGAATTCTATTTTGATTTGATTTGAATTTTTTGATTCAAAAGGTGTTCTTAAGTGTTTAGTAACATTCTCCAACCAATGGCACAAGCCATATTGGCCTAGGTTGTGATTTGGCAAAAACGGCCATAAACACATGTATGTGTTGATTTGGATTTTTCTCATTTCTTTTTCTTTCTCTCTTATGGATCATAGGATCATATACTAGGGTTTTAGCATCATTGGTGAGCCCACAAGCAATCATCATGGCAATAACACAAGAATTCAGAAAGAGCACTATGCATGGCACATAAGTAAATAAAAGTTTTTGTTGGTTCTCATTTTTGAATATTGGAAACTCCTTCTTTTATTTATTTGAAATTTGGTATGTTACACTCCGATGCTCCTCTTGGCCGGCCCCGGTGGCGAGGGAGGAGAGCATGCGGTGGTTGGTCTGGCGACCAAGCAGAGGAGGTGCCATGGGAGTCCTTGCGCACAACACGCGGTGACCGTCGTCGTCGCCGCGATCTTCGGCCGTTCGAGCGGCCTGATCTCAACCTCCACTTCGGAGGCCCTTGGATCCGTCGCCGGAGCTCGCCACACCCAGGAAATCAAGTGGTTCATCCCCGGTGTCCTTGGTGTAGCTGGCGGCGGGATCCAATCGCCGGAGAAGAGCTCGTGAGCAGACTGCTCTCTGATCTTGGCTGCAGAGCCTCGAGGTCGCCGGCGATCTGGTGGTGGAGAGCCCGATGTTCTTGATTGCGTTTTCCAAACTTCTTTCAGGGTGTTTTCTGCAAAAAAAAAGGCCTTATCTTCAAATAATAGGTTCATTAGAACAAGTGTTGTAAGGGGCCTCTTTTTAATTCTGTACCTGCCACGTGGTTATCTATAAACTCCCCTGGGTCTTCTAGACCCCGGTAGTGTTCAAAAAAAAAAACGTGCCTTGCACGTGCAAGCGTACTAGTTAGTACAAAAGCATCATTATTTTCTTCATCTGAAGGACTATACGGAGTATAGTATTTTGCGTCTTCTTGCTGTTCCCTTTACATTACACTACTTACTCAATAATACATTGGGCAATCATGCGGGATTTTTGTTTGAGGATTTCTTTTGTAGCACGACAAATCTCATAATTTCTTCTCGCCAATCAAAACAATTATGAATAATAATTTTTCATAGTACCTTGTAGGTCCCTTCAATTTAATGATCTTGGTACTGTTCGGATATGCCGTGTCTTTGCACCATGTAAAGCTGTCTGCATTGGCCTCCTGGAAGTAGGAAGGGTCAATGAGTGGGTTCTCAGAACAACTAGGAGAAATGCTCAAGGCGGAACGTAATGTTCCCATTTTTTACACGATTCAGTTCACACATTGGAAGCGGTAACTAATCCAACTAATCCTGCATATGTTCGGCGCTACACTATTGTCTATAGGTTATAGCAACCATATTTCTGGCGACCATTAGTGGCGGTCTGACACATAGACTTGCGGATAGAGCATGGTTTAATACCGATGACTAGTTTATTTCTCAAACACAAATGAAAATACATCATTTGTATTAGAATATTATCAAAATGGCACCAACCAAACAACTAAAAAAGGAAAAGGAAAACTAATACTTATCCAGACGGTGAGAATACTGGTGCCTCATGTATCCTGAATTTTCTCACATTGAAGAATATCGAAACAAATTGCCAACCAATGTGCGCATGAGAAAAAAAATCAACAGGGAATATGTGAAAGAGCACTCATGATTCATTTACCAACCAAAACTTTCCTGTCACTGAACCAACATATGCTGATGGAGTGTTAGTCAAAATATGTTGATGAAGTAAGACAGTGTGTCAGCTAGTATATTCGCAGTTGTCTTAAGATACCTGAAAGCAAAACAATGAAACTGCTATCTGGTAGTTGTCAAGAATTTTTAATTTGGCGATTCAAACACGGTAATAGGCTTTTCTTTCCGTGTTGTAGTATACTTTTGCTATGCAGCCTGTTTGGTTTCCAGCCCACAATTTATTCATTCTAAATGCTAGAAATTATCGGGGCTTTACCAGAGTTTGGTTTGGCATGTTGAGGCAATAATCCAAAAGCCCCCGTATGTGAAGGAATATTGGTTGGTAGACTTCTTTGGTTATTCTATCGCATTCTTGGTGATGTTTTTTCTTAGATAGGAACAATCATCCCTGTCAGCTAGCCAGGGGAATCTACTGTAGGCTTCTGCTCTCAAAATAAGTCAATGTGATTCTCCAGGATAATTCCATTTTCTCTATATTCTTGATTCCTTTTTTGCCATGGGTTTTTTTTGCCATGGGTGGCACGCAAACATGAACAGTGTACAATTAATAGCTACCAGAATCCAGTTTCGTATGTAGTCTAGTTTGCAAAAAAGACAGATTATTGAATTCGAGCAATTTGTTCGGATTGGGGCTACTGGTTCTTACTTCTCAAATCAGAAGTTCATGAAGGGGCAAAAATAAGTATCCGATATGACCACGAGATCAATATTTTAAGAAGCATAAGTTCAGTGTTGCAGGAGAGGACTCATGGAATCAGGTACAGACAGTTGCCATGCACCTGTCTCTTTGGAATGTACCTAATTTTGTTCATTATTAGTATGTGTAGTTAAGAAAAAAAACAAGTAAAATCATGACAGTGCCATTACGTCGCCGCCGAAAGCCAATTTTCAGAATAATGCTCAGTTTATTGATGCTTTCGTTCTGTTCTCCTTAAGAAAAACTATGACAAGTTGTAGCCTGCTTCTGCCGTACAAAATTGATTTACTTATTGTGTACTTGTTACTGCTGTGAGAGCTAGCTGTGGCATCTATCTACTGTAACTAAACTTGGCCTGCAGCCTATTTTTGTTCAGGTGTGAAAATATAAACATAATTTAGATCCCAAAGCATGCTTCCTAATGCAAAATTATTTTTTCTACAATACCTTGTAAGGCACATTCTCATTGATTGCATACATGACAATGTCACACGACAGTTTTATATGTTCCTGACCCTCAAGCATGCCGAATACATCTTCGGCTGGGCTGGGAATGCCTTGCCGCCAATTCCAATTATGCCTTCTTTACAGGGTGCATGAAACACAAGAACCAGATGCAATCATAGATACTATATAGAATATATATCATAGAATCAGGAGCAGTAGCAGTAGCAGAATTAGCTAGCTGTTGCAGGAGAAGACAGGCATTGCTCAGAAAAGCCTGGTCCCAAGTCCCAACCATGAAGGCCACCCTGATCCCACCAATCACTCGCTGTCGCATTACCCTGCACGATGTTCCTTCCTTCCATTTTTCTTCCCTACATGTTCAGATCAATCTCCGAGGAGCTGCCATCATCTGCCTCTTCTGGCTCTGCTGCTGCCTCTGCTTCTTGCTCTGCCTGCATCCGCTGCAGGAATGGGAACGTTCTCTTGTCCTGCACCGGCTGCTCGACGGTGTAGTCGCGGTGGTGGTGGCAGTTCATGCTGGTGTAGAGCCTCTTTGATCCGGCGGCTTTGCTCTCTGCGTCCGACGAGGACGACGTCACGCAGCTGCTGTCGACAGAGCGGTGTCGCCGCTGCAGGGACGAGGAGGAGAGGCACTCTGTGTCCGCCGCGGAGACGAGCTCCGAGAACTCCGGCTTGGCGGCGTCGGGCGAGCTGGCCAGGCAGTTGTCGGCAAGGACCTGCTGCGCCCTCCGCAGCACGGACTGTAGGTACCTCCCATGCGCCTCCATCCTCAGCTGCAGGTGCCTCTGGACCTGCCATGGACAGAACAAACCAACGCCCGATCAGCTCAGCTACCAAGAACTGACCATCACAACAAACAAACTCTCGATTTTTTGGGGTTTAATTTCTTTACCTCTATCTGCTCGAAAAGCTTCCTCTGCACCTCCCTCTGCATCTGCATCTGCATGGAAGGATCACAGAGAGCACCTTTGGCATCATCGTCGTCGTGGGCTTCTCCGTCGGCGCAAGCAAATGTATACGACGCAGTGGTGCTATCGTCATGGCACTGGTTGGGCTGGCTCTCGGACGAGGATGATCGCTCGTTGAGGCTTCCACCGCTGTTCCCGAGGTTGCGGCTCACTGCCAGCCGATACTTCTGCAGAAATTATTAGAGGTCAACTTCACATGATAATTCAGTGCTCTCTAGACAGATAATTCAGCTTTAGTGTGGACGCACCTGGAGGTGGCTCTTGAGATGGTACAGGGTGAGCCCCTGCACGCCCATGGCCCTCAGCACGGACTTGGGCGTCGCTCCTGAAATGCCAACCAACGATCAGACACAGAAGACTCGTTGCGAGCAACCATCCACGTCGGCGAATGATCGATCGATCGACTTACTCTCTGCGCCGCCCAGCTCGGATACGGCGCCGACGAACTGCTGGTGCAGCTGGCGTGTCCACCTGAGCCGCGTCCTGGCCTCGCCACCGCCGTGCTGCTGATCGGAGGATGACATTTCCAGCGCGCCCAGCACCGTGCCCTGTACTGCCGCAGGATCAGCGGCGCGTGCAGCATAAATGAGAAGCCGCGGCGAGCCGGCGACAGACCGGAGATACAGGCGATCCCTATCTCTTGGTGGTGGCGAACAGCAGTTGCAGAGAGAGGCAGAGGTCACTAGCAAATGCGCATGCACACAGCACAGCACACTTGGATTCCGGGCGAGGCTGCCTCTTATAGAGTGGTGGCTAATCCTCAGTTGGTTCCTTTCCTTGGACTCCACTACTCAGATATATTCCCCCTCCTCCGATTCCTCTTCCTCTTCCTCCCTCGTCGATCGTGTGATCGAGGCCGGCCGGCCGCGCGAATGTGCGAGGGAATATAGCGCATGAGGTAGCTGGGGCCGGCCATCTTTTAGACCTCGAGGCCACGTCACTCGCACCTAGTCGGTTGCCCCTTTAGCTTTCACTTCTTTGACCTGAAAGGGAGGGAATCTTTGGGAGGCAGTAGGCAGGGGAAAGCAAAACAGTTCAACTGCAAGGTTCTCTCCTACTACTCTCTCATCGAAAGGATGGAGAGAGATCGAGAGAGAAGAAGAAAAACTATAGGTATGAAAGAAAAGATGAAGGAGAGAGATGGAGGGGGAGAAAAGAGGCCGGTGTTTGTGCATTGTTCTCTTGCTGTTTTCTCACACTTGTTCACCGGTTCCTCTTTGTTGGATTCTCGCTGCCCCACCACCACGGCACCTTGAACAACGCGGCCATGCTAGCTACTTTCCCTGAACACCAAAATTGCTTTCAAGTGAAGGTAGGAAAAGGAGCAATCTCTCGCTGATTTCACTGCCTGCTCTGAAATCGCAGAAACGGAAATTGAAAATAAGTAGAAAATAGAAAGGATATCGAGATACAGAGAGAGAGGTGAGTGCCAGCATCTTGTAGTTAAAAGGCCTGGGTAGAAATGTGTAAAGCCAAAGGGGGGAATAAACCTTTGCATGCGTCTTCACAGGCCGGGCGCACTACCAAAATAGTACTGTGATGCAATTGGCAAACTGCCTTTGGCTTTTCTGATGATAGGGGAATCAAGGAATCTAATCCAGATCTCAAGAGAGCACGGAACTAATCGACACTTAGCTATCCGGACGGATCAAAAGGAAGCTTCTGTAGTTGAAATAACAGGTACACTCCGCTCCGTAGGTATATCTGTTTAGCTGTGCATACAATCATACATACGTATGCGCGCGTGCTTGTGTGAGCGGTGACCGAGACAATCAGACAGTACCGCATGCTCAGATAATCTTGTAGTTTGCTCGGCCGAACACAGTTTTTTCTTTTTTTGACAGAAACACGGCGCTTGATTGATGAAACGACATCAATATAACCAGTATATAAGAGTTTCCCGAATACAGACAAGACAATCGAGAACAATATAAAAACTGTTGGCTTCCTTTTTTTTTGCGAATAGAAACTGTTGGCTTCCTTACTTGAACACGCAGGGATATGGTGGGTTCAGTCTCCAGGTAGAAGATGAACGCTCTGCCTCTGACGAACCCTCTCGATTTCTCTTCCCTGTACTAATACAAGATGACCCTGATATCACTTTTACACCACAACCCTTCTACTCTTTTCTATTATCCTACAGGGACAACCGCACCGCAACACTCCCCCTCAAGATGGGGTAAATATATTTATGAGCCCCATCTTGTCACAAAGTTTCATGAAAGATATAACATTGACACTTTGTGTTAGTACATCAGCAACTTGGTCTATGGATTTTACAAAACTAACTTGGAGGACTCCCTTGTCATTTTTTCCTCGATGAAGTGTCTATCTATTTCAACATGACTGTCATGTTGGATTGGGTTATGAACCTAAGCTTTGATAATAAAATCCTCAACCACATCGATTCACATAAACCTAAAGCCATAGATCGAAACTCCACTTCAGCAGTTGATCGTGCCACTACAATCTACTTCTTACTTCTCTAGCTAACAAGATTACCGCCCACAAAGACGCAATATCCTGACGTAGATTTTCTATCGTCCAAGCACCCAGCCCAGTCAGCATTTGTATACCCTTCTACCTTAAGATGCCCTTCTCAGGGCAACTCTTGAGATACTGAATAATTCTAAGTGGAGCATCCCAGTGATGGGGATCATGCATATACCTGCTTACAATACTAACGACATAGACAATATATGGCCTGGTATGGCATAAGTATATTAATCGGCCAACTAATCTTTGATATTGATATTTGTCTACATGATCACCTGAATCGACTAGTATGCGGTGGTTTTGCTCAATGGGTATGGATAACGGCTTACAATCTAGCATCCCAGTTTCAATAAGTAAATCAAATACATATTTTCTTTGTGAAAGGTAAATACCTCGTCATCCATATGCAACCTCAATTCCCAAGAAATAATGAAGAAATCCACGGTCCTTGACTTCAAGTAGTAAGCCAACATCCTTTTAGGCATGATATCCCGTCATCATCATTACTTGTGACTGTGATCACAATATCATCAACATACACAATAAGAATAACAGTCTTGCCACTCTGGTGCTTACATAAGAGGGTGTGATCTCCATTTCTTTGATGATAACCCAGAGAGCACACCTCCTTTCGAAACCTCACAAACCATGCTCTAGGTGACTATTTAAGTCCATACAAGGATTTTTTATTTTACACACTTTTCCCTCACTTTCTCTACTGTTAAACCCTGGAGGAATATCCATATAGACCTCTTCGTGGAAGTCTCCATGAAGAAAAGCATTCTTAACATCCATTTGAAATAATTTCCACCTATTATTTGCTGCTATAAATATGAGGGCCCTAATTTTGTTCATTTTTGCCACTGGTGCAAAGGTCTTATCATAATCCACTCCATACGTTTGATTGTAGCCCTTAGCCACCAATCTGGCTTTGTATCTTTCTACATTTCCCTATGGGTTCTTTTTCACAGTATACACCCACTTACAACCAACAACCTTTTTATTAGGAGGAAGAGTAGTAAGTACCCAAGTGTTGTTCTTGTCAAGTGTTGCCATCTCCTCTATCATAACCGCTCTCAAGACTGGATATTGTTTCGTCTCTTGCCAATCACGTGTTATAGGTACAGTAGAATCCAGTGTAGCAATAAATGACTTGTATTGAGAACCTGATAACCCACAAGTATAGGGGATCGCGGCAGTCTTCGAGGGAAGTAAAACCCAAATTTATTGATTCGACACAAGGGGAGGTAAAGAATACTTATAAGTCTTAACAACTGAGTTGTCAATTCAGCTGCACCTGGAAAAGCACTAGTAACAGGGGTGATGTGAAAGTAGCAGTAATATGAGAGCAATAGTAATAGTAACACAGCAGCAGTAGCAATAACACAGAGGTGATGGCACCAGAAAATAGTTGATACTACTTCCAATGACATATAGAACGAGTATACGATGATGAAAGATGGACCGGGGTTCCCAGCGATCTACACTAGTGGTAACTCTCCAATAAGTGACAAGTGTTGGGTGAACAAATTACAGTTGGGCAATTGATAGGAATCAAAGCATTAAGACAGAACATCAAGATTATTAATCATGTAGGCATGTTTTCCATATATAGTCGTACGTGCTCGCAATGAGAAACTTGCACAACATCTTTTGTCCTACCAGCCGGTGGCAGCCGGACCTCTAGGGAATCTACTGGATATTAAGGTACTCCTTTTAATAGAGTACCGGAGCAAAGCATTAACAGTCCGTGAAAACATGTGTCCCTCACATCACCGCCATCCCCTCCGGTTGTCCCGATTTCTGTCACTTCGGGGCCTTTGGTTCCGGACAGTGACATGTGCATACAACTTGTAGATACAATCTAAGCAATAAGTATAGAGCTAAAATCTAAGATCATGCCACTCAGGCCCTAGTGACAAGCATTAAGCATAACAAGATTGCAGCAACAATAACTTCACAAACTTTATAGATAGACTAATCATAATGTATCATCCATCGGATCCCAACAAACACAACACCAATTACATCAGATGGACCTCAATCATGTAAGGCAGCTCATGAGATCATTGTATTGAAGTACATGGAGGAGAGTATACCAACTAGCTACTGCTAGAACCCGTAGTCCATGGGGGAACTACTCACGGAGCATGATGGAGGCGGTGGCGTTGATGGAGATGGCTTCCGGGGGCACTTCCCCGTCCCGGCAGGTGCCGAACAGAGACTTCGTCCCCCGAATTGGAGTTTCGCGATGGCGGCGGCGCCGGAGTCTTTCTCGGAGTTTCACAATTGGTACTGCGTTTTAGGTCGAAAGGGGTTATATAGGCGAAGAGGCGGCGCAGGAGGGTCGACAGGTGGCCTCCCCATAGGGGGCGCGGCCAGGGCTGGCCCGCGCGGCCCACCCTTCGTGGCCCCCGGCTCTCCTCCGACTCTCCTTCGGTGTTCTGGATGCTTCCGGGAAAAATAGGATGTTTGGCGTTGATTTCGTCCAATTCCGAGAATATTGCCCGAACAGCCTTTCTCGGAACCAAAATGCAGAAAACAGGAACTGGCACTGTGGCATCTTGTTAATAGGTTAGTTCCGGAAAACGCATAAAAACATTATAAAGTGCAAGCAAAACATGTAAGTATTGTCATAAAACAAGCATGGAACGTCAGAAATTATGGATACGTTGGAGACGTATCAGCATCCCCAAGCTTAGTTCCTACTCGTCCTCGAGTAGGTAAACGATAAAAAGAATAATTTCTGTAGTGACATGCTACTTACATAACCTTGATCATACTATTACAAAGCATATGAAATGAATGAAGTGACTCAAGGCAATAATCTATAGTTGCTAACAAATAGATAACATATAGCAAAACTTTTCATGAAGAGTACTTTCAAGACAAGCATCAAAAGTCTTGCACAAGAGTTAACTCATAAAGCAATAGATTCAAAGTAAAGGCATCGAAGCAACACAAAGGAAGATATAAGTTTCAGCGGTTGCTTTCAACTTTCAACATGCATATCTCATGGATAATTGTCAACACAAAGTAATATGATGAATGCAAATATGCAAGTATGTAAGAATCAATGCACAGTTGACACAAGTGTTTGCTTCTAAGGTGGAAGGAAGTAGGTAAACTGACTCAACATAAAGTAGAAGAATGGCCCTTCGCAGAGGGAAGCATTGATTGCTATATTTGTGCTAGAGCTTTGGTTTTGAAAACATAAAGAGAGCATAAAAGTAAAATTTTGAGAGGTGTTTGTTGTTGTCAACGAATGGTAGTGGGCACTCTAACCCCCTCGCCAGACAAGCCTTCAAAGAGCGGCTCCCATGAATTATTTTTATTTTTTGGTGGCACTCCTTCCAACCTTTCTTTCACAAACCATGGCTAACCGAATCCTCGGGTGCCTGCCAACAATCTCATACCATGAAGGAGTGCCTTTTTATTTTAGTTTTATTATGATGACACTCCTCCCAACCTTTGCTTTCTCAAGCCATGGCTAACCGAATCCTTCGGGTGCCGTCCAACAATCACATACCATGGAGGAGTGTCTATTTTTATTAATTAGTTTGGGACTGGGAATCCCATTGCCAGCTCTTTTTGCAAAATTATTGGATAAGCGGATGAAGCCACTAGTCCATTGGTGAAAGTTGCCCAACAAGATTGAAAGATAAAACACCACATACTTCCTCATGAGCTATAAAACATTGACACAAATTGAGAAGCATTTTGAATTGTTTAAAGGTAGCACTCAAGCAATTTACTTTGGAATGGCAGAGAAATACCATGTAGTAGGAAGGTATGGTGGACACAAATGGCATAGTGGTTGGCTCAAGGATTTTGGATGCATGAGAAGTATTCCCTCCCGATACAAGGCTTAGGCTAGCAAGGTTATTTGAAGCAAACACAAGTATGAACCGGTACAGCAAGACTTACATAAGAACATATTGCTTTCATTATAATACTCTACACTGTCTTCCTTGTTGCTCAAACACTTTTACCAGAAAATATCTAGACCTTAAGAGAGACCAATCATGCAAACCAATTTTAACAAGCTCTACAGTAGTTCTCCACTAATAGGTTTAAACTACATGAAAAAACTTTAATCATGATCTACTTGAGAGCTCAAAACAATTGCCAAGTGTCAAATTATCCACAACATTATGAGGCATTTTCTGTTTCCAACCAAATAATAATAAGTGCGGTAGCTTCCAACTTTTATCATTGAACATTAAAAGTAAAATGAAGAACAAGTGTTCATATGAAAAAGCGGAGCGTGTCTCTCTCCCACAGAATGAATGCTAGGATCCGAATTTATTCAAACACAAACAAAACGAAAATAAACACATAGACGCTCCAAGTAAAGCACATATGATGTGACCGAATAAAAATATAGTTTCAATAGAAGAAACCTGATAAGTTGATGAAGAAGGGGATGCCTTGGGCATCCCCAAGCTTAGACGCTTGAGTCTTCTTGAAATATGCAGGGATGAACCACGGGGGCATCCCCAAGCTTTGACTTTTCACTCTTCTTGATCGTATATCATCCCCCTCTCTTGACCCTTGAAAACTTCCTTCACACCAAACTTCTCATAAACTTCATTAGAGGGGTTAGTACTCAAAAAAAACTTGAATCCACTTTTAGTCCTGTAGTGTCACATTGCAAGAACTCAATAAAACATTAGCTACAGCTCTCCACGTGTAGAAAGCCTTGCTTAAAGTCCACAAGAGACAATGCAAAAAACAGAGACAGAATCTGCCAAAACAGAACAGCCAGTAAAGACGAATTTTAAAGAAATACTTCCGTTGCTCAAATCAGAAAACTCAAAACTAATGAAAGTTGCGTACATATCTGGGGAACACGCACGTAAATTGGCATATTTTTCTGAGTTACCTACAGAGAAAACAGCCCAGATTCGTGACAGATAGAAATCTGTTTCTGCGCAGAAATCCAAATCTAGTATCAACCTTCGATTAGAGGCTTCACTTGGCATAACATTGGAATAAAATAAAGATAAGGAGAGGTTGCTACAGTAGTAACAACTTCCAAAACACAACAAAACAGTAGCAAAATAAACACATGGGTTATCTCCCAAGAAGTTCTTTCTTTATAGCCATTAAGATGGGCTCAGCAGTTTTAATGATGCACTCGCAAGAAATAAGAGTTGAAGCAAAAGAGAGCATTAAAAAGCAAATTCAAAACACATTTAAGCCTAACATGCTTCCTATGCAAAGGAATCTTGTAAATAAACAAGTTCATGAAAATCAAAGTAACAAGCATAGGAAGATAGAACAAGTGTAATTTCAAGATCTTCAGCATATAGAGAGGTGTTTTAGTACCATGCAAATTTCTACAACCATATTTTCCTCTCTCATAATAATTTTCAGTAGCTTCATGAATAAACTCAACAATATAACTATCACATGCAGCATACTTATCATGATCCACAAACATATAATTTTTATCAAGCTCAAAAATAGTGGAATTAAAACTTTCAAACTCACTTTTACCAATAATATGACAAGATGATTGATCAATCTCAAGAGATATGGGACTCATAGATAAAGTCAAGAACTCTCCAATCCCATTTTCATTAGTAGTACATAGGACCATCATCTAAAGATTTATCATAAACATTTGCTAAGCAAAATTCTTTAGTACCATGCATTTCGACGTCAGGCACAAACAAAGCATTATCATAAGATTTATCAAAGTAGCATGGATTATCATAAACAACAGTAGCATAATTATTCTCACAAGTATTACTCATAGGTACTATTTCAAGAGAATCCACAGGAACATAACATTCAACCACTTTCGGTAAG
The DNA here is from genome assembly GCF_019359855.2 of Lolium perenne. NCBI lineage: Eukaryota > Viridiplantae > Streptophyta > Magnoliopsida > Poales > Poaceae > Lolium > Lolium perenne. The sequence continues at coordinate 135,808,090 of NC_067250.2, forward strand.
CATGGAGGACAATCAAATAGTGTAAGAGATAAAGAGTTACTCTCATTAGAAGGTTGGCATGGGTAGCTAATCCATTCTTCCTCCTTTTGTTCATCAATCTCCTCTTCTTTTTCATCCAATGAGCTTTCAGGTTCATCAATTTCCTCCTCTTTTTCATCCAATGAGCTTTCAGGTTCATCAATTTCTTCTTCCACCGGTTCCTGCAAATTGTGAGTGCATTCTTGTGCATTAATGAGTCTCTCTTTATAATCAATGATATAAGGATTATCACTGTAGCATTCTATGCAAGAATTAAGGATATAAGAGACATAATCTTTAAGGTCCTTACAAACAGCACAAGTTTCATAATTCTCAACCATGAAGGATTCTATCTCAGAGGCTCCCATAAATAAGACAAATTGTTCTACCTCTTCGAACCCATAATGAATATAGCAATTCCTATTATAGTTCTTAATTAAAAATTCCTCACTAAAGCCACATTGAAATTTAAGATGTTTAGTATCCTGTTGAGAGCAACTGTTTATATCATGGCGTTTAAGCAAGATTTTAGCCATTGTATTCAATTTTTCTATCATAGCACTCATTACTTTACCAGTTCTTGATCCTCTATAATTATTATAACATTCTATAAGCTCCAAGTAGGTTGTAGGTTCTCCCATAACAGCAGTTTTTAATTTTTAGGTTTTTCAAATTTTTATGGATTTTTGGGTATATGAGAAAAGTAAAACAAGACAAAAAAGAAACTAAGCAAAAGTAAACTAAGCAAAATAACACTAGACAGAAATAAACTAAGCACAAATAAACTAAACAAAAGTAAACTAAGCAAAACAAAATAAAACAAAATAAAAACAGAGAGAGAGCTAGAGTGTACTCCTCAGGTGAACTTATGAGTAGAGTTATGCCTCCCCGGCAACGGCGCCAGAAAACAGTCTTGATAACCCACAAGTATAGGGGATTGCGGCAATCTTCGAGGGAAGTAAAACCCAAATTTATTGATTCGACACAAGGGGAGGTAAAGAATACTTATAAGTCTTAACAACTGAGTTGTCAATTCAGCTGCACCTGGAAAAGCACTAGTAACAGGGGTGATGTGAAAGTAGCAGTAATATGAGAGCAATAGTAATAGTAACACAGCAGCAGTAGCAATAACACAGAGGTGATGGCACCAGAAAATAGTTGATACTACTTCCAATGACATATAGAACGAGTATACGATGATGAAAGATGGACCGGGGTTCCCAGCGATCTACACTAGTGGTAACTCTCCAATAATTGACAAGTGTTGGGTGAACAAATTACAGTTGGGCAATTGATAGGAATCAAAGCACTAAGACAAAACATCAAGATTATTAATCATGTAGGCATGTTTTCCATATATAGTCGTACGTGCTCGCAATGAGAAACTTGCACAACATCTTTTGTCCTACCAGCCGGTGGCAGCCGGGCCTCTAGGGAATCTACTGGATATTAAGGTACTCCTTTTAATAGAGTACCGGAGCAAAGCATTAACACTCCGTGAAAACATGTGTCCCTCACATCACCGCCATCCCCTCCGGTTGTCCCGATTTCTGTCACTTCGGGGCCTTTGGTTCCGGACAGTGACATGTGCATACAACTTGTAGATACAATCTAAGCAATAAGTATAGAGCTTAAATCTAAGATCATGCCACTCGGGCCCTAGTGACAAGCATTAAGCATAACAAGATTGCAGCAACAATAACTTCACAAACTTTATAGATAGACTAATCATAATGTATCATCCATCGGATCCCAACAAACACAACACCAATTACATCAGATGGACCTCAATCATGTAAGGCAGCTCATGAGATCATTGTATTGAAGTACATGGAGGAGAGTATACCAACTAGCTACTGCTAGAACCCGTAGTACATGGGGGAACTACTCACGGAGCATGATGGAGGCGGTGGCGTTGATGGAGATGGCTTCCGGAGGCACTTCCCCGTCCCGGCAGGGCGTCGCAACAGAGACTTCTGTCCCCCGAATTGGAGTTTCGCGATGGCGGCTGCGCCCCTGGAGTCTTTCTGGAGTTTCGTCAATTGGTACTACGTTTTTAGGTCAAAAGGGGTTATATAGGCGAAGAGGCGGCGCAGGAGGGTTGACAGGGTGGCCTCCCCATAGGGGGGCGCGGCCAGGGGCTGGCCCGCGCGGCCCACCCTTCTGGTGCACCCCTGGCTCTCCTCCGACTCTCCTTCGGTGTTCTAGATGCTTCCGGGAAAAATAGGATGTTTGGCGTTGATTTCGTCCAATTCCGAGAATATTGCCCGAACAGCCTTTCTGGAACCAAAAACAGCAGAAAACAGGAACTGGCACTGTGGCATCTTGTTAATAGGTTAGTTCCGGAAAACGCATAAAAAAATTATAAAGTGCAAGCAAAACATGTAAGTATTGTCATAAAACAAGCATGGAACGTCAGAAATTATGGATACGTTGGAGACGTATCAGAACCCAATGACACATAAGAGACATAATTGGAAATATCATATTGAGATAGATTTGGTGGCAATTTTCCATCAGTGGAACGAGGTTTCTTTGTGTATGCAATAGGAATACCTAAATCATCCAATGGTAAGGAAAGTGCACCATGTTTTTGAGAGGGGCTTGAACTTGAGTCATGCGTGTTTGGCTGAGTTAGCTCTTCGGGATTTTCTCCTAACAGAGTGTTTTTCCACCCTGCACCTGCACATGATTCTTATGTGCTTGGTGCCTTCGTGTATATACCCAAACCTCTTGTTCTTCTTTTGGTCTTGGCCAATGTAACACCTCGTCTAGGGAATCCCCTTGCATCTTCCCTTGTCCTCCTCCTGTAGAACCCACATCTCTATCATCATGACTATCTTCCGGTGGTATTACTCCAACCACCACTTATCTTGATGTTGTAGAGTTTTTCTCTTCTCCTTTTTCTCCCCTATCTCATTGTCCAGATCAAGAACACCACTAGGAAATGAGTCAGGAAAAACATCAATTAAATCAACAGGTTCACCATAAAATGGTTCGTGTTCCTTGAACACAACATCCATGCGCACAAATATTCATTTTTCTGATGGACACCAACATTTATAACCCTTGTGTTTCCTGGAATATCCCACAAATACACACTTCACTGCTCTAGAGTCTAGCTTCCCAACTGAAGATCTATAATCTCTCACATACAACAAATACATCCAAATACCTTTGGTGGCACAACATAAGTATTCTCGTCGGTTAAACACTCAATGTGTGTCTTCTTGTTAAGCACCTGAGAGGGCATTCTATTCATCAAATAATCAGCTGACATCACGGCTTCACTCCACAGATATTTAGGAACATCCATTGCTACCATGATACACCGAGTGATTTCTAAGAGATGCCTATTTTTTTCTTTCAGCCACCCATTCTGCTCGGAAGTGCCAGGACAACTTGTTTGATGGATATATCCATATCTTGACAGGTATTCATCAAATTGTTTATTTACATATTTTGTGCCATTATCAGTTCGAAATATTATCACCCATGCATCATATCGAGTCATGATTAAATTATGAAAATCCTTAAAACATTCAAACATATCACTTTCACTTCTCAGCACATACACCCGCGTAGTCCTAGTGCAGCAGTCAATAAATGTAACAAATGAACGTTATCCATAAAGTAACTTGATACGTCTCAAACGTATCTATAATTTCTTATGTTCCATGCTAGTTTTATGACAATACTCACATGTTTTATATACACTTTATATCATTTTTATGCATTTTCCGGTACTAACCGATTAACAAGATGCCGAAGCGCCAGTTCCTGTTTTCTGCTATTTTTGGTTTCAGAAATCCTACACAGGAAATATTCTCGGAATTGGACGAAACAAAAACCCACGGTCTTATTTTCCACGGAGTCTTCCAGAACACCGAAGAGGAGACGAAGAGGGGCCACGAGGCAGCCACACCATAGGGGGGCGCGGCCCCACCCCTGGTCGCGCCGCCATATGGGGTGGGCCCCTCGGGCGTCCCCCGACTCTGCCCCTTCACCTATATAATCCTTCCATCGCGAAAACCCTAGTACCGAGAGCCACGATACGAGAAAAGTTCCAGAGACGCCGTCGCCGTCAACCCCATCTCGGGGAGTTCTGAAGATCGCCTCCGGCACCCTGCCGGAGAGGGGAATCATCACCGGAGGGCTCTACATCACCATGCCCGCCTCCGGACTGATGCGTGAGTAGTTCATCCTTGGACTATGGGTCCATAGCAGTAGCTAGATGGTTGTGTTCTCCTATTATGCTATCATGTTTAGATCTTGTGAGCTGCCTATCATAATCAAGATAATCTATTTGTAATGCTACATGTTGTGTTTGTTGGGATCCGATGAATATGGAATACTATGTCAAGTTGATTATCGATCTATCATATATGTGTTGTTTATGATCTTGCATGCTCTCCGTTACTAGTAGAGGCTCTGGCTAAGTTGATACTTGTAACTCCAAGAGGGGGTATTTATGCTAGATAGTGGGTTCATGCCTCCATTGAATCTGGGACAGTGACAGAAAGTTCTAAGGTTGTGGATGTGCTGTTGCCACTAGGGATAAAACATCAATGCTTTGTCTAAGGATATTTGTATTGTTTACATTACGCACAGTACTTAATGCAATTGTATGTTGTTTGCAACTTAATACTGGAATGGGTGCGGATGCTAAACCGAAGGTGGACTTTTTAGGCATAGATGCATGCTGGATAGCGGTCTATGTTCTTTGTCGTAATGCCCTAAATAAATCTCATAGTAGTCATCATGATATGTATGTGCATTGTTATGCCCTCTCTATTTGTCAATTGCCCAACTGTAATTTGTTCACCCAACATGTTATTTATCTTATTGGAGGACACCACTAGTGAACTGTGGACCCAGGTCCATTCTTTTACATCTGAAATACAACCTACTACAATCATTGTTCTTTGTTGTTCTTTGCAAGCAAACATCATTCTCCACACCATATGTTTAATCCTTTGTTTACAGCAAGCCTATGAGATTGACAACCTCACTTTTAAGTTGGGGCAAAGTATTTTGATTGTGTTGTGCACTTCCACATTGGCGCCGGAATCCCTGGTGTTGCGCCGCACTACACTCCTTCACCAACAACCTTCACGTGGCCTTCATCTCCTACTGGTTCGATAACCTTGGTTTCTTACTGAGGGAAAAGTTGCTGCTGTACGCATCACACCTTCCTCTTGGGGTTCCCAACGGACGTGTGCTTCACGCGTCATCAAGCTATTTTTCTGGCGCCGTTGCCGGGGAGATCAAGACACGCTGCAAGGGGGGTCTCTCACACCCAATCTCTTTACTTTGTTTATTGTCTTGCTTTATTTTATTTTCTGTCTTGTTTGCTTTCTTTATATCAAAAACACAAAAAAATTAGTTACTTGTTTTACTTTACTTAATTCGGTTTGCTTTACTTATTTTTATTATTGTTAAAATGAATACTCCTGAGAACACTAAGTTGTGTGATTTCACTAGCACCAATAATAATGATTTCATATGCACACCTATTGCTCCACCTGCTACTACAGCAGAATTTTATGAAATTAAACCTGCTTTACTAAATCTTATTATGAGAGAGCAATTTTCTGGTGTTAATACTGATGATGCTGCTGCCCATCTTAATAATTTTGTTGAACTTTGTGAAATGCAAAAGTATAAGGATGTAGATGGGGACATTATAAAACTGAAATTGTTTCCTTTCTCCTTAAGAGCAAGAGCTAAAGATTGGTTTCTATCTTTGCCTAAGAATAGTATTGATTCATGGACTAAATGTAAAGATGCTTTCAATGGAAGAAATTATCCTCCTGCTAAAATTATATCTTTGAGAAGTAGCATTATGAATTTTAAGCAATTTGATAATGAACATGTTGCCCAAGCATGGGAAAGAATGAAATCTTTGGTAAAGAATTGCCCTACCCATGGACTAACTATTTGGATGATCATCCAAACCTTTTATGCAAGATTAAATTTTTCTTCAAGGAACCTATTGGATTCAGCTGCTGGAGGTACTTTTATGTCCATCACTTTGGGTGCTGCAACAAAGCTTCTTGATGATATAATGATCAACTACTCTGAATGGCACACTGAAAGGACTCCTCAAGGTAAGAAGGTAAATTATGTTGAAGAAGCCTCCTCCTTGAGTGATAAGATAGATGTTATTATGTCTATGCTTGTTAATGGTAGATCTAATGTTGATCCTAATAATGTTCCTTTAGCTTCATTGGTTGCTCAAGAAGAGCATGTTGATGTGAACTTCATTAAAAATAATAATTTCAACAACAATGCTTATAGAAATAATTTTGGTAACAACAACTATAGGCCATATCCTTCTAATAATGGTAATGGTAATTCTTACAACAATAGTAGGAGTGTACCCTCTGGAATTGAAGTCATGCTTAAAGAATTTATTAGTACACAAACTGCTTTCAACAAATCTGTTGAGGAAAAGCTTGGTAAAATTGATGTTCTTGCTTCTAAGGTTGATAGTCTTGCTGCTGATGTTAATCTTTTAAAACTGAAAGTTATGCCTAATGAAACTAAAGATATTAAGTCATTTGCTACAGCAAACGCTATCCAAGTTCAAATTAATGAAAATATTAGAATGATGGCTGAATTGCATGCTAGGTGGGAAAGAGAAGAAAAACTTGCTAAAGAAAATAATATAGCTAAAGTTTGGACTATTACCACCACTAGTAATGTTGATGCTTCATATGTTTCTAAACCTCCTACTATCAATGGTAAAATAATTGGTGTTGGCAATGTTTCTACTTCTAATACAAAGCATGCAAAATTGCCTGAAACTGCTGAAACTGTTTGTGATAAAAGTGCTGAAATTTTTCAGAGTTTTGGGGACAATGATCCCATTGCTTTAGATCATAATAGTTTTGATTTTGATAATTGTCATATCTCCGAAGTTATTAAGTTCTTGCAAAAACTTGCTAGAAGTCCTAATGCTAGTGCTATAAACTTGGCCTTTACAAAACATATTACAAATGCTCTCATTATAGCTAGAGAAGAGGAATTAAAACTTGAAGCTTCTATTCCTAGGAAGTTGGAAGATGGTTGGGAGCCCATCATTAAACTGAAGGTCAATGATTTTGATTGTAATGCTTTATGTGATCTTGGTGCAAGTATTTCTGTTATGCCTAAGAAACTCTATGATATGCTTGACTTGCCACCTTTGAAATATTGTTATTTGGATGTTAATCTTGCTGGTAATTCTATAAAGAAACCTTTGGGGAGGATTGAAAATGTTCACATTACGGTTAACAATAACCTTGTCCCCGTTAATTTTGTTGTTTTGGGTATTGAATGCAATGCATCTTGTCCTATTATTTTGGGAAGACTATTTCTTCGAACTGTTGGTGCTATTATTGATATGAAAGAAGGAAATATTAAATATCAATTCTCTCTTAAGAAAGGTATGTGTAACACCCCAAATTTCAATAAAAAGAAAGTTAGAGAATTCAAGAAAACAAAATTTCAAACCAACAAAAACTTTTCTTTTTGCATATAGTACCATGCATAGGACTTGTGCATTTGAGTGATATGCCATGATGATTGTTATTACTTGTATTTAATATGCTCTAAAACCCTAGTGTGATCATATGAAGATCACCAACCAAATAAAACAAAGAGAAAGAAAATCCAATATTTGGAAAACCCTAAAAACCCTCACATATGCTCTATGGCATTTTTATAAATCTTGACCCTAGACCTATTTGGTCTTCACCATTAGTTGGATAATGTTACTAAACACTTATTACAACTTTTGGAATCAAGGTTGCACAATTCAAATGAAATTCAAAGACATTTCCCACTCACATATGATAATGGTCAATTTTGAGAATTTTAGTCTGATCACCACTTTGAGCCTCTGCAATTCAATTTTCCCAAACCAATTCTTGCTAACTCTTTGCACCATTTCAAAGTCAACATCAAGGTGAACAACTTTGATGAAGATCACCCTGCCAAATTCATCCTTGATCAATAGCTATGCTCATCCAAAGTTGCAACAATTTAACAAGTGCAACAATCTCCACTTAGCCGTTTTGGCCAACCTTTGAATTCTAATTTTTCCACCACCACCTTAATTCACCTCTGGTCATTTACAACTAATACCAACACTCACATTTCCAAAAACATTCACCTTTTGAATTATTTCAAATTTGGACTTTCTTCACATTTTCCAATTATGGCACTATTTGCAACTATTGCAAATAGTGATCTACCTCAACCCCATCTACCCTAGCCTGCCCCAATTGGTTCCCTGGTTCCCTCTAACCATGAATGGAGCATAGTAATGCTAAGGGAGAGAGAGAGCAAGCTAGGGCATGGCCATGCCGGCCATGTCCCCGAGCTCGTCGAGCTCCCTCTCCTCTCCTTGCTTCTCTGCCCTGCCCACCTTGCCATAGCACGCCACCTCGCTCCTCTACGTCACCTAGCACCGGCCGTTGTTGAGGAGGAGCACCGCACCGGCCAGACAAGCACGCGTCCATGGCGGCCGGCATGCCGCTCGCGTCGCACGAGAGCGCGCCACGGGCACCCACTGGCCACGCGCCGCGCAACCACCTCGCACTCGCCCTGGCCCCGCTGACTAGCCGTTGAGCATCACCACGCCACCACGACACCGCCAGACATGGCCACGACAAGACCCTGGACCGCCGCCGCCGTAGACGGAGAAGAAGATCCCGCCACCGCCGCGGCCGTCGTGGAAGGAATGCGACCAGACCAGACGTCCCCCGACCAAGCCAGCACCACCTCTAGCTTCGCCTGGACGAGGAGAACCCGACAGCGCCCTCGCCTAGCTCGACCCGCCGCCAGAGAAGCCGCGCCATGGTCGACCTTGCCACTGCCCCGCCACCCTCTCTCAATCCTATAAATAGGAGGTTCCCTGGACCAAACCAAGCACACCAGCTCACTCCCCACCTCTCACTGCTTCGCCACCACCACTCCACTCACTCGATCGTCGCCGGAGCTGCTCCAATTTGAAGATCGGAGCCGCCCGTACCCGGAGGTCGCCGCCGTCGATTGGAGCTGTTCCAGGAGGAGCCGCCGGTACCAGGAGCTCCGCCGGCGTCCACAACTTCATCACGCACACTGCCATTCCTCGCTGGAGCACTGGTTAGCCCGCCGACCCCCTACCGCCGCCGTGCCAGTACCACGATCTCGCCGGAGATGACGATGGCCCTGTGCCGTCCGATCTATTTCTAATCCAACGCACCACACGTCTCCATACCGTTTCGGGTTTAAATACCCGCTGACAGGCGGACCCCACCCTGTCAGGCAGCCCACGCGGGCACAGACGCGTGGTGGGCTGGCCGTGGGCCTGTTTAAATCATTTGGCCCAACTAGCTTTTCCCGCCGGCCTGTTTAATTCAAATCTAGTTTAATTAATTCAGATGAAATTTGAATACTGCCTCCACTTTGAAATTCAACCATGTCAAATTGGCTAAACCAAATTTAGTGAATTTTATATTGTTAGAAAGCCACTGAAATTCTCTACAACATGCCACTGGCCTCATGGTCAAATTCTTTCTAGAATTAATGTGACAAAAATAACAAGGCAGGGACTATTCCCTATTCAAATAATTCTTAAAAATCAACCAAAATAGATATTAAGTTAATTCCAACTCTAATAGCTCACAATTGACTTACACTAATTGTTTATGCAATAAAATGGTGTGGTCACTTTGCATGATCATGCCATGGTTTAATGAATGGATATTTTGACTAGTTTAACTAGTTGATATTGTCCAAAACTATTAAAGTAAATTGTGTGAAGTCTTACACTTCATTTAAACTTATCTCACATGGATTCATGGGATGTTTGGACCCCTGGTTCCAAACTCTCTTATATGGATTACTTGAGATTTAAATTAAATGTAGTGGTATTTAAATGGTATGAGGTGATCCACCTCATTTAAATCTTTTTCCCAAATGATGATGATGAACATTTGACTTAGGTCAATATGAGTTCATCCATGATTGTTGGATAAATTAAATCTTAAGAAGATTTCAATGAGAGGAAATTATTTCTCAAGAACCCTATGGAAACTATCATTTACATATGAAATACAAAGAAGTGAATTCTATTTAAACCCCACCACCCATGCACCCTAGTTTATTTATTTTGTGTGCATAGAGTAGTATGTGTGTTTATTTGTGATGTGTGGAATAGCCATTGAATTAGTGAGTAATTATACTCGTATTCAAATTTAGACGGTAGCACCGGAGAGTACGCCGAAGAAGAAGGTTGCTACCAGGAGGAAGAGGAGGAACAGTTTGAGAACTACCAAGGCAAGCTAAATTACTATGCAAGCTACTACCAATGCGAGTTATTATTCTTGCAAAGTGCAAAGCCCCTTGGGGCAAGGCACCATGTTCTTACCTTTTCTTATATGAACCCATCCCAAGTTTTTACTTTACAAGTTTTTACTTGTTTTCTAAATGAGTTACTTTTATAGTTAACTTTGGTCAAAGTACAAGTTGAGTCCTAGAGTAGTGAGTTGGTCTTCCCAAAGCAAAGCAAGATAGCACCCCTCATGAATTAGAGCTAGTGCTAATGAATTAAAACTTGACTACTCTAGATGGGAACCATGTGATTTTGAAAGGATTTTTAAACCTTGGAATGAAGATGCATTCCATTGAATGATTTTTGAAGGTGAATATGACCAAGAGAAGATGGTGATTTTTGATAAAACATGATGTTGGTTTGAATGCGATACCTTTCCAATTATCAAGTACCCCCACAATACCTGATTATGGGTAGGGCTTAACTGGAAGTTTATGCGTCTTAGTATGGGTTCCCTCTAAACAAGCGTCATCGGGGTTATGCCGAAAGCTGCCTCTACCACAAAAGAAACGATACGATATGATGCGAAATGAGGTGAATGTCCGGCCCAAGCCCTGTGCAGTTCCCAGGCTGACTGTCTGTCTTCACTGGGAGGCCAAGCTCATGGGGAGAGGTGCTCATACTAGGATTCGTAAGTGAAAGGTTATGGTTGATGATCCGCGTACTGTGTTACGATGATTCGGGGAAATCCCGACGGATGAAATCAAATGTTGTGGCACAAGTGTGCAACCTCTGCAGAGTGTAAACCTATTCGAATAGCCGCGTCCACGGTTACGGACGGTTGGAAAGGCCATACAGTTTCCGATGTCATATCTTTGAAAATGATGTTGAAAGGTGAAGGTGAAATGACTTGTGGTGGATTGAATTGAAATCACCACTTGAATGGTGGGAATGACACTAATGTTCCCACTTGAGTTAGTTAGCACTTGAGTAAGCTTTTCTCAAAACTTTGTGAAATAAAACTAGCTTTATGCAAATAAACTAGAGCTTAGCAAACCATACTAGAATGTCTAGCACTTACCTTAGTATTAGTTTGCGAGTACTCATCGTACTCACGGCTTTGTCCCTGGCTATTCAAATGGCCAGAGTATGAAGACGACCAAGGAGATGACCAGCAGGATGCCTACGACAACTAAGCGCCTTCCGACGTCAAGCGTTGGCCTGTGGACTAGAGAGTCCTTGTATCTTACGCTTCCGCTATGTTGAACTATGAACTTGTGTTTGTTCGTTGATCAATAGATCAACTATTCGTGTAATATGGATCATGTGATTCCAATTTGTAAGACTTATGGTTTGTAATGAATGATGATTATGATACTTAACTATTATGCCTCGCAACAACAATATTCCTGGGATTGCGATGTATGACATAATAGGCATTCGGACTTAAAAATCCGGGTGTTGACAAGTTGGTATCAGAGCCATTGTTTGACCTTAGAAGACCTTAGTTAGAATGGGCGTTCTGAAAAAATTTAACTTTGAAATCAAATAAAAGAAACTATTTGTGAAAATTTACTACACTCTTGTCTTTGAGACTTTGCCAAAATTTGATGAATCATGTTTTGAATCAACTTAAAATTTTGCCACACTTTGCACTCTCTAACTTACTCATCCAATTCTCTTTCAGATGGAGCCGAATGAACCCCTCAACACCAAGTTTTATCAACTTGGAAATGGAGGAAGCTTGATCTTCGAGCATGACCTCGACTCCCTGTCGGATCACCTTGGCCGCCCACACCCCGAGTTTCACGGGATTCAGGTGGACGACCAGCCGGGAGGGGAACTGCAGTGGATTATCACCGCTGACCTGAGGGGCAAGCTGGAGCCTCCCACCTTGGAGAGGATCCTTTTCTCGTTCAGGGAAAGCAACTGGCTCGACGGGCTTGCACGTGCTCTTCAGGAAGCACTTGCTCGTCTGTGCGGACAGAATGCGGAAGCACTTCGTGAGGAACGCTTTGCGCATCTCGCGAGGCGTAACTCTGACGGAAGACCCATGGATGTGCCACTGCACCCCCAGTTGAGGCACCATGTGGATCACTTGGACTTCATGCTCTACCAGACTCAGAGGGACCTCGACGCCTCTCGCGCTTACGCGAACCAGACCCATGCTCACATCACCGAGCAGGGTGAGGCGATCAAGCTACTCAACAACGACCGCAGGAGCCTTCGCCAGCAGCGTGCCAAGAAGGACGCTACGATTCGCCGCCTTCGCGCCCGGATCGCGTCACTTGAGGCCACTGTCAAGGCCCAGGAGGATCAGATTCGTCAGCTGGAGGATGACGATGGAGGCATCGACATTCAGGGAGGAGACGCCTTTCTGAGCGATGACGACGACTTTGAGGAGGACGAGAACACCGAGGAGGAGGACTATGAGTTCCTGGAGGCAGGACCTGACGACTACGTCCCGATCGATATCGATGATGAGGAGTAGTTGCACTAGTTCACTTATAGTAGGTGTGAGTTGTATCCCGTCCTTTGTATCGTAGCATGAGAATGGTTCTTAAAACCATTGGAGTATGTGTGTAGTTTGTACTATGTGTTGCATGAATGAATGAATGTTATGTTTGTCATGAAAAGATTACAAGTTTTCCAATGTCTTTCAAACTTAACCAAAATGAACCATAGAATGTTCCCTCTTATCTCATAATCTTCTACATCTTCAGATGGCCCCTCCGAATCGCACCAACGACGCGATGCTGCAACTTCTGCAAACCCTGCTTGCCGATCGGGAAACTGAAAGAGCCGAGCGCCAAGCCAACCTCACCGCCTTGCAGAACATCGCCAACCAAGGCCATGGAAATCATGACCACCCCGGATCCAAGCTCAAGAACTTCCAAAACACCAACCCTCCGGTGTTTAGCAAGACCGAGGAGCCCCTCGATGCCGACGATTGGCTCCAGACTATGGAGAACAATCTGGAAGTAGCTGGAGTGGAAGCCAACGAGAAGGTGTTGTTCACCACTCACTATCTCGCTGGACCAGCTCGCGCTTGGTGGACAAGCACCCGTGCCATGAACGGAGGTCAATTCATGACTTGGGGGGATTTCAAACTCAAGTTCAGCAAGTACCATGTACCCCCGGGTCTTATCAAGAAGATGAGGGATGAATTCCGTGAGCTGAAACAAGGTCGCATGACGGTGGTTGAATACCGCGACAAGTTTCTCACCTTGTCAAGGTATGCCCCTGATGAGACCGACACCGTTGAGAAGAGGAAGGAGAGATTCCTGAACGGACTGCATGATGAGATGCAGACTGTCCTCGTCAACATTCCCTTCGCCGACCTCGAAGCCCTTGTTGACTCCGCCATCCAGATGGAGGGCAAGTTAAACCAAGCCAATGAGAATCGCAAGCGCCGCATGGCAAGTCAGAGTGGATCAAGCCACCCCCAAAAGTTTCGCCCTAGCTCAAGCGTAGGTTTCCCTCCGAGAAACAACAAACCCCCGATGCAGAACTCTCGCCCCGGTTATCAGAACCGGAGTGGAGGAAACTCCAAGCCGGGAGGCTACCACAACAACAACAACAACTACTACAACCGCGCTCCGCCCCGAGCCCCTAACAACACCAACACCAACACCAACCCCAGAACTGGAAGCAATGCCATTCCTGTTGCGAACAAGCAAGACAAGAGCACTATCACTTGTTACGAGTGTGGTGTAGTGGGACACTACTCCAACGAGTGTCCCAAGCGTCTTGCCAAGCTCGCCGGCAACACCGCTGCACCTGCTCAGCAGCAACGCCGTGTCTCCACCGGCAAGAAGTTCGCCCCCAACAACCCCAACAACCGCAACGGCCGCCTCTATCACATGAACGCCGAAGAAGCCCAGGAAGCACCAGATGTGGTGCTGGGTATGTTTTCTGTCAACCACACCCCTGCTAGAGTGTTGTTTGATTCTGGAGCATCTCATTCCTTTGTCACCGAAGATTTTGCATCAACAAGTAAAATTCAACCCCTCAGTTTGAAGCATGTTATGATAGTTCAAATCCCCGGATCAACCACCAAAGCCAGAAAATTTTGCAAAAATGTGCCTATCAAAATCCATGATGTAGATTTCTTTGCAAATCTAATCATTCTTGGAACCAAAGGTTTGGAAGTTGTCCTAGGAATGGACTGGATGTCCAAGCACAATGGATTGATAGACTGCGCCAAGAAAGCCATAACCATGACTAGCAGCACCGGTATCGTAGTTGAGCACGTCTCTGAAAAACTACCCAGGAAATTTACCTGCAACCAAAGTGTATCCAAGCCAACTCTGGATCAAATCAGGGTCGTTTGTCGCTACCCTGATGTGTTTCCAGATGATCTACCCGGTATGCCCCCGGATAGGGATATCGAGTTTATCATCGAGTTAATCCCCGGAACTGGACCCATCGCCCAGAGAGCCTACAGCATGAACGCAACCGAGCTTGTGGAGCTGAAGAAGCAAATAGATGACATGTTAGCCAAAGGTTTGATTAGACCAAGTGCATCCCCCTGGAGATCCCCCGTCTTGTTTGTCGACAAGAAGGATGGTGCAAATCGTTTATGCACGGACTATCGTAAGCTTAACGATGTCACCATCAAAAACAAATACCCCTTACCCAAGATAGAAGACTTGTTTGACCAACTCACCGGATCCCGAGTTTTCTCCAAGATTGATCTTAGAACTGGATACCACCAACTGAAGATCCGAGCCACTGACATTCCAAAAACTGCCTTTACCACCAGATATGGGTTGTATGAGTACAACGTCATGTCGTTTGGACTAACCAATGCCCCCGCTTATTTCATGAACCTCATGAATAAGATCTTCATGAACTTTTTGGACAAGTTTGTCGTTGTGTTCATCGACGACATCCTCGTCTACTCCAAGTCCGAAGAGGAAAATGAACAGCATTTGGAGATTGTTCTAGAAACCCTTAGACAGCACAAGTTGTATGCCAAGTTTAGCAAGTGTGAGTTTTGGCTGGAAGAAGTTGGATTCCTCAGACACATCTTGTCTGCAGGAGGAATTGCCGTAGATCCCGCCAAAATCAAAACTGTTATGGAATGGAAAGCCCCAACCACACAAACCGAGGTCCGCGCTTTTCTTGGATTAGCCGGATACTACCGCAGATTTGTAGAAGGTTTTTCGAGCATCGCTCGACCAATGACCCAACTGCTGAAAAAGGACAGAAAGTTTGAGTGGACCGACAAATGTGAAGAGAGCTTTCAACAGCTCAAGAGTAGACTGACAACAGCCCCCATCCTGATCATGCCAGATATCGCAAAGCCCTTTGACGTATATTGCGACGCCTCCAAGACTGGACTTGGATGCGTGCTCATGCAAGAAGGCAAGGTTGTATCCTACCTTTCAAGACAACTCAAGCAACATGAACAGAATTACCCAACCCATGACCTCGAGCTTGCAGCCGTGGTCTTAGCCCTGAAAGTTTGGCATCATTACCTCATGGGTAATCGATGCGAGATCTACTCCGACCACAAAAGCCTCAAATATATTTTCACCCAGAAAGAGTTGAACATGAGACAACGCCGATGGATTGAATTGATCAAGGATTACGACATGGAGATTCACTACCACCCCGGCAAGGCCAATGTGGTAGCGGATGCTTTGAGTCGATCGGCCGTGCCGCTTGAACTCCATGCTCGCAACCGAACAGCCCAGTTTGCACCAAGAGTTTGAACAGTTCAGACTTGAACTTGTTAGTGAAGGATTCCTAGCCAGCATAGAACTGCAACCCACCTTGGTTGGTCAGATCAAGGAAGCCCAGAAGGACAACGCTAGCATTGACGGAATCAAGAAACAGATAGCCGAAGGAAAGGCCCCGGATTCACTGTAGACGAAGCCGGAGTGCTTTGGTACAAAGAACGTCTCTGCGTACCATCGGACTCTGACTTGAAACAAGTCATTCTGCAAGAAGCCCATGACACCCTTTATTCAATCCACCCTGGAGGTACCAAGATGTACCAGGACCTGAAAGAACAATTTTGGTGGCACGGAATGAAGAGAGAGATCGGTAGCTATATCGCTAAGTGTGACATCTGTCAGAGAGTCAAGGCAGAACACCAAAGACCCGCCGGACTGTTGCAACCCCTTCAGATTCCGGAATGGAAATGGGACTCCGTAGGAATGGACTTTATCACCGGACTGCCCAAATCCAGCAAAGGCAATGATTCCATATGGGTAGTGGTCGATAGATTGACCAAAGTCGCCCATTTCATCGCCGTCAAAACCACCTATCAAGGCCCCAAGTTAGCTGAACTTTACATCTCCAGAATAGTCGCTCTGCACGGAACCCCCAAATCGATAGTGTCGAGTAGAGGATCACAGTTCACCTCAAGGTTCTGGCAGAAAGTGCATGAAGGACTAGGCACTCGCCTAAATTTCAGCACCGCCTATCACCCTCAGACCGACGGACAGACTGAGAGAGTAAACCAGATACTGGAAGACATGCTTAGGGCATGCGTACTGGAATATGGATCCAAGTGGGAAGACTGCCTACCTTACGCAGAATTCTCTTACAACAATAGTTACCAAGCAAGCCTACAGATGGCCCCCTTTGAAGCCTTGTACGGAAGGAAGTGCCGTACCCCCCTGAACTGGTCAGAAGTCGGAGAAAGCCAAGTTTTCGGCCCTGATGTTCTTCGTGAAGCCGAAGAGAAAGTCCACAAGATCCGCGAGTACCTCAAGACTGCGCAATCCAGACAGAAGAGCTACGCCGACAAGAGACGTCGGGAGATGACCTTTGAGATCGGAGACTTCGTATATCTCAAGGTATCCCCCTTGAAAGGGATGCAAAGGTTCCAGTTGAAAGGAAAGCTTGCACCTCGCTATGTTGGACCTTTCCAAGTCCTTAGCCGCCGAGGTGAAGTATCTTATCAACTAGAGTTGCCTGAAGAAATGTCGGCTGTGCACGACGTTTTTCACATCTCACTTCTCCGGAAATGCCTTGAAGTCCTGGAGAAGACTGAAGTGTTCAAGAACATCGATCACCGATCGGTGGATATCAACAAGGACCTGACTTACCGCGAAGTGCCGATTCGCATCCTGGAAGAAGCTTACCAAACCACCCGCACCCGAAGCATCAAGTTTCTGAAGATCCAATGGAGCAATCATACCGAGGATGAAGCCACCTGGGAACGCGAAGACTTCATGAAGAAGGAGTACCCAGATCTCTTTAGTACCTAACTTTCTTTTCGATCTCGGGACGAGATCTTTTGTAAGGGGGAAGGGTTTGTAACACCCCAAATTTCAATAAAAAGAAAGTTAGAGAATTCCAGAAAACAAAATTTCAAACCAACAAAAACTTTTCTTTTTGCATATAGTACCATGCATGGGACTTGTGCATTTGAGTGATATGCCATGATGATTGTTATTACTTGTATTTAATATGCTCTAAAACCCTAGTGTGATCATATGAAGATCACCAACCAAATAAAACAAAGAGAAAGAAAATCCAATATTTGGAAAACCCTAAAAACCCTCACATATGCTCTATGGCATTTTTATAAATCTTGACCCTAGACCTATTTGGTCTTCACCATTAGTTGGATAATGTTACTAAACACTTATTACAACTTTTGGAATCAAGGTTCCACAATTCAAATGAAATTCAAAGACATTTCCCACTCACATATGATAATGGTCAATTTTGACAATTTTAGTCTGATCACCACTTTGAGCCTCTGCAATTCAATTTTCCCAAACCAATTCTTGCTAACTCTTTGCACCATTTCAAAGTCAACATCAAGGTGAACAACTTTGATGAAGATCACCCTGCCAAATTCATCCTTGATCAATAGCTATGCTCATCCAAAGTTGCAACAATTTAACAAGTGCAACAATCTCCACTTAGCCGTTTTGGCCAACCTTTGAATTCTAATTTTTCCACCACCACCTTAATTCACCTCTGGTCATTTACAACTAATACCAACACTCACATTTCCAAAAACATTCACCTTTTGAATTATTTCAAATTTGGACTTTCTTCACATTTTCCAATTATGGCACTATTTGCAACTATTGCAAATAGTGATCTACCTCAACCCCATCTACCCTAGCCTGCCCCAATTGGTTCCCTGGTTCCCTCTAACCATGAATGGAGCATAGTAATGCTAAGGGAGAGAGAGAGCAAGCTAGGGCATGGCCATGCCGGCCATGTCCCCGAGCTCGTCGAGCTCCCTCTCCTCTCCTTGCTTCTTTGCCCTGCCCACCTTGCCATAGCACGCCACCTCGCTCCTCTACGTCACCTAGCACCGGCCGTTGTCGAGGAGGAGCACCGCACTGGCCAGACAAGCACGCGTCCATGGCGGCCGGCATGCCGCTCGCGTCGCACGAGAGCGCGCCACGGGCACCCACTGGCCACGCGCCGCGCAACCACCTCGCACTCGCCCTGGCCCCGCTGACTAGCCGTTGAGCATCACCACGCCACCACGACACCGCCAGACATGGCCACGACAAGACCCTGGACCGCCGCCGCCGTAGACGGAGAAGAAGATCCCGCCACCGCCGCGGCCGTCGTGGAAGGAATGCGACCAGACCAGACGTCCCCCGACCAAGCCAGCACCACCTCTAGCTTCGCCTGGACGAGGAGAACCCGACAGCGCCCTCGCCTAGCTCGACCTGCCGCCGGAGAAGCCGCGCCATGGTCGACCTTGCCACTGCCCCGCCACCCTCTCTCAATCCTATAAATAGGAGGTTCCCTGGACCAAACCAAGCACACCAGCTCACTCCCCACCTCTCACTGCTTCGCCACCACCACTCCACTCACTCGATCGTCGCCGGAGCTGCTCCAATTTGAAGATCGGAGCCGCCCGTACCCGGAGGTCGCCGCCGTCGATTGGAGCTGTTCCAGGAGGAGCCGCCGGTACCAGGAGCTCCGCCGGCGTCCACAACTTCATCACGCACACTGCCATTCCTCGCTGGAGCACTGGTTAGCCCGCCGACCCCCTACCGCCGCCGTGCCGCATTTCACGATCTCGCCGGAGATGACGATGGCCCTGTGCCGTCCGATCTATTTCTAATCCAACGCACCACACGTCTCCATACCGTTTCGGGTTTAAATACCCGCTGACAGGCGGACCCCACCCTGTCAGGCAGCCCACGCGAGCACAGACGCGTGGTGGGCTGGCCGTGGGCCTGTTTAAATCATTTGGCCCAACTAGCTTTTCCCGCCGGCCTGTTTAATTCAAATCTAGTTTAATTAATTCAGATGAAATTTGAATACTGCCTCCACTTTGAAATTCAACCATGTCAAATTGGCTAAACCAAATTTAGTGAATTTTATATTGTTAGAAAGCCACTGAAATTCTCTACAACATGCCACTGGCCTCATGGTCAAATTCTTTGTAGAATTAATGTGAAAAAAATAACAAGGCAGGGACTATTCCCTATTCAAATAATTCTTAAAAATCAACCAAAATAGATATTAAGTTAATTCCAACTCTAATAGCTCACAATTGACTTACACTAATTGTTTATGCAATAAAATGGTGTGGTCACTTTGCATGATCATGCCATGGTTTAATGAATGCATATTTTGACTAGTTTAACTAGTTGATATTGTCCAAAACTATTAAAGTAAATTGTGTGAAGTCTTACACTTCATTTAAACTTATCTCACATGGATTCATGGGATGTTTGGACCCCTGGTTCCAAACTCTCTTATATGGATTACTTGAGATTTAAATTAAATGTAGTGGTATTTAAATGGTATGAGGTGATCCACCTCATTTAAATCTTTTTCCCAAATGATGATGATGAACATTTGACTTAGGTCAATATGAGTTCATCCATGATTGTTGGAGAAATTAAATCTTAAGAAGATTTCAATGAGAGGAAATTATTTCTCAAGAACCCTATGGAAACTATCATTTACATATGAAATACAAAGAAGTGAATTCTATTTAAACCCCACCACCCATGCACCCTAGTTTATTTATTTTGTGTGCATAGAGTAGTATGTGTGTTTATTTGTGATGTGTGGAATAGCCATTGAATTAGTGAGTAATTATACTCGTATTCAAATTTAGACGGTAGCACCGGAGAGTACGCCGAAGAAGAAGGTTGCTACCAGGAGGAAGAGGAGGAACAGTTTGAGAACTACCAAGGCAAGCTAAATTACTATGCAAGCTACTACCAATGCGAGTTATTATTCTTGCAAAGTGCAAAGCCCCTTGGGGCAAGGCACCATGTTCTTACCTTTTCTTATATGAACCCATCCCAAGTTTTTACTTTACAAGTTTTTACTTGTTTTCTAAATGAGTTACTTTTATAGTTAACTTTGGTCAAAGTACAAGTTGAGTCCTAGAGTAGTGAGTTGGTCTTCCCAAAGCAAAGCAAGATAGCACCCCTCATGAATTAGAGCTAGTGCTAATGAATTAAAACTTGACTACTCTAGATGGGAACCATGTGATTTTGAAAGGATTTTTAAACCTTGGAATGAAGATGCATTCCATTGAATGATTTTTGAAGGTGAATATGACCAAGAGAAGATGGTGATTTTTGATAAAACATGATGTTGGTTTGAATGCGATACCTTTCCAATTATCAAGTACCCCCACAATACCTGATTATGGGTAGGGCTTAACTGGAAGTTTATGCGTCTTAGTATGGGTTCCCTCTAAACAAGCGTCATTGGGGTTATGCCGAAAGCTGCCTCTACCACAAAAGAAACGATACGATATGATGCGAAATGAGGTGAATGTCCGGCCCAAGCCCTGTGCAGTTCCCAGGCTGACTGTCTGTCTTCACTGGGAGGCCAAGCTCATGGGGAGAGGTGCTCATACTAGGATTCGTAAGTGAAAGGTTATGGTTGATGATCCGCGTCGTGTTACGATGATTCGGGAAATCCCGACGGATGAAATCAAATGTTGTGGCACAAGTGTGCAACCTCTGCAGAGTGTAAACCTATTCGAATAGCCGCGTCCACGGTTACGGACGGTTGGAAAGGCCATACAGTTTCCGATGTCATATCTTTGAAAATGATGTTGAAAGGTGAAGGTGAAATGACTTGTGGTGGATTGAATTGAAATCACCACTTGAATGGTGGGAATGACACTAATGTTCCCACTTGAGTTAGTTAGCACTTGAGTAAGCTTTTCTCAAAACTTTGTGAAATAAAACTAGCTTTATGCAAATAAACTAGAGCTTAGCAAACCATACTAGAATGTCTAGCACTTACCTTAGTATTAGTTTGCGAGTACTCATCGTACTCACGGCTTTGTCCCTGGCTATTCAAACGGCCAGAGTATGAAGACGACCAAGGAGATGACCAGCAGGACGCCTACGACAACTAAGCGCCTTCCGACGTCAAGCGTTGGCCTGTGGACTAGAGAGTCCTTGTATCTTACGCTTCCGCTATGTTGAACTATGAACTTGTGTTTGTTCGTTGATCAATAGATCAACTATTCGTGTAATATGGATCATGTGATTCCAATTTGTAAGACTTATGGTTTGTAATGAATGATGACTGTGATACTTAACTATTATGCCTCGCAACAACAATATTCCTGGGATTGCGATGTATGACATAATAGGCATTCGGACTTAAAAATCCGGGTGTTGACAAGTTGGTATCAGAGCCATTGTTTGACCTTAGAAGACCTTAGTTAGAATGGGCGTTCTGAAAAAATTTAACTTTGAAATCAAATAAAAGAAACTATTTGTGAAAATTTACTACACTCTTGTCTTTGAGACTTTGCCAAAATTTGATGAATCATGTTTTGAATCAACTTAAAATTTTGCCACACTTTGCACTCTCTAACTTACTCATCCAATTCTCTTTCAGATGGAGCCGAATGAACCCCTCAACACCAAGTTTTATCAACTTGGAAATGGAGGAAGCTTGATCTTCGAGCATGACCTCGACTCCCTGTCGGATCACCTTGGCCGCCCACACCCCGAGTTTCACGGGATTCAGGTGGACGACCAGCCGGGAGGGGAACTGCAGTGGATTATCACCGCTGACCTGAGGGGCAAGCTGGAGCCTCCCACCTTGGAGAGGATCCTTTTCTCGTTCAGGGAAAGCAACTGGCTCGACGGGCTTGCACGTGCTCTTCAGGAAGCACTTGCTCGTCTGTGCGGACAGAATGCGGAAGCACTTCGTGAGGAACGCTTTGCGCATCTCGCGAGGCGTAACTCTGACGGAAGACCCATGGATGTGCCACTGCACCCCCAGTTGAGGCACCATGTGGATCACTTGGACTTCATGCTCTACCAGACTCAGAGGGACCTCGACGCCTCTCGCGCTTACGCGAACCAGACCCATGCTCACATCACCGAGCAGGGTGAGGCGATCAAGCTACTCAACAACGACCGCAGGAGCCTTCGCCAGCAGCGTGCCAAGAAGGACGCTACGATTCGCCGCCTTCGCGCCCGGATCGCGTCACTTGAGGCCACTGTCAAGGCCCAGGAGGATCAGATTCGTCAGCTGGAGGATGACGATGGAGGCATCGACATTCAGGGAGGAGACGCCTTTCTGAGTGATGACGACGACTTTGAGGAGGACGAGAACACCGAGGAGGAGGACTACGAGTTCCTGGAGGCAGGACCTGACGACTACGTCCTGATCGATATCGATGATGAGGAGTAGTTGCACTAGTTCACTTATAGTAGGTGTGAGTTGTATCCCGTCCTTTGTATCGTAGCATGAGAATGGTTCCTAAAACCATTGGAGTATGTGTGTAGTTTGTACTATGTGTTGCATGAATGAATGAATGTTATGTTTGTCATGAAAAGATTACAAGTTTTCCAATGTCTTTCAAACTTAACCAAAATGAACCATAGAATGTTCCCTCTTATCTCATAATCTTCTACATCTTCAGATGGCCCCTCCGAATCGCACCAACGACGTGATGCTGCAACTTCTGCAAACCCTGCTTGCCGATCGGGAAACTGAAAGAGCCGAGCGCCAAGCCAACCTCACCGCCTTGCAGAACATCGCCAACCAAGGCCATGGAAATCATGACCACCCCGGATCCAAGCTCAAGAACTTCCAAAACACCAACCCTCCGGTGTTTAGCAAGACCGAGGAGCCCCTCGACGCCGACGATTGGCTCCAGACTATGGAGAACAATCTGGAAGTAGCTGGAGTGGAAGCCAACGAGAAGGTGTTGTTCGCCACTCACTATCTCGCTGGACCAGCTCGCGCTTGGTGGACAAGCACCCGTGCCATGAACGGAGGTCAATTCATGACTTGGGAGGATTTCAAACTCAAGTTCAGCAAGTACCATGTACCCCCGGGTCTTATCAAGAAGATGAGGGATGAATTCCGTGAGCTGAAACAAGGTCGCATGACGGTGGTTGAATACCGCGACAAGTTTCTCACCTTGTCAAGGTATGCCCCTGATGAGACCGACACCGTTGAGAAGAGGAAGGAGAGATTCCTGAACGGACTGCATGATGAGATGCAGACTGTCCTCGTCAACATTCCCTTCGCCGACCTCGAAGCCCTTGTTGACTCCGCCATCCAGATGGAGGGCAAGTTAAACCAAGCCAATGAGAACCGCAAGCGCCGCATGGCAAGTCAGAGTGGATCAAGCCACCCCCAAAAGTTTCGCCCTAGCTCAAGCGGAGGTTTCCCTCCGAGAAACAACAAACCCCCGATGCAGAACTCTCGCCCCGATTATCAGAACCGGAGTGGAGGAAACTCCAAGCCGGGAGGCTACCACAACAACAACAACAACTACTACAACCGCGCTCCGCCCCGAGCCCCTAACAACACCAACACCAACACCAACCCCAGAACTGGAAGCAATGCCATTCCTGTTGCGAACAAGCAAGACAAGAGCACTATCACTTGTTACGAGTGTGGTGTAGTGGGACACTACTCCAACGAGTGTCCCAAGCGTCTTGCCAAGCTCGCCGGCAACACCGCTGCACCTGCTCAGCAGCAACGCCGTGTCTCCACCGGCAAGAAGTTCGCCCCCAACAACCCCAACAACCGCAACGGCCGCCTCTATCACATGAACGCCGAAGAAGCCCAGGAAGCACCAGATGTGGTGCTGGGTATGTTTTCTGTCAACCACACCCCTGCTAGAGTGTTGTTTGATTCTGAAGCATCTCATTCCTTTGTCACCGAAGATTTTGCATCAACAAGTAAAATTCAACCCCTCAGTTTGAAGCATGTTACTTGATTTACTTGATTTACACTTTCTGCGCCTAGCTGAAAGGCGTTAAAGAAAAGCGCTTATGGGAGACAACCCATTATTTTATTTTCTGCAATTTTTGTTTTATATTTGAGTCAAGGTGCTTGTTACTACTGTAGCAATACCTTTGTATATTTACTTTATTGCATTATTGTGCCAAGTAAAGTCTTTGATAGAAGGTTGATACTAGATTTGGATTTCTGCGCAAAAACAGATTTTTAGCTGTCACGAATTTGAGCTGTTCTCTATGTAGGAGAATATACAAATTCTGTAAAAATTCATGAATAATCCTCAGATATGCGCGCAACTTTCATTCAATTTGAGCTTCTTCATCTGAGCATGTTAAGTGCCTCGAAAAAATTCATCTTTACGGGCTGTTCTGTTTTGATAGATTCTGCCTTTTATTTCACATTGCCTCCTTTACTGTGTTTGGGTGGATTTCTTTGATCCATTAAATATTAGTAGCCTTGGGTAATGTCCAGAAGTGTTGGGAATGATTGTGTCCTCGCTGAACATGTGAATTTTTGATTATGCACTAACCCTCTAATGAGATTGTTTTGAGTTTGGTGTGAAGGAAGTTTTCAAGGATCAAGAGAGGAAGATGATATAATATGATCAAGAAGATTGAAAAGTATAAGCTTGGGGATGCCCCCGTGGTTCATCCCTGCATATTTCGAGAAGACTCAAGCATCTAAGCTTGGGGATGCCCAAGGCATCCCCTTCTTCATCAACCACTTATCAGGTCACCTCTAGTGAAACTATATTTTTATTCCGTCACATCTTATGTGCTTTACTTGAAGCGTCTGTGTGCTTTTATTTTTGTTTATGTTTGAATAAATTCGGATCCTAGCATTCCTTGTGTGGCACACTCCGTTTTTTTCATATTGAACACTGGTGTTCTTAGTTTTACTTTTAATATTCATGGCGAAAGTTGAAAGCCGCTTCATTTATTGCTATTTGGTTGGAAACAGAAAATGCTTCATGTGGTAATTGGTATGTTGTCTTGAATAATTTGATACTTGGAAATTGTTTTGAGCTCTCAAGTAGATCATGTTTAAGCTCTTGCATCATGTGGTTTAAACCTATTAGTGGAGAACTACCGTAGAGCTTGTTGAAATTTGGTTTGCATGATTGGTCTCTCTAAAGTCTAGATATTTTCTGGTAAAAGTGTTTGAGCAACAAGGAAGACAGTGTAGAGTCTTATAACGCTTGCAATATGTTCTTATGTAAGTTTTGCTGTACCGGTTCATACTTGTGTTTGCTTCAAACAACCTTGCTAGCCAAAGCCTTGTACTGAGAGGGAATGCTTCTCGTGCATCCAAAACCTTGAGCCAAAACCTATGTCATTTGTGTCCACCATAACTACCTACTATGTGGTATTTTTCTGCCATTCCAAAGTAAATTGCTTGCGTGCTACCTTTAAAAAAATTCATTCCTTGTCTTTGCAATACATAGCTCATGGGAAAGTAGCCTAAAAAAACTATTGTAGTAAAGTATATGTCGCTTATGTATCTTAGTTCTTATAAGTTGCTTGTCGAGCGGTAACCATGTTATCTGGGGACGCCATCAACCTGTCACACCTTTGTTGAATATCATGTGAGTTGCTATGCATGTTCATCTTATCTGAAGTAAGGGAGATTTGCCATGAGTTAAATGGTTTGAGTATGTATATTGTTAGAGAAGAACTTTGGGCCGCCAACCAAAGCCATGTATCATGGTGGAAGTTTTAGCTTGGACATTAATCCTCAAATCTCTTATGAGAATATTATAAGTTGTTGAATGCTTAAAGCATAAAAGAGGAGTCCATTATCTCTTTTCTATGTTGTCCCGGTATGGATGTCCTCAAGTTGACATCTATCAAAATTGAGAGATCAAATGCGATCTATCTCCTTGGACCTTTGTACAGGTGGCATAGAGGTACCCCTTTGTGACACTTGGTTGAAACATATGTAATGCAATGATAATCCATGGAAATCCGAGCTAATTAGGACAAGGAGCGGGCATTATTAGTATTCGATGCATGAGGCTTGCAACTTATAGGAGGTTTTATGCATAACCCATATGAATTATTACTACCATTGACAAAATTGTTTCCATGTTTTCAAAATAAAAAGCTCTAACACATGAGTAATCCCTGATTCCCTCTGCGAAGGGCATTTCTTTTACTTTATGTTGAGTCAGTTTACCTACTTCTTTCTATCTTAGAAGCAAACACTTGTGTCAATTGTGTGCATTGATTCCTACATACTTACTTATTTGCACTCATCATATTACTTTGTGTTGACAATTATCCATGAGATATGCATGTTGAAAGTTGAAAGCAACTGCTGAAACTTAAATCTTCCTTTGTGTTGCTTCAAAACCTTCTATTAAGAATCTATTGCTTTATGAGTTAACTCTTATGCAAGAATTGTTGATGCTCGTCTTGAAAGGACTATTCATGAAAAGTCTTTGCTATATGATTCAGTTGTTTAGTCATTATCTATTTGTTAACAAACTATAGACCATTTCTTTGAATCACTTCATTCATCTCATATGCTTTACAATAGTATTGATCAAGATTATGATGGTAGCATGTCACTTCAGAAATTATCCTTTTTATCGTTTACCTACTCGAGGGCGAGTAGGAACTAAGCTTGGGGATGCTTGATACGTCTCAAATGTATCTATAATTTCTTATGTTCCATGCTAGTTTTATGACAATACTCACATGTTTTATATACACTTTATATCATTTTTATGCATTTTCTGGTACTAACCTATTAACAAGATGCCGAAGCGCCAGTTCTTGTTTTCTGCTGTTTTTGGTTTCAGAAATCCTACACAGGAAATATTCTCGGAATTGGACGAAACAAAAGCCCATGGTCTTATTTTCCACGGAGTCTTCCAGAACACCGAAGAGGAGACGAAGAGGGGCCACGAGGCGGCCACACCATAGTTGAAGGGATTCGTAGCAAGAACGAAACACAAGCCAAGATCTAATCTAGAAGACGGTAGCAACGAGGGGATCACGAGAATAAACCTTGAAGATTTCTAAAGCCTACGAGATTAGATCTCGTTGTTGCAGAAGATGATCACTTGCCACTTTCAAAAGCTCGTAGAAGATCTTGACGGTGCCACAAACGGGCAGCACCTCCGTACTCGGTCACACGTACGGTGTTGATGAAGACGACGTCCTCCTCCCCGTTCAAGTGGGCAGCGAAAGTAGTAGATCCTCCTTGGAATCCTGGCAGCACGACGGCGTGGTAGCGGTGGTGGTGGAGAACTCCGGCAGGGCTTCGCCTATGCGCTGCGGGAGTAGTATGTGGAGGAGGGGTGCTAGGGTTTGGGGAGAGGGGGCTATGGGCGCCAGCCTCAAGGGGGCAGGGGTGGTGCGGCCAACTCATGGCTTGGAGTGGCTGGCCCCCTCCCTCTCCTCATGTATATATAGGTGGAACACATCTAGGGTTGCCCAAGTCTTCGAATAAGACCCCAATTCAAAAACTGCCATATGGACGAAACCTAGTTGGGTTGGGACTGTCCCCTTTCCCCCCTTGCTTGGCCGGCCAAGGAGGTGGAGTCCACCATGGAATCCACCCTCCCACTTCGTGGGCAAGTTAGGGTTGGTGGAGTCCACTTGGGACTTGATACGTCTCCGACGTATCGATAATTTCTTATGTTCCATGCCACATTATTGATGATATCTACATGTTTTATGCATACTTTATGTCATATTTATGCATTTTCCGGCACTAACCTATAAACGAGATGCCGAAGAGCCAGTTGCTGTTTTCTGCTGTTTTTGGTTTCAGAAATCCTAGTAAGGAAATATTCTCGGAATTGGACGAAATCAACGCCCAGGGGCCTATTTTGCCACGAAGCTTCCAGAAGACCGAAGGGAAGATGAAGTGGGGCCACGGGGCGCCGCCACACTAGGGTGGCACGGCCCAAGGGGGGCCCGCGCGGCCCTAGCGTGTGGGGCCCCCGTGACGCCTCCTGACCTGCCCTTCCGCCTACATATAGTCTTCGTCGCGAAACCACCAATACCGAGAGCCACGATACGGAAGACCTTCCAGAGACGCCGCCGCCAATCCCATCTCGGGGGATTCAGGAGATCGCCTCCGGCACCCTGCCGGAGAGGGGAATCATCTCCTGGAGGACTCTTCACCACCATGGTCGCCTCCAGAGTGATGAGTGAGTAGTTCACCCGTGGACTATGGGTCCATAGCAGTAGCTAGATGGTTGTCTTCTCCTTATGTGATTCATTGTCGGGTCTTGTGAGCTGCCTAACATGATCAAGATCATCTATCTGTAATGCTATATGTTGTGTTTGTTGGGATCCGATGGATAGAG
Organism: Lolium perenne; assembly: GCF_019359855.2. NCBI lineage: Eukaryota > Viridiplantae > Streptophyta > Magnoliopsida > Poales > Poaceae > Lolium > Lolium perenne. The sequence continues at coordinate 135,836,928 of NC_067250.2, forward strand.
AATACTATGTTATGTTGATTATCAATCTATTACCTATGTGTTGTTTATGATCTTGCATGCTCTCCGTTATTAGTAGAGGCTCTGGCCAAGTTTTTACTCTTAACTCCAAAAGGGAGTATTTATGCTCGATAGTGGGTTCATGCCTCCATTAAATCTGGGACAGTGACAGAAAGTTCTAAGGTTGTGGATGTGCTGTTGCCACTAGGGATAAAACATCGATGCTATGTCCGAGGATGTAGTTATTGATTACATTATGCACCATACTTAATGCAATTGTCTGTTGTTTGCAACTTAATACTGGAAGGGGTTCGGATGATAACCTGAAGGTGGACTTTTTAGGCATAGATGCATGCTGGATAGCGGTCTATGTACTTTGTCGTAATGCCCAATTAAATCTCACTATACTCATCATATCATGTATGTGCATTGTCATGCCCTCTCTATTTGTCAATTGCCCAACTGTAATTTGTTCACCCAACATGCTATTTATCTTATGGGAGAGACACCTCTAGTGAACTGTGGACCCCGGTCCATTCTTTTACATCGAATACAATCTACTGCAATACTTGTTCTACTGTTCTCTGCAAACAATCATCATCCACACTATACATCTAATCCTTTGTTACAGCAAGCCGGTGAGATTGACAACCTCAGTGTTTCTTTGGGGCAAAGTACTTTGGTTGTGTTGTGCAGGTTCCACGTTGGCATCGGAATCCTTGGTGTTGCGCCGCACTACATCTCGCCGCCATCAACCTTCAACGTGCTTCTTGACTCCTACTGGTTCGATAAACCTTGGTTTCTTACTGAGGGAAAACTTGCCGCTGTACGCATCACACCTTCCTCTTGGGGTTCCCAACGGACGCGTGTTGTACGCGTATCAAGCTCTTTTTCTGGCGCCGTTGCCGGGGAGATCAAGACACGCTGCAAGGGGAGTCTCCATATCGCAATCTCTTTACTTTGTTTTTGTCTTGCTTTATTTTATTTACTACTTTGTTTGCTGCATTATATCAAAACACAAAAAAATTAGTTGCTAGTTTTACTTTACTTTCTATCTTGTTTGCAATCTCCATATTAAAAACACAAAAAAATTAGTTACTTGCATTTTATTTAGTTACTTGCATTTACTTTATCTAGTTTGCTAAAATGAGTAATCCTGAAGTTGAAGTTCGTGCGTTTAAGCAAAAAGGGGGAGCATGTTTAAAAGATGCTTGGTATAGAATTAGTGATGCCCATAATAGGTGCACTAAGAAACACTCCACCACTATCCTACTGAGGAATTTTTATGTTGGTATCTCTAGCTGGAATAGGTATGTTCTTGATTGTCTCGCGGGAGGTAACTTCCTAGGTACTCGTGCCTTAGAAGCTAGTTGCATTATTGAGAGTTTATTTGGAATACCACCTGTTAATGAAGTTAAAATTGAAACCTCTCTTGAAGATGTCATGAAAAAGTTGGAAACCATAGAGCAAAACCTTCCAAGTATTGATACTACTTTGGGAGCATTACTTGATAGCACTGATAAACTTGATAAATCTCTAGGTGGAATTAATGAGAAAATTGCCATTTTAGAATCTTGTGCTACTCATGATAATCAAACCCAAAGGATTAGTGAACTTGAAGAGGCTATGGGAACATTGGGTTCAACCTTTTCATCTATAAAGTTTAGAGAGAAAGCTTATGTGGGTAAGGAGCAAAAGTTCATGTATGTTTCTAAGGTGCCTAAACCAAAAAGCTATTATAGGCCTAAAATTGATAAAGCTCTTAAAACCACTATAGATAAGGGAGCATCTAAGATACCCAATGGGACAAATTGTGAAAATTATGATGTTGATGCTTCGTCTCTTGATAACACTTGATACGCACTTTCTGCGCCTAGCTGAAAGGCGTTAAAGAAAAGCGCTTATGGGAGACAACCCATGTTTTTACTACAGTACTTTTATTTTATATTTGAGTCTTGGAAGTTGTTACTACTGTAGCAACCTCTCCTTATCTTAGTTTTGTGCATTGTTGTGCCAAGTAAAGTCGTTGATAGTAAGGTTCATACTAGATTTGGATTACTGCGCAGAAACAGATTTCTTTTCTTTCACGAATCTGGGCCTAATTCTCTGTAGGTAACTCAGAAAATTATGCCAATTTACGTGAGTGATCCTCAGATATGTACGCAACTTTCATTCAATTTGAGAATTTTCATTTGAGCAAGTCTGGTGCCTCTTAGAAATTCGTCTTTACGTACTGTTCTGTTTTGACAGATTCTGCCTTTTATTTTGCATTGCCTGTTTTGCTATGCTTGATGGATTTTTCGATTCCATTGACTTTCAGTAGCTTTGTGCAATGTCCAGAAGTGTTAAGAATGATTGTGTCACCTCTGAACATGTAAGTTTTGATTGTGCACTTGTTGGAGATATGCCCAGGAGGCAATAATAAAAGGTTATTATAATATATCTTTAAGTTTATGATAATGTTTATATACCATGCTATAATTGTATTAACCGAAACATTGATACATGTGTGTTATGTGAACAACAAGGAGTCCCTAGTAAGCCTCTTGTATAACTAGCTTGTTGATTAATAGATGATCATCGTTTCGTGATCATGAACATTGGATGTTATTAATAACAAGGTTATGTCATTGTTGAATAATGTAATGGACACACCCAATTAAGCGTAGCATAAGATCACGTCATTAAGTTATTTGCTATAAGCTTTCGATACATAGTTACCTAGTCCTTATGACCATGAGATCATATAAATCACTTATACCGGAAAGGTACTTTGATTACATCAAACGCCACTGCGTAAATGGGTGGTTATAAAGGTGGGATTAAGTATCCGGAAAGTATGAGTTGAGGCATATGGATCAACAGTGGGATTTGTCTATCCCGATGACGGATAGATATACTCTGGGCCCTCTCGGTGGAATGTCGTCTAATGTCTTGCAAGCATATGAATAAGTTCATAAGAGACCACATACCATGGTACGAGTAAAGAGTACTTGTCAGGAGACGAGGTTGAACAAGGTATAGAGTGATACCGATGATCAAACCTCGGACAAGTAAAATATCGTGTGACAAAGGGAATTGTTATCGTATGTGAATGGTTCATTCGATCACTAAAGTCATCGTTGAATATGTGGGAGCCATTATGGATCTCCAGATCCCGCTATTGGTTATTGGTCGGAGTGAGTTCTCAACCATGTCCGCGTAGTTCACGAACCGTAGGGTGACACACTTAAAGTTGGATGTTAAAATGGTAGAACTTGAATATGGAATGGAGTTCGAATATTTGTTCAGAGTCCCGGATGAGATCCCAGACATCACGAGGAGTTCCGGAATGGTCCGGAGAATAAGATTCATATATAGGAAGTCATTTTATAAGATTTAAAATGATCCGAAAGGTTCTATGGAAGGTTCTAGAAGGTTCTAGAAAAGTTCGGAAGAAACCACTAAGGAAGGCGGAGTCCCGAAGGGACTCCACCTCCCATGGCCGGCCAACCCTAGGAAGGGGGAGTCCACCTTGGTCTCCACCAAGGGGGCCGGCCACCCCCCCACATGGAAGGGGGGAATCCCACCCCAAGTGGGATTCCCACCTTGGGTAGGTTTCCCTATCACATGGAAGGTTTTGGGTTCGGGTCTTATTCGAAGACTTGTAGTCCAACACTTGGGGCTTCCACCTATATAATGAGGGGCCAAAGGGAGGGGGCCGGCCACCCCAAGACCACAAGGTGGCCGCACCCCCTAGTGGCCGGCGCCCCCCTCTCCCAAACCCTAGCGGCCCTCTCTCCTCCACCACATCCCGCACGCTTAGCGAAGCTCCGCCGGGTTTCTCCACCACCACCGACACCACGCCGTCGTGCTGCCGGATTCAAGAGGAGCTACTACTTCCGCTGCCCGCTGGAACGGGGAGGTGGATGTCGTCTTCATCAACAACCGAACGTGTGACCGAGTACGGAGGTGTTGCCCGTTCGTGGCACCGTGATCAAGATCTTCTACGCGCTTTTGCAAGCGGCAAGTGAACGTCTACCGCAGCAACAAGAGCCTCATCTTGTAGGCTTTGGAATCTCTCCAAGGGTGAGACTCGATAATCCCCTCGTTGCTACCGTCTTCTAGATTGCATCTTGGCTTGGATTGCATGTTCGCGGTAGGAAAATTTTTGTTTTCTATGCAATGAATCCCTACAGTGGTATCAGAGCCGTGTCTATGCATAGATGGTTGCACGAGTAGAACACAATGGTTTTGTGGGCGTTGATGCTCTTGTTGACTTTAGTTTGAGTACTTTGCATCTTTGTGGCATAGTGGGATGAAGCGGCCCGGACTAATTTTACATGACCGCGTTCATGAGACTTGTTTCTCGTTCGACATGCAACTTGTATTGCATAAGAGGCTTTGCGGGTGTCTGTCTATCCTACTATAGTGAAGATTCAATTTACTCTTCTATTGACAACATTAGTATCACCGTTGTGGTTCATGTTCGTAGGTAGATTAGATCTCTCTCGAAAACCTAAACCACGTAAAATATGCAAACCAAATTAGAGACGTCTAACTTGTTTTTGCAGGGTTTGGTGATGTGATATGGCCATAATGTGATGATGAATATGTATGAGATGATCATTATTGTATTGTGGCAACCGGCAGGAGCCTTATGGTTGTCTTTAAATTTCATGTTGAGTAGTATTTCAAAGTAGTTGTAATAGTTGCTACATGAGGTGAACAACCATGAAGACGGCGCCATGGACCTTGACGCTACACCGACGATGATGGAGATCATGCCCGTTGATGATGGAGATCATGTCCGTGCTTTGGAGATGAAGATCAAAGGCGCAAAGACAAAAGGGCCATATCATATCACATATGAATTGCATGTGATGTTAATCCTTTATGCATCTTATTTTGCTTAGAATGCGACGGTAGCATTATAATATGATCCCTCACATTAATATCAAGATAATAAAGTGTTCTCCCCTCGTATGCACCGTTGCCAAAGTTCGTCGTTTCAAAGCATCTCGTGATGATCGGATGTGATAGATTCAACGTTCATTTACAATGGGTGTAAGCCATGTTGCACACACGGAATACTTGGGTTTGCTTGACGAGCCTAGCATGTACAGACATGGCCTCGGGACAACGGAAACCGAAAGGTTGAACACGAGTCATATGGATGATATGATCAACATGTTGATGTTCACCATTGAAGCTACATCATCTCACGTGATGATCGGTTTTGGTGTAGTGGATTTGGATCGTGTACCACTTAACAACTATGAGGGATGTTGTATTAAGTGGGAGTTTATTAGTAATTAGATTAAAACATGAACTAATTATCATAAACATAGTCTGAGTAGTATTTTGAATTAATTTTGTAGTATTGGCATCCGTTTTTTTACCATGCGCTAGTCTTGTAATTGAGATAGAAATACTGTTAAAATCTGACAAGAAACTTTACGGATTGGTATCGTATTGTTAAAGAATCAAGAATTTATTAAGTCCTATTGCAAACTTTTAGTAAACCTCACATTGTTGATTCGAAGAGCTATGGTTTCAATTAGTACCTAAAGTTATCTTGTCTCCGTGAAACTTGAAGTTCAAATCTGTTTGAAAAATAAGGAGCTGAAAATTTAGTTTTCAGAAATAATCAAGGTATGAGATATATGTGATATCTAAGACCTTATTGCAAGATGATAGAATATAATTTGGTGAGATTACATAAACTCATAAGTTTTATGGGAATGTATGAAGGTTGAAGACGCCAGGCGTCCCAATCCTCCAACTATTGGGGCACTAACAATATTCGCATATCCATAAAGTTATCATCCTTAGTATGCACCGTTGCTAAGACTCGTCGTATCGAAGCATCACGTGATGATCGGGTGTTATAGATTCTACGTGTGCATACAACGGGTGCAAGCCAGATTTGCACATGCGAATACCAAGGTTAAAACTTAATGAGCCTAGCATGTACAGACATGGTCTCAGAAAGTCATCATGATACAATGGATAAAATTATGAGTGAAATTGTTCATCATATTACAAAGTTACTAATAGTGAAATCTAAAACACTTGTCATATGATGATCAACTTAAAAGTAAGAACCTCAAGGTTATTGGTATTTGACCAACAAACCTAGAAGTTAATAATGTTGAAGTGTTTTTCTGAATAATGAGGAAAGCTAAAAGAGAAACTACAAAAGATTATTGGCAGAAAGAAAAGACTAGAAAGTCTAGCTCAGGTGTATATAAATGATATACATGTTATGGTTGTATTCCTAGTTAGGTCACACAATAAAATTCTTGGGTATTAGTACCATATTGGTTGGTATGAAGTGTCATACAAAACAACACAATACAAGAATACAATGGCCTAAGTGACTGACAAGGAATATGATAGGAATGCACGTCTGGAACAAAATAAAGTGTTATTATGTTCATCGTTGGCATTCTATCTAGCCCTTAGAATTTATAATAAAGAACTTAATAATTGTTATTTTGCTCTGGTCAAATGAAAACAATGAGTTGTTCAAATTATGACATTACTCCATGTACGATGGATAAGTTATTATAAATTTTAATGGTGAAACACACACACATAATACTGACGCTAAAATGCCATAAGGCAAATGATTTGAATTCCACTTATTTGTGGAACCGCCATTTAGGTCATGTTAGAAAGGAACGCATGAAGGAACTCCATGCAAATGGATTTTTGGAGTCATTTGATTTTTGAATCGTTTGGCGCTTGCAAATCTTTTCTAAAAGAGAGTGACTAAAATACCGTTCATAGGCCTAGAGTTGAACGGGCAACTAACTTAGTGAAAACATACATGATGATGTATGTGGTTCACTGAACATAGTTGTGTGCGGGAGATTCTTCTACTTCATGAAAACTTCAAACAATGAATTGAGTATATATATGTGGATATATTCGATAAGGAAGAAGTTCGAAACATTTGAATGGATTCAAATAAATTTCAGCATGAAGTGGAAATCATCGTAATAGAAAAGTCAAATATCTATGATTGTATCATTGGGAAAATATTTGAATTACGAGTTTTAGCAAACATCTAAGAGAGTTATGAAATTGTTCTACAACTCACGTTTCTTGGAGTATCATAGTGATGATAAAGTATCCAAAAGACGTATCCAAACCTTGTTGGATTAATGATGAGATAAAATATTGATGCCATTTTATTTTTGTGGATTATGCTTTAGAGACTACCGCTTTTACACTAAATAAGAGCATCATCATGATCCGTAGAAATGACACCATACGAGTTATGGCATGGGTATAAACCCTAATAGTCCTTTCTTTAAATTTTGGTTTAAAAATTTACAACCGAAATCGGATAAATGTCTTTGTTGGTTATCCCAAAGAATTGATTGGGAATTCTTTCCACTATAAAGTAAAAGACAAAAGTGTTTGTTAATGTTACTTGCTTATTTCCAAGAAATTGTTTTCTAGCGAAGTATTTGAGTGGGAGGACAATAGAACTTGATAAGGTTTATGAACCTGAGCATAATGATCAGAGTAGCGCAGCATCGGAATTGGTTCCGGAAGCGGCCATGACGATCATGGCTCCCATGACTACAAATTGTTTTAGCCATGGAGATCGAAGTACATATTGAACATTGTAGGTATGGTTTACTTTGTGATCAAATAAATGATTTGTGGACAAAGGATTGATTTTGAACAATGATAAACCAACTACAAACAAAGAAGTTATTATGGGCCCTGACTCCGTTAAAATGGCTATACGCCATGAAATCCAAGATAGATAAATACTTTTTGAAAGTAGATAGATCTATAAAACTGATGGACTTGGATGAAATATCCTTGAAGAAGCTCGACTTGTCGAAAAGTTGTTTACGACAAAGTTCAAAGAGTTGACTACGATAAGATTAGATCTTTCGTAGCAATACTTATAGTCTATGTGGATTATTCTAGTAATCACTACATATTTCTTTTATGAGATATGCTAGTAGGATGGCAAAATACATTACTTATCATACGTGTGTATTAAAGGTGTATACAAGATACAACCAATTGTTTTGCTAGTCCGTGGAATACTAGATAGGTATACAAACTTCAATTGGATGAAGTGAGTATCACGGAGTTGGAATCTTCACCAGATGAAATAGTCAAAGAATTTTTGATTTCATCAGAAACGATGAAGAGGATTGCATTTGCAAGAAATTAAGTCGGAGCGCTGAGACATATTTATAATACTTTATGTAGATGACATATAGTTGGTTATAAATGATGTAATTATATACTTGATTAAAAAGGGTTTCATTGAGAAATTAACTTCAATGAAAGGATATGGACTGAAACAAATTTAGTGTCAAGATCTATGAAGATAGATTGAAACACATAATAAGTTTAAGTCAAAGTACATAGAATGGATATTGAAGTAGTTCAATATAGAAATATTAAGAAAATGTTCTTGTCATGTGAAGGTGTAACAAGATTTGAGTGTATCTGACACTCGATGAGTAAAAACACATGAGTGATTTTAGATCATGAATAATATGTACATAATCAGATATCTTGTGCTCTAAAAAGTTAGGAGCATATACCAGAATGATTCATGTGATGATCATTGAAAAACAGTAAGAATATTCTTGAGTACTTAATAAAAACCAAGAATATATGTATAGTTTTTGTATGAAGAAATGACAAACAAATCGCTGCAAAGTGTTGCATCGATATTTGTTTTGTCACATATGAAAATAAAATTTCAATTTCAAATTAGACTAAGTGTTGTTTAAAAGGTAGCACAATGAGCTAGAAGTTGTCTATGCTAGATTTAGAAGAGTTCTAAAATATTGTGACGGATTCTACAAAAGAAGGCAGAGTATGTCATTGTTTTGACAATGGCAAAGGATATTAAGTCAAAAGGTTCTTTGAGAACTTGGTGTAGTTCCGATAGAGTCAGAACTTTGAAGCTATATTGTGTGTGACAATATTAGTGACATATTTCAGACCGCGGAATTAAGGTTCCACCAAAAGACTAAACATATTTAATGCCGACTCATTTGGAAATGAGTGATGCGTTGAGACGCAAATGAATTACAAAATACATACGGTTCTGAGCATGTCAGGTCCGTTGACTAAAACCTCTCCCGTGAGCAAAACATGATAAAGCACCGGAAGGCCAAGGTGTTATATCTCTACAAATGTAAACTAGATTATTGACTCTAGTGCAAGTGGGAGACTGTTGGAGATATGCCCAAGAGGCAATAATAAAAGGTTATTATAATATATCTTTAAGTTTATGATAATGTTTATATACCATGCTATAATTGTATTAACCGAAACATTGATACATGTGTGTTATGTGAACAACAAGGAGTCCCTAGTAAGCCTCTTGTATAACTAGCTTGTTGATTAATAGATGATCATCGTATCGTGATCATGAACATTGGATGTTATTAATAACAAGGTTATGTCATTGTTGAATGATGTAATGGACACACCCAATTAACCGTAGCATAAGATCACGTCATTAAGTTATTTGCTATAAGCTTTCGATACATAGTTACCTAGTCCTTATGACCATGAGATCATATAAATCACTTATACCAGAAAGGTACTTTGATTACATCAAACGCCACTGCATAAATGGGTGGTTATAAAGGTGGGATTAAGTATCCAGAAAGTATGAGTTGAGGCATATGGATCAACAGTGGGATTTGTCCATCCCGATGACGGATAGATATACTCTGGGCCCTCTCGGTGGAATGTCGTCTAATGTCTTGCAAGCATATGAATAAGTTCATAAGAGACCACATACCACGGTACGAGTAAAGAGTACTTGTCAGGAGACGAGGTTGAACAAGGTATAGAGTGATACCGATGATCAAACCTCGGACAAGTAAAATATCGTGTGACAAAGGGAATTGGTATCGTATGTGAATGGTTCATTCGATCACTAAAGTCATCGTTGAATATGTGGGAGCCATTATGGATCTCCAGATCCCGCTATTGGTTATTGGTCGGAGTGAGTTCTCAACCATGTCCGCATAGTTCACGAACCGTAGGGTGACACACTTAAAGTTGGATGTTGAAATGGTAGAACTTGAATATGGAATGGAGTTCGAATATTTGTTCGGAGTCCCGGATGAGATCCCGGACATCACGAGGAGTTCTGGAATGGTCCGGAGAATAAGATTCATATATAGGAAGTCATTTTATAAGATTTAAAATGATCCGGAAGGTTCTATGGAAGGTTCTAGAAGGTTCTAGAAAAGTCCGGAAGAAACCACTAAGGAAGGCGGAGTCCCGGAGGGACTCCACCTCCCATGGCCGGCCAACCCTAGGAAGGGGGAGTCCACCTTGGTCTCCACCAAGGGGGCCGGCCACCCCCCCACATGGAAGGGGGGAATCCCACCCCAAGTGGGATTCCCACCTTGGGTAGGTTTCCCTATCACATGGAAGGTTTTGGGTTCGGGTCTTATTCGAAGACTTGTAGTCCAACACTTGGGGCTTCCACCTATATAATGAGGGGCCAAGGGGAGGGGGCCGGCCACCCCAAGACCACAAGGTGGCCGCACCCCCTAGTGGCCGGCGCCCCCCTCTCCCAAACCCTAGCGGCCCTCTCTCCTCCACCACATCCCGCACGCTTAGCGAAGCTCCGCCGGGTTTCTCCACCACCACCGACACCACGCCGTCGTGCTGCCGGATTCAAGAGGAGCTACTACTTCCGCTGCCCGCTGGAACGGGGAGGTGGACGTCGTCTTCATCAACAACCGAACGTGTGACCGAGTACGGAGGTGCTGCCCGTTCGTGGCGCCGTGATCAAGATCTTCTACGCGCTTTTGCAAGCGGCAAGTGAACGTCTACCGCAGCAAAAAGAGCCTCATCTTGTAGGCTTTGGAATCTCTTCAAGGGTGAGACTCGATAATCCCCTCGTTGCTATCGTCTTCTAGATTGCATCTTGGCTTGGATTGCGTGTTCGCGGTAGGAAAATTTTTGTTTTCTATGCAACGAATCCCTACAACACTAACCCTCTAATGAGTTGTTTTGAGTTTGGTGTGGAGGAAGTTTTCAAGGATCAAGAGAGGAGGATGATACAATATGATCAAGGAGAGTGAAAGCTCTAAGCTTGGGGATGCCCCGGTGGTTCACCCCTGCATATATCAAGAAGACTCAAGCGTCTAAGCTTGGGGATGCCCAAGGCATCCCCTTCTTCATCGACAACATTATCAGGTTCCTCTAGTGAAACTACATTTTTATTCCATCACATCTTATGTACTTTGCTTGGAGCGTCGGTTTATTTTTGTTTTTGTTTTGTTTGAATAAAATGGATCCTAGCATTCTTTGTGTGGGAGAGAGACACGCTCCGCTATTGCATATGGACAAATATGTCCTTAGGCTTTACTCATAATATTCATGGCGAAAGTTTCTTCTTCGTTAAATTGTTATATGGTTGGAATCGGGAAATGATACATGTAGTAATTGCTAAAATGTCTTGGATAATGTGATACTTGGCAATTGTTGTGCTCATGTTTAAGCTCTTGCATCATATACTTTGCACCTATTAATGAAGAAATACATAGAGCTTGCTAAAAGGTTGTTTGCGTATTTGGTCTCTCTAAGGTCTAGATAATTTCTAGTATTGAGTTTGAACAACAAGGAAGACGGTGTAGAGTCTTATAATGTTTACAATATGTCTTTTATGTGAGTTTTGCTGCACCGCTTCATCCTTGTGTTTGTTTCAAATAGCCTTGCTAGCCTAAGCCTTGTATCGAGAGGGAATACTTCTCATGCATCCAAAATCCTTGAGCCAACCACTATGCCATTTGTGTCCACCATACCTACCTACTACATGGTATTTCTCCGCCATTCCAAAGTAAATTGCTTGAGTGCTACCTTTAAAATTTCTATCCTATACCTTTACAATATATAGCTCATGGGACAAATAGCCTAAAAACTATTGTGGTATTGAATATGTACTTATGCACTTTATCTCTTATTAAGTTGCTTGTTGAGCGATAACCATGTTCCTGGGGACGCCATCAACTACTCTTTGTTGAATATCATGTGAGTTGCTATGCATGTCCGTCTTCTCTGAAGTAAGGGAGATTTACCACTAGAATGGTTAGAGCATGCATAATGTTAGAGAAGAACATTGGGCCGCTAACTAAAGCCATGATCCATGGTTGAAGTTTCAGTTTTGGACAAATATCCTCAATCTCATATGAGAAAATTAATTGTTGTTGAATGCTTATGCATAAAAGAGGAGTCCATTATCTGTTGTCTATGTTGTCCCGGTATGGATGTCTAAGTTGAGAATAATCAATAGCGAGAAATCCGATGCGAGCTTTCTCCTTAGACCTTTGTACAGGCGGCATAGAGGTACCCCTTTGTGACACTTGGTTAAAACATATGCATTGCAATGATAATCCCGGTAATCCGAGCTAATTAGGACAAGGTGCGGGCACTATTAGTATACTATGCATGAGGCTTGCAACTTGTAAGATATAATTTACATGACACATATGCTTTATTACTACCGTTGACAAAATTGTTTCTTGTTTTCAAAATCAAAGCTCTAGCACAAATATAGCAATCGATGCTTCCCTCTGCGAAGGGCCTTTCTTTTACTTTTATGTTGAGTCAGTTCACCTATCTCTCTCCACCTCAAGAAGCAAACACTTGTGTGAACTGTGCATTGATTCCTACATACTTGCATATTGCACTTGTTATATTACTTTACATTGACAATTATCCATGAGATATACATGTTACAAGTTGAAAGCAACCGCTGAAACTTCATCTTCCTTTGTGTTGCTTCAATACCTTTACTTTGAATTATTGCTTTATGAGTTAACTCTTATGCAAGACTTATTGATGCTTGTCTTGAAGTACTATTCATGAAAAGTCTTTGCTTTATGATTCATTTGTTTACTCATGTCATTTACATTGTTTTGATCGCTGCATTCATTACATGTGCTTACAATAGTATGATCAAGGTTATGATGGCATGTCACTCCAGAAATTATCTTTGTTATCGTTTACCTGCTCGGGACGAGCAGAAACTAAGCTTGGGGATGCTGATACGTCTCTGACGTATCGATAATTTCTTATGTTCCATGCCACATTATTGATGATATCTACATGTTTTATGCATACTTTATGTCATATTTATGCATTTTCCTAACACTAACCTATTAACGAGATGCCGAAGAGCCGATTCTTTGTTTTCTGCTGTTTTTGGTTTCAGAAATCCTAGTAAGGAAATATTCTCGGAATTGGACGAAATCAACGCCCAGGGGCCTATTTTGCCACGAAGCTTCCAGAAGATCGAAGGGAAGACGAAGTGGGGCCACGGGGTGCCGCCACACTAGGGCGGCGCGGCCCAAGTGGGGCCCGCGTGGCCCTAGCGTGTGGGGCCCCCGTGACGCCTCCTGACCTGCCCTTCCGCCTACGTATAGTCTTCGTCGCGAAACCCCCACTACCGAGAGCCACGATACGGAAAACCTTCCAGAGACGCCGCCGCCGCCAATCCAATCTCGGGGGATTCAGGAGATCGCCTCCGGCACCCTGCCGGAGTGGGGAATCATCTCCCGGAGGACTCTTCACCGCCATGGTCGCCTCCGGAGTGATGAGTGAGTAGTTCACCCCTGGACTATGGGTCCATAGCAGTAGCTAGATGGTTGTCTTCTCCTTATGTGCTTCATTGTCGGGTCTTGTGAGCTGCCTAACATGATCAAGATCATCTATCTGTAATGCTATATGTTGTGTTTGTTGGGATCCGATAGATAGAGAATACTATGTTATGTTGATTATCAATCTATTACCTATGTGTTGTTTATGGTCTTGCATGCTCTCCGTTATTAGTAGAGGCTCTGGCCAAGTTTTTACTCTTAACTCCAAGAGGGAGTATTTATGCTCGATAGTGGGTTCATGCCTCCATTAAATCTGGGACAGTGACAGAAAGTTCTAAGGTTGTGGATGTGCTGTTGCCACTAGGGATAAAACATCAATGCTATGTCCGAGGATGTAGTTATTGATTACATTACGCACCATACTTAATGCAATTGTCTGTTGTTTGCAACTTAATACTGGAAGGGGTTCGGATGATAACCTGAAGGTGGACTTTTTATGCATAGATGCATGCTGGATAGCGGTCTATGTACTTTGTCGTAATGCCTAATTAAATCTCACTATACTCATCATATCATGTATGTGCATTGTCATGCCCTCTCTATTTGTCAATTGCCCAACTGTAATTTGTTCACCCAACATTCTATTTATCTTATGGGAGAGACACCTCTAGTGAACTGTGGACCCCGGTCCATTCTTTTACATCGAATACAATCTACTGCAATACTTGTTCTACTGTTCTCTGCAAACAATCATCATCCACACTATACATCTAATCCTTTGTTACAGCAAGCCGGTGAGATTGACAACCTCACTGTTTCGTTGGGGAAAAGTACTTTGGTTGTGTTGTGCAGGTTCCACGTTGGCGCCGGAATCCCTGGTGTTGCGCCGCACTACATCTCGCCGCCATCAACCTTCAACGTGCTTCTTGACTCCTACTGGTTCGATAAACCTTGGTTTCTTACTGAGGGAAAACTTGCCGCTGTACGCATCACACCTTCCTCTTGGGGTTCCTAACGGACGCGTGTTGTACGCGTATCAGGACTCCACCTTCCATAGTGATTTATTCCGGATAATTCTAGAAACCACCTTCCATAAATTCACCGGATCATTTTCCAAACTTGGAAAGTGACTTCCTATATATGAATCTTATTCTCCGGACCATTCCGGACCTCCTAGTGATGTCCTGGATCCTATCCGAGACTCCAAACAAAACTTTGAACTCCATTCCATATTCCATATCTACTTAAACGACATCAAACCTTAAGTGTGTCACCCTACGGTTCGCGAACTATGCAGACATGGTTGACACTTCTCTCTGACCAATAACCAATAGCGGGATCTGGAGATCCATAATGGCTCCAACATATTCAACGATGACTTAGTGATCGAATGAACCATTTACATACGATACCGATTCCCTTTGTCACGTGATATTTTACTTGTCCGAGGTTTGATCATCGGTATCTCTATACCTCGTTCAACCTCGTCTCCTGACAAGTACTCTTTACTCGTACCGTGGTATGTGGTCTCTTATGAACCTTTCATATGCTTGCAAGCTAATTAGACGACATTCCACTAAGAGGGCCCAGAGTATATCTATCCGTCATCGGGATGGACAAATCCCACTGTTGATCCATATGCCCCAACTCATACTTTACGGATACTTAATCCCACCTTTATAACCACCCATTTACGCAATGGCGTTTGATGTAATAAAAGTAACATTTCGGCATAAGTGATTTACATGATCTCATGGTCGAAAGGACTAGGTAACTATGTATCGAAAGCTTATAGCAAATGAACTTAATGACGTGATCTTATGCTACGCTTAACTGGGTGTGTCCATTACATCATTCACATAATGACATAACCTTGTTATTAATAACATCCAATGTTCATGATCATGAAACTATGATCATCTATTAGTCAACAAGCTAGTTATACAAGAGACTTACTAGGGACTCCTTGTTGTTCACATAACACACATGTATCAATGTTTCGGTTAATACAATTATAGCATGGTATGTAAACATTATCATAAACACAAAGATATATTATAATAACCATTTTATTATTGCCCCTTGGGCATATCTCCAAGAGTAGGGGGCGCGGCCCCACCCCTGGCCATGTCGCCATATGGGGTGGGCCCTCGGGCGTCCCCCGACTCTGCCCCTTCGCCTATATAATCCTTCCGTCGCGAAAACCCTAGTACCGAGAGCCACGATACGAGAAAAGTTCCAGAGACGCCGCCGCCGTCAACCCCATGTCGGGGGGTTCTGAAGATCGCCTCCGGCACCCTGCTGGAGAGGGGAATCATCATCGGAGGGCTCTACATCACCATGCCCGCCTCCGGACTGATGCGTGAGTAGTTCATCCTTGGACTATGGGTCCATAGCAGTAGCTAGATGGTTGTCTTCTCCTATTGTGCTAGCATGTTTAGATCTTGTGAGCTGCCTATCATGATCAAGATCATCTATTTGTAATGCTACATGTTGTGTTTGTTGGGATCCGATGAATATGGAATACTATGTCAAGTTGATTATCGATCTATCATATATGTGTTGTTTATGATCTTGCATGCTCTCCGTTGCTAGTAGAGGCTCTGGCCAAGTTGATACTTGTAACTCCAAGAGGGGGTATTTATGCTAGATAGTGGGTTCATGCCTCCATTGAATCTGGGACAGTGACAGAAAGTTCTAAGGTTGTGGATGTGCTGTTGCCACTAGGGATAAAGCATCAATGCTTTGTCTAAGGATATTTGTATTGTTTACATTACGCACAGTACTTAATGCAATTGTATGTTGTTTGCAACTTAATACTGGAAGGGGTGCGGATGCTAACCCGAAGGTGGACTTTTTAGGCATAGATGCATGCTGGATAGCGGTCTATGTTCTTTGTCGTAATGCCCTAAGTAAATCTCATAGTAGTCATCATGATATGTATGTGCATTATTATGCCCTCTCTATTTGTCAATTGCCCAACTGTAATTTGTTCACCCAACATGTTATTTATCTTATTGGAGAGACACCACTAGTGAACTGTGGACCCCGGTCCATTCTTTTACATCTGAAATACAACCTACTGCAATCATTGTTCTCTGTTGTTCTTTGCAAGCAAATATCATTCTCCACACCATACGTTTAATCCTTTGTTTACAGCAAGCCGGTGAGATTGACAACCTCACTGTTAAGTTGGGGCAAAGTATTTTGATTGTGTTGTGCAGGTTCCACGTTGGCGCCGGAATCCCTGGTGTTGCGCCGCACTACACTCCTTCACCAATAACCTTCACGTGACCTTCATCTCCTACTGGTTCGATAACCTTGGTTTCTTACTGAGGGAAAACTTGCTGCTGTACGCATCACACCTTCCTCTTGGGGTTCCCAATGGACGTGTGCTTCACGCGTCATCAAGCTATTTTTCTGGCGCCGTTGCCGGGGAGATCAAGCCACGCTGCAAGGGGAGTCTCTCACACCCAATCTCTTTACTTTGTTTATTATCTTGCTTTATTTTATTTTCTGTCTTGTTTGCTTTCTTTATATCAAAAACACAAAAAAATTAGTTACTTGTTTTACTTTACTTAATTCGGTTTGCTTTACTTATTTTTATTACTATTAAAATGAATACTCCTGAGAACACTAAGTTGTGTGATTTCACTAGCACCAATAATAATGATTTCATATGCACACCTATTGCTCCACCTGCTACTACAGCAGAATTTTATGAAATTAAACCTGCTTTACTAAATCTTGTTATGAGAGAGCAATTTTCTGGTGTTAGTACTGATGATGATGTTGCCCATCTTAATAATTTTGTTGAACTTTGTGAAATGCAAAAGTATAAGGATGTAGATGGGGACATTATAAAACTGAAATTGTTTCCTTTCTCCTTAAGAGGAAGAGCTAAATATTGGTTGCTATCTTTGCCTAAGAATAGTATTGATTCATGGACTAAATGTAAAGATGATTTCATTGTAAGATATTATCCTCCTGCTAAAATTATATCTTTGAGAAGTAGCATTATGAATTTTAAGCAATTGGATAATGAACATGTTGCCCAAGCATGGGAAAGAATGAAATCTTTGGTAAAGAATTGCCCTACCCATACACTAACTACTTGGATGATCATCCAAACCTTTTATGCAAGATTAAATTTTTTTCTTCAAGAAACCTATTGGATTCAGCTGCTGGAGTTACTTTTATGTCCATCACTTTGGGTGCTGCAACAAAGCCTCTTGATGATATGATGATCAACTACTCTGAATGGCACACTGAAAGGACTCTTCAAGGTAAGAAAGTAAATTCTGTTGAAGAAACCTCCTCCTTGAGTGATAAGATAGATGTTATTATGTTTATGCTTGTTAATGGTAGATCTAATGTTGATCCTAATAACGTTCCTTTAGCTTCATTGGTTGCTCAAGAAGAGCATGTTGATGTGAACTTCATTAAAAATAATAATTTCAACAACAATGCTTATAGGAATAATTTTGGTAACAACAACTATAGGCCATATCCTTCTAATAATGGTAATGGTTATGGTAATTCTTACAGCAATAATAGGAGTGTACCCTCTGGTCTTGAAGTCATGCTTAAAGAATTTATTAGTACACAAACTGCTTTCAACAAATCTGTTGAGGAAAAGCTTGGTAAAATTGATGTTCTTGCTTCTAAGGTTGATAGTCTTGCTGCTGATGTTAATCTTTTAAAACTGAAAGTTATGCCTAATGAAACTAAAGATATTAAGTCATTTGCTACAGCAAACGCTATCCAAGTTCGAATTAATGACAATATTAGAATGATGGCTGAATTGCATGCTAGGTGGGAAAGAAAAGAAAAACTTGCTAAAGAGAATAATATAGCTAAAGTTTGGATTATTACCACCACTAGTAATGTTGATGCTTCACATGTTGCTAAACCTCCTACTATCAATGGTAAAATAATTGGTGTTGGCAATGTTTCTACTTCTAATACAAAGCATGCAAAATTGCCTGAAATTGCTAAAACTGTTTGTGATAAAAGTGCTGAAATTTTTCAGAGTATTGGGGACAATGATCCCATTGCTTTAGATCATAATGGTTTTGATTTTGATAATTGTCATATCTCTGAAGTTATTAAGTTCTTCCAAAACCTTGCTAGAAGTCCTAATGCTAGTGCTATAAACTTGGCCTTTACAAAACATATTACAAATGCTCTCATTAAAGCTAGAGAAGAGGAATTAAAACTTGTAGCTTCTATTCCTAGGAAGTTGGAAGATGGTTGGGAGCCCATCATTAAAATGAAGGTCAATGATTTTGATTGTAATGCTTTATGTGATCTTGGTGCAAGTATTTCTGTTATGCCTAACAAACTCTATGATATGCTTGACTTGCCACCTTTGAAATATTGTTATTTGGATGTTAATCTTGCTGATAATTCTATAAAGAAACCTTTGAGGAGGATTGACAATGTTCACATTACGGTTAACAATAACCTTGTCCCCGTTGATTTTTTTTTTTTTTGATATTGAATGCAATGCATCTTGTCCTATTATTTTGGGAAGACCATTTCTTCGAACTGTTGGTGCTATTATTGATATGAAAGAAGGAAATATTAAATATCAATTCTCTCTTAAGAAAGGTATGGAACACTTCCCTAGAAAGAGAATGAAGTTGCCTTTTGATTCTATTATTAGAACAAATTATGATGTTGATGCTTCTTCTCTTGATGTTACTTTATTTACACTTTCTGCGCCTAGCTGGAAGGCGTTAAAGAAAAGCGCTTATGGGAGACAACCCATTATTTTATTTTCTGCAATTTTTGTTTTATATTTGAGTCAAGATGCTTGTTACTACTGTAGCAATACCTTTGTATATTTACTTTATTGTATTATTGTGCCAAGTAAAGTCTTTGATAGAAGGTTGATACTAGATTTGGATTTCTGGGCAGAAACAGATTTTTAGCTGTCACGAATTTGAGCTGTTCTCTCAGTAGGAGAATCTAAAAAATTCTATAAAAATTCATGAGTAATCCTCAGATATGCACTCAACATTCATTCAATTTGAGCTTCTTCATCTGAGCATGTTAAGTGCCTCGAAAAAATTTGTCTTTACGGGCTGTTCTGTTTTGATAGATTCTGCCTTTTATTTCACATTGCCTCCTTTGCTGTGTTTGAGTGGATTTCTTTGCTCCATTAAATTTTAGTAGCCCTGGGTAATGTCCAGAAGTGTTGGGAATGATTGTGTCCTCGCTGAACATGTGAATTTTTGATTATGCACTAACCCTCTAATGAGATTGTTTTGAGTTTGGTGTGAAGGAAGTTTTCAAGGATCAAGAGAGGAGGATGATATAATATGATCAAGAAGATTGAAAAGTCTAAGCTTGGGGATGCCCTCGTAGTTCATCCCTGCATATTTCAAGAAGACTCAAGCATCTAAGCTTGGGGATGCCCAAGGCATCCCCTTCTTCATCAACCACTTATCAGGTCACCTCTAGTGAAACTATATTTTTATTCCGTCACATCTTATGTGCTTTACTTGGAGCGTTTGTGTGCTTTTATTTTTGATTATGTTTGAATAAATTTGGATCCTAGCATTCCTTGTGTGGGAGAGAGACACACTCCGCTTTTTCATATTGAACACTGGTGTTCTTAGTTTTACTTTTAATGTTCATGGGGAAAGTTGAAAGCCGCTTCATTTATTGCTATTTGGTTGGAAACATAAAATGCTTCATGTGGTAATTGGTATGTTGTCTTGAATAATTTGATACTTGACAATTGTTTTGAGCTCTCAAGTAGATCATGTTTAAGCTCTTGCATCATGTGGTTTAAACCTATTAGTGGAGAACTACCGTAGAGCTTGTTGAAATTTTGGTTTGCATGATTGGTCTCTCTAAAGTCTAGATATTTTCTGGTAAAAGTGTTTGAGCAACAAGGAAGACAATGTAGAGTCTTATAATGCTTGCAATATGTTCTTATGTAAGTTTTGCTGTACCGGTTCATACGTGTGTTTGCTTCAAACAACCTTGCTAGCCAAAGCCTTGTACTGAGAGGGAATGCTTCTCGTGCATCCAAAACTTTGAGCCAAAACCTATGCCATTTGTGTCCAGCATAACTACCTACTATGTGGTATTTTTCTGCCATTCCAAAGTAAATTTCTTGCGTGCTACCTTTAAAAAAAATTCATTCCTTGTCTTTTCAATACATAGCTCATGGGAAAGTAGCCTAAAAAAACTATTGTCGTAAAGAATATGTCGCTTATGTATCTTAGTTCTTATAAGTTGATTGTTGAGCGGTAACCATGTTATCTGGGGACGCCATCAACCTGTCAAACCTTTGTTGAATATCATGTGAGTTGCTATGCATGTTCGTCTTGTCTGAAGTAAGGGAGATTTGCCATGAGTTAAATGGTTTGAGTATGCATATTGTTAGAGAAGAACTTTGGGCCGCCAACCAAAGCCATGTATCATGGTGGAAGTTTCAGCTTGGACATTAATCCTCAAATCTCTTATGAGAATATTATCTGTTGTTGAATGCTTAAAGCATAAAAGAGGAGTCCATTATCTGTTTTCTATGTTGTCCCGGTATGGATGTCCTCAAGTTGAGATCTATCAAAATTGAGAGATCAAATGCGATTTACCTCCTTGGAACTTTGCACAGGTGGCATAGAGGTACCTGATACGTCCAAAACGTATCTACTTTCCCGAACACTTTTGCTATTGTTTCGCCTCTAATTTGTGTATTTTGGATACAACTAACACGGACTAATGCTGTTTTCAGCAGAATTGTCCTGGCGTCCTATTTTTGTGCAGAAACTCAACTTTCAGGAAAATCCCCGGAAATAATCGCAATGGGCCTATTTTCACAGAAGATTGACGGAGCCAGAAGACGAGACGGAGGGGGGCCACGAGGCGCCCACCCCACCAGGCTGCGCGGTGGGACCCTGGGCCGCGCCGGCCTATGGTGGCGGCGCCTCGGCCAGCCTCCGACGCTCCCCTTTCGACTACTTAAGCCCTCTGACCTAAAAACGCGAGGGGGTTCGACGAAATTGCCAGAAGACATCCAGAACTCCGCCGCCATCGCGAAACTCCGTCTCGGGACAAGAAACTCCGTTCTGGCACTCCGCCGGGACGGGAAATTGGAGGAGATCATTGCCATCATCACCACCGACGCCTCTCCATCAACCAGCCATGCTTCCCCATCCATGTGTGAGTATATCCCCCGTTGTAGGCTGAAGGGGATGGTAGGGATTGGATGAGATTGGTCATGTAATAGCATAAGATTGTTAGGGCATAGTGCCTAGTATCTGTAGATGGTACTTTTATGATATTGTTGCCACTTGTTATGCTTAATGCTTGTCACTAGGGCCCGAGTGCCATGATCTCAGATCTGAACATGTTATCAATTCATGATGATATTCATTGCTTTATGATCTTACCTGCAAGTTGTATACACATATTGTTGTCCGGAACCCGAGGCCCCAAAGTGACAGAAATTGGGACAACCGGAGGGGAAGGCGGTGATATGAGGATCACATGTGTTCACGGAGTGTTAATGCTTTGCTCCGGTGCTCTATTAAAAGGAGTACCTTAATTACCAGTAGATTCCCTAGAGGCCCGGCTGCCACCGGCTGGTAGGACAAAAGATGTTGTGCAAGTTTCTCATTGCGAGCACGTATGACTATATACGGAACACATGCCTATGGTTTTTTAGTACTTGGATACTATTTTATTACTATCTGCAAATGCCCTACCTTGATTGTTACATGAGTTCTCTCATCCATGCAGCGCCCGTTCATCCATCCATGTGCCTACAGTATTTTAATCCTGCTGTTTACTATAATCACTACTGCTATCTTTGTTACACTACTGCTGATATTTCACAACTTCTACTGCTATAAAACTGTTGCTACTGATAAACTCTTGCGAGCAAGTCTGTTTTCAGGTGCAGCTGAATTGACAACTCCGCTGTTAAGGCTTACAAATATTCTTTGGCTCCCCTTGTGTCGAATCAATAAATTGGGTTTACTTCCCTCGAAGACTGTTGCGATCCCCTATACTTGTGGGTCATCAGTACCCCTTTGTGACACTTGGTTGAAACATATGTAATGCAATGATAATCCATGGAAATCCGAGCTAATTAGGACAAGGAGCGGGTACTATTAGTATTCGATGCATGAGGCTTGCAACTTATAGGAGGTTTTATGCATAACCCATATGAATTATTACTACCGTTGACAAAATTGTTTCCATGTTTTCAAAATAAAAAGCTCTAGCACATGAGTAATCCCTGCTTCCCTTTTGCGAAGGGCCTTTCTTTTACTTTATGTTGAGTCAGTTTACCTACTTCTTTCTATCTTAGAAGCAAACACTTGTGTCAATTGTGTGCATTGATTCCTACATACTTGCTTATTTGCACTCATCATATTACTTTGTGTTGACAATTATCCATGAGATATGCATGTTGAAAGTTGAAAGCAACTGCTGAAACTTAAATCTTCCTTTGTGTTGCTTCAAAACCTTCTATTAAGAATCTATTGCTTTATGAGTTAACTCTTATGCAAGACTTGTTGATGCTCGTCTTGAAAGTACTATTCATGAAAAGTCTTTGCTATATGATTCAGTTGTTTAGTCATTATCTATTTGTTAACAAACTATAGACCATTGCTTTGAATCACTTCATTCATCTCATATGCTTTACAATAGTATTGATCAAGATTATGATGGTAGTATGTCACTTCAGAAATTATCCTTTTTAGCGTTTACCTACTCGAGGGCGAGTAGGAACTAAGCTTGGGGATGCTTGATACGTCTCAAACGTATCTATAATTTCTTATGTTCCATGCTAGTTTTATGACAATACTCACATGTTTTATATACACTTTATATCACTTTTATGCATTTTCCGGTACTAACCTAATAACAAGATGCCGAAGCGCCAGTTCCTATTTTCTGCTATTTTTGGTTTCAGAAATCCTACACAGGAAATATTCTCGGAATTGGACGAAATAAAAGCCCACGGTCTTATTTTTCACGGAGTCTTCCAGAACACCGAAGAGGAGACGAAGAGGGGCCACAAGGCGGCCACACCATAGGGGGGCGCGGCCCCACCCCTGGCCGCGCCGCCATATGGGGTGGGCCCCTCGGGCATCCCACGACTCTGCCCCTTCGCCTATATAATCCTTCCATCGCGAAAACCCTAGTACCGAGAGCCACGATACGAGAAAAGTTCTAGAGACGCCGCCGCCATCAACCCCATCTCGGGGAGTTCTGAAGATCGCCTCCGGCACCCTGCCGGAGAGGGGAATCATCACCGGAGGGCTCTACATCACCATGCCCGCCTCCGGACTGATGCGTGAGTAGTTCATCCTTGGACTATGGGTCCATAGCAGTAGCTAGATGGTTGTCTTCTCCTATTGTGCTATCATGTTTAGATCTTGTGAGCTACCTATCATGATCAAGATCATCTATTTGTAATGCTACATGTTGTGTTTGTTGGGATCCGATGAATATGGAATACTATGTCAAGTTGATTATTGATCTATCATATATGTGTTGTTTATGATCTTGCGTGCTCTCCGTTTCTAGTAGAGGCTCTGGCCAAGTTGATACTTGTAACTCCAAGAGGGGGTATTTATGCTAGATAGTGGGTTCATGCCTCCATTGAATCTGGGACAAAGGATGTAAAGTTCTAAGGTTGTGGATGTGCTGTTGCCACTAGGGATAAAACATCAATGCTTTGTCTAAGGATATTTGTATTGTTTACATTACGCACAATACTTAATGCAATTGTCTGTTGTTTGCAACTTAATACTGGAAGGGGTACGGATGCTAACCCGAAGGTGGACTTTTTAGGCATAGATGCATGCTGGATAGCGGTCTATGTTCTTTATCGTAATGCCCTAAGTAAATCTCATAGTAGTCATCATGATATGTATGTGCATTGTTATGCCCTCTCTATTTGTCAATTGCCCAACTATAATTTGTTCACCCAACATGTTATTTATCTTATTGGAGAGACACCACTAGTGAACTGTGGACCCCGGTCCATTCTTTTACATTTGAAATACAACCTACTGCAATCATTGTTCTCTATTGTTCTTTGCAAGCAAACATCATTCTCCACACCATACGTTTAATCCTTTGTTTACAGCAAGCCGGTGAGATTGACAACCTCACTGTTAAGTTGGGGTAAAGTATTTTGATTGTGTTGTGCAGGTTCCATGTTGGCGCCGGAATCCCTAGTGTTGCGCCGTATTACACTCCTTCACCAACAACCTTCACGTGGCCTTCATCTCCTACTGGTTCGATAACCTTGGTTTCTTACTGAGGGAAAACTTGCTACTGTACGCATCACACCTTCCTCTTGGGGTTCCCAACGGACGTGTGCTTCACGCGTCATCAAGCTATTTTTCTAGCGCCGTTGCCGGGGAGATCAAGACACGCTGCAAGGGGAGTCTCTCACACCCGATCTCTTTACTTTGTTTATTGTCTTTATTTATTTTATTTTCTATCTTGTTTGCTTTCTTTATATCAAAAACATAAAAAAATTAGTTACTTGTTTTACTTTACTTAATTCGGTTTGCTTTACTTATTTTTATTATTGTTAAAATGAATACTCCTGAGAACACTAAGTTGTGTGATTTCACTAGCACCAATAATAATGATTTCATATGCACACCTATTGCTCCACCTGCTACTACAGCAGAATTTTATGAAATTAAACCTGCTTTACTAAATCTTGTTATGAGAGAGCAATTTTCTGGTGTTAATACTGATGATGCTGCTGCCCATCTTAATAATTTTGTTGAACTTTGTGAAATCCAAAAGTATAAGGATGTAGATGGGGACATTATAAAACTGAAATTGTTTCCTTTCTCCTTAAGAGGAAGAGCTAAAGATTGGTTGCTATCTTTGCCTAAGAATAGTATTGATTCATGGACTAAATGTAAAGATGCTTTCATTGGAAGATATTATCCTCCTGCTAAAATTATATCTTTGAGAAGTAGCATTATGAATTTTAAGCAATTGGATAATGAACATGTTGCCCAAGCATGGGAAAGAATGAAATCTTTGGTAAAGAATTGCCCTACCCATGGACTAACTACTTGGATGATCATCCAAACCTTTTATGCAGGATTAAATTTTTCTTCAAGGAACCTATTGGATTCAACTGCTGGAGGTACTTTTATGTCCATCACTTTGGGTGCTGCAACAAAGCTTCTTGATGATATGATGATCAACTACTCTGAATAGCACACTGAAAGGACTCGTCAAGGTAAGAAGGTAAATTCTGTTGAAGAAACCTCCTCCTTGAGTGATAAGATAGATGTTATTATGTCTATGCTTGTTAATCAAACCACTAGCCACCCCCGCGAAAGCACCAGCCACCTCCGAAGCACCCTGAGGCGGTCAGCTCCGGCGACCACTACATAGCATCTCCCCGTGCTCTGATACATACCATGTTGGCTTCCTTAATCGAACACCCAGGGATATGGTGGATTCAGTCTCCAGGTAGAAGATAAACACTCTGCATCTGAAACACAGACGAACCCTCTCGATTTCTCTTCCTTGTACTAATACAAGATGACCCTTATGTCACTTTTACACCACAACACTTCTACTCTCTTCTATTATCCTACAGGGACAACCACACCTCAACAAAAACAAAACTCGAGTTTAAATTCTGACAAGACTTAGCCAAGGTATGGGTCGCCTCATAAAAAACACGCTTCGCATAGCGGAATGAAACTGATGTAAAGCCCCTCACCATATGTTTGATGCTAGATACCAACAAGGGGACTTAGCCAAATAATTTAGAGTTGTCAAATTAGATGACTAAGGCACTTCTAGCATATATATGATTCTTTTGGAACTCTTTCCTTCAAGTATGAATGAATTATTATACTAAAATTTCAAAAATTGAGTGGGGGCCACTGCCCTAGCTCACCTCTACTTGGGTCTGCCCCTCGATACCAACCAAAACCATAGAGGGTTTAAGCCGTTGCACCAGAGAGAGGCAATCTAAAGCAAAGGTCACAAAGATTATGTTGTCCATTCATTTTTCCCAAGAAAGCTCCACCGCATGCCGAAGAGCCATGGATTCTGCGAATTTCGATGGCAAGAGGACATCCAAAGGTTGTCAACAAGCTACCCCTGATAATCTCGAATAATCACCTCTGCACCCATGCATCCAACAACTTGAAAGATCGCCGCATCAGAGTTAACAAGCATCTTACCTGGCGGCGGCGGTTTACATGTTGTAGCAAAAGTGGACACACACCACAGCTTAGGGTATGGTTTACATAGATGATGCTAGATCAAATCGACATAGGCCAAAATATTCCTTCATGTGTGGCTAGGGTTGGGCTTGGCATCCGAGTTCCTCACCTCGTTGTGTGCTTCCCAATTGTGCCACCTCTAGAATCGTAGCTTGAAGATCCTTTAATCAAGATAAGAAACCAAATATCCATAGCTTACTGAAGGAAAAGATCTTCGATTCAGATGTAATGGAATATGTTGGTTGAGTTCCCGCCATATACCACCCCAGCAAACTAACAGAAGAGAAGTGTGTGCTCGTCTACCTCCCCCTACACACAAAAAATGCATGTGTCATATGTTGTAACTTCCCACTTGCAGAACTGTACCACGTTGGTAGGTAGTCATGGAAAAAATGCCACAAGTGAATGTTCATGTTCCCTGGAGCCTTGATTTTCGGGGTTCCTTTCGAAAAAAAATCGATCGCTATCCAGCTCAATGCCATACCACGGCAGGCTCTGCTCTAAGCTTGCAGAAACTTGTTTGAGAGAATAAGGTCGGACGTTGAATGTACAGTAAAATTGTCGTGTCTTGTATGCGGCACACGATGTCCTCCCTGTTGAGAGATCGACACCTACATAATTTGGGTCGCTAAGGCTAGGGAGGAGAATGCATGCACATTCTCCTTGATCGATGCACTTGACTCCTAGTCAATCAAGAAATGCATTATTGTTGTAGACGATATTAGTGAGGTAGGTCTGATGATCCCAATGGAAACCTAGGAACTCAACTATTTTTTGAGGATTTCCACCGTTTGGCAATCGCCAATAGCCAATAGATACCCTTGCTAAGCATGTCTTTGACATGAAAAATACTCCGCAAAGTGTAGGACAAATATCAAGGTTTTGAAGCATTCCAAGAATCCAAATCATGGTACCCCTTCAGAACACGGGCGCATAGGAAAAATATGATATGTAAGAAGCTACCGCCCTTTCTTAGCTAGCATAGATTGTTTGAACAGGGTGAGATCGAGAAATGCCATACCCCCAATGTCTTCACTGTCGATAGCCACTCCCAAGATCTCCAATGCATTTTATTTTTACCATCATCCGTTCGTCATTATCTGTTTGCGATCACTGCTCACATCTTGTCACATGTGGTCAAATGGAGTTATAAACAAATCAAAAGAAATTCATTGCAGGGTTGGATCACTACCTTTAGCATAGTTCCATTCACTACTCTTGACAAAGGTCTATCCATCCACCCATTAATGCATTTCTAAATTCTATCACATAGGAAGTATAAAGTAGCAGTTGGAGACCGGATCTTAGAGGCGAGTATACCCAAATATAGATCATTAAGCATCTCACTTTGAACCATCAATTTATTCATCACTTCCAATTTCACTTGATCGGTACAACTCTTACAAAAAAAAAAGATTTATCAAGGTTATTTTTTTGCCTAGAGCCTTCACAATAAGTCCTCAAGAGTATCTATTAGAGCACTAGCATTACTTCGATCTAGAAGAAACATAATGTCATCTGCAAACAAGAGGTGGGATATAGGAGGACCAATTCAAGCATTACAAATACCATAGAGCTCACCTGGATCCTCTTATAAAAGTAATTTGTAGGGGCTGACTGAATCTCCTTGATAGATACCCTGAGAGGGATAAACCTTTTGTGCATAAAAGTAATTTATAGGGGCTGACTGAATCTCCTTGACAGATACCCCGAGAGGGATAACCGGCTCTGTGAGCTCGCCATTGGCACGACCAACTTAGCGCACACATGTAACATACCTCATTATTAGAGCCACATAGGGTGAAAACCAAGCTTGCAAAGACCACCATGAAGATAGTTCCACTACACCCTTTCATAGGCCTTCATCGTATGATTTCTTAGGGAAAGGAAAGGCCTCATGGTTCCTTACAGTATGCTAGCACTCATAAGAAATCAAGACATCGTGAGGGGTCAAACAACCTGGCACAAAGGCGCTCTCATGCTATGTCACTAAGGCACTCTCATGTTCTGAGAAAACTGTTGGTAAGATCGCTATCAGCATGTTAGCTAAGACTTTAGAGGCAATATTATATAGAATATTGCATAAACTAGTTGGATAAAAATTCTTCAACTGTTTCAGTTTGGCAACCTTTGGTCATAATAACATGATCGAATCACAATGACCATCGGGTATACTACCTTCACACAAGAAACTTCTCACTGAACATCAAATTTCCTTTTTAAGGAATTCCCAATGAGTTTAATAAAAGAGCGTCGGGAAGATATCAGGACAATGCACCTTAGTGGGTGCAATATGAAATAAAATAGCCTCAATCTCCTCATCTATGTACAAATTTGGATAAATTTGTGTTCATCTTAGGTTTAACTTTGGTGGGATTGCGTCAATAAATCACATGGTTTATATTTTAAAAAATGTTCCCATAAATTTTGGCACCAAACTATTTTCTTTCCTTGCGAATCACACTTTAGTACGCCGGATTCTCACCTTAATTCTGGCGACATTAGTTTTTCAAATGGAGTCCAAATGTATAAATCAATTGGGTAAGTTGTAAAAGGTTGCCTGATTTACTAGAAAATACTAGTAGGCACAATCGATAGTTCAACCGACCTATCTTGTGCACCCGAGTATCTTGTGCAACCGATGCTTCTGATTTAAAGAATGTATGAAAAAGGTTTTCAAAAAAGCCAAAAAATAACTTTACATGGACACAATATACATCTACCAAATTGCAAAATTTTGGTTATTCGTTCAACCAATAGCTCGAGAAACAAAAAACACAAATCCTATTTTTATTTCTTGAAGTGTGAGCTAAATCTGTACTTGAATTTTTGGGACATGGTAGATTTATACCGTTCCTGTAAACCAGATTATTTCCAGGTCCTCTTTGATTTGCAGGATTATTAAAGCGGCCAAACAAAAAAAAAACACGGGATCGAAGTGGCATATCCTTGAATCCTAGAGGAACAGAAAACTACATGAATTTGGATCGATTATGTCTTTGAATCATAGGAAAAGAAGGGATTATAACATGAGATTGGAGTACCTGGATATTTTACTCAAAAAGGTTGCGCTAGTGAATGCTTAAAAACAATTTATAAAGACTCCAGTCCGGCTTCTTCATATCAAACCGAAAAACTTCCTTGAAAAAATCCACTAGAAATTTGTAACAAAAGACCTACGGAACCCTACGCTCGTCCACTACCCTATAAGAAAATATCAGAACCGTAGCCACACGGAGACGTGTCCATCATTCTTCACCATCACCGCCACCTCCATAGCCATTCAAACATCCAACGTAAGAATATTTTATAAGGGACACAATGCTCCACAAAGAATTTGAATTTTTTTTGAATCAAAGGAGCCCCCATAATTTTTAATAACTTGTAGTATGTGATTTGGAGATTGGGTGCACGGATTGCACTAGATACGTTCTCGCTGCCTCATACAAGGCAACCTGCTCAACTAGCCACCAACCTAGAAACACACACACCACTGCACTTAGCATACATAAAATTTGGTGACTCTCACTTCATCACGTACAACCACCAACCCATTAATCACCACAAACGGTCAAACGAGGCCCATGTCAACCACTCAATCCATGTGTGAGAGACAAAGAAACTTCAATCTCGGAAATGTGCCCTACATGAGAACATTTCAAGTCTTGTACCGACAAAGCCCAAAGCGAGAGTTGGAGAGCGACACAAACAGAATCCATACTTCGATTGCCACCATTTCATCCCGATATTATAGCTTCGGCTTGTCTATAAAATGGAGAAAAAGGCGAACAAATTGGATTAACATGCCATACCATCGATATTAAAGGCCTTAGTGTAAACACACTCTAATCACAATTCCCACCTAACCAAACAAGTCACAACACCAAAGAATCGCAGACATGCACCTCGGCGTCCAAGTGACACACCGCACCAACAACTGGTCCCCATAGAAGCAGATGGTACCTCCAAACAGGATAATGGCACAAAAACAATCATCGTCCGATCCATGGATACCCAAATACTCCCTCCATCCCAAAATGTAAGGCGTCTAAGGACTGGTTAAAAGTCAAACTTTACTAACTTTGACCAAATATTAAAAAAAAAATATTTACATCTACAATATCAAATGGACATATTAAGAAAAATATATTTTATGGTGAATCTATTTATGTTGATTTAGTACTGTAAATGTTTATATTTTTGTGTATAAACTTAGTCGAACTTAAAAAAAAGTTGATTTTTGACTAATCGTTAGACGCCTTACATTTTGGGACGGAGTGAGTAAAAGGTTTTCGTGAAACGCAAACACCGGAAAAGAGGAGAGAAGCACATATGCCACCAAGGAGGTACTACCCAGCTACCCTCACATGCGTTGCCAGTCCTCGCCAAAAGCTACACGTATTGAAGGATACAAATTTCAGGTGTCATCTCAATGATGGCTTAGCAAATATCTGAAGGTTTTAATTGCATGTTATGTAGTGACCGGTGACCCGAGACTGGCTTTTCAGAACCTGGGTGCATGTGAACCCACTTTTTCAAAAGTGCGTTTGTGATGTAGAAACATGTTTTAAAAATCGAAACACAAAATGAATGCGATCTCAAACATGTGCCCCGGACATGAGTTTCGTGACGAAAAAACCTTTTATTTTGCCTCGGCAAAAAAGTGAAATTTCGCAGGGCAATATAGGAGTATATATGTGACGTATTTTGTCTTTTTTAGATTCTGAAATAAAAAAGTGCTTTCTTCGCGAAAACTTTCTACGCACACATGTAACATGCATACGTACCCCGTTATTTTTATTTCAGAATTTTTTAACATTTGGAAAATACATTTTCCACCTGGGTTCACGTGCACCTAGGTTCAACTGGGACTTTTCCCCGGTGACCCCCAGTTATAAGTTCGTCTAACTAAAAGACTATGTCATACTCCCTCTATTTTTATTTACTTCGTGTGCTGTATTTAATCAAAATCAAATTTTGATAAATTCGATCAATATAATATAGAAAAAAATCAACAACCATAATTTCAAAGACATATAATATGAAAATGTAGTTTATAGCTATTCCAACCCTATATACTTTACATTGTATATTTTCTTAAATATTTAGTCAAACTTCGTAAAGTTTGACATTGACTAAACTCAGAATGCAAATTAAATGTGAAGAGAGCTGTAATCAATGTCAAGCACAACTTTGTCATACATTTTCCAAAGCGTCTAGCTGAGAAGAAAAATAGCATCCAAATTCTTTTCACATAATCAGTAACAGGAAGCATGCTGGGTCAAACATCGAATCAGGGAATTTTTACAGGGGAATATGTCTGAAAACATGAAAGCCAGTGCAGCAGCGCATATACTATTCACACTGTACTTGTGCATTGGCGGCAAGCTCTGCCGCGGCAAGGAATTCAGTGTCCGGAAGAAAAAAACAATGTGGCGTTTCGGTTCACGGTGGCGCACCTTGCATGCAGAAGTGCATATGCAGGTCATTTCCACAATATTCTCGGGCTGCTCCCACGACAATTGGTCGCGACAATTACCTTACCTGGAGTTGCACTTTTTTCACAGTAAAGAGTACCCCTCTCTGATTTAGAGTTGGTAAGGGATGGGTTCAAGTACCTGGTAACATGAATTTTGCAAGAATTTCAAAGAAACGGTTGGATTTCGGCAGGAACCCGGACCAGCGAGGTGCTCAGTAACTGCGTGCGCATCTTGTGCCTTTTGATCTACAGATCGACCTGATCAAGAACATGTTACCGACGATGTTTTTTTCTTCAGTCTGGCAGATCGGAATGGACGATGCAAGGATTGCATAGTGACAAGTAAAGAACAAGGCACGTTTGGGGTCTGAAAGCGCCGGTCCTCACGGTTCCACACTTGGAGGCCCCTCCGTCTCTGGCCGTCCTTGCTAGATGCTGTCAAGCTCTCGATCCAGACCCTCTTAGCTTCTAGACAAGCATCTTGTCCAACTAATGAAGACGAAACAGATGCTTTGGCCTGCATTGTCACTGCAAACCTTGCATTGTTTGCTAGTAATAAGCTCTCTCAAGACCCATCCCTTACTCAAGCATCTCATGATTGCCTCTTTGCATGAGCAGTAGCTTGCATGGGATGATGGGGCACACTGACACTGATATTGGCATCTTATGTGACATCCTTGTGCTTGTCTGAATTTCAGAAGCGAATATTCATATTCGTATTCGTATTCGGGTTAAAGCACGAGGCGAAGAATCCGAGCCAAGATACGCGGAATTTTCTCTCTCTTGCTCATCCTACTCATATATTCTCACCTTTGCTTGTGCTGCCTCCAATTTAGCATGAAACAAAGGAGACTCTGCCTAAAGCCTAGACAACATTTAGAAAAATCAACAAAGAGCTTTAATTTAAGCTATCGGATGCGGTACTACTTGTTAAAAGTTGAAACTTTTCCATATAAGAAAATGGCCTTTTTTTCGCGTGTTTTCTTCCTGCTTTAACAATATTCCAGGCCAAGCGAGAAAAGCAGATTCCTGAATGATGCTGGGGCTATAGGTGAGGGAGGGAAGAAGCAAGCGAGCACTGGCTGCCACAACAAGTCACAGGGGAATTTGGCAAAGGTGGGAGCATCAGGAATAATTCTTTCTAAAGAGCTCATCAAAGTCCATATATCATCAGATTTTTAAAGGCATCAGGGGAAAAGGAGGATTGAGTGTGAGTGTGTGTGGCCCCGAGGGAATCGGAAAAGTACTCCGGCAAGATGCCAAGGTAACCCACATGAAGAATTCCTATGCAGCTGTCAGTCAGGTAACATGACTCAGCCGGGCAATTGCATAATTGCAGCATAATTACCTGGCTGGCTTCCGAATCTTATTTATTACAGGTACTGCTATTTTACAGACATTTCATTTTTCCCTTGTAAATAAAGATCGAAAGGTGCTGATCCCAATACCGTATTCAGTTCAATCAGTGAACGGTGGGCATTGTACTATTGTAGCCGTTTTTTCTATGCAAAAGTAAAAAAAAAATACAGATAATGATTAGGAATGAAACCGACGTTTCTGTGCTGCAACTGTTCATCCTTGATGGTTTTACCACGACCTGTCGATGAGCTATCTATTGGAATCTTATTTG
Source organism: Lolium perenne (assembly GCF_019359855.2). Taxonomy (NCBI): domain Eukaryota; kingdom Viridiplantae; phylum Streptophyta; class Magnoliopsida; order Poales; family Poaceae; genus Lolium; species Lolium perenne. The sequence continues at coordinate 135,870,885 of NC_067250.2, forward strand.
TGGACCTTTGGCTGTAAGAGCAACTCTAAGAACCCGTAAATGCCATCGGAATTAAATTTATCTGGCGAATTTACGGGTTCGGCCGAAAGCGGCGCTGAATGGAGCCCAAATCGGTGGGCCGGCCCGTAAAATTTTCTTGGGGGCCCGAGAAACGCGATCGTCGCCCCATATAAATACAGGCTGCGCAGGGGAGTAGGGTTCCAAAACCCTACTCCCGCAGCAGCGTCCGCTTCCTCCGTCGCGCACGCACTTGGACTTCCCGCGAGTAATCACGGAGCCGCCATCAATGACGAGGAGGAGGCGACGGTGATCCAGCAAGTCTCCGTCATCTCGGAGGCCGAGGTGCGCGCTTCCGCCGCAAGGAGGCGGAAGCCGTCCGTGCCGTGCGAGCTTACAAGGCGGCGCAGAAGGAGGCGGCCGTCCGCCGCGTGAAGCAGAGCTCAACTCGGAGTAGGCCGCCGGCGGTGTAGTCCTTCGCCGATCGTAGGGCGAAATTAGTTAAGTTTAGGACCTAGTCGCCGACGACCACCTCAAATGTAGTCTCTTTTGAGATCGAAACTATTGAAATATGCAACTACTATGTTTGAATTTCACTTTTTAACTTGTTTGAGATGATCAGTTTACCGGCAAATTTTGAATTCGTGTTTTCTCGGTTCCGAATACGGGTGTTGTTCTGCGCCACCTCGATTTTCGGGAGATTGAATTTCGTTTTTTCAGTTTCGAATAATAAGGGCTCTGCTAGAGATGCTCTAAAGTCTAAAGCTGTTGTAACCTTAGAATTTACCCACGGGTAATATTGCAGCATTAGTCTTAGCGAAGAAATCTTCGCTTTGAAGGGAAGGTTAGAGAGATTGCCAAGGAATATTTTCTGACTAAATGATCAGAAAAGAAATGATTTTTCTTTCCTATCCTGAGAATAAGTTGAATTTGCTCTCTGCTGCAACTTGTACAATAAGCTAAGCTATTGGGTAGGTTCTGAATATACTGAACTTTGCTTTTAGCACATATCTCTTCCCACCTCTGGAGATAAGGTGGGCAGGATTCCAGTGATCCACTGAAGAAAAGCATTAAACCGAATATTAGATAGAGATGACAAACTCCAAAGCATCAAAAGAAAGGATCAGGGATCAAAGGAGGAGCTGACATGAGAAAGCAAAATTTTTTTTTGACTGTAACTACGGCGGGCGTGAGCCAGCCTGAACATATATTCAGCCAAGTTGCCTATGAAGCTTTTCAGCCTCTACAAGATGGGTTCAAATGAACCAGAGTACACGGAGGTTACAAAGGAGAAGAAAAAAGGAAAAAACGCACACCACTGACAACAAGACTAAGGAGAGAAAAACAAAGTGGCCACCCCTCAATCTAGGGGACGGTTGGCCGATGAGAAATCTCATCGCGACCTAGGCACAACAATCACGAGGAAGAGCCCCAAGGACACGAAGGAAGGACAACCCAGCTCGAGGACTCGCCGGAGTAGTCGAACGGCCTTGGTCCGCCGAGACCCAGCACCGACACTGCACCATCGACGTAATCGAAGGGCAGCGCGCATCCGAGACCACACAACGCACCGACACCACCTGTGTCGAGGGTGTGGCCGAAAGGTTGCGCGCGGCCGAGACGACGCCACGACGCCTGTGTGCCACCGGCTGAAGTCGAAGGGCATCAAAAGGCAGAGACACCCATAGATTACACTCGCATGGAGCACCCGCCGCGCGCCGAAAAACCCCACCAAGGACCCGACACTAGAGCCCAACAACCGGCAAGAAGACGCCACCACCACCACTGCCACGGCTCACCTCGCATCGGAGAGGAGACCGCACCCATGGCCGCCATCTGCATCACCATGGGGCACACCAGAGCATACGGAAGCAGCGTCCTCCGCCACTGATGGCAAGACAGAGGGGCTCCACACCGAGCCACGACGGCCCCCCGGGTGGGAAGCGCGTCACCACCATGGCCGCCACTGCGAAACCACGGCGCCCGCCAGCCCCAACGGCAACCCGCTGCAGGCTGATAGCAAGGTAAGGAGGAGGCGACTCTCGCAGCCACTCCACCGACCACCAGAAATGGAGAGCTCGACGACCCGATCCAGCACCACCACACCACGTGGAGGCAAACATCATCGGAGACGGCGGCTCCGCCAGCACCATGCTGGCAGGAGCACTGCACGAAGGCAGCAGCACCTCCAGACCCGCCCGACGCGCCGCCCGACGCAGCCACGCCGGCCGCCACTGCCAACACCCACCGCAGGCCGCCGCCCGAGAGCCCCCACCACCCTCTACGGAGGAGGCCGCCGGAGGAGCCACCACACGCAGCAGCCGCGCCGCCTCGTGCCGCCGCCATCCGGCCAGCCCCCGAGCCGCAACCGCCGGAAAAGGGCGCCGAAGCCGGGCCGCCCAGATCCCGCGCGTAGGAGGGCGCCCCGCCGCCACCGCGCAGCCAGGACTTTCCCCGACGACGGCCACAGGTGGCGGCGAGGGCAGGGGAGACGGGGGAGCTTGCGGCCGGCCGGATCTGGGGCGCTCCGGTGCGGCCCGGCTCAGCCGCACGGGAGCGGAGGTATCTCTATAGGAAGCAATTAATCAGCGCATTTTAGTGCCAAGCATCGGCGAAAGGAAACTTATCTTGATCAAACCCCGCTGAATTTGTGTTCACGAGTTGTCGTCTAACACTGACCCATGAACAAATGAAACAGCCATTCTTCGTTAGCATTCTGTCGGTGCGTTTCCTGTGGTGCTTCTTTCTCTGTATATCTGACACACACACAACTTGCTGTGTGCACAGAACTGGTGACCGACCGGCATATCAACATGCAATGCATTGTAGTATGCTGTGTGAATAATTCACATCTTCTAGGATGCTTTTTGTGTCATTAGATGGCTGTTTCACTCAATGATGCATCTAGCCTTGAAAGTACTAATAATGAGCTTAAGATGCATGAAACCGAACCAGCTATGTTTCAGACACATATTCAACCCCAAGACAGTTTGGGTACTGTTTGGTGGCCGACGCTCCAATCCCTGGTCCAATATTCGGATTCCCCAATTTCGACGTTGCCAGGCGGATCACGAATGTATTCAATCGAATCACTGTCGGATCTTATTTCACTTTCTCACAGAATAGAGGAACTTCCAGTGAAGTGCAGTACTGTATGTTTTCATTCCCACTCAAAAATATCCTTCAGGCTTCAGGTCGTGTTATGTTTATGTTCTCCACTAAGGATTTGCATAAGATAGTTCCAGTAACTGAACCAACTGTTCCCTATCCAGGATATTCGGGATACTACGCTACACGAAAAAACATCCGTTAAATATGTTTGAGCATTGCAACACACTGCTTGACCCCAGTAGCTTCAGCTTAACATCAGTGTTGGGCACCGGCCATAGCATCGTCTGGTCTCCACTGCCATCAGCTGGAGCTCATCAAAGTGAGTTCTTGAGATAGAAAGAGGAACGACATCATGCACCTTCCTTTCTACTCTGAACAGCGAGCGTGCAAGAACGCATGCTGTCGCAGAAACCGATAAATCATTCATCGGGACGGCGAGATAGCACACGATCTTTGCTTCAATGCTAAGGCTTTGTTTTGTGACTTTAGTTTGGATCACTGCTTTTAGCTATGATCTTGCAAAAGAAGACCTTGATTTGGAGTCCGACTTCTGTGTCATATACATGGCCAAACGATATCCGAGAAGAATCAGAGTGATTACGTCAGAAAGTAAAGAAGGCAAAGTTATCTGCTTTACCGAAAGATCTGAAAATTGTGGTGGAATTATAGTCAATCATTTGGGGATAGAACACCGGATGAGGTGATAAGCAGGTACGATTCTGGTGCCGTCTTCACTCCGCTCACTCAACTTTCCCAAATTTTCTACGGACATTCTTGCTGATTTCTTTGTGCTCGTCCCACTGTGTTGTTTATTCCACTCAAAGTCTAGTAGGTCTCTAGCTTCTTACTGAATTAACTGGGAAGAAATGATATTCATGTGTTCATTAAGCTAGGCATGCTATTATAATTATTTACAATCAGCGCGCGAAGTTTGAGGCAGCTCAGTCTCTCATCTAGTCAGCTCTATTATTCTCCACATGTCATCTAAAGTCTAGATGTAAATTATGCAATGTTTAGGTCTTTTATGTTTTGCTATGTGCGGAGTCTGTTGTCCTGTTGGGTTAAATGCATTACCAAGAGACATCAGTGTACAGAAAGGAAATATTTGTTACATCGGAATGCTAATTATCAGTCACCCAAGTGTGACACTAAGATTCGTGAAAACGTTGAGCATTTCAAATTTTCAACACACTAAGATGTTTGGAATTAAAAACGTTTTTTTTTTAACTGTGGAATTAAAAACGTTGGTTGCATATGCAGCGGGACGGGAGTCAGCTGGCTGGGTTTCTTTCCTTGCTGTGCAAAACAAAGTAGGCCTCCTAGGCCTTTATTGCTTCCCTTGTCTACATTTTTGTTTTGTAAGTATTGGGCCAGCCATATATCTGTTAGCCTTGTTACATTGTTTTTCTTTTGATCAGCTTATGTTTGTACCTGGGTGATAGCTGAGGAACGAACCATCACAGGTTCATAACATTGCTTTCCCTTGTGTTTTTAGAAGGAATTTTTGTGTCTATATAATATGCATTATATGGTGTATGGATTGGTATACATTTTTCTAAAAAAGTCTAGTCATAAAATAAACGATTTTTTTCCAACATTATAGAAAAAAAAAAGAATTCATTCGCTAAAGTTATTTTAATTTTCTTTTGACCTTCAATAACCCTTCTTCAGAAAACCACGACTCTATATCTTCTAAACTCTGCTTACGATTCATATAGTTAAATTTACTCATAGGGCCCGTAGTCATTTTTACCTTGAATCGTTTTGAACCGGTTGTAGGTTATCTTTCATTATTATTTTTGTTCACGACTTCATATGATTTTTATGTTATGCATAAAATTTATGTAGAGCCAATCCATTGAGGGGGAGATCATATATTGAGCCTATAGTGGCGTGGTGGGCTTGGCCGTTTGTATTTCTCATGCGTCAAGACGTCAAATAAGACCTCGGACAAAGTTTTCTGTTTGACACTTCACGCATCAGCGTGTGGACGCTCAAGTGCATATATGCTATATACCTATATCTCCTACCAGTTTTAGGAAGTGCTTGGAAGCTTCCGGCCTTGGTTTTTTTCTTTGTTTTCTAATATAGTATTTTTAGGGCTCTAGCAGGCGAGTTCTTTTCCTAGGTCTGTAACAGGCGAGGGACCATTAGTTAAGGTTGCGGGGAACAGATAGGGCAATGCAAATTTAGGCCCCGATTTTAAAAAGCCCTTAAAAAATTTGCCAAGCAACATATTATGTATTAGCGGCGCTAACAGGCCCATATTTTAGCGCTCTAGCGGCGTACAGCGGAGCTAATACCAGCTAAGCTTGGTTAACGCTAAAACTTCTTAGTTGTAGGGTCAACCTCTTCCAAACGCTATAGCGAAGCTCTGACCTGCTCTTTAGAACTTTTGTAAAGCCCTGCTAAGTTGGCTAGCATTTAGATTGATAATTGTGGGGTGGAAAGCAAACAGGCTGCATATCAAAAGCATATTAAAACAGGGAAAGAAAAGCCTATCGATACCGTATTTAAATCAGTACATTAAAAATTCTCAACAACTATCAGATAGCATCTTCAGAATTTTTCTTCCAGGTAACCTAAGATGACTGTGAATACACTCACTGTCTTATTCCATCAGCATATTTTGACTAACACTCCATTAACATATGATGGTTCAGTGACAAAAAAAATGTTTGGTTTGTAAATGAACCACGATTTCTCTTTCACATGTTCCCTGCTTACTGTTTTCTTGTGCATAGTTGTCTGCAGATTGTTTTCCATATTCTTCCTAGGAGAAATTTAGGAATGAGGATGCATTAGATATCTGTATTCTCACCGGCTGGATAGCTATTAGTTTTCCTTTTGCTTGTGTTTTTTTTTTTTTGGTTGTTTCGTTCGTGCCATTTTGACATCTTCTAATACAAGTAGCTCACAGTACTAAAACATTGTCAGTCCGCAAGTCTATGTGTCAGACTGCCGCAAATGGTCACCACAAATCCGGCTGGTAAGACTAGTATAGCGTAGCGTAGAACATATGAAGGATTAGCTGCCTCTTCCAAGATGCCAACTGAAACTTGCTAGAAATGGCAACATTATGCTTTGCATTGAGCATTTCACCTAGGTTTTCTGTGCAACCCACACAAAGACATGGCATACTCGGAGAATACGAAGATAATTAGATGGAGGGGTAGAGGGGCCTAAAAGCAGTACCATGAACAATATTATTCTGATATGTTTTTGATTGGCAAGCTGAAGTTATGAGATTTTTCACCTGCTACAAATGAAATCCACTGACCTAGGGTTGGTGCATCAGTGACCATAGTACACCGGCCTTGGAATTGATCCGGTTGGCTCCGCCCGTCTGCCGCTCCTCTTGTGCTTGACGTTCTTCGACTTGCCGAACCATTGCTCACAGTCCGCCGCCGGCACACGACGAAGAGGAACGAACCAGGCAACCAGCCGTTAGTCTCTTTTTTTTTACATGCTATCCGTTAGTCTCTTACTTGGGCCTTGCAGGCCGAAACTGTTATTCTTCGCAGGCACTGAAGATTTTAGACTGAGAAAAGGAGGAAGTACTCTGTTACAAGGCTTCGAGCCCATTGGCGAGTGCCTGGGCTCTCTTGGGCCGTAGCTATAGCCTGGTTGGTTGGTCATGGAGCAGCCCGAGACAGCTTCACACAAGTCACCACTAGTACACTGCAACGATCGATCTCCACCATGAATGTCTCTGCTCTGCCAAGTCAGAGAATTCGGCTGCAATCTCATCATTCATAAAGAATATGAAACATTCTCGCCGCCGCCGGCCGATGAATCATCAAGCCACCGAACAAGGCAGAAAGCAGCAGTGATGGCAAACCATTAAACCAGTGACACCGATTCCCCAATCACATGTGATGTGAATCCTGAACCCATAACCAAGGTAGAGATGCATTAACCTTTGTTACGGTGCTGCTAGAGGGATGTCATGAGAGGGCCGGCCGGGGGATTTTCCCACGGCCGGTAGCAAGCGGGAAGGGATTTCCTTCTTAATTCTTGCTTGATTAGATTAATACGTCCCCTCTTCTTATATAGAGAGGTTTACTTGATCCCAAAGCAAGGACCCTTATCTCTAATTAACACTAAGACTAATGGGCTATAGCCAGGCTCATGACGTACTCTAACACTACACCCCACCTGAACATGCAGATCGTCCTAGAGCTGCAACCTAACCAACTTATAACGATGACTTGACTCAGACACAAACCTAACACCTAAAAACAAGCCTTTTACATCTCGGCTTATTTTATTACTCTCAACCTGAAATCGACTGGGACGCTTTATTGTTGACCCCTGAACATAAATTGGACATCATCCGCCCGTTGGACGTGCACTTGTACAGCCACCTGGATCCCATAGAAACTAGCGGGACAAAAGGAGCTCGCGCGGCGGCCGGCGGCGGAATGCAGTGGTGCTACGCGGTGCGCTCCTGTTGGTGACACCATGCCTTCTCCCCGCCGGATGATTGTCGATGGCGCAGACTTTGAGGTCGCTACCTGCGAGGAAAACAGCATGTCCGCCGCTCGTGGGGGAAACCGCACGCCCAAGATCCCCGACGGAGCGGACGAGATCGAGGTCCGTTGCGCAACGAAGCGCAACTTGGAGGAGCTGCAACTGCAGATCACACATCTCCCGCACACGCCGACGCACTAGGAGGCCGCGCGCAGCAGCATGCAGCCTCACCGCCGCCGACACGTGGTGGATAGCGATCCAAGCCGGAAGCGGTGACGGCGACGGAGGGAAACGGACCTGGTGGAAGGGCATCCCGGGCGGTGTCGATGTAGAGCCCGGGGCCAAGGTTGCACCCACACCACCGAAAAGCAGGGACGACGTCGGTGGCGGCAGCAGCCGCTGCTGCGGTGTTGGTGGCGATGGCAGCTGCTGCTGTTGCAGCTGCCCACCGAACGGCAGGGACATCGTCGGTGAGGACAGCAGCTGCAGCGGCGGCGTTGGTGGCGGTGGCAGCAGCTGCTGCTGCTGCGTCTCGGTGGGGAACAAGGCGGCCGGCTGCTGGAGAAGAGGGACCCCCGGCGCCGAGGTAGGGCCCGGCCCGGAGATGGTGGACAATGGCAGCGGAGACTACAGCAGCCCGGCGACGGGTGGCGGCGACGACAGCAGTAGCTTCAGCTGCTGCGGCCTGGCGATCGCGGTGGAGGCCACCTGGTGCCTCGGCTGCCACGACAGCAGCGCCGCTGGCAGCGGCGGCCCGTAGGGACCGACCAGGAAGAGGCGGATCTCCTAGACAACAGTGGTGAGATCGCGGATTGCTCCGGCGATCTCCTCCGGGCTAAACAAATCGGGATAAGACGCACGTACCGATCTGCTGGTGGTTGTGGTGGAGGTGTAGCAGTTGTCATCGCAGCAGTAATGTTGTTGACGACGGGTCGAAGCAGACAGCGTTGAATATGAAGTTAAGCAGCACCACCCGACTTGGACGGAAGACGACCCGTGATGAAGAGCTTGAGCAGTCGCGTAGAGCGCTTCCTAAAAACCTAATTTGACCTCTCCCGTACAAGATTGCAAAGGCGAGCGGTTCCGGAGACCTGCACTCCCGTTCGTTGGTGCACGCCGGCGGGCGGGGTGGAGTAGGCTACGATGACGGCGCAAGCAGAGGGAGGTGGCAAAAACTGCGGTAGACTGGCAAGAGATTATATAGGTGCACGTTTCGAGTTAGTTACAGAAAGTCCACGATCCTGGAGCGACCCGAACCGACTAACTGCGACGATCCGTCTAGGAATCTGTTCGTTTTTCTGAATGCAAAAAAAAAAGTCTCAACTCCAGGCTCAATCCACTCACCACGATCGCGGCACGGCAGGTCGTGACGTGTCGAGATGAGTCGAGACGAGGATGAGGAGCACGTTTACCACTCCTCTTCTCACTCACTTACTAGTGGTGGAACAACTTCCCACCTCTTACCACTCCCTAGTGAGCTGCCACCAATTTGGGCTCAAACTCACTTGGGCTGCCACTATGTGGGCTTTGAGATTTATAGGGAAATCTGAAATCTAATGTGAGCCACTCATATGGCCCCGAATATTTCAACAATCCCCCACCAGATCTCAAATGCATATTTAGAGATTTACCAATACCCGTTGTTTGTTTATATACCAGTGTTTCAGCATAGACTGTTAAGTTGAACTTCTGCCTAGAATCTTAAACTACATCCATTCACCCTTGAACAATGGACTAAGCCTTGAATTGCAAATTTTGCGTGAACAAGTTTCACTCAAAGTCATAACCATTACATGGATGCCTGTATCCTACCCCGCGGGTGAAACATACACGTCACACTTCGTGGTCTCTTCATGAGTTTACGAGAGATCACCCAAATCTCATAGATTGCGACATTTAACAATCAGACTCATATAGATGTGTTCTTTCAGGAATGCTCTGTAGGACACCATCTTTGCTATAGACAACACAAACACATTAAGGCCATTTGCCAATCTGCCTTACAGAAATTGAGAGTTGTGCATCTTCATAGTGAGAGGGTTACATAATACTCTTCTCAATTAAACCACTAGTTTGTTCTTCCTAGGTCCTAATTCACGGGATCTCCTGTAACACCCCAACTTTTGCAACAATGTTTATTTATCCTTAGTGCAAAAATCAGGGGGAACAAAATTTTTTTTTAGATAAATACCTTGCCTTGATCTCTTTGCTCTGATGAATTGCCTTGATCTGTCTATTAGAGTGAATTGCCTTGATCTGTTGGTAGATGAATTGTCTTGATCTGCTTGTTGAGCGTTGACTTGAGCTACCCCAAAAAAACAACACCTCTAGTGGTAAAACAATCTAGGAACTCACCTAATAAAACACATGTGTGGCCTTGGAGACTTTTCTACCTAAAACCATATGTCCTTTTTCCTTGGTGTGTTCCCATAAATTGCCATAATAAGCATCTCAAGAAAAATCAATGGTCACTCTTGTATTACCTTAACCTCATCTCTCCAATAGCTTTTGAACTTTTGAAAAAAGTCACCAAACCTCTTTTGTTTTGTCCTATGACTCAAAACCTTAATTCAAAAGATCTTACAAAAATCTTCTCTATTTAAATTTGGCTATGGTGACCTCAGATCATAGTATCACAAAAATGGTTTCCAATTTTTTTAACACAAAGTATTTTCCAAATGGCTTATTAATACTTGGTGATCCATATTTATTTTCACTAAACCTGTGGATCATTCAACCCTTCTAAAAACCCTATCTCTTTTCAAATACTTCAAATAAGCTCATTTATCCCTTTTAATCGAATAAAGGCCATAGATACCTAAGGCTAATTTTTAAGACTTTTTGATCAAGATCAAATACCTATGGTAGTGCACCAAAATCTTTTTTTTGGAGAACAACTCTCTTGTTCAAATTTTGGCTTTCCCTCCAAATAAAATAAAAACCCTATACCCGTCCTTTGGTTATCAAAATAATTCTAGTTTCCCAAACATTCTTCAAAAGCCTTCCTCAAATAAAATTAGGAAAATGTTTCAAATTTATCTATCATATCATTCAAAATATATTTTCTACGAAACTATTTCATCTCCTATTTACCACAAAATATATGTTAATGGTACACATGCCATTCTTGCACTTTGTTTTACCCAATAATTTTTCAGAAAGTTCCACTTAGCATTATTATGCAAATAGTCCTTTTTCATTCAAAATATCATCTTGGATACTTTAAATTCTCTCAAAGGCAAGATCAATATAAACCCTACCCAAAATTCAATCACCTCTCATATAGTGATAGAGACCCACCCCTTTAAATTAAAAATTTAAATAACAACTTGGATTCATCCAACCACCACCCTGATCTCTCCATCACTAAATCAACTTGCCTTGCTTTTGACCATCTATTTATGCATGCAAGCATAAGGATCGGCTATGCAATGGCATGATTTCATGTGGCCAACCACTCCCTCTATCCCTCTCTTGTCTTTACAACCAATGAGCCGCACCCTCTGCACCCTGGCCTAGTTAAAATCACCCCTCTCAAGTTGACGTAACACTCTTGGATAGGAGAGAAAGGAGAGATAATTCTCCCATCATTTCATTCTCCCTCTCTCATATCTTGCTCCACCTTGGGAAGCCACGAACCTGCACCCTACCTACAAGCTTAGCCAAGCCCTACACCACTCCTCCACCACCTTTCCTCTTCTCCTGTCACTTTCCCTTCCCAATGACATGAATGGCATAGGTTCCCATCAAAAACCATAGACCTGCACCCCTGCACCTCTAGCCATGTCTAACACCTCTCCCTGGAATCCTGGAGTCCTATGCAATACTTTCCCCCCGTGCCCCAATGCTACCCATCATCCCACCCGAGCTTGCCAACCTTGGCCGAACACCTGGCGGGCGCACTCTCGAGTTCCACCTCCGAGCCAACCAACTACCTTCCCAGCTCCTAAGACCGCGCCAGAGAGACTTATTGTCACTTACCTCTGCACCCTACGTGCTCCCGAGGCCTCGTTTGCACCACATCCCATTCGCCCGTGCCCATCTTGGACGAGGTCACCACACCGTGTGCACTGAGCTGAGCCAGAGACCAAATTGTGCCTCCTTTTCCCGCGCGTGGCGACTCTCTCCGTAGCCCTAGCGCGTGTAGGCACGCTGCTGCACCTCCCAACTGGCCAATGGGATGCTCCTGGACCCGTACGCTGACGCTCGGCTATAAAAGCCGACCATGCCAACTCCTCTCCCTCACAGCAAACCGCACTCCATCCTCTCACGCCCCCAGCAATTGCCTAAAGCGCTTCGGAGCCTCTCTGGCCTTTGCTCACCCGAGAAACCACCATCACTGCCGTAGTCACCCCGTGTGTGGCGAGCGAGGTTGGGCTCTCCCCTGACGCCCTCGTCGCTCCATTTCAGTGTCATCTTCCTGCCCTCCCTCTCCTTGCTCTGACACCCCCTTTCTCACCGTCCAGGGCCTCTGGGAGCCGCCGTTGTCGAGCTCGGTCCGGGAGCCGCTGTAAGGAAGGAACCACCGGGAGGAGCTGCTGGAGGAGGAGAAGGAGCTGCCGAGCACGCCCAGGAAACGCCTCGACCCTCCGCACCCCCGCCCAGCTTTCACCGATGACCGCTGCATCCCGCAGGTGAGCCCCCAGGTGCCCCTGTTCCCATTAGGTTTTCCGCCCAGTGTAGCGTCGTGCATGGCCAACGAGGGAGACGACCCCTTCGGCCGTCTGCATGGCCACATGACCACGTCGGCCCATGCGACAGGGCCCACAGTTGGCCCTTTTTTCTCTCTCCCTCCACCTGGAATTCCCTTTGGGCCGGCCCAACTCGATTGTGGCCACCCAGTTAGTTTCAACCCGACTCCTTTTCTGTCAGTTTTCTGAAGAACAATCATGCAACCCATCTCACTCGAAATTAATTCACCAAAACTTGTTTTTTATCCAAATTGAGTGATTTAAATTTTGTTGTGCTCATGGATGTTTTATTAACCATCTCAAATAAGTTCCAAGCCCATATCTATTCTGTAAATCCTGAAGTGAATCAAATGGTAAAGACATGCAGGTTCAGTATTTGTTAATTACAAAAAGTTTTCGAAACCTTTTTGGAGTAAACCAAATTTTATGGAGAACTGTATGGTAATGCCCATCTTTTGGCACTGGTTAGAGGATTTTAGGTCAAAGTATGAGATTGTGGTATTTAGTACAACTTTGTGTAAAATCTATGTTTGAGGATTTATTTAAGGAGCTTAAAAATTTATTTTTGAGTGAAACCACTTTTCTTGTACTGTAATTACTTTTGTTAACAACATATCCAGAGCTCAGATTTATTGGAGCATCTGAGATTTTCTAAGTTTTTAAACTTTGATTTGGTCCCTCTGGCCAGTAAAATAATTATTAAAATCCTTTTGTAACTTCAAAATTGGTGAATCCAATTTTGTATGGATCTATGTTTGAATAGCTATCCATAGGTATAATTTTTGCTTGCTGAAGTTTTTTATTGTTCTATGAGCAAAATCAAGTAGCAAAATGATTTCTGATTTTCCAAAAATGTTTAAAAATAAAATATAAAAGTTTTTGGTACAAAACCAGTGCACTTGTCTTCTTTGTGGTGTTATCTACCAGGGAATATTTTGTTTATGCCATGGTGATAACCAAAGAGACAATTTCCAATTTTTGAAGTTCTCATGCCCTTTTTGAGAGATTTAAATTGGTTTTTCTTAAAATAAAAATGTCAGAGATGTTTTGTAGGGACTACAAGTCGTTGATATGATCTTCATGAAGGGACTTCTTCACAAATATCACATTCCTCAGAGTGGTACAACAGAAACGTTGTAGGTCATAACACTCTAGATTATATTATAAACATGGTCTTAAGAAGTTGTTATTCTCAGAGGTCCGATGAGAACACCCTACGATATTACTAAAGTACTCTCACAACTCAAACTTAAAGATCATAACGAGCTCAAAAAATTATTTAGGTAAGCTACTACGCTGCTCGGCTCTAAGATATCTAGGGTAAGACTCTATTCCTCCGCCTCGGTGTTGTTAGCTCTGTAGACTATCCCATAGTCCATGCCTTCCATTCCTCCTGACAGATCAGGCTCTTCGTAGACCAGCTCGTAGTCCGCTTCTGGTGCTCTGGCGTTGGCCTCCTCTTCATTGTCACAGTCTAGCAAAGGCGTCGAAAGAAAGTGAGTACAAAGGTACTCAGAAAGTTCAAAAGAGAAAAAGTGTTTGATGCACTAGCTACGACCATTGATCAGAAAATCTCAGTCAATGCATGTTTCACAAATATTTCTTCAAAAGGTTTATTTTATTTTGAAAACTATGCCCGCCAGTCTTCACAGGTTAACCAGAACTTCACGGAGTTCCTTTCCTGCCGCGTTCGTAGTTCCCTTCCCAGAACAGGGAGTGACAAGCCACAATTCAATACACTCTGCAGAGGTGTGTTACTTTTCCCATAAGAGAACTTATCCTTGTTGCCATCCGGGTGTACCTTCCCGTCCCCACTTCCTTGGTGTGGGGCCCAGTATAAGAACCAAGCCAATCACTGCCTTCTCCGCAACCCTGCATACCCACCCTTTTGTCCATCCGAACAACCTTGGCAGACATCTCCCGTTCGTACGACTTTACACTCGATGTGCTACGGACAATCCATCATAGACGGTAGAGCGCTCTCATCCATATGGGTGGGGATTTAAAAGGATTTCCCAACCTACTGCGGTGTTATCACAACACCCAGCTGGACTCTATCAAGTCAGTTGATATGCAGACGGAACAAAATAAAAATGAGTTCCCCAGAGCCATTATAGATCTCATGGTTAACGTGAAATGTACGACACTAGAATCACTAGACGACATTGGTAATTAGTCCTAGATGAGTAGAACCCTTGCAATGGAACCTCCACCAATAACACATACCATGGTTCCATCGCCCCCACATAGTCATATTCATAATTGGAAAAGTAACATTTTACTTTGAGTGCAAGAATGGTAAGTATATTGCTTTGCGAGTAAATTGATAGAAAAAAATCAATATGACATGAGCAAGAGTGAACTTGCCTGGTAACTGCGAGATAATGCAATTCGGTGGTTTGGATGGAACCTGGACCTCGAGTTCTGAAAAGAAGCATCATTGTACGATAAGGACAATGTTATAAAATCCAAATGATGTATGCATGGGTGCATTATTTTATGTTGAAATCATTTCCCCGGAGTACCTATTCAGATTTGGGTGATTTAGGTTTAATTTGAATATTTATGCCTCACTACAAGAAAAGTTGCCATGGCCGACGAAGTTGAAGTCGCGCCGTGGTTGCTGGTGCACCATGGCCGACGATTTTTGGTCTCTCCGTTGTGCATGTCAAAACGTTTTTTTCTCGTTTTCGAGGCCACCTTGCCCGACAAAAACGGCCAAAACGTCGCGTATGGTGGCCCGGGACATGGTGCGTCTCGAATTCTCGGGTTCGCCGGCCGAGTCAATGCAAATCCGCACCGCCGAGGGATGTAGGGCCCAGATGGTAGCCTCTCTGGCATTGTTTTTTTCTCGATCTCGCCATCTCGTTCAACGCTCTCCGATCGAGCCGTTTACGATGCAGGATCATGGGTCCCGCATGTCATCCTCTATGAACCAAAATTCTTTCTATTCTTGGATTTTTTTGACCCCCTGATTTCTGCCTACTTCCTTTTTCTTTTGATCCCTTGCCGCCTTGGAAACGTTGAGACCGCTGCTGCTAATTGGGACCCGCATGTCATCCTCTATGAGCAATCAACTTTCTTTTCTTGGAGTTTTTTTCGGCACCTCAAATTTGGTCACTTGCCTTTTTCTTTCGATCCCCTGCCGCCTCTCAAACGGTGATACCGCTGCTGCTAAATGGGACCCGCATGTCCTCCTCTATGTACTATAAAACTTTCTTTTCTTGGATTTTTTTGGCACCTCATATTTGGTCACTTACCTTTTTATTTCGATCCCCTGCCGCCTCTCAAACGGTGAGACCGCTGCTGCTAAATGGGACCCGCATGTCATCCTCTATGTACTATAAAACTTTCTTTTATTGAATTATTTTTGGCTCCTGATATTTGGTCACTTGCCTTTTTCTTTCGATCATGTGCAGCCTCTCAAACGGTGATACCACTGCTGCTAAATGGGACCCGCATGTCATCCTCTATGTACAATCAAGTTTCTTTTCTTGAATTATTTTTGGCTCCTGATATTTGGTCACTTTCCTTTTTCTTTCGATCTCATGCCACGTTTGAAACATTGAGGAAACTGAAGGCTCATGGGACCCGCATGTCATCCTCTATGTACTATAAAACTTTCTTTTTTTGGATTTTTTGGCACCTCATATTTGGTCACTTGCCTTTTTCTTTCGATCCCCTGCCACTTCTCAAACGGTGATACCGCTGCTGCTAAATGGGACCCGCATGTCATCCTCTATGTACAATCAAGTTTCTTTTCTTGAATTATTTTTGGCTCCTGATATTTGGTCACTTGCATTTTTCTTTCGATCTCATGCCGCGTTTGAAACGTTGAGGACCCTGCTGGCTCATGGGACCCGCATGTCATCCTCTATGTGCTATAAAAATTTATTTTCTTGGGTTTTTTTCACCCTCTGATTTTTGGCTATTTCCTTTTTCTTTTGATCCCCTGCCGCCTTGGAAACGTTGAGTAAGCTACTGACTTATGGGACCCGCATGTCATCCTCTATGTACAATCAACTTTCTTTTTCTTTTGATCTCAAGCCGCATTTGAAACGTTGAGACCGCTGCTGCTAATTGAGACCCGCATGCCATCCTCTATGGACAATAAAGTTTTTTTCTTGGATTATCTTTGGCTCCTGATATTTTGTTACTTGCCTTTTTCTTTCGATCTCATGCCGCCTTTGAAACGTTGAGTAAGCTGCTGGCTCATGGGTCCCGCATGTCATCCTCTATGAACAATAAAAGTTTCCTTTCTTGTAGTTATTTTTGACCCCTAATTTCTGGCTATTTGCCTTTTTCTTTTGATCTCCTGCCCCCTTTGAAACGATGAGGACGCTGTTGGCAGGTCGGTCCCACATGTCATCCTCTTTGAACAATAAAAGTTTCCTTTGATGGATTTATTTTGAACCCCTAATTAATTTCTGGGTATTTCCTTTTTTTTTCCCTTTGATCCCCTGCCGCCTTGGAATCGTTGAGGATGCTGCTGCCTCATGGGTCTCGCATGTCATCCTCTCAGAACGGTAAATGTTTTTTTTCTTGGATTTTGTTTACCAAATGATTTTTGGCTTATTTTTTCTTTCGATCGATCTCCTGCCGCCTTTAAAACGTTGAGGACACTGCTAGCTCACGGGTCCCACATGTCAGCCTCTATGAACAATAAACGCTGAGGATGCTGCTGCCTCATGGGTCCCTCATGTCATCCTCTTAGAACGAAAATGTTTCTTTTCTTGGATTTTTTACCAACATATTTTTGGTTTATTTTTTCTTTCCATCCCCTGCCGCCTTTAAAACATTGACGACGCTGCTGGCTCATGGGTCCCCGATGTCAGCTTCCCCGTACAAGAAACATGTGATATCTTGATTATTTTGCAGACAATAAACAGTGTATTGCGCTCTGAGCTATTTCAAATGGATAAATTAAATCTTTATTTTTACATAAACAAACTTATATGTTGAATCTCCTTGTTTTTTTGTTTTTGCGAAGCATAGGACTTTCCTGTTTTTTTAGAAAATTCCGAAATTTCCTGTTTTGGAGTGGGCTGAAATTGTACGAGTCAAAAGGCCAAGCAGGATAGTTCGAAGGCCCAGATGTCCAGATGCAGCCCAATTGAAATGTTTCTTCTTGGATTTTTTTCACCCCCTGATTTCTGGCTACTTCATTTTTCTTTTGGTCATGTGCCGCCTTGGAAACGTTGAGACCGCTACTGCAAAATGGGACCTGCATGTCATCCTCTATGTACAATAAAATTTCTTTTCTTGGATTATTTTTGGCTCCTGATATTTGGTCACTTGCCTTTTTTCTTTCGATCCCGTGCAGCCTCTCAAACGGTGATACCGCTGCTGCTAAATGGGACCCCGCATGTCATCCTCTATGTACAATCAAGTTTCTTTTCTTGAATTATTTTTGGCTCCTGATATTTGGTCACTTGCTTTTTTCTTTCGATCTCATGCTATGTTTGAAACGTTGAGGAACTTGCAGGATCATGGGACCCTCATGTCATCCTCTATGTACTATAAAACTTTCTTTTCTTGAATTATTTTTGGCTCCTCATATTTGGTCACTTGCCTTTTTCTTTCGATCTCATGCCACGTTTGAAACGTTGAGTAACCTCCAGGATCATGGGACCCGCATGTCATCCTCTATGTACTATAAAACTTTCTTTTCTTAAATTATTTTTGGCTCCTCATATTTGGTCACTTGCCTTTTTCTTTCGATCTCATGCCACGTTTGAAACGTTGAGGAACCTGCTGGCTCATGGGACCCGCATGTCATCCTCTATGTGCTATAAAAGTTTATTTTCTTGTATTTTTTTCACCCTCTGATTTTTGGCTATTTCCTTTTTCTTTTGATCCCCTGCCGCCTTGGAAACGTTGGGTAAGCTGCTGACTCATGGGACCCGCATGTCATCCTCTATGTACAATCAACTTTCTTTTTCTTTTGATCTCAAGCCGCATTTGAAACGTTGAGACCGCTGCTGCTAATTGGGACCCGCATGTCATCCTCTATGTAAAAAAGTTTCTTTTCTTGGATTATTTTTGGCTCCTGATATTTGGTCACTTGCCTTTTTCTTTTGTTCTCATGCTGCCTTTGAAACGTTGAGGAAGCTGCTCGCTCATGGGCCCCGCATGTCATCCTCTATGAACAATAAAAGTTTCCTTTCTTGGAGTTATTTTTACCCCTAATTTATGGCCACTTCCTTTTTCTTTTGATCCCCTGCCGCCTTTGAAACATTGAAGACTTTGCTCGCTCATGGGTCCCACATGTCAGCCTCTATGAACAATAAACATTTCCTTTCTTGGAGTTATTTTTTACCCCTAATTTCTAGCTATTTGCCTTTTTTTCTTTCGATCCCCAGTCGCCTTCGAAACGTAGAGGACGCTGCTGGCTCATGGGTCCCAGATGTCAGCCTCTATGAACAATAAACCTTTCCTTTGTTGCATTCATTTTTCACCCTCTGATTTTTAGCTATTTCCTTTTTTCTTTTGATGCACTGCCGCCTTGGAAACGTTGAGTAAGCTGCTGACACATGGGGCCCGCATGTCATCCTCTTTGTACAATCAACTTGCAAGATCTTGGAGCGAAAGAGCTTGTATTAGTGGGACCCATATGTCATCCTCTATGTACAATAAAAGTTTCTTTTCTTGGATTATTTTTTGCTCCTAATATTTGGTCACTTTCCTTTTTTCTTTCGATCTCATGCCGCCTCTGAAACGTTGAGGAAGCTGCTGGCCCATGGGTCTCGCATGTCATCCTCTATAAACAATAAAAGTTTCCTTTGTTGGAGTTATTTTTTACCCCTAATTTCTGGCTACTTCCTTTTTCTTTTGATCCCCTGCCGTCTTTGAACGTTGAGGACTCTGCTGGCTAATGGACCCCACATGTCAGGTGATACGTCCAAAACGTATCTACTTTCCCGAACACTTTTGCTATTGTTTTGCCTCTAATTTGTGTATTTTGGATGCAACTAACACGGACTAACGCTGTTTTCAGCAGAACTGCTCTGGTGTCTCATTTTTGTGCAGAAATCCAACTTTCGGGAAAATCCTCGGAATTTATGCAGAAGGCCCTATTTTCCCAGGAAACTAACGGAGCCAGAAGGACAATTGAGGTGGAGGCCCGAGGGCCCCACACCATAGGGCGGCGCGGCCCGGGGGGGCCCGCGCGGCCCTGTGGTGTGGCCCCCTCGGCCGGCCTCCGACGCCTTCCTTCGGACTACTTATCGGCCTCGACCTAAAAACGCACGGAGAGAAGTCGAAATCGCTGTAAACCCTCCGTAACGCCGCCACATCGCGAAACTCCGTCGCGGGAGCCAGAAGTCTCCGTTCTGGCACTCCGCCGGGACGGGGAATTGAAGGAGATCATCGCCGCCATCACCGCCAACGCCTCTACATCAACCAGCCATGTTTCCCCCATCCATGTGTGAGTAATTCCCCCGCTGTAGGCCGAAGGGGATGGTAGGGATTGGATGAGATTGGTCATGTAATAGCATAAGATTGTTAGGGCATAGTGCCTAGTGTCCGTAATTGGTACTTTGATGATATTGTTGCAACTTGTTATGCTTAATGCTTGTCACTAGGGCCCGAGTGCCATGATCTCAGATCTGAACATGTTATTGCTTCATCAAGATATTCATTGTTTATGGTCTTACCTATAAGTTGTATACACATGTCGCTGTCCGGAACCAATGGCCCCGAAGTGACAAGAATTGGGACAACCGGAGGGGATGGTAGCGATGTGAGGATCACATGTGTTCACGGAGTGTTAATGCTTTGCTCCGGTACTCTATTAAAAGGAGTACCTTAATATCCAAGATGTTTCCCTTGAGGCCCGGCTGCCACCGGCTGGTAGGACAAAAGATGTTGTGCAAGTTTCTCATTGCGAGCACGCACGACTATATATGGAACACATGCCTATTGATTGCTTTGTACTTGGACACCGTTTTATTATTATCTGCAAATGCCCTGCTATGATTGTTACATGAGTTTCTCTCATCCATGCAACGCCCGTTCATCCGTCCCCGTGCCTACGTATTTTAATCCTGCTGTTTACTAAAATCACTACCGCTGTCTCGTTACTCTGTCGTCGTTATTTCACTACGCTACTGCTATAAAACTCGTTACTATCGATAAACCTTTGCGAGCAAGTCTGTTTCCAGGTGCAGCTAAATTGACAACTCCGCTGTTAAGGCTTCCAAGTGTTCTTTGTCTCCCCTTGTGTCGAATCAATAAATTGGGTTTTACTTCCCTCGAAGACTGTTGCGATCCCCTATACTTGTGGGTCATCAAGACTATTTTCTGGCGCCGTTGCCGGGGAGCATAGCTTTATTTGGAAGTTCACTTGGATTAATATTGTTCGCTGCAAATTCTCCATCATGGGTAAACCTCGCGATACTAAGATCGCCATATTACCATCCACTACAAGAAAAGGTACAATTCTGAATACCTGCCGCTCTTGATTCACCATCTCGTGATTGATAAACTTGTTTCACCGCCACATGCTTCGCATGCGGGTACTTCGCTGAATCTGAAAACTCTCATAATATTGATAATATTTCTCATGTGCTTGATGATAGTGGTTCTTTGGGATCCTTTCTAGATGCTACGATTGCTAGGTCTAGACAAATTGAAAATACCGAAACTCCTAATGCTACTACACCGTTAATTCACCGAACTTGATTATTTTAGTGATGATCCCGATGAAGATTATGTGGAGCTTAATGATGATTTTATTGAAAAATGCAATGCTACTACCGATGCAAGAAAAATTAAAAAGTTGCTTGCGAGAACATGTCATAGATATAAACCGTCTCCTGATCCTAATTTTGCCACATCTCCTATAAACATTAGGGATAAAGATTATGATTTTTCTCTTGATCTATCTCATATAGCTATTGTTGAGGAAACACCCTTTTGTGGTACTGAAAAAGAAAGTGCTGTTGAACACATGACTGAGTTATCTACTCTAAGTAGCTTGTTTTCTGATGATGTCAAGATGCGTACTTACTTTGTTGCTAAAATCTTTCCATTCTCATTGAAGGATGACGCTAAAACTTGGTATAATAATTTGCCACCTAATTCTATTAGAAGTCCGAAAGAATTGCTTGATGTTTTCTTCCGCAAATACTTTCCTGCTAGTGCTCAACATATTGCTTTGCAGAGAATTTATAACTTTGATCGTGAGATGAAGAGAAATTGCCCGAGGCTTGGGCGAGATTCTGCTCTCTTATTAGAGCTCGGCACGAGCATGATTTGGAAAAGCATGATTTGCTTGATATATTTTATAGTGGACTAACCATTGAGTCTAGGGCATACCTGGATAGTTGTGCTGGTTGTGTTTTCAGGAAAAGAACTCCAGACGACGCTGAAGAATTATTGGCTAAAATAAGCCGGAATCATGATGATTGGACTACGCCTGAACCAACTCCAACGCCAATATAGAAGAAGAGGGGTATGATTAAATTGAATGATGAAGATATGAGGGAAGCCAAGAAGTCTCTCAAGGAGAAAGGTATTAAATCTGAAGATGTGAAGAATCTACCTCCTATAGAAGATATATGTGAGATAATTCCCCCTTCATCCATGATTGAGGTAAACTCCCTTCAACGCTTTACTAGGGAAGATATTCCGTATTCGAAACCTCCCGCACAATGCTTAGATGAGTTTGATAATTATATTGTTAAGCAAGAAAATTTTAATATAAGAGTAGAGAATCATTTAATGGAAAATTCTCGAGCTATTAGTGAATTGCATGATATTGTGGAGAGAACCTCCAATGATGTTAAGATGCTTGTTAAACATTTTCATATGATTCAAACTCAAATTGATCAACTCACTAAAGTGCAAAATGACTTGTTAGGGAATAATTCTAAAGAGAAACATGCTTATGAAGTAACAACTAGAGGTGGTGTCTCTACCCAGATCCTCTATATCCCGAAGGGCATCCCAAAAGAATTGAACAAGATTCTCAACGCATTGAACCTAGTGCTCATTCTAGGAAGAAAAAGAAGAAGAAACATAAAAATGTTGTAGAATCCTCTGAACCTGTTAATGATCCTAATAGTATTTCTATTTCTGATGCTGAAACTGAAAGTGGTAATGAACATGATAATGATAAAGATAATGATAAGAATGATACTCCTGATAAAGAAGAGGTTGAAGAAGAACCTGAGAAGCATGCTAAAAATAAAAAGTATACTAAAGAAGACTTTATTGCTGAGAAACATGGTAATGAAAGAGAACCTTGGGTGCAAAAGCAAATGCCTTTTCCTGCTAAGAAACTAAAATCAAAGGAAGAAGAACACTATAATAAATTCTGTGATTGGATGAAACCTTTATTCTTGCAAATCCCTTTGATCGATGCTATTAAATTGCCTCCTTATTCAAAGTATATGAAAGATATTGTTACTAACAAAAGGAAAATCCCCAATGAGGAAATTTCCACTATGCTTGCCAATTACTCTTTCAATGGCAAAATTCCAAAGAAGTTGGGCGACCCAGGTATACCTACTATTCCTTGTTCTATTAAGAATAACTATGTTAAAACTGCTCTATGTGACTTGGGAGCCGGTGTTAGTGTTATGCCCTTTTCTCTTTATAAGAGACTTTACTTAGATAAGTTGATACCTACTGATATATCTTTGCAAATGGCTGATAAATCTACTGCTATTCCTGTTGGTATATGTGAGAATGTTCCAGTTCAAGTTACTACTAACTGCTTGATATTAACTGATTTTGTTGTGTTGGAAATGCCTGAAGATGATAATATGTCTATTATTCTTGGGAGACCTTTTCTTAACACCGCAGGGGCTGTTATTGATTGCAATAAAGGAAAGGTTACTTTCAATGTTGATGATAGGGAGCATACCGTTTATTTCCCCAAGAGGATTGAGAAAGCGTGTGGAGTTAATACTATTTCTAATGTGAGAACTATCAAAGTGGGAACTATTGATTGTCCTATATATGAGCCTAAGGAAGAATATCAAACTCTTGTGATTGGATCCATATCAATACAATTCAAGGTAACATGATTGATTTGAGGTTTATTTCTTCTTATGCTATGAAAAAGTTATTTGGTGACAAGACTTGATCAACCTTGTTAACAAATACCTTTTATATGCATAGAGGAGGTAAACAACATATTTTTCTTCCTCCATTTGCTCTAGTTGCTGTAGCATTTTTAATTTGCAAAGTTCCTTAGTTATTTGAAGATTTCAAAATTTTTCCTGGCCAGTAATAATAAACTAAATACCCAGAAATGTGCATTTTTCAAAGTTTTCAAAAATTCACAAAAATTATACCGTTGGTCCTATTTTTCGACGAGGCACCTGGGAGCACCAGAGGATGACCTGTGGGGCACCAGAGGGCGCCAAACCATAGGCCGGCGCGGCCAAGGAGGTGGCCGCGCCACCATGTGGTGTGGGCCCCCCTTTGCCCCACTTTGTCATCTCTTTCTCCCAGCACCTTCTCTCTCCCGAAAAAACTCGTACCAAGTTCCTCTCACTCGCGTTTTTGCTCCAGAGCTCCAGATTTCTCGATCTCTTTGCTCAGCCTAGATTTCTGTTTGAAATTTGGCACATTTGCTCTTCGGTATGTGACTCCTCCACCCATCCAAGTAGAATTTTGTTTGGTTGAGTATATCTTGAATATTTTGCTGCTGTAGGTAACATGTTTAGTGAGCTTGCATGCTTGTTCTAAGTGATAGAAACTAGTTTTGATGCATGATTAGTACTCTAGCAAGTTCCTATGGTAGTTTCCCTCAATTATATGTCACCAAATCAAATCTTTATATCATTTGTTGAAAATTTCAGAGAAGCTATGAAGAAGTTCAACTTTGGAGAGTTGTTCAAGAAAGGGACAACCAGCACCGGGAGGCCTTCTAGGGCCGCCACCCGGATTAGGCGATCATACAATGAAGACATCATCGCGCCTAGCTTCGCGCCCGAAGAGGACAACGGGCCTCCTAATGCTTCTACTTTTCCATGCTATGATTTTCTAAGGAATGCAGGGATATTGGAGGATTTCTTAACCCTTGTCAACAGGGCAGGGTTAACCACCTATATGGGAGATGAAAGGGAGCAATACTACTTGCTCACCAAAATCTTCGTCGAGAGTTTCCAGTTCAACAACAAACAATATGAGCCAACGGTTGCATTCAGGATCTATGGTAATCCTGTTACTATGCCATTGAAGGATTTTTGTCGTGCCTTGGATATTGCCCCTGTAGGTACAGCAAGTAGGATTGATGACAACCCCCGGGACTTGTTGGAGCTCTATCGAGGGATTACCGATGATGATTGTCGCACCATTCAGCGTGGCAAGATAAGGAATATTCAACTCCCCGCCATTAAGTATTTTGCATACTACATTGCTACTAGCATTCTTGGTAGGGAGAACACTAGCAAAATTTCTAGTTACCATCTTGCTTTCTTGAATATTGCACTTACTGGTCAGACATCTTATCACCTTGGTGCTCTTATTGCTCGCCGCCTGACTACCAGGGGGCCTATTTTTGGAGGAACTATTGCACTGCGTGTTTTAACATATCTAAATCTTCCTATTGATCCTAATGATGTGCCATTGGCCCCTAGGAAACTTGATATTGTTGCTATGAAGAGTCATCATTTTGTTACTACTGATTCTACTTTAGATAATATGGTGTATAGAATGTTGTTTTCTGACGGGGATGAGAAAGAAATTCCTCTTCCCCAACTAGGTTTGTTAAGTATTGACAGGCAATCATGGTCGTGCACTAAGGAGGAAGTGGATGAGCATTTGAAGATAAAAGACTTCCACCAGCAACATGACTCCGAGGACGCCGGGGCCTCCTACGACCATACCGTCACATATCCGGGTGCTTCCTCTAGTACATACCCGGAATACGATCCATCTTCGTCATACTACGGAGACACTACTTCATGGGATCGATGGGATTGAACTCCACTTAGGCCAAAAGCCTAAGCTTGGGGGGAGGTATACCGGCATCACTCATTCTTTGCATATTATGGTTGCTGGATACTTGTACATACTTGTTTTGTTCGTTTGAGTGGTTTTCTAATGAGAAGAAGATAATATTTGGGGAAGTGCTGCCTGAAAACAGATTCTGGAACGTTACCGTAAAAATTCTCAAAAATAGCCAGAGCGTCATTTTGAGCTGCCAATTTTTGTGCAGGTTCCCCAGGTTGTTATCTAACTTTCATTAGTTGAACACTTTTCGATCTGAGCAACGTAAGATTTTTGTAAAAATCGATTTCTGTACTGCTGTAAGGTTTTGGCAGATTTCTGCCATCTCGCTTTTCTGTGTTTCTTTTAGTTTGCTATTTCTTGTTTTTGCTTTGTTTCTTTCCCAAAACACAAAAATACCAAAAATATTTCTGTTGTTTCTCTTCATCATTTGTTTGCTTTGATTTCTTGCATTTGTTTCACTTTATTTGCTATTGCTAGTTTGCTATAAGAAAACCCAAAAAGATTTTGCTTTGTTTGCTTGTTTCCTCTTGTTCTTATTTGCAATTTGAAAACACCAAAAATATTTGCTGTTCTTCTTTGGTTTTTAAAGTTCTTTATGAGTTCAATGGTCTTCGGTGGCTGGAGCGTGGTTTTTATTTCATATTATCCAAGTTGCACAAGTGAAATGGCAATAATGACGATCTACGGCAATCTGATTGTGGTGAGAGGCTGGTATGAACTCTATTTGTTTTCATCTTTGTACATATACTCATCCATGTGAGCATGCTTAGTTGGTTCATGTGAGGTATATGTTATTTGAGAAAGTCTAGTAGTTCATGATCTCTCATGTTTAGCTCCAATTTATTAATATGAGTAGCATGTCATGGATGTTTGCTTGCATTGTTTTGTTCATAAGTAAGTATGGCATTGTGGTATCCTCCTCTGAGTAATTCATTTATATCGACTTGGCACATGCTCACGCATGCATATGACTGAACAAAAAGTCAATTAAGCCTCGATGATCTATATTGCTTCAGAGTTCTTGTATCACTTTTATGCCTCCGTTAATTTATTTTGCCGCAAGCATGATTATGACAAGCGATTCCTCTCTTGATTTGTCGCTCCCTAGTCTATTGCTAGCCTTCACTTGTACTGAGCGGGAACGCTGCTCGTGCTTCCAAACACCTGAAAACCAAGTTATTCCAGAGTGTCCACCATAAATACCTATGCATGGCATTTCAAACCATTCCAAGTAAATTCTCATGCGCTACCTTTAAAACCTTCAAAATGTTTCTCAATTTGTGTTTATGTTTCATAGCTCATGAGGAAGTATGTGGTGTTTAGCTTTCAACCTTGTCATTTACTTTTGACGGACTCTCATATGGACTAGTGGCACATCCGCTTATCCAATAATTTTGCAAAAAGAGCTGGCAATGGGATTCCCAGTCCCAAATTAATTAACTTAAATAGACACTCCTCCATGGTATGTGATTGTTGGTCGGCACCCGAAGGATTCGGTTAGCCACGGCTTGTGTAAGCAAAGGTTGGGGGGAGTGTCATCATCATAATAAAAATAAAATAAAAAGGGCACTCCTTCATGGTATGTGATTGTTGGCAGGCACCCGAGGATTCGGTTAGCCATGGTTTGTGAAAGAAAGGTTGGAAGGAGTGCCAAATAAATATGCAATAATTCATGGGAGCCGCTCTTGAAAGTCCGGTTGGCGAGGTAGTTGGTGTACTCATTACCATTCGTTGACAACAACAAACACCTCTCAAAATAATTTTACTCCTGTCTTTATAAAAATGAAAAGCTCTAGCGCATGTTAATCCCTGCTTCCCTCTGCGAAGGGTCAATCTTTTACTTTTATGTTGTGTCTCCATTATTTCTTTGAGCACTATCTTGAGAGCACAACTGTCATTCTTAGTATAATATGCTTGTCTCAAAATATGATTGATTGTGGTATAACTTTGATGCATTTATCTTTTGACAATCACTACTTCTAGTCTTTCTATGAACTCCAGAGGTGCCCGGGCATTTATGTTTTGCCAATCAAATACAGGCAAGCGAGATACCACTTTATCATACTCTCTTATGAACATTGCAATCCTGCTTATATACATGATTCATGATGCTTACTATTAATTGTTGGTACCTCTCCATGATTGACATAGCTGTTAGATGATCTTATTTGCATATGTCTCATTATAAATTGCTTAAGTATTAGCCATAGCATGAGAATATATACATCATATGAGCAAATATGTTCGTGAAAGTTCTTTTATCGCTCAGTTGTTAACTGAATTGCTTGAGGACAAGCAATAAGCTAAGCTTGGGGGGAGTTGATACGTCCAAAACGTATCTACTTTCCCGAACACTTTTGCTATTGTTTTGCCTCTAATTTGTGTATTTTGGATGCAACTAACACGGACTAACGCTGTTTTCAGCAGAACCGCTCTGGTGTCTCGTTTTTGTGCAGAAATCCAACTTTCGGGAAAATCCTCGTAATATATGCATAAGGACCTATTTTCCCAGTGAAACTAACGGAGCGTAAGGACAATTGAGGTGGAGGCCCGAGGGCCCCACACCATAGGGCGGCGCGGCCCAGGGGGGGCCCGCGCGGCCCTGTGGTGTGGCCCCCTCGGTCGGCCTCCGACGCCTTCCTTCAGACTACTTATCGGCCTCGACCTAAAAACGCACGGAGAGAAGTCGAAATCGCCAGAAACCCTCCAGAACGCCGCCACATCGCGAAACTCCGTCGCGGGAGCCAGAAGTCTCCGTTCTGGCATTCCGTCGGGACGGGGAATTGAAGGAGATCATCGCCGCCATCACCGCCAACGCCTCTACATCAACCAGCCATGTTTCCCCCATCCATGTGTGAGTAATTCCCCCGCTGTAGGCCGAAGGGGATGGTAGGGATTGGATGAGATTGGTCATGTAATAGCATAAGATTGTTAGGGCATAGTGCCTAGTGTCCGTAATTGGTACTTTGATGATATTGTTGCAACTTGTTATGCTTAATGCTTGTCACTAGGGCCCGAGTGCCATGATCTCAGATCTGAACATGTTATTGCTTCATCAAGATATTCATTGTTTATGGTCTTACCTATAAGTTGTATACACATGTCGCTGTCCGGAACCAATGGCCCCGAAGTGACAAGAATTGGGACAACCGGAGGGGATGGTAGCGATGTGAGGATCACATGTGTTCACGGAGTGTTAATGCTTTGCTCCGGTACTCTATTAAAAGGAGTACCTTAATATCCAGTAGTTTCCCTTGAGGCCCGGCTGCCACCGGCTGGTAGGACAAAAGATGTTGTGCAAGTTTCTCATTGCGAGCACGCACGACTATATATGGAACACATGCCTATTGATTGCTTTGTACTTGGACACCGTTTTATTATTATCTGCAAATGCCATGCTATGATTGTTACATGAGTTTCTCTCATCCATGCAACGCCCGTTCATCCGTCCCCGTGCCTACAGTATTTTAATCCTGCTGTTTACTAAAATCACTACTGCTGTCTCTGTTACTCTGCTGCTGTTATTTCACTACTGCTACTGCTATAAAACTGTTACTACTGATAAACCCTTGCGAGCAAGTCTGTTTCCAGGTGCAGCTGAATTGACAACTCCGCTGTTAAGGCTTCCAAGTGTTCTTTGTCTCCCCTTGTGTCGAATCAATAAATTGGGTTTTACTTCCCTCGAAGACTGTTGCGATCCCCTATACTTGTGGGTCATCATCAGGCTCTATGAACGATAAACCTTTCTTTTCTTGGAGTTATTTTGACCCCTAATTTCTGGCTATTTTGCCTTTTTTTGGATCCCGTGCCGCCTTGGAAACATTGAGGATGCTGCTGCCACATGGGTCCCGCATGTCATCCTCTCAGAACGATAAATGTTTCGTTTCTTCGATTTTTTTACCAACTGATTTTTGATTTATTTTTTCTTTCGATCCCCTGCCGCCTTTAAAACTTTGACGACGCTGCTGGCTCATGGGTCCCGATGTCAGCCTCCCCGTACAAGAAACATGTGATATCTTGATTATTTTGCAGAAAATAAACAGTGTATTTCGCTCTGAGCTATTGCAAACGGAAAAAAATAAATCTTTCTTTTTAAATAAACAAACTTATATGTTGAATCTCCTTGTTTTTTGTTTTTGCGAAGCATAGGACTTTCCTGTTTTGGAGTGGGCTGAAATTGTATGAGTCCAAAGGCGTCCAGCAGGATAGTTTGAAGGCCCAGACGGCCAGATCCAGCCTAATTGAAATCTTTCTTTTCTTGGATCTTTTTGACTCCCCTGATTTCTGGCTACTTCCTTTTTTTTTGGTCCTGTTCCACCTTGGAAACGTTGAGAACGCTGCTGCAAAATGGGACCCACATGTCATCCTCTATGTACAATAATTTCTTTTCTTGGATTATTTTTGGCTCCTGCTTTTTGTCACCTTTTTCTTTCCATCTCATGCCGACTTCGAAACGCTGAGACCGCTGCTGCAAAATGGGACCCGCATGTCATCCTCTATGTACAATAAAAATTACTTTTCTTGGATTGTTATTTTTGGCTCCTGATATTTGGTCACTTGCCTTTTTCTTTCGATCTCATGTCACGTTTGAAACGTTGAGGAACCTGCTGGCTCATGGGACCCGCAAGTCATCCTCTATGTGCTATTAAAGTTTATTTTCTTGGATTTTTTTTCACCCTCTGATTTTTGGCTCCTGATATTTGGTCACTTGTCTTTTTCTTTCGATCTCATGCCACGTTTGAAACGTTGAGGAACCTGCTGGCTCATGGGACCCGCATGTCATCCTCTATGTACTATAAAAGTTCATTTTCTTGGTTTTTTTTTCACCCTCTGATTTTTGGCTATTTCCTTTTTCTTTTAATCCCCTGCCGCCTTGGAAACGTTGAGTAAGCTGCTGGCTCATGGGACCCGCATGTCATCCTCTATGTCCATCAACTTTATTTTCTTGGATTTTTTTGACCCCCTAATTTCTGGCTACTTTCTTTTTCTTTTGATCTCAAGCTGCATTTGAAACGTTGGGTCCGCTGCTGGAAAATGGGACCCGCATGTCATCCTCTATGTACTATAAAAGTTTATTTTTGGCGATTTCCTTTTTTTTGTTTTGAGCCCATGCTACCTTGGAAAAGTTGAGTAAGCTGCTGACTGATGGGACCCGCATGTCATCCTCTATGTACAATCAACTTTCTTTTTTTGGAGTTTATTTTTGACCCCCTAATTTCTGGCTACTTCCTTTTTCTTTTGATCCCCTGCTGCCTTTGAAACGTTGGGGATGCTGTTGCCTCATGGTCACGCATGTCAGCCTCTCAGAACGATAAATGTTTCTTTTTATGGATTTTTTTGACCCCATGATTTCTGCCTACTTCCTTTTTCTTTTGGTCCTATGCCGCCTTTGAAACGTTGACACCGCTGCTGCAAAATGGGACCCATATGTCATCCTCCATGTACAATAAAAGTTTCTTTTCTTGGATTATTTTTTGTTCCTGATATTTGGTCACTTTCCTTTTTCTTTCGATCTCATGCTGCCTCTGTAACGTAGAGAAAGTAACTGGCTCATGGGACCCGCATGTCATCCTCTATGTAAAATAAAGTTTCTTTTCTTGGATTTTTTTTACCCGCTAATTTTTGGTCACTTGCCTTTTTCTTTCGATCCTATGCCGCCTTTGAAATTGAGGAGGCTGCTGGCTCATGGGTCCCACATGTCAGCCTCTATGAACAATAAACCTTTTCTTTGTTGGATTTATTTTTTACCCCTAATTTCTCGCTATTTGCCTTTTTCTTTTGATCCCCTGCGGCCTTTGAAACGATGAGGACGACGCTGGCAGGTCGGTCCCACATGTCATCTTCTATGAAGAATAAAAGTTTCCTTTGTTGGATTTACTTTCGACCCTGATACGCGTACAGCACGCATCCGTTGGGAACCCCAAGAGGAAGGTGTGATGCGTACAGCGGCAAGTTTTCCCTCAGTAAGAAACCAAGGTTTATCGAACCAGTAGGAGCCAAGAAGCACGTTGAAGGTTGATGGCGGCGAGATGTAGTGCGGCGCAACACCAGGGATTCCGGCGCCAACGTGGAACCTGCACAACACAACCAAAGTACTTTGCCCCAACGAAACAGTGAGGTTGTCAATCTCACCGGCTTGCTGTAACAAAGGATTAGATGTATAGTGTGGATGATGATTGTTTGTAGAAAACAGTAGAACAAGTATTGCAGTAGATTGTATTCGATTAAAAGAATGGACCGGGGTCCACAGTTCACTAGTGGTGTCTCTCCCATAAGATAAATAGCATGTTGGGTGAACAAATTACAGTTGGGCAATTGACAAATAGAGAGGGCATGACAATGCACATACATGATATGATGAGTATAGTGAGATTTAATTGGGCATTACGACAAAGTACATAGACCGCTATCCAGCATGCATCTATGCCTAAAAATTCCACCTTCAGGTTATCATCCGAACCCCTTCCAGTATTAAGTTGCAAACAACAGACAATTGCATTAAGTATGGTGCGTAATGTAATCAATAACTACATCCTCGAACATAGCATCGATGTTTTATCCCTAGTGGCAACAGCACATCCACAACCTTAGAACTTTCTGACACTGTCCCAGATTTAATGGAGGCATGAACCCACTATCGAGCATAAATACTCCCTCTTGGAGTTACTAGCAAAAACTTGGCCAGAGCCCCTACTAATAACGGAGAGCATGCAAGATCATAAACAACACATAGATATAAATTGATAATCAACATAACATAGTATTCTCTATCCATCGGATCCCAACAAACACAACATATAGCATTACAAATAGATGATTTTGATGATGTTAGGCAGCTCACAAGATCCGACAATGAAGCACAATTAGGAGAAGACGACCATCTAGCTACTGCTATGGACCCATAGTCCAGGGGTGAACTACTCACTCATCACTCTGGAGGCGACCATGGCGGTGAAGAGTCCTCCGGGAGATGATTCCCCTCTCCGGCAGGGTGCCGGAGGCGATCTCCTGAATCCCCCGAGAGGGGATTGGCGGCAGCGGCGTCTCTGGAAGGTTTTCCGTATCGTGGCTCTCGGTACTGGGGGTTTCGCGACGAAGGCTATAAGTAGGCGGAGGAGATAGGTCAGGGGGCCTGACAGGGGGCCCACACACTAGGCCGGCGCGGCCAAGGCTTGGGCCGCGCCGCCCTAGCGTCTGGCCACCTCCAGGCCCCACTTCGTGACTCCTTCGGTCTTCTGGAAGCTTCGTGTGAAAATAGGCCCCTGGGCGTTGATTTCGTCCAATTCCGAGAATATTTCCTTACTATGATTTCTGAAACCAAAAACAGCAAAAAACAGCAACTGCCTCTTCGGCATCTCGTTAATAGGTTAGTGCCGGAAAATGCATAAATATGACATAAAGTATGCATAAAACATGTAGATATCATCAATAATGTGGCATGGAACATAAGAAATTATCGATACATCGGAGACGTATCAGACCCCTAATTTCTGGCTATTTGCCTTTTTTTCTTTTGATCCTCTGCCGACTTTGAAATGATTAGGATGCTGCTGGCAGATCTGTCCCACATGTCAGCCTCTCTGAACTATAAATGTTTTCTTTCTATGATTTATTTTTGACCCCTATTTTCGGGATACTTGCTTTTTGTTGGATATCCTACCGCATTTGAAATTTTGAGGACGCTGATACGCGTACAACACGCGACCGTTGGGAACCCCAAGAGGAAGGTGTGATGCGTACAGCGGCAAGTTTTCCCTCGGTAAGAAACTAAGGTTTATCGAACCAGTAGGAGCCAAGAAGCACGTTGAAGGTTGATGGCGGCGGAGTGTAGTGCGGCGCAACACCAGGGATTCCGGCGGCAACGTGGAACCTGCACAACACAACCAAAGTACTTTGTCCCAATGTAACAGTGAGGTTGTCAATCTCACCGGCTTGTTGTAACAAAGGATTAGATGTATAGTGTGGATGATGATTGTTTGCAGAAAACAGTAGAACGAGTATTGCAGTTGATTGTATTCGATGTTAAGAATGGACCGGGGTCCACAGTTCACTAGAGGCGTCTCTCCCATAAGAATAAGCATGTTGGGTGAACAAATTACAGTTGGGCAATTGACAAATAAAGAGGGCACGACCATGCACATACATGTTATGATGAGTATTGTGAGATTTAATTGGGCATTACGACAAAGTACATAGACCGCTATCCAGCATGCATCTATGCCTAAAAAGTCCACCTTCAGGTTATCATCCGAACCCCCTCAAGTATTAAGTTGTAAACAACAGACAATTGCATTAAGTATGGTGCGTAATGTAATCAACACATACATCCTTAGACATAGCATCGATGTTTTATCCCTAGTGGCAACATCACATCCACAACCTTAGAGGTTTCTGTCACTCCCCCAGATTAAATGGAGACATGAACCCACTATCGAGCATAAATACTCCCTCTTGGAGTTACAAGCAAAAACTTGGCCAGAGCCTCTACTAGTAACAGAGAGCATGCAAGATCATAAACAACACATAGATAATAGATTGATAATCAACATAGCATAGTATTCCATATTCATCAGATCCCAACAAACACAACATGTAGCATTACAGATAGATGATCTTGATCATGTTAGGCAGCTCACAAGATCCAACAATGATAGCACAATTAGGAGAAGACGACCATCTAGCTACTGCTATGAACCCATAGTCCAGGGGTAGACTACTCACTCATCACTCCGGAGGCGACCATGGCGGTGCAGAGTCCTCCGGGAGATGATTCCCCTCTCCGGCAGGGTGCCGGAGGCGATCTCCTGAATCCCCCGAGATGGGATTGGCGGCGGCGGCGTCTCTGGAAGGTTTTCCGTATCGTGGCTCTCGGTACTGGAGTTATTATCGACGAAGGCTTAAGTAGGCGGAGGAGGTAGGTTTAGGGGCGCCACGAGGGGCCCACACAGCAGGCCGGCGCGGCCAGGGCCTGGGCCGCGCCGCCCTGGTGTGTGGCGGCCTCGTCGCCCCACTTCGTTTCCTCTCCGGTGTTCTGGAAGCTTCGTGGAAAAATAAGATCCTGGGCGTTGATTTCGTCCAATTCCGAGAATATTTCCTTACTAGGATTTCTGAAACCAAAAACAGCAGAAAATAGCAACTGGCTCTTCGGCATCTAGTTAATAGGTTAGTGCCGGAAAATGCATAAATATGACATAAAGTATGCATAAAACATGTAGGTATCATCAATAAAGTGGCATGGAACATAAGAAATTATCGATACGTTGGAGACGTATCAGACGATGCTGGCTCATGGGTCCCACATGGCATCCTCTTTGGACGATAAACCTTCATTTCTTGTTAATGACATGTTTATGTGTATTATTTTTGCAGACTAATACAAGCTCTTTCGCTCCAAGATCTTGCAAGTTAATAGAATAAATCATGGAATTATTAGGATATGTTTTGAATTTCAAATCCACTTTATGAATTTTTTAAAATACCGTGATCCATGTGGGTATGGAGCGATCAAGGATTTTCATATTGGCCATGAGCAGTTTCAAAAATTGCAACCCAATAATTCAAAATAAATACAAACAACTTATATGTAGAATCTCCGTGTTTTTGTTTTTTGCCAATCATAGGATCTGTGGTTCTTTAGAAAAGGGCCAACATTGCATGAGCAGAAAGGCCCATTTGTAGTTATTGGGCTTCGATAGCCGGAGCAAGTAGGCCAATAGTAAACACCTTGTAGATGGCCGTTGGAACCCAAAATTATTTGTTGCCTAGACTTAGATGCCAAACTCAGCCTTATTGACATGAATCTTGCTATGCACACGACAATTTCAGTCCGATCCGTGTACGAAACACAAGATCCAACCCTTCGTGTGAGAAAGCAGGTGGCAGCACACCTCCAGATGCTCAATCGTACATACACATATCATATAGGAGTTGTCGTATGTACATCAGCTCCGTATTGACATGTTTTTTTCTTTGGTTCACATGTGGGGTCCGCATAGTCACCTAGGTCGCACATCTACTTCCTTGCTCGTAGTTGATGCATGTTTAGTGGCTTGCAGCAAGAATCACTGCCCCCAGGGATGTACTTTACCCTTTAGCGGCGAAAAAATAGGAATGGTCCTCTCATGAGTATGATCAACAAGAGGTGGCTATATTATAAAGGACGTACACACATTGTAATTATAGTGCTGAAATAAAGTCAATCCTAAAATAGCCATGCATGGGTTATAATATGAAGGCAACACGAAATACAAAAGCGGGGCAGTATTCAAATAAACTGATTCAAACTAGTACATACTAAAAACAGTGTACTACTTCTCAACACTTCAAGCATAATAAAAAAATGTGTTAGTATTTTTTTAAAGGTAACACCGAACGGGCAATGTTTAAAGCAGGCTTAAACCACATAGCCGCTTGTCGGACATTACCCCAACCATCTCTGGGAAGGCTGATAACTCCCACAGTCTCAGCTTCATCTGGCTGGAGGTTGCATCGCAAAAGTTTAGGGTATTGATTATGAAGAAACTTCCAGTATGCTGTGTAGACGCAGTTTTTTCTCATGAATGGAACCAATGTGCCATCAGGAGCTTTGGATTCACGCTTCTTCAGGTTGGCAATGATCGGGTAATTGAGTCCGAGGAACAGAGAGTGGTCGCCGAGGCTATTAACCTGCCTCCAAAGAAAGTCCCCTACACGTGCAGTAGATAAGGGATCCTGCTCAAAGACGTAGGTGGCAACAGGAGGATACTGCCGTAGCTGAAGCCCATTAGCAGCATAGGGAATGTCAGGAGGTACTTCAGCATTGGCAATCCCAATGTTGTTTACTGTAAGGATGATCATCAATCGCTTGCCATCAGCAGATGGAGCGAGGAACCACGCGTACTGCTGATCATCCACCACCGGTGGCGGGATTTCAAACGGGAGCATCCGATTTTCTGCAATATTAGAAATGGAGACGAATAGGGTGTTACTGGCAACCATATTCAAACAACAGCATTGTTCATCGTTCATCGTTCATGCTCACAGTATAAATACGACTATGTAAGCTAAGGACATTGGTCATTCATGTGTTCAAATAGAGTGTCCAATATATCAGTTATACTGCATCCATCCCACGAAACTAGTCTTAACTTCGCCAAAACTAGACACTAGTTAGTGTATACACAGTTATATACTACCTCTGTCCCACCGAAAGTGTCTGAGATTTGTCCAAATTCAGATGTATCTAGACAGTGAAAGCATATAGATACATTCAAATTTTGAAAAATATATATCATCTTAAGTTTAAGTCCTGTGCTGTAGTTAATTCCCTTTGTCTTAAGTGATCTATTAGAGAGCTTCCCTGTGACCACCCGAAGGGTAAGCAATTTTTAACTGTATAAGTGGATTGCCTAGACCTTTCCATCAGTTCGGACTTTTGGTTGCGTTGGCTAGTCCATGAAGTTTGATATGGTGTCAGAGCCAGGATCTCGAGTTCGAGTCCTGGTTTTCGCAATTTATTCTAAAATTGTTGTTTCCCCCTCGGAGTCCACGTATATGCCTCTTGAGCTATACCTCTGAGTCTTTCCACGTGTTGACTTGTCTCCCATCACACGTGAGGGGGGTGTTGAATTGTATAAGTGAATTGTATAAGTTCGGACTTTTGGTTGTGTTGGTAGTGCATGAAGCTTGACAAGAAAGAAATGCTCTTTGTAGCTAACCCCAAGTCTGGTAACATTTGCAAAATAGGTATCAGATGCAGCTATCCATTCAGTAGAAGAATTTGCATTTTAGAGTTGAAGGTTCATAATCTCTTCTCTACTATTGATAGTAAAGGGTACACATGGTATTTGTTTACCTCATTTTCGCGTTCTAAAAAAGGTACGCTATATGGTTGTGCTAAGTTAAACTGATTTAAGTTTGTTCAAGTTTATCGAAAATTATACTACCAACATCTAAAACATCAATATAGGTTCATATATTACAAAAGATATTTAGATTTTCTTTTCTCGAACACATGCCTAGTCGTGCATCATTATATATTAGAGCATACAGGGTTGCAGCAAGGCTACGAAAAACTGAGAAAGCAAAAAGAAAGAACTATACAGGGGACTACAGGCAGCTAACTTTGTTAGGCCTGTATGTGCTAAATCTTATATATATATATGAGGTTTTAGATATTAGTCGTAAACTTACTCAAACTTAAATAACATTAAATTAGGAAAAAGATAACCTGAGTTATTTTGAATGAGGAGACGTCACAATCACTAATCAAAGATAATTGTGGGAAACTGAAATCTATTCAAGAAAATGGGAAAAATAATGTATCAAAAACAAAATTAATTATACCATTTTGCAGATTGTTCACCGATATAAACAAAGAACTGTTTGATCTGCATGTAGGTACATCCAATCAAGACTTTTTCCCCAATCTCTAGAAAATATAAGCTACGCATGTAATTACAAACAATTTTCTTCTATTTTTATGTTTCTACGTTAACATTTGAGATACTTGTTAATTACATCCATATTATGCAGTTGCATAGAGTTACTAATTCAGGAATGCATTCACATACGGAGTATACTATGTTTGCTGATGACTGACTAGTACTAATTCATTGCAAGCAATGGTTCATTCATATTTAGATAAATGATGTGATCGTTAAGTCATATACTTATAAAAGTCCTTATGCATCTCTCTAATGCAGATGGCGGGGGTCTCTCGTCCTCCTTTTGGAGGCAAAATTAATTAGTTATATATGAAACAACGGGTGTAAAAGGTTATCAAAAAGGGTGCCTTCATAGTGCTACGTTATCTTTTGAGATACTGGTTAATTACATCCATATTCTGCAGTGGCGTAGAGTTACTAATTCAGGAATGCAATCACATACTGAGCATACTATGTTTGTTGGTGACTAATTAGTACTACTAATTCATTGCAAGCAACGGTTCATTCATATTCAGCAAAAGGGGGTGTGATCATTAAGTCATTTAAGAAAGGTAAAATATAAACAAGGTAGTTCATGAATAACTTCATTGGTTAAGGCAGTGTATCATGCAATGCAACATAAGGACTGAAAAAATACCATTTGCGGTGTCCCAGAAGTACGTGGAGCCGTCAGTTTCGTCCACCGCAAAAACGTGGCCACCGAGTTCAATGGCATCACAGTAATTTGGTTAATCAGGTGCAGGTGTAAGGGCCTCCAGCATTCTCCAGTCGCCACCCCCTTCAAGGTAGAAAATCGTTTTGTCGAACAAGGCGATGAGCTTGTAATCTGCATACCTCCCACCTTTTGTGGGCACTTGGCAGATTACAATCTTCAACAAATTAATTACTGGACCCCCAGTTAATACAGTATGCAGGTTGATATGAAACACTAGTATCATCAATCTTCGAAGCAGGTAGGGATGGAAGGGGATATGTCGCTCAGTGTAGACGTTCACGAGGCACCACTGGCACCCATGATGATCGGCGGTGGCGATCCAGTCGCCGTTCGCGCCAAGCCATTTTCTGTCGTGCATGAACGGCAGGGCGACAGAACGGCGAGGATGGTCGAGGGGCACCAGGTCGTACACGGTATCATGCAGACGAGATGCTGTCGCCACGTCCCAGTGTTCATCGAACCAATAAGCAGGTGGAGGCATCAGCAGGCAGGGTTCATCTCAATGGTGCATCTTACCTTCATCCTTGCTGATTAGGTCGTAGAGCTCCCTGGAACATGCGGCAAGTCGGACGGTGTAGGTAACGTCCAGATGCGCAGCGATGAGGTCGATGTTGTCGCCGGTGAGAGCCTCTAAGTGGCCGTCCCCGCCGCCCCGGCAAAGCCTAGAATAATCCATCACATGAAGATGGATTTAGGTGGATGGCGGATGCAACTGCACTTGGGGTTTTCGGAGGAGAGGGCGAGCGCTATAGAAGGAACGATGCGGCGCGCGGCCGGCCGGGGTAAGGAGAGAAAGGTATAGTACTAGTGATGCGGCGTGGTGGGGATCGAGATCCTGCGCGTGCGCATGATTCTGGGAGGGTGAAGAAGAAGATGATAGACATGCAAGGGGCAAAAACTAGGTAGTACTCTAGGCTGCTGCTGTGACTGGGCGCCGATTTGACTGTTGGTATACTAGCACGCCACCCATCTATAAATTTGCGACGATGTTTGGTGCAGTGATGTCTCGTCACATCATGTTAACCATAGAGGTTTTTTTACAGTTTCCATTTTGATATATTTTTCGCTAATAATCGTAGTTCTCTACATGCCAGAGACGGATGGGGATTCAGTGACTGGCCTACAGCTAGTCACGGCATGACTGGACATAGCATCGGCCGGACATTCTACATCCAACGGTCCCAATCAATTGATCCGAAAATTTTGTAAATTTGTCTTTTTTGCTGCGTTCAAAATATAAAGTATTTTTGATTGAAATTTTTTCATACTTACAACATGATTCGTTGACAATATGTACATTTTTTTATTTTGAATTTTTTGATGATTTAGTATTGGGTTGCATGGACTAGAACTATAAACTAACTTTTCTAGTTGATTTAGACATAGACAAGTTTTGACATCTGCCGCACATAGTTTCTGTGACGTCGTTTGCATGTTCAGACTGATTAAAATGCTATGGAGATTTCTGTCCTTCCTCTTCATTATGCTGAATAAATTCTTACCTTTTGGCACTTCGCCAATTATGATGTATATACATTATGAAGTTTCTGGCCAAGTTTGTATATCGTTTGACTAGTTATCTGGGACATTTTTTTTTCGAGGGTACGCCCAGATCTTTATAGAAGGCAAGAAAAGATTTTGTACAAGAACCAAAACTGCGCCGCGAACGGCGTAGCTGGTGAACTCCCCACGCACACACTAGGAACTACTCTCGCGACATATCTGAACTCCCTCCGACTTTGGCAATTTTCCAAAGTTTGAACTCAGCCTTGATCTTCTCAATCAATTGATGGGGGTTGCAGTGACCTGTGTTGTGAAAGACTCTCATGTTGCGTTGCTTCCAAATCGACCAAGCCGAGAGGATGACCAAGGTGTCAAAGCTTTTCCTATCTCTCTTCCTAACCAGTCTCCTCGCTGTCTCCCACCAAGATTCCAGCGTGCAATCCCTGGTTGGCTCCGTGATGTTTAGCCCGGCCGCGATGAGACAACCAAACCAGACTTGCCTGGCATATGGGCATTGCACCAGCACGTGGTTCACCGTATCCTCATCCTGTAAACATGTGAAGCAAGCCTCAGTATGATCTTGCAGCCCATGCCTCCATCTTCTATCCGAAATCCAAAGACGGTTCCTGAGAGCAAGCCAAGTAAAGATTTTGCACTTGAGCGGCGCAAAAGATTTCCAAAGTGGCTCATGCATGCTGAACTCGATTCCTCCTTGGCAAAGCTGGTTGTATGTGTCCTTAGCCGTGTAAATCCCCGAAGTGGATCCGATCCAAGTGAAAGAATCTGGTTGTTGGGTGTTCCTTTGGAGCCCTTCCAGCTCCTCCCACAACCTGATGCATTGCGCGCATCCCTCGACTGTCAAGCTCATCTCAATGTCTGAGATCCAGGTGTTCTACATTAGGGCCTGCGCAACCGTTCTGGAGTTCCTCTTCCTCAAAGGAACGAGCTGCACAACCAAAGGTGCAATATCCTCCACAGCTCTTCCATTGATCCACCTATCGCGCCAAAACCAAACTTTCGAACCCTCGCCAGCAGTAATCTTGGTAAGGCTCTGAAAGACCTTGCTAGCCTCCGTGTCATGCATCATCTTCAGACCTTGCCAAGGACGGCTCGGGTCTGTCCTCTGCAACCATTCCCAGCGAACTCTCAAAGCAAGACCATGCAGCCGAAGATCCTTCACTCCCAGACCCCCAAGGCGGGTTGGTTTGCAAATGTTGTCCCATGCCACGAGACACTGACCACCATTAGCTTGCTTCTTCCCAACCCAGAAGAACCCTGTGATGTACTTAACCACCTCCTCTAGAAGCCAGGCCGGGGGCTCCGCAACCAAAATGTGATGAATTGGGCGTGCCGAGATGACCGTCTTGATGAGCATTAGCCTTCCTGCCCTCGCAATGAGACCTCTCT
Organism: Lolium perenne; assembly: GCF_019359855.2. NCBI lineage: Eukaryota > Viridiplantae > Streptophyta > Magnoliopsida > Poales > Poaceae > Lolium > Lolium perenne. The sequence goes on from NC_067250.2 coordinate 135,912,176, forward strand.
GCCATGCTGGTAGAAAGTGCACCACTGAATCCAATAATGGCTGCCATTCCGCCCTCGTGAGAGGCCTAAGGGCGAGCTGCAGGCCAAGGTACTTTATAGGGAAGTTTGTCACCTGGCAGCCTAGCGTGCTTCGCACCAAATCCTCATCCCCTTCCACTCCTCTAATCAGCGTCGCGGTTGTTTTCTGATAGTTCACCTTGAGGCCGGAGGCTTCTCCAAAGATCTGCAAAATCTCCTTGACCGCCCATAACTCCTCTCTGACCGGGCTTAGAAACATCACCACGTCATCAGCATATATGGAAATCCTCTGTAGGGGCAGGATACCCGTCAAGTGCACGGCAGTGGTACAGAATGAAGCGGAATTCCAATCTTCCCTTGCCAGCTTGAAACTACTATGGAACTAGAGATCAATGAATTACTTGGCAAGTTTATTTGCTCAAACTAGTTTTATAACTATCTTAAAATTCAGACAGTCTTGGACATCTTAAAACGCACTTAGCTTAATATCTTGATTTCCTGTCGATGTGATATATAAGAACTTTATATGTCCCCTGTACCCTAACATCTTCACGCTTTTCTTGTGTTCGGCCAACGTCGAGCTATGGTACATGATGTCGATGCAGTGTAGAGGATTAGAGCATCTCCAGTGGAAGATGCAAATTTGGACGTGTATACCTCTATATACACGTCCATATACACATTGCTAAATTTAACACCTTTCAGTTTTTCAGTGGAACATGTATCAGGACGTGTAAATCAGGACGTTTATATTCCAACGGCTATATTTTCAAACAGCTATATTCCAACGGCTATATTTCCAACGGATATATTTTCAACGGCCATATTTCTGGTCTATATAAACCACCCCGACCACCTCTCTTAGAGCATCTCTACATGTGACTTATCTTCTCACTCTTAGATTTCTCTATCATCTCTCACGCAACACAATGAACACATCCTCTTGGGACATGAGTTCTTCGTCAGCTTCATCTGGCGACGATGAACTCATACTTGCAGCATTTGCCGAGCGCGAGGAGGAAGAGAGGATGAACGCTCGACGCCACGGCGGTTCAAAGCATGGACGTCGAGCAATCGATCGAGGAAGAGATGCTGGATTTGTTCTTCTGTGGGACTACTACTTCAAAGAAGTTCCTCGCTATCCCGAACATTTGTTTCGACGAAGGTTTGTAATTAGTACACTTTCTGCGTTCGCCCATTTTTCATTTCCCCGTCTCATTTACTTTTTATACACATATTTAGGATGTCCCGTGATTTGCTCAACCGCATAGCTGATGGTATACTTGAGCATGACTATGATGGTTATTTTACGCAAAAAAGAAGTGCTGCTGGAGCTCTTGGGTTACATCCTCTGCAAAAGATGACCGCCGCAATGCGGATGCTAACATATGGAATAGCAGCTGATGGTGCTGATGAGTACATCCGATCTGCTGAGGCTACTAATTTAGAGTCTTGCAAGAAATTTGTGATCAAAATTTGTGAAGTATTTGGGGAAAGGTACCTGAGATCTCCAAATGAACAAGACGTTGCTAGGTTACTTGCAATAGGGGAGGAAAGAGGATTTCCTGGTATGTTAGGGAGCATAGATTGCATGCACTGGGGTTGGAAAAATTACATTTGTGAAGAGCATACCAGCTCCAGATACAAGAAAGCATAAAACTTTTGCGAAGAAGCAAGAGGCGTGCAGGAAAGATGTGGAACGAGCATTTGGAGTTCTGCAATCCCGTTTTGCCATTGTTCGTGGACCTGCTAAAGGATGGAAACGTAAAGAAGTCGGTGATGTCATGAAAGCTTGTGTCATAATGCACAATATGATAGTTGAAGAGGAGCACTGGTAGACAAACATCAAACTCTATATATCGAAAAAATTGACACTAGCAAATCCCCAATTCCTTGCACGCACCCATCAGCAACCAGCAATCCAACTCGTCCCGCACGCTGGTGACCTGCTCGTCCTCCACTCTCCAGGCCTGGTGACCCTTGCGTGCAATCCAACTCTCCAGCAATCCAACTCGACCCGCCCCACTCGAGGCCGCCCCGACCCCTACCCTCCGCGGCGCCCCTGTCCAAGCCGTGCGCCGCCCCGAGCCCCTCCCTCCGCGGCGGCCCCTGTCCAGGCCATGCGCCGCCGCCCGCCGGGAGATCCCGCGCCCCCAGCCGCCCCAGCACTCCCCCTCGTCCTCCCCTCTCCAGGCCGGGCGCCGCCCAACTCGAGGCCGCCCCGAGCCCCTGTCTCCGTGTCGGCCCCTGTCCAGGCCGCGCGCCGCCGCCGGGAGATCCCGACGACCTGCGGCCCGACGACCTGCCACCCCAACCAACAACGGGAAAAAAAGGGGGCACAAGAGTGCATACCGGAGGAGGGAGAGGGAGAGGGCCCTGGCCGCCGGCGAGCTGCGATGGCCTCCGGCCGGGCGCGGGTCGAGGGAGTTGTCTCCTTTTCCTCCGTTCACGAGCGTGGCTGGCTCGTGTTTACTTCCACGCCGGGTACCCTCGTAGATAGGAGGTGTAAATATCCACGCCGTTATACACGAGCAGCTGGGAGGCGTTTTTGGACTCAAACCGTGTATATTTGGCATACACCTCCATATACACCTCCCACTAGAGATGCTCTTACTAGAGCTGAATTCCTGATCATCGATTTAGCTCAACTCTTCAGAAGTGTTGCCACCCCAAATAGGACAATTTGAGAATGTGTAGCCTTTTGTATTGAGATATAAGGTGTAGGACAACCTGACAGCTAAACTTTTTTTTGACAGATCTGCTAGTTAAAGTTGATTACCAACTATTGTGGTGCAGTTCTATAATTCCATGCCTATTTAAGCAATGATTCAACCATATTAGTTGTAGTTGCAGATATTGATATGTGTACTCTGAAAAAGTAATAGACTCCTTTAACTCTATGTTATTTCTGATATTTTTCGAAATTACTTGTTATATTTTGCTGGAGCTTTTTTAGAATTTTTGTGTGGAATAGTACATTTCTTGTTTTTCGGATTTATTCCGTACTTGGATTTTGCCCAAGAGATGGGATCACTGGTGTCCCTCAAAGTTCCTAGATGGGGTCTACTCCGGATGCATTTTAACCGTTCTTAAACTGTTGGCCATAACCAAAGTTCGTGCAGTGGTTTTAGTTCAGCTCAGGTGGGAACAGAGCGTAGTTGAGTTCGGGTTGGGTGCGAACGCATTCCAAGCAGGTTCAGTTTAGTTTGATTTCGTCAAATGCATCACGTGGGTTTGGTTCAGCTTTGGTTAAGTTCGCCAACCAATCTCACGTTTACCTGCGACATTCAAAAAACAGCAGCGACACAGCTTAGAAAAGGAAGCTCGTAGCGGAGCGGAGGGGCCGAATCTCATGGGCCATGTATCATAACAGCGATTTTTTGCAGTTTCAGAAGACCGGGCCAGGGCCTAGTATGGTCCTCAAGACGGCCCGCCAGTGAGGGTGGCTGCTGCGGAAAACAGCGGAAAACCTGGGTCCTCCTCCCTGGCGCCCGCGCGCCAGGTTACTCTTGTTTCGCTGAAGCATCGCGAGATGGGCTGCCGACGATCAGGCCCATTAACAGTTTTGAGCCTCCGGTTGATAGTCCACGTAAGCCCTGCGCGTTCACACGACTTAATTCGATGCTAGTTTCGGGAGCAGCCGGTATTTAAGTTGGTTGATTTCTTTCTAGATTTTCGAGGTGGGACTAAAAAAGAAGATAACATGAACGCGGGTGCGGGACTGCGGGCGCTGACTACACACGCTTCAATCCCGTGTGTATGGACGAGTACTGTTGGGTGGCCCACGGATGCGCATTCAGTTTCCTACTACGTTTACGTGCTAGCTATGTGCGTTCACGTTGGTGCCATGTGCATGCATTTTCCTATCCCTATACATGCAATTTAGTTACGTACGGAGTAATTAGTTATGTATGGTGTAATTTCTTCACGTACGTATTTTTATTTTGCCGAGCTTTGTTCTCACAAACAAGAAACCACGTACTAGCATGATTCGTCACAGAAATACAAATTTATGGTTTGAAAAACTTTTTTGTTAGAAATTACCGTTGAATAGTTAGAAAAAAAAATCTGAATTTGCAACTAAAAACCGTACGCGCTTTGTTTCTTCTTTTGTCGTATTAGCTCCACACGTGGCTTGGGATCATCCGATACATGCACGTACCTGACACATTAGCTCAGTGTCGTTTTCTTATGCAATCATGAAGCGACAAAGTACATGTGTGCACATATTTTTATATTTCTACAAGTACCTCCTCCGTGAACTAAAAATGGCTTAGATTTGTCTAAAAATAACTGTATCTAGATACTATCTTAAAATAACAGTTATTTAATAACTGTGGCTCAAAAAAATGTTTCCTATCATCGTACGTGAAAAATATTAGAGCGTGGAGCCTTACGACCGATGCCTTTTTTACTGAACAACGCATGTTGTCGTTAGCTTGCTATTTATGACGCTGGTTCCATAAAATGGAAATGTGTAAAATTAAAACCAAAAATAAAACGAAAATCTCCCTCCGATCCCTTTTAATTGACTCGGATTTAGAACAATAGCCTAGACTGGCGGAACAACAACCTTGAGGGAGCCGAACAACAGTCTGGCCGGAGGGGAACAACTATCTACACGGCAGGGAACAACTATCTACACGGTGGGGAACAACTATCTACACCGCGGGAAACAACTATCTACACGGCAGGGAACAACTATCTACACGTCAGGGAACAACTATCTACACCGCGGGGAACAACTATCTACACGGCAGGGAACAACTATCTACACGGCGGGGAACAACTATCTACACGGCGGGGAACAACTATCTACACCGCGGGGAACAACTATCTACACGGCGGGGAACAACTATCTACACGACAGGGAACAACTATCTACACCGCGGGGAACAACTATCTACACGGTAGGGAACAACTATCTACACAGCGGGAACAACTATCTACACGGCAGGGAACAACTATCTACACAACAGGGAACAACTATCTACACGTCAGGGAACAACTATCTACACGGCGGGGAACAACTATCTACACGGCGGGGAACAACTATCTACACCGCGGGAAACAACTATCTACACGGCGAGGAACAACTATCTACACCGCGGGGAACAACTATCTACACGACAGGGAACAACTATCTACATGGCAGGGAACAACTACATCAGCAAAACTGGGAACAATTTGGACGATGAGGAACAACTATATTAACAAAAAAAGAACCATAAAAAATTATATTAAGAACGGAAAAATAAAAGAATGAAAAGAGAAGAAAAAAGAAATATAGAAGGAAAAGAAAGAAATCACGAAAGAAGAAAAAAAGGAAAAAAAAGCACGTCCTACTATTTTAGGATTGTAGGAATACGTAGCACTCATCGCTTGTCAAGAGAAAAGAACAGAAAAAATTCAGTCGCGCCTGCACTGCACGTACGAGCGGAATAATCAGAACGGAAAGTCATGCAGCGAACCAAAGGGAACCATAAACAGAGCTAAACGGGCCGAGCCCATAACCGAATCCTTTAGCGAAACGATGCTCGCGCGCGCGCGAGCGCTAGGGAGCAGTTTCCGAAAACCTATTCCCCGCCCAGCAGCCGCGCGGATTGACGCCCGCACGCGTGCGTGAGAAAGCGGGCCGCGGCCCATCCGCTTCGCTTTTTCGTTTTTCTTTGGTTCTTCACTGGTTTGGTCGGGTTTTTGTCGGTTTTCTTTTTTTTCTTTTTCCATTTTTTTGTTTCGAGGAAAAATTACTTCGAGAAAATATATTCGACCAAATTTTAAATTTGGGAAAATTTCATATTCGAGAAAATTTCAGATTGAAGCAATTTTCAAATTCGAGAAAATTTTCAAGGTTAAATAATTTTTGTAATTCAAACTTTTTTAGATATGATTTTTTTCAATTTTTTATGGAAAGTTTCAAATCTAGAACTTATTCAAATGTTATAATTAATAAAAAAAAGAAAATTGTAGATAACTCTCTAGAAGACTAGGCCGGCCCAATATGAAGGAACCAGGAGGAGCCGCTGCGTGCGTGGGTTAATCCCGCACGCACGCGAGCGGGGTATAGGTGCGCCTGGAAAACAGGGTGCCTCTATTCATAGTCGGACCAAAGCAAGTTTGGTTTGGTCACCCGCTGGTCGTTCAGGGATTATAGTTCCGGAAACTCTCATTTGCAACTAGTTGCGCCTGTACCCCATTTTTTGTTGTGACACTTCTAAGTTTCCAAAAAAATGCAAACTAAAATTCTAGACATACATTGTGTTGTGTCTTGTGCATCTGTGAAGTTTCATCCAAAAATATGTCAAAATATGACCTGTGTAAAAAAAAGACGTACGTAAATAGTGTCACGTACTATTTACACATCATTTGTTCTTTTTGTGTAGGCCACATTTTGACATATTTTTGGATGAAATTTCACAGATGCACAAGATACAATAGAATGTATGTCTAGAATTTTAGTTTGCTTTTTTTGGAAACTTGGAAATGTCAGAACAAAAATGGGGTGCGGGCCCAACTAGTTGCGGAATATCCCCTCTCATAGTTCCACGGAATCTTGATTTACTAGGAAAGTCCAGAGCGTGCATGTCCATTTGGTGTGGCAGCCTGTAATCTTTTTTCTGCATCAAAGCAGAAGGTGACTCTAATGCTGAATCACATGTAGTGATGGTGTTGAATCACGCCATAAAGCATACTAGGAAAGTAGGAAGAATGGCGAGGTGGCACGCCGCGCCCTTGCCTATTAGTTTGTCGGTTAACGTATTGTAGAATTACTTCAATATTTGGATTGCTGAAATACTACAAGAAGTGATGGTGTTGAATCACGATTAAATTTAGGTACAAATGGTATTGTGCCGACATGGTTCGGAAGTATTTTATTACCATGTTCCCATAGGTGACCATTAGACAACAAAAAAAGGAGGATAGTATGGAAAAAAGAATCACTCGGAGGTCGTGAGATGACCGGGAAAAGATGATAGTAAGAGTAATTAAATTTTGGTGGCGCCTCGAGTAAAAGAGACGGCGGGCGGTGAAGAAAGGATATTTTCCGAGGGGGCCGTAAAAGAAGACAGTAGTATTTTTCCCAGACTAAAGAGACGAATGGTTGTGGAGCAAGCCTATTTTTGCGAAGGTACCGTAAATAAATAATATTTTCCCTAAGTAAAAGAGGCGACGAATAGCATAGAGTAGCGGTGACCGTGAACAATTGTGAAGAAATAATTTTTGAAAAATTACCAGTGACAAATTAACAATGAAGAAATTTTGTTGAATAAAAGTGGCAAAAAAAATAGCATAACACTTTGTTTCTCAAAGTTACTGTGGAAGAACTGTCGAGCACTGGTAGAGAACAGGCATTTTGTACCGGTTCGAGAGAGCCTTTAGTTTCGGTTAGCCATCCAGGACTGCTAAAATGGGACTAAAGCCCCCACCTTTAATTCCGCTAGGCACAAACCGGGACTAAAGGTCAACCACGTGGTAGCGGGTACCTTTAGTCCCGGTTGGTAACACCAAACGGGGCAAAAGTCGGCGCCAGAGTTTAGGTTTCTAGCCCTGTATTTTGTGTTTTCCATTTTCATTCAATTCTTTTTCATTACATATTTTACGCTGATACATATATGCTGTGCACGTTGATGCAGATTACTACATACTGCAAATGTTGATGAATATACATAATATATTTTCTCTTTCGAGAACACGCACATATATATATACACAATTGGTAGCCATGGGAGCTCGACGATCATACATGTTGATGCATCTATTTTATTACATGGAGATCATTCAATTACAAAGAGTTAAATGGTAATAGTATTCTCCGTTTTCAGATATGAACTCCGTCAGCAAAAATTCCCACAATTTCTCTTGAAGTTGTCGTAGGTGTGCCTGTGGTAGGACGTCCTCCCACCTGTCTTCGGTCTATAAAGAATAAGATTAAATATGAATATATGAGTTGTGTGTATAGCAAATCATCATAAAAATAATTATGAATGTTTATTACGTACTCAATTTTTTTTGTAATCTACTGCTGGACAAGGCGACGCTTAGGCACTAGGCGATGGACAAACGACTCGCCTAGGGCATAAGCGGAAGTCTAGATAGTGTAACAAAGAAATTGTCTTCCATAATAAGAAATCATGCAATACTTCACCGTCGAGTTAGATGGGCATTGTTTTCAAGGTATTTAATAGAAATTTACACATTTACATGTTATAAATTAATGTTATAATAACCCATATACACACTTGTTGGTATAAACTATTCCCGCCTAGGCTGCGCCTAGGCCGCTTAAGCATCGCCTAGGCACTAAGAGAATGGGAATCGCCTCGCTTACGCTTAGTGTTTTTTCCAACCTATTCTACGTGTCGCTCAATCACCATGCTGATGAAGTTGAAAACGTAGTATGCACATAAGGTGGTCCCCTGTAATTGCCTCTCACACTTTACGAGAATATAATTCAAATAATCAAGCATGATAATGGTATATATATTGAAACTAGTACTAGCTACTTACATGGATCCTTTCATACAGCAGCTTCATCCCATTAACCGGTCACCTTTGTGATGAACACTTTCCAACATCTGTGATAATGAGTTTATCAAAAAATGAACGAAAGAGGTCGATATAGTGCGATGATGATTGAAATTACCTGTCGAGCTTGTGAATCATGATGTTGTACTCCTCAGGGTCCTTATCTAATGGGTCCATTATATATACTTTTCCATAGTCAACTCTAATCATTAGCAGAATATAGTGGAATCTGCACATGCATGCATAATTCATCAATTACACTTAACATCGAGTAAGCAAAATAGAATATGTGTATAAGAAATTTGTAAGAAAATTGTAAGGAAATAATATGTACCAAGGGTATTTCGTTGCACTAAAAAAATTAGAAGTTGGTCTTTGTGTCCTTGGGAATTTTTCTATCATACCAAAAATAAAGACATATGGGTCAATAAACCCAATGTCATAGATTAGCTTCTACATTCGAAAATCTTCCATCTGCATAATGGCGTACACAATAATATAGTCATGATAAATGCAATGAACGATGTGACCTAGAAAAGTAACTACATAAAGAAATCACTTACAAACAAGAGTAACTGATGACATATTTGTCGAGAGCGTCTAGATTGAAGAACTGAAACAATTCTTCAAGCTCAATATTTATGGAGTCTTCACGGTGTAGGGTTCGTAGCATAGAAAACAAAAAAAAATCTACCGCAAGAACGAATAAAACCAAGATACAATGTATGAAAAAGCCAAGATCTAATCTATGAGATCAGAGCAACGAGATAGATGAGAGACTAACCGTCGAAGATCCAAAGCCTTAACGAGGGATCTCGTGGTTAATGAAGAGGTTCCTTTCGGTGCTGCGATCCAGAAGCACTGCCGTACTCGGTCACACGTACGGAGTCAATGAAGACCTTCCTCTCCTTGTTCAAGCGGGTATCGGAGGTAGTAGATCCCCTCGGAATCCAAGCAGCACGACGGCGTGGTGGTGGTGGTGGAGGAGAAATTTCCTGCAGGGCTTCGCCAAGCCTGCGTAGGAGAGAGGAGAGAGAGAGGGGCGGCTAGGGTTGGGTGCGTGGTGGCCGGTCTGCCCCCTCACCTCTATTTATAGAGGGAGGGGCAGCCAAGGCAGCCCCCTTTTGCCCCAGTAGAATCCCCTTCCAAGTTTGCTTCCCTTTCTAAATTTTCTCCCTCGATTTTAGGGATTTGATCTTATCCCTAGGGGGTTGGCCGGCTAGGCCTTGAGGGCTTGGTGCCCTCCGGAACCTTCTAGAACCTCCGGTACAATACCGAAAAATCCTGAACTTTTTTGGTAACCCTGAAATGACTTCCCATATATGAATCTTATTCTACGGACTATTCCGGACCTCCTCGTGATGTCTTGGATCCCATCTGAGACTCCGAACAACATTCGGTCTCCATCTCATATTCCATATCTACTTAAACAACATCGAACCTTAAGTGTGTCACCCTACGGTTCGCGAACTATGCAGACATGATCGAGACACCTCTCCGATCAATAACCAATAGTGGGACCTGGAGATCCATAATGGCTCCCACATATTCAACGATGACTTCGTGATCGAAAGAACCATTAACATACGACACTGATCCCTTTGTCACGCGATATTTTACTTATCTGAGATTCGATCATCGTTATCTCCATTCCTAGTTCAATCTCGTTATCGATAAGTACTCTTTACTCGTACTGTGATATGACATCCCTTGTGACCTAGTCACATGCTTGCAAGCTAATGGGATGACATTCCACCGAGAGGGCCCAGATTATATCTATTCGTCATTTGGATGGACAAATCCCACTCTTGATCCATAAGCTCGTACTTTCAGAATACCCAATGCCACCTTTATAACCACCCAATTATGAAGTGATGTTTGATGTCATCAAAGTATTCCTCCGGTGTTGGTGATTAACATGATCTCATGGTCTAAGGATTAGGTTACTATGTATTTGAAAGCTTATAGCAAAACAAACTTAATGACTTGATCTCCTAATGATATGATCATGTTATTAATAACATCCAATGTTCATGATCAGGAAACTATGATCATCTATTAATCAACAAGCTAGTTAAACGAGAGGCTTACTAGGGACTCTGGTTTGTTTACAAAACACACATGTATCAATATTTCCACTTAATACAATTATAGCATGGGATGTAAAAATTTATCATGAACACTAAGATATAACAATAACCACTTTATTATTACCTCTCGAGCATATCTCCAACACACGGAAGTAATGCTTATTTCGTACTGCCACCATTGGATAATTGCGATCTCCCTTCGTGATTTCCTCGTACCACTCATGCAATTTTCGCATTTGTGTTCGTAGGAGTGGGATCTGCTGAGGTTTGACCAGAGGCATCCCACAGACATATTTCCATGCTAGTTCATCAGGCTTGGGCAGTTCATCGAGGCCCATAAATTGACTACCAGTAAGACCTTGTTGTTCCTCTACATCAGCCAGATGGAAGTTCTTATCAGGATACACCTTGAGCGGGGGGGGGGGGGGGAGCAATTGCTTTTCCTGTTCTCCGAGATGGGGAACTTTTCTATCGCAAGATCCAACACTTCCCGTATGCTTAGAAGGTTCCTTTGATAAGGCAATTTTCTTGCTACTGGAGGAGACGGTGGACTTGGAGGTATTGATACTCTTCCGCTTAGGACATGTTGTAGGAGACGGTGGCTTTTGAGGTGTTGGATCTTACTGATGGAAAGGTTGACTTGGATATGCTGGAGGAGATGGAGGCCTTGGAGTTGTTGGATGCCTCCCCGGAGGAAACCGTGGCCTTGGTGCTGAGCCTGGAAACACTATGTTTTCCTTTGGCCATAGAATGATAGCACCCATGGCTTCTCGTGGTGTCGACTCCCCTCCAGGTACAGGGATGGAAAGTTCCAGTGACTCATACCCCGGTACAATTTCGTCCACCCTAACACGAGCATAGCAAGCTTTAATCTCACTGTCATGCTAGCGTGGTCTAGGTTCACAAGTTAAAGCAAACCCAACCGGCACCTTCATGGATATGTTCTTCATTGACTAGTGTAGCTCACAGTTTGTCTTCTCCATGATATCATCCACGGGGTATCGATCTATCGGTGCCTCATCAACATGATCATCATCACTGATACGTCTCCGACGTATCGATAATTTCTTATGTTCCATGCCACATTATTGATGATATCTACATGTTTTATGCACACTTTATGTCATATTCGTGCATTTTCTGGAACTAACCTATTAACAAGATGCCGAAGTGCCAGTTGTTGTTTTCTGTTGTTTTTGGTTTCAGAAATCCTAGTAAGGAAATATTCTCGGAATTGGACGAAATCAACGCCCAGGGTCCTATTTTGCCACGAAGCTTCCAGAAGACCGAAGAGGAGACGAAGTGGGGCCACGAGGTGGCGACACCATAGGGCGGCGCGGCCCAAGCCCTGGCCGCGCCGACCTATAGTGTGGGCCCCTCGTGACGCCCCTTGACCTGCCCTTCCGCCTACAAATAGCCTTCGTCGCGAAACCCCCAGTACCGAGAGCCACGATACGGAAAACCTTCCAGAGACGCCGCCGCCGCCAATCCCATCTCGGGGGATTCAGGAGATCGCCTCCGGCACCCTGCCGGAGAGGGGAATCATCTCCCGGAGGACTCTACGCCGCCATGGTCGCCTCCGGAGTGATGTGTGAGTAGTCTACCCCTGGACTATGGGTCCATAGCAGTAGCTAGATGGTTGTCTTCTCCCCATTGTGCTTAATTGTCGGGTCTTGTGAGCTGCCGAACATGATCAAGATCATCTATCTGTAATTCTATATGTTGTGTTTGTTGGGATCCGATGAACAGAGAATACTTGTTATGTTGATTATCAAAGTTATGTCTATGTGTTATTTATGATCTTGCATGCTCTCCGTTACTAGTAGATGCCCTGGCCAAGTAGATGCTTGTAACTCCAAGAGGGAGTATTTATGCTCGATAGTGGGTTCATGTCTCCGTGAATCTGGGGGAGTGACAGAAACCTCTAAGATTATGGATGTGCTGTTGCCACTAGGGATAAAACATTGGTGCTATGTTCGAGGATGTAGTTACTGATTACATTACGCACAATACTTAATGCAATTGTCTGTTGTTAGCAACTTAATACTGGAGGGGGTTCGGATGATAACCTGAAGGTGGACTTTTTAGGCATAGATGCATGCTGGATAGCGGTCTATGTACTTTGTCGTAATGCCCAATTAAATCTCACTATACTCATCATAATATGTATGTGCATGGTCATGCCCTCTTTATTTGTCAATTGCCCAACTGTAATTTGTTCACCCAACATGCTGTTTATCTTATGGGAGAGACACGTCTAGTGAACTGTGGACCCCGGTCCAATTCTCTTTACTGAAATACAATCTACTGCAACTGTTCTACTGTTTTCCGCAAACAATCATCATCCACACTATACGTCTAATCCTTTGTTACAGCAAGCCGGTGAGATTGACAACCTCGCTGTTTCGTTGGGGCAAAGTACTTGGTTTGTGTTGTGCAGGTTCCACGTTGGCGCCGGAATCCCTGGTGTTGCGCCGCACTACATCTCGCCGCCATCAACCTTCAACGTGCTTCTTGGCTCCTACTGGTTCGATAAACCTTGGTTTCATACTGAGGGAAAACTTGCCGCTGTACGCATCACGCCTTCCTCTTGGGGTTCCCAACGGACGCGTGCTGTACGCGTATCAAGCAGCTTTTTCTGGCGCCGTTGCCGGGGAGATCAAGACACGCTGCAAGGGGAGTCTCCACATCCCAATCTCTTTACTTTGTTTTTGTCTTGCTTAGTTTTATTTACTACTTTGTTTGCTGCACTAAATCAAAATACAAAAAAATTAGTTGCTAGTTTTACTCTATTTACTATCTTGCACTCTATATCAAAAACACAAAAAAATTAGTTACTCGCATTTACTTTATCTAGTTTGCTTTATTTACTGTTGCTAAAATGGGTACTCCTGAAAATACTAAGTTGTGTGACTTCACAACCACAAATAATAATGATTTCTTATGCACACCTATTGCTCCACCTGCTACTACAGCAGAATTCTTTGAAATTAAACCTGCTTTACTGAATCTTGTTATGCGAGAGCAATTTTCTGGTGTTAGTTCTGATGATGCTGCTGCCCATCTCAATAATTTTGTTGAACTATGTGAAATGCAAAAATATAAAGATGTAGATGGTGACATTATAAAATTAAAATTGTTCCCTTTCTCATTAAGAGGAAGAGCTAAAGATTGGTTGCTATCTCTGCCTAAGAATAGTATTGATTCATGGACTAAATGCAAGGATGCTTTTATTGGTAGATATTATCCCCCTGCTAAAATTATATCTTTGAGGAGTAGCATAATGAATTTTAAACAATTGGATACTGAACATGTTGCACAAGCATGGGAAAGAATGAAATCTTTGGTTAAAAATTGCCCAACCCATGGACTGACTACTTGGATGATCATCCAAACCTTTTATGCAGGACTGAATTTTTCTTCGCGGAACCTATTGGATTCAGCTGCTGGAGGTACCTTTATGTCCATCACTCTTGGTGAAGCAACAAAGCTTCTTGATAATATGATGATCAACTACTCTGAATGGCACACGGAAAGAGCTCCACAAGGTAAGAAGGTAAATTCTGTCGAAGAAACCTCTTCCTTGAGTGATAAGATTGATGCTATTATGTCTATGCTTGTGAATGGTAGGCCGAATGTTGATCCTAATAATGTTTCGTTAGCGACACTGGGTGCTCAAAAAGAATATGTTGATGTGAATTTCATTAAAAACAACAATTATAATAATTCTAGGCCATATCCTGCTAATGGTAACTCTTATGGTAGATACGCTTCACCTAACGAGGAAAAGATGTTAGAAATTGAAAGATCCACCAAGAACTTCATGCAATCACAATATGAGCAAAATAAATTGTTTACTAAAACTATGAATGAGCAATCTACCTTGTTGAAGAATATAGGAAATCAACTTGAAAATCTGAATATGGAAATCTCTGGGTTGCAAACTAAACTTGCGAATGCTGAAAACCGAATCTCATATATGTCTGCGTCACAATCTTCTTTAATTAATAAAATGGCTGCTAAACCTGAGGATATAGATAATAAAATTACTACTGCAGCAAATGCCATCCAAGTTAGAATTAATGAGAATATAAGATTGATGGCCGAATTGCGTGCTAGGTGGGAAAGAGAAGAAAATGAAAAAGAAGATAATATAGCTAAAGTTTGGACTATAACCACCACTAGTAATGCTAATGCTACACAAGTTGCTGCACCTCCTACTAATAATAATAAAAGAATTGGTGTTAGCAATGTTTCCACTTCTAATACAAAGCGCGAGAAACTGCCTGAAACTGCTAAAACTGCTGAAACTGCCTGTGATAAAACTGCTGAAATTTTTTCCAACATTGGGGATGATGATCCCATTGCTTTAGATTATAATGGTTTGAATTTTGATGATTGCCACATCTCTGAAGTTATAAAGTTCTTACAAAAACTTGCTAAAAGTCCTAATGCTAGTGCTATAAATTTGGCTTTCACGCAACATATTACAAATGCTCTCATAAAAGCGAGAGAAGAGAAACTAGAGCGCGAAGCCTCTATTCCTAGAAAGCTAGAGGATGGTTGGGAACCCATCATTAAGATGAAGGTTAAAGATTTCGATTATAATGCTTTATGTGATCTTGGTGCAAGTATTTCTGTTATGCCTAAGAAAATTTATAATATGCTTGACTTGCCACCGCTGAAAAATTGTTATTTGGATGTTAATCTTGCTGATCATTCTACAAAGAAACCTTTGGGGAAAGTTGACAATGTTCGCATTACCGTTAACAATAACCTTGTCCCCGTTGATTTTGTTGTCTTGGATATTGAGTGCAATGCATCTTGTCCCATTATATTGGGAAGACCTTTTCTTCGAACTGTTGGTGCTATCATTGATATGAAGGAAGGTAATATTAAATATCAATTTCCTCTCAAGAAAGGTATGGAACACTTCCCTAGAAAGAGAATGAAGTTACCTTTTGATTCTATTATTAGAACAAATTATGATGTTGACACTTCGTCTCTTGATAACACTTGATACACACTTTCTGCGCCTAGCTGAAAGGCGTTAAAGAAAAGCGCTTATGGGAGACAACCCATGTTTTTTACTACAGTACTCTATTTTTATTTTGTGTCTTAGAAGTTGTCTACTACTGTAGCAACCTCTCCTTATCTTAGTTTAGTGTTTTGTTGTGCCAAGTAAAGTCGTTGATAGTAAAGTTCATACTAGATTTGGATTACTGCGCAGAAACAGATTTCTTTGCTGTCACGAATCTGAGCAAAATTCTCTGTAAGTAACTCAGAAAATTATGCCAATTTACGTGAGTGATCCTCAGATATGTACGCAACTTTCATTCAATTTGAGCATTTTCATTTGAGCAAGTCTGGTGCCTCAATAAAATTCTTCAATACGAACTGTTCTGTTTTTGACAGATTCTGCCTTTTATTTCGCATTGCCAGTTTTGTTATGTTCGATGGATTTTTCGATTCCATTGACTTTCAGTAGCTTTGTGCAATGTCCAAAAGTGTTAAGAATGATTATGTCACCTCTGAACATGTATATTTTGATTGTGCACTAACCCTCTAATGAGTTGTTCTAAGTTTGGTGTGGAGGAAGTTTTCAAGGATCAAGAGAGGGAGATGATACAACATGATCAAGGAGAGTGAAAGCTCTAAGCTTGGGGATGCCCCGGTGGTTCACCCCTACATATATCAAGAAGACTCAAGCGTCTAAGCTTGGGGATGCCCAAGGCATCCCCTTCTTCATCGACAACATTATCAGGTTCCTCCCCTGAAACTATATTTTTATTCCATCACATCTTATGTGCTTTTCTTGGAGCGTCGGTTTGTTTTTGTTTTTGTTTTGTTTGAATAAAATGGATCCTAGCATTCACTTTGTGGGAGAGAGACACGCTCCGCTATAGCATATGGACAAATATGTCCTTAGGCTCTACTCATAATATTCATGGCGAAAGTTTCTTCTTCGTTAAATTGTTATATGGTTGGAATTGGAAAATGATACATGTAGTAAATTGCTAAAATGTCTTGGATAATGTGATACTTGGCAATTGTTGTGCTCATGTTTAAGCTCTTGCATCATATACTTTTCACCCATTAATGAAGAAATACATAGAGCATGCTAAAATTTGGTTTGCATATTTGGTCTCTCTAAGGTCTAGATAATTTCTAGTATTGGGTTTGAACAACAAGGAAGACGGTGTAGAGTCTTATAATGTTTTCAATATGTCTTTTATGTGATTTTTGCTGCACCGCTTCATCCTTGTGTTTGTTTCAAATAGCCTTGCTAGCCTAAACCTTGTATCGAGAGGGAATACTTCTCATGCATCCAAATACTTGAGCCAACCACTATGCCACTTGTGTCCACCATACCTACCTACTACATGGTATTTCTCCGCCATTCCAAAGTAAATTGCTTGAGTGCTACCTTTAAAATTTCTATCCTCTACCTTTACAATATATAGCTCATGGGACAAATAGCTTAAAAACTATTGTGGTATTGAATATGTACTTATGCACTTTATCTCTTATTAAGTTGCTTGTTGTGCGATAACCATGTTCACTGGGGACGCCATCAACTACTCTTTGTTGAATATCATGTGAGTTGCTATGCATGTTCGTCTTGTCTGAAGTAAGGGCGATCTACCACCTTATGGTTAGAGCATGCATATTGTTAGAGAAGAACATTGGGCCGCTAACTAAAGCCATGATCCATGGTGGAAGTTTCAGTTTTGGACATATATCCTCAATCTCAAATGAGAAAATTAATTGTTGCTACATGCTTATGCATAAAAGAGGAGTCCATTATCTGTTGTCTATGTTGTCCCGGTATGGATGTCTAAGTTGAGAATAATCAATAGCGAGAAATCCGATGCGAGCTTTCTCCTTAGACCTTTGTACAGGCGGCATAGAGGTACCCCTTTGTGACACTTGGTTAAAACATGTGCATTGCGATGATCCCGGTAGTCCAAGCTAATTAGGACAAGGTGCGGGCACTATTAGTATACTATGCATGAGGCTTGCAACTTGTAAGATATAATTTACATGATACATATGCTTTATTACTACCGTTGACAAAATTATTTCTTGTTTTCAAAATCAAAGCTCTAGCACAAATATAGCAATCGATGCTTTCCTCTTTGAAGGACCATTCTTTTACTTTTATTGTTGAGTCAGTTCACCTATTTCTCTCCATCTCAAGAAGAAAACACTTGTGTGAACTGTGCATTGATTCCTACATACTTGCATATTGCACTTACTATATTACTCTATGTTGACAATATCCATGAGATATACATGTTATAAGTTGAAAGCAACCGCTGAAACTTCATCTTCCTTTGTGTTGCTTCAATGCTTTTACTATGAATTATTGCTTTATGAGTTAACTCTTATGCAAGACTTATTGATGCTTGTCTTGAAGTACTATTCATGAAAAGTCTTTGCTATATGATTCACTTGTTTACTCATGTCATTTACATTGTTTTGATCGCTGCATTCACTACATATGCTTACAAATAGTATGATCAAGATTATGATGGCATGTCACTCCAGAAATTATCTTTGTTTATCATTTACCTGCTCGGGACGAGCAGGAACTAAGCTTGGGGATGCTGATATGTCTCCGACGTATCGATAATTTCTTATGTTCCATGCCACATTATTGATGATATCTACATGTTTTATGCACACTTTATGTCATATTCGTGCATTTTCTGGAACTAACCTATTAACAAGATGCCGAAGTGCCGATTCTTTGTTTTCTGCTGTTTTTGGTTTCAGAAATCCTAGTAAGGAAATATTCTCGGAATTGGACGAAATCAACGCCCAGGGTCCTATTTTGCCACGAAGCTTCCAGAAGACCGAAGAGGAGACGAAGTGGGGCCACGAGGTGGCGACACCATAGGGCGGCGCGGCCCAAGCCCTGGCCGCGCCGACCTATAGTGTGGGCCCCTCGTGACGCCCCTTGACCTGCCCTTCCGCCTACAAATAGCCTTCGTCGCGAAACCCCCAAAGACCGAGAGCCACGATACGGAAAACCTTCCGGAGACGCCGCCGCCGCCAATCCCATCTCGGGGGATTCAGGAGATCGCCTCCGGCACCCTGCCGGAGAGGGGAATCATCTCCCGGAGGACTCTACGCCGCCATGGTCGCCTCCGGAGTGATGTGTGAGTAGTCTACCCCTGGACTATGGGTCCATAGCAGTAGCTAGATGGTTGTCTTCTCCCCATTGTGCTTAATTGTCGGGTCTTGTGAGCTGCCGAACATGATCAAGATCATCTATCTGTAATTCTATATGTTGTGTTTGTTGGGATCCGATGAATAGAGAATACTTGTTATGTTGATTATCAAAGTTATGTCTATGTGTTGTTTATGATCTTGCATGCTCTCCGTTACTAGTAGATGCTCTGGCCAAGTAGATGCTTGTAACTCCAAGAGGGAGTATTTATGCTCGATAGTGGGTTCATGTCTCCGTGAATCTGGGGGAGTGACAGAAACCTCTAAGATTATGGATGTGCTGTTGCCACTAGGGATAAAACATTGATGCTATGTTCGAGGATGTAGTTACTGATTACATTACGCACAATACTTAATGCAATTGTCTGTTGTTAGCAACTTAATACTGGAGGGGGTTCAGATGATAACCTGAAGGTGGACTTTTTAGGCATAGATGCATGCTGGATAGCGGTCTATGTACTTTGTCGTAATGCCCAATTAAATCTCACTATACTCATCATAATATGTAGGGATTTCTATTTTCGTGCCCCTGGTTCCTTAGTTGTGCTCAGTTTTCCCCAGCCTCTTAACTTTTCCTCAGTTTTCTCCTCCCTCTAGTTTGAAACCCCTCGGATGGGAGGGTTGCCGTCAGGTCAGAGGCCTTACCGTTACCGTTCTGACGGGTGGGGCTGCACAGATCGAGGTGGGGCTGCACAGAGGGCAGTTCCTCTCTGACCGTCTCGCGCTGACGGGTAGCCATCCATTTGTCGCTGACGCGTGGGCCGTTTTATTTCCTGATTATATACACGGTGCTGCCAATGACAAATAGGGCCGCTCTATAGGGCTGCCGCAGCCAATGACCAGTGGGGTCGTCTATTTTTCAAGAAAATACATATATAACCGCTCTGTGTGGCTGCCGCAGCCAATAACCAGTGGGGTCGTCTATTTTTCAGGAAAAGACATATATTACCGCTCTGTGGGGCTGCCGCAGCCAATGACCAGTGGGGTCTTCTATTTATTTAGAGAAAATTATATATTCCCACTCTGTGGGGCCTCCGCAGCCAATGACCGCTGGGGTCGTCTATTTATTTAGAGAATATCATATAGAGCCGCTCTGTGGGGCCGCCTCAGCCAATGGCAGGTGACTATTTTCGCAGCTTAATCTAAAGTGAATCTTATGCTAAACATGGTGCTTCCCGACGGTGACCTAGCAGTGGCGGCGAGCATAGCCGTTCTGACCATGGAGGCTGTGGTGCTCGAATCATGGTGGAAATTGCGATATAATTTTTAAATGCATAATATATAGCTAGATCTCTAAATCGATGCATATGAAGCTACATATATATTCTTGGTCATAATTTCCTTATCTAAAGGGGATGGATGCATGGCTTCACGTCGTCGTCGCTTTCATCGTCAGTATCTTCGTCGTCCGAGTAGTAGTACATGTAATATTAATAGAGTCCATTTATTGCCTAATTCTTTCATGGAAAAATTTAGGTGGAATTTTCATGCAAGATGTCTATGGCTATCATAGTGTCTGGTATTATGCACTGGCAGATCAGATGCAAGTGCAACCTGCAGGGTGGTAATTTTTGTTTTATTTGCAAAATAGAAAATTTTCACCATATGTGTTGGCACCATGGTTATTAGTTATTAGCTCCGCCACTGATATTATGCAATAGTAACATAGTCTGGAAACGAAACGGAGGGAGAAATACATGTAGCCCCCATAATTAATCACATGCATCATATATGTGGGAACGCGGACGTACCTTCTTGACCAAAGGATCTTCATAGACGATGATGAAGAACTCCTCTATGATCAATGGCAGTGTTGACGGTGGTGGTGGCAATGATGATAATCCACGTGGAAGCCATGGCAATGGATCAAGTGTATGTGAACGAAGAAGAGAGAGGCAGAACCTATTGACACAAGGGATGGCCGTTGTGGGTGTTTATAAGGGAGAGATGACCGTTGTAGGGGTTTACACAATAAATTAAGGAGGAGGTGACCGTTGTGGCCTTGTGGGGGTTTACACAATAAATTAAGGCTAGTCATAGTGCATAGTATCATATTGTTGTATCATGCATATGGTATTTGCCTATGATACTATCACTATAGTGGGTGGTATTATAGGGTAATATCATAATCTTCTAAATTTATTGTTTTGTAGAATCTCAATACAAAATGTGTGTACAAGATCTATTTAGATACTAGCACTATGGCCAGCCTAAGGAGGACATGATCGTTGTGGGGGTAGTCATCTAGGTTTTGTCTTTAGTCAAACTTCCCTTTAAACTTTGACCACATATATAGGAAAAAGTAGTAGCATTTATGACACTAATTTAGTATCCCGAGATCCCTTCAAATGGTAATTCATGATAGTTTATCATTTTGCCGTAATGGCTACAAGAAATGGGTGATTGTTCATCATTTTACCGTGAAAAGTAATGCCTAAAAGAAATGGTAATTCATGATAGTTTATCATTTTACCGTAATGGCTACAAGAAATCGGTGATTGTTCATCATTTTTTGTGTGGAAAGTAATGGCTACAAGAAATGGGTGATGGTGTATCGTTTTTTGCGTGGAAAGTAATGGCTACAATAAATTGGTGATGGTGTATCATTTTTTGCGTGAAAAGTAATGGCTACAACAAATGGGTGATGGTGTATCATTTTTTGCGTGAAAAGTACAAATCGGTGATGGTTTATCATTTTTTGCGTGAAAAATAATACCTAAAAGAGTTTATAATTTATCTCGTGAAAAATAATGCAGAAAACCAAACTTTAGCGTACTGGGTAACCGCCCTTTAGCATACATAGAGGGTGGAAGCTAACCGCCGACAGAGAGAGAGAGAGAGAGGATGGTGGCCCCGACTAGAGAGAGATAGGGGTTATCCTGCCCGTTAAATCATACGATCAACGGTCGGCGGGCACGATCCGCGTGACATGGGCTAGACCAATTAGGGCAATGTTGGGCGTCTGTGAGAATTTGTGAAGGGAGAGGGCAAAACTGAGTAGTATCAAGAAACCAAGGGCAAGTGAGTAGTAAACAGACTAAGGAATTCAAATATGAGATTTAAAAAATGAAAAATGCGTGTTTTGTACAATGAAACCCATCTTGGCCTACCTCAAACTATTTGCAATACAAATATACATGAGTGTGAAAATTATGGCCTCATTCAGACAAAGTATGTTTTGGGGAAAGCTGTTTTGGGTAGGGCTTATTGTGGAAAACCATGCACCTTCATAGCTACTAGGTGATTTGAGAAGTGGCAATTTGTGGTAAAACTTGATTTATCTACGATTTATCTATGATTTGAGAAGTGGCAACTTGTGGTAAAGACTCCATGAGTAAGTGCCACTCTTTTTCGTAATTTTTTGCACATTAAATAACTCATTTAACTGGTTAATCCCATTTGTTGACTCTCTGTTGACCAGCCACTTGAGGGTAAAACTGAGTATATTGCACTAGCCAGTATTAGCACCCAAGGGGAAAACTGAGCACACAAAAAATGCTAGTATATGACTCGAGGGTATACCTGAGTATATCTAAATTTCCAAGGTTAGACTCGAGGACGTGTTGCGGTGCAGAAGTGGAAGACGTGCCATTGTTGACGCGTGTCGTGGTGCAAACGTGCACTAGTGGACGCGGGTCGCATTTAGGACGCGTAAGCCCCTCTCTCCCTCCCTCTGCACACAGTACGTCTCATTCTCGCTCACGCACGAAACCACGCCTCTCACGTCCCATCAACTTCTCCAAATCGAAGGAAAAACCCCAACCGCCGTACGAGCCCTGCCGGCGATGGAGAAGAAGAATGCACCGGCGGCCATCGCCCCCGAGCCCGTCGCCTCCGAGCCCGTCGCATCCGAGCCCGTCGCCGCCGAGCCCGTCACATCTGAGCCCGTCGCATCCGAGCCCGTCGCCGCCGAGCCCGTCGCCTCCAAGCCCGTCGCCGCCGAGCCCGTCGCCGCCGAGCCCGTCGCCGCCGAGCCCGTCGCCGCCGAGCCCGTCGCCTCCGAAGGCGGCGCATCCAAGCGCGGCGCCTCCGTGAGCTGGGCCTCTCTCGTGGGTGATGGACCACTTCACAAGATCGGCGAATGCTTACTGGCGAATGAGGAGTACGTGGACGCCTACTCTGCTATGAGGCAAGTCTGTAGAAATTGGCGCTCAGGTTTACCTGAGCCCGACGTGCACCTGCACGAATGGATCATGGTAGACCACGCCCTTCCACGCGCCGCTGAGTTCACCTTCCTCCAACTCGGCACATCCCGCTACGTCACCATAGATCTATCGGAAGTTCGTGCAAGGTTCAAATTCCTCTAAATTCCTCCATATCTATAGGGTTAATATATTCTTATTTTCAATCTTAGTGTTGAATGTTATCTTCATCAATATATTTTAGATACTACTTCGTCGGATTTTGCCGTGGTGTCATCGTGCTTGCCCAGAAGAACCCGCCGCACAAGATACGGCTTCTGAACCCACTCACAAAGGCATCGAACACTATGTTTGAGGCGCAGATGCCATCTGTTTTTGTGAATTCAGTCGCTGTGATCAAATCCCCGACTATGGTCTTAGTTTGCTCACATTACCCGAACGAAATTAGTTGGGTCGATGAGAGCACTCCAACTAAGGATATATATGAAGATTGGGGAGATGGTAGTTTTTCGATGGAGAACCATAGTTTGCGTTGCATTACCCCGTTCAATGGTGAACTGTATGCAATAGCTGTGGATAATTTTGAGTCCGGAAGAATAGTGTGCACCAATGTACAGTTGCAGCAGCGCGCGAGCACTGTCAAGATGGAGACACTAATTTCATTTCCACAACTTGGAAATGACAAGTTCTATCTTGTGAAGTCGGATGGTGATCTGCTGCTTGTGTTGTTGGACAACATGCTTTTGGAGGACCAACCATTGGTGTACCGTGTGGACACTCAGAGCCGCTCTCTCCATCCGGTCAGTAACATTGGCAGTCATGCCTTCTTCGTGCATTATATCCGGTGTATCTCCATCGACACCACAGTGCACCCGACACTTCTACCTGGCTGCATCTACTACGCCGATTTGGGTTATATCAGAGAGTACATTCATGATACAAAGGCCTGGGATGAGTGGCCACGATATGTGAATAGAATGGGAAACTACGGTCTGAGAAATGAACACAGGCCATACCGTCTGGAGGATGTATTGGCCGCATACTGCAGACGGAAGGAGTTCAATGAATATTTTCTTGGGATAATGCACGGATGGGACGACGAAGAAATATATGAGCAATGAGGAATCTTCTAGCTGGCCATACATTGCGTGCGTCTTGTATTTTTTTCATCTTAGTTTGTCGTGAACATTAACAATGTTATTGGCTGCTGTATGCAGTTTATGTATTATACGTTTTCTGATTATGCTGCTGTGAATTTATCATATACTAGCTTCTAGATTTGCTGCCATATTGGGCAAAAAACGAGGGTCAAAAGGCAGAAATAGAGAAGCTTCTCTAGATTTGATACTAATTTGGTGAAAAAGACAGAGAGAGAAAGAGGGGAAAAGGTGCTCTTAAAAGAGAAAATGCCAATTTGGGCCGAGAGAGACAAAACTGAGCTCCTGCTCACGTGCAACCAAACGCTATCTCGTCCTGTCCCACGCGGTCCCTTTCTACCAGCTCCACGCGACGAGGGCCCACACGACGCGGCCCCACACGTCAAGACAAAGACGAAACGGTCAACTTAACGGGAATCCTGCCGTCTGAGCTGCTTCTGCGGGTTTCAAACAAGGACTTGGGGAAAAGTGAGGAAAAACTAAGGGGCTGGGGAAAACTGAGCACAACTAAGGAACCGAGGGCACGAAAATAGAAATCCCTAATATGTATGTGCATGGTCATGCCCTCTTTATTTGTCAATTGCCCAACTGTAATTTGTTCACCCAACATGCTGTTTATCTTATGGGAGAGACACCTCTAGTGAACTGTGGACCCCGGTCCAATTCTCTTTACTGAAATACAATCTCATAACTGTTCTCTTTGTTTTTCGCAAACAATCATCATCCACACTATACATCTAATCCTTTGTTACAGCAAGCCGGTGAGATTGACAACCTCGCTGTTTCGTTGGGGCAAAGTACTTGGTTTGTGTTGTGCAGGTTCCACGTTGGCGCCGGAATCCCTGGTGTTGCGCCGAACTACATCTCGCCGCCATCAACCTTCAACGTGCTTATTGGCTCCTACTGGTTCGATAAACCTTGGTTTCATACCGAGGGAAAACTTGCCGCTGTACGCATCACACCTTCCTCTTGGGGTTCCCAACGGACGCGTGCTGTACGCGTATCAATCACCCTCGGCCCCTGTGGAAGCCACGCTACTTTTCATGTGAGATGGGTCAGCGGTACTATCGAACCCAAGATCTTGTTGCAGCTGAACAATTGTCCCTTTATGGATCACTTGTTGTTGTAACTCTTTTAGCATGACATATAGTTCCAAGTTACTTGTTTTCTAGCTTCTGCAACCGCTCCGCCTCTCACTTCTTTGATCTAGATCGCCTTTTATAAGTTTCCTCGTCTTCGGGAAACCAATGCTCCAAGGAACAGAAGGTCCAAAGCCTCAGCTTCGTCCTGGGTCCTCGTTCATTAAAACGAATATGAGAAGGATGGCTTCATCGTGGATGATGTTGATGAAGACAAGGAGGAGGGAGAAGAGGAAGCCAGAGCTACGGGTGAGTAGAGGAGGGACCAAATGAGTACGAGAAAGATGGCTTCATCGTGGATGATGCCGATAAAGATGAGGAGGAGGGAGAATATGAAGCCAGAGCTGGTGGTGAGCAGAGGAGGGACAAAACGAGTCCGAGAAGGATGGCTTCATCGTAGATGATGCCGATGAAGATGAGGAGGAGGAGGAAGAAGAGGAAGCCAGAGCTGCTGGTCAGCAGAGGAGGGACAAAACGAGTACGAGAAGGAGGGCTTCATCATGGATGATGCCGATGAAGATGATGAGGAGGGAGAACATGAAGCTAGAGCTGCTTGTGAGCAGAGGAGGGACAAAACGATTACGAGAAGGATGGCTTCATCGTGGATGATGTGGATGAAGATGAGGAGGGGGAAGAGGAAACCAGAGCTGGTGGTGGGCAGAGGAGGGACAAAAGGAGTACGAGAAGGATGACTTAATCGTGGGTGATGCTGATGAAGATGAGGAGGAGGAAGAAGAGGAGGCCCGAGCTGCTGCTGAGCAGAGGAGGGACACAACAAGTAAGAGAAGGATGGCTTCATCATGGATGATGCCGATAAAGATGAGGAGGAGGGATAAGAGTAATCCAAAGCTAAAGGTGATCATAGGAGGAAAAAACGAGTACGAGAAGGATGGCTTCATCGTGGATGATGCCGATGAAGATGAGGAGGAGGAGGAAGATGAGGAAGCCAAAGCTGTGATGAAGGCTACTAGCAACGCCAAAAAGAACTTGATACGTTGGGACTCCAAGTGCAAAGTGTTGGATCAAGAAAGTATCTTCCCCACAAGGGTGACTCGAGGGTTTATATCGAACTCTCAGGGAACTGGATGGAAAAGTACTCCTCTTCTCTCTTCTTCAAGAAATCCTGCAAGTAAGTAAATGCCCAACGTGTGGTTGTCAAGCACAAAGTTTCACGTAATTAAGTAACACAAGTAGTAAACTAATCTAGATAAAATAACTAAGTTAAAACTGTAAAGAGATTGATTATTTTTGGTGTTTTGGATGCAAATTAAGAAAAGTAAATATTTTTGTATTTTCGGAATAAAATAGTGAAGCTAATAGAAAACAATGTAAATGCAGGATAAAGGTGTTTCTTATGATAAAAAGTGGACCGGGGTTCATGGGTTCACTTGACTATTCTCTCGTAAAGTTGTGGTGGACAAAAGAAATTCATCAATGAGATATTAAGGTGCAAATCATATTATATGTAAGATCAGAATTATTATGGGCATCACATCCTAACATAGAGATGATGCAACACACCTCTCTTATGCTCCACAATATTGAAACTTCATCAATCTTGTATTAAGAATTAACAAAGCATAGCAATAAGTACTTTGATATGAAGTTTGAATATCAAATATGCTACCTTGAAGAAACAAGATCACCATTACTATCACATGATGAACATAGCACATTCATTCACTTTATACCTGGTGAGGTAGCAAAAGAAAGGAAAAGCCATAATATCAATTGAACATAATGTCACTATCCAATTACTAAAACCCTGCCACTCCATCTAACACATGCATCACCTAACACACACTCTTGCATATATGTTGGATGAGAACATGAACTTAAGAATGGGGTACATAATATGCATCTATCAACACATCTCACAAATATAATACGATCAGATCTCATATAACAATATCATAGAACAAGTATCCACCACATAGGGTATTACACATATCACCATAATCATGATAGGCAGCTCATATGGCATTAAGTACTATGAAGAACATGAGAGAAATAGATCAAGCTACTGCCGCAAACCCATAGTACAGAGGTGGACTACTCCCTCTTGGTCATGGTGATGATGATTAAGACATTGGAGAAGGTGGAGATCCCTTCGGCGGTGATCCCGACAAAGTTTCCCCCTCCAATCTTCTCTGCAGCAGCCTCCGTTTTGGTGTTTCTGTCTTTCTGCGGTGCTCTCCTCCCGAGAAATCTTTGAGGCCATATATATAGTCATTTTTAGAGCAAAATACGTCGGTGGGAGAAAAAATCAGGGCAATCGAACGATCGAGGTGCGAACGGAGGTGGGTGGCGCCGCCAAACTTCTGGGCCGCGCCACCTGGCCTCGTTCGCTCCTCGGGCCTCTCTAGGTGCACTCCAAAAGTCCATTATGTTCCTCCCGGTAAAACAAATTTTCTCCAAAAATCTCAGGTCAATTTGACACCTTATAGGTCTCTAAAAGTGAAAAATATGTGAAAGAAGGTTTCCTATTCTGCAGGGTTATAAACAAAATAAAGGGGATCATTGGTAAATCCCCATAAATCAATGTATGATATGTTGCAAACGTATCTATAACTTCTGATGCTCCATTCTTGTTTTACACCAATTTCTATATGTTTTGTTTACACTTCATTGCACTTTTATAGATTTTCCAGCACTAACCTATTGAAAAGATGCCACAGTGTCAGTTCCCTATTTTCTGCTGTTTTGTATTTCAGAAAAGTTGTACAGGAAATATTCTCGGAATTGGACGAAACAAAAGCCGAAGATCTATTTTTTCCGTAACGAAGACGAAGTCCAGAGAGGGGACGAAGAGGCGCCACAGGGCGGCCATACCAGGCCTAGGCGCGGCCCAGGCCCTGGCTGCGCCTAGGGGTGTTCTGGGCCCCAGTGGCCTCCACCGACCTCTCCCTTCCGCCTATAAATGCATCCCCACGCAAAAACCCTAAATCATTCAGCCTCAGTCCACGAAAGTTATGTAGCTCCGCCGCCGTCACAGACAAGGTCCGGGGGACAGAAGTCTCTGTTCTGGCACCCTTCCAGGACGGGGAATTGCCCCTAGAGCCATCTCCATCGGCTCCACCACCATCTTCATCGCCATTGCTGACTCCCATGATGAGGAGTGAGTAGTTCTCCCCGAGGCCGAGGGCTTTACCGGTAGCTATGTGGTCTATCTATCTCTCCATGTATGATCTTTATGTGATCATGAGCTTTGTAATCTAGTTGAATAAGTAGATGTTATTCTTCAACTATTGTGCTACTCAAGTGGTTTTATTACGTGATCTCGGGGGACACCTTGTCCAACGGTGTGAAGGTGACAGTGTGCACACCGTGTTTGTTTCCTAAGCTTAATTTACAGAAATACTTATGAATTGTGGTGTCTAGTTAGTACCATCTTTTTATGCTCAAACTGACAGCGTTGGGTGTCCATTGAGGAATAATGCGAACTTTAAGGAATGCTTATGCAGACCTATGCAGTGAATTTGTGTTTATTATCAAACCGGAGAGTTGTTCAAAGTAGCATAGTGAAGTGATAATATCTATGTATTCAATTATGGTATGATTGTTGAGAGTGTCCACTAGTGAAAGTATCATCCCTAGGCCTTGTTCCCAAGCATTGAAACACCGTTTACAACCAGTTCTGCTACATGTTTGCTTGCTGTCATTTTATTTCAGATTGCAATTACCACGCATAATCATCCATATTACTTGTATTTCACTATCTCTTCGCCGAACTAGTGCACCTATACACCTGATAAGTGTACTGGGTGTGTTGGGGACACAACAAACTTCTTGTATCGTAATTGCAGGGTTGCTTGAGAGGGATATCTTTGACCTCTACCTCTCACTGAGTTCGATAAACCTTGGGTGATCCAATTAAGCGAAACTCGCTGCTGTTCTACAAACCTCTGCACTTGGAGGTCCAACACTGTCTACAAGAATAGAAGCGTGCGTACACATCAATGTAAAACATGGTATTATCATCATATATGTTGCAAATATGTTGGAATTCAATATGATAAAGGACAAAGTTCATGTATGCATTTTACATGCATCACCATCCCCAAGCTAAACCTATGCTCGTCCCGAGCATAAAGGTGATAAAACTAACATGAACTTTGGAGTTTATAATATATATCTTCTAAATCATGCAAAGTATCACAAGGTTCATTCAATAATTAATAACAACAAGTAATATGAACTCATAAAGTGACAACTCTTACATTCTACATAGAATGCATAAAATTAAATAGCATTGTAAGTAACTTGAATGACAAGTATTATGAATCATAAAGCATGCTTGAGAAGATCCTATGAAATTGTTGGAAGACTTTGTGTGTTCTCTTTTCAGGAATATTTCTTTTAACTCTTGAACACAAGAAAGTAAGCAGGGAGTGTGATAACGCGTGAAGCACACGTCCGTTGGGAACCCCAAGAGGAAGGTGTGATGCGTACAGCAGCAATTTTTCCCTCAGTAAGAAACCAAGGTTATCGAACCAGTAGGAGATGAAGGCCACGTGAAGGTTGTTGGTGAAGGAGTGTAGTGCGGTGCAACACCAGGGATTCCAACGCCAACGTGGAACGTGCACAACACAATCAAAATACCTTGCCCCAACTTAACAGTGAGGTTGTCAATCTCACTGGCTTGCTGTAAACAAAGGATTAAGCGTATGGTGTGGAGAATGATGTTTGTTTGCAAAGAACAACAGAGAACAATGATTGCAGTAGATTGTATTTCAGATGTAAAAGAATGGATTTGGGTCCACAGTTCACTAGTCGTGTCTCTCCAATAAGATAAATAGCATGTTGGGTGAACAAATTACAGTTGGGCAATTGACAAATAGAGAGGGCATAACAATGCACATACATATCATGATGACTAATATGAGATTTACTTAGGGCATTACGACAAAGAACATAGACCGCTATCCAGCATGCATCTATGCCTAAAAAGTCCACCTTCGGGTTAGCATCCGCACCCCTTCCAGTATTAAGATGCAAACAACAGACAACTGCATTAAGTATTGTGCGTAATGTAAACAATACAAATATCCTTAGACAAAGCATTGTTGTTTTATCCCTAGTGGCAACAACACATCCATAACCTTAGAACTTTCACACACGTCCCTGCATTCAATGGAGGCATGAACCCACTATCGAGCATAAATACCCCCTCTTGGAGTCACAAGTATCAACTTGGCCAGAGCCTCTACTAGCAATGGAGAGCATGCAAGATCATAAACAACACATATATGATAGATCAATAATCAACTTGACATAGTATTCCATATTCATCGGATCCCAACAAACACAACATGTAGCATTAAAAATAGATGATCTTGATCATGATAGGCAGCTCACAAGATTTAAACATGATAGCACAAGAGGAGAAGACAACCATCTAGCTACTGCTATGGACCCATAGTCCAAGGATGAACTACTCACGCATCAGTCCGGAGGCGGGCATGGTGATGTAGAGTCCTCCGGGTGATGATTCCCCTCTCCGGCAGGGTGCCGGAGGTGATCTCCTGAATCCACCGAGATGGGATTGGCGGCGGCGGCGTCTCTGGAACTTTTCTCGTATCGTGGATCTCGGTAATAGGGTTTTTGCGACAGAGAGAATATATAGGCGAAGGGGCAGAGTCGGGGGACGCTCGAGGGGCCCACCCCATAGGGCGGCGCGGCCAGGGGTCTGTCGCTCCTCTTGCAAGTAATCTCCTCCTCTGGTCGCACGGGCTTGGCGTCCAGTCGGGCCGCCCGAGGATTGCGGCTAGTCGCTCCAGGTACCAGCCACCCAGTTGTCCAGGCGACTGGCGCCTCACTCGGGCCCCTTATTCCATGGCGAGTGGGACTGGTGACACACCCCCTTAGGGTATATCCCTATCAGTAGTCCCCGAGCGCGGTGATGATTATGCGCAGGCCGGCGACAAGTCTTGAAGAGGCGTGGCGGTGGGTTGATGTGATTCGTCCCCGGGCTCCCGAAACTCCAGTCTTCAGTCGCCAGGGATCAGTCGATGTTGGCCAATCGATGCAAGACAGTCGGCGTTGGCCAGTC
This sequence comes from Lolium perenne, assembly GCF_019359855.2. Classification (NCBI taxonomy): domain Eukaryota; kingdom Viridiplantae; phylum Streptophyta; class Magnoliopsida; order Poales; family Poaceae; genus Lolium; species Lolium perenne. Next base: position 135,943,535 of record NC_067250.2, read on the forward strand.
ATCACTGCCACTCGGCGTTCGCTCCACACGAGGACACGTGGAACTTCCAACAGCTAGATTCACGTTGACCGAGGCGAGCACCGTTACGACGTAGCCGACCGTTGGGCTTGACGTGACCGGTAATGACTAGTTAACGTCCATGCAGCCCAGTCCGGCGCAAATCTCGGCCGTAGATCTTCGGGCGGTGATTCCGGCGCAGTTTTGATGGGCGGATCTCGTGCCATAAACTGGGCGAGTGCGGCCATATAAAGGGTGACCTCTACAGTTAGGGTTCCTCACTCCACCGCATTTATCCCCCGTTCTCCTCTCTACTCCTTCCTTCTCTTCTCCACACTCGAGCTCGAACGCATCAATGGCGGCCAAGGGATGGGGTAAATCCAAAGACACCAAGGAATCCCTCCTCGCGTACATCTCCGCGGGGATCATACCCGAGTTCAGGCACGAGAGGTGGAGGGTGCCGGCGGCACACGAGGTGGAGCCGCGCCCGAGGCCAGGGGAGTTCGTGATCTTCATGAGCTTCCTCGACCGCGTCTTCGCGCTTCCTACCTCCGACTTCCTGCGCCAGCTCCTCGCCTTCTACAACATCAAGATCTCCGACTTGGGGCCACACAACGTCCAGCAAATCGCCCTCTTCGTGGTGATGTGCGAATGCTACCTGGGCTGCCCGCCCTACTTCCCGTTATGGGTGTCGATCTTCCATGAGCGGGCGACCCGGGTGAGCAAGAGCGATCAGTCGCTCATCCCGAACGGCGGGATCATGTTCCAGGTGAAGTCCGGAGAGAGCTTCATCGATATGGCGCTCCCGAAGAAAGCGCAGGCGCAATGGCGCCGGTTCTGGTTTTATGCCATGGAGCACACTCGGCCTGGGGAAGTCCACATTCCCCAGTACTCGCCAGAGCCAAGCGTCCCTCATCACCTCAATGTGTGGTTGCTGCCGCGCGAGCAGGAGGAGGTGGTGAGGGCGATGCGGGTAGCGATCCAGGCGCTGAAGGACAACAGGCTGACGGCCGCCAACATGTACAACTGTTGGCTCGCCCGCCACCTGCTTCCTCTACGTAGTCGCGGCCATCACATGTGGGAGTACCGGGGGCAGAACGACTGCACCCGCTCGACCGCGGTCGACTAGAGCGAGGACGAGTACCGGAAGGTACTCGCCAAGGTTACCACGGCCACCTTCACTTCCCTCGACGACGGGCTGCAACCCTTCTCTGAGGAGCGGCCGGCACCTCAGGTATCAGTTTTCCTCCTCTTGTTCTTGAATTGGTTAAACGGGGTCGGCGGAATCCATATCATGTTTCCTTGGTTGTGGCGCAGAGGTGGCAGAAGGTCGTCGACCATCTTCCTCCGCTAGCGGGGAAAGAGCCGTCGGAAATGATCGAGGGCGAGGAGGCTGAGGAAGACGACGTGGAGGACGAAGGGGCCGCACAGAGTCGGACTCTGAGGTGCGGGATTACGTCCGACTCCCGCGTGGTTCGAAGAGGGGGGTGACCTCTTCATCCCAGAGTCCCCCTGACGAGGGCATGCCGGATGACGAGGAGGACAAGACGACCTCGCCTCCAGAGGGGAAGGGGCCCTCCCGGGTAACCGAGGTGCCTCGCGCCAAGCGTCTGCGCCCGACCGTCCTGGAGGGAGCAACTGAGCTTCGGTGGCCTCTCCAGGTCGCGCTTGATGCGGGAGCGCGGGTCGGCACCGGCGTGAAGACGCTCCCGATGGTGAAGTAAGTGCCCCTGTTCAGACTCTCTTATTACTTGTCGAGTCGCCGAAATGCTCACAGTAAGAGCTTGCAGAGCACAAAAGAAGGTTTTGAAGAAGCCCGCTCCCGCGAGCGGGGCGGCAGCCACGAGGGCGGCCGAGGCAAAGAAGGCCGCCGAGATGAGGAAGGTGGCGCCCAACCCCGCGGTCATGGTGTCATCACAGGGGCAAACCGCCGCCGCGAGTAAGGCCGCAGGCGCAGCCGCCGGCTCAGCGGGCCTAGTCGCCGGGGACGTAGCCTCGGCGAGTGCGAGTGGTGTCGGGGCTGCGAAGGTGGACGCCGAGTCGGCGGCGACCCAGGGCGCGAGGGACGAAGACCAAGTTGTCCCTCCTTCAACGGAAGAGGAGCGAGCCGCTGCCGGAGGAAATATTTCTCAGGCGAACATGAAGGAGCGGCGGACGAAGGTGGCGCGGGATCCTGCTCGCCCCACCGAGCCTGACGCGCCGGTGGAGGAGGCGTTGTCGGCGGCGGCGGTGGTACGCGGGGAGGGTCCGCCCGGGCCTCGCCAGTTGCCGCTCGCGGCTTTTTTTTGAAGAGGTAAAATAGTGGGAAAGGCTCCCGCTGCAATTTTTATAAAAATAAAGCGAATTGTACAGGCATATTTACAAAAGAAGAAGAAGAAGAAGAAGAAGAAAGAAAAGAAAAGAAACGGAAAAAACTACACTACAGAGGTTAACCAAGAGTCATAACAGACCTTGTGCTTCTTTTTCATTCTATGAGCAAGGAGTTTGCGTTCTTCCATGTAAATAGATTTCCAACCCTGAAAACTTGCACTTTGCCCTCGGAAGATCTTGTTGTTTCTTGTCATCCAGAGTGCCCAGGAAGCTAAGATAATAATTTCCATCGAGAAAGGGAGATTTAAAGAATCTTTTATATCTTGGAATGCTTCATTTATAGAGAGGTTTCCTTGTCGAGTAGGGCAAATAAAATTCCAGCATTCTTCTGTAAAAGGGCATGTCCAAAAGAGGTGTTGAAGAGTTTCTTCTCTGTTACATTCCAGGGTTGCACAGTTATAACTTTGCAATATCATGTTCTTTCTCCCAAGCAGATTTCTAGTATTGAGCCTATCATTGAGCAGTAGCCAGAAGAAAAACTTATGCTTTGCTTGGCAAGATGTGTTCCATAGCCATGAAAATAGGGAAACTGTTGGTTGGGATCCAATAAGAGCTTTGTATGCTTTTTGTGAAGAAAAAACAGAGTTTCCCCAAATGTATGACCAGGAATCTTTTTCTTCTGAGAGCACCTTTTCCATAGCTTCTTGACAAATAACCTCCAAGTCATTAAATTCTTCAAAAGCTTCTTGAGACAGTGGTAGATTGAAAAGATCTTCTGTGTATTCAGTAAGGACAGCCTCATTGACCGAAATATTTGTTTTTTTTTTGCAAAAGTGATTAAGTGTGGAAATTTCTGGTGCAGACATTGATCATTCCACAAATCCCCCCAGAAGAAAACACTCTTTCCATCTCGAATGTTACATCTAGCCAGTGCTTTATAGGTGTCCAATAATTTCAGGTGTGCTCTCCACCAAAAGGAGCCTACTAATCTTTGCCCAGGAACAGCTCCAGATGCATAATATGAATTCCAAATCAAGTTGACCCACGGGGTATCTTCTTTGTTAAATAGTTTATGAACATTCTTAAGAAGCAAAGCTTTATTTTGTAGGTCTAGATTTAGAACACCAAATCCTCCTTGTTGCTTTGGTCTGCAAATCTTTTTCCAAGCCACCAGGGCAGAACCTCCAGCTTGTACATCATTAGCCTTTTTCCTCCATAAACAGTGCATCATGTATTTTTGTACTTGCTCCTTAATTGTAACTGGGACATCTAGGCAGCACATAAAGAAAATAGGTAGAGAAGCAAGGACTGATTTTACCATCAGAAGTTTTCCACCATAATTCAGAAAATCCACAATACCACACAATCTTCTTTGTACTCTTTGAACCATTGGTAAGAAGTGTTCAATGGAAGGTTTAGTAAGTCCCAGAGGCAAACCAAGGTAAGTGAAAGGAAGACTCCCAGTCTGGCAATTCAAAGTGAGTGCATAGTGATGTAGCCTCTGATCATTCACATTGATGGGTATCATATTGGATTTGCTATAATTGACTTTTAGCCCAGTAGAGGTGGCAAAGGATTGCAGGAGAGCTTTTAAGCAAATCAACTGTGTAGCATCAGCCGTAACAATTACCAAAGTGTCATCAGCATATTGAATCACAGGGAAATCGTGGCTTTGTCATTCGCTGAGCTGCACACGGCGGTTGGCAATGTCCATACGGTGAGTACGGTTCCCCCACTACTAGGAAATAGCTATTCAGTGGCGCACCACTATTCCCCATCAGTGGCGCACTGCTGGTGCGCCACTACTATCACGCCACTGCTAACTTTTAGTAGTGGCGCACTACTGGTGCGCCACAACTACCCTAAGTAACAGCGGCGTACTACACTGTGCGCCATTGAAATGTCTAGTGGTGCGCCACTATTACTCCAAAGGGGTGCGCCACTGTTATTGAGCAGCAGTGCGCCACTACTGCCTGTTGTTGGTTCGCCACTACTGCCTCCTGGGGTGCGCCACTATTACCTCGAGCTGGTGCGCTATTGCTGGTTGTCAAGGTGCGCCACTGTTGTATCTCAAACGTGCGCCATTGCTAGCAGCTTCGGTACGCCACTGCTACTTTTGAAGGGGATCACCGAGTAGTGCGCCATAGGTTCCAGACTAGTGCGCCACTGCTACTTAGTGGTCGTGCGCCACTCATGGTCCACCAGTGCGCCACTGCTAGTATTTCGTTTTTATTTTTTGCATTTCTGGCTGGTATATGTACAGGTTGTATAGAACAGTATAACAACACAAATACAAGATATATAACACATATAAACAACAGCACAGTATATCAATACATAGTTCTTCACATTAGCCTCCATGATTCACAAGATTTCAAATATTAGACGAGTTACGGAGTTACAAATTCACAAATGAGATAGTGGTTACACAAGGTCGATCATCTAAACTACCATCACATAGAAGAGAGCTAGAGTCCCCGATGAAAGTGGACTTCATCCGGTTCCTCCTCCGCTCCGTCCTCTCTCCCGCCAGATAGCGTGTGTATCTGTCTTCGGCCACCGCTCTAGTGGTGTACCCTTTGTAGCTGTTACCGCTAAAACGGTGAACCTGTCTCCGACACTCCTCCCAGTCGTTGTAGACTCCGGGAACCTTGCCCTTGTACACGACATACCACGTCATATCTGCACATATATGAACAAGCCAAAGAAACATTAGTGCACACTCATAGATGTTTGCAACGAATAAGAGCAAACTCAAAAACGATCCAAGTAGTATGAACTAAAAGGCATGCCTCATACATTGTTGGTCGGAACAAATATTAACATTTAGGGGCGGTGTCAGTGAAACCAAGTAGGATGCACAAGAGATTGATACGCAGGGGAAATTTGTTATGTGCTTGAACACGTGCTTCCCGTACCTACGATTTGGCCTCTCCATGATGCCTTTAGCTTTGACGTAGCCATTGAGAGCATCATCAAGTACAGCCTTGACATTCGTGTAGTCCGTGCTTGACTTACTCTCCGCATCAAAGTATGTGGCCATGGAATATTTCGGGGTTATGGAGATGAGTGTGCAGGTATTGTCTCTGCGTATAGAACACATAATGTTTAAGAACAGGCCAATAGAAATCTAGAAAAATCACGTGTTAAGACCTGTGAGGGGATAACTTACTCGGGAAATACAGGCAGGAGGAGGTTGTACTTCTTCTGGTTCGCTAGAAAGAAGCCTTTTTGGTACTCAGACGCCACTTTCCGGTCACCGGCGCTGGCCAAGTGGGCGACACACATGTAGAAGGGGTCGGCTATCGCGATGCCCGGGGTCTTGTCTCTAATGATCCGCATCGCCTTACTGATCGAGTATAGGCGAACGAAGGTGTAGTGCAGCGGATAACTGTTCAACATGGCGAAGATGTCATCATACCGCAAGAAGATCTTCTGGGCGAAGCCGCTATCGACAAAGCCATGGCCCGAGGGCACCTTGGCCACATACATCGGGTATCCATTATCTTTCTCCTTGAGACGCCGCTCCTCCATATGCCAAACACCGTCCACCAAAGATCGCATAAGATCGGGTGCAGCATCGTAGAATCTTTTAATTAGCATCGGCTCACCCGACACATGCACCCTCGACTCGATATCCTTGGGCACTGGCGGCCCGTCCTGAGCACGGATCGGTGCCGGCTAGCTGGCAGACTTGTCGTCCTTCTTCTTTATTTTCTGTCCCTTCGGCTTCGTATTTATTGGGACTGCATTCTCCTTTTCGCAAGCCTTCTTCAGTGTGTTAGGACTTATAACACTTCTCACCTCGGCTATCGGCTGAGTGTCGGTGAAGTGTGCAGCTGGAGGCGTCTCCTGAGAATAGAATAGGCGCCTCTTGTTGCAATAGGTTTTCCCCTCGGCGGCAGCTTGAGAGGGTTGGCCAATGAGATCATAGTCCATCACAAAATCGAAGTTGGCGTCAAGGTTGGCAAACGTACTGTCCTCGTCCAGACCATCGTGAGGATCCTGTGCCATATGCATGTGCTCGTCGGCTGATGGCGCCACTGTTGTGGTGGTCTTGCCATGGCTTGGTGCCAGCACGGCTTGGGGTGCTGTCAGTGGGGTGGTGTCCCTCTCCCCCAAACGAATCTGGCTCTTTGGCCAAACCATGGACCAATTGAAGCATTGGTGGAGGGTAAGGACCTTATCTTCGTCGGCACCATGAGGTTGAAAGGGAGGTACCACGTCGTCGTAGCCACTAAGCACCCGAACCAGTTGAATCCTATACACGTCGGGTGCCATGGGTACACCGTGTAACTGGCGGTTGCTCGGTCGAACGATTTTGGCCTTGGCAACATCGATCAACTCGCCGTTCACAAAATGCAGGAGAATGCATGGGACGTCAGCGGCGGCACCCTGTGGAAAACATGTAGGGCGTTAGGGATGGCTAGCTATTCAAAGGCAAGGATATGGAAGTCATCGGAGACGAGGGTTGGTTACCGTGATGGCGTCTAGCTCGGCTAAGGTCGAGGCACCGCCGGTGGCGGGCGTGCCACTGATGGAGTGGCCGCTTGTTGGCGCGGTGCCGGGCGGCGTATTATCCACAGCGACGGGTGCATTGAGCTGAAGTAATGGCACCGCTGGAGACACCAAGGTTGGCACCGCGGGAGCCACCAAGGTTGGCGCCGCCGGAGCCACCAAGGTTGGCGCCGCCGGAGCCACCAAGGTTGGCGCCGCCGGAGCCACCAATGTTGGCTCCGCCGGAGCCACCAAGGTTTGCGCCGCCGGAAACACCATTGTTGCCGCCTGCGGACTCACCGATGGCTCCACGTTGTGTGAGTTGCTGCTCGTGAAACTGGGAACCGGGGGAGGCCCCTTTTTTCCTCCCCTATACCAGGCGTCCAGACCGGCAACCAAGGTAGGGATGATAGAGCTAAGCGTGTTGCCCACTTGGTCCTCCACTTGCTGCCGTTGCGTCCTCTATTGGGTCTCCACGATATGTTGCACTTGTTGTCGCACTTGCTCCTCGACCAATGTTGGGATCTGCGCAAGTTGTGCCTTGAGATGTGCGACCTCCTTCTCATCGATGGTGGCCTTTTTCTCCTTTTCCCCGACTTGTAGTAATCCGACCATTTCACAGAGCATCCTTCGCCGACCACACGACCAGCCGACGTCGGCATACTCAATGGATCCCTCTTCTTGTGGGCATTCAACGCCCTATTTAAAGGGTTGTCCCAAGGGGCACACTGCGAGGAGCTCGTGGACCCCGCGCCGCTACTGATTTCAGCTTCCTTTTCGCCTTCCTTATTAGCAGCTTCCTCCTTAGCCTACGGGAGGAAGATGCATGAACCACTTAGTAATTTGGATTCATCAATTCGAATGCAACCATAAAGGAGCTAATTAAGCGGGTGCACTCCTTACCAGAAGAGCCTCAAAATCCTTCACCTCCGGATTGGTGGTGAGCTCCTTTGTTTTCGGGTCAACACGGTACCAGGCCAGGAGGAACTGCCTGGTTTGCTTGTTTTTGTATTGTGAGAAGAGGGGTTGGAGGCCGTTCATCACACGCTCCTTATCCTGGGCATCCCATTTCGGTTGCGCCGCCCTAAACCCGCCAGGACCAAGTTTGTGGGTGCCTAAGTTCAGTTTCCGCATGTCCTTCCCCCACTGACTAGAATCCGACGTTGACTCGCTCTCGCACTTGATCTTGAAATCACCGTAGTCTTTCTCGGTGATAGAAGGATTTGACTCCTTGATCTTCTCGTAACTCTCGCCCTTCTGAATCAATTACTTCACTCGGTTCCGCCAACTAGCGAGGGTGGTGCTCATCTTTGTGAGGGCGGCATTGTGCACTTTGTTCCGCATGAGACGTTTTTCTGAGCAGTCCACCGGGAACTCGTATCGTTCGTGCAGCTTCGTGAAGAGGAGGGAGCGCAAATTCGCTCTGTCAGGATGCCTGAGGTTCTCGGTGTTGATCGAGACCGTGCTCCGGAGGATGCACCCGAGTTGGGCCGAGTACCCTTTGATTAGTTCAGGGGGCGCCGTTGGATGCCCACTGGCGTCCACTTCGGTGAATGCCTGCTTCACGGTGCTGAGCACATTCGGGCGACGCTCCCTCCGTTGCTTCTTCGGCTCGCCGCCGTCCGTGTGTTCACCGCCGTCCATGTGTGCGCCGCCATCCGTGGTTTCATCCTCGGCGGTGATGACGCGTGAAGCACACGTTCGTTGGGAACCCCAAGTGGAAGGTGTGATGCGTACAGCAGCAAGTTTCCCTCAGTAAGAAACCAAGGTTATCGAACCAGTAGGAGATGAAGGCCACGTGAAGGTTGTTGGTGAAGGAGTGTAGTGCGGCGCAACACCAGGGATTCCGGCGCCAACGTGGAACCTGCACAACACAATCAAAATACTTTGCCCCAACTTAACAGTGAGGTTGTCAATCTCACCGGCTTGCTGTAAACAAAGGATTAAACATATGGTGTGGAGAATGATGTTTGTTTGCAAAGAGCAGCAGAGAACAATGATTGCAGTAGATTGTATTCATATGTAAAAGAATGGACCGGGGTCCACAGTTCACTAGTGGTGTCTCTCCAATAAGAAATAGCATGTTGGGTGAACAAATTACAGTTGGGCAATTGACAAATAGAGAGGGCATAACAATGCACATACATATCATGATGACTACTATGAGATTTACTTAGGGCATTACGACAAAGAACATAGACCGCTATCCAGCATGCATCTATGCCTAAAAAGTCCACCTTCGGGTTAGCATCCGCACCCCTTCCAGTATTAAGTTGCAAACAACAGACAATTGCATTAAGTACGGTGCGTAATGTAAACAATACAAATATCCTTAGACAAAGCATTGTTGTTTTATCCCTAGTGGCAACAGCATATCCATAACCTTAGAACTTTCATCACATTGTCCTGCATTCAATGGAGGCATGAACCCACTATCGAGCATAAATACCCCCTCTTGGAGTCACAAGTATCAACTTGGCCAGAGCCTCTACTAGCAACGGAGAGCATGCAAGATCATAAACAACACATATATGATAGATTGATAATCTACATGACATAGTATTCCATATTCATCGGATCCCAACAAACACAACATGTAGCATTACAAAATAGATGATCTTGATCATGTTAGGCAGCTCACAAGATCTAAACATGATAGCACAAGAGGAGAAGACAACCATCTAGCTACTGCTATGGACCCATAGTGCAAGGATGAACTGCTCACACATCAGTCCGGAGGCGATCATGGTGATGTAGAGTCCTCCGGGTGATGATTCCCCTCTCCGGCAGGGTGCCGGAGGCGATCTCCTGAATCCCCCGAGATGGGATTGGCGGCGGCGGCGTCTCTGGAACTTTTCTCGTATCGTGGCTCTTGGTAATAGGGTTTTCGCGACGGAGAGAATAAATAGGCAAAGAGGCAGAGTCGGGAGAGGCTTGAGGGGCCCACACCCTAGGGCGGCGCGCCCCCCTCCTTGGCCGCGCCGCCTGGTGGGGTCGCCACCTCGTGGCCCCACTCCGTCTCTCCTTCGGTCTTCTGGAAAGCTCCGTGGAAAATAAGACCCTGGGCTTTTGTTTCGTCCAATTTCGAGAATATTTCCTGTGTAAGATTTCTGAAACCAAAAACAGCAGAAAACAGGAACTGGCGCTTCGGCATCTTGTTAATAGGTTAGTGCCAGAAAATGCGTATAAATGATATAAAGTGTATATAAAACATGTGAGTATTGTCATAAAACTAGCATGGAACATAAGAAATTATAGATACGTTTGAGACGTATCAAGCATCCCCAATGTTAGTTCCTACTCGCTCTCGAGTAGGTAAACGATAACAAGGATAATTTCTGAAGTGACATGCTACTATCATAATCTTGATCAATACTATTGTAAAGCATATGAGATGAATGGAGTGATTCGAAGCAATGGTAAAGACAATGACTAAACAACTGAATCATATAGCAAAGACTTTTCATGAATAGTACTTTCAAGACAAGCATCAATAATACTTGCATAGGAGTTAACTCATAAAGCAATAAATTCTTAATAGAAGGTTTTGAAGCAATACAAAGGAAGATATAAGTTTCAGCAGTTGCTTTCAACTTCAACATATATATCTCATGGATAATTGTCAACACAAAGTAATATGATGAATGCAAATAAGCAAGTATGTAGGAATCATTGCACACAGTTGACACAAGTGTTTGCTTCTAAGATAGAAAGAAGTAGGTAAACTGACTCAACATAAATTAAAAGAAAGGCCCTTCGCAGAGGGAAGCAGGGATTACTCTTTGTGCTAGAGCTTTTTATTTTGAAAACATAGAAACAATTTTGTCAACGGTAGTAATAATTCATATGTGTTATGCATAAACATCCTATAAGTTGCAAGCCTCGTGCATCGAATACCAATATTGCTCGCACCTTGTCCTAATTAGCTCGGATTTCCATGGATTATCATTGCATTACATATGTTTCAACCAAGTGTCACAAAGGGGTACCTCTATGCCGCCTGTACAAAGGTCCAAGGAGATAGATCGCATTTGATTTCTCGTTTTTGATAGATCTCAACTCGAGGACATCCATACCGGGACAACATAGAAAACAGATAATGGACTCCTCTTTAATGCATAAGCATTCAACAACAGATAATATTCTCATAAGAGATTGAGGATTAATGTCCAAACTGAAACTTCCACCATGATACATGGCTTTGGTTGGCGGCCCAAAGTTTTTCTCTAACAATATGCATACTCAAACCATTTAATCATGATAAATCACCCTTACTTCAGACAAGACGAACATGCATAGCAACTCACATGATATTCAACAAAACTGCAACAGTTGATGGCGTCCCCAGAAACATGGTTACCGCTCAACAAGCAACTTATAAGAAATAAGATACATAAGCTACATATTCTTTACCACAATAGTTTTTAAGGCTACTTTCCCATGAGCTATGTATTGCAAAGACAAGGAATGAAACTTTAAAGGTAGCATGCAAGCAATTTACTTTGGAATGGCAGAGAAATACCACATAGTAGGTAGGTATGGTGGACAAAAATGGCATAGGTTTTGGCTCAAGATTTTGGATGCACGAGAAGCATTCCCTCTCAGTACAAGGCTTTGGCTAGCAAGGTTGTTTGAAGCAAACACAAGTATGAACCGGTACAACAAAACTTACATAAGAACATATTGCAAGCATTATAAGACTCTACACTGTCTTCCTTGTTGTTCAAACACTTTTACCAGAAAATATCTAGACTTTAGAGAGACCAATCATGCAAACCAAATTTCAACAAGCTCTACAGTAGTTCTCCACTAATAGGTTTAGACTACATGACGCAAGAGCTTAAACATGATCTATTTGAGAGCTCAAAAAAATTGCCAAGTATCAAATTATTCAAGATAATATACCAATTACCACATGAAGCATTTTCTGTTTCCAACCAAATAGCAATGAACAAAGTGGTTTTCAACCTTCGCCATGAACATTAAAAGTAAAGCTAAGAACACCAGTGTTCATATGAACAAGCGGAGCGTGTCTTTATCCCACACAAGGAATTCTAGGATCCGATTTTATTCAAACACAAACAAAATTAAAAACATACAGACGCTCCAAGTAAAGCACATAAGATGTGACAAAATAAAAATATAGTTTCACTAGAGGTGACCTGATAAGTTGTCGATGAAGAAGGGGATGCCTTGGGCATCCACAAGCTTAGATGCTTGAGTCTTCTTGAAATATGCAGGGATGAACCACGGGGGCATCCCCAAGCTTAGACTTTTCACTCTTCTTGATCATGTTGTATCATCCTCCTCTCTTGACCCTTGAAAACTTCCTCCACACCAAACTCGAAACAATCTTATTAGAGGGTTAGTGCTTAATCAAAAATTCACATGTTCAGAGGTAACAAAATCATTCCTAACACTTCAGGACATTGCCCAAAGCTACTGAAAGTTAATGTAACAAAGAAATCCATTCAACACAGTAAAAGAGGCAGTATGAAATAAAAGGCAGAATCTGTCAAAACAGAACAGCCCGTAAAGACGAATTTTTTAGAGGCACTTAACATGCTCAGATGAAGAAGCTCAAATTGAATGAAAGTTACGTACATATCTGAGGATTTCCCATGATTTTTCGCAGATTTTTCTGGTTTTCCTACAGAGAGATCTACTCAAATTAGTGACAGCAAGAAATCTGTTTCTGCGCAGAAATCCAAATCTAGTATCAACCTTACTATCAAAGACTTTACTTGGCACAACAATGCAATTAAATAAAGATAAGGAGAGGTTGCTACAGTAGTAACAACTTCCAAGACATAAATATAAAACAAAAATTGCAGAAGTAAAATAATGGGTTGTCTCCCATAAGCGCTTTTCTTTAAGTCCTTCCAGCTAGGCGCAGAAAGTGTAAATCAAGTATTATCAAGAGATGAAGCATTAACATTATTACTAGGGGCTTTGCACCTACCCTTCTTACTCTTATTCTTACTCTTTGGTTTAGGGAATATATGACCGCATCCGGGTGTAGAGGTAAAATTTAGAGAGCCTTTCCCCACATCTATGGTTGCTCCCACGAGTTTCAGCAGGGATCTTCCAAGTGTGATTTGTCCTGTCCCTACACATTCAATAACGAGATAATCAGTGGATACCGTTCTTCCAAGAAAGGTTGTGAACACACCTTTAGCTATTCCCTTAGGAATTATAACAGAGTTATCAGTAAGAGTTATTCCTTCTCCTCCTTCAGTAAGTCCCCAAAGTGTCAAAGATTCATAAATACTTTTAGGCATAAGGCAAAACTCAGACATAATATCACAACGGGCATAAAAAGTTTCACCACAAATAGCAACCTTAATAGTAGGCACCCACATTGAAGGTTCAAAGCTTACTAGAACATAATCATAATATTCACGAATCTGGTTGTACCCTTCTTTTAAACAAGATATATTTGTTTCGAGAGTGTTTAATCTATTATGAATGCTAGCAAGAGATGAGTCAAAATTATTAGCGGAGCTAGATGATGTAACCAATTTTTTTATGGCATTAAAAGCTTGATCCCCATCGCAATGAAGGAAATCTCCTCCCACTAAAGCATCCAAGGCATATCTATAGCGAAGAATAAGCCCAAAATAAATGTTACTAAGAAGCAAACTTAGAGTCATTTTAGGTTCAGTTTTACAATAAGAATCAAAAATTCCAGACCAAGCTTCTTTAAAACTCTCCTCACCCCCTTGTTTAAAAGTGAAGATCAATTCCTCAGGTGACAGAGTAACAAGTACAGGACTAGACATAATAACAAAATAAATTAAATGCAAGTAACTAATTTTTTTGTGTTTTTGATATAAAGAAAGCAAACAAAACAGTAAATAAAATAATGTAAAGCAAGACAATAACAAAGTAAAGAGATTGGATGTGAGAGACTCCCCTTGCAGCGTGTCTTGATCTCCCCGGCAAGGGCGCCAGAAATTTAGCTTGATGACGCGTGAAGCACACGTTCGTTGGGAACCCCAAGTGGAAGGTGTGATGCGTACAACAGCAAGTTTCCCTCAGTAAGAAACCAAGGTTATCGAACCAGTAGGAGATGAAGGCCACGTGAAGGTTGTTGGTGGAGTGTAGTGCGGCGCAACACCAGGGATTCCGGCGCCAACGTGGAACCTGCACAACACAATCAAAATACTTTGCCCCAACTTAACAGTGAGGTTGTCAATCTCACCGGCTTGCTGTAAACAAAGGATTAAACGTATGGTGTGGAGAATGATGTTTGTTTGCAAAGAGCAGCAGAGAACATGCAGTAGATTGTATTCAGATGTAAAAGAATGGACCGGGGTCCACGGTTCACTAGTGGTGGCTCTCCAATAAGAAATAGCATGTTGGGTGAACAAATTACAGTTGGGCAATTGACAAATAGAGAGGGCATAACAATGCACATACATATCATGATGACTAATATGAGATTTACTTAGGGCATTACGACAAAGAACATAGACCGCTATCCAGCATGCATCTATGCCTAAAAAGTCCACCTTCGGGTTAGCATCCGCACCCCTTCCAGTATTAAGTTGCAAACAACAGACAATTGCATTAAGTACGGTGCGTAATGTAAACAATACAAATATCCTTAGACAGAGCATTGTTGTTTTATCCCTAGTGGCAACAGCACATCCATAACCTTAGAACTTTCTATCACTGTCCCAGATTCAATGGAGGCATGAACCCACTATCCAGCATAAATACCCCCTCTTGGAGTCACAAATATCAACTTGGCCAGAGCCTCTACTAGCAACGGAGAGCATGCAAGATCATAAACAACACATATATGATAGATTGATAATCAACTTGACATAGTAATCCATATTCATCGGATCCCAACAAACACAACATGTAGCATTACAAAATAGATGATCTTGATCATGTTAGGCAGCTCACAAGATCTAAACATGATAGCACAAGAGGAGAAGACAACCATCTAGCTACTGCTATGGACCCGTAGTCCAAGGATGAACTACTCACACATCAGTCCGGAGGCGATCATGGTGATGTAGAGTCCTCCGGGTGATGATTCCCCTCTCCGGCAGGGTGCCGGAGGCGATCTCCTGAATCCCCCGAGATGGGATTGGCGGCGGCGACGTCTCTGGAACTTTTTCTCGTATCGTGGCTCTCGGTAATAGGGTTTTCGCGACGGAGAGAATAAATAGGCAAAGAGGCAGAGTCGGGAGAGGCTCGAGGGGCCCACACCCTAGGGCGGCGCGTCCCCCTCCTTGGCCGCGCCGCCTGGTGGGGTCACCACCTCGTGGCCCCACTCCGTCTCTCCTTCGGTCTTATGGAAATCTCCGTGGAAAATAAGACCCTGGGCTTTTGTTTCATCCAATTCCGGGAATATTTCCCGTGTAAGATTTCTGAAACCAAAAATAGCAGAAAACAAGAACTGGCGCTTCAGCATCTTGTTAATAGGTTAGTGCCGGAAAATGCGTATAAATGATATAAAGTGTATATAAAACATGGGAGTATTGTCATAAAACTAGGATGGAACATAAGAAATTATAGATACGTTTGAGACGTATCAGGCGGCACCATCGTCAGTGGTTTCATCCTCGGCGGCATCATCCGCTCGGTAGTCTGGATCGGTGCCATCATCCTCGCCGTCGTTGCGGCGAGTTTGTGACTCCATCATCTCCACTTCATCGGTTATCATCCAGAATGGCTTGCTGCCGCTGCCGCCGGCCTTATCGTTGTCGGCCATGTTAGAACTAAGTAGGAAAAAATGCATAAAGTTAGCGCAAAATTTCACGAAAAAATTGGGCATGACCTATGCTAATTTATGGACATATGAGTGCCCCATTTTCGGTGAAACGGAAATGAATCAACATTTCGGCGATAATGGGCAACTCAGTCGATCCCTGCACAAGAATATGACACCATATACACCAGCTGAGCACCATGGCACATGTACAATTGTTCCTCATATACACCAGCTGAGCACCATGGCACATGCACAAGAATATGACACCATATACACCAGCTGAGCACCAACAACAAGTAAGCAGCAGCAACAGATCCAAAGCAAGCAGCAACATGCATCAACAGCAAGCAAGCAGAAGCTAGCAGCATGCATCAACAACAAGCAAGCAACAGCAACTAGCAGCATGCATCAACAGCAAGCAAGCAGCAGCAGCTAGCAGCATGCATCAACAGCAAGCAACAACAGCCAGTAGCTAGCAGCAGCTAACACCAGCAACAACTACCAGCACCATCAGCCAGCAGCAGCTAGCAGCCAACACCAGCAGCAGCTACCAGCACCAGCAGCAGCTCACACCAGCACCAGCAAGCAGGAGACGTAAGGTGTTGCTCACCGTGAGTCGCGGGGAGTCACGGAGAGCTGACGTGTTGCTCTAGGACGAGGAAGATGCGAGGGCGGTGGTCAGGTGCTCAGCTCTGCCTTGCAAAACATAAAAATAAAAATTCAGTAAGCTTTGAACTCTGAAAATAAAAGAGCTACACTTGCTACTACCATAGCAGAAATAAAAGAACATCAGTGCTATCACTTTCACAACAACTGGCATTTTCAACTCTGAAAAATTCAGTAACCATTCCATTTGATGATGACTGCTAGTACAAAAATGCAGTTCTTAAATATGAAGTTGTTCAATCTGCTCTTAAGTTGTGCACTTAAGACATCTCCCTACCAAGCTAGTACAAAATGTCTATCCAAATAAAGGGAACAACATCAAGCTTATTAGAGAGAAAATAAATGTACAGCAGCGAGCTTATTAGAGGGCTACCTTGGAGGATGCGGCGGCGGTCTTCAGCAGCGGTGTTAGCAGTCGAGGACGACGGTGGCGTTCTTGTCCTGCTCCTGCTCCAAGCCTTGCAAATTTTCAAAATAAAAATTCAGTAAGCTTTGAACTCTAAAAATAAAAGAGTTACCTAGCACATGCACCTAGCAGCACCTCACCTCTAAAAAAAAGAAGCTATGCAGATTGTTTGAAAACCTAGCAGCACCTCACCTCTAAAATAAAAGAGCTACAGTTGCTACTATGATGGCAGAAATTAAAGAACTGCACCTAGCACCAATATGCTAGCTAGCAGCAGCACCTAGCACTAATATGCATGCTAGCAGCAGCACCTAGCACTAATATGCATGCTAGCAGAACCACCTAGCAAAACAAAACCTTGCAAGATATATACTATAGCAGCCAAATGCAGAGACAACACCAACTACATAATTACCATGAAGTTCTTTGATCAGCCAAATTTTCAAACCACTAAACCTACTGTCAAGAGAGAACATTTCCAAATTTCCATTTCAACCGAGAACATTTCCAAATTTTCAAACCACTAAACCTACTGTCAACAGAGAACATTTCGAAATTTTCATTTCCAAATTTTTAGAGAACATTAGCTAGTAGCTAGTAGCTAATCAACAGAGAAACTATACTCAGAATAGAGCTAATTAACAGAGAACATAGCAGCAGCACTACAGATGTACCATATTGTTTAATTTTCTCTTATCTTCAATATTTTTGCTTTCTTCTTTCTTGCAGCAGCTCAAGCATGCAGTAGCTAGTAGCAGCAGCAAGCTACCTGCTACTGCAGCTGCTGCTGAAATTATATGCAGTAGATGTCAGCAAGCAACCTTTTCTTTTTAGCATCTAACAATAGCAACTAGAAGCAGCAACAAGATACCAGTAGCATGCAATAGCTAGTGTAGCAGCAGCAAGCAACATCTAGGAACCAGAACAAGATCAGCAAGCAAGCATCTTTAAGTTGAATAAGAAGAAGCAGAGAGGAGGTGCAGGCATGCCCCAAGATGCAAGGTGTATCAAAATCTACAACTCCAGGCTACATAAGTGCAGCAGCAACAGGTAGACACCAATCAATAGCCTCCATATATTAGGCAATATCTGCTCTTAAATTTGCATAGACATCTGTAGGAGTAAACACGATACACACATTTCTACAGCATCATCATGAAGCAAATTACTAGCATTTCTACAAAATCATCATGCAGCAAGCATAGGGAGGAGGAGGAGCATAGGGAGGTCACCCTGAGCAGTAGGTTGGGGAGGTGAATCGAGGGGGGAAGCGACCGCCGGCGGGGAGGAAGAACCTGCTCCGTGGCGACGAGGTCACAGACGCGGAGGTCATAGACGAGGAAGGTGGCGAGGAGGTCGCAGACGAGGAGGTCACAGACAAGGTCGCCGACGTGCTGCTCTTGCTCCGCAGCGAGCTTGAGAGGATCTGCTTGGGGGAGAGACCGTGAGGCGGGTGGGGATCTAGGGGGGAGGCGGCCGCCGGCGGGGACGTGAATCGAGGAGTACCTGCGCGACGCCGCCGGGGTCTATGGTCGCCGGGGTCTGCGCGCGTCGCCGGGGTCCGAGGTGAATCGAGGGAGGGGTGGCCGCGGGTGGGAGGTGGTGTCGGAGAGGGCGTCGCCGGTGGGAGGTGGTCGTCGGAGAGGGTGAATCAAGATCGAGTGGGGAATGGGGAGGATGGTCGGGACGGGGGATTTTTGTCTAAGTCACAGACCCCCTTAGCAATAGCGCACCTCTAGGGCTGCGCCACTATGAGGCTTAGCAATGGCGCACCTCTAGGGGTGCGCCACTACCAGTATAGGTTTGGGTCAAAACGCAAACAGACCAGGGTTTGACATAAATCAATTAGTACCGCACTGGCTCTGTCCCCTGGTTGGTTTGCCAAACCTAGCCGGCCAGGTTAGAACCCTAGCGGCCCCATTTTTTCACTTTTTTATTAAATTGATTTAACACTATAATAAATAGCATAATATGAAAGAGATATGCCCTAGAGGCAATAATAAAGTGGTTATTATTTATATCTTTATGTTTATGATAAATGTTTATATATCATGCTATAATTGTATTAACCGAAACATGAGTACATGTGTGATATGTAGACAAACAAAGAGTCCCTAGTATGCCTCTTAACTAGCTTGTTGATTAATGGATGATTAGTTTCATAATCATGAACATTGGATGTTATTAATAACAAGGTTATATCATTGTATGAATGATGTAATGGACACACCCAATTAAGCGTAGCATAAGATCACATCATTAAGTTATTTGCTATAAGCTTTCGATACATAGTTACCTAGTCCTTATGACCATGAGATCATATAAATCACTTATACCGGAAAGGTACTTTGATTACATCAAACGCCACTGCGTAAATGGGTGGTTATAAAGGTGGGATTAAGTATCCGGAAAGTATGAGTTGAGGCATATGGATCAACAGTGGGATTTGTCCATCCCGATGACGGATAGATATACTCTGGGCCCTCTCGGTGGAATGTCGTCTAATGTCTTGCAAGCATATGAATAAGTTCATAAGAGACCACATACCACGGTACGAGTAAAGAGTACTTGTCAGGAGACGAGGTTGAACAAGGTATAGAGTGATACCGAAGATCAAACCTCGGACAAGTAAAATATCGCGTGACAAAGGGAATTTGTATCGTATGTGAATGGTTCATTCGATCACTAAAGTCATCGTTGAATATGTGGGAGCCATTATGGATCTCCAGATCCCGCTATTGGTTATTGGTCGGAGCGAGTACTCAACCATGTCCACATAGTTCGCGAACCGTAGGGTGACACACTTAAGGTTTGATGTTGAAATGGTAGAACTTGAATATGGAATGGAGTTCGAATATTTGTTCGGAGTCCCGGATGAGATCCCGGACATCACGAGGAGTTCCGGAATGGTCCGGAGAATAAGATTCATATATATATAGGAAGTCATATTCCAAGTTTGGAAATGATCCGGTGCATTTATGGCAGGTTCTAGAAGGTTCTAGAAAAGTCCGGAAGAAATCACCATGGAAAGTAGAGTCCCGGAGGGACTCCACCTTGCATGGCCAGCCAACCCTAAAGGGGAGGAGTCCAAGGTGGACTCCCCAAGGGTGGCCGGCCAACCCCCCTCATGGAAGGGGGGAATCGCACCCCAAGTGGGATTCCCACCTTGGGTAGGTTTCCCTACACATGGAAGGTTTTTGGTTCGGGTCTTATTCGAAGACTTGTAGTCCAACACTTGGGGCTTCCACCTATATAATGAGGGGCATAGGAGAGGGGGCTGACCACCACAAGCCCATAGCTTGGCCGCACCCCTAGGTGGCCGGCCACCCCCTCTCCCAAACCCTAGCCGCCCCCTCTCTCCTCCTCTTCTCCCGCACGCTTAGCGAAGCTCCGCCGGAGATCTCCACCGCCACCGCCACCACGCCGTCGTGCTGCCGGATTAAAGGAGGAGCTACTACTTCCGCTGCCCGCTGGAACGGGGAGAAGGACGTCGTCTTCATCAAAACCAAACGTGTGACCGAGTACGGAGGTGCTGCCCGATCGTGGCACCGTGATCAAGATCTTCTACGCGCTTTTGCAAGCGGCAAGTGATCGTCTACCGCAGCAATAAGAGCCTACTCTTATAGGCTTTGGAAATCTTCAAGGGTTAGTCTTGATCATCCCCTCGTTGCTCCCGTCTTCTAGATTGCATCTTGGCTTGGATTGCGTTCTCGCGGTAGGAAAATTTTTGTTTTCTATGCAACGAATCCCTACAGTGGTATCAGAGCCGTGTCTATGCATAGATGGTTGCACGAGTAGAACACAATGGTTTTGTGGGCATTGATGCTCTTGTTATCTTTAGTTTGAGTACTTTGCATCTTTGTGGCATAGTGGGATGAAGCGGCTTGGACTAACTTTACATGACCGCGTTCATGAGACTTGTTCCTCGTTCGACATGCAACTTGTATTGCATAAGAGGCTTTGCGGGTGTCTGTCTCTCCTACTATAGTGAAGATTCAATTTACTCTTCTATTGAAAACATTAGTATCAACGTTGTGGTTCATGTTCGTAGATAGATTAGATCTCTCTCGAAAACCCTAAACCACGTAAAATATGCAAACCAAATTAGAGACGTCTAACTTGTTTTTGCAGGGTTTGGTGATGTGACATGGCCATAATGTGATGATGAATATGTATGAGATGATCATTATTGTATTGTGGCAACCGGCAGGAGCCTTATGGTTGTTTTTATATTTCATGTTGAGAGGTATTTCAAATTAGTTGTAATAGTTGCTACATGAGGTGAACAACCATGAAGACGGCGCCATGGACCTTGACGCTACGTCGACGATGATGGAGATCATGCCCGAAGATGATGGAGATCATGTCCGTGCTTTGGAGATGAAGATCAAAGGCGCAAAGACAAAAGGGCCATATCATATCACATATGAACTGCATGTGATGTTAATCCTTTATGCATCTTATTTTGCTTAGATCGCGACGGTAGCATTATAAGATGATCCCTCACATTAATATCAAGATAATAAAGTGTTCTCCCCTCGTATGCACCGTTGTACAGTTCGTCATTTCGAAACATCTCGTGATGATCGGATGTGATAGATTCAACGATTCACATACAACAGGTGTAAGCCATGTTGCACACGCGGAATACTTGGGTTTGCTTGACGAGCCTAGCATGTACAGACATGGCCTCGGGACAACGGAAACCGAAAGGTTGAACACGAGTCATATGGATGATATGATCAACATGTTGATGTTCACCATTGAAGCTACATCATCTCACGTGATGATCGGTTTTTGGTGTACTGAATTTGGATCGTGTACCACTTAACAACTATGAGGGATGTTGTATTAAGTGGGAGTTCATTAGTAATTAGATTAAAACATGAACTAATTATCATAAACATAGTCTAAGTAGTATTTTGAATTAATTTTGTAGTATTGGCATCCGTTTACTACTATGCGCTAGTCTTGTAATTGAGATAGAAATACTGTTAAAATCTGACAAGAAACTTTAGGATTGGTACCGTATTGTTAAAGAATCAAAAATTAATTAAGTCCTATTGCAAACTTTTAGTAAACCTCACATTGTTGATTCAAAGAGCTATGGTTTCAATTAGTACCTAAAGTTATCTTGTCTCCGTGAAACTTGAAGTTCAAATTTGTTTGAAAAGTAAGGAGCTGAAAATTTAGTTTTCAGAAATAATCAAGGTATGAGATATATGTGATATCTAAGACCTTATTGCAAGATGATAGAATATAAATTTGGTGAGACCACATAAACTCATAAGTTTTATGAGAATGTATGAAGGTTGAAGACGCCAGGGGTCACAATCCTCCAACTATTGGGGCACTAATAATATTCGCATATCCATGAAGTTATCATCCTTAGTATGCACCGTTGCTAAGACTCGTCGTTTCGAAGCATCACGAGATGATCGGGTGTGATAGATTCTACGTGTGCTTACAACGGGTGCAAGCCAGATTTGCACATACGAATACCAAGGTTAAAACTTTACGAGCCTAGCATGTACAGACATGGTCTCGGAAAGTCATCATGATATGATGGATAAAATTATGAGTGAAATTGTTCATCATATTACAAAGTTACTAATAGTGAAATCTGAAACACTTGTCATATGATGATCAACTTAAAGTAAGAACCTCAAGGTTATTGGTATTTGACCAACAAACCTAGAAGTTAATAATGTTAAAGTGTTTTTCTGAATAATGAGGGAAGCTAAAAGAGAAACTGCAAAAGATATTTTGGCAAAAAGAAAAGAAAAGACTAGAAGGTCTAGCTCAGGTGTATATAAATGATATACATGTTATGATTGTATTCCTAGTTAAGTCACACTATGAAATTCTTGGGTATTAGTACTATATTGGTTGGTATGAAGTGTCATACAAAACAACGCAATACAAGAATACAATGGCCTAAGTGACTGACAAGGAATATGATAGGAATGCACGTCTGGAACAAAAATAAAGTGTTATTATGTTCATCGTTGGCATTCTATATAGCCCTTAGAATTTGTAATAAATAACTTAATAATTGTTATTTTGCTCTGGTCAAATGAAAACAATGAGTTGTTTAAATTATGAAATTACTCCATGTACGATGGATAAGTTATTATAAATCTTAATGGTGAAACACACATACATAACACTGATGCTAAAATGCCATAAGGCAAATGATTTGAATTCCACCTATTTGTGGAACCGCCATTTATGTCATGTTAGAAAGGATCGCATGAAGGAACTCCATGCAAATGGATTTTTGAAGTCATTCGATTTGTTGAATCGTTTGGCACTTGCAAAATCTTTTCTAAAAGGTAATGACTGAAATACCGTTCATAGACCGAGAGTTGAACGGGCAACTAACTTAGTGAAAACATACATAATGATATATGTGGTTCACTGGGCATAGTTGTGTGCGGGAGATTCTTCTACTTCATGAAAACTTTCAACAATGAATTGAGTATATATGTGGATATATTCAATAAGAAAAAAGTTTGAAACATTTGAATGGAGTCAAATAAATTTCAGCATGAAGTGGAAATCATCGTAATAGAAAAGTCAAATATCTATGATTGGATCATGGTGAAAATATTTGAATTACGAGTTTTAGCGAACATCTAAGAGAGTCATGAAATTGTTCTACAACTCACATTTCTTGGAGTATCATAATGATGATATAGTATCCAAGAGATGTATCCAAACCTTGTTGGATTAATGATGAGATAAAATATTATGACGCCATTATATTTTTGTAGATTATGCTTTAGTGACTACCACTTTTACACTGAATAGAGCATCATCATGATCCGTTGAAATGACACCATACAAGTTATGGTATGGGTGTAAACCCTAAATAGTCTTTTCTTTAAATTTTGGTCTAAGAGTTTACAACCAAAATCAGATGAATGTCTTTGTTGGTTATCCCAGAGATTTAATTGGGAATTCTTCCCACGAGACAAAGACAAAAGTGTTTGTCAATGTTTCTTATTTCCGAGAAATTGTTTCTGGTGAAGTATTTGAGTGGGAGGACAATATAATTTGATAAGGTTTATGAACCTGAGCATAATGATCAGAGTAGCGCAGCATCGGAATTGGTTTCGGAAGCGGCCACGACGATCATGGCTTTCATGACTACAAAGTGTTTTAGCCATGGAGATCGAAGTACATATTGAACCTTGTAGGTATGGTTTACTTTGTGATCAAATAAATGATTTTTGGACAAAGGATTGATTTTGAACAATGATAAACCAACTACAAACAAAGAAGTTATGATGGGCCCTGACTCCGTTAAAATGGCTATACGCCATGAAATCCAATATAGATGAATATTTTTTGAAAGTAAATGGATCTATGAAATTGATGGACTTGGATGAAATATCCTTGAAGAAGCTCAACTTGTCGAAAAGTTGTTTACGACAAAGTTCAAAGAGTTGACTACGATAAGATTAGATCTTCCGTAGCAATGCTTATAGTCTATGTGGATTATTCTAGTAATCACTACATATTTCTTTTATGAGATATGCTAGTAGGATGGCAAAATACATTACTTAACAGAAGTATGTATTAAAGGTGTATACAAGATACAACCAAGAGTTTTGCTGGTCCGTGGAATACTAGATAGGTATACGAACTTCAATTGAATGAAGTAAGTATCGCGGAGTTGGAATCTTCACCAGATGAAATAGTCAAAGAGTTTTTTGATTTCATCAGAGACGATGAAGAGGCTTGCATTTGCAAGAAATTAAGTGGGAGCGTTAAGACATATTTATAATACTTTATGTAGGTGACATATAGTTGATTATAAATGATGTAATTATATACTTGATTAAAAAGGTTTCATTGAGAAATTAATTTCAATGAAAGAATATGGACTGAAACATATCTAGTGTCAAGATCTATGAAGATAGATTGAAACACAAAATAAGTTTAAGTCAAAGTACATAGAATGGATATTGAAATAGTTCAATATAGAAATATTAAGAAAATGTTCTTGTCATGTGAAGTTTTAACAAGACTTGAGTGTATCTGATACTCAATGAGTAAAAACACATGAGTGATTATGGATCACGGATAATATGTACACAATCAGATGTCCTGTGCTCTAAAATGTTATGAGCATATACCAGAATGATTCATGAGATGATCATTGGACGACAGTAAGAGTATCCTTGAGTACTTTAGAAGAACCAAGGATATATATATAGTTTTGTATGGAGAAATAACAAACAAATCGCTGTAAGGTGTTGCACCGATATTTGTTTTGTCACATATGAAAATAAAATTTCAATCTCAAATTAGACTAAGTGTTGTTTAAAAGGTAGCACAATGAGCTAGAAGTTGTCTATGCTAGATTTAGAAGAGTTCTAAATATTGTGACGGATTCTACAAAAGAAGGCAGAGTATGTCATTGTTTTGACAATGGCAAAGGATGTTAAGTCAAGAGGTTCTTTGAGAGCTTGGTGTAGTTCCGACAGAGTCAGAACTTTGAAGCTATATTGTGTGTGACAATATTAGTGACATATTTCAGACCGCGGAATTAAGGTTCCACCAGAAGACCAAACATATTTAATGCCGACTCATTTGGAAATGAGTGATGCGTTGAGACGCAAATGAATTACAAAATACATACGTTTCTGAGCGTGTCAGATCCGTTGACTAAAACCTCTCCCGTGAGCAAAACATGATAAAGCACCAGAAGGCCAAGGTGTTATATCTTTACAAATGTAAACTAGATTATTGACTCTAGTGCAAGTGGGAGACTGAAAGAGATATGCCCTAGAGGCAATAATAAAGTGGTTATTATTTATATATTTATGTTTATGATAAATGTTTATATATCATGCTATAATTGTATTAACCGAAACATGAGTACATGTGTGATATGTAGACAAACAAAGAGTCCCTAGTATGCCTCTTAACTAGCTTGTTGATTAATGGATGATTAGTTTCATAATCATGAACATTGGATGTTATTAATAACAAGGTTATATCATTGTATGAATGATGTAATGGACACACCCAATTAAGCGTAGCATAAGATCACGTCATTAAGTTATTTGCTATAAGCTTTCGATACATAGTTACCTAGTCCTTATGACCATGAGATCATATAAATCACTTATACCGGAAAGGTACTTTGATTACATCAAACGCCACTGCGTAAATGGGTGGTTATAAATGTGGGATTAAGTATCCGGAAAGTATGAATTGAGGCATATGGATCAACAGTGGGATTTGTCCATCCCGATGACGGATAGATATACTCTGGGCCCTCTCGGTGGAATGTCGTCTAATGTCTTGCAAGCATATGAATAAGTTCATAAGAGACCACATACCACAAGATTTAGTAAAGAGTACTTGTCAGGAGATGAGGTTGAACAAGGTATAGAGTGATACCGAAGATCAAACCTCGGACAAGTAAAATATCGCGTGACAAAGGGAATTGGTATCGTATGTGAATGGTTCATTCGATCACTAAAGTCATCGTTGAATATGTGGGAGCCATTATGGATCTCCAGATCCCGCTATTGGTTATTGGTCGGAGTGAGTACTCAACCATGTCCACATAGTTCGCGAACCGTAGGGTGACACACTTAAGGTTTGATGTTGAAATGGTAGAACTTGAATATGGAATGGAGTTCGAATATTTGTTCGGAGTCCCGGATGAGATCCCGGACATCACGAGGAGTTCCGGAATGGTCCGGAGAATAAGATTCATATATATATAGGAAGTCATATTCCAAGTTTGGAAATGATCCGGTGCATTTATGGCAGGTTCTAGAAGGTTCTAGAAAAGTCCGAAAGAAATCACCTTGGAAAGTAGAGTCCCGGAGGGACTCCACCTTGCATGGCCAGCCAACCCTAAAGGGGAGGAGTCCAAGGTGGACTCCCCAAGGGTGGTCGGCCAACCCCCCTCATGGAAGGGGGGAATCCCACCCCAAGTGGGATTCCCACCTTGGGTAGGTTTCCCTACACATGGAAGGTTTTTGGTTCGGGTCTTATTCGAAGACTTGTAGTCCAACACTTGGGGTTTCCACCTATATAATGAGGGGCATAGGAGAGGGGGCTGACCACCACAAGCCCATAGCTTGGCCGCACCCCTAGGTGGCCGGCCACCTCCTCTCCCAAACCCTAGACGCCCCCTCTCTCCTCCTCTTCTCCCGCACGCTTAGCGAAGCTCCGCCGGAGATCTCCACCGCCACCGCCACCACGCCGTCGTGCTGCCGGATTAAAGGAGGAGCTACTACTTCCGCTGCCCGCTGGAACGGGGAGAAGGACGTCGTCTTCATCAAAACCGAACGTGTGACCGAGTACGGAGGTGCTGCCCGATCGTGGCACCGTGATCAAGATCTTCTACGCGCTTTTGCAAGCGGCAAGTGATCGTCTACCGCAGCAATAAGAGCCTACTCTTATAGGCTTTGGAAATCTTCAAGGGTTAGTCTTGATCATCCCCTCGTTGCTCCCGTCTTCTAGATTGCATCTTGGCTTGGATTGCGTTCTCGCGGTAGGAAAATTTTTGTTTTCTATGCAACGAATCCCTACATAATACACCAAAATAAAAGGCATAAATAATTATAATTATGTAGAATATTTAAAATATTATAGAATCTAGAAAATATCCAAAAATATAAATTATATGTCTATTTTGATTGGTACAATGTGTAGATTAACAATATGACATCCATTATTCATACAAGAAAATGATACATAATTATCTTTTCACAATCTTCTTGCCCTTCTTTCTCGCGGTTGAATAATTTAGCCCCGGAACTCCTAGACTTCTTCTCTTGAATGGACGGCCTTTAGGTAGGGTGGTCCTGCTTCTTCTTGTTGTGTATGGTTCTTCATCATCGTCGTCGTCATCTTCCATCTTCGGATCGCTGTACTGGTCGAAGTCTAGCTCGTTGGTGGCTCCATCCATTCCGATGATGCTCCTTTTGCCTCTCCTCACGACAACACGGCTGGGCTTTTGCGGGTCGGTAACGAAGAAGCATTGGTCCACTTGGGAAGCTAGTACCCATGGCTCATATTTCGCGGTGACCTTTGCGCCCGCTGTCTTGGACTTGGCTTCGGGTATAACCATGGTGGTGAAATGCCAGTCTTCTTTTATGATGTTCTTGGCCCACCTGACATGGAACATCGGCACATTCTCTCCGGCGTAGCTCAGCTCCCAGATCTCCTCGATCTTTCCGTAGTATCTCTGCTTGATGTCACCGGTGTAGGACTCCATCGTTACCCCTGAGTTCTGATAATCGCTCTTCATGTCCTTTTCCTCGGTGTAGAATGTGTAGCCGTTGATATCGTACGCCTGAAATGTCATCAGGTTGTGTTCGGCGCCCTGTGACAAGGCGAATATGAGTTTTTCTTCGGCAGAAGAATCCTCGTCTATAGGGTACGTCAGCATCTTGTCCTTGAACCACCGCATGAAGGTTGAGTTGTGCTCTTTGATTATATCTATGTCCGTCCTCTGTTGGCCCTGATCATTGTACGTCGTGGTGATGAAGGTTTTGTGCTCTACCACCCAAGGATCGACCACGTCTATGTGTTGTAGCGCGACTAGGTTTGCTCTTTCAAAGTCGGCGATTCGACCCTTGAAGTCGACATGAATTTCGCGGCTACCCTCGCGGGGACCCTATCCAGCGAGCTTCCCGAGGTGCATGTTTACCGGCAGACCGACGGGATTCTCGATTTCTAGATAACTCGTGCAGAAGGAGATGCACTCTTCGGTCAGAAAGCCCTTGGCTATGCTTCCATCTAGATGTGCCCTGTTGCGAACGTACCCTTTGATGACACCATTCATCCTTTCGAACGGCATCATGCTGTGCGGGAACGTCGGCCCCAGTTGGATGATATCCTCCACGATATGTACCAGCAGATGCACCATAACGTCGAACAATGCGGGCAGGAAGTACATCTCAAGCTCGCACAGTATCACCACGATCTCTTCCTGTAGCCTTCTAAGTTGCCTCACGCCAACAGACTTCCGAGAGATGACGTCGAAAAAGTTGCATAGGCCAAAAAGGGTTTCACGAACGTGCGCGTCCACGATCCCACGGATTGCAACCGGAAGTATCTGCATCATCAGCACGTGACAGTCGTGAGACTTCATTCCGCTGAACCTCTGCTGCGCTTTGTCTAGGTACCTGCTTATCTTCCCCGCGTAACCGTAAGGAAGTTTTACTCCTAGGAAACAGTCAAAAACTGCTCGATCTCCTTCTGACTTAGAGTGAAGCACGCGGGGGGGGGGGGGGGCAGTAATATTCGATCTTTTTGGCCTTTTTGCCCTTGGGACGACTTTGCGTGTCCTCCGCCTCATCATCGTCATCGTCATCATCATCATCATCATCATCATCATCATCATTAGGGCGTCCCGCGTGAAGCTCCTCCCTGATCCCAATTTCTTGCAAGTCGTACCTTGCTTTCGGCCCATCTTTGGTCTTCTCTGGCATGTTGAGGAGGGTACCAAGCAGACTCTCACACACGTTCTTCGTGATGTGCATGACATCAAGGCTGTGGGGCACACGGAGGATCTTCCAGTACGGCAAGTCCCAGAAAACAGACCTCGTCTTCCATACCTTAAGCATCGGCTCCGGCGCCTTTCGCTTCTTTCCTGGCGGTGTGCACTCTTTCCAATTTTTCAATAGCTCGTCTATTTGCTCGCTGCTTCTCGTACGTGGCCGTCTTCGGGGTTCGTATTGACCATCGAACAGATCCTTGCGTTTTCTTCATGGGTCGTCCTAGCGAAGCCACCTTCGATGTCCCATGAACACCGTTTTCAAGGACCCGGGATCTCTATCTAGTTGGCGGTACGTTGTGTCGTCCATGCACCTGACGCATGCATTGAATCCGTGGACCACCTGCCCCGCGACATATCCGTAACCGAGAAAGTCGTGCACCGTCGTGAGCAGTGCGGATCTCATAGGGAAATATTCTTCCGCGGCGGCGTCCCACGTATTGGCAGGCGTGTCCCATGGCGTGGCTAGCTCCTCTTTCAGAAGCCCCATATACAGATTGATGTCGTTCCCTGGTTGTTTCGGCCCTTCAATTAGCATACTCATTTGTATGTACTTCCTCTTCATGCACAACCAGGGGGGAGGTTGTACATCCACACAAACACGGGCCAGGTGCTATGTGTGCTGCTCTGGCTGCCAAACGGATTGACTCCATCGGTGCTCGCGCCCAGCCTTATGTTCCTAGGATCGTCCCCAAATTCTGGGTACTCGAGGTTCAACGCATTCCACAGGCTAGCATCCGAAGGGTGTCTCAACATCCTGTCATTTTTCTTTTTGTCTGGATCATCTGCGTCATCTTCTCCCTTCCTCGTCTCCGCGTGCTAGCGCATTAGCTTTGCTTGCTTAGGATCCGCGAAATACCGCTGCAGACGAGGGGTGATCGGAAAGTACCACACCACCTTCCGAGGAGCTTTCTTCCCCTTCTTGTACCGGCTGACGCCGCACTCCGGACATATGGTAGACTCTGCGTGCTCGTTCCGATAAATGATGCAATCGTTCAAGCACACATGGTATTTCACATGAGGTAAATCCAGAGGACACACGATTTTCTTGGCCTC
The DNA here is from genome assembly GCF_019359855.2 of Lolium perenne. Classification (NCBI taxonomy): domain Eukaryota; kingdom Viridiplantae; phylum Streptophyta; class Magnoliopsida; order Poales; family Poaceae; genus Lolium; species Lolium perenne. Next base: position 135,973,733 of record NC_067250.2, read on the forward strand.
CTCGATACTAGTCGGACACGTGTTACCTTTGGGAAGACGTTCGTGCCAGAATGACATGTTGTCGTTGAAGGATGTGTCGGTCATTTTGTGCTTTACCTTCATCTCCATAGCCATGAGCGTTACTTTCAGGCGGGTATCCTCCGGCCTGCATCCTTCATACAATGGAGTAACCGCGTCTACCTCCAGTTGATCCATCTTGGCTTTCTCTCGGGCGGCAGCTCTTGCGTTACTCGTCTGCTTGAGAAGCAGCTCTTTAAGATAAGGGTCATGCACCCAGTCCATCGACGATGGTCCATCGTCTTCATCTTCATGATTGTCATGATGACCTCCATCTTGATCTTCCTCATCATCAGGTCCAGGATCTCCTACATTGTGATCATGATCATCTCCGGGATCTTCTACATCCTGATCATGTCCGGGATCTTCTACATCCTGATCATGTCCGGGATCTTCTACATGGTGCTCACCTCCTTCCTTATTTCTTGCTGAAATCCCATGGACAAATTCATAATCATCTTCGTCGCCTTTCCACCGATAGCCATCCATGAAACCACGCATGAGAAGGTGGTCCCGCACCATATCGGCTTTAGGGTCCATAAGGCTCGTCAACTTGCATCTTCGACACGGACATCTTATCTCCTTTTGGTTATTTTTAATCATCTCGGCCGTCGCGGCTTTCAAAAACCTAGCCACAATGCCTTCGCTCATCATGCGGACCATGGTCGCCTGCAGGTATAGAGAAAATGGATATCTTAGTATACCAAAATAAAATTTTGGCTTGACCTTCCCTAAAAATAGGACATATATATATATATATATATATATATATATATATATATGCAAAATAGTGGGCTACCCGCATGGCTAGGTACGCATACCCCATAAGCCGTCCGATCTGCTAAATAGAACATGAAATCTCATATCAAGAGCACGGTTTTCCAATGGCAGCCACTAACGCCGTTGCATGCAGAGCACACTTTTCAAAATGATGCCATAGCAAAACTCTACAATCCCATTTACATTGCAAACGTGATGTAAAAAAAATCCGCCTTTTTATAAGGAAAAAGTGACGCAAAGCTAACTGCATGACATTATGTATTACAATAGCAGCTAGATCTTCCATTCAATTTGCATTCATATCGGCGTGTGGTGCCCAATCCTGTTTTATTCGCATGCTATTATCCCGCATCTCCCTTCAAATCACGACGCGATCGGCTGGGAAGAGGCAAACACAAGCATTCCCGTCCAAGCGAGTCGACCCTGGGCCTCCAACCTCCTCAAGGTTGGCTGCTGCTCCCATGCTCTTGCTCAATCCCATCACGGCAAATGCCCACCACCATCTAGCAACCGGAGCAACCAACATGCTCTTCATAACGGTGGTAGCTAAGCTCGTCGGCAGGAAGTGGTAGTTACCTGGCGCGACGGCAGGAGACGGCGCTGTCTGGCGCCTGCTCAACATCCAAAGCTCGCATCACCACACGAGGTACAAACGTAGGCCCATTTTCTGCTTGGAATGTAGGTGTTACTAGGAAACGTGTCCGTGCGTTGCAACGGGAGAGACAAATCTTCATTGCAAACTAAGTTGTTCTTGATAAAGCCGCGACATACACAAAAAACAATTTAACATTAGTGTGTCCAACGCACCATCCACTGGTTTCTCTGTGAGCCAACCGCGTGTGTTAGGCCAGCAACACGCCATATATTTTTGTAGCCGCGCCACTCCACTATGTGCGACCAACTTCGCATCTTTTTTTTCCAGAGTAAAGTAAGCTGAAGAAGAAGGATACATCATTGTGGCAACGAATTATTGACAACTACTTTTTACCTATAACTTTATGTTGGACCAAACCTCGGCGGCGAGCATGAAATTGCCAATAAATTTTCTTTACCTGCAATTTTATGACCGAAAAAAAAAATTAGATAGACTTGTTCACACACTTAAGTTAAAAAAAAATTGACGAGTGACATATCACATGCTCACTTCCCCCAAATAGTTGGTGTAGTGGCAATGGCGCTACCTCACTACTTTTTACCTACACCTTTATGCCGGACCACACGTCAGCGGCTAGCATGAAATTACCAATAAATTTTCTTTCCTTGCAACTTTATAACCGAGAAGAAAAATTAGATAGACTTTTTCATCTGCTGTACGGGTTATATATCACGTGCTCCGCTCCCAAACAGTTTGTGGCAATGGCATTTCATCAGCACTTATTTAGCATCACTTTGAAGGGCACCTAAGCCAAGCAACAATTTGACATACATGTTCCCAAATCACCCACACTCATACATGTTACAACGGAATAACAAATCTTCACTAACAATTAGAACTCTGAATCAAATGCAGTAAACCCTCTTGTCTAGGTAAAATAGAAATTGTCATGTATCAATCAACAAGCTGCAAATGCAAGATACTGACAAAAAAATCTGCTACTTCAGAAGAAACAACTGTGACTCTACGAGCATAGCTCTAAGGCTATAATAAGTAGGTTCCTAGGAAACCTCTGTGAGAAGCAAATCGTGCCCAACGTTTATCCTATCCTTCGTAGCATAATTAGGCTCCTTTGTTCTAACATCATAGTGCTTATAAGATCAACACATTTAGGATCTTGCATGCCCAGAACAGCTGACATCAGAAACACCACAATAACAACAGATCGGGGCCAGGAGTATGGTGCTACACGTCCGGAGCAGAAACTGAAGACGGCAAGGCCGGAGCAACAGTCACCGGGTTCCACGACACGGCATGCAGACCGAGCAGGTCGCCATTGCGCATCGAGGCCATGGAGCTAAAGTCGTTGCTGACGTAGATGACAGGACGGGTTCTGACATCTCGCTTGGCCAGAGGCTCCCTTGATGTGGCTTTTTTTGCGGGTACCTTGACGTCTTCATGGCAGTGTTCACCTCGACGTATGCCGTCACACCATGCTCGGCTGTGAAGTCGAGCATCCACTGCATCTCCTTGATGCTTGACATGCGGATCCCAGCAAAAGTCTAGTCGCATGTTCGATCACAGATCGCTCACTAAGGTCAAATATAGAAGAAATCACCAAATCTTGCCCTTGGGGTCTGAGGAGCGCGAGCTACAGGTGCACGACGGTGCCGGTGCGCGGTGCACATCATGGTGACGTTGCCATGCATGGTGCTCGCATCTCGGCGGTGTCGGCGCCGAGCCTGTCCACACCGCCTCCTCTTGTTCAACGGCGACATGCTGATCACGTAATGTCTTGAGGAGGACCGGATTCGGCAAGCTTCTCGGCGTCAAGCGACTTTCGATCTGGCACCGGCGTGCTTTGGTCGCGTCCTCCACTCGCGCGCTCACCGCACCTCATGGGCACCACGCGTCCACGCCGGCCTGCTGCCTCTGGTCACCACTTCTTTGGCACCGTCCGACCACACCTTGGACCCCGGCGCTCGGCCGGCAGCAGAACAGCGACAATTCCAGGAGCGGCGGCGATTGTCCTCGACTCCTCATTGATAGCCATAGGAATATATATAGTGCAGGGACTATCGATCGGTTTCCCAAACGAATCAGATTATGATTACAATTACAATTAAGGAAGGCTAACTATCTCTTGTGAGAGGTTTGTACTCTATTCAAAGTCCGCAATTGGAGGAGAAGACGGTAGCATATACGATTGATCAGTTTCCTATTGTTGAAGGAAACGATCGATCAGCGACATGTGAGGCAGAGTCTAGCACGGTACGTGGCCAGAGCCGTGGTTGCCGACTTGCCGTATACCCGTATAGATCCATACCTTCCACTGAGACATATCCTACCTTTTGGTACAAACGGAAGACATATCCTACCTTTTGGTACACACGAACGAAAGCGTAAAGTAAGATGGACCAAAGCGCATTACGACGGACGAAACCAAGGAAACGTTAGCTCCTTTATTATTACTAGGAAAACTGCCCGTGCGTTGCACCGGGAGGACGTAAAAAACTGGGTTGCAAAAAGCAGGCATTTTTATTTTATTTGTTCGCAATACCGAACTAATAATCCAATTAAATCGAGTTGACGAAATATAATTATAAAAAATAGGGCATGACAAAGCTTTTGAAGATGCCAGAGCTAACAGTCTGAACTACAGTTCGAAAAACATAATGAATACATCATGCCTTATAAAATCACACAAACATTTTATTTGCACCAATCAATCTATCATTATTTCGATTCGCTGCAAATATTTAAACAAGAATCTGTATCGGGACGCAAGAGCAAAAAATAGTAAATTATAGAACTATGAACAATAAACATGAATAATTAATTACCTGACGTAATAAATCAGTTGCTTGGTCGTTCATTCAGTGCAACGAACAATGTGTTCATGAATCAAGCTATCTACTTATTAAAAGTTCAAGCTCTAGCCGAATCTTTGCTCTGTATTTTTGTTCGTCCTTAGCTTCCTCTATATTCAACGAAAGTTTGGCCTGATATTTTTCCGTAGCTAGTCGCTGCTAGTGCTACTTGTAGCTGCTAGCTCTGCTTTGCTTATACGCTCGTTCCTGCTCTGATGCCGCTTGTTGTTGCTCTGTAGTCACATCCTCCAAATTTCTCTAGTCGCTGCAGCCCACCATCTATCGACGCTGAATGACCATCCAAAGCGGGACACAGGGCAAATTGAATCAGAAAACATCCGGCGAGTTCTTTCCGTGTGTATTCTTCCATATGTTCTCTAGATTGATCGCCTTCCGTTCTAGCACAGGGACATACCGTATCCCCTGCCATGCACGACAGATCCAGATTGAGGCCTCCTCGCTAAACCCTACCGCGGCCGCGCTGGCCTTTCTACGTTGCAGAACAAAGAATAATTCTTGGAGGATTGTCTCGAGGCCATGGTCCACGGTGATCACCAGCCTAGCGCTGGTGGGGATCACAAACAAATCGATGCAGCCGCCCAAGTAGCCCTTCTTCGCCAGCACAAGGGCACTCAAGCTGCACGTGAACGGCATGAGGGACATTGTCGGCGAGAGGGAGCTGAGGAGAATATATGAAGCAGGGCAAGCACCACTACCAGTCCTCTCCATCATGTACAGGCGAAGAACAATATCAACACCACACTCGGCGATAATAGTCGTCCTGCTTCACCCTTAGGTTCAAATCTGCCAAAACCCTATGCTGAAATATTCACATATCACAAACATGTAGTATTTTAGAATTTTCACCAATATCATGCCAAGACAGCTTCGTGCTTATTGACTGTGAACCAAAGCCCAAACCACAACAGGCCATGACCGTGTTACAAAAATATTCTTAACTGTAGCTTAGGGTTGCTTGCTGGATCAAACTTCCCATCAAGAGGAATCCATACGTCAGCTAAAAATCTCACAAACTGTTCTACAGAAAGTTCACTTCAGCGTGGCAGAGGTGATATCCAACTGATCGATTATAATCATGAATCCATCCTTGACAGTAGATCATCCGTTGCATCGAGTTCGAATATCCAGAATTCCTGGTGTCGTTCCTTGTCCCCTCATGGCCAGAGAACACGAACAGAAATTTACATGTGGCCTTTCTCGATCGAACACATCACAGGCTGAGCTGTAGGTTGGCGCAAGTAGCTAGCTTGCCTACGGAAAACTGCACGGCTTGAGGATCCATACCACCGATCCAGGCCGACACGTGCTCCAGTGCGCACGGCAGCCATCACGGTGTCTGTTTCCTTCGGCCTCCGGCTCCAGGCACACAACACCGTATACAAGAAGCATGTTCCCGCCTCCTCGCCTCGGACCAGTGAAGCCCCGCCGCACGCCCCTCCTTCTCAACCTATGGCAGATGCTCCGCTCCGTATCCGTCCATCAACGCGGGTGGCGCCGGGACACCGGGCTCGGCCGGGACCTGTCCGAGAAGATGAGGCTCGGTCTGCTTGATGGTGGTGCGCACGCCTGCGACGGGAAAGTTGGGTCCATGCAGGACGCCACGGAGAAGGGGGGTTGGTGCTGGGTTGTAGTTCGCATCATGATCTAGGATTGGAAATTGTTGTCCGAGGACGAAGGCGGCATCGAGTGGTTGCAGTTGTTGTTAGGGGAGGGTGGAGGCGGCGGACTGGTATGAGATTTTGGTGTCGGCGTTGTTTCCTCAGCTCCAACATGCAGATCACTCTCCTTGGGAGCACCTGCACCTGCACGATGGTCTTGAAACCGGGCAAGACGACAACAATTACGAGCAGATCACCGTGCTCGGGAGCACTTCAACGATGCTGTTGAAATCGGGGAAGAGGACGGCAATTTCGATCACGATAATTGAGGTGGGTTTTCGTGGAGAGACTCGATTCCTTTTTATATGCATCTTCGTCTTGCCCTCCTCTTCACAGCACGGGGAAGCTCCGATTTGGTGTCCATGGGGAGTCACGATGCCGAAGTAAACAGGATCAGGAAATACCGACGAAGGCGCACTGTGTGATTGACCAAAGCGTAAAACGACGGACCAAACCAAGGAAACGTTAGCTCCTTTATTATTAGGTATAGATATAGATTGGTTTCTGTTTGTTGATGTCAGTGAGTAGTAACCAATTTATTTAGCAAGGAATTGATGTCCTGATTTGTCAGACTACATTTGCTTCATGCTTTTGTACAGTGTGGATTTGTGCTACAAATTTGGGTTTTCCAGATCAGTTCGTGGGGTGCTAGAGCAACGCAATTTGGGGGCAGTTCATGTTATCTATCTGGTTTCTGTTTTTTTGTTCTGACGGCGAAGTACTAATGCTTATCTTTCTAATAAAAGAGACCTGGGCATTGATATTCTGGCAATCTGTAGGATCTCCAGCTCCCGGAGATGAAGCGCCTGGTGGGCGACCATGGCTGCATGCCTCTGCTGGTTCAGCTGTTGGAGGCCAAGTTGAATGGGTGCGAGAAGTGGTGGCGCAGGCGGCAGCGACCCTGATGAGCTGCCCGGCGAACACGAGGGACGTGAAGAAGGATGAGAAGAGCGTGCCGAACCTGGTACATTTGCTTGACCTGAGCCCCGGGAATACGGCCAAGGAGTACGCCATTTCCTGCCTCTTGTCGTTGTCGGCTAGCAAATGCTGCAAGAAGCTGATGATCGCGCACCGCGCCATTGGGTACCTGAAGAAGCTCTCTGAGATAGACGTCGCTGGCGCCAAGAAGCTGCTCGAGAAGCTGGAGCGCGGCAAGTTGTGCCACCTCTTCAGTAGGAATTAAAGGTGGAGCGCTCTGTTTTTGCCGTAACCTGTAAAAAAACTGCAGTCCTATGTTCACAGTCTCTATGAAGGCAATGCAGAGAGTAGTGTTTCCATGTGAAACTTAACATACCGTGTTGTAATATTGTTGGTTAATGTGTATGTCACTATTTTAGGCAGTTCATGCATTAGACCTTAACTTAGGCTGAAGTGAACATCTGATGCCAAAAAAGTAATGTTCAGTCAATCGAGAATACTTAGATAGTCTGGCCATAATATCTGCATCGGCTGTTGAATTTTGTTGTTATTATTGTGCATTTGTGCTAGTGCTACTCAGGTATCTCATTCCAATCTCAGCTTGGCTCTGAATATTAACTCCATCCTGGTCCAGCAATTCATCTGTTCATCGCAGTGAAGCACTGGAATTGGCATATCTTCAGTTACTGGATGATTGAAACTTGCATATCCACTAAGCCTAAAAATGTCATTACAACAAGAGCATGCCCATGTTCAAAAAAAAAGAGCATGCCTGCCCAACAACCACCACCCGTTAGAATTTTCTCTTATCTTTTTGCCATACGCACTGAGCAGTCTCTTTTTTGCATGATGTTTTTGTATGGAGGTCGCTAGCCATACTCTTTTCTTCCGAAGTATTTCTATCCGACAACCACACAATAGAGTTAGGCAGCACAGTTTTACTTCCGAAGCTAATTATCGATAAGCAATAAACCATTTTTCCATTCACGACCACTTCACCCAACCATCGAAATAGCATGTACACCCAGCTATCAGACTAACCAATGGAAACGACACCAGAACCAACGCCTACACCCAACCATCAAAATTGCATGTACAGCCAGCCATGACGCGAAAAAATATCAACCACCCCACTGAAACATCCAGTTAAACGGTTATTTCTGTTACAATTTGCATGGTCCATAGGCATGACTTCCTGTTGGATCTATAGTTTGGAACAAACGCCAGTTGGATCTGTACTTTGGAACGTAGTTTCGACTATATTACTATTCATGTTGCAAACTAAATGTGCAGTAAAAAGTAGCACAATGTTTTTGCCTTTGAACGAACTGTTTTTATGAACTCTCCTAGGTATTACCGTCCATACTGCAATTACAGCTAGCATCGCTTGAGCAGTCCAACGTCTCCAAACGGGGAGTTAGCAGCCGTTAAGTTTATTCCTTTGCCAGCCATGGGAATCTTCATCCCTTCATTTTTCTGCCCACTATATCGGATGGCCATGAGGGGGTGCATAGCTAGCCATGCGGGTAGCAAATCCGCATATATATATATATATATATATATATATATATATATATATATATATATATATATATATATATATATATATATATATATATATATATATATATATATATATATATATATATGCGTAGTATGCTCATTATTCACCGAAACGGAAATGAATCAACGTTTCGGCAAAATATTGGCAACTCCATCGTATTTCTAATCCCTGCAAACAAAAACATGCAACACATGTGTGGAGGCTTTGCATGTACAACACATGTGGAGGCTTCGCATACAACACACATATGCACGTGACGCTTCGCGCATGCACAACACATGCGGAGCTTCGCATAACATATATGCACACACACACACACGTGTGCAAGACGATCGTAACCGGTCACACACAAAGCATAAAACCAACAAAGTTACCGATACGGCGAGACCGAGAGTGTTGGATGAGGAAAAAAGTTGAGATTGAGTAGGTATTGAGCTATAGAAAGTTTCACCCTTACTTACCTACCAAGAAAATTAAGTTTACCACTTAATTTGGGTGAATGAAGTGGTGAAAATAAGGTGGGGAGGAGGAGCAACACGACCAGATCCAGATTTGATGGAAGGTGGTGGTGGAAGAGTGTTTGGGGAAAGTGGGTGGCACATGGGTGTAGGGGGAAAAGCAGGAAATGGTCCCAGGTTAGCAGTGGCGCACCACCTAGCCGTGCACCACTGCTAGGGTGACATAGCAATGGTGCACTGCTTAGTGGTGCCCCACTGCTCACCTGGTACCTGCACCCCACGCCCCTGCCCAACTTAGCAGTGGCGCACCATGCTGGTGTGCGCCATAGCTAGTAGTGGCGCACCACGGCAGTGCGCCATTGCTAAAGCCCTCATCTCTAAAGGGGCCCTGGACACCTCCTAGCAGTGGCGCACCACTATGCCATGCGCCATAGCTACGCAAAGTAGCAGTGGCGCACCTAGGAGACGTGCGCCACTATTATTTTTGGGTAGGAGCTGGCCTCCTGCCAGGAATTAGTAATGGCACACCAAAAACAAGGTGCGCCACTACTACATTTGTAACAGTGGCCCACCGTTTTGTGGTGCGCCACTACTAAGTAGTAGTGGCGCACGGCCATCATGGTGCGCCACTGAAGTCAACCTTACGGCTAGGACTTTTCCTAGTAGTGCCCCCAGTCCCCGAGGGTCGACTTGGTCGGAAGGGGCGAGTCGAGCCTTCCAATATTTGTAACCGGACGACTTGTGTTGACTCGCGATTGTGCGCAGGCGGAGGTGAGTCAGTTGACTACGCAGGTGGAAGAGGCCACAAAGAAAAACCGCCAGCTGGTTGCCATCGGCAGTAAGTTTCTTCTTCCCGAACCCCTTGACGCGTTGTGTTGTTGACGCTCATGGTCGTCCTTCTTCTGTAACAGAGGCGCGTGAAATGCGCTTGCCGAGGCGCGTTTAGGATACGTCAAGGAGTCCTTCTACCGGGAAGCTGATTTCCGGGCGAAGGAGGCTGAGGCGGCAGCGAAGAAGGCGAGGGCGGAGGTCGCCGACTTAACGAAGGTTCTTGAGTGCAAGAGACAGGAGTTGGAGGACGTGATCGCCGAAGACCAGGCGAAGCTCACGGCTGCACAACAAGACAGGGACAGCACGCGTGCGGTGGCTGCAACGCTGCGTGAGGACCTCGCGGCGCTGAAGGTGCAGCATGCCAAGGAGGTTCCGCGGAGACAGAGGCGTCGGCGGCCACCATTCTCGGCCTCCAGCAGGAGAAGACCAGCTTCAATGCCTTCGTGTGGGAGATGTCGCGACAACTCCTTGGTAAGCTTTATTTCCCCGTTGTTGGAGATCTGTTGTGGTACCCAGTCCTCGAGCATGGCGAGCCCGCTGGAGGGGCCAGTCCCCGAGCGTGGCGAGTCCATCTTGAGGGCCAGTCCCCGAGCGTGGCGAGTCCATCTTGGGGGCCAGTCCCTGAGCGTGGTGAGTCCATCTTGGGGGCCAGTCCCTGAGCGTGGTGAGTCCATCTTGGGTGCCAGTCCCCGAGCATGGCAAGTTGGTGGGTGTTTGATGAACGCTGACTTGATCTTTTATTTTTTGCAGGCACGTGCGACTTCGTGGAAACGGCGAGCCCTCGCGAATGCTTGGAGACCGCAACAGCGCGCAACATCAAGTGCGCAGGGGACATATTGGCGGCGCTCCAATAATTCTTCCGTGTTGTTTCCGACGTGCCAGCGGTGATCGACTGGCTGCGCCGCTCGTCGTGCCGTGTGGGCATCACCATGGCTCTGAGCTTGGTGCTTGCTCACTACTCCGAAGGCTTCTATGTGGATGAGGTGACGGCGGGCTTCCCGTCCGAGACCGGTGAGTTCGATGTCGCAGAGGTTCTCCGTCTTATGGACGTGGCCCTCCCCCCCATCGCCGACCGCGTGCTGGCGACTGCGGACTTGGAGACCCACATCACCAGCCAGATAGCACCTGGGGATGCTGATAAGTAGGGGAGGCCGAAGGACTTTCCCGCCAAGCGCCTGTTCCACGCGGCTGCCAACAACGCCCTGTCGACATATCATGTAGTCAAGTACACGCCGAAGTTCGTGTACGGGGATGATGACGTTGAGCCGGTGGTTGAGGATGAGGACGGCGCTTCGAAGTAGAGTGGCTATTGATATGTGGAGGGCTACCCTCTTGATCCTGTAATAAAACTTTTGTTCCCACGAGACTGATTGTGTAGCTCGTGGGTATTTTGGTTAGCAATATGTATGAAACTCTTTTACCTTATCGGATGAATTTTAGTTTGGCGACCCCTTGGTGGAGATGTTGTTTGTTGGTGGGCTTACTCACCATGGCCCGAGGGCCTGTCGCTTTGGCGACCCCGATGAAGGCTATCGACATGACTGTTTCCTGGTCGAGCTGGGCGTCCCCAGTCGCGGTACGCAGTCTTTTAGGTCAAATAGCAGCCTCATGGGTGGGAGATTTTAGCAGTTGCTGACGCTGTATGTTTGTAGCATGCCACTCGTAGTGGCCCGGTGGGCTAGTCGCATGGCGACTCCAAAGAGGTTCTTGTATTTGGTGTGCTTTCCTTGGTGAACCTGAGGGTCCGTTTTGCGGGGTCCCTGGTCGAAGTACTTTGCCTTTACAAGTCACCTGCCTAAGGTAGAGGAGGGCTATGGTGAGTTGTTATTCGGTTGCTGGGGCCCGGAAAGCTGGTCGGGCGAGCGACCTTGCTGTGAGAGCTAGTTGTCGTTTTCACTAGACTGCGTAAGGAGCGGGGATGGGCCAGCCCTGCTGTTGCGACTGGTTTTCCCGCCACATCCTTGTTAGCCAAGCTACTTGGTCTTTCGTGGGGTTCTCGACCAATAGCAGCAAGCGAAAATCTTTTGGTCGAGGCGAATGGACGCGGGTTGCAGAAGTGCGAGTCGGTCGGTGAACACGAATGGAGTGAATTATATCTTTATTTATAATGCTGATGTTGCTTACATGGAGACTAGGTGTAAAACCAGCGAAGGAGATTGACGTTCCAGGGGCGCTCGACCTCTCTGGTGAGGGGCTCGCCGTTGTCGTCTTTGCGGACATCGGTGAGGTAATAGGCGTCGTTGCCGAGTATGCGGCTGATGGCAAATGGTCCTTGATACGTCTCCGACGTATCGATAATTTCTTATGTTCCATGCCACATTATTGATGATATCTACATGTTTTATGCACACTTTATTTCATATTTATGCGTTTTCCGGAACTAACCTATTGACGAGATGCCGAAGGGTCAGTTCCTGTTTTCTGCTGTTTTTGGTTTCAGAAATCCTAGTAAGGAAATATTCTCGGAATCGGACGAAATCAATGCCCAGCATCCTATTTTTCCACGAAGCTTCCAGAACACCCGAGAGTGGCTAGAGGGGAGCCCTGGTGGGCCCAGGAGGTAGGCCGGCGCGGCCCAGGCCCTGGCCGCGCCGCCTTACCCTCTCACCGCCTCTTCGACCCTCCGACTCCGCCTCTTTGCCTATATAAAGGTCCTCGACCTAAAACCTCGATACGGAAAAGCCACGGTACGAGAAACCATCCAGAGCCGCCGCCATCGCGAAGCCAAGATCTGGGGGACAGGAGTCTCTGTTCCGGCATGCCGCCGGGATGGGGAAGTGCCCCCGGAAGGCTTCTCCATCGACACCACCGCCATCTTCATCAACGCTGATGTCTCCCATGAGGAGGGAGTAGTTCTCCATCGAGGCTCGGGGCTGTACCGGTAGCTATGTGGTTAATCTCTCTCCTATGTACTTCAATACAATAATCTCATGAGCTGCCTTACATGATTGAGATTCATGTGATGATGCTTGTAATCTAGATGTCATTATGCTAGTCAAGTGGATTTTACTTATGTGATCTCCGGAGACTCCTTGTCCCACGTGTGTAAAGGTGACAGTGTGTGCACCGTGTGGGTCTCTTAGGCTATATTTCACAGAATACTTATTCACTATTATGAATGGCATAGTGAAGTGCTTATTTATATCCCTTTATGATTGCAATGTGTTTTGTATCACAATTTATCTGTGTGCTACTCTAGTGATGTTATTAAAGTAGTTTATTCCTCCTACACGGTGTAATGGTGACAGTGTGTGCATCGTGTTAGTACTTGGCATAGGCTATGATTGTGATCTCTTGTAGATTATGAAGTTAACTATTGCTATGATGGTATTGATGTGATCTATGCCTCCTTTCGTAGCGTGAAGGTGACAGTGTGCATGCTATGTTAGTACTTGGTTTGGTTATGTTGATCTGTCATGCACTCTAAGGTTATTTAAATATGAACATCGAATATTGTGGAGCTTGTTAACTCCGGCATTGAGGGTTCGTGTAATCCTACACAGTTAGTGGTGTTCATCATCCAACAAGAGGGTGTAGAGTCTAGCATCTATCTATTTATTCTGTTATGTGATCAATGTTGAGAGTGTCCACTAGTGAAAGTATGATCCCTAGGCCTTGTTCCTAAATACTGCTATCGCTGCTTGTTTACTGTTTTACTGCATCTGTACTGTCCGCAATATTACCACCATCAACCACACGCCAGCAAGCACTTTTCTGGTGCCGTTGCTACTGCTTATATTTATTCATACCACCTGTATTTCACTATCTCTTCGCCGAACTAGTGCACCTATTAGGTGTGTTGGGGACACAAGAGACTTCTTACTTTGTGGTTGCAGGGTTGCATGAGAGGGATATCTTTGACCTCTTCCTCCCTGAGATCGATAAACCTTGGGTGATCCACTTAAGGGAAACTTGCTGCTGTTCTACAAACCTCTGCTCTTGGAGGCCCAACACTGTCTACAAGAATAGAAGCTCCCGTAGACATCAAGCACTTTTCTGGCGCCGTTGCCGGGGAGGAAAGGTAAAAGGCACTCATACTCCGGTTCCAGGTAATGATTTCTTTCCTGCGCCATTGTGTTTGTGCTCGAAGCTATTTCCTTTAGATCCTGCAATTGCATCTTTTTGTTTCTTGTTTACACTAGTAAGGCATAATGGACAACAATGAGCTGCTTATTCTATTTTCTGATTTAAGACATGGATGGTTTGATCCGAAAATTAAAAAACCCATGGAACATATTAGTATGAACACTTTGAACACTATTGTTGCTAATGATATGGAAAATTCTAAGCTTGGGGAAGCTGGTTTTGATGAGCATGATCTTTTTAGTCCGCCAAGCATTGAGGAGAAAATTTACTTTGATGATACTTTGCCTCCTATATATGATGATTATAATGATAGTAGTCTTTTGGTACCGCCTGTTATGGAGGATAAATTTGATTATGATTACAATATGCCTCCTATATTTGATGATGAGAATAATAATGATAGCTACTTTGTTGAATTTGCTCCCACTACAACTAGTAAAATTGATTATGCTTATGTGGGTAGTAATAATTTTATGCATGAGACTCATGATAAGAATGCTTTATGTGATAGTTATATTATTGAGTTTGCTCATGATGCTACTGAAAGTTATTATGAGAGAGGAAAATATGGTTGTAGAAATTTTCATGTTACTAAAACACCTCTCTATGTGCTGAAATTTTTTAAGCTACACTTGTTTTATCTTTCTATGCTTGTTGCATTATGCTTCATGAACTTGTTTATTTACAAGATTCCTTTTCATAGGAAGCATGTTAGGCTTAAATGTGTTTTGAATTTGCTTCTTGGTGCTCTCTTTTGCTTCAAATACTATTTCTTGCGAGTGCATCATTAAAACTGCTGAGCCCATCTTAATGGCTATAAAGAAAGAACTTCTTGGGAGATAACCCATGTGTTTATTTTGCTACAGCAATTTTGTTTTATATTTGAGTTTTGGAAGTTTTTACTACTGTAGCAACCTCTCCTTATCTTAGTTTTATTGCATTGTTGTGCCAAGTAAAGTCTTTGATAGTAAGGTTCATACTAGATTTGGATTACTGCGCAGAAACAGATTTCTTTGCTGTCACAAATCTGGGCAAAATTATCTGTAGGTAACTCAGAAAATTATGCCAATTTACGTGAGTGATCCTCAGATATGTACGCAACTTTCATTCAATTTGAGTATTTTCATTTGAGCAAGTCTGGTGCCCCTTTAAAATTCGTCTTTACGGACTGTTCTGTTTTGACAGATTCTGCCTTTTATTTCGCATTGCTTCTTTTGCTATGTGGGATGGATTTATTTGTTCCATTGACTTCCAGTAGCCTTGATCAATGTCCAGAAGTGTTAAGAATGATTGTGTCACCTCTGAACATGTGAGTTTTTGATTATGCACTAACCCTCTAATGAGTTTGTTTCGAGTTTGGTGTGAAGGAAGTTTTCAAGGGTCAAGAGAGGAGGATGATATACTACGATCAAGAAGAGTGAAAAGTCTAAGCTTGGGGATGCACTGGTGGTTCATCCCTGCATATTTTAAGAGGACTCAAGCATCTAAGCTTGGGGATGCCCAAGGCATCCCCTTCTTCATCGACAAATTATCAGGTTCCTTCTCTTGAAACTATATTTTTATTCGGTCGCATCTTATGTACTTTACTTGGAGCGTCTGTATGTTTTTGTTTGAATAAATGCTTGTGTGGGAGAGAGACACGCTCCGCTGGTTCATATGAACACATGTGTTCTTAGCTTTTAATGTTCATGGCGAAGGTTGAAACTGCTTCGTTAATTGTTGTATGGTTGGAAACGGGAAATGTTGCTTGTGGTAGTGCATAATAAAATACTTGTAGAACATTGAGCTTTGATAACTTGATTCTTTGCAAATGTTTTGAGGTATTTAGATGGTAAGGCTTGCTGAATAAATAAGTTAAAATTAGTAGTGGATTGTTGTCTTTAAGCTTGTGCCGTACTACAAACTCTATTTAAATAGTTGAAGGCGTAGTTGGACTTGATAGCTTTCCATGTTTGAGAGTTCATCGTAATAACTAAGTTGTGCTTAAGGTCGAGGGAGCTAGCGGGGTACTTGTGCCACCGTGAACAGCCCTCCTTGGAGTAAATTTTAATCATGCTCTTAATGATGAACCTGCTAGTTGTTTGCAATAAGCTTGCGAGTTCTTTTTGACTAATGTTAAGCTACGGTTTTTGGCACTTCCACCATCCAAATTTGCTAGCCTCTTCGGTACTGTGCAGTGCCTTTTGCTCACATTGAGAATTGTGCATACTTCGCCGGTACATCCAAACCTGTGGGAGAACTTTCTCTTGTTCTCCTACACATAAGCCCATACATCTCCTCAAAACAGCCACCATACCTACCTACCACAGCATTTCCATAGCTGTTCCGAGATATATTGCCATGCAACATCCATTTTTACATTACATGCCATGTTGTCATTTATTATTTATATATTGCTTTGCATGATCATATACAGCTGATGTGTGGTTTACCCATGTTACGCTAGATCATTGCACATCCTGCTACATTGGCAGAGGCATACAGTTTCATACATCATGTTTCATTCATTATGAGTTATTTGTACCAAAAAGTGTGTTGTCATATTAGGATGTTGCCCCTAAAAATGAAAAGAGCCGTGGAGGCCATCAAAAAGAAAAAAAAAGAAAGAAAAAAAAATGAAAAGAAAGAAAAAAGAAAAAAAAGAAAAAAAAGAATAAAGAAAAAAAAAGAATAAAGAAAAAGGGGGCAGCATTACTATCTTTTATCCACACTTGTGCTCATGTTTTAGCACTCGCATTATTCATAGTCATCATTTGTGCTCATGTTTAGCACCTACATTCATATGAGAGAGTTTTCATGTTTTACTAGTATAACTATGTGGGGAATTTACACTATAGAACTTGGGTTGTATATTCCAATGATGAGCCTCCTCAAAAGTGCTCTAGGTCTTCGTGAGCAACCAAGTTGGATGCACCCCCACTAGTTCCATTGGAGAGCTTTCATACACATATAGCTCTATGTGCATCCGTTGCATGGCAATCACTACTCATTGCATAGCTTCGATCATAAGGCTTCCTCTTGTCTAATGGTCATTTACAGCTTTGCAAGCCTTTCTTCCATTTGGCCTTCCAAACCCCCATTAACGTTCTTTATGCCATAACATCCTGGTGCTAATACCAAATGCTTGCGCTCACCGGTTGAGTAGACTTCGAAACAGTTGATTCATGACGTTCATGTTTATGTTTACTTGACTGAATCCTTCTTATGTTGTGAAAATTTACTTGATGCTTGGAATAAAGGATAGAACTTCTATGCTGAATACTTAACACATCTTTAATGAACTTTGTACTGTTGCATGTCTTTAAAGCAATAGTTCATGAAAACTTCTAGCTTGTCTAACTCTTGCATTATCATCTCTTATATCAATATAGATACTTGGTTTGAATGATTTGATCTCAGCTCATATGCTTACAATAGTATGATCAAGGTTATGATGGCATGTCACTCCAAAAATTATCTTTGTTATCGTTTACCTGCTCGGGACGAGCAGAAACTAAGCTTGGGGATGCTGATACGTCTCCGACGTATCGATAATTTCTTATGTTCCATGCCACATTATTGATGATATCTACATGTTTTATGCACACTTCATGTCATATTTATGCGTTTTCCGGAACTAACCTATTGACGAGATGCCGAAGGGCCAGTTCCTGTTTTCTGCTGTTTTTGGTTTCAGAAATCCTAGTAAGGAAATATTCTCGGAATCGGACGAAATCAACGCCCAGCATCCTATTTTTCCACGAAGCTTCCAGAACACCCGAGAGTCGCCAGAGGGGAGCCCTGGTGGGCCCAGGAGGTAGGCTGGCGCGGCCCAGGCCCTGGCCGCGCCGCCTTACCCTCTCACCGCCTCTTCGACCCTCCGACTCCGCCTCTTCGCCTATATAAAGGTCCTCGACCTAAAACCTCGATACAGAAAAGCCACGGTACGAGAAACCATCCAGAGCCGCCGCCATCGCGAAGCCAAGATCTGGGGGACAGGAGTCTCTGTTCCGGCACGCCGCCGGGACGGGGAAGTGCCCCCGGAAGGCTTCTCCATCGACACCACCGCCATCTTCATCAACGCTGATGTCTCCCATGAGGAGGGAGTAGTTCTCCATCGAGGCTCGGGGCTGTACCGGTAGCTATGTGGTTAATCTCTCTCCTATGTACTTCAATACAATAATCTCATGAGCTGCCTTACATGATTGAGATTCATATGATGATGCTTGTAATCTAGATGTCATTATGCTAGTCAAGTGGATTTTACTTATGTGATCTCCGGAGACTCCTTGTCTCACGTGTGTAAAGGTGACAGTGTGTGCACCGTGTGGGTCTCTTAGGCTATATTTCACAGAATACTTATTCACTATTATGAATGGTATAGTGAAGTGCTTATTTATATCCCATTATGATTGCAATGTGTTTTGTATCACAATTTATCTGTGTGCTACTCTAGTGATGTTATTAAAGTAGTTTATTCCTCCTACACGGTGTAATGGTGACAGTGTGTGCATCGTGTTAGTACTTGGCGTAGGCTATGATTGTGATCTCTTGTAGATTATGAAGTTAACTATTGCTATGATGGTATTGATGTGATCTATGCCTCCTTTCGTAGCGTGAAGGTGACAGTGTGCATGCTATGTTAGTACTTGGTTTGGTTATGTTGATCTGTCATGCACTCTAAGGTTATTTAAATATGAACATCGAATATTGTGGAGCTTGTTAACTCCGGCATTGAGGGTTCGTGTAATCCTACACAGTTAGTGGTGTTCATCATCCAACAAGAGGGTGTAGAGTCTAGCATCTATCTATTTATTCTGTTATGTGATCAATGTTGAGAGTGTCCATTAGTGAAAGTATGATCCCTAGGCCTTGTTCCTAAATACTGCTATCGCTGCTTGTTTACTGTTTTACTGCATCTGTACTGTCCGCAATATTACCACCATCAACCACACGCCAGCAAGCACTTTTCTGGTGCTGTTGCTACTTCTTATATTTATTCATACCACCTGTATTTCACTATCTCTTCGCCGAACTAGTGCACCTATTAGGTGTGTTGGGGACACAAGAGACTTCTTGCTTTGTGGTTGCAGGGTTGCATGAGAGGGATATCTTTGACCTCTTCCTCCCTGAGATCGATAAACCTTGGGTGATCCACTTAAGGGAAACTTGCTGCTGTTCTACAAATCTCTGCTCTTGGAGGCCCAACACTGTCTACAAGAATAGAAGCTCCTGTAGACATCAGTCCTTCCCAGGGGGGATAGCTTAAGCATGCCTTTCTTGTCCTGTATTAGCCGGAGGATGAGGTCGCCTTCTTGAAAGGAGCAACTACGTACGCGGCGATTGTGGTAGCGTCGGAGACCCTGCTGGTATATGGCCATTCTTGAGAGTGCGAGATCTCGTTCTTCGTCGAGGAGGTCGACTCCTTCTTGGCGAGCGCATTCATTTTCTTCCTCGACGTAGTTGACGACTCGTGCTGAATCGTTGTCGATGCAAGTGGGCATGATAGCTTCGGCGCCGTACATGAGGAAGAAGGGCGTGTAGCTGGTCGACCTGTTGGGGGTTGTGTGAATGCCCCATAGTACGGATCGGAGTTCTTCCGCCCAACAACCGGCCGTGTGTTCCAGAGGTACCTCCAGCCGTGGCTTGATTCCGTGGAGGATGCTTTGGTTCGCTCTTTCTGCTTGACCATTTGACTCGGGGTGTGCGACTGAGGCGAGGTCGAGTCGGATTCTTTTTTCTTCACAGAAATCGGCCATCTCCCCTTTGCAAAATTCGTGCCTTTGTCGGTGATGATGCTGTGCGGATATCCATAGCGATAGATCAGTTCCCGCAGGAACTTGGTGGTTGTTTTCCCGTTGCACTTCTTGATGGGTTTTGCTTCCACCCATTTGCTGAATTTGTCGACGGCGACGAGGAGGTGGGTGTACCCGCCGGGATCTGTTTTGAACTTTCCCACCATATCCATGCCCCATACGGCGAATGGCCAGGTAAGGGGAATGGTCTTCAGTGCCGTGCCCGGCATGTGCGACTGGCTCGCATATTTTTGGCATCCGACGCACGCGCGGACGAGCTCAACTGCGTCAACATGTGCCGTTGGCCAGTAGAAACCATGCTGAAAGGCTTTTACTTCTATTGAGCGTGCGCCTACGTGGTGTCCGCAGTCCCCTGCATGTATGTCGCGTAGGATCCTGCTGCCTTCATCAGCTGTGACGCACCGCTGGAACACCCCAGAGATACTGCGCTTGTACAGCTCGCTGTTGATGATGGTGAAGGACTTGCAGCGGCGTGCGGTCATATGTGCCTCGGTCTCTTCCATTGGCAATACTTGGCGCTCGAGGTAGTTCATGTATGGTTCCGTCCAGTCCCCTGTCTCGGAGGCGACTGCGACTAGAATGGAGTCGGGTGCGGGTGGCAGGGCGATGTCGATCTCCCGGGGGGCTCGCACCGACGAGTGGGTGAGAATTTTGAGGAAGATGCGTGGCGGAGGCGGCAGTCGCCTGGAGCCGGGCCTGGCCAGTCCGTCCGCTTCTTCATTCTCGCGCCTGTCGACCCACTCGACGACATAGCCGGAGAAGCTGGCGCCAACCTAGTCCACCTCCTGCTTGTAGGCTATCATGTTGGCGTCGGTGGCGTCGCAGGTGCCGGAAGTTTGGCTGGCGACGAGGTCGGAATCGCCGAAGCAGCGCAATC
The DNA here is from genome assembly GCF_019359855.2 of Lolium perenne. NCBI lineage: Eukaryota > Viridiplantae > Streptophyta > Magnoliopsida > Poales > Poaceae > Lolium > Lolium perenne. The sequence continues at coordinate 135,994,243 of NC_067250.2, forward strand.
TTTTCGCGCCCATCTCTTTTGCGATGCGCATGCCGTGGAGGATTGCCTCGTATTCGTCCATGTTGTTGGTGCAGGGTTCGAAGTGTAGCTGCAGGACATACCTGTTGACGTGTAAAGCACACGCCCGTTGGGAACCCCAAGAGGAAGGTGTGATGCATACAACAACAAGTTTTCCCTCAGTAAGAAACCAAGGTTTATCGAACCAGTAGGAGTCAAGGAGCACGTGCAGGTTGTTGGTGACGGAGTGTAGTGCGGCGCAACACCAGGGATTCCGGCGCCAATGTGGAACCTGCACAACACAATCCAAATACTTTGCCCCAACTTAACAGTGAGGTTGTCAATCTCACCGGCTTGCTGTAACAAAGGATTAAATGTATGGTTTTGAAAATGATGTTTGTATGCGAAGAACAGTAAAGAACAATGTTTGCAGTAGATTGTATTCAATGTAAAAGAATGGACCGGGGTCCACAGTTCACTAGTGGTGTCTCTCCAATAAGAAATAGCATGTTGGGTGAACAAATTACAGTTGGGCAATTGACAAATAAAGAGGGCATAACAATGCACATACATATCATGATGAGTAGTGTGAAATTCAATTGGGCATTATGACAAAGTACATAGACCGCTATCCAGCATGCATCTATGCCTAAAAAGTCCACCTTCAGTTAGCATCCGCACCCCTTCCAGTATTAAGTTGCAAACAACAGACAATTGCATTAAGTATGGTGCGTAATGTAATCAACACAAATATCCTTAGACAAAGCATTGATGTTTTATCCCTAGTGGCAACAGCACATCCACAACCTTAGAACTTTCTGTTACTGTCCCAGACTAAATGGAGGCATGAACCCACTATCGAGCATAAATACTCCCTCTTGGAGTTACAAGTATCAACTTGGCCAGAGCCTCTACTAGCAACGGAGAGCATGCAAGATCATAAACAACACATATATGATAGATTGATAATCAACATAACATAGTATTCCATATTCATCGGATCCCAACAAACACAACATGTAGCATTACAAATAGATGATATTGATCATGTTAGGCAGCTCACAAGATCGAACAATGATAGCACATGAGGAGACGACAACCATCTAGCTACTGCTATGGACCCATAGTCCAGGGGTGAACTACTCACTCATCAATCCGGAGGCGATCATGGTGATGAAGAGTCCTTCGAGAGATGATTCCCCTCTCCGGCAGGGTGCCGGAGGCGATCTCCTGAATCCACCGAGATGGGATTGGCGGCGGCGTCTCTGGAAGGTTTTCCGTATCGTGGCTCTCGGTACTGGGGTTTTCGCGACAAAGGCTTTAAGTAGGCGGAAGGGTAGGGTTGGAGGCGTCACGAGGGGCCCACACACTAGGGCGGCGCGGGCCCCCCTTAGGCCGCGCGGCCCTAGCGTGGCGGCGCCTCATCGCCCCACTTCGTAACTCCTTCAGTATTTTGGAAGCTCCGTGGAAAAATAAGACCCTGGGCGTTGATTTCGTCCAATTCCGAGAATATTTCCTTTGTAGGATTTCTGAAACCAAAAACAGCAGAAAACAGCAACTGGCTCTTCGGCATCTTGTCAATAGGTTAGTGCCGGAAAATGCATAAATATGACATAAAGTGTGTATAAAACATGTGAGTATCATCATAAAAGTAGCATGGAACAAAAGAAATTATAGATACATTTGAGACGTATCAAGCATCCCCAAGCTTAGTTCCTACTCGCCCTCGAGTAGGTAAACGATAACAAAGATAATTTCTGAAGTGACATGCTATCATAATCTTGATCAATACTATTGTAAAGCATATGTAATGAATGAAGTGATTCGAAGCAATGGTAAAGACAATGATTAAAACACTGAATCATATAACAAAGACTTTTCATGAATAGTACTTTCAAGACAAGCATCAATAAGACTTGCATAGGAGTTAACTCATAAAGCAATAGATTCTTAGTAGAAAGTTTTGAATCAACACAAAGGAAGATGTAAGTTTCAGCGGTTGCTTTCAACTTCAACATGTTTATCTCATGGATAATCGTCAACACAAAGTAATATGATGAATGCAAATAAGCAAGTATGTAGGAATCAATGCACACAGTTGACACAAGTGTTTTCTTCTAAGATAGAAAGAAGTAGGTTAACTGACTCAACATAAAAGTAAAAGAATGGCCCTTCGCAGAGGTAAGAATGGATTGCTATATTTGTGCTAGAGCTTTTATTTTGAAAACATAGAAACAATTTTGTCAACGGTAGTAATAATTCATATGTGTTATGCATAAGATATCTTATAAGTTGCAAGCCTCATGCATAGTATACCAATAGTGCCCGCACCTTGTCCTTATTAGCTTGGATTTACATGGATTATCATTGCATAACATATGTTTTAACCAAGTGTCACAAAGGGGTACCTCTATGCCGCATGTACAAAGGTCTAAGGAGAAAGCTCGCATTGGATTTCTCGCTTTTGGTTATTCTCAACTTAGACATCCATACCGGGACAACATAGACAACAGATAATGGACACCTCTTTAATGCATAAGAATTCAACAACAGATAATATTCTCATAAGAGATTGAGGATTGTTGTCCAAACTGAAACTTCCACCATGGATCATGGCTTTAGTTAGCGGCCCAATGTTCTTCTCTAACAATATGCATACTCAAACCATTTGATCATGATAAATCACCCTTACTTCAGACAAGACGAACATGCATAGCAACTCACATGATATTCAACAAAGGTGAAATAGTTGATGGCATCCCCAGGAACATGGTTACCGCTCAACAAGCAACTTATAAGAAATAAGATACAGAAGTACATATTCAATACCATAATAGTTTTTAAGCTATTTTTCCCATGAGCTATATATTGCAAAGACAAAGAATGGAATTTTAAAGGTAGCACTCAAGCAATTTACTTTGGAATGGCAGAAAAATACCATGTAGTAGGTAGGTATGGTGGACACAAATGGCATAGTTTTTGGCTCAAGGATTTTGGATGCACGAGAAGTATTCCCTCTCAATACAAGGCTTAGGCTAGCAAGGTTGTTTGAAGCAAACACAAGTATGAACCGGTACAGCAAAACTTACATAAGAACATATTGCAAGCATTATAAGACTCTACACTGTCTTCCTTGTTGTTCAAACCCTCACCAGAAAATATCAAGACTTGAGAGAGACCAATCATGCAAACCAAATTTCAACAAGCTCTACAGTATTTCTTTATTAATAGGTGCAAAGTACATGATGCAAGAGCTTAAACATGATCTATTTGAGCGCAACAATTGCTAAGTATCAAATTATTCAAGACATTATACCAATTACCACATGTAGCATTTTCTGTTTCCAACCATATAACAATGAACGAAGCAGTTTCAACCTTTGCCATGAACATTAAGAATAAAGCTAAGAACACATGTGTTCATATGCAACAGCGGAGCGTGTCTCTCTCCCACACAAGGAATGCTAGGATCCAATTTTATTCAAACAAACAAAAATAAAAACATAAAGACGCTCCAAGTAAAGCACATAAGATGTGATGGAATAAAAATATAGTTTCACTAGAGGTGCTGATAAGTTGTCGATGAAGAAGGGGATGCCTTGGGCATCCCCAAGCTTAGATGCTTGAGTCTTCTTGAAATATGCAGGGATGAACCACGGGGGCATCCCCAAGCTTAGAGTTTTCACTCTTCTTGATCCTATTGTATCATCCTCCTCTCTTGATCCTTGAAAACTTCCTCCACACCAAACTCAAAACAAACTCATTACATGGTTAGTGCATAATCAAAAATTCACATATTCAGAGGTGACATAATCATTCTTAACACTTCTGAACATTGCACAAAGCTACTGAAAGTTAATGGAACAAAGCAATCCATCAAACATAGCAAAACAGGCAATGCGAAATGAAAGGCAGAATCTGTCAAAACAGAACAGTCTGTAAAGACGAATTTTTCTGGGGCACTTAACTTGCTCAGATGAAAATGCTCAAATTGAATGAAAGTTGCGTATATATCTGAGGATCACGCACGTAAATTTGCAGATTTTTCTGAGTTACCTACAGAGAATACTACTCAAATTCGTGACAACAAGAAATCTGTTTCTGCGCAGTAATTCAAATCTAGTATCATCTTTACTATCAAAGACTTTACTTGGCACAACAATGCAATAAAATAAAGATAAGGAGAGGTTGCTACAGTAGCAACAACTTCCAAGACTCAAATATAAAACAAAATTGCTGTAGTAAAATAAAAACATGGGTTATCTCCCAAGAAGTGCTTTTTTTATAGCCATTAAGATGGGCTCAGTAATTTTAATGATGCTCTCGCAAGAAATAAGAGTTGAAGCAAAAGAGAGCATCAAAAGAAAATAAGAAACACTTTTAATTCTAACCCACTTCCTATGAAAAGGAATCTTGTACACAAATAAATTCATGAAGAACAAAGTGACAAGCATAGGAAGATAAAACACAAGTAACTTCAAAATTTTCAGCATATAGAGAGGTGTTTTAGTAACATGAAAATTTCTACAACCATATTTTCCTCTCTCATAATAATTTCCCGTAGCATCATGAACAAACTCAACAATATAGCTATCACATAAAGCATTCTTATCATGAGTCTCATGCATAAAATATTTACTACTCCCAACATAAGCATAGTCATTCTTATTAATTATAGTGGGAGCAAATTCAACAAAGTAGCTATCATTTTTATTCTCATCAAATATAGGAGGCATAGTATAATCATAATAAACTTTATCCTCCATAGTAGGTGGCACCAAAATACCGCTATCATCATAAATGGGAGGCAAAGTATCATCAAAGTAAATTTTCTCCTCCATGCTTGGGGGACTAAAAATATCATGCTCATCAAAACCAGCTTCCCCAAGCTTAAATTCTTCCATAGCATTAGCAATAATAGTGTTCAAAGAGTTCATGCTAATAACATTGCTACAACTATTTTGCAAACAAAGTTCCATGGGATTTTTAATTTTCTCTTCGAACACCTCATGTCCTAACTCAAGATAAATACTATAAAGATCTCTAATATTTTTGTTGTTTTCCATTAAGCCTAACTAGTGAAATCACACAACTTAGTGTTCTCAGGAGTATTCATTTTAACAGTGGTAAATAAAGCAAACTAGATAAAGTAAATGCGAGTAACTAATTTTTTTTAGTGTTTTTGAAATGGAGAACGCAAACAAGACAGTAAATAAAGTAACACAAGTAACTAATTTTATTGTATTTTTAATATAAAGAAAGCAAACAAAGTAGTAAATAAAATAAAGTAAAGAAAGACAAAAACAAAGTAAAGAGATTGGATGTGGGAGACTCCCCTTGCAGCGTGTCTTGATCTCCCCGGCAACGGCGCCAGAAAAAGAGCTTGTTGACGCGTAAAGCACACGCCCGTTGGGAACCCCAAGAGGAAGGTGTGATGCGTACAACAACAAGTTTTCCCTCACTAAGAAACCAAGGTTTATCGAACCAGTAGGAGTCAAGGAGCACGTGAAGGTTGTTGGTGACGGAGTGTAGTGCGGCGCAACACCAGGGATTCCAGCGCCAATGTGGAACCTGCACAACACAATCCAAATACTTTGCCCCAACTTAACAGTGAGGTTGTCAATCTCACCGGCTTGCTGTAACAAAGGATTAAATGTATGGTTTTGAAAATGATGTTTGTATGCGAAGAACAGTAAAGAATAATGTTTGCAGTAGATTGTATTCGATGTAAAAGAATGGACCGTGGTCCACAGTTCACTAGTGGTGTCTCTCCAATAAGAAATGGCATGTTGGGTGAACAAATTATAGTTGGGCAATTGACAAATAAAGAGGGCATAACAATGCACATACATATCATGATGAGTAGTGTGAAATTCAATTGGGCATTACGACAAAGTACATAGACCGCTATCCAGCATGCATCTATGCCTAAAAAGTCCACCTTCAGGTTAGCATCCGCACCCCTTCCAGTATTAAGTTGCAAACAACAGACAATTGAATTAAGTATGGTGCGTAATGTAATCAACACAAATATCCTTAGACAAAGCATTGATGTTTTATCCCTAGTGGCAACAGCACATCCACAACCTTAGAACTTTCTGTCAGTGTCCCAGATTAAATGGAGGCATGAACCCACTATCGAGCATAAATACTCCCTCTTGGAGTTACAAGTATCAACTTGGCCAGAGCCTCTACTAGCAACGGAGAGCATGCAAGATCATAAACAACACATATATGATAGATTGATAATCAACATAACATAGTATTCCATATTCATCGGATCCCAACAAACACAACATGTAGCATTACAAATAGATGATCTTGATCATGTTAGGCAGCTCACAAGATCGAACAATGATAGCACATGAGGAGAAGACAACTATCTAGCTACTGCTATGGACCCATAGTCCAGGGGTGAACTACTCACACATCAATCCGGAGGCGATCATGGTGATGAAGAGTCCTCCGGGAGATGATTCCCCTCTCCGGCAGGGTGCCAGAGGCGATCTCCTGAATCCCCCGAGATGGGATTGGCGGTGGCGGCATCTCTGGAAGGTTTTCCGTATCGTGGCTCTCGGTACTGGGGTTTTCGCGACAAAGGCTTTAAGTAGGCGGAAGGGTAGGGTTGGAGGCGTCACGAGGGGCCCACACACTAGGGCGGCGCGGCCCCCCTTAGGCCGCGCGGCCCTAGCGTGGCGATGCCTCGTCGCCCCACTTCGTAACTCCTTCGGTCTTCTGGAAGCTCCGTGGAAAAATAAGACCCTGGGCGTTGATTTCATCCAATTTCGAGAATATTTCCTTTGTAGGATTTCTGAAACCAAAAACAGCAGAAAACAGCAACTGGCTCTTCAGCATATTGTCAATAGGTTAGTGCCGGAAAATGCATAAATATGACATAAAGTGTGTATAAAACATGTGGGTATCATCATAAAAGTAGCATGGTACATAAGAAATTATAGATACGTTTGAGACGTATCAGTACCTCACGAAGTCGCCCTTGGGGGAGATTAGGACGATCCCTGCTCCGGCCCCCTCGAGGTTCTTGGAGCCGTCGAAGTACAGGGTCTAGTACTTGAGGTCCGCCGGGGAAGTTGGTTGCTGAGCTTCCTCCAAGTCGATGAAGAAGTCCGCCAGCACCTGAGACTTGACTGCGCGGCGTGGCTCGTAGGTGATGTTATGGACGCCGAGTTCAATTGCCCACTTGGCGACTCGACCGGTGGCACCGCGATTGTGGATAATGTCGGCGAGTGGCGTTGAAGCGACGACCTTGATTGGGTGTTCGTGGAAGTAGGGAGCGAGTCGCCGCTGGGCCCTGAGTAAGGCATACACTACTTTTTGGTAGTGCGGGTACCGCTGCTTCGACTCGGTTAGGGCCTCGCTGATGTAATAGACTGGGCGCTGAATGAGCTGCTTTTCCCCTTCTTCTTTGCGCTCGATGACCATGACTGCGCTAATGGCGCGATTGGATGCGGCGACGTAGAGCAGCATGGCTTCTCCTGGTAGCGGGGCGGCGAGGATGGGGGCATTCCTCAGGGCATGCTAGAGATCTTCTAGGGCCATTTGTGCGTCTTCCGTCCACTCGAATGAATCTGACTTTTTCAGGAGGCGGTAAAGTGGCATGGCTTTGTCGCCGAGTCGGGGGACGAAGCGACTGAGCGCGGCGACCCGCCCGGCGAGCTTCTGTGCGTCGAGCAAGCAGGTTGGTCGCTCGGTTCTCATAACCACGGATGTTTTGTCCGGATTGGGCTCGATACCACGCTTAGAGACAACGTAACCGAGTAGCTATCCGGATGGAACCCCGAAGGTACACTTCAGGGGGTTTAACTTGATCTTGTAGCGTCGGAGGTTGGCGAAGGTTTCGGTGAGGTCGGCGACAAGGTCATCCTGCCGAGTCGACTTGACCACCACGTCGTCGATGTAGACGTGGACGTTTCGACCGATCTGGCTCTCAAGGCAGCTGTTCATGCACCGCTGGTAGCTGGCTCCGGTGTTCCTGAGGCCGAAGGTCATGGCGGTGTAGCAGTAGGCGCCGAGCGCCGTGATGAACGCCGTTTTCTCCTGGTCCTGGACTGCCATCTTGATTTGACTGTACCCGGAGTATGCGTCGAGGAAGCATAGCGACTCCGAGCCTGTGACTGCATCGATTAGCTGATCGATTCGTGGGAGGACGAATGGGTCCTTGGAGCAGGCGCGATTGAGGCCTGTGTAGTCTATACACATTCGCCATGTCCTGTTTTTCTTCAGCACCACGACTGGGTTCACCAACCACTTGGGGTGCTTAATTTCCATGATGAAGCCGGCGGTGAGTAGCCGGTTCACTTCTTCGGCGATTACGCACCGGCGTTCTTCGCCTATGGGTCGCATTGATTGTCGGACGGGGCGCGCAGTGGGATCAACGTGGAGTTTGTGCTCAGCAAGTTCTCTCGGGACACCTGGCATATCAGAAGGTTTCCATGCAAAGACATCTCGATTCTCACGGAGGAACTTGGTGAGCGCGCTTTCCTATTGGGCGGACAAGCCCGCCCCAATGGTAACCTGTCTACTCGAGTAATTTTCTACAAGATCTACTTGGCGAGTGTCCGTCGTCGGCTTGAAGGTCGCCTCGGACGAGTCGAGCTCGGTTGGCTTCTCGAGGATGGTGGGGTCGTTGTGGTCGACTGGGTATTTGGCGAGCTCGGCAGCGTTGTCGCGCTCCGCAGCGATGACGGCGCCGGCGAGCTTGGCGCCGTTGTCTTTGCACTCCAGGGCCATGTCTGGGTCGCCGTGGACGGTGATGACGCCTCGTGGCCCGGACATCTTCATCATGTTGTAGGCATAGTGGGACGTAGCCATGAACTTGGTGAACGCCTTGCGACCGAGGACACAGTGATAGGGGCTGCGGAAGTTGAGCACCTCGAAGGAGATCCGCTCGGTGCGGTAGTTGGCCGGCGTGCCGAAGGTTACCAGAAGCGTGACCTTGCCGATTGGGAAGGCCTTCCGTCCGGGGACTATGCCGTGGAAGGTGACGCTTGTGTGCTCGAGGCACGAGTCGGGGAGTCCAAGGCGCCGGAAGGTGTCGTAGTACATGATGTTGATGGAGCTTCCGCCGTCCATCAGTGTCTTCGGGAGCCAGTACTCGGAGACCTTTGGTTTGATGATTAGCGCCACCCGTCCCTTGTACTCGATGCGTGGGGCGTGATCCTCACGGCTCCACGTGATGCTTTGCTCGGACCAGTTGAGCCAGCGGGGGATTGATACATCTCCGATGTATCGATAATTTCTTATGTTCCATGCCACATTATTGATGATATCTACATGTTTTATGCATACTTTATGTCATATTTATGCATTTTCCGGCACTAACCTATTAACGAGATGCCGAAGAGCCAGTTGCTGTTTTCTGCTGTTTTTGGTTTCAGAAATCCTAGTAAGGAAATATTCTCGGAATTGGACGAAATCAACGCCCAGGGGCCTATTTTCACACGAAGCTTCCAGAAGTCCGAGGGAGAGACGAAGTGGGGCCACGAGGTGGTGACACACCAGGGCGGCGCGGCCTGGCCCTTGGCCACGCGGCCCTGCTGTGTGGGGCCCCCGTGACGCCCCCTGACCTATCTCCTCCGCCTACTTAAAGCCTTCGTCGCGAAACCCCCAGTACCGAGAGCCACGATACGGAAAACCTTCCAGAGACGCCGCCGCCGCCAATCCCATCTCGGGGGATTCAGGAGATCGCCTCCGGCACCCTGCCGGAGAGGGGAATCATCTCCCGGAGGACTCTTCACCGCCATGGTCGCCTCCAGAGTGATGCGTGAGTAGTTCACCCCTGGACTATGGGTCCATAGCAGTAGCTAGATGGTCGTCTTCTCCTAATTGTGCTTCATTGTCGGGTCTTGTGAGCTGCCTAACATGATCAAGATCATCTATCTGTAATGCTATATGTTGTGTTTGTTGGGATCCGATGGATAGAGAATACTATGCTATGTTGATTATCAATCTATTACCTATATGTTGTTTATGATCTTGCATGCTCTCCGTTATTAGTAGGGGCTCTGGCCAAGTTTTTGCTAGTAACTCCAAGAGGGAGTATTTATGCTCGATAGTGGGTTCATGCCTCCATTAAATCTGGGACAGTGACAGAAAGTTCTAAGGTTGTGGATGTGCTGTTTCCACTAGGGATAAAACATCGATGCTATGTCCGAGGATGTAGTTATTGATTACATTACGCACCATACTTAATGCAATTGTCTGTTGTTTGCAACTTAATACTGGAAGGGGTTCGGATGATAACCTGAAGGTGGACTTTTTAGGCATAGATGCATGCTGGATAGCGGTCTATGTACTTTGTCGTAATGCCCAATTAAATCTCACAATACTCATCATATCATGTATGTGCATGGTCATGCCCTCTTTATTTGTCAATTGCCCAACTGTAATTTGTTCACCCAACATGCTATTTATCTTATGGGAGAGACGCCTCTAGTGAACTGTGGACCCCGGTCCATTCTTTACATCGAATACAATATACTGCAATACTTGTTCTACTGTTTTCTGCAAACATTCATCATCCACACTATACATCTAATCCTTTGTTACAGCAAGCCGGTGAGATTGACAACCTCACTGTTACATTGGGACAAAGTACTTTGGTTGTGTTGTGCAGGTTCCACGTTGGCGCCGGAATCCCTGGTGTTGCGCCGCACTACATCTGGCCTCCATCAACCTTCAACGTGCTTCTTGGCTCCTACTGGTTCGATAAACCTTGGTTTCTTACTGAGGGAAAACTTGCCGTTGTACGCATCACACCTTCCTCTTGGGGTTCCCAATGGTCGCGTGCTGTACGCGTATCAAGACTGTTTTCTGGCGCCGTTGCCGGGGAGATCAAGACACGCTGCAAGGGGAGTCTCCACATCCAATCTCTTTACTTTGTTTTTTGTCTTGCTTTTATTTTATTTACTATTTTGTTTGCTGCATTATATCAAAATACAAAAAAAATAGTTGCTAGTTTTACTTTATTTACTGTCTTGTTTGCATTCTCCATATTAAAAACACAAAAAAAATTAGTTACTTGCATTTTACTTTTGTTACCATGTCTAGCTCTGCGCCTGTTACTTCTTCACCTGAGGAATTAGTCTTCACTTTTAAACAAGGGGATGAGGAGAGTTTTAAAGATGCTTGGTCCAGAATTTTTGATTCTTATCGTAAAGCTGAACCTCAAATGACTCTAAGTTTGCTCCTTAGTAACTTTTATTTTGGGCTTATGATTCGCTATAGATATGCATTGGATGCTGTAGTGGGAGGAGATTTCCTTCATTGCAATGGGGATCAAGCTTTTAATGCCATAAAGAAATTGGTTGCATCACATGATTCAGCTAATAACTTTGATTCAGCCCTTATTAGCATTTATAATAGATTAAACACTCTTGAGACAAGTGCATCTCGCTTGCACGAAAATTATAGCTATGTTCGTAACCGTCTTGATCAAGTTTTAGTGAACTCTGAACCTTCATTATGGGATCCTACTATTAAAGTTGTTATCGGTGATCAAACTTTTCATGCCAATTGTGATATTATGTCTGAATTTTGCCTTATGCCTAAGAGTATTTATGAATCTTTGACACTTTGGGGACTCGTTGAAGGGGGAGAAGGAATAACTCTTATTGATAACTCTGTTATAATCCCTAAGGGAATAGCTGCGGGTGTGCATACAACCATTCTTGGAAGAACAATATCCATTGATTATCTTGTTATTGAATGTGTAGGAACAGGACAAATCACACTTGGAAGATCCCTGCTGAAACTATTGGGAGCAGTCATAGATGTGGGAGAAGGCACCCTAAAATTCACCTCTACACCGGGGGTAGACATGTATTCCCTAAATCAAAGAGTAAGAAAAAGAACAAGAAAGGTAAGTGTAAAGCCCAAGGTAATGTTGATGCACCATCTTTTGATAATACTTGATACACACTTTCTGCGCCAAGCTGAAAGGCGTTAAAGAAAAGCGCTTATGGGAGACAACCCATGTTTTTACTACTGCACCTTTATTTTATATTTGAGTCTTGGAAGTTGTTACTACTGTAGCAACCTCTCCTTATCTTATTTTGTTTCATTGTTGTGCCAAGTAAAGTCTTTGATAGTAAGGTTCATACTAGATTTGGATTACTGCGCAGAAACAGATTTCTTTGATGCCACGAATCTGGGCCTAATTCTCTGTAGGTAACTCAGAAAATTATGCCAATTTACGTGAGTGATCCACAGATATGTACGCAACTTTCATTCAATTTGAGAATTTTCATTTGAGCAAGTCTGGTGCCTCAATAAAATTCATCTTTACGAACTGTTCTGTTTTGACAGATTCTGCCTTTTATTTCGCATTGCCTGTTTTGCTATGCTTGATGGATTTTTCGATTCCATTAACTTTCAGTAGCTTCGTGCAATGTCCAGAAGTGTTAAGAATGATTATGTCACCTCTGAACATGTGAATTATGATTGTGCACTAACCCTCTAATGAGTTGTTTTCAGTTTGGTGTGGAGGAAGTTTTCAAGGATCAAGAGAGGAGGATGATACAATATGAAAAAGGAGAGTGAAAGCTCTAAGCTTGGGGATGCCCCGGTGGTTCACCCCTGCATATTTCAAGAAGACTCAAGCGTCTAAGCTTGGGGATGCCCAAGGCATCCCCTTCTACATCGACAACATTATCAGGTTCCTCTAGTGAAACTATATTTTTATTCCATCACATCTTATGCACTTTGCTTGGAGCGTCAGTTTGTTTTTGTTTTTGTTTTTGTTTGAATAAAATGGATCCTAGCATTCATTGTGTGGGAGAGAGACACGCTCCGCTGTTGCATATGGACAAATATGTCCTTAGGCTTTACTCATAATGTTCATGGCGAAGGTTGAATCTTCTTCGTTAAATTGTTATATGGTTGGAATCGGGAAATGCTACATGTAGTAATTGGTATAATGTCTTGGATAATTTGATACTTGGCAATTGTTGTGCTCATGTTTAAGCTCTTGCATCATACACTTTGCACCTATTAATGAAGAAATACATAGAGCTTGCTAAAATTTGGTTTGCATAATTGGTCTCTCTAAGGTCTAGATAATTTCTAGTAAGAGTTTGAACAACAAGGAAGACGGTGTAGAGTCTTATAATGTTTACAATATGTCTTTTATGTGAGTTTTGCTGCACCAGTTCATCCTTGTGTTTGTTTCAAATAAACCTTGCTAGCCTAAACCTTGTATCGAGAGGGAATACTTCTCATGCATCAAAAATCCTTGAGCCAACCACTATGCCATTTGTGTCCACCATACCTACCTACTACATGGTATTTCTCCACCATTCCAAAGTAAATTGCTTGAGTGCTACCTTTAAAATTTCCATTCTTCATCTTTACAATATATAGCTCATGGGACAAATAGCTTAAAAACTATTGTGGTATTGAATATGTACTTATGCACTTTATCTCTTATTAAGTTGCTTGTTGTGCGATAACCATGTTCCTGGGGACGCCATCAACTACCCTTTGTTGAATATCATGTGAGTTGCTATGCATGTCCGTCTTGTCTGAAGTAAGGGAGATTTACCATGAGTTGAATGGTTTGAGCATGCATACTGTTAGAGAAGAACATTGGGCCGCTAACTAAAGCCATGATCCATGGTGGAAGTTTCAGTTTTGGACAAATATCCTCAATCTCATATGAGAAAATTAATAATTGTTGAATGCTTAAGCATTAAAGAGGAGTCCATTATCTATTGTCTATGTTGTCCCGGTATGGATGTCTAAGTTGAGAATAATCAAAAGCGAGAAATCCAATGCGAGCTTTCTCCTTAGACCTTTGTACATGCGGCATAGAGGTACCCCTTTGTGACACTTGGTTAAAACATATGTATTGCGGTGATAATCCAAGTAATCCGAGCTAATTAGGACAAGGTGCAGGCACTATTAGTATACTATGCATGAGGCTTGCAACTTGTAGGATATAATTTGCATGACACATATGCTTTATTACTACCGTTGACAAAATTGTTTCTTGTTTTCAAAACCAAAGCTCTAGCACAAATATAGCAATCAATGCTTCCCTCTGCGAAGGGCCTTTCTTTTACTTTTATGTTGAGTCAGTTCACCTATTTCTCTCCATCTCAAGAAGCAAACACTTGTGTGAACTGTGCCTTGATTCCTACATACTTGCATATTGCACTTATTATATTACTTTATGTTGACAATATCCATGAGATATACATGTTACAAGTTGAAACCAACCGCTGAAACTTAATCTTCCTTTGTGTTGCTTCAATGCCTTTACTTTGAATTATTGCTTTATGAGTTAACTCTCGCCGCCATCAACCTTCAACGTGCTTCTTGGCTCCTACTGGTTCGATAAACCTTGGTTTCTTACTGAGGGAAAACTTGCCGCTGTACACATCACACCTTCCTCTTGGGGTTCCCAACGGTCGCGTGCTGTACGCGTATCAGGGATGTCGGTGACGACTGCGTTGATGGCGACTGCGCGTGCGAGCACCTTCTTGTCGCGGCGATCGCCGACCCCGGTGAAGGTATGAAGCGAGCCGACGTCGCGACCAAACCCATCCTCCTTGGGATGGTCCTGGTCCTTGTTGCGGTCCTTGGTGGGGTTGTCGCCACCGTTCTCTTTGGCGCGGCGGGCCTTCTTGATCTGCTTGAGGGAGAAGCATTTAGTGGTCGTGTGCGTGGAGGGCTTGCCCTCCTTGCTGTGGTAGATGCACGGGGTGTCCAGCAGGCTGCGGGCGTCAAAGCATTTGCCTGGGGGGCGGTCCTCTCTTGGGCCGCGGTTGTCGCGGCGAGAGTACTTCTGGTCACGCTGCTGTTAGTCGGCGTTGGCGACGAACTCGGAGCTACCACCATCGGCGCGGCGCTTGCTGGCGCTGGGGCGAGTGAAGCGGTAGTCGTCGCGGCGAGTGTTGGCTCAGATGGGGCGGCGATTGCGCCGTTGACCGTACTCGTCGTCCGAGTCGATCGTGGGGTCTTCATCAGCGTAACGCTGAGCCACGTTGAACAGATCAGCCATGGAGAAGCAGTCACGCTGTGGCGCCTGAGCTTGGCGCTGAGGGGCTCGTAGCGGCAGCACCGGTGAAAGCAGTAGATTGTCGTATCAGTGCTGATGCCGCTTGATGTCGTCCACATGTCCTGCCATCGCTGGACCCACCGGCGAGTTGATTCGCGGGGTCCTTGGACGGAGCGATCGAGGTCTTCGATGGTTGTGGCACGGGTATACGCGCTGGCGAAGTGCTGGATGAAGGCGGCGCGGGCCTCCTCCCATGAGTCGATGCTGTTCGGAGCGAGGGTGTTGAACCATTGACGATTCAGCCCGTTCATCATGAGGGGCAGGTATCGGGCGGCAAGCAGCTCGGAGTAGCCTTGGATGCCCATCGCCATGGTGTACGAGTCGATCCAGACCGTAGGGTCGATGTGGGTGTCGTACTTCTCGATGCCGCGTGGGCCTTTGAACCCCTAAGGATAGGGCTCGCCCCTGATCATGGGGCCGAAGCAGGCTGGGCCGACCCGATTGAATGCGCTTTGGCAGGGGGCCTCGTCCACGTAGTGCTCGTTCAGGCGATTGCGCGCTCGCCAAGCTTGGTCGTTGACGATATGGGTGCGCGCGTCAATTGGTTGCCCGTTGGCGCGACCATCGCCCGCGGGGGGCGCGGCTCGACTCGATTGTTTGACGAGTGGGCGGCGCGTGGTGCGGGAGGTGGGCAGTTGTTGACGATGACGACTGCGCGATTTGCCACTGCGGAGGATGCAGCGCGGCTGGCCGAGCGAGCGCGAGTAGAGCCTTCCCTGGGAGTCCGCTGCGGCATGCTGCTGCTCCAGGGCTTTGGCGACCAACGCTTTGGCGTGCTGGACGAAGATTGCGGCCTCTCCAGTGTCGGGGAGGTTGGCGAGGGCGGCTTGCGCGGCGGCCACATTGTTCGCTGGGGACGAGTATAGAGGTAGGCCGTTGGCGTCGACTTCTTGGGGGGGATTACCCAGCCCCCAGGTGGTGGTGGTGGTGGAGGTGGTGGTGGTGCTCCATGCGCCACTCGGCCGGCTGCGGCTCGGCTAGACTCCGGGACGTCATGGTTCTGGATGTGGGCGGCCCGGACCTCACCGTCCGGGTCGTCGAAGTTGAGGCACGAGGAGGGGAACCCTTGGTCACGGGTCGGCTCCATGCGTGCGCGGATACTGGGAAACGGACCTTACCGAATCCTGCTCGAGTCGGAACTTCTGCCTTTCGGACAGCTCCTTCTTCCTTTCCTCCTCGAGGGCTGCACGGTGCGCCTCGATCTCCGCCACATTCGCGGTTGCGGGGAGAGGTGTGGAGAAGAGGTCGGGCGGAGGGGGCTCTTCGTCGCCAGTCGCCATAAGGACAGCGGTGGGGTACTGGAAGTGCGGAGCATCGATGGAGTTAGAGTCGCTGTCGAAGAGGGGGAGGATGGTGTTGTCCTCGAAGTCGCTCGGGTGGGAGACTGCGGCGATGGAGTCCCCGAGCGATGCTGCGACGATGGATCCGGCGACTGATGCCGCAGCCGCCGAATCGGAGTCGCTATCAAAGAGAGGGAGGATGGTGTTGTCCTCGAAGTTGCTCGGGTGGGAGACTGCCGTGATGGAGTCCCCGAGCGATGCTGCGACGATGGATCCGGCAACCGACACCGCGGCCCCCGAATCGGCGTCATCCTCCATGGCCGATTCATCTTCGACGTGTGCTTCGCGGTGAGAGGGAGAGTGGCGGTGAGGATCTGCCCCGGTGCGTAGGGGTCATATTGCTACCCCGGGCGAGCCTCGGTGGGGTCGCTAACTCCGACGAGCCCGACGAAGAGGTTGATCGTGCCGACAGGCACCATCCAGGCGTGGGAGAGGGGTGCTGAGGCCGGGCGGTAGGTGCTCGGCTGGATGTAGAAGAAGCTGCCCGTGGCGATCATCCAGCCGGAGGAGACCGGCCAGCGTACAGGCGAGTAAGGCCTCGCTGCAGCTCGAAGGCCTAATGTCCCATGCCCCATGGTGGGCGCCACTATCGTGGATATAACCACGACAGGTGCTACGGCGGGGCAGCACTTCGTTGATGCGGGGGCAAGGAGACACAGCCATCTGCGGAACGAGGTGCACAAGACGCAAGGTTTTACCCAGGTTCAACCCCTCCGGAGAGTAAAAGGCCTACGTTCCGCTAGATCTAGTACTCAGTGGAGAATTACAATGGGGGGGCTCAGTCGGCGGCTATGCCAATAGCAATGAGGGAGATCGGATCTCAGATGATGTGTCTTTCTTGGGTCTAGCTCGGGGGTTTATATAGGCACCCCCGATCTAGGGTTTACATAAAGATAAGTCCGAATCAAATCAGTTGCTGCTAATCTGGGATTCCTCGCTCCTCTTGCAAGTAATCTCCTCCTCTGGTCGCACGGGCTTGGCGTCCTGTTGGCCCGCCAGAGGATTGCGGCCCAGTCGCTCCAGGGCCCAGCCACCCAGTCGTCCAGGCGACTGGCGCCTCACTCGGGCCCCTTATTCCATGGCGAGTGGGACTGGTGACACACCCCCTTAGGGTATATCCCTATCATTATTTGTATGGGTTTTTCAATTTTTAAGAAAGAGAACTAAAAAGAAAAAACTAAAACAGGCACAAAGACTAAAAGTAAGACAAATAAAATACGATGCAGAATCTAAAAGAGATAAGAGAGCTCACAGTGATGTTACCTCCCCAAGCTTGGGTGAGAGACATCGCCATAAAATCTCTTGCAGTGCTTAGAGTTTCTTGCGCAGCAATCACTTTTGATGTAACTCTTCTCAGTTCCCCGGCAACTGAGCCAAAAAATAATCTTGATGGCAGCTACTAGCAACACCAAAAAGATCTTGATACGTTGATACTCCAGGTGCAGAGTGTTGTATCAAGGAAGTATCTTCCCCACAAAGGTGACTCGAGAGTTTATAGTGAACTCTCGAGGAACTGGATGGAAAAGTATTTCTCTTCTCTATTCTTCAAGAAATCCTACAAGTAAGTAAATGCCTTGTGTCCCTAACTCCACCGTGTGGTTGTCAAGCACAAGGTTCCACGTAAGTAAATAACACAAGTAGTAATAAAGCAAGTAGTAAACTAATCTAGATAAAATAACTAAGTAAAATTGTAAAGAGATTGATTATTTTTGGTGTTTTGGATGCAAATTAAGAAAAATAAATATTTTTGTATTTTCAGAATAAAATAGTGCAGCTAATAGAAAGCAATGTAAATTCAAGATAATTGTATTTCTTATGATAAAAAGTGGACCATGGTTCATGGGTGCACTTGACCATTCTCTCGTAAAGTTGTGGTGGACAAAAGCAATTCATCAATGAGATATAAAGGTGCAAATCATTTTATATGTAAGATCAGAAGTATTATGGGCATCACGTCCTAACATAGAGATGATGCAACACACCTCTCTTATGCTCCACAAGAATGAAACTTCATCAATCTTGTATTAAGAATTAACAAAGCATAGCAATAAGTACTTTGACATGAAGTTTGAATATCAAATATTCTACCTTGAAGAAACAAGATCATCATTACTGTCACATGATGAGAATAGCACATGCATTAACTTTATCCCTAGTGAGGTAGCAAAAGATAGGCAGCTCATATTGCACTAAGTACTATGAACAACACGAGAGAAATAGATCAAGCTACTGCCACAAACCCGTAGTTGAGAGGTGGACTACTCCCTCTTGGTCATGGTGATGCTGATGTAGATGTTGAAGAAGGTGGAGATCCCTCCGGCGGTGATCCCGGCAGAGTTTCCCCCTCCAATATCCCGGCAGAGTTTCCCCCTCCAATATTCCCCCACAAACCCGTAGTCGAGAGGTGGACTACTCCCTCTTGGTAAATTTGACTCCGTATAGGTCTCTGAAAGTGAAAAGTATGTGAAACATGGTTTTCCTGTTCTGCAGGGTTATAAACCCAATAAAGAGGATCATTGGTAAATCCCCATAAATCAATGTAAAACATGGTATTATCATCATATATGTTCCAAATATGTGGGAATTCAATATGATAAAGGGAAAAGTTCATGTATGCATGTTACATGCATCAAGCTGCTGGTGAGCACAAGAGAGGGACAAAAGGAGTACGAGAAGGATGGCTTCATCATGGATGATGCCGACGAAGATGAGGAGGAGGGATTAGAGGGTGCTAGAGCTGCTGGTGAGTAGAGGAGGGACAAAACAAGTACGAGAAGGGAGGCTTCATCGTGGATGAAGTCGATGGAGATGAGGAGGAGGAAGAAGAGGAAGCCAGACCTGCTGGTGAGCAGAGACTGAAGAAGGGTATTTGGGCAGGCCAATCTTTAGTCCCGTTTGGTGGGTGCAACCAGGACTAAAGGTGATTTTTAGTGCCATCTAATAAAACTATCAGTGGGATAAGGACACGTGTGTAGACACACTGCTCGGCGATATAAGGCATGTAGCGCACGACGTCCTATCGGAGGAACCAACCGAGACTAAAGGGTTTTTCGGTAGGCCAACCTTTAGTTCCGATTGGTGGATGCAACCGGGACTAAAGGTGGAATTTTAGTGCCATCTAACAGAATTGTCGGTGGGATAAGGATGCGTGGGTGGACGCACTACTCGGTGAGATAAGGCATGTAGCGCATGACGTCCTATCGGAGGAACAAGACGAAGGTGGAAGTGGCGCCGGGCCTATAAAAGGAGAGTCGCCAATCACAAGCAGCTCAACAAGCCAACCAAAGTTATGGAGCTTCGTCCCCATGGCTAGGGGAATGGGTTGGGAAATCTTCTGTGGCGGAGCTTCTCGAAGATGCCGTTGGTGCGCACGCCATACAACATCTTCGAGGAGCTCGCCTTGGGAAATTTTCCCCGCAAGCCAGTGAACGCCTCCATCTCCATTGTTGGTCTATTCCTATCAGCAGCCTCTTCCCTCTCCTGCAAACTCCTTCTATGGTAGGTCACAACCTCTATTTAACTAGCAAAAACAAGCCAACCAAGAAAGTAGGGAGCTTCGTCCCCATGGACGGAGGAAAGGGTTGGGAAATCTATCGTGGCGGAGCTTCTCGAAGATGTCGTTGGTGCGCACGCCATACGACATCTTCGAGGAGCTCGCCCCGGGAAAATTTCCCCGCAACCCCATGAACACATCCATCTCCATGGCCGGGGTAGAAACAAAGTAACACGTGTATGCTACTCGTGCACGTGGTCATGGCCGGGGGAGATAGCTGGGGTGAGAGGAGCACCTGCTCGGTTGCTCCCAGTTCATAGAGAAATTAATGGACAGTGACCTCACAGTGGAGGTGTTGTCATGTCAGTCAAGTCGTCAACTGGAAACCGGAGCGTGGACTTGGTTAATGGTTTGAATAGTTAGATTAAATACTTTACAAAACAGAAAATGTTTTGGATTGCTTCTCCAGATTCAAACACTTTTCATGTTCAAAGTTTGTTCAGATTCGAAAGTATGCAACAATTATTCAAATTCATACTCAAACACTTATCAAATATTCAAAATTATAACAAAATTCAAAAAAGAATTTAGTTTTGGCGCAAATAAAAGGTCTTTTTTCCCGGTTTGGGACACCAACCGAGACTAAAGGTGCTCACGGCCTGCGGAACCCACTGCAGCCACTTTTGTCCCGGCTGGTCTCATCAACTGGACTAAAGGCCCCTATCAAATCGGGACTAGAGGTAGCCGCGTGTCCTAGCTGTTGAAATCGGGACTATTGCTAACAATAGTCCCGATTCAAATCACGGCCGGGACTAACGCTCCTTGCTGCTTCAAAAAAAGATTAATTTTCTATTAGTGGAGCTATTGCGGAAATAATGCATTTACCGTTAAAGAGCTACCTCGTACCATGGGTAAATTACTGCTAGAGGATGTCTATCGAAGGGATACTCCTAGAAAACAACCATCAAAGAACTGCACACCATCGAAGACTTAATGATGGATATTTACCGCAAATAATTACTATGAAAGTTTAAGATTCATGTCGAAAAATTACTGATAACATGTGAAAACATCACAATAAAAAATTATCACGTATTTTGTACTGCAAACACAGTTTACTGCAAGCACTGTTCATGCGTACGTGAACAGTAACCAAAGCGCTGAGGTTGAGGCAAATGGGTTGAACTTAATGCAAACACCAAAATGCCTAGAAACATCAACAGAGTTGTGGTCTTTTTAGAAATTGGATTCCCGGTGCAAAAATGCATTACTGGCCTAAAATTAACTTCTCATATAATCTAGTAAGACAAATAACTCGAGCAATAAATTGATCTCGTCTTCCATCTAAGACTACTCACAATGGCAGTATCATAAGTAGTATCATGCACTACATGCATGCAAAATTCTAATGTGTCATATCAATTAATGATAAAAGAGATGATAGTGGTATCATAGGTAGATACCGTATCATAGCACGTAGAACTAGAAAAATTAATACCAAACAAATCTTGTACACACTTTTGTATTGTGATTCTACAAATCATTAAATACATGTAACATATGATACTACTACATGATACTATGCATTGTGAAGATAATATCGTACACTAGTATCATATGCATGATACTACTATATGATACTCCTCATTGCGACTAGTCTAAGCACACCGAGATTGAGTTGGTGTTTCTATTCTTTATTTCTTTTTAAAACTTTCACTACCAAAAACATACTTTTAAATTTGGAAGACATTGTGACTTTGTGAGGATTGAGAAAATAAAAGCCTATTATTTATAAAACCAAGAAAACAGAAAATATGTTTAACAAGCTAGATCGAATCTTGAAGAGATAAATTGACAGTGGAGCGCTGTTGTGATTGATATGTGGAAAATGCAAATCTAGTTTTTGAAGATGATCCTGTTTTTCGCTTAATGCTCATTAGTTCCGTGATATCCTTACGTTTGGGATTTTGCGGTGAGCTTAACAAGCAGCGGAATACGACCGAAATTATGTAACTGAGATTTGAAGATCGGGAAAATGACTAAAATAGTAGTACCACGTAATCCGAACTGTCACGACGTTAGCAGTATATACCATCTCACAAAATATACATACCAAACAACAGTTCTCATCAAGTCTTAGCTACTCCAACCAATGGGTACATAAGCCACGGTCTTAATTAGCTACTCCATCACTTGTAACATACCAAAGAGCCAGCACTTCTAGCCTACTAAGTGCAATGTAAACAAGAACAATGCATGCATGCTTGGGAAGACCTTCTTGAATGCTCCTCACTGCTCGCTATCATGTCTAAGTGGATTGCCTTAACTTAATTTTTTTGTATATCCTTCATTTTTTGATAAAGGGCCCTTTATTAATTTAAAGGACCCGACCTCTGCATAGCTAGGAAGCACACAGCCGCAACAGTATAGTCATTACAATCATGAACTAGAAAGCATTAAATGAAAAGTACACACTGTGCCAAATAGAAAATAGACATAATAGCTAATCCGGGGGACCCAGACGGGCATCACGCGGCCACCCATGTTGGGAAAAAATATCCCTCGCCGGATCCTTTTATCGTGTAGACACCTCCGTAAAGAGGTCGCGGTGTTCCACTCGCTGAAGAGGCAACCATGAACGTAGATTAGCTGTGCATCGGTATATAACCTGCATAAGATTAGAAGATACATTGTTAAAACCCTTGTCATTTCTACATAGCCATAGCGACCAAATAACGGCAATCGCGCCCATCCTAATAAGACGCTTAAACCTAGAATCCACACCGTTGAGCCAGTTGCAAAAAATATTCGCAACACTATGTGGTGGGTATAAGATAGAGCCTATCTGGATGACTGACCATATAGATCTAGCTAATTTACACTGGAAGAATAAGTGTTTTATCGTCTCATCATGATGACAAAAGATACACTTCTTACTACCGTGCCAATTGCGTTTAGCAAGGTTATCTTTTGTGAGAATAACTCCTCGACGAAGATACCACGCAAACACTTTTGTTTTGAGTGGTATCTTCATCTTCCAAAATTTTGATTTATTATCAACAGGAATATCTGGCTGGATTAGCGCATTATACATAGAAGCCACCGAGAATGAACCACTCCCAGTAAGATTCCAACGAAACTCATCCGATCCATGTGATAGATGTATCGAATCTAGTCGCTGAAGCAAGTGATTCCATGAATTCTGCCTGGTTCCAATGAGACTTCTTCTAAAACGCCACATTCGGTGGGGAAGATTCCAACACCTTAGCGATAGTATCGCCCTTGTGACGCACAATATTGTACAATGCATGATATTGTTCTCGAAGTGTGGTATTACGTAACCACTTATCCTCCCAGAAACGAATTTCCGACCCATCCCTAATAGAGAAAGTTCCGTATGGGAAGAAGAATCTCTTCGTTGCCATAATACCAGCCCAAAAATACGAATCCTCAGGTTTCCAATATACCTGGGATAACGCCTTTGAACCAATATACTTCCACCTTAGGAGTGTTTGCCAAATGTCAACCTCAGTCAGTAGCTTGAATAGCCATTTACCAAGTAGGACCCTATTCTTAACCTGGAGGTCTTGGATACCAAGACCACCATGCTCCTTAGGGCGGCAAAGCACATTCCATCTAGCCAGGCGGTATTTACGCTTCTCACTATCTCCTTGCCAAAAGAATCTTGATCGGAAATAATCCAATCGTTTTAAGACTCCTTTAGGTAGTTGAAACATATCATGTACAGTACCATATTACTTAGTACTGCATTGATAAGAACTAATCTTCCGCTTAGGGATAGTAATTTGCCTTTCCAACTGAATAATCTAATTTGTAGTCTTTCCTCTACCAATTTCCATTCCGCATTGGTAAGTCTCCGATAATGAATCGGTATTCCCAAATAATTGATAGGAAATTGGCCTTGTCCACAGCCAAATAAATCAGCATACAGAGCAACATGATCTTGAGCCTCGCCAAAAAAAACAACTCACTTTTATGAAAATTAATTTTCAGACCCGATAACTGCTCGAATGCTGAAAGAATTAGTTTCAGGTTTCGTGCCTTTTCGAAATCATGTTCCATAAAGAGAATTGTATCGGCGGCATATTGAAGAATGGACAATCTACCATCCACTAGATGGGAAACAACTCCTTCAATATGGCCCTCAGATTTTGCACGTTCAATCATAATAGCGAGCATATCCGCCACTATATTAAATAGTATTGGCGATAATGGATCACCTTGTCTTAGTCCCTTCTTGGTTTGAAAGTATTTACCAATGCCGTTATTGACTTTCATGTCAACACTTCCCCCCGAGACAAAACTATGAATTAGAGCGCGCCACTATTCAGAAAAACCTTTCATTCTGAGAGTTTGTTGCAAGAAAGACCACTTCACCTTGTCATAGGCTTTTTCAAAATCGATCTTCAATATAACCCCATTCAACTTTTTCCGATGTAGTTCGTGAACTGTTTCATGAATGACAACCACCCCATCCAGGATGTTACGCCCTTGCATAAAAGCAGTTTGCGAAGGTCGAACTACATGGTCAGCCACCGTGTTCAGCCTAATAGTGGCAACTTTAGTGAATATTTTAAAGCTAACATTAAGGAGATAGATAGGCCTATATTGTTGGATCCTTTCTACTTAATTAATCTTAGGCAGTAAAATAATCTCACCAAAATTTTGGCGAAACAACTCTAGCTGTCCAGCATGAAGATCAGCGAACAAGTCTAGAAGATCAACCTTGATAACATCCCAAAAGAACTGATAAAATTGAGCTGGAAAACCATCAGGACCCGGGGCTTTGTTGTGTTCCATTTGGAAAACAGTCTTTCTTATTTCGTCCTCAGAATTAGGCGCAGTAAGAAAGTTATTTTCGTCATCAGAAACTTGTCGAACATCATCTATTCTAGCCTCATCCAGAGAGAAGTTTCCTTCCACTAGTGCGCCAAACAAACCTTTATAGTAATTAGTAATGTACGACTTAAGCTGATCATGGCCTTCAATCAAGACCTCTTCTTGTACCAGAGACCGAATAAGTTTCTTCATGTGCCTTCAATGGAAGTATCTTGTATTCGAGTCTCCTTCAAGAATAAATTGAGCTTTATATCGTTGGTACCATTTTAGTTCCTCTTCTCGCAGAAGTTTTGCTATATCGGCGTTGGATTGGCTTTTTAGCTCAATCTCCTCAGTGGATAGTAGTCGGACTTCCGCAATAGACTCAAGGTTATCGATGATAGCTGTAAGTCGTTGTTTCTCTTTCTTAAGTAAACCTGTTGTATGACGAGCCCAACCAGACTGGTGTTTGCGTAAGGCACGTATTTTATTGTTCCACCTCTGTATCGGGGAGACATTCGTCCCAAATCCTTTTAACCATCTCCTGAAAACCTTCCCTCTCTAACCAGCCAAGTTAAAACTTAAACCGGCGGGTAGATGAAGGTCTACGTATTCCAGTGGTTAACAAGATGGGAGCATGATCCGACAAACCTACAATACGTTCCAGAGAACGTACTATGACCATTGGGAACTTCAATTCCCAGTTGGTGTCCATCAGTACACGATCCAGTTTCTCGTATGTAGGTTCCGGTAGGCTATTATCCCATGTAAATTGTCTTCCAACCATTGAAGCCTCTCGTAAATTCAAGCTGTCAATGACTGCGTTGAAGAGAAAGGGCCAATGATTGTCAAACATGTCTCTACTCTTCTCGAACGGAAATCTCATCAAATTGAAATCCCCCCCAATAAGCATAGGGTGCGGATTATCTTTTGCGAGATTAACCAATTCACGAAGGAAGGCAGCCTTGAAATCCTCCTGGGCAGCACCGTACACGGTGACAAGACTCCAGATGAAGTTGTCCGCTCGATTTCTAGTGTGGAATTTAATATGTAATTCCCTCATTGAATGAGCTAACACCTCCATCGTGTCCGATCTGACACCGAGTAAAATACCCCCGGATCTTCCACTGGGAGGACTCAAAATCCACGTAAAGTCAATACCACTGGAGATACGGTTAAGTAGACTCTGCGAGAAATCTCGTCTACCCGTCTCAGAAGTAGCCAAAAAATCCAAGTTATGATCCCTAATGCAATCAGCAAAGTGCAAATCTCTCCTTCATGTTGGATGTATTCCGTTTTATAGCAGCATTATCATCTACCTTCCACCTAGCTTGTGCCAATTTGTCTCCCTCCGCAGCTGCACCTGCGCAGCCTAGCTGGGTAAATCTGCCATGAATCCCATGATCCTTGTCCTCACACCTGACTACCTTAGAGAGGATTAAATTCGTTCCCAGCGTCAGATATATTCCTCCCATCCCAGCAGGGAGACAGCTCTGAATCCGAGGTGTGATGCGAGAGAGGGCTGGCCGGTGGGGGTAACGACGACGGTAGAAACGACGACGACGACGACCTAATCCACACCTGCCATTCTGCAAAACACTCATCATCATGGAGTAGTACAACATCGCGGCCCTGCCTGCGACGGCACCACCGCGGTACTGCGGTTTGTTGCGGTGCAGCGCGCTGCGTTTAACTCACCCGCTGCCAGAATGTATTACCAGTACCAGTCATGATGGCTGGCCCGTCGTCACCCACGCCCACAAACAAAAAAAACGTTAGCTCACTTAGCGCCTTCTCAAATCAGCGTTTCAAAGGTTAGCGTAGCTAGGAACATTCAAGCAGGCCTGCGGGCGTTTCGAGCTCATTATTCACACATCTGCATCAGTATGCACGCTTGTCTATGTATATTATCAGTTTTTGCTTATTGTCAAGAATGCAAGCAAAGAGGAGAAAAAAAGGAGACGACGGCTCCCCTCCATCGGGGACGCAGATGGTTCACCCCGCCTCGTATGCCCTTTCAGGCCTTGGAGGTGTCGAGTACCCCGGTCTCTCGCCGGCCGGAGGGTTCCGTTCTTGTTTTAGATTTTTCTTCCGTGTCTTTTTAGGGTCGTGAGACTGTAGTGACATCCTGAAGTCATAAGGACCTCATTTCCTATCATTGCTCCGGTGGTGTGCTTAGCGCCGGCGCAAGGCGCATGAAGTTGCATGTCTGACAAATCTGCCAGTATCAAAACGATAATATGTTCGTTGGTGTGGTTTCGGTATGGCCTTTCCGATCTACGATTTTCATTATTAGTGATGGTTGCAGCTATGTTGCGTTGGTTCTTTAAGATCTTAGCACAAACAAGCTCTACTACATCACGCTTTGTTTGGCTCCAGCGATGAAGAGCGGGGACAATGGTGTGCCATTGATACACACCAGTGTGTTGTCATCACTAGGTGAAAGTGGCAGAGCATGGCAATCAAATTAGACATTGCCAAGATAGCACAGGCCAATATTGCAATATGTACACATATCTTATTTATGGTCCCAAGGCACTGTTTAAAATGGAAATTGACTTGGAAAGATTGGGCACAACCCAAGATGGCCACCATGGCATGGGCCGCATGGCACGCCGCCCCCTCTGCTAGCTAGGCTCTTTGTATTGCTGTTGACGATTTCCTTTTGCAAAAACGTAAAAATGCAAGCAGACACCAGGAGCGACCAGCACTATAGAACACCATGATAGATGTAGACCATAGATCATCGCATATCCACGTAGTACTAGAGAATATGGTACTAGCATATGCATCCGTCCTATTTGTCCCCCCCTGCGTGCTGGACCTGCAGTAGCCATGTGCTTCGAGTATAGCTAAACCTAAGCTGGATCATCATACGAAACATGCGTGTCCGTGCATCCTGATGAAGGAGAAACCTCACTCGCCCAGGCTCTCAGACATGGCATATCGTGGGCCAAGCAGCTTGCGCAAGCAGGCAGGACCAGGCTAACTGTTACTCCGGTACCGCATGCTGTATATGTGCACTGCGGATCCACGCCATTGTTGCACACCTGCCCACATTTCAGACATCCCGTACAACGACGCCATGATCGCACGTACGAGCTAGCTAGGGCATGTACGCTTTCATTCATGCCTGGGATCTGGGATGGGCCACCGGCTATACGGATCGATCGAGGCATACCCTAGTTCTGTAGCTTCGATCGTGTCTTCAATGAAGCACCAACCCTGTCGAAATTAATCGCTCCATCCATCCTCATCGCGAGCATCGCGGAGTCAGTTGTTGCGCACATTCAAGTGCCTGCGCGAGTTCGATCGTCTAGCCGGCCGGCAAGCACCGTTCCTGGATCGTAGCCTAGCCTTGTCTTGCCTCGATCGCCTGGTCGTAGTTGCATCGTCGGCACCGACTTCGATCTCTGGATGTGGTCAATTCAATTCAGTGCATGCATCCCAGGCGCTGCGTGGGAGAGAGTTTCGCCGGGTATATACTGCCTGCGCCCTGCATCTGAATGACGCCCGCGAGATCCTGCAGCTGATTGTCTCGCAGGAATGGCAGGCATGCCCTCGTGCCCCAGGCATGATCCATGTCTAGGGTTCTGGTCTTAGCCGTTAGCGAGCGCTAGCTCATTTATAGACTTTGACGGTTACTGCTTCAATTGGCGCTCTGAGTGAGCCTGAGTCTGACACTGAATGCGGGGAGGAGAATTTTGCCTGCTCTATCAGGAGGGCTCTCAGTCCCAAACCCCTCTATGACTGATTGCTTCAAGCAGGCCGGTGAGAGCATCTCCACTCGTTTGGCCTCCCCACACTGAAATCCAGGGTTAATTTCATCCGGATTGGACGAAAAAATGGCGTGGGGAGGGCCAGTTTCCCAGCCGCGATCCCAGTCGTAGACGGCGATTTAATTTTTAAAAACGAAAACTTGACGAAATACGGCAAAAAATGATTGAATTTAGACTAACTTTAATGATATTTACTATATGGAGGGCGAAGTTCATACATAGAGGCCGAATTCGAATATATTTCGAATTCGGACAGGGGAATACAACTTTAAATATTAAAACACGGCGCTCTACATGCCGAAATGGCGGTAGAACACCGTGTAGTCCTTGTCGCCGTCGCCGCCATCATCGTCGGAGCCGTCGTCGTCGAACTGCGGCGGCGCCGACGCCGCCTGGCTGCTGCCTTGGCCGGTGTCTCCCCACCGGCCACTGTTGCGAGGCGGGGACGGCGAGAGCTTGTACCACTCATCGTCGGACTCATCGAGGTCGATGACGGGGACGGGGACACTGGATGGAGGAGTCGCAGGCCTGGTCGAGGGGCATGGCGTTCTCGGCGGGGACGAGGTCCTGGAGGGACCTCGCCATGACGGCCTCGAGGATCGCGGCTTCCTCGGCGTCGTGGACCTCCTCCTTCACCGGCTTCCGCTTCCGCTCGTCGGAGGTGCCTGGTCCGCGCTTGGGGCGAACCAGGCGCTGGTGGCCGCGTGGCGTCGACGACTCGCGGATGACGATTCCGCCGCCGCTGCGCTGACGGTTGCGGGACGGGGAAAGAGGCTCCCGTTTCACCGGCGCCAAGGTTTGCGCCGACCTGGAGCTCGGCGTCGCCCTCGTCGCCGATCCGGACGACGAGGAGCTGGCAGCCATGCGCCGTGGCTGCCAGCTGCCCCGGCGGCGGTTGGCCGATGCCCTTGACGGTGGGGGCATTGTCAGAATGGGGTAGTTGCTGCCCTCGATGTGTTCGAGGACGGCCTCGAGGTTCCGACCCGGCGCGCTCCACCAGCGCCGGCGCCCAGCGGCGTTGTTGCGCAGAGGCGGAGGCGGCGGGCCGTCGTAGGAGGCGAGCTCCCGCTGCCACCGCTGCAGGAAGAAGGAGTTCCACGCCATGTAGTTGTCGGGGTGGAACTGCGGCTGGGTACGGTCCTGGTCCGACAAGGTTAGCCGGACCTCCTCGATGGCGACGTCGAGGGCGTGTCCCTGGGGCGGCGGCGGGATTGGCACGCCGCCCGCACTTAGCCGCCACCCGCCGCCGGGAGGCCTCGTATCCGGCGGGCAGGGGTACCCCGCCTGGTGGATGAGGTGGCCCTCCCACGCGTGGAGCGACCGGTGGGGGAAGCCGTTGTTGGCCGCGCCATCCTGCTCGTTGAAATCCATGGATCTCGGCGAGTGATCAGTGGCGGATAGCGTTCGTCTCTGGCTGGGGTTCGTCGGTGCTACGCGTCGCGGCGAGTTATGTAGGCGGAGCTGGACTCGGCGATTAAATGCCGCGTGGACGCTACGCGTCCGCGGCGAGCTATCCGGCGGCAGCCTTTACTGCGCGCGGAAGACGATGCGTCTGCCGCTGACTGGCCGGGTCCATCTCTGCGGCGAAGCCGAAGCGAAAGCGCGGGAGAGAATTCTCGGCGTTTCGCACGCTTTCGCTTCGTCCGGAGTCCCCGAGCGCGCCTCAGGGGACCGGGGATGACCTGGGCTTGCCGGATGGATTTAGGCCCAAATCCGGAGAAAAACGAGGAATCGGGGAAGCAACTGGACCGAATTTCGCCGTCCGGATGAGAAAAACGTCACTCGGAGACCTCTTCAAGGAGACCAGTGGGGATGCTCTGACCAACTGCTACAAGCACTCCAGCAGTACTAGCAGTTAGAGTGGGCGCGACCTTGTGCTCGCATTGAGCTGCACAGCCATGCATATCTGTAGGTGCCACTCTCTGCTGCATCTGTTCACCGTGTCTTATACTGAATCTACTAATTGGAACTTGCGAGAGTCGATCATGGTCATTATCAGCAAAAGAGAAATGCTATCCAGTCAGAACTCAGAAGCAGATGCGGAGAAGCAAAAAAACTAATTAACAGTGTGATTGATCTCCTTGACCTCATGATTACCTAGCTATTTCTTTTCCAGCCTACTTTATCTTTTGAGTGAATTCCACTTTTTACCCAATACTTGTGTATTTATGACACATATTACCCCATTTAGTGAAACTTCTATCAAAATATCACATTTTAGGAGGCTTTAAGCACGGGTTAGCTCTAATTTAGCATTTTTCTTGTTATTGTTAGATAGGATAAGCATGATATGTCAATGTGGAGTGATGAAATATGTAAATATCGGAGCGTATCATGGATGATTATTTCAGACTTCTTTAATCCATATGTTCCATTCCTCACTATCGTTTTAATATTTTTGCACCCCGGTCATCACCTAACACCTTGCCTAATGAACACACATAAGAAAACAAGGGTCCAAAGTTTTAATAATGGCTAATCTACATATATTTTCATTCGATGGGTAATTAGTGTCACAAATGCATAATTAGAGGGTAAAAAGTGTAATTTACTCTTATCTTTTAAACTGCGTGAGGCTTTGAAGGTGCAAACATGTATTGGTTGGCCAAGTATCAGATAGCGATTTTACAGTGGCACAAGGGAGGCCTAGGTATGCATTGATTTGGTGCATGGAAAGGGTGCATATCGGGTCTTATATATGTTGCACCAGGTACACTCGTTCTCAGTTTCAATGAGCACCGATGCACCCCGTGCACTCGTTCTCGGTATTCATATGTAGAAATCTTGAAAGAATATATGAAAATATTAGAGCGCATACAAGCAACATGAATGTAACACTCTACAAAATTCCATCTCTAGATTTCGAACACTATTCGAGTGACAAATATGACGTCGTGCTAAAATGGGGCAAATTTGTCCAATCATGTTACCTACTATTCATAAATATTTCTCTTTTTTTGCTTCTTAGGTATTTTTAACAAACTTAAGTCAAAATGTTATAGATTGGCGTTTTATCTACACGTTGTTGATGAAGACAACACCTGTTCATTTCCTATCATATAATTACTCACTTGTCGGGCAGAATGGGAGTGGTTTCGGTGCAGATACTAGAGAAATAAATTCACATGCATCCGCAGAGAGAAAAATTAACTAACAACCTTAACATAGACTACTGAGAAATCAAGCTTAATCTTCTTATTCATGTTTTATCAATGCAAAAAAAAATTCTCCATACATAGTCATGAGAGGATTGGTTGTACAAGAGTTACATGCATTTATAAAAGGGAGTTACACTAGTAGCGCCGAAGGGGTTATAGCTCTGATGGCATAGAAGTTATAGATATCCATATAAATAGAAATTTCATAGCACCCCACACCCTGAATGTCCATTAACTGTGAATATATATGTATGCCTCGTTAAAAACCTTACTAAGGAAAAAACACACAGTAGGACAAAACTATGATAAAGGAAAAACAAAGAGTACAGTATACATATTCACTCCCCATGATGGCAATATCAAAGAATATCTCCGAGTCGTCGCAGTCCAACATTATTAACTGATTTCTTAAATGTAGAAGTACACATAGCGCCTTCACTAATAAGTCTATTACGTTCTCACTAGAACCACTTTGATGGACTGTTATAACTTTGTCTTTCTGAAGATCATGAGTGAGAATTTTTTTGGAAAGATATGTTTTACTCTATCTCCATTGATATATCCATCTTTTAGTTGGTCTATACAATTTCCATATTAAGAAATCCATAGTGGTGTAGGGGTGTAAAGGGATAGAGTAATTTCCGTACCAAATTCAACACTGAATCCAATTTAAGAAATTCATATCCGATTCAAGAGAATCCAACGGATAAGAATATCATAATCTGCAAATGATATCCGGATATGGCGTTGGATATGGATTATCCAAAAAAAAAATTAGCATTATTCAAATGTTTCAAACGGGATTATCTGATTTCTACTCAAAAGTCACTGCCAATCTAGTGCAATCATCGGTTAATGAGGGACGCAGATTTTTGGCTCTCGGGTGCGCCAGAACCCGTTTTCAACAATAAATTTTCTAAAAATACTAAAATTAATTATAAAAATCGGCATAAATCATGTGTGTAGAGAATGTATTCAGATATGGGCATGCCAAGTTTGAACCGAAAATATGAAAGTATGTAACCTACACAAAAATAACAAACAATACTGTTTACAGTATAAGAAGTACACGTACACTATTTACAGTATACCAAAGTTCAGTTTTCTCTTTTTTGTGTAGGTCACATACGGTCGTATTTTTTCTTAAAAAATTTCACAGGCAAGTATCAAGGTGGCATATACACGCGTGAATTATTTCAAAATTTTATAAAATATTTAAATCGCATTTTTCAAAAAAATTGAAACCAGGTGCGCTAGCACCCAGGTGCTCCACCATATTTTCGGGTTAATGAGCTACAAAAATAATTTGCTGCTATGTCCATTCAATTTAAATTTATGTCATCACGTGGATGCTCAGGTTTAGTCTAAATCTTTCTCTATTTTCTTAATTCATTGACAATTGTGGGTCAAATGTGAAATCCTCTAAAATTTTGCTAGAATTATAAATATCTACATACGAAAGTATTTTTGTGATTATTTTTGTTTCCGGTCTGACTCCGTTCCTTTTCCGGTTTGTATCCACAGTCCGACTTATTCACATTAATATCCCTGACCTGTTATTATATACTCCGCTCAAAATAACAAAGAAAAAATGGTAAAGGATATGGTAGAGGCAAAATGTGATCCAATCCGTTTACAACCCTAACTGTACGTGCATCCTTTTCCAAGATTAAGATACACTCTGTGTGAATATGGTTTGACATACTGCTTAACCACAAAAAACCATTCCGTGTTGGTTTCATGGACTGCTAAATTTCACTGCATGGTGAGCTGTTGTTGCAGGCCTGCAGCTATAGATTTCTTTGAACTCCATGAGATACAAGCACCTCTGCACATAAAACATATCTGGTTTGTGATCACCATTGTGTGGAGATGATAGATATCCTACATCTGAAAAATCCACTAATCCTTCTATGCATTTGTTAGAAAATATGAGCCCATGTCTTTCGTATCTTGAAGGTAACACAACATATACTTTACACCATTTCAATATCGTCTAGTCGGGCAAGAGCTATATCGTGCTAAATATTAACAAAAAAAATGCAATACCAAGCCATGTATGAGCGGAAAGGTACATTAGTGCTTCAATTGTGCTTAATTAAGTCACCTTAGAGCCAAGAATCTCACTTTAATTCAATGGATGAGCTTTATCCATGTAAAATTGTTTTACTATTTTCTTTGTGTAGGTTGTATGGTGCAAAAGAATTCCATTTTTGTGACGACCTATTTGCAATCCAAGGCAATATTTAGTCCTGCCTTGATATTTCATTTTAAATTCCTTTTTAAGCAGTCCAGTGCATCAAATAGTCCTTGAGAAGTACCAATGAGATTTAGATCGTCAACATATAAAATTATTATTGTAAAATCTCGTCGAGATCTTTTTATGTATATGCATGGAAAATAGGATAACTTGTGTACCCTTCTTTCATCAAATATTCACTAAGACAATTGTACAACCTTCGTCTCCAGATTATTTTAATCCATACAATGACCTGTTCAACTTAACTAAATCTTTGTTCTCAAGAACCCGCTTCTGGTAGATTAAATCCCTTAGGAAGTTTCATAATGTAGAAGTGATTTGGTGCAACGATGAGTTGTATTGATCGTGCACAAGGCACATATATAGGTACAGGGGTGTGACCGGGTCTAGTCTCCACGTGAATACAAAGGGAGAGAGACGGTACAGGTGCAACATACAAAACCCAAACCTATACATATACATATACGTTCAACACCCCCCCGCAGTCGAAGCGGCGCCAGTGACGCAAAGACTGGACCTGAAGCTCTCGAAAGTCGAGGTAGGAAGGCCTTTCGTAATCACATCGGCGAACTGTTGATCGGTGGGAATGTGTAGAACACGGACACGACCAAGGGCAACGTGCTCCCGGACGAAGTGAATGTCGAGCTCGATATGCTTCATCCTGCGATGATGTACGGGATTAGCAGAGAGATACACCGCGGAGACATTGTCGCAGTAGACAATCGTGGCCTTCGGAACCGGGCAGTGTAGCTCCTGTAAAAGCTGTCGTAGCCAGGAACACTCAGCAACGGCGTTAGCCACAGCCCTGTACTCAGCCTCGGCGCTCGAGCGTGAAACCGTGGGTTGTCGTTTAGACGACCACGATATCAGGGACGGACCAAGGTAGACGCAGTAGCCGGAGGTAGAGCGGCGCGTGTCAGGACACCCAGCCCAGTCGGCGTCGGAGTAGGCGACAAGGCTGGTGTCGGAAGAGGCCGTCAGGGTGAGTCCCATGGACATGGTGCCACGGATGTAGCGGAGGATCCGTTTTACCAGTGCCCAATGAGTGTCACGCGGAGCGTGCATGTGAAGGCACACCTGCTGAACAGCGTACTGAAGATCCGGCCTCGTCAAGGTGAGATACTGAAGACCACCAACGACGGAGCGATAGAAGGAAGCATCGGACGCCGGAGAGCCCTCAACGGCGGATACCTTGGCCTTCGTGTCGACATGCGTGGAAGCGGGCTTGCAGTTAAGCATGCCGGCGCGCTCCAGCTGCTCATGCGCATACTTCTGCTGATGCAAGAAGAACCCGGTTGCGGTGCGGACGACCTCGATGCCGAGGAAGTAGTGGAGGGCCCCCAAGTCCTTGAGGGCGAACTCAGCGCTGAGCTGAGCTGTGATCTGCTGCAGAAGAGCCGTCGAGGAAGCAGTCATGATGATGTCGTCAACATACAGAAGGAGGTATGCAGTGGCGGCGCCCTGGTGGTAGACGAACAGGGAGGCGTCAGACCGTGTAGACTAAAACCCCGGCTGCTGAAGAAAGCCCGCCATCCGCTGGTACCAAGCTCGAGGAGCCTGCTTGAGCCCATATAGAGAGCGGGAGAGCAGGCACACATGGTCCGGGAAGGCGGGATCGACAAAACCAGTAGGCTGCTGACAGAACACTTGCTCGGTGAGATGCCCGTGCAAGAATGCATTGGACACATCGAGCTGGTGAACCGGCCAAACTCGAGAGGCCGCAAGCTGAAGAACGGCGCGAATCGTGCCCGGTTTGATAACCGGGGCGAAGGTGTCGGTGAAGTCCACGCCGGCACGCTGATGAAAGCCGCGTACCACCCAGCGCGCCTTATGGCGCTCAAGAGAGCCATCCGGGTGAGTCTTGTGCCGAAAGACCCATTTGCCAGAGATGACATTGGCATGAGGGGGTCGGGGCACAAGCTTCCATGTGCGGTTGCGCTGGAGAGCATCGAACTCTTCGCGCATAGCAGCAAGCCAGTGCGGATCACGAAGGGCGGCGCGGGCGGAGGAGGGCAGTGGAGACGGCACCGACGTAGAGGTAGCATACGCATACGCGGGGTCGGTGTAGCGTGGGTTCGGACGACGAGTCACGGTCCGAGCACGGGTGACCACACCGTCGATGGGTGCAGCTGCATGTGGCGCGGGCGCAGCCGGGGCCGCACGGGGCGCGGGCGCAGCCGGCGTCGCAGGGGACGCGGGCGCAGCCGGCGCCGCAGGGGGCGCGGGCGCAGCCAGAGTCTCGACGCTGCCGTGAGGTGGAACCTGCTGAAACGGAAACACAAGCTCATCAAAGTAAACGTGTCGCGAGGTGTAAACCCGACGGGACACGGGATCATAGCACCGGTAACCTTTGGTGTTGGGGGGATAGCCAAGGAAGACACAGGGAACGGAACGTGGGGCGAGTTTATGAGGAGAAGTAGACGCGGTGCTAGGATAACAGAGACACCCGAAGGTCCGAAGACCATCGTAGGATAGAGGGACACCGAATAGGAGCTGATGAGGAGCATAGTTCCAGCGAGGGCGACAGGGTCGGATGTTGAGAAGGAGGGTGGCGGTGGAGAGAGTATCCGTCCAGAAGCGGGGCGGGACGTGAGAGTGGAACAGCAGTGTGCGGATGCAGTCATTAAGAGTGCGGATGACGCGTTCGGCGCGGCCATTCTGCTGAGACGTATAAGGACAAGTGAGATGGAAGACGGTGACGTGCGACGCGAGGAGATGGCGGACAGCAGCGTTGTCAAATTCCTTTCCGTTGTCAGTCTGAAGTGTGAGAATGGGACGACTAAACTGAGTGGCGACATAGGAGTAGAAGGTAGTGAGAGTGGCGAAGACGTCAGACTTACGACGAAGTGGGAATGTCCATACATAATGAGAGAAATCATCCAAAAGGACTAAATAATATAAGTAACCCGTGTTGCTGGCAACCGGGGATGTCCAAACATCACTATGTAATAACTGAAACGGAAAAGTAGAAATAGTGGTAGACTCGCTAAAGGGAAGCCGTACGTGTTTGCCAAGACGACAAGCATTACAAGTATGATGTTCGGCCTTATTACAGGAGAATGAAAAAGTCTGAAGAATTTGACGCAAGACGGTGGCGTTGGGATGACCAAGACGAGCATGCCAAAGGTCGACGCTGGTGGCGAGGGCGGCTGGGCGAGTGGCGGCTGTGGAGGAGGGGTGCACCGGGTAGAGCTCGTCGACAGGGCTGTCACATCGGTGCAGAACCGTTCGAGTGCGGGCGTCCTTCACAGAAAAACCAGCGGCGTCAAATTTAACAGAGATAGGATTTTCTCGAGTAAGTTGGCGAATAGAAACTAGACTTTTAACTAAGTTAGGACAGACGAGGACATTAGACATCTTAATGGGAGTGGACGTGGAGGGAAAAGACATACTACCGACATGTGTAATGGGAAAAGAGGAACCGTCGCCGACGGTGATGCGAGTGGAGGTATGGACAGAGTGGAAGAAGTGAGGTTACCGGGATGATTGGTCATGTGAGCGGTAGCGCCCGTGTCCATGAAGTAATCACCGCCACCGCCGTAGTTGCCGGGAGAGGGCGCCGAGTGCAGCGCGGCGAGGAGAGTAGGGTCCCATGGCGGCGGCACCTATGGAGGGTACGCGGCGGGTGGCACAGCGACAGGCGGAGGCGCGTAGTAGCTCGGGTACGAGGCGGCGGGAGGCGTGGCGCCGAAGGCCGGGTAGGAGGCACCGTGGGGCGACGCAGCCGGCCCGGCGAAGTACGCCTGGTGAGTCGACGGAGCCGGTCTGAAGAGGCTCGGGGCGGGTGCCCGAGGCACCGGCATGGAGTATGCGTGGACCACGCCCGTCCAAGGATTGGTGCCGTACGTCCAGGGAGGGGAGGGCTACATCGCGCGGGGAGCCTGGCCGCCCCCAGGGGCCGGCGGCTGCGGCTGCTGCTGCTTGCGACCGCCACGCCGGTTGCCGCGGCGACCGCCCTGCTACGGTTGAGGGGCGGCAGTGGGCGGGTACCGGGGCGGTGGGAGGAGTGCCGCGGAAGACGCCGGCGGCAAGAGCATGGTGCTGCGCGCGCTTCTTCACGCCCTTCATCCGACGTTCTTCAAGCTTGAGATAGGACACAAACTTGGGAAAAGAGGGGTCGGGCATCAGAGTGAGGTTGCTAGCCGCATTGCCGAAGTCCTCATGAAGATTGGCGGTGAGGGTGCTGAGGATGAAATCATCATTGATCAGGGCTCCGATGTCGCGCAGCTCATCCGCCAACTGCTTGAGGCGACGAGTGTATTCGTCGATGGTCTGATCGTCCTGGTGGCAGTCCGTGAACTCTTGATGCAAGAAGACGCGGCGCTGAAGCTTGTTGTCGGTGAAGAAGCCATTGAGCTTGGTCCACACGGCGGCAGCATCGTCGCCTTCCCGGATGACGGTGAGGAACAGATCGCGCGAGATCGTGGTGAAGAACCACCTGATGAGCGTAGCGTCGATCGAGGTCCACTCGGAATCAGCCGCCATGATGCGCGAGTCGATGGAGCCATCAACATGATCCAGCAGATTCTCCTCGCGGAAGAGAAGGGTGAAGTAGGTTTTCCATGGGTGGTAGGAGGAGGTGGTGTGATGGCGTGTATTTCACACGTTCGTTGGGCAACCCCAAGAGGAAGGTATGATGCGCACAGCAGCAAGTTTTCCCTCAGAAAGAAACCAAGGTTTATCGAACCAGGAGGAGCCAAGAAGCACGTTGAAGGTTGATGGCGGCGGGATGTAGTGCGGCGCAACACCAGGGATTCCGGCGCCAACGTGGAACCTGCACAACACAACCAAAGTACTTTGCCCCAACGAAACAGTGAGGTTGTCAATCTCACCGGCTTGCTGTAACAAAGGATTAACCGTATTGTGTGGAAGATGATTGTTTGCAGAAAACAGTAGAACAAGTATTGCAGTAGATTGTATTTCAGTAAAGAGAATTGGACCGGGGTCCACAGTTCACTAGAGGTGTCTCTCCCATAAGACAAGCAGCATGTTGGGTGAACAAATTACAGTTGGGCAATTGACAAATAAAGAGAGCATGACAATGCACATACATATCATGATGAGTATAGTGAGATTTAATTGGGCATTACGACAAAGTACATAGACCGCCATCCAACTGCATCTATGCCTAAAAAGTCCACCTTCAGGTTATCATCCGAACCCCCTCCAGTATTAAGTTGCAAAGCAACAGACAATTGCATTAAGTATGGTGCGTAATGTAATCAACAACTACATCCTTAGACATAGCATCAATGTTTTATCCCTAGTGGCAACAGCACAACACAACCTTAGAACTTTCATCCTTTGTCCCAGTGTCAATGCGGGCATGAACCCACTATCGAGCATAAGTACTCCCTCTTGGAGTTACAAGCATCTACTTGGCCAGAGCATCTACTAGTAACGGAAAGCATGCAAGATCATAAACAACACATAAGCATAACTTTGATAATCAACATAACAAGTATTCTCTATTCATCGGATCCCAACAAACACAACATATAGAATTACAGATAGATGATCTTGATCATGTTAGGCAGCTCACAAGATCCGACAATGATAGCACAATGGGGAGAAGACAACCATCTAGCTACTGCTATGGACCCATAGTCCAGGGGTAGACTACTCACACATCACACCGGAGGCGACCATGGCGGCGTAGAGTCGTCCGGGAGATGATTCCCCTCTCCGGCAGGGTGCCGGAGGCGATCTCCTGGATCCACCGAGTGGTGATCGGCGGTGGCGGCGTCTCTGGAAGGTTTTCTGTATCGTGGCTCTCGGTACTGGGGGTTTCGTCACGGAGGCTATTTGTAGGCGGAAGGGCAGGTCAAGAGGCGGCACGGGGGCCCCACACCACAGGGCCGCGCGACCAAGGGGGGGGCCGCGCCGCCCTAGGGTGTGGCCCCCTCGTCGCCCCTCTTCGTCTCTCCTTCGGACTTCTGGAAGCTTCGTGGAAAAATAGGCCCCTGGGCTTTGATTTCGTCCAATTCCGAGAATATTTCCTTACTAGGATTTCTGAAACCAAAAACAGCAGAAAACAGCAACTGGCACTTCGGCATCTTGTTAATAGGTTAGTTCCTGAAAATGCACGAATATGACATAAAGTGTGCATAAAACATGTAGATACCATCAATAATGTGGCATGGAACATAAGAAATTATCGATACGTCGGAGACGTATCAGCATCCCCAAGCTTAGTTCTGCTCGTCCCGAGCAGGTAAAATGATAACACAGATAATTTCTGGAGTGACATGCCATCATAATCTTGATCATACTATTTGTAAAGCATATGTAGTGAATGCAGCGATCAAAACAATGTATATGACATGAGTAAACAAGTGAATCATATAGCAAAGACTTTTCATGAATAGCACTTCAAGACAAGCATCAATTAAGTCTTGCATAAGAGTTAACTCATAAAGCAATAATTCAAAGTAAAGGCATTGAAGCAACACAAAAGAAGATTAAGTTTCAGCGATTGCTTTCAACTTGTAACATGTATATCTCATGGATATTGTCAACATAGAGTAATATAATAAGTGCAATAAGCAAGTATGTAGGAATCAATGCACAGTTCACACAAGTGTTTGCTTCTTGAGGTGGAGAGAAATAGGTGAACTGACTCAACATTGAAAGTAAAAGAATGGTCCTCCATAGAGGAAAAGCATCGATTGCTATATTTGTGCTAGAGCTTTTGATTTTGAAAACATGAAACAATTTTGTCAACGGTAGTAATAAAGCATATGCATCATGTAAATTATATCTTATAAGTTGCAAGCCTCATGCGTAGTGTACTAATAGTGCCCGCACCTTGTCCTAATTAGCTTGGACTACAGGATCATCACAATGCATTGTTTTTACCAAGTGTCACAAAGGGGTACCTCTATGCCGCCTGTACAAAGGTCTAAGGAGAAAGCTCGCATTGGATTTCTCGCTATTGATTATTCTTCAACTTAGACATCCATACCGGGACAACATAGACAACAGATAATGGACTCCTCTTTTATGCATAAGCATATAACAACAATTAATAATTTTCTCATTTGAGATTGAGGATTGTTGTCCAAAACTGAAACTTCCACCATGGATCATGGCTTTAGTTAGCGGCCCAATGTTCTTCTCTAACATATGCATGCTTAACCATATGGTGGTAGATCTCTCTTACTTCAGACAAAACGGACATGCATAGCAACTCACATGAAATTCAACAATGAATAGTTGATGGCGTCCCCAGTGAACATGGTTATCGCACAACAAGCAACTTAATAAGAGATAAAGTGCATAATTACATATTCAATACCACAATAGTTTTTAAGCTATTTGTCCCATGAGCTATATATTGCAAAGGTGAATGATGGAATTTTAAAGGTAGCACTCAAGCAATTTACTTTGGAATGGCGGAAAATACCATGTAGTATAGGTAGGTATGGTGGACACAAATGGCATAGTGGTTGGCTCAAGTATTTTGGATGCATGAGAAGTATTCCCTCTCGATAAAAGGTTTAGACTAGCAAGGCTTATTTGAAACAAACACAAGGATGAACCGGTGCAGCAAAACTCACATAAAAGACATATTGAAAACATTATAAGACTCTACACCGTCTTCCTTGTTGTTCAAACTCAATACTAGAAATTATCTAGACCTTAGAGAAACCAAATATGCAAACCAAATTTTAGCATGCTCTATGTATTTCTTCATTAATGGGTGCAAAGAATATGATGCAAGAGCTTAATCATGAGCACAACAATTGCCAAGTATCACATTACCCAAGACATTTATAGCAATTACTACATGTATCATTTTCCAATTCCAACCATATAACAATTTAACGAAGGAGAAACTTCGCCATGAATACTATGAGTAGAAACCAAGGACATACTTGTCCATATGCTACAGCGGAGCGTGTCTCTCTCCCATAAAGTGAATGCTAGGATCCATTTTATTCAAACAAAAAACAAAAACAAACCGACGCTCCAAGAAAAAGCACATAAGATGTGATGGAATAAAAATATAGTTTCAGGGGAGGAACCTGATAATGTTGTCGATGAAGAAGGGGATGCCTTGGGCATCCCCAAGCTTAGACGCTTGAGTCTTCTTAATATATGCAGGGGTGAACCACCGGGGCATCCCCAAGCTTAGAGCTTTCACTCTCCTTGATCATGTTGCATCATACTCCTCTCTTGATCCTTGAAAACTTCCTCCACACCAAACTCGAAACAACTCATTAGAGGGTTAGTGCACAATATAAATTGACATATTCAGAGGTGACACAATCATTCTTAACACTTCTGGACATTGCATAATGCTACTGGACATTAGTGGATCAAAGAAATTCATCCAACATAGCAAAAGAGGCAATGCGAAATAAAAGGCAGAATCTGTCAAAACAGAACAGTTCGTATTGACGAATTTTAAAATGGCACC
This sequence comes from Lolium perenne, assembly GCF_019359855.2. NCBI lineage: Eukaryota > Viridiplantae > Streptophyta > Magnoliopsida > Poales > Poaceae > Lolium > Lolium perenne. The sequence goes on from NC_067250.2 coordinate 136,036,610, forward strand.
AGACTTGCTCAAATGAAAATGCCCAAATTGAATGAAAGTTGCGTACATATCTGAGGATCATGCACGTAAATTGGCTTAATTTTCTGAGCTACCTACAGGGAGGTGGACCCAGATTCGTGACAGCAAAGAAATCTGGAACTGTGCAGTAATCCAAATCTAGTACTTACTTTTCTATCAACGGCTTAACTTGGCACAACAAAACACAAAAATAAGATAAGGAGAGGTTGCTACAGTAGTAAACAACTTCCAAGACACAAAATAAAAACAAAGTACTGTAGGTAAAAACATGGGTTGTCTCCCATAAGCGCTTTTCTTTAACGCCTTTCAGCTAGGCGCAGAAAGTGTGCATCAAGTATTATCGAGAGACGAAGTGTCAACATCATAATTTGTTCTCATAATAGAATCAAAAGGTACCTTCATTCTCTTTCTAGGGAAGTGTTCCATACCTTTCTTGAGAGGAAATTGATATTTTATATTACCTTCCCTCATATCAATAATAGCACCAACAGTTCGAAGAAAAGGTCTTCCCAATATAATAGGACAAGATGCATTGCATTCAATATCCAAGACAACAAAATCAACGGGGACAAGGTTATTGTTAACGGTAATGCGAACATTATCAACTTTACCCAAAGGTTTCTTTGTAGAATGATCAGCAAGATTAACATCCAAATAACAATTTTTCAGCGGTGGCAAGTCAAGCATATTATAAATTTTCTTAGGCATAACAGAAATACTTGCACCAAGATCACATAAAGCATTACAATCAAAATCTTTAACCTTCATCTTAATGATGGGCTCCCAACCATCCTCTAGCTTTTTGGGAATAGAGGCTTCGCGCTCTAACTTCTCTTCTCTAGCTTTTATGAGAGCATTTGTAATATGATGCGTGAAAGCCAAATTTATAGCACTAGCATTAGGACTTTTAGCAAGTTTTTGCAAGAACTTTATAACTTCAGAGATGTGGCAATCATCAAAATTCAAACCGTTTTAATCTAAAGCAATGGGATCATCATCCCCAATGTTGGAAAAAATTTCAGCAGCTTTATCACAGGCAGTTTCAGCAGTTTTAGCAGTTTCAGGCAGTTTTTCGCGCTTTGCATTAGAAGTGGAAACATTGCTAACACCAATTCTTTTATTATTAATGGTAGGAGGTGCAGCAACATGTGTAGCATTAGCATTACAAGTGGTGGTAATAGTCCAAACTTTAGCTACATTCTTCTCTTTAGCTAGTTTTTCATTTTCTTCTCTATCCCACCTAGCACGCAGTTCAGCCATTAATCTTATATTCTCATTAATTCTAACTTGAATGGCATTTGCTGTAGTAACAATTTTATTATGATGATTCTCATTAGACAAAACTTTTGATTTCAAAAGATCAACATCAGCAGCAAGACTATCGACTTTAGAAGCAAGTATATCAATTTTCCCAAGCTTTTCTTCAACAGATTTGTTAAAAGCAGTTTGTGTACTAATAAATTCTTTAAGCATGGCTTCAAGTCCAGGGGGTGAACTCCTATTATTGTTGTAAGAATTCCCATAGCCGTTGCCATTATTATAAGGATATGGCCTATAGTTGTTACTAGAATTGTTCCGGTAAGCATTGTTGTTGAAATTATTATTTTTAATGAAGTTTACATCAACATGTTCTTCTTGTGCAACCAATGAAGCTAACGGAACATTATTAGGATTAATATTAGTCCTATCATTCACAAGCATAGACATAATAGCATCAATCTTATCACTCAAGGAAGAGGTTTCTTCGACAGAATTTACCTTCTTACCTTGTGGAGCTCTTTCCGTGTGCCATTCAGAGTAGTTGATCATCATATTATCAAGAAGCTTTGTTGCTTCACCAAGAGTGATGGACATAAAGGTACCTCCAGCAGCTGAGTCCAATAAATTCCGTGAAGAAAAATTTAGTCCTGCATAGAAGGTTTGGATGATCATCCAAGTAGTCAGTCCATGGGTTGGGCAATTTTTAACCAGAGATTTCATTCTTTCCCAAGGTTGAGCAACATGTTCAGTATCTAATTGTTTAAAATTCATTATGCTACTCCTCAAAGATATAATTTTAGCAGGGGGATAATATCTACCAATAAAAGCATCCTTGCATTTAGTCCATGAATCAATACTATTCTTAGGCAGAGATAGCAACCAATCTTTAGCTCTTCCTCTTAATGAGAAAGGGAACAATTTTAGTTTAATAATATCACCATCTACATCTTTATATTTTTGCATTTCACATAATTCAACAAAATTATTAAGATGGGCAGCAGCATCATCAGAACTAACACCAGAAAATTGCTCTCGCATAACAAGATTCAGTAAAGCAGGTTTAATTTCAAAGAATTCTGCTGTAGTAGCAGGTGGAGCAATAGGTGTGCATAAGAAATCATTATTATTTGTGGTTGTGAAGTCACACAACTTAGTATTTTCAGCGTTGGCCATTTTAGCAACTGTAAATAAAGCAAACTAGATAAAGTAAATGCAAGTAAACTAATTTTTTTGTGTTTTTGATATAGCAAACAAGATAGCAAATAAAGTAAAACTAGCAACTAATTTTTTTGTATTTTGATTTAGTGCAGCAAACAAAATAGTAAATAAAACTAAGCAAGACAAAAACAAAGTAAAGAGATTGAGAAGTGGAGACTCCCCTTGCAGCGTGTCTTGATCTCCCCGGCAACGGCGCCAGAAAATGTGCTTGATGGCGTGTATTTCACACGTTCATTGGGCAACCCCAAGAGGAAGGTATGATGCGCACAGCAGCAAGTTTTCCCTCAGAAAGAAACCAAGGTTTATCGAACCAGGAGGAGCCAAGAAGCACGTTGTAGGTTGATGGCGGCGGGATGTAGTGTGGCGCAACACCAGGGATTCCGGCGCCAACGTGGAACCTGCACAACACAACCAAAGTACTTTGCCCCAACGAAACAGTGAGGTTGTCAATCTCACAGGCTTGCTGTAACAAAGGATTAACCGTATTGTGTGGAAGATGATTGTTTGCAGAAAACAGTAGAACAAGTATTGCAGTAGATTGTATTTCAGTAAAGAGAATTGGACCGGGGTCCACAGTTCACTAGAGGTGTCTCTCCCATAAGACAAGCAGCATGTTGGGTGAACAAATTACAGTTGGGCAATTGACAAATAAAGAGAGCATGACAATGCACATACATATCATGATGAGTATAGTGAGATTTAATTGGGCATTACGACAAAGTACATAGACCGCCATCCAACTGCATCTATGCCTAAAAAGTCCACCTTCAGGTTATCATCCGAACCCCCTCCAGTATTAAGTTGCAAAGCAACAGACAATTGCATTAAGTATGGTGCGTAATGTAATCAACAACTACATCCTTAGACATAGCATCAATATTTTATCCCTAGTGGCAACAGCACAACACAACCTTAGAACTTTCTGTCACTGTCCCAGGTGTCAATGCAGGCATGAACCCACTATCGAGCATAAGTACTCCCTCTTGGAGTTACAAGCATCTACTTGGCCAGAGCATCTACTAGTAAAGGAAAGCATGCAAGATCATAAACAACACATAAGCATAACTTTGATAATCAACATAACAAGTATTCTCTATTCATCGGATCCCAACAAACGCAACATATAGAATTACAGATAGATGATCTTGATCATGTTAGGCAGCTCACAAGATCCGACAATGATAGCACAATGGGGAGAAGACAACCATCTAGCTACTGCTATGGACCCATAGTCCAGGGGTAGACTACTCACACATCACACCGGAGGCGACCATGGCGGCGTAGAGTCCTCCGGGAGATGATTCCCCTCTCCGGCAGGGTGCCGGAGGCGATCTCCTGGATCCCCCGAGATGGGATCGGCGGCGGCGGCGTCTCTGGAAGGTTTTCCGTATCGTGGCTCTCGGTACTGGGGGTGTCGTCACGGAGGCTATTTGTAGGCGGAAGGGCAGGTCAAGAGGCGGCACGGGGGCCCCACACCACAGTTAGGGTGTGGCCCCCTCGTCGCCCCTCTTCGTCTCTCCTTCGGACTTCTGGAAGCTTCGTGGAAAAATAGGCCCCTGGGCTTTGATTTCGTCCAATTCCGAGAATATTTCCTTACTAGGATTTCTGCAACCAAAAACAGCAGAAACAAAGAATCGGCACTTCGGCATCTTGTTAATAGGTTAGTTCCAGAAAATGCACGAATATGACATAAAGTGTGCATAAAACATGTAGATAACATCAATAATGTGGCATGGAACATAAGAAATTATCGATACGTCGGAGACGTATCATGGTGGCGTCGAGGGTGACGGGGACGCGATCGCGGATGTTGATGAGGCGGATGGTGGCGGGGTCGGGGCCGGCGAAGGGGTTGGAGTAGGAGGAGGCCGACGACATGGTGTCGGGAGGCGGCGGCGCTTGGAGTAGGTCGCGCGGCGGCTTGGAGGAGGCGGCGGCTAGGGAGGCCTGCGGCGACGGCGGCCCGAAGGCGGCGGCGGCGGCAGGGAGGCGGCGGCGGTGGGGAGGTAGCGGCGGCGGCGGCCGAGAGGTGGCGGCGACGGCGGCTAGGAGAGGTGGCGGCGGCCGAGAGGCGGTGGCGGCGGCTAGGAGAGGCGGAAGCTAGGGTTAGGGATCGGTGAGGTATCTGATACCATGTAGAAGTGATTTGGTGCTACGATGAGTTGTATTGATCGTGCACAAGGCACATATATAGGTACAGGGGTGTGACCGGGTCTAGTCTCCACGTGAATACAAAGGGAGAGAGACGCTACAGGTGCAACATACAAAACTCAAACCTATACATATACATATACGTTCAACACATAACACCAAGTGACTCGTACAAGTATGTTGTAACAACATACATTAGACACGAGTCAATATTCTCTTTTTTTACAGATAAATTAGATATCAAAAAGTCGTTGCATCCATCCATCAAGGGGGTGGGGGTATGTTTGTTCATAATCTATCCTAGGTCTTTGGGAGAATCCATGGGAAACTAATCATGCCTTGTGCCTTGTAATTTCCCCTATCTCATTCCGTTTTCTCACAAACACCCAGTTGCATTAGGAGTGCGAGTTACATGTCCAAAAACTTCTTGATTTCTAAGAGAATCCAATTCCTCTTGAATTGCATCGTTTCATTTTGGTCAATCTTGGACTGATCGAGGTTCTTGATGCTCAGTTTCATCCATAATTTCTAGTTTTTCGTTATATGCAAATGCTCAACGTTTTCCATGCCCGGCCACTTGTTCTTTTTCTCTTATATAATTGATCACTTGTATAGGAGAATGGAGCAGTTTTGGTGCAAATACCTGAGAAATAAATTCACATGCATCCAGATATCAGATACTCAAATTAAACACCAGCATTACCATAGACTATTGCGGGAATGGACAAATATAATGTTGTAGATAATTACATTTAGAAGTTCAAAAAATTATTAAACATTCTAGATGTAGACACTACAGGAATGGCCGGAGACGCCGATGGCCAAACCCTACGCCGAGGGCATTTTATCGGGGCCGTCGGCGTATGGCCTTGCCGGGGCAGCGCCGGAAGACGACCGTCGGCGTATACTTGCCGTCGGCGTCTACCTGGCCCTCGGCGTAGGCACCAGTATAGGGCCTGCTCCATCCGCGCCGTCACTGCCCTCTCACGGCGTCAGGTAAGACGCCGAGGGCTACCCTCGGCATAGGGCATGGCCCCCCTATGCCGACGGCCTCCCTCGGCATATAGTTTTTTTTTCTTTTTTCTCTCTCTCATATTACTTTATATTATGTTTCTATTATTTATTTACTAGTATGAATTAAGTAAAAAAGGTTCTATTTTTTAAGAATTTGTAGATGGCATATATGTAGGTCCCACGGGTGACGCTCTTCGCAGACGGGTCAACCGGAGCCACTAGGCCCAACTTCTGCTATCGATGTACATATGTCCTTAAACATTTAGGAACAATTCCATTGATAACCCTAACTCCAACCCTAACCCTAACCGAGGCCATTCCCGTCCTAGGGTTTCCAGCTTCTGCGGGCCAACTTTCTATTTTGCGAACATTTTGGTAACCCTAAACCTCACCCGGATCCTATCCCTAACCCTAACCCTAGGGGTAGATCTGCGGGGTCTCCGCCCTAGGGTTTGGCTAACCTTGCATGTACCCGGCGTTGACGATTTCCGCATACATGGGCTAGCACTTGGTAAAATTCAGGATCTGTATGTGGAAACTCCCGCCACGGCTCAAACGGAGCCTATTTTATGGTAAAGTATGCCCAACCTATGGTTTCCATGTACATATGTCCTAAACAAAGCAAAACAAATAAAAAAGTCCACTGGTAAACCCTCGCACGGAGAAAGCTATAGGGGTAGATCTGCGGGGTCCCCGCCCTAGGGTTTTCCAAGATACAGACCACCGGAGCGTCGAAATCGCTGGAAAACTTGTGTGTGTCCACATGGCATGCACAAAAGTGATTTGAGATGGTTTTATATCCAAGGATACCCCCCAAGGTGTGTCCGGCTTCTCGGACATGGGGTTCCTACACTTAGGCAGATTTTGGATGTATAGGGGGGAACTCCCTCGGAGGTGAACTGGAGAGAAAAGTGATACATTTAAGAACTTAAGCTCCACACACGATACAAAACACTTAAATAACTAGACCCACACACATACGAAAGCGCTTAAAGAACTAGACCCACACACGAATCGAAACACTTAAAGAACTACACCCACACACAGGAACCAAAACACTTAAAGAAACTACACCCACACAGGAACCAAAACACTTAAAAAACTAGACCCACACACAAACCAAAACATTTAAAGAAACTACACCCACACATGAACAAAGCACTTAACACTGGGTCGACGCATGACCCGCTAGACACACGGACTCGACACACACACATATTAATCAGAGAAGTCGAAATCTTCATCCTCGTCGGGGTGTCCTCTGAAGCGGTGGTTGTGAGGTTCCACGACCACCATTCGTCATTCTCCCCCCATGTCGACGCCTCTCCTTTGGCGTACTTTGCTTCAACCTCGGCCTTCCTCTGCCGCTTTCCCGCCCTCCTCTCTCTCCTGTATGTCTGCTTGTCCTTCCAGAATGCGTGCATTGCCTCGACGTCTCCGGGATGGTCTCTGCGCCACTGTGCCATGAACTGCTCGTCCGCCTCGGTGGTATCAATCCGCCGCTGGCCAGCCCTGTACCGCCGCGCTTCATCCTGTGAGCGAAGTAGCGGCTCAGTAGAGAGACTCTGAGCTTCCGTCAGAAACCTGACCTCCGGGAAGTTCATTTCATGGCGCGGCCGGCCAAACCTCTAAGCCGCAACGTCATATGCACGGGCAGCAGCCTCCTTCGTGTAGAAGGTGCCGAGCCACACACGCGTTCCACCGGTGGTTATTTCAGCCGCGAAATGCCCCGCAAGCCGCAGGCGAACGCCGATGAATCCCGTGTTGCTACGGTGACGAGGAGCCATCTCAGCGGTAGCTCAGCTCAGAGGATTTTGTGGTGCTGTTGGATGAGAGAAGTTATGAGGGGAGAAATGTTGCTGGTGCTGTTAGTGGAGAAGACATGGCTATATATAGGCCGACGAGGGGCTGAAACGGCGGGAAAACTTGGCGGGAGAGAATGGGCGGGAAAGGGTGGGCGGGAAAACTTGGCGGGAGAGAATGAGCGGGAAAAACTTGGCGGGAAATCATGGCGGGAAAAAAGGGCGGGAGAGAAGCAGCGGGAAAGGGTGGGCGGGAAAAAAGGGCGGGATTCCTACACTTAGGCAGATTCTGCATGTATAGGGGGGAACTCCCTCGGAGGTGAACCGGAGAGAAACTTGAGATCATATGGGATGATCCTTGTTTCCACATGTACCTATGACCTAACCAAGCTCAAATAGAGGCATATGCCCACCGGGGGACCCCCGATGGGATGCAGTCAAAGGGGTAGACCGCGTGGTCAACAGAACTAGGGTTTCGTCGGAAATCGAGCATCGGATATAGGGAATGGCCCCAAAACTTGTGTGTGTCCACATGGAATGCACAAAAGTGATTTGAGATGGTTTTATATCCAAGGATACCCCCCTAGGTGTGTCCGGCTTCTCGGACAGGGGGTTCCTACACTTAGGCAGATTCTGCATGTATAGGGGGGAACTCCCTCGGAGGTGAACCGGAGAGAAACTTGAGATCATATGGGATGATCCTTGTTTCCACATGTACCTATGACCTAACCAAGCTCAAATGGAGGCATATGCCCACCGGGGGACCCCCGATGGGATGCAGTCAAAGGGGTAGACCGCGCGGTCAACAGAACTAGGGTTTCGTCGAAAATCGAGCATCGAATCTAGGGAATGGCCCCAAAACTTGTGTGTGTCCACATGGAATGCACAAAAGTGATTTGAGATGGTTTTGTATCCAAGGCTACCCCCCAGGTGTGTCCGGCTTCTCGGACAGGGGGTTCCTACAATTAGGCAGATTCTGCATGTATAGGGGGGAACTCCCTCGGAGGTGAACCGGAGAGAAACTTGAGATCATATGGGATGATCCTTGTTTCCACATGTACCTATGACCTAACCAAGCTCAAATGGAGGCATATGCCCACCGGGGGACCCCCGATGGGATGCAGTCAAAGGGGTAGACCGCGCGGTCAACAGAACTAGGGTTTCGTCGGAAATCGAGCATCGGATATAGGGAATGGCCCCAAAACTTGTGTGTGTCCACATGGAATGCACAAAGGTTATTTGAGATGGTTTTATATCCAAAGCTACCCCCCCAGGTGTGTCCGGCTTCTCGGACAGGGGGTTCCTACACTTAGGCAGATTCTGCATGTATAGGGGGGAACTCCCTCGGAGGTGAACCAGAGAGAAACTTGAGATCATATGGGATGATCCTTGTTTCCACATGTACCTATGACCTAACCAAGCTCAAATGGAGGCATATGCCCACAGGGGGACCCCCGATGGGATGCAGTCAAAGGGGTAGACCGCGCGGTCAACAGAACTAGGGTTTCGTCGGAAATCGAGCATCGGATCTAGGGAATGGCCCCAAAACTTGTGTGTGTCCACATGGAATGCACAAACGTGATTTGAGATGGTTTTATATCCTAGGCTACCCCCCAAGGTGTGTCCGGTGAAGGAGATATGCCCTAGAGGCAATAATAAAGTGGTTATTATTCATATCTTTATGTTTATGATAAATGTTTATATATCATGCTATAATTGTATTAACCGAAACATTAGTACATGTGTGATATGTAGACAACAAGAAGTCCCTAGTATGCCTCTTAAACTAGCTTGTTGATTAATGGATGATTAGTTTCATAATCATGAACATTGGATGTTATTAATAACAAGGTTATATCATTATATGAATGATGTAATGGACACACCCAATTAAGCGTAGCATAAAGATCTCGTCATTAAGTTATTTGCTATAAGCTTTCGATACATAGTTACCTAGTCCTTATGACCATGAGATCATGTAAATCACTTATACCGGAAAGGTACTTTGATTACACCAAACACCACTACGTAAATGGGTGGCTATAAAGGTGGGATTAAGTATCCGGAAAGTATGAGTTGAGGCATATGGATCAACAGTGGGATTTGTCCATCCCGATGACGAATAGATATACTCTGGGCCCTCTCGGTGGAATGTCGTCTAATGTCTTGCAAGCATATGAATGAGTTCATAAGAGACCACATACCACGGTACGAGTAAAGAGTACTTGTCAGGAGACGAGGTTGAACAAGGTATAGAGTGATACCGAAGATCAAACCTCGGACAAGTAAAATATCGCGTGACAAAGGGAATTGGTATTGTATGTGAATGGTTCATTCGATCACTAAAGTCATCGTTGAATATGTGGGAGCCATTATGGATCTCCAGATCCCGCTATTGGTTATTGGTCGGAGAGAGTACTCAATCATGTCCGCATAGTTCACGAACCGTAGGGTGACACACTTAAAGTTGGATGTTGAAATGGTAGTACTTGAATATGGAATGGAGTTCGAATATTTGTTCGGAGTCCCGGATGAGATCCCGGACATCACGAGGAGTTCCGGAATGGTCCGGAGAATAAGATTCATATATAGGATGTCATTTTATGAGAATTAAAATGATGCGGAAGGTTCTATGGAAGGTTCTAGAAGGTTCTAGAAAAGTCCGGAAGAAACCACCAAGGAAGTTGGAGTCCCGGTGGGACTACACCTCCATGGCCGGCCAACCCTAGTGGGGGAGGAGTCCCAAGTGGACTCCCCCTTAGGGGGCCGGCCACCCCCCCATATGGGAGGTGGAACTCCCACCTCTAGTGGGAGTCCTAGCTTGGCTAGGTTTCCCCTCCATATGGAAGGTTTTTGGTTCGGGTCTTATTCGAAGACTTGGAGACCAACTCTTGGGGTTCCACCTATATAATGAGGGCCAAGGGGGAGGGGGCCGGCCACCTCAAACACCACCAAGGTGGCCGCACCCTATAGTGGCCGGCGCCCCCCTCTCCCCAAACCCTAGCCGCCCCGCTCCTCCACTTCCCGCACGCTTAGCGAAGCTCCGCCGGACTTCTCCACCACCACCGACACCACGCCGTCGTGCTGTCGGATTCAAGAGGAGCTACTACTTCCGCTGCCCGCTGGAACGGGGAGGTGGACGTCGTCTTCATCAACAACCGAACGTGTGACCGAGTACGGAGGTGCTGCCCGTTCGTGGCGCCGGAACCGATCGTGATCAAGATCTTCTACGCGCTTTTGCAAGCGGCAAGTGAACGTCTACCGCAGCAACAAGAGCCTCCTCTTTTAGGCTTTGGAATCTCTTCGAGGGTGAGACTCGATACCCCCTCGTTGCTACCGTCTTCTAGAATGTCTATGCATAGATGGTTGCACGAGTAGAACACAATGGTTTTGTGGGCGTTGATGCTCTTGTTGTCTTTAGTTTGAGTACTTTGCATCTTTGTGGCATAGTGGGATGAAGCGGCTCGGACTAACTTTACATGACCGCGTTCATGAGACTTGTTCCTCGTTCGACATGCAACTTGTATTGCATAAGAGGCTTTGCGGGTGTCTGTCTCTCCTACTATAGTGAAGATTCAATTTACTCTTCTATTGACAACATTAGTATCACCGTTGTGGTTCATGTTCGTAGGTAGATTAGATCTCTCTCGAAAACCCTAAACCACGTAAAATATGCAAACCAAATTAGAGACGTCTAACTTGTTTTTGCAGGGTTTGGTGATGTGATATGGCCATAATGTGATGATGAATATGTATGAGATGATCACTATTGTATTGTGGCAACCGGCAGGAGCCTTATGGTTGTCTTTAATTTTCATGTTGAGTAGTATTTCAAAGTAGTTGTAATAGTTGCTACATGAGGTGAACAACCATGAAGACGGCGCCATGGACCTTGACGCTACGCCGACGATGATGGAGATCATGCCCGTTGATGATGGAGATCATGTCTGTGCTTTGAAGATGAAGATCAAAGGCGCAAAGACAAAAGGGCCATATCATATCACATATGAATTGCATGTGATGTTAATCCTTTATGCATCTTATTTTGCTTAGATCGCGACGGTAGCATTATAAGATGATCCCTCACATTAAATATCAAGATAATAAAGTGTTCTCCCCTCGTATGCACCGTTGTACAGTTCGTCGTTTCGAAGCATCTCGTGATGATCGGATGTGATAGACTCAACGTTCACATACAACGGGTGTAAGCCATGTTGCACACGCGGAATACTTGGGTTTGCTTGATGAGCCTAGCATGTACAGACATGGCCTCGGGACAACGGAAACCGAAAGGTTGAACACGAGTCATATGGATGATATGATCAACATGTTGATGTTCACCATTGAAGCTACATCATCTCACGTGATGATCAGTTTTGGTGTAGTGGATGTGGATCGTGTACCACTTAACAACTATGAGGGATGTTGTATTAAGTGGGAGTTCATTAGTAATTAGATTAAAACATGAACTATTTATCATGAACTTAGTCTGAGTAGTATTTTGAATTAATTTTGTAGTATTGGCATCCGTTTACTACTATGCGCTAGTCTTGTAATTGAGATAGAAATACTGTTAAAATCTGATAAGAAACTTTACGGATTGGTACCGTATTGTTAAAGAATCAAGAATTGATTAAGTCCTATTGCAAACTTTTAGTAAACCTCATATTGTTGATTCAATAAGCTATGGTTTCAATTAGTACCTAAAGTTATCTTGTATCCGTGAAACTTGAAGTTCAAATCTGTTTGAAAAGTAAGGAGCTGAAAATTTAGTTTTCAGAAATAATCAAGGTATGAGATATATGTGATATCTAAGACCTTATTGCAAGATGATAGAATATATATTTGGTGAGACTACATAAACTCATAAGTTTTATGGGAATGTATGAAGGTTGAAGACGCCAGGCGTCACAATCCTCCAACTTTTGGGGCACTAATAATATTCGCATATCCATGAAGTTATCATCCTTAGTATGCACCATTGCTAAGACTCGTCGTTTCGAAGCATCACGTGATGATCGGGTGTGATAGATTCTACGTGTGCATACAACGGGTGCAAGCCAGATTTGCACATGCGAATACCAAGGTTAAAACTTTACGAGCCTAGCATGTACAGACATGGTCTCAGAAAGTCATCATGATACAATGGATAAAATTCTGAGTGAAATTGTTCATCATATTACAAAGTTACTAATAGTGAAATCTGAAACACTTGTCATATGATGATCAACTTCAAAGTAAGAACCTCAAGGCTTGGAGGAGGCGGCGGCTAGGGAGGCCTGCGGCGACGGCGGCCCGAAGGCGGCGGCGGCGGCAGGGAGGCGGCGGCGGTGGGGAGAGGTAGCGGCGGCGGCGGCCGAGAGGTGGCGGCGACGGCGGCTAGGAGAGGTGGCGGCGGCGGCGGCCGAGAGGCGGTGGCGGCGGCTAGGAGAGGCGGAAGCTAGGGTTAGGGATCGGTGAGGTATCTGATACCATGTAGAAGTGATTTGGTGCTACGATGAGTTGTATTGATCGTGCACAAGGCACATATATAGGTACAGGGGTGTGACCGGGTCTAGTCTCCACGTGAATACAAAGGGAGAGAGACGCTACAGGTGCAACATACAAAACTCAAACCTATACATATACATATACGTTCAACACATAACACCAAGTGACTCGTACAAGTATGTTGTAACAACATACATTAGACACGAGTCAATATTCTCTTTTTTTACAGATAAATTAGATATCAAAAAGTTGTTGCATCCATCCATCAAGGGGGTGGGGGTATGTTTGTTCATAATCTATCCTAGGTCTTTGGGAGAATCCATGGGAAACTAATCATGCCTTGTGCCTTGTAATTTCCCCTATCTCATTCCGTTTTCTCACAAACACCCAGTTGCATTAGGAGTGCGAGTTACATGTCCAAAAACTTCTTGATTTCTAAGAGAATCCAATTCCTCTTGAATTGCATCGTTTCATTTTGGTCAATCTTGGACTGATCGAGGTTCTTGATGCTCAGTTTCATCCATAATTTCTAGTTTTTCGTTATATGCAAATGCTCAACGTTTTCCATGCCCGGCCACTTGTTCTTTTTCTCTTATATAATTGATCACTTGTATAGGAGAATGGAGCAGTTTTGGTGCAAATACCTGAGAAATAAATTCACATGCATCCAGATATCAGATACTCAAATTAAACACCAGTATTACCATAGACTATTGCGGGAATGGACAAATATAATGGTGTAGATAATTACATTTAGAAGTTCAAAAAATTATTAAACATTCTAGATGTAGACACTACAGGAATGGCCGGAGACGCCGATGGCCAAACCCTACGCCGAGGGCATTTTATCGGGGCCGTCGGCGTATGGCCTTGCCGGGGCAGCGCCGGAAGACGACCGTCGGTGTATACTTGCCGTCGGCGTCTACCTGGCCCTCGGCGTAGGCACCAGTATAGGGCCTGCTCCATCCGCGCCGTCACTGCCCTCTCACAGCGTCAGGTAAGACGCCGAGGGCTACCCTCGGCATAGGGCATGGCCCCCCTATGCCGACGGCCACCCTCGGCATATAGTTTTTTTTTCTTTTTTCTCTCTCTCATATTACTTTATATTATGTTTTTATTATTTATTTACTAGTATGAATTAAGTAAAAAAGGTTCTATTTTTTAAGAATTTGTAGATGGCATATATGTAGGTCCCACGGGTGACGCTCTTCGCAGACGGGTCAACCGGAGCCACTAGGCCCAACTTCTGCTATCGATGTACATATGTCCTTAAACATTTAGGAACAATTCCATTGATAACCCTAACTCCAACCCTAACCCTAACCGAGGCCATTCCCGTCCTAGGGTTTCCCGCTTCTGCGGGCCAACTTTCTATTTTGCGAACATTTTGGTAACCCTAAACCTCACCCGGATCCTATCCCTAACCCTAACCCTAGGGGTAGATCTGCGGGGTCTCCGCCCTAGGGTTTGGCTAACCTTGCATGTACCCGGCGTTGACGATTTCCGCATACATGGGCTAGCACTTGGTAAAATTCAGGATCTGTATGTGGAAACTCCCGCCACGGCTCAAACGGAGCCTATTTTATGGTAAAGTATGCCCAACCTATGGTTTCCATGTACATATGTCCTAAACAAAGCAAAACAAATAAAAAAGTCCACTGGTAAACCCTCGCACGGAGAAAGCTATAGGGGTAGATCTGCGGGGTCCCCGCCCTAGGGTTTTCCAAGATACAGACCACCGGAGCGTCGAAATCGCTGGAAAACTTGTGTGTGTCCACATGGCATGCACAAAAGTGATTTGAGATGGTTTTATATCCAAGGATACCCCCCAAGGTGTGTCCGGCTTCTCGGACATGGGGTTCCTACACTTAGGCAGATTTTGGATGTATAGGGGGGAACTCCCTCGGAGGTGAACTGGAGAGAAAAGTGATACATTTAAGAACTTAAGCTCCACACACGATACAAAACACTTAAATAACTAGACCCACACACATACCAAAGCGCTTAAAGAACTAGACCCACACACGAATCGAAACACTTAAAGAACTACACCCACACACAGGAACCAAAACACTTAAAGAAACTACACCCACACAGGAACCAAAACACTTAAAAAACTAGACCCACACACAAACCAAAACATTTAAAGAAACTACACCCACACACGAACAAAGCACTTAACACTGGGTCGACGCATGACCCGCTAGACACACGGACTCGACACACACACATATTAATCAGAGAAGTCGAAATCTTCATCCTCGCTGGGGGTGTCCTCTGAAGCGGTGGTTGTGAGGTTCCACGACCACCATTCATCATTCTCCCCCCATGTCGACGCCTCTCCTTTGGCGTACTTTGCTTCAACCTCGGCCTTCCTCTGCCGCTTTCCCGCCCTCCTCTCTCTCCTGTATGTCTGTTTGTCCTTCCAGAATGCGTGCATTGCCTCGACGTCTCCGGGATGGTCTCTGCGCCACTGTGCCATGAACTGCTCGTCCGCCTCGGTGGTATCAATCCGCAGCTGGCCAGCCCTGTACCGCCGCGCTTCATCCTGTGAGCGAAGTAGCGGCTCAGTAGAGAGACTCTGAGCTTCCGTCAGAAACCTGACCTCCGGGAAGTTCATTTCATGGCGCGGCCGGCCAAACCTCTAAGCCGCAACGTCATATGCGCGGGCAGCAGCCTCCTTCGTGTAGAAGGTGCCGAGCCACACACGCGTTCCACCGGTGGTTATTTCAGCCGCGAAATGCCCCGCAAGCCGCAGGCGAACGCCGATGAATCCCGTGTTGCTACGGTGACGAGGAGCCATCTCAGCGGTAGCTCAGCTCAGAGGATTTTGTGGTGCTGTTGGATGAGAGAAGTGATGAGGGGAGAAATGTTGCTGGTGCTGTTAGTGGAGAAGACATGGCTATATATAGGCCGACGAGGGGCTGAAACGGCGGGAAAACTTGGCGGGAGAGAATGGGCGGGAAAGGGTGGGCGGGAAAACTTGGCGGGAGAGAATGAGCGGGAAAAACTTGGCGGGAAATCATGGCGGGAAAAAAGGGCGGGAGAGAAGCAGCGGGAAAGGGTGGGCAGGAAAAAAGGGCGGGATTCCTACACTTAGGCAGATTCTGCATGTATAGGGGGGAACTCCCTCGGAGGTGAACCGGAGAGAAACTTGAGATCATATGGGATGATCCTTGTTTCCACATGTACCTATGACCTAACCAAGCTCAAATAGAGGCATATGCCCACCGGGGGACCCCCGATGGGATGCAGTCAAAGGGGTAGACCGCGTGGTCAACAGAACTAGGGTTTCGTCGGAAATCGAGCATCGGATATAGGGAATGGCCCCAAAACTTGTGTGTGTCCACATGGAATGCACAAAAGTGATTTGAGATGGTTTTATATCCAAGGATACCCCCCTAGGTGTGTCCGGCTTCTCGGACAGGGGGTTCCTACACTTAGGCGGTCCGCATGTATAGGGGAACTCCTCGGAGGTGAACCGGAGAGAAACTTGAGATCATATGGGATGATCCTTGTTTCCACATGTACCTATGACCTAACCAAGCTCAAATGGAGGCATATGCCCACCGGGGGACCCCCGATGGGATGCAGTCAAAGGGGTAGACCGCGCGGTCAACAGAACTAGGGTTTCGTCGGAAATCGAGCATCGAATCTAGGGAATGGCCCCAAAACTTGTGTGTGTCCACATGGAATGCACAAAAGTGATTTGAGATGGTTTTGTATCCAAGGCTACCCCCCAGGTGTGTCCGGCTTCTCGGACAGGGGGTTCCTACAATTAGGCAGATTCTGCATGTATAGGGGGGAACTCCCTCGGAGGTGAACCGGAGAGAAACTTGAGATCATATGGGATGATCCTTGTTTCCACATGTACCTATGACCTAACCAAGCTCAAATGGAGGCATATGCCCACCGGGGGACCCCCGATGGGATGCAGTCAAAGGGGTAGACCGCGCGGTCAACAGAACTAGGGTTTCGTCGGAAATCGAGCATCGGATATAGGGAATGGCCCCAAAACTTGTGTGTGTCCACATGGAATGCACAAAGGTTATTTGAGATGGTTTTATATCCAAGGCTACCCCCCCAGGTGTGTCCGGCTTCTCGGACAGGGGGTTCCTACACTTAGGCAGATTCTGCATGTATAGGGGGGAACTCCCTCCGAGGTGAACCAGAGAGAAACTTGAGATCATATGGGATGATCCTTGTTTCCACATGTACCTATGACCTAACCAAGCTCAAATGGAGGCATATGCCCACAGGGGGACCCCCGATGGGATGCAGTCAAAGGGGTAGACCGCGCGGTCAACAGAACTAGGGTTTCGTCGGAAATCGAGCATCGGATCTAGGGAATGGCCCCAAAACTTGTGTGTGTCCACATGGAATGCACAAACGTGATTTGAGATGGTTTTATATCCTAGGCTACCCCCCAAGGTGTGTCCGGTGAAGGAGATATGCCCTAGAGGCAATAATAAAGTGGTTATTATTCATATCTTTATGTTTATGATAAATGTTTATATATCATGCTATAATTGTATTAACCGAAACATTAGTACATGTGTGATATGTAGACAACAAGAAGTCCCTAGTATGCCTCTTAAACTAGCTTGTTGATTAATGGATGATTAGTTTCATAATCATGAACATTGGATGTTATTAATAACAAGGTTATATCATTATATGAATGATGTAATGGACACACCCAATTAAGCGTAGCATAAAGATCTCGTCATTAAGTTATTTGCTATAAGCTTTCGATACATAGTTACCTAGTCCTTATGACCATGAGATCATGTAAATCACTTATACCGGAAAGGTACTTTGATTACACCAAACACCACTACGTAAATGGGTGGCTATAAAGGTGGGATTAAGTATCCGGAAAGTATGAGTTGAGGCATATGGATCAATAGTGGGATTTGTCCATCCCGATGACGAATAGATATACTCTGGGCCCTCTCGGTGGAATGTCGTCTAATGTCTTGCAAGCATATGAATGAGTTCATAAGAGACCACATACCACGGTACGAGTAAAGAGTACTTGTCAGGAGACGAGGTTGAACAAGGTATAGAGTGATACCGAAGATCAAACCTCGGACAAGTAAAATATCGCGTGACAAAGGGAATTGGTATTGTATGTGAATGGTTCATTCGATCACTAAAGTCATCGTTGAATATGTGGGAGCCATTATGGATCTCCAGATCCCGCTATTGGTTATTGGTCGGAGAGAGTACTCAATCATGTCCGCATAGTTCACGAACCGTAGGGTGACACACTTAAAGTTGGATGTTGAAATGGTAGTACTTGAATATGGAATGGAGTTCGAATATTTGTTCGGAGTCCCGGATGAGATCCCGGACATCACGAGGAGTTCCGGAATGGTTCGGAGAATAAGATTCATATATAGGATGTCATTTTATGAGAATTAAAATGATGCGGAAGGTTCTATGGAAGGTTCTAGAAGGTTCTAGAAAAGTCCGGAAGAAACCACCAAGGAAGGTGGAGTCCCGGTGGGACTACACCTCCATGGCCGGCCAACCCTAGTGGGGGAGGAGTCCCAAGTGGACTCCCCCTTAGGGGGCCGGCCACCCCCCCATATGGGAGGTGGAACTCCCACCTCTAGTGGGAGTCCTAGCTTGGCTAGGTTTCCCCTCCATATGGAAGGTTTTTGGTTCGGGTCTTATTCGAAGACTTGGAGACCAACTCTTGGGGTTCCACCTATATAATGAGGGCCAAGGGGGAGGGGGCCGGCCACCTCAAACACCACCAAGGTGGCCGCACCCTATAGTGGCCGGCGCCCCCCTCTCCCCAAACCCTAGCCGCCCCGCTCCTCCACTTCCCGCACGCTTAGCGAAGCTCCGCCGGACTTCTCCACCACCACCGACACCACGCCGTCGTGCTGTCGGATTCAAGAGGAGCTACTACTTCCGCTGCCCGCTGGAACGGGGAGGTGGACGTCGTCTTCATCAACAACCGAACGTGTGACCGAGTACGGAGGTGCTGCCCGTTCGTGGCGCCGGAACCGATCGTGATCAAGATCTTCTACGCGCTTTTGCAAGCGGCAAGTGAACGTCTACCGCAGCAACAAGAGCCTCCTCTTTTAGGCTTTGGAATCTCTTCGAGGGTGAGACTCGATACCCCCTCGTTGCTACCGTCTTCTAGAATGTCTATGCATAGATGGTTGCACGAGTAGAACACAATGGTTTTGTGGGCGTTGATGCTCTTGTTGTCTTTAGTTTGAGTACTTTGCATCTTTGTGGCATAGTGGGATGAAGCGGCTCGGACTAACTTTACATGACCGCGTTCATGAGACTTGTTCCTCGTTCGACATGCAACTTGTATTGCATAAGAGGCTTTGCGGGTGTCTGTCTCTCCTACTATAGTGAAGATTCAATTTACTCTTCTATTGACAACATTAGTATCACCGTTGTGGTTCATGTTCGTAGGTAGATTAGATCTCTCTCGAAAACCCTAAATCACGTAAAATATGCAAACCAAATTAGAGACGTCTAACTTGTTTTTGCAGGGTTTGGTGATGTGATATGGCCATAATGTGATGATGAATATGTATGAGATGATCACTATTGTATTGTGGCAACCGGCAGGAGCCTTATGGTTGTCTTTAATTTTCATGTTGAGTAGTATTTCAAAGTAGTTGTAATAGTTGCTACATGAGGTGAACAACCATGAAGACGGCGCCATGGACCTTGACGCTACGCCGACGATGATGGAGATCATGCCCGTTGATGATGGAGATCATGTCTGTGCTTTGAAGATGAAGATCAAAGGCGCAAAGACAAAAGGGCCATATCATATCACATATGAATTGCATGTGATGTTAATCCTTTATGCATCTTATTTTGCTTAGATCGCGACGGTAGCATTATAAGATGATCCCTCACATTAAATATCAAGATAATAAAGTGTTCTCCCCTCGTATGCACCGTTGTACAGTTCGTCGTTTCGAAGCATCTCGTGATGATCGGATGTGATAGACTCAACGTTCACATACAACGGGTGTAAGCCATGTTGCACACGCGGAATACTTGGGTTTGCTTGATGAGCCTAGCATGTACAGACATGGCCTCGGGACAACGGAAACCGAAAGGTTGAACACGAGTCATATGGATGATATGATCAACATGTTGATGTTCACCATTGAAGCTACATCATCTCACGTGATGATCGGTTTTGGTGTAGTGGATGTGGATCGTGTACCACTTAACAACTATGAGGGATGTTGTATTAAGTGGGAGTTCATTAGTAATTAGATTAAAACATGAACTATTTATCATGAACTTAGTCTGAGTAGTATTTTGAATTAATTTTGTAGTATTGGCATCCGTTTACTACTATGCGCTAGTCTTGTAATTGAGATAGAAATACTGTTAAAATCTGATAAGAAACTTTACGGATTGGTACCGTATTGTTAAAGAATCAAGAATTGATTAAGTCCTATTGCAAACTTTTAGTAAACCTCATATTGTTGATTCAATAAGCTATGGTTTCAATTAGTACCTAAAGTTATCTTGTATCCGTGAAACTTGAAGTTCAAATCTGTTTGAAAAGTAAGGAGCTGAAAATTTAGTTTTCAGAAATAATCAAGGTATGAGATATATGTGATATCTAAGACCTTATTGCAAGATGATAGAATATATATTTGGTGAGACTACATAAACTCATAAGTTTTATGGGAATGTATGAAGGTTGAAGACGCCAGGCGTCACAATCCTCCAACTTTTGGGGCACTAATAATATTCGCATATCCATGAAGTTATCATCCTTAGTATGCACCATTGCTAAGACTCGTCGTTTCGAAGCATCACGTGATGATCGGGTGTGATAGATTCTACGTGTGCATACAACGGGTGCAAGCCAGATTTGCACATGCGAATACCAAGGTTAAAACTTTACGAGCCTAGCATGTACAGACATGGTCTCAGAAAGTCATCATGATACAATGGATAAAATTCTGAGTGAAATTGTTCATCATATTACAAAGTTACTAATAGTGAAATCTGAAACACTTGTCATATGATGATCAACTTCAAAGTAAGAACCTCAAGGTTATTGGTATTAGACCAACAAACCTAGAAGTTATTGATGTTGAAGTGTTTTTCTGAATAATGAGGAAAGCTAAAAGAGAAGCGCAAAAGATATTTTGGCAAAAAGAAAGAAAAGACTAGAAAGTCTAGCTCAGGTGTATATAAATGATATACATGTTATGGTTGTATTCCTAGTTAAAGTCACACTATGAAATTCTTGGGTATTAGTACTATATTGGTTGGTATGAAGTGTCATACAAAACAACGCAATACAAGAATACAATGGCCTAAGTGACTGACAAGGAATATGATAAGAATGCACGTCTGGAACAAAATAAAGTGTTATTATGTTCGTCGTTACCATTCTATCTAGCCCTTAGAATTTATAATAAAGAACTTAATAATTGTTATTTTGCTCTGGTCAAATGAAAACAATGAGTTGTTCAAATTATGACATTACTCCATGTATGATGGATAAGTTATTATAAATCTTAATGGTGAAACACACATACATAACACTGACGCTAAAAAGCCATAAGGCAAATGATTTGAATTCCACTTATTTGTGGAACCGCTATTTAGGTCATGTTAGAAAGGAACGCATGAAGGAACTCCATGTAAATGGATTTTTGGAGTCATTTGATTTTTGAATCGTTTGGCGCTTGCAAATCTTTTCTAAAAAGAGAATGACTAAAATACCGTTCATAGGCCAAGAGTTGAACGAGCAACTAACTTAGTGGAAAAATACATGATGATGTATGTGGTTCACTGGGCATAGTTGTGTGCGGGAGATTCTTCTACTTCATGAAAACTTTCAACAATGAATTGAGTATATATATGTGGATATATTCAATAAGGAAGAAGTTTGAAACATTTGAATGGATTCAAATAAATTTCAGCATGAAGTGGAAATCATCGTAATAGAAAAGTCAAATATCTATGATTGGATCATAGTGGAAATATTTGAATTACTAGTTTTAGCGAACATCTAAGAGAGTTATGAAATTGTTCTACAACTCACGTTTCTTGGAGTATCATAGTGATGATGAAGTATCTGAGAGATGTATCCAAACCATGTTGGGTCAATGATGAGATAAAATATTAATGCCATTATATTTTTTATGGATTATGCTTTAGAGACTACCGCTTTTACACTAAATAGAGCATCATCATGATCCGTTGAAATGACACCATACAGGTTATGGCATGGGTATAAACCCTAATAGTCCTTTCTTTAAATTTTGGTCTAAACCAAAATCGGATGAATGTCTTTGTTGGTTATCCCAAAGAATTGATTGGGAATTCTTCCCACTATATAGACAAAGACAAAAGTGTTTGTCAATGTTTCTTATTTCCAAGAAATTGTTTCTAGCAAAGTTTTTTTAGTGGGAGGACAATAGAACTTGATAAGGTTTATGAACCTGAGCATAATGATCAGAGTAGCGCAACATTGGAAATGGTTCCGGAAGCGGCCACGACGATCATGGCTCCCATGACTACAAAGTGTTTTAGCCATGGAGATCGAAGTACATATTGAACCTTGTAGATATGGTTTACTTTGTGATCAAATAAATGATTTGTGGACAAAGGATTGATTTTGAACAATGATAAACCAACTACAAACAAAGAAGTTATGATGGGCCCTGACTCCGTTAAAATGGCTATACACCATGAAATCCAAGATAGATGAATACTTTTTGAAAGTAAATGGATCTATAAAATTAATGTACTTGGATGAAATATCCTTGAAGAAGCTTGACTTGTCGAAAAGTTGTTTACGACAAAGTTCAAAGAGTTGACTACGATAAGATTAGATCTTCCGTAGCAATGCTTAAAGTCTATATGGATTATTCTAGTAATCACTACATATTTCCTTTATGAGATATGTTAGTAGGATGGCAAAATACATTACTTATCAGAAGTGTGTATTAAAGGTGTATACAAGATACAACCAAGAGTTTTTCTGGTCCGTGGGATACTAGATAGGTATACGAACTTCAATTGGATGAAGTAAGTATCACGGAGTTGGAATCTTCACCAGATGAAATAGTCAAAGAGTTTTTGATTTCATCAGAGATGATGAAGAGGCTTGCATTTGCAAGAAATTAAGTGGGAGCGCTGAGACATATTTATAATACTTATGTAGAAGACATATAGTTGGTTATAAATAATGTAATTACATACTTGATTAAAAGGTTTCATTGAAAAATTAACTTCAATGAAAGTGATATGGACTGAAACAAATTTAGTGTCAAGATCTATGAAGATAGATTGAAACACATAAATAAGTTTAAGTCAAAGTACATAGGATGGATATTGAAGTAGTTCAATAAAGAAATATTAAGAAAATGTTCTTGTCATGTGAAGGTTTAACAAGACTTGAGTGTATCTGACACTCAATGAGTAAAAACACATGAGTGATTATAGATCACGAATAATATGTACACAATCAGATGTCCTATGCTCTAAAAGTGTTATGAGCATGTACCAAAATGATTCATGTGATGATCATTGAAAAACAATAAGAATATTCTTGAGTACTTAAGAAGAACCAAGTATATATATATATATATATAATTTTGTATGGAGAAATGACAAACAAATCGCTATAAGGTGTTACACCGATATTGGTTTTGTCACATATAAAATATAATTTCAATCTCAAATTTGACTAAGTGTTGTTTAAAAGGTAGCACAATGAGGTAGAAGTTGTCTATGTTAGATTTAGAAGAGTTCTAAATATTGTGACGGATTCTACAAACGAAAGGCAGAGTATGTCATTGTTTTGACAATGACTGAGGATGTTAAGTCAAGAAGTTCTTTGAGGACTTGGTGTAGTTCCGATAGTGTCAGAACTTTGAAGCTATATTGTGTGTGACAATATTAGTGACATATTTCAGACCGCGGAATTAAGGTTCCACCAGAAGACCAAACATATTTAATGCCGACTCATTTGGAAATGAGTGATGCGTTGAGACGCAAATGAATTACAAAATACATACGGTTCTGAGCATGTCAGATCCGTTGACTAAAACCTCTCTCGTGAGCAAAACATGATAAAGCACCGGAAGGCCAAGGTGTTATATCTTTACAAATGTAAACTAGATTATTGACTCTAGTGCAAGTGGGAGACTGAAGGAGATATGCCCTAGAGGCAATAATAAAGTGGTTATTATTCATATCTTTATGTTTATGATAAATGTTTATATATCATGCTATAATTGTATTAACCGAAACATTAGTACATGTGTGATATGTAGACAACAAGAAGTCCCTAGTATGCCTCTTAAACTAGCTTGTTGATTAATGGATGATTAGTTTCATAATCATGAACATTGGATGTTATTAATAACAAGGTTATATCATTATATGAATGATGTAATGGACACACCCAATTAAGCGTAGCATAAAGATCTCGTCATTAAGTTATTTGCTATAAGCTTTCGATACATAGTTACCTAGTCCTTATGACCATGAGATCATGTAAATCACTTATACCGAAAAGGTACTTTGATTACACCAAACACCACTACGTAAATGGGTGGCTATAAAGGTGGGATTAAGTATCCGGAAAGTATGAGTTGAGGCATATGGATCAACAGTGGGATTTGTCCATCCCGATGACCGATGGATATACTCTGGGCCCTCTCGGTGGAATGTCGTCTAATGTCTTGCAAGCATATGAATGAGTTCATAAGAGACCACATACCACGGTACGAGTAAAGAGTACTTGTCAGGAGACGAGGTTGAACAAGGTATAGAGTGATACCGAAGATCAAACCTCGGACAAGTAAAATATAGCGTGACAAAGGGAATTGGTATTGTATGTGAATGATTCATTCGATCACTAAAGTCATCATTGAATATGTGGGAGCCATTATGGATCTCCAGATCCCGCTATTGGTTATTGGTCGGAGAGAGTACTCAACCATGTCCGCATAGTTCACGAACCGTAGGGTGACACACTTAAAGTTGGATGTTGAAATGGTAGTACTTGAATATGGAATGGAGTTCGAATATTTGTTCGGAGTCCCGGATGAGATCCCGGACATCACGAGGAGTTCCGGAATGGTCCGGAGAATAAGATTCATATATAGGATGTCATTTTATGAGAATTAAAATGATGCGGAAGGTTCTATGGAAGGTTCTAGAAGGTTCTAGAAAAGTCCGGAAGAAACCACCAAGGAAGGTGGAGTCCCGGTGGGACTCCACCTCCATGGCCGGCCAACCCTAGTGGGGGAGGAGTCCCAAGTGGACTCCCCCTTAGGGGGCCGGCCACCCCCCCATATGGGAGGTGGAACTCCCACCTCTAGTGGGAGTCCTAGCTTGGCTAGGTTTCCCCTCCATATGGAAGGTTTTTGGTTCGGGTCTTATTCGAAGACTTGGAGACCAACTCTTGGGGTTCCACCTATATAATGAGGGCCAAGGGGGAGGGGGCCGGCCACCTCAAACACCACCAAGGTGGCCGCACCCTATAGTGGCCGGCGCCCCCCTCTCCCCAAACCCTAGCCGCCCCGCTCCTCCACTTCCCGCACGCTTAGCGAAGCTCCGCCGGACTTCTCCACCACCACCGACACCACGCCGTCGTGCTGTCGGTTTCAAGAGGAGCTACTACTTCCGCTGCCCGCTGGAACGGGGAGGTGGACGTCGTCTTCATCAACAACCGAACGTGTGACCGAGTACGGAGGTGCTGCCCGTTCGTGGCGCCGGAACCGATCGTGATCAAGATCTTCTACGCGCTTTTGCAAGCGGCAAGTGAACGTCTACCGCAGCAACAAGAGCCTCCTCTTGTAGGCTTTGGAATCTCTTCAAGGGTGAGACTCGATACCCCCTCGTTGCTACAGTCTTCTAGATTGCATCTTGGCTTGGATTGCGTGTTCGCGGTAGGAAATTTTTTGTTTTCTATGCAACGTTATCCTACATCCGGCTTCTCGGACAGGGGGTTCCTACACTTAGGCAGATTCTGCATGTATAGGGGGAAACTCCCTCGGAGGTGAACCGGAGAGAAACTGATCATATGGGATGATCCTTGTTTCCACATGTACCTATGAACTAACCAAGCTCGAATGGAGGCATATGCCCACCGGGGGACCCCCGATGTGATGCAGTCAAAGGGGTGGACCGCGTGGTCAACAGAACTAGGGTTTCATCGGAAATCAAGCATCGGATCTAGGGAATGGCCCCAAAACTTGTGTGTGTCCACATGGAATGCACAAAAGTGATTTGAGATGGTTTTATATCCTAGGCTACCCCCAGGTGTGTCTTGCTTCTCGGACAGGGGGTTCCTACACTTAGGCAGATTCTGCATGTATAGGGGGGAACTCCCTCGGAGGTGAACCGGAGAGAAACTTGAGATCATATGTGATCATCCTTGTTTCCACATGTACCTATGACCTAACCAAGCTCAAATGGAGGCATATGCCAAACTGGGGACCCCCGATGGGATGCAGTCAAAGGGGTAGACTGCGCGGTCAACATAATTAGGGTTTCGTCGGAAATTGAGCATCAGATCTAGGGAATGGCCCCAAAACTTGTGTGTGTCCACATGGAATGCACAAAAGTGATTTGAGATGGTTTTATATCCTAGGCTACCCCCAGGTGTGTCCGGCTTCTCGGACAGGGGGTTCCTACACTTAGGCAGATTCTGCATGTATAGGGGGGAACTCCTCGTAGGTGAACCGGAGAGAAACTTGAGATCATATGGGATGATCCTTGTTTCCACATGTAACTATGACCTAACCAAGCTCAAATGGAGGCATATGCCCACCGGGGGACCCCCGATGGGATGCAGTCAAAGGGGTAGACCGCGCGGTCAATAGAACTAGGGTTTCGTCGGAAACCGAGCATCGGATCTAGGGAATGGCCCCAAAACTTGTGTGTGTCCACACGGAATGCACAAAAGTGATTTGAGATGGTTTTATATCCTAGGCTACCCCCCAGGTGTGTCCGGCTTCTCGGACAGGGGGTTCCTACACTTAGGCAGATTCTGCATGTATAGGGGGGAACTCCCTCGGAGGTGAACCGGAGAGAAACTTGAGATCATATGGGATGATCCTTGTTTCCACATGTACCTATGACCTAAGCAAGCTCAAATGGAGGCATATTCCCATAAGGGGGGCCTGATGGGATGCAGTCAAAGGGGTAGACCGCGCGGTCAACAGAACTAGGGTTTCGTCGGAAATCGAGCATCGGATCTAGGGAATGGCCCCAAAACTTGTGTGTGTCCACATGGAATGCACAAAAGTGATTTGAGATGGTTTTATATCCTAGGCTACCCCCCAGGTGTGTCCGGCTTCTCGGACAGGGGGTTCCTACGCTTAGGCAGATTATGCATGTATAGGGGGGAACTCCCTCGTAGGTGAACCGGAGAGAAACTTGAGATCATATGGGATGATCCTTGTTTACACATGTACCTATGACCTAACCAAGCTCAAATGGAGGCATATGCCCACCGGGGGACCCCCGATGGGATGCAGTCAAAGGGGTAGACCGCGCGGTCAACAGAACTAGGGTTTCGTCAGAAATCGAGCATCAGATCTAGGGAATGGCCCCAAAACTTGTGTGTGTCCACATGGAATGCACAAAAGTGATATGAGATGGTTTTATATCCTAGGCTACCCACCCAGGTGTGTCCGGCTTCTCGGACAGGGGGTTCCTACACTTAGGCAGATTCTGCATGTATAGGGGGGAACTCCCTCGGAGGTGAACCGGAGAGAAACTTGAGATCATATGGGATGATGCTTGTTTCCACATGTACCTATGACCTAAACAAGCTCAAATGGAGGCATATGCCCACAGGGGGACCCCCGATGGGATGCAGTCAAAGGGGTAGACCGCGCGGTCAACAGAACTAGGGTTTCGTCGGAAATCGAGCATCGGATCTAGGGAATGGCCCCAAAACTTGTGTGTGTCCACATGGAATGCACAAAAGTGATTTGAGATGGTTTTATATCCTAGGCTACCCCCCTAGGTGTGTCCGGCTTCTCGGACAGGGGGTTCCTACACTTAGGCAGATTCTGCATGTATAGGGGGGGAACTCCCTCGAAGGTGAACCGGAGAGAAACTTGAGATCATATGGGATGATCCTTGTTTCCACATGTACCTATGACCTAACCAAGATCAAATGGAGGCATATGCCCACCGGGGGACCCCCGATGGGATGCAGTCAAAGGGGTAGACCGCGCGGTCAACAGAACTAGGGTTTCGTCGGAAATCGAGCATCGGATCTAGGGAATGGCCCCAAAACTTGTGTGTGTCCACATGGAATGCACAAAAATGATTTGAGATGGTTTTATATCCTAGGCTACCCCCCAGGTGTGTCCGGCTTCTCGGACAGGGGGTTCCTACACTTTGGCAGATTCTGCATGTATAGGGGGGAACTCCCTCGGAGGTGAACCGGAGAGAAACTTGAGATCATATGGGATGATCCATGTTTCCACATGTACCTATGACCTAACCAAGCTCAAATGGAGGCATATGCCCACAGGGAGACCCCCGATGTGATGCAGTTAAAGGGGTAGACCGCGCGGTCAACAGAACTAGGGATTCGTCGGAAATCGAGCATCGGATCTAGGGAATGGCCCCAAAACTTGTGTGTGTCCACATGGAATGCACAAAAGTGATTTCAGATGGTTTTATATCCTAGGCTACCCACCCAGGTGTGTCCGGATTCTCGGACAGGGGGTTCCTACACTTAGGCAGATTATGCATGTATAGGGGGGGAACTCCCTCGCAAGTGAACCGGAGAGAAACTTGAGATCATATGGGATGATCCTTGTTTCCACATGTACTATGACCTAACCAAGCTCAAATGGAGGCATATGTCCACCGGGGGACCCCCGATGGGATGCAGTCAAAGGGGTAGACCGCGCGGTCAACAGAACTAGGGTTTCATCGGAAATCGAGCATCAGATCTAGGGAATGGCTACAAAATTTGTGTGTGTACACATGGAATGCACAAACGTGATATGAGATGGTTTTATATCCTAGGCTACCCACCCAGGTGTGTCCGGCTTCTCGGACAGGGGGTTCCTACACTTAGGCAGATTATGGATGTATAGGGGGGAACTCCCTCGGAGGTGAACCGGAGAGAAACTTGAGATCATATGGGATGATCCTTGTTTCCAAATATACCTATGACCTAACCAAGCTCAAATGGAGGCATATTCCCACCGGGGGACCCCCGATGGGATGCAGTCAAAGGGGTAGACCGCGCGGTCAACAGAACTAGGGTTTCGTCAGAAATTGAGCATCAGATCTAGGGAATGGCCCCAAAACTTGTGTGTGTCCACATGGAATGCACAAAAATGATATGAGATGGTTTTATATCCTAGGCTACCCACCCAGGTGTCCGGCTTCTCGGACAGGGGGTTTTTACACTTAGGCAGATTCTGCATGTATAGGGGGGAACTCCCTCGGAGGTGAACCGGAGAGAAACTTGAGATCATATGGGATGATCCTTGTTTCCACATGTACCTATGACCTAAAAAAGCTCAAATGGAGGCATATGCCCACCGGGGGACCCCCGATGGGATGCAGTCAAAGGGGTAGACCGCGCGGTCAACAGAACTAGGGTTTCGTCGGAAATCGAGCATCGGATCTAGGGAATGGCCCCAAAACTTGTGTGTGTCCACATGGAATGCACAAAAGTGATTTGAGATGGTTTTATATCCAAGGCTACCCCCCAGGTGTGTCCGGCTTCTCGGACAGGGGGTTCCTACACTTAGGCAGATTCTGCATGTATAGGGGGGAACTCCCTCGGAGGTGAACCGGAGAGAAACTTGAGATCATATGGGATGATCCTTGTTTCCACATGTACCTATGACCTAACCAAGCTCAAATGGAGGCATATGCCCACCGGGGGACCCCCGATGGGATGCAGTCAAAGGGGTAGACCGCGAAGTCAGCAGAACTTGGGTTTCGTCGAGCATCGGATCTATGCTTAACCCTTGACAACACCTGATGATAGATGTTTCTTTTATCTCCATTCAGTTGTACCTTGTGTAGTGGTGGTAGCAATTCGGCACAAACACATGGAATTCAATATCTAAGATGCATTCGTTCATAAGTTTATGTAGCTTCTAAATTTGAAGTGTATAACTTTTGATAAACTATTCTAATCACCCCGTTCCTAAGAAATTTGGTCAATTTTTTATACAAAAAAAATAAGAGAGAAAAAAAATAAGAGAAAAATAAGAGAAAAAAAATCTATGCCGACGGCCACCCTCGGCATATAGCCGGCCGTCGGCATATGGTTCCCACGCCGCACCGTTACATGGGAGCTGGTCGAGCCAGACCAGCTCCCAACCCTAAACGCCCCGCCCGCCCCCAAGCTCGCCCCGCCCGCGCCGCCAGGCTCTGCCCCGCCCGCTCCCGCCTCCCCGTCGCCGGCCGCCGCCGCCGGCCGCCCGCTGCCCCTCCCTCCCCGGCCGCCCTCCTCCCCACGGTCTATTGACCGCCCGCCCGCTGCCCCGCCCCACCCCCGCCGCCCTCATCCCCTGCCCCGCCCTCCTCTCCCCTATTCTGCCGCCGGCCTCCTCTCCCCTGCCCCCTCGCACCGCTCTCCTCCTCCTCCTCGCGCCTGGCCCGCCGTCCCCTGGCCGGCCTCCTCCTCGCGCCCCGGCCTGCCGTCGCACTCACGGTAAGGGTCCTCTTTTTTTTATTTTTGCATTAGGTTTAGTTGTTGTAATTAATAGAAATAGAAATGAAATTGTGTAATTGATATGAAATAGAAAGAAAGAAATAGTACTCCCTCCGTCCTAGAGTGTAAGTCATATTCCCAAAAACTATTTGTCCCAAAACCCCCACCTCTAAGGCATAATTTTATTTAATGAGTGAGAGAAAGGGGTTGCATGCACCAATGAGGGAGAGAAAGAGAATGCATGCACCAATGAGAGAGAGAAAGGGGCTACATGCACCAATAAGAGAGAGAAAATGAGACCCAATCAGCTAGTACATTGGGCCAAGATATTCAAAAACTGTGACTTACAAACTAGGACGGAGGGAGTAATAGAAATAGAAATTGCAAATAGAAATGAAATGGAAATTGCAAATGTGAAATAGAAATTGCAAATAGAAATGGAAATTGCAAATAGAAATAGAAATGGGAAATGTGAATGTGGAATTTGTTCTAATAATGTGAATTTATAATAGGCCATGTGGTGACCGCCTCGTCATGAGCACCCCGGCGTGACGATCCCGGATCTTGACGCACTTCTCGACGGTCGCCGACATCGACACTCGGTTGTTGGACTACTTCCTCTACAGCCGAGGGTGAGCTAAAACATCGCCTCCCCTTCTCCGCATTTTCTTGTGTCACTAGATTCAATTTCCAAGTCCAGTTGCGTAACCTAGGTGTCACTTCCCGTCCGCGAGCGTTACGCGGATAAATATGCATTAGTGGTCCGCATATTTTGAACCGTAACGCTTGCGGCATTTACGGGACAGTCGGCGGATGCGTAGTTGTCTACGTTTTCCATGTTCTACTCCGGTCCGAGTCAGGATTTCGGCGGCGCCTCCCCGTTGTTCTCCGGATGCACATCCTCTCGGCTTTTTGCCGAGATGTGTATCGGGAGAGCAGCGGGGAGGTGCTGCCGAAATTCTGACTTGGACCGGGGTAGAGCATGGAGGACGTAGCCAACTACGGATCCGGCGGCTGCTAGGAGCCCACCTAGTAGAGATGTAGGTTGATGCATGCGTTTCGCCCGGTAAAATAAATAAAAATATGATGCATTTAATTTCCTATTTCATATAAATGCTATGTATGTGGTTTGGCTCCCAATAAAGCAGAGGATGGCTGGTAATGGATGGATGTACAATGAGCGTGTTAGTGCGACTGAGAAAACAGCTGAGTGGACAAGGAAGACCCATTTTCTAGTGAATGAGTTAGCGCGTGGTACAAAGGGGCTGGTTCGGGCACTTTGCCCCTGTGTTCGCTGCGTGAAGCGTCAACGTCGTGGGAAGGATGAAATGTATAGACACCTTCTGCAATATGGGTATATACATGGGTACGTCATGGAAATCGACTTTGATGAGCGCGAACGTGACAGAGGTGAGGTGATGCGGCAGCGGCTCAATGGCAATGAGTACGATGGAATTAGAGACTTTCTAGATGATCTCGTCCATGCCGATGTCCCGGATTCGCCACCTCTAAAACCGGAGGCACCGCCAGAACCGGAGGCGCCGCCAGAACCAGAGGAACCAGAGCCAACCGCGAAGGCCTTCTATGGTATGATTGCCGCGGCTAAAGGCGAGGGCAAGGCATGGCTACGCCGAGGGCAGCCGACCGTCGGCGTACGCGCCGATTCCTGTAGTGAGATAGTGCTCAAATCTACTAGTGTGAAGAAAACAAATCGGAAAAAAATATTTGAACAAAAATGACAAAGGTGCGCATCTGAGTTTGTGAAGAGTGAAAAGAGTACACAGTTTTAAAACTTGAAAATTTCAGATTTCTCATTTCTATGTAGCCTCGAATACAACGAATTTTAAATTGAGATTTTGTACACTGGTAGAGTTCAACATTATCGACACCAAGAATTTTAGTTATCATTTTTTTGAAACTTACAAATGTCAATTTCGAATATTGAAAAAACGGCCACCAGGGAGCTCCGGCTCCATTTGTGTTTTCCTAGAGTTTTGCTCCTTTTCTGTTGTTTTTCATCCTACTAGTAGCATGGATGGTGTTCTTTTTGTGCTAGCAGTCTTGGCATGGTTTTTTGTTTTTTTTTTGTTTTGTTTTGGAACAGGGCATGGTTTTATGTGAAACTGCTTATATTGGGTACGTCATAGTATGGGTCTGACCATGAGTAAGTAGGTAATACTACTCCATGTAGGCGTGTCAACTGCACATCAATTATTGAACCATGCCCCTGAGCTCGCTAAGATTATTTTGTAATTAAGGGATTGAGGCATTTATTGTAAGCCGTTAGAAAACGTTGGTGCCGCGCAACGGCATAAATGTGGAGAGTTTTTGTAGGAAGTAGCCATGATTGGGCATCCTGCAAATCTTGTTGAGAGGAATGGCGTGGTTGCAGTGTATGGACAGATTGTGGACTTCTGAGCATACTGGTGTGGAGTGTGGACCATGCATGTATCTACCTCGCGTTGGCTGCTTTCTTTCTTGCACATATATCGTATCTGCATGGACCCTTTTCATTCAGACCTGGAATTATTCACTTCTCCCTCCCTTGGCATTCAGACAACAGCAAGCTTGCTCGCCTAGCTTGGCCACCATGTCACCAACGTGCCTACTTCCGTGCAACAAAAAAAATTCAAGCTTTCGGACCAACATCTCTTTCACTCGCACGATCCAGTGAAACCTGAAATGATACTCGGTGTAGTTGCCATGAAACCTACTGACACGCGGTTTGGACGCGACGACGGAAGAGGATACCAGTTTGTAGAGCACATAATTCTGACTACCTCGGTCGGGCTTCGCTTTCGCCGGAAACAAAAGCAAGATTCTCGATCGTCTCGATTCAGGGATGGGCCGGCTGTTGGGTTTGTGCTATATGTACAGCCAATACAGGTATTATGTTGAGTTTGCATCACACCGCAAGAATGCAAGCCCAGAAGAGAAATAGGAGAACAAAATAGTGCACGATACAAGCCCTATGCCACAACTTTTTTCGTACACCTGTATTTTTGTGATTTTTTATTCGACTCGGTCAGTGGGTGACACCCGCCAATCTATTATATATTAAAAGTAAATTACGGGCTCACCAGAAAATAGATAAATAGCTAGAAAATCCCACAATAATCAGAAACATCCGACCATTTAATTTATAGATAGAAAATTTCTAGCCTTTAGATTATATGTAAGTTAAAAATTACCCACCATTGCCATTAGACATGTCTCCTCACCGTTTCATTTTTTGTTTTTCTATTGTGCAGTGCATCGTGGAGTTCAAAAATGCTTTTATGCCCTAGGCCCTTAGCGTTTCCTCATGCACGCCGCCATGGCTGTATTTGTCTGGGTGCCGTCGGCCGGCCGGCCGGCCTCCACGAAGGTATACGTACGCTCCCTGTCCCATGATCAATCTGCTTGCCCATGATCAATCTGGCTTGCCTTATGAATGTATAGATCACTAGCGGAGATGCATCCCTACGAATTTGATGCGTATTTTCCTCGATGACATCGGACAGCCGGCCGTCCGACCTTCATTGAGTTCTTTGATAGCTCTGCTCTAGCTGCTGACTTTATTTTCCATCATGCATCAATCTCCTTCGTTGTTGCAACATCACAAGAAATTCTTCTGGCCGGAACGTACATGATCAGTCTAACTTGCCTCATGCCTCTAGCAGGACAAGTGACCTGGATTTGAGGAATTGAGGTCTCTATTGGTTCTCGATGTAGCAGCTCCCCTGGAGTTTCCAACCCACGGCCAATCCTTCGTATCCCTATTATTTCCAGACCCCATAATATATGGATATTAAGGTAATTACGTTCTCCCTCTTCCAGCTTCTACAAAACCAAATTCCCTTAATTGAAATCAAGGTGCATGGCTAGGTTTATTTGGGAGTTTGGATTTCTTTTTTTACAATAATGATTGCCTCGATGCGTGCAGATTTGAATTGGTGATTTTCATATGGATCGAGAGGACGGTACATTACCTGGTCTAGCTTATGTATGCATACATGTCTAAAGAGCTAAACAATGATCCAGATTGGCAACTGATGGTGCGTGCATCGGACGGGTTGTGTAAGGATTAATTTTATCCTCTGGCGGCATGTGCTCTCTCAATGCTTCAGCTGCTCTGATCTAGATTGAATTGGATTATTGGTACTAATGCAAGCCTCTGACCGATGTCATTATCATGGAGAGATGACATGGTGCACACGTTATGATGTGCTATCCTGGCTGGCCGTCGGCGAGGATCCTACTTGACAGATTGACATGCATGAGCCTACGTTTTAGACACTGTAATAGCCGAGAAGAACAAGGCCGATCGATACGGCCATACGAGGACGATATCGGCCCCCATGTGTACGAGCCATGACATGTATTACCATGTCAGGTAAGATCCTGCTAGACAGGCAAGCAGCTGGAAGATCGTACTTCTTGCATTACCCGTGCATCTTCTTCAGTTTTCGCGGTTCCTAACACGCCATTTGCTTTTTGCAGGCAAGAATTGTTTCACAAACATCAGCCCTGGATTCTTTAATTTCTACTTCTTATTCAGCCCCAAACACATAAGATGTACATATTAGGTATCTTTTTCTTGATCTTTAAGCAACTAAAATTTTCCATGTCATGTATTTTCTGAATCTTAATCGACTATAGGAAGAGCCATACCGGCCATATGGTAATTAGAAGATTTTTTGCTGAACATGCTGCATTACAGGATTGATAGTGTATTGTGAAGATGAAATACTACTTTCTTAAAAACTTCCTATCCACTCCAAAGCACACAAACGTAGATATGAGGTATTTTTTCTTGATCTTTAAGCAGTTTAAATATTCTGTGTCATGTATTATTTAAATATTAATCGACTGCATATATAAAGAGCCATACCGGCCAGATGGTAACTAGAAGAAATAGTTTTTTTTTGCTGAACATGCTGCATTACTAGATTGATGCCTATTATGAAGACGGAAATACTGCTTAATTAAACCGTGCCTCAGAAGGAAACGACGGACTAGAATTGCGCTCTAATAGACATGTGCCACAGGACATAAATGTATACTGGATATAATCTAACACCTATATGAAATCTGAAAGAGCTACTCTGCCAGTTTTATAAAATGATTGGAAGTATATATCAAGCACAGCACACAAAAATTATGTAGTCCTATGTTTCTTTTGAATTAAATCAGCAAGTACATGTTTATTTCCAAAAATCAACTTTAATTCCATCGACTTATCTAATCACAAATACAAACCAATCAAACAGTCCAATTTTCAATTTATCTCTACTCTGTATACAATTCTATTGTTCATGCTGAAATTTTCTTTCCAGACTGTATATTTTTATTTATTTATCACAACCTGAATATATTTTATGCATATCTTCTAATCGCAATCAACTTCATACTAACCATAACCATCCTAAATAAAAGAGCCGTAGCAGATGGTATTAACAGATGAGATAATGCAAGTTATTCCTGGGATACATTGCCTTCTGGATATGACAAAATGAAAATTTCGGGAGACATAATAATGCGAGAGGTGCACTAGATATTGAATTCCCTTTGACGAAATAAAAAAGAATCATAATTAGTTAGAGAAAGTTCCTAGCAGACATACACAGTTGTATATAAATATTATGGATGGCTGATATGGTATTTTTGCGAACTGCTAAATGATGTCAGATACACCTTACTGTGATTTGATTCAAGCGCTACAAATATGAAGGGAACATATGTCACGTGTTCTAACAGCAATTTGCAGCTGATGAATTCTGTTGCGCTGAAATTATTTTACAATTCGATATGAATATATGAAACATATGGTAGCCAATTAGATTATACAAACGAGATTACTATAAACTATCGACAATGGCAAATGTGTCCTAACTATATCATCATAATTATTTATACTTTATTCACAAAAGGTTTATTTTGCAACTTGACCGGCTCATAAATAATTTCTTAGGAAACATAAAAGTATCAAATACAAATGCGGCACATAGGAGATCACTGAAACATATCTGATTCAAAGCCAAAAACAATAATTCTTGGTGCCATTTCTGGAAAAAGGAAATAACCAGCCCCAAGACTAAGCACATAGATTGGATAGCTCTCATTTCAATTACTATGACTCTATGATAATTGAGTGCACAGTATACTGCCACCTACGAATTCCTAAATTAATTGTTGATACAAATAGTGCAGACCACTCGCTCCATGGATTAGAGCGACAACCATGCCACAACTTATTAAGATGTCGAAACTATATCGTACATGCATGCGAACGTAGTTGTGTAGTATGATACGTCATATTAAAAATGATCTGATGTGAAATAGCTCAGAAATTTTTCTTTATCGCGGATATATCGTCTATCTATATTATGTTTTAACCCAGATTGGTTTTCCTTCAATTTGATCCACATCATTAATAACCTTTGATTTCTCAAAGACAGGATATAGGTTTCATATGCAACACACTTCACCTTGGACTGGAAATATCTATTTATTTTTAATCCACGAGGTGTTTTCTTCCATTTGGCCCTCACCATAAAAGTTCTGTGGAAGCTTCTTTTCTTTCCATT
This sequence comes from Lolium perenne, assembly GCF_019359855.2. NCBI lineage: Eukaryota > Viridiplantae > Streptophyta > Magnoliopsida > Poales > Poaceae > Lolium > Lolium perenne. Next base: position 136,073,815 of record NC_067250.2, read on the forward strand.
AAATTTTGCCAGTGATATCGTCAGCTGATTCACTAGAAGATTTACGTAGTGTAGTAAATGTAGAGGAGTTGGACACACCAAAAAGAAAAAATAATAATTTGATCTTGAGCATAGAGGGTAGACAGCAAACTTGTGGAAAGGGAGGGAATAGGCTCTCTTCATTTCAAATTCTGACCCCTTTGTGAGAAGGAGGGGGGTCGATGGAGGTAGGTGAATTAAAAATTTGAACTCAAGCTTATTGAATCTGATACGAGTGAATTTCAATAATAATACTATCGAGGATCTTGACATGTTAGTTCATACATAATTGACTTGAACTCTATTCTTGGTATTGATTTTTTCTGCACGTATGGAATAAAATGTATGTGTTTGATTGGTCATCGTCCATTACTAATATCGTGCAATCTATTGCTGTAGCAGTATACCGATTACTACCTGAGAGTTCACCTTCGTCACTAAAGACCATACCGAGAAATAACCTTCAATATTGAAAACCATGATTGCCGCTACGTGGTTTCATATATATATGTCCTTCACCACTGATTGCTCATGGGCTTCCAAATACCAGGCAAGTTTCTTAATCAGGCAATGTAACTTTACCTCTCACACTGATCCAATAATCGCTAATGGTCTTTCAGTAATGCGGACTAAAATAAAATTGATATTATTACATCGCTATTGTAATTTTATAAGCATCTACCAATATATTCGTTTCAAAATTAATGATCAAAGTTGTTTGTTCAAGAAAATGTCCGCTGATCAAATAATGATCAAAGTATGGACCTTGAGACTAGGCGACGGGTTGGCATGGTGGACGAGAAAGGGTGCAACCTTGGCCATTGTTGTGAGCAGAGAGCGTATGGTCTTCTTCTCTTTTGGCAGAAGAGAGGGTAGGGTTGTTCTAGGGCAGAGGACACACTCGTGGCCGTCGTGGCTGTGGGTTTCATATGCAACACACTTCACCTTGGTCACTAAAGACCATACCGAGAAATAACCTTCAATATTGAAAACCATGATTGCCGCTACGTGGTTTCATATATATATATGTCCTTCACCACTGATTGCTCATGGGCTTCCAAATACCAGGCAAGTTTCTTAATCAGGCAATGTAACTTTACCTCTCACACTGATCCAATAATCGCTAATGGTCTTTCAGTAATGCGGACTAAAATAAAATTGATATTATTACATCGCTATTGTAATTTTATAAGCATCTACCAATATATTCGTCTCAAAATTAATGATCAAAATTAATGATCAAATTTGTTTGTTCAAGAAAATGTCCGCTGATCAAATAATTTGTATTTTTGAAGAATAATGGAGGAATAAACAGATCTTATGTAGCTTTTAGAGGCGAGCAGAGGTCACACCTTGGTATTCATCTTGCTTTTGAATTACAAGTGCAAGTATATGATGATTTGGTGGAATTTTCAAAGATAATGTCAAGTAATGTGTGCTAACATATACCGGAATAGTGACTCACCATTCAAGAGGTCTCAGTTATATTCGTACAATGCTATGCTTCGACAAAGCACGAGTAATGTTGTAACTTATCATCTTGCACACATGAGTTTGTTGTATACACACATTCCATATATTAATAATGATGTGTAGCCATGTATGCTTATTATTGATTGTTCTACATATATAAGAAGTTCTTTTAGACAAATTCAGATGTTGCCCTCGCATTTGCGAGGGCCACTCTGCTAGTTAGTAACAAAGTGAGGTCGACTATTTAAAGCGCGCTTTCCTAGGAAATCTATCCCTACTAACCTTTCGTGACATACAATTTTCGTTCGGCGGGGCGCCAAGGAGGAAGACAATGGGCAAAGTGTCATCGGTGAGGCAATGACTTGTATGTGGGAGCGGTGGTGTCAAGGTTGTGGTACTAGATAATCCCGTCAAGATCGTCATCCAGAAGAGTTAGATGAATAAAGTAGGTATAAGCGCGCAAGGAGGCAAGTTGAATCGTCGTCATTTCTATGAATTGTGGTTGTGTGTAAGTGAACGTTATCTTCAGGATCCCGTCACAGATGAAGCGTGCCATGGTCAAGGAATTGTTTTAGTATCTCAACATGAGCGAACACTTAAAACGAGGATTGCGGGTGGATATGAGCGTGCTTCAACCAAATAGTCTACTTACATGTCTCAATGAAAAGATCAAGTGCATGTGTATAGGTGGGGGGGAGTGATAGTAAGTCTCTTAAATGAGGTAATGTCTCTGCATAATTCCGGAGTGAACCTCCTTATCCACAAGGTAACTAGAATGTATTCAACAATTGTGGATGGGGTCCACAAGATTACTAGCCTCGTAGGATAGTCAGGATCGTACTCTAGTCTATTGTGATTTGTCAAGTCAAAATGAGGAGGAGATCATTCAAACATGCCTCACAATTGGAATTGTCGTGTAGAGAGAAGTATACAAGACGCAGATCTGCAATGACACAAGCTCTAGAGTGTTAACTCCTATGGATCGACTAGGGTAGGATCTGTGTGTGTAGGTGCTGTGGCTGTTGATATGACTTTGTATCTGAGAGAGATTGAGAGGGATGGGGCGTACCTTCTCCCTTAGAGGTTGAACCGTCGGACGCCGACATGGAGGCGACGGCGTTGGCGTGGATAAGCGGTGGCGGCGGTGGAGCTTCCCGTCGGCTCAGCGCTAACCCTAGATCGGATTGGTATGTCGGTGGGGCGTACGGCAAACGCGGTGAACCTCGTACTGCGAGCCGCCGGCCCCCACCTCTCTTTATAGCGATGGCGACAGGGGCCCACCAACCATAACGGGTTGGGCGCCCCCGATCAGGGCGCAGGTCAAAGGGGCCCGGTGGGCCGTTGGGCCCACTCGGGAGAGAGATCAATCTAACATTCTCCCCCTTGATCTCAACTTTACTTTTAACTTTATACTTTCGCTTTATTCGTTTCATTTTAGATCAGTCCATAGGGCATGTTTCATCGTCACAACTCTATTGCCGATAGAATCAGACAGCCACAATACACTTCTCTGTTTTGAAATAAATTCTTTTACTTTTGGGCCTCTTATGATCCAGAATAGGTAAGATTTTCCCTTAAACCCATGCCGGCTACATGCTCCTTGAACACGCTGGGTGGTAAGCCTTTCGTTAGCGGATCCGCAAGCATATCTTTTGTCCTTATATGCTCGAGACTTATAGTTTGATCCTGGACCTTGTGTTTCACAACATAATACTTAACCTCAATCGGTTTAGTAGCATTACTCGACTTGTTGTTGTGAGCATAAAATACTGCAGGCTCATTGTCGCAGTACATCTTTAGTGGTTTGTCAATATAATCTACCACTTTCAAGTCGTATAAATTTCTTTAACCATAATGCCTGCCCCGTGGCTTCATAACATGCTATAAATTCTGCATACATCGTGGATGATGCAACTATCGTCTGTTTGGAGCTTCTCCACGAAATAGCTCCCCCTGCGAGGGTGAATACATATCCAGATGTGGATTTTCTATCATCTTTATCCCCCGCAAAATCTGCATCTGAATACCCTTTTATTTCTAGGGAATCAGATCTTTTGTATGTTAGCATGTAACTCTTTGTGCCTTTCACATAACGCAATGCCTTATTTACCATTTTCCAGTGTTCAAAACCTGGATTTTCTTGATACCTACCGAGTACTCCGGTGATAAATGCTAAGTCAGGGCGAGTGCACACTTGTGCATACTGTAGGCTTCCAATGGCCGAAGCATATGGAACCGCTTTCATTTGATCGAGCTCGTATTGATTTTGGGGACTTTGATGTTTCCCAAAACTGTCGCCCTTGACTATTGGGGCAGGTGTGGCACTGCACTTATGCATATTATACTTACTTAGAATCTTTTCTAAATAAGCCTTTTGCGATAGTCCTAATACTCCATTGTTTCTATCTCGGTGAATTTCTATGCCCAAAACATATGACGCTTCACCAAAATCTTTCATATCAAAATTTGAGGACAAGAACTTCTTTGTCTCTTGCAGTAGACTAACATCACTGCTGGCAAGCAGAATATCATCCACATACAAGATTAGGAAAATATATCTCCCACTTTTAAACTTTGCATAAACACAATTGTCCTCAATATTTTCTTTAAATCCAAATCTCTTAATTGTCTCATTAAACTTTAGATACCACTGTCTGGAGGCTTGCTTTAATCCATAAATGGATTTCTTTAGGCGGCATCCCATTTCTTCCTTGCCTTCCATGATAAAACCCTTGGGTTGTTTCATGTAGACATTTTCTTCTAAATCCCCTTTTAGAAATGTCGTCTTTACATCCATTTGATGCAACTCTAAATCAAAATGTGCAACTAGTGCCATGATGATTCTGAAGGAATCCTTACATGAGACCGGAGAAAATGTCTCATTGTAATCTATCCCTTCTCTTTGTGTAAATCCTTTTGCCACAAGTCGTGCTTTGTACTTTTCGACATTCCCATTGGAGTCATATTTTATTTTGTAGACCCATTTGCAGCCCACTATTTTGGCTCCTTTAGGAATATTCTCTAAGTCCCAAAAATGGTTGGCACTCATCGATCTCATTTCGTCTTCCATGGCCTCCACCCACTTTGATGAATCTGGGCTTCTCATGGCTTCTTCATATGAAGTGGGATCACCTTCCATATGAATTCTTTCTGTGTTGTAAACTTTGTAATCAGTCGAAATGGCTGATTTTCTAGCTCTTGTAGACCTTCTAGGGGCCACATTATCTTGAGCATTCTGTTCCTCAACTTGTGGCTCAGCTTCTGGATGTGGCTGTTGTTGCTCCCTTTCATGCTCAACAAATGGTTCATTCGTCTCCTGACGGACAGGTTCCGAATTTTCACTCATTGTTGTCATGGGTGGAGTCACAACAGGCGCTTGCACCACAATTGCAGGGATCGTCGGTACAGGTGCACATGGTAGCGCAAAAATGGCTCCCGAGTCATCGGATTGGGTGCATGCACCCTCTTCTCCTCAAGATCAATTTTCCGAGCTACCATGCTCCCCCTCATCATTTCGTCCTCTAAGAAGACAGCATGTCTCGTTTCCACAAACTTTGTATATTTGTCTGGACAGTAGAAACGATAACCTTTTGACTTTTCAGGATAGCCAATAAAATGGCAACTGACTGTTTTGGTATCTAACTTTGCGATATTTGGATTGAATACTTTGGCCTCAGCAGGGCTCCCCCACACTTTCAGGTGGTTTAGAGAAGGCACTCTCCCTGTCCATAGCTCATACGGCGTTTTGGGCACCGATTTGCTTGGTACTCTGTTTAGAATGTGAATAGCGGTTTTTAACGCCTCAATCCACAATCCCAATGGTAGGGTGGAATAGCTCATCATACTGCGCACCATATCCATAAGGGTACGGTTGCACCTTTCAGCTACCCCATTCTGCTGAGGTTCGCCCGGCATCGAGTACTAGGCGACTATTCCAGTCTCCTGTAGGAACCTTGCAAAAGGTCCAGGGACTTGGCCATATGGAGTATGTCGACCGTAGTACTCCCCTCCACGATCAGACCTGACTATCTTTATTCTTTTATCATGCTGATTTTCAACTTCAGCTTTGAATATTTTGAATTTATCCAACGCTTCTGTTCTTTCTTTTATTGGATAAATATAACCATATCGGGAGTAGTCATCCGTGAATGTTATGAACGAATCATAGCCATCCACACTTTTCACCGGAAATGGTCCACATATATCGGTGTGAATTATTTCTAGTGTTGTTGTGCTTCGATTTGCACCCCTTTTAATTTGCTTTACAAATTTTCCTTTAATGCAATCGATGCACTGTTCTATGTCTGAGAATTCTAATGGAGGAAGAATATCATTTTTAACGAGTCTTTCTATTCTCCCCCTCGAAATATGGCCTAGGCGACAGTGCCATAATTTCGATGATTCATCAGTTCTTTTTCTTTTCTTTCCTTCTGTTTCCGACGAGGATATTTGTTCATTCACTTTACACACAGACATTACTTTTTCACGCAAGGACAATAAATAAAGCTCATCATGGAGTATAGCAACCCCAACATAAGAATTATTACACCATATGGCACATTTGCCATGTCCAAAATAACATTGATAACTGTCTTTATCTAAGCGCGATACACTTATTAAATTTCTATGTATGGAAGGAACAAATAAGACATCTCTAAGCAGAATAGTCAAGCCATCAGCTAGCTCCAAGAGGACGTCGCCAACAGCTTCAACTTCTGCTTGAATTCCATTCGCGACTTCAACGCATCCTTCGCCTCTTTTCGTAGTCCTCGTCGAATGGAATCCCTGTAAAGAATTTGCAACATGAACAGTTGCACCTGAATCAATCCACCAAGTAGATTTCGAAAACTGTGTATACAGGGATTCATTTACAAAGGAAACTAAATTGTTACCTTTCTTTGCCATTAGTTCTTTCAGAAAAACAGGGCAGTCTTTCTTGTAGTGCCCAGTCTTCTGACAGTGAAGACACTGATCTTTGTTCACTGGCAATGGCCTGGGCTGGAACTTCTGCTGATGCTGCATTGGGGCTTTACCATATTGCTTTGAAGGAGAACCATTGTTGCTTGGTGTGAAGGGCCTTTTCTTATTGTCCTTCACATAATTGATGGTACCTCCATTCTGTGCCTTGAGTCTATCCTCCTCTTGCACACACATGGCAATGGTCTTTTCAATGTCCCATTTCTCAGGGCTCATGTTGTAATTGATGACAAAGTTGTCAAACTATTGTGGCAATGAAACCATCACCAAGTGAACCAGAAGTGCAGGCTTCAGCTCCAGGTCAGCATCCATGGGCTTCAGCTTTGCAGCCATGTTGCTCATCCTGAGGATGTGCTCCCTGATGCCATGTGCACCTCCAGTATACTTTTCTGTCACCAGCTGCTTCAACAGCTGGGTTGCATATGTCTTTGAATAACCAGTGAACTGGCTCTTTATCTTTTCTAGGTACTCCCCAGCAGAAGCACACTCTGTAATTGAGCCCACTATGGCGTTCTCAATTGTATTCTTTATAAATGCCATGCACTTTTTGTTGGCAGTCTGCCACTTTCTGTTCTCTAAGGCGTAGGACATCTCGACAGGACCATGGTCCCTTTTCTTTTGAGCCCATGCATCATCAGTATCCCCGTCAGCTCTGACGGGGTCAGCAGGCTTGATGGGCTGCGGTGTGTCAACCACCCAGTCCACCTCAGCACAGACGAAGGCGAAATCCACCTTCTTCCTCCATTTTGTGTAGTTATCCCCTCTAAGGGTGGGAACATCCTTGATGCAGCTTATCAAGTAGAACCCTCTTGAAAAACCACAAAGAAGTGAGAACAGTACAATTGCAAATTATAATTCAACGTTGGTCCGAATTAAAACATGCAAATGTTAATGCAAATAAAACTATATCACCGTTGGGCAGAAATAGAGATAAATGCACATATCATTGCAACAAAACATGGTCATGTCATTAATAACGTTGGTCAAAAAATAACAGAACCATAATTATCACAATAACTACTTTTCATTTTGCATTTAAAAAATGCTTCTTTTTACTATTTGCAGCGGAAACTTTAACTTTTCAGAGGCATTACTGTTACTTTATTTCATTTCCTAAAACAAATATCTCGTTGGTTCAATTTGTTAGAAAAAAGAAACTAGACAAAAAAAAAATTGGCCAAAAAACAGCCCAAAAAATTGCCTAAATATGCCTCTGTAATTAATAAAACTGTGCAAAACTGTAAAAAAAAAACTGTGTTACTGTAACGGCCCACGCGGCCCGCACGCGGCGAGTGACGTGCAGCAACGCGGCGCCCACGCGGCTGACGGACGCGGCGCCCACGCGGCAGCCGACGCGGCCCGCACGCAGTGCGGCCTGCTAACGCGGCCTTCCTTTGGCCCAACCGCGGCCTGGCCAGCGCAGCCCACGCGGCCCGCACACGGCGTCGACGCGGAGGCACTCCTGGCCGTCGGATTCGATCCGATGGCTGCCCTTTTCTTTCGCTGTGTATAAAAACGGCCAACCGGCCGAAAAACCCTAACCCTAATTCATTTCTCCCCCGAGCCTCCTCTTCTCTGTTGGGTCCGGCGGCGGCGGCGGCGGAGAGCCGTTGGCTCGCCCCACCCGGCGCTCTCTGCCGGCGACGGCGGCATGCAGTCGCGCCCCGCAGCAGCCTCCCGCGCGCTCGTCCAAGACGAGGCCTTGTGGCTGCTGTCGGCTGGCCGACGGCTCCGCCCGCCCCTTTCTCTCTGGCATCTGGGAGGAACGGCTGCTCGCCCGCGTGCGCAGCAGTTGGCCCCCTCCCCTTGCCCTTCTCTGTTTCCTCCACCAATTCTCGGCGCGGCGGCCAAGGAACGGAGGCAGGCTGTGGCGCCCCCTTGGTTTTCTTGCCGGTGTGCGCGTTCACCCGAGGGTGAGCGCGCCGCCGTCAAGATGACCGAAGGCGGTGCCCTTTACTTTGCCGGCGACGTGAAGCAGCAGCTGCACGGTAAGCACGGTAGCTTTTCTTTTCTTTGCCCCCGGCTCGCAGAGCGAGTGGAGGTTGCCCTTCTTCCCGATGCCTCGGCATGCCGATCCGCATCGGGATCGAGAGGGGCGGCGCGGCCTTGCGGCGGCGCTAACTGTGCCGGCGGCCCGAAGCCCTGGCCGGTGAGACCTTTCTTTTTCTTTTCGGTGGGAGGGAACTAGGGTTTGCTGTTAACAATTTCTACCCATAAACACAAGATCTACACACTAGCCGGTGGCTCTGATACCAATGTTAACTCCTATGGATCGACTAGGGTAGGATTTGTGTGTGTAGGTGCTGTGGTTGTTCATATGACTTTGTATCTGAGAGAGATTGAGAGGGATGGGGCGTACCTTCTCCCTTAGAGGTTGAACCGTCGGACGCCGACATGGAGGCGACGGCGTTGGCGTGGATGAGCGGTGGCGGCGGTGGAGCTTCCCGTCGGCTCAGCGCTAACCCTAGATCGGATTGGTATGTCGGTGGGGCGTACGGCAAACGCGGTGAACCTCGTACTGCGAGCCGCCGGCCCCCACCTCTCTTTATAGCGCTGGCGACAGGGGCCCACCAACCATAACGGGTTGGGCGCCCCCGATCAGGGCGCAGGTCAAAGGGGCCCGGTGGGCCGTTGGGCCCACTCGGGAGAGAGATCAATCTAACATAGAGGACACAAGACAACACTACTACAAAATGATACTTTTTGATAATGAGTATAAGGAAAGAAGAAATGAAAAATGATAATTATAATGGTCGATGGCCTTTTATTTTTACTGCTATATATTATTAAGATTCTTCATCTAAGAGAGATCATTTTTTATGATCAGCATTTATATGGTCAAGTAGAAGAGAGGTGCCCACTTATGAGAAGATAGACTGTCTTCTAACTAATGTAGAATGGGAGCAAAAAATCCCTCTCGTGTCAGTTCGTGCTTTGACTCGTACATTGATCCGCGAGATCCAGCACACCTCAATAATAAGAATAATTTCTCGTTTGAACTATCTTGGATCCACCAGGATGGTTTTTATGATATGGTCAGGGTTGAATGGAATGATGTTCATACATGTCGAAAGATGGCAAAATAAGATAGGATATCGAAGACAATTTGACGAGGATGAGAAAAGAATTTAAGTGGAGTCTATAAGAAGGAGCAAGAGAGGCCGATTCTTCTTATAGATGAGCTTGATTTGAAAGATGGCATTTCACCTCTTAGTAAAGCAGAGTGGCATGGGTAACAAAAACAGAGGCTGATGTAAGCTTACCGAAACTTTGACCTGATGAAGAGACCAAATGAGTTCAATGTGTTGAAGTTAAGCATATATATGAAGGCGGAATAATACGAAGCACTTCCACTTGATTGCTAATGGTAAGTATCCAAAGAAAAAAGATCGTTAGGCTTGAACAAGATGAGCGAACCATATTGGGTCAACCTTAAAATCTTCAGCACTGAGGGTTATAAAAGGATTTATTTGGAGAACCGGCACAAAAAAATAGTATGATAAAAGAAGCCACATGTTATATTTCTCAGTTATGTATTGAGGACATTGTCATTTTCACGTCACCTTTTACAGAAAATGAGGTATTTGAAGAGAACTATAAAAAAAATAGTATGTTTGTAGCTGTATCTAAGAGATCGTTCTTGTTAGGGTCCGTCGCAGATGAACCGTGCCATGGTTAAGGAATTGTGTCGGTATCTCAACATGAACGAACATTCAAAATGAGGATTGTGGGTGGCTACCAGCATGCCTCAACCAAATTATCTTCTTACATGTCTCGACAAGAAGATCAAGTACATGTGTGTAGTGGGGTAAGTGAACCAGTGATAGTGAATCTTTTAAATGAGGCAATGTCTCTTCATGCTACTAAATGATACTATTTGGTAACAAGCAGAAGGCAAGAAGAAAGGAACAGTAATAATTTTAATACTCGGTGGCCCTTTATTTTTAGTGCAATCAGTGAGAGTTTTGATCTAAGAGAGGTCACTCTTTCTGGTTGGCAATTTACATTGGTATGTAGAATAGAAGTAGCCACTTACGAGAAGTTAGAATGTGTTCTAAGTAATGTAGAATGGAAGCAAAAGAATTCTCTCTTTTTGGTTCGTGCTTTGACTCATACAATAATCCACCAGGATATGGTTTTTATGATATGGTGAAGGTTGAATGGATAGATGTTCATACGGGAGGCTGACCCATCAAAACATTGCAAAATAGGATAAGACATCTAAGACATTATTTAGGAGCATGAGCAAATAATTTAATTGGCGTCTATAAGAAGCAGAAAGACATGCTAGTCCTTCTTATAGATGAGCTTGATTTGAAAGCTGAAGTATGATACAAGAGAGCTGAACACTACTACACATTGAAGTTTCCTAGTGATTCATCCAATTTCCATGAACTTCATGCACCTCAAAGAGTAAGAGAAAAACTTGTGTATTTTTTTAACTACTAATAGGTTAGTCCACACAAATGTATTTCAATTTGGTAAATATATTTAAAATATGATATTAAACTTCACAAAATAGATAAATTTCAAACATATTATCATTAATTTTCTTATATTGTACTAATTTTTGCCTATCAATAGCCCAATGGTCATCAAGTTTATGGCGCGTCCAACCTTGAGCTGGGTCGTAAACAATGGTAAAAGGACATTATAGGACTCCAAAGGCTCTTGTTCCAAATCCTTTCTAGCTTGTTCTTGTGATGACAAGATGTTACCTATTTTTTCATCTTGGAGAAATTATGATCTTTGCAAATGTTGCTCATGGTAGATATATGACATCTTTGCAATAATACATCGTTGTTATGACAAGTGATGTTGTATTTCACTCTCCAGGCTTGACATTCAGCTAGCTACTTTTTAAAATTGAGGAGAAGGTTGAAGAACTATAATATCATTATGACACCTTGGCAAACCAATAAACATGCCAAATCAGATCTTGTGAAGTAACTGACATGGTAATGTTTTTAGACTTGTCCTCGTGCATATGACCTAAAAACTGTTGGATAATTAGGCACAATTTCATGATTAATTCCAGAATATTAAGCATGACGACACCAACTACTAACATGTGAAACTCTAACATACTATATTCATTAATCAACATGAACGGACATCACTAAACAGATTGGGATATTTGGCATTTCCTTCAAATTATGGCCCCTTAATCAGTTCAGGTCCGCAAACTTGCTTCTGTACCTGCCTCCATTCTGGCAACTATAACTGAAGTCGGCGCCTTGCGACAGGGTAATATTGTTGAAGCTCCACATCACCTTTAGCAATTAATTCTAAGTCAAGCGTTGGAGAACGAGCCAGCATGAAGGCAAACGCAAGCTCGGCTCCGGCGAGAAGCTCCTTGCGCATAGGAGCCTGAAGTCTGAGAGGATTCTTGAACTGAGTCATCAAAGCCAACATATTTGAAGGGGCTGGATCGAGAGGAAACATGGTTTTCCACACGATGGCTAGGTTTGTATGATATTTGTCAAAGAAACTATGCACCTGCTTCACCCGATACTTAAACTTGGCCACAATTGCAGCTTTGGATTTATTGGTCCATATTGTGCTCTATGGTTGCGATAAGTCAGTCATGGTTTCAATCTTATCGTGAACACGTTTATTTTCTTCCAGTGCATTCAAAGAAATGACTGCTGAAGACAAAAAGGAAAATCAAGTCACAAGAAGAGGAAAACATCGGAAGAATTTAAAGGACAAGAAAACATCGTTTGCTTACAATTTAGGCTTTTTGTGGCTTTCTGCAGCTCGTCTAAAGCATATTGCTCAACTTCTGCAGCTAGCTCGGCTTTCTTTTTCACCACCGCTGCCATAGCGTGAATACCAACCAGATCTTTGTCCATCTGGGATATTCTGCTGCGTAACTGATGCACAACTTCAGGGTCATTACCGGCAGCAAAACTCAGAGAACTTTTAGCACGAGAAACAGTCGAAGTCACCTGCAGCAAATCATTGGACATGCATATTCAGAAAACCAACAACATGTTCATCGATTTCAAATCCCATCGAGAGCGTCAAAAGCATTTCATTCAGAAATATGTTCACAAAAGTAGGTGCTAGCAACAGAGCCAAGCCAGCATGTTTCATTCCAAGATAAGGGTTAAAAAGGTATTCAGATTAACGTTAAAGCGCCCGAGTTTGCACGGATGAGCTTGGGACAACTTTGGAAGCAGATTGTTTCTTCTGATCTTCTACCAATTTGAGGAGCTGGCATGCACATTTGCGCGCCGGATCGCTGTAAAGACCAAGGTCGACAGTTGAGCCGTCCTCGTTCTTCGGCAACACCTTTGTCAAGCGCTCCATGTCGGCTTCAAAGCCGTATCCCATTAAAAGGTGGAACGCAAGAAGCGCTCCATAGAGACGTGAATGACGCTTTAGTGCCTCAATAGTGTTGTCGTTGTCGATAAAGAAAGCGTTCACCAGCTCCTCCAAAGTTTTCTCCTGGTCCAGCTTCGGGAATATCAACGAGAATAACTTCGACATAGCTGCCTTGGCCTTCTTCAGAAGTTCTTGGATTTGGTCACTGGAGTCCATGACAAAAGAAATAGCATCCGACATGCAATCGACTCAAAGCCTGTTGGGGCGGTCGACAGGCATGTCGGCATGTCGGCAGCACGTGAAATATTATGAAGAATGAGCATTATAAGATAAAGACGACTTGGCAATAAAAAGGGGATAAAGGAGTCGAAGCAATTTACCCAACAAGGTTTCAATAGATTTGCGGAGATCGCCTTCCTTTTTTTCTGCTCGAGCATGCGCCTCAATCTTCTGCTGCTCCTCCTCCTCTATCTTCACCTTTAGCAAGTCCAGTTCTTTCTTCAAACTCGCAGCTTCCCCTTCAGCTTCGGCTGCCAGTCTGTTTGCTCTTTCAAGTTGACCAGACAAAGGCTTGGCGACCTCTCGGAGACGGGCATTCTTAGCTTCAAGGTTGATGAATTGGGCAGCAAAGTCCACCACCATATATACCGCGGCCTGAATAGGCTACAATAATAAAACAAAGTGTTTATCAAAACAAATTACAAGATTATCAAAGCCAATACTCGGCTGCAACTATAGGCTCGGGGGCTACTCGGGTATGGATTTAGAAACAAAAAGAAGAAGGCACTTACATGTCCATCCGAAGACGATGGAATAGGAACATCTGCCAAATGAGTAATTGGAGGAGCATTTTCTTTGACCTTCCTCACCGCCCTTCTTGGTGGAGGAGGAACAATCTATGCCTCTTCAGAAGATACCGACAGTACTTGCTTTGTCGATGCCGTCTTTTTGAAACTGATCTTCGTCTTCTTCTAAGGAGGAGGATCTGTGTCTCCGTCAGAACTTATAAAAAAACATTGATCACATCAACTGTAAGACCACTGAGAATTCTGACAAGAGATGAAGAAAAAATATACTTACGAGTCAGACATCAAATCATCTTCATCGGAAAAGAAACCTGATGACCTTTTGGATGCTGGAGAAGCCAGAGTTTCGGGAGCTGCCATGCTAGGAAGGCTACAATCGGCTTCATCATCATTTTTCCCGCTAGGGCTTGACTCACCTGTATCGATTAATTCATCGGCAACTGCCTTTCAGTGCTTGGCAATAAAAGGCACCTCGTCATCGTGTTCCTCCTTATCTCCTTCGGAGGCGTCGCTATCTTCGACTACCTCGACATTTCCTTCGACATGTTCGTAGAGATCATCATCTTCGGGAGCCTCTCCACTCTCGGGTGCAGGAGGAAAGCACCTTATGACACTAGAAGCCTGGCAAGATAAGGAAAAAATCATCAGTATCGAGTACGAATAATAAATCGCGTACGAAACAGTCAAGTGACAAGACTCACCTCGGTAGGAAGACGACGAAACTCATACGGGGACTTGATTGATGTCAGGGAAATAGAGTCTTCTTGGCTGAAGTACGTCAAACGCCTAGCTTCTTACAGGAGCTCCTTATCTGTGAGATCTGCTGAGTTGATCTGTGATACATCCTTGGTGCCAATGTACAACCACATTTGATGTCTCCTCGACATCACTGGCTGGACACAACGCTTCAGAAATAAAAGAAGAAACCTCGGTTCTGCACATTGTTTGACCCCCGGCATTCTTCAGATCCAGAACCTTCTCATACAATTTATCAACTATTACCTTTTCTTCAGCAGTCAAAGTATTCTGCCAAGATTTTTTCGGCACTGCCTCAAGGATGTCTTCGAATGCTGGTAGATTGGATTGATAACCTGAAGCTGGATGGTCCCTCAGGTAGAACCACTTCGACCGCCAAACCTGGACAGATTCTCTCATCGGGAAGTTGAAGTACTTCTTCCTTTCGGACGATGAAGCCGACTCCTCCGACGACATGAGGGTCGCCAACTCCGTTGTGGCGCTTGACGAAGAATATCTTTCTCCACAAGCCCTAGTGGGGGGTTGATGCCAAGGAAGGCCTCACAAACAGTGATGTAAATTGCCAAGTGAAGGATGGAGTTTGGAGTCAGCTGCCAGAGCTGAATGTCATAGGAAAAAAGGAGGCATCAAAGAAATTCGTGGGCTGGGAGAGACAATCCACGGTGCAGAAACGCCGGAAACATAACTGTGAAGCCAGTGGGAGGCTGGGGGCGAGAATCGGAACCTGGGAAGATGAAGTTTTTCTCGTTGGCTGAGATCAGCCCCAAACTCCTCCGTTTGTTCTCATCACGCTTGGTGATGGAGGAGGCCGCCCAGTCTCATTGGGGATCCTTGGCGGCAGCGCCAGGTTTGCGCGCGGCGATGGGCGCTGATGTGGGCATTACCCTTCGTTTAACTGTTATTGCCCTATCATGTACGGCCCAACTGGAGGCCCATGAAGACACTAGATGGCAAGGTGGACTACTACGTCGGTGCCGAAGATATTCCTTGAAGAACAAGACGAAGAGACGAAGAATACAAGGAAATTCTAGAACTAGGGTCCTTTGTAACCTAGTCGTACCCGGACAAATCTCTCGAGACCTGGCTCCCCATATAAGGACCAGGAGAGGGGCTACCGAGGGACACACGCAATCTTAGCAATCTTAGCCACTGTAAGTCCAGAGCTAGGTCCCTGTAGAACTTAGCCTCTCGACGAGATCACAGCCGAAACCTTCGGTACCCCATTGTAACTCAATATTTTCATAATCAAAATCAGATAGGCAGAATGTAAGGGTTTTACCTCATCGAGGGCCCCGAACCTGGGTAAATCTCTTTACCCGCTTGTTTGATAACCGATGTCTCGTGTTAGCCTACATGATTCCATCTACCATAAGACCCAAACGGAGGGCATTGCCGAGGAGTACCCTCGACAATTGGCGCCACCTGTGGGAAGCCTGTCGGCACAAGGCAGGTCATCGGCAGTTCCAGTTACATCTACAATGTTCGTGCTGGAGTCACCAACGCCATCAAATCCAAGAGATTCAGTTTGTTGCGGATCCTTCGAGTTCGTATCGCACGCCAAGGCATCACATCCGATCTCCATAGAGTCGCGCGGCAGCATGGATACTACTTTCGGTGGTGTTCACTTCATCATCGATTCCAGAGGGTTTCTTCGCCTCCCTAGTTCAAACGCGTCAAGTCCAAGAACTTCGGTTCCAGATGATACCACGCCAGTAGCAGCCTTGGCAGTCATGCCTAGGAATACGGGAGAGGGCAGCCGAAGCAGCTTCGGTGCCATAGAGGAGCAAAGGAAAAGGCGAAGGGACTCACGCTGTGAAGAAGAGGAGCAAATTGCGACTCGCTCCCGACAGTATGAACGAGGATATCACAACACGCAGCCGAGCAAGAATCGTCTTCGCACACCTTACCTATCGGCCACGGAGCAACTTGAAGCACCGTGTTATCTACATTCTTATGTTGACCAGAAATATAACCTCGTAAAGTCCAGTCGCCTACTCATAAATTGTTTGCAGTTCCTCGAAATTCAGCAGTTCTGCGACGATCTTAGGGCCAAAGCCGCAGCAAGAGCTCACTCAATGGAAAGAAGAGAGGCACCCTACGATTATCCACCAGAACCATACATACCGGAAGGAGGAGACAAGTACTTACCAACCGAAGTATTCCCAGAATCTCGCGGATAGGTCAGCATGATCCATAAAACCTGTTTTTCAAAGAGAGAAGTCAAGAAGTTTTTGCGAGAAGTGAAGTACGCAGAAGTTGCTATGGTCGACGCACCCGAATACATCGACTGGTCAGACCAAAGCATATCTTTTAGCAAAGCAGATCACCCGAAGGCTATTCCAAGGCCTGGTCACGTCGCCCTGGTCCTTGAAGCACAGATTGGAGGGTACAACATGAGCAAGGTATTCATGGATGGAGGAAGCGGTCTGAATCTGTTATTCGCCAGCACAATGAAAGCAATGGGCCTAACAGTTGACATGCTAAGAAAGTCCGACACAGGATTCCACGGCATCATCCCGACCTGACCCGCTTACTCCCTTGGTAAAATATCACTTGACGTAGTTTTCGGTACACCTAGCAACTTCAGAAAGGAGAAAATCGAATTTGAAGTGGTTGATTGGGAATCTCAATACCACGCCATCCTCGGCAGACCAGCGTTTGGTAAATTCATGGCTGTACCTCGTTACGCATACCTGAAGTTGAAGATGCCAGGCAATAACGGGACAACAATAACCATCCATGGAAGCTTTTCCGTTCAGACAGCTGATACGTCTCCGACGTATCGATAATTTCTTATGTTCCATGCCACATTATTGATGTTATCTACATGTTTTATGCACACTTTATGTCATATTCGTGCATTTTCTGGAACTAACCTATTAACAAGATGACGAAGTGCCAGTTGCTGTTTTCTGCTGTTTTTGGTTTCAGAAATCCTAGTAAGGAAATATTCTCGGAATTGGACGAAATCAAAGCCCAGGGGCCTATTTTCTCACGAAGCTTCCAGAAGTCCGAAGGAGAGACGAAGAGGGGCCACGGAGGGGCCACACCCTAGGGCGGCGCGGCCCCCCCCTTGGCCGCGCGGCCCTGTGGTGTGGGGCCCCCGTGCCGCCTCTTGACCTGCCCTTTCGCCTATAAAAAGTCTCCGTGACGAAACCCCGATCTGAGAACCACGATACGAGAAAACCTTCCCGGAGACGCCGCCGCCGCCGATCCCATCTCGGGGGATCCAGGAGATCGCCTCCGGCACCCTGCCGGAGAGGGGAATCATCTCCCGGAGGACTCTACGCCGCCATGGTCGCCTCCGGTGTGATGTGTGAGTAGTCTACCCCTGGACTATGGGTCCATAGCAGTAGCTAGATGGTTGTCTTCTCCCCATTGTGCTATCATTGTCGGATCTTGTGAGCTGCCTAACATGATCAAGATCATCTATCTGTAATTCTATATGTTGCGTTTGTTGGGATCCGATGAATAGAGAATACTTGTTATGTTGATTATCAAAGCTATGCTTATGTGTTGTTTATGATCTTGCATGCTCTCCGTTATTAGTAGATGCTCTGGCCAAGTTGATGCTAGTAACTCCAAGAGGGAGTATTTATGCTCGATAGTGGGTTCATGCCTCTGTGAATCTGGAGGAGTGACAAGAACCACTAAGGTTATGGATGTGCTGTTGCCACTAGGGATAAAACAGTAGTGCTATGTTCAAGGATGTAGTCACTAGTTACATTACGCGCAATACTTAATGCAATTGTCTGGTGTTAGCAACTTAATACTGGAGGGGGTTCGGATGATAACCTGAAGGTGGACTTTTTAGGCATAGATGCAGTTGGATGATGGTCTATGTACTTTGTCGTAATGCCCAATTAAATCTCACTATACTCATCATGATATGTATGTGCATGGTCATGCTCTCTTTATTTGTAAATTGCCCAACTGTAATTTGTTCACCCAACATGCTGTTCGTCTTATGGGAGAGACACCTCTAGTGAACTGTGGACCCCGGTCCAATTCTCTTTACTGAAATACAATCTCTTGCAATACTGTTTCTACTGTTTTCGCAAACAATCATCTTCCACACAATACGGTTAATCCTTTGTTACAGCAAGCCGGTGAGATTGACAACCTCAACTGTTTCGTTGGGGCAAAGTACTTTGGTTGTGTTGTGCAGGTTCCACGTTGGCGCCGGAATCTCTGGTGTTGCGCCGCACTACATCCCGCCGCCATCAACCTTCAACGTGCTTCTTGGCTCCTCCTGGTTCGATAAACCTTGGTTTCTTTCTGAGGGAAAACTTGCTGCTGTGCGCATCATACCTTCCTCTTGGGGTTCCCAACGAACGTGTGAGTTACACGCCATCAAGCATATTTTCTGGCGCCGTTGCCGGGGAGATCAAGACACGCTGCAAGGGGAGTCTCCACTTCTCAATCTCTTTACTTTGTTTTTGTCTTGCTTAGTTTTATTTACTACTCTGTTTGCTGCACTAAATCAAAATACAAAAAAATTAGTTGCTAGTTTTACTTTACTTGCTATCTTGTTTGCTATATCAAAAACACAAAAAAATTAGTTTACTTGCATTTACTTTACTTATTTCATCATGTTTCCTTTTAATTTTACCACAAAAGACATACCGGTAGGACGTGGGTCTATAGTTGGGAGAAATAATATAGAAGAATTTTTCAATCATGTTAGTACTATTGAAAATTTTGAAGATAGACACTTGGTAGACCTTGCGCCTACTTATGAAATTGCTGCTGCACATTTAGTTACTTTGTTGGAAACTAAATTTGTTAATCTTAATCCTATAATCCAACACATGTTCTTCACACTTGGCGATATGGAAGAAGGGGAAAAGAAAGATTTTGTACTAGAAACCCTTCTTAGAGAATTTGGTGGTCTAGCAAGAGAAGCTAGAAAGGTGTTTGCTAAGTTTAATATGCTTGGTTCTCCTACTAATTTTGTTAGTCTCCTTGAAAAGATGGATATGGATAGAATAAGATACACTAATAATATTGATGATGGAGGGGAGATAAAAGCACCAATACCATGTAAGCTCTTAGCTATGAATGATGCATTAGAAAATAACTATGCTTGGCTAGTTCCTGAAAATTTGTTTGATGAGAGTAGCACGCCTAAGACTAATGAAAAGGGAGATGCTGAAACTTATGTATCCAATATACTATGCCTAGTTGAGAAAACTCCACACCCCGCTGAGAATGCATCACCCTTCGATAATACTTTATACACACTTTCTGCGCCTAGCTGAAAGGCGTTAAAGAAAAGCGCTTATGGGAGACAACCCATGTTTTTTTTTACCTACAGTACTTTGTTTTTATTTTGTGTCTTGGAAGTTGTTTACTACTGTAGCAACCTCTCCTTATCTTAGTTTTGTGTTTTGTTGTGCCAAGTTAAGCCGTTGATAGAAAAGTAAGTACTAGATTTGGATTACTGCACAGTTCCAGATTTCTTTGCTGTCACGAAATCTGGGTCCACCTCCCTGTAGGTAACTCAGAAAATTAAGCCAATTTACGTGCATGATCCTCAGATATGTACGCAACTTTCATTCAATTTGAGCATTTTCATTTGAGCAAGTCTGGTGCCATTTTAAAATTCGTTAATACGAACTGTTCTGTTTTGACAGATTCTGCCTTTTATTTCGCATTGCCTCTTTCGCTATGTTGGATGAATTTCTTTGATCCACTAATGTCCAGTAGCATTATGCAATGTCCAGAAGTGTTAAGAATGATTGTGTCACCTCTGAATATGTCAATTTATAATGTGCACTAACCCTCTAATGAGTTGTTTCGAGTTTGGTGTGGAGGAAGTTTTCAAGGATCAAGAGAGGAGTATGATGCAACATGATCAAGGAGAGTGAAAGCTCTAAGCTTGGGGATGCACCCGGTGGTTCACCCCTGCATATATCAAGAAGACTCAAGCGTCTAAGCTTGGGGATGCCCAAGGCATCCCCTTCTTCATCGACAACATTATCAGGTTCCTCCCCTGAAACTATATTTTTATTCCATCACATCTTATGTGCTTTTTCTTGGAGCGTCGGTTTGTTTTTTTGTTTTGTTTGAATAAAATGGATCCTAGCATTCACTTTATGGGAGAGAGACACGCTCCGCTGTAGCATTTGGACAAGTATGTCCTTGGTTTCTACTCATAGTATTCATGGTGAAGTTTCTCCTTCGTTAAATTGTTATATGGTTGGAATTGGAAAATGATACATGTAGTAATTGCTATAAATGTCTTGGGTAATGTGATACTTGGCAATTGTTGTGCTCATGATTAAGCTCTTGCATCATATGCTTTGCACCCATTAATGAAGAAATACATAGAGCATGCTAAAATTTGGTTTGCATATTTGGTTTCTCTAAGGTCTAGATAATTTCTAGTATTGAGTTTGAACAACAAGGAAGACAGTGTAGAGTCTTATAATGTTTTCAATATGTCTTTTATGTGAGTTTTGCTGCACCGGTTCATCCTTGTGTTTGTTTCAAATAAGCCTTGCTAGCCTAAACCTTGTATCGAGAGGGAATACTTCTCATGCATCCAAAATACTTGAGCCAACCACTATGCCATTTGTGTCCACCATACCTACCTACTACATGGTATTTTCCGCCATTCCAAAGTAAATTGCTTGAGTGCTACCTTTAAAATTCCATCATTCACCTTTGCAATATATAGCTCATGGGACAAATAGCTTTAAACTATTGTGGTATTGAATATGTAATTATGCACTTTATCTCTTATTAAGTTGCTTGTTGTGCGATAACCATGTTTACTTGGGACGCCATCAACTACTCTTTGTTGAATTTCATGTGAGTTGCTATGCATGTTCGTCTTGTCTGAAGTAAGAGAGATCTACCACCATAGGGTTAAGCATGCATATGTTAGAGAAGAACATTGGGCCGCTAACTAAAGCCATGTTCCATGGTGGAAGTTTCAGTTTTGGACAACAATCCTCAAATCTCAAATGAGAAAATTATTAATTGTTGTTATATGCTTATGCATAAAAGAGGAGTCCATTATCTGTTGTCTATGTTGTCCCGGTATGGATGTCTAAGTTGAAGAATAATCAATAGCGAGAAATCCAATGCGAGCTTTCTCCTTAGACCTTTGTACAGGCGGCATAGAGGTACCCCTTTGTGACACTTGGTAAAAACAATGCATTGTGATGATCCGGTAGTCCAAGCTAATTAGGACAAGGTGCGGGCACTATTAGTATACTATGCATGAGGCTTGCAACTTGTAAGATATAATTTACATGATACATATGCTTTATTACTACCGTTGACAAAATTGTTTCATGTTTTCAAAATCAAAGCTCTAGCACAAATATAGCAATCGATGCTTTTCCTCTATGGAGGACCATTCTTTTACTTTCAATGTTGAGTCAGTTCACCTATTTCTCTCCACCTCAAGAAGCAAACACTTGTGTGAACTATGCATTGATTCCTACATACTTGCTTATTGCACTTATTATATTACTCTATGTTGACAATATCCATGAGATATACATGTTACAAGTTGAAAGCAACCGCTGAAACTTAATCTTCTTTTGTGTTGCTTCAATACCTTTACTTTGAATTATTGCTTTATGAGTTAACTCTTATGCAAGACTTATTGATGCTTGTCTTGAAGTGCTATTCATGAAAAGTCTTTGCTTTATGATTCACTTGTTTACTCATGTCATATACATTGTTTTGATCGCTGCATTCACTACATATGCTTTACAAATAGTATGATCAAGATTATGATGGCATGTCACTCCCGAAATTATCTGTGTTATCGTTTTACCTGCTCGGGACGAGCAGAACTAAGCTTGGGGATGCTGATACGTCTCCGACGTATCGATAATTTCTTATGTTCCATGCCACATTATTAATGTTATCTACATGTTTTATGCACACTTTATGTCATATTCGTGCATTTTACGGAACTAACCTATTAACAAGATGCCGAAGTGCCGATTCTTTGTTTCTGCTGTTTTTGGTTTCAGAAATCCTAGTAAGGAAATATTCTCGGAATTGGACGAAATCAAAGCCCGGGGGCCTATTTTCTCACGAAGCTTCCAGAAGTCCGAAGGAGAGACGAAGAGGGGCCACGGAGGGGCCACACCCTAGGGCGGCGCGGCCCCCTTGGCCGCGCGGCCCCGTGGTGTGGGGCCCCGTGCCGCCTCTTGACCTGCCCTTTCGCCTATAAAAAGTCTCCGTGGACGAAAACCCCAGTACCGAGAACCACGATACGGAAAACCTTCCGAGACGCCGCCGCCGATCCCATCTCGGGGATCCAGAGATCGCCTCCGGCACCACTGCCGGGAGAGGGGAATCATCTCCCGGATGACTCTACGCCGCCATGGTCGCCTCCGGTGTGATGTGTGAGTAGTCTACCCCTGGACTATGGGTCCATAGCAGTAGCTAGATGGTTGTCTTCTCCCCATTGTGCTATCATTGTCGGATCTTGTGAGCTGCCTAACATGATCAAGATCATCTATCTGTAATTCTATATGTTGCGTTTGTTGGGATCCGATGAATAGAGAATACTTGTTATGTTGATTATCAAAGCTATGCTTATGTGTTGTTTATGATCTTGCATGCTCTCCGTTATTAGTAGATGCTCTGGCCAAGTTGATGCTAGTAACTCCAAGAGGGAGTATTTATGCTCGATAGTGGGTTCATGCCTCTGTGAATCTGGAGGAGTGACAAGAACCACTAAGGTTATGGATGTGCTGTTGCCACTAGGGATAAAACATTAGTGCTATGTTCAAGGATGTAGTCACTAGTTACATTACGCGCAATACTTAATGCAATTGTCTGTTGTTAGCAACTTAATACTGGAGGGGGTTCGGATGATAACCTGAAGGTGGACTTTTTAGGCATAGATGCAGTTGGATGACGGTCTATGTACTTTGTCGTAATGCCCAATTAAATCTCACTATACTCATTATGATATGTATGTGCATGGTCATGCTCTCTTTATTTGTAAATTGCCCAACTGTAATTTGTTCACCCAACATGCTGTTCGTCTTATGGGAGAGACACCTCTAGTGAACTGTGGACCCCGGTCCAATTCTCTTTACTGAAATACAATCTACTGCAATACTGTTCTACTGTTTTCTGCAAACAATCATCTTCCACACAATACGGTTAATCCTTTGTTACAGCAAGCCGGTGAGATTGACAACCTCACTGTTTCGTTGGGGCAAAGTACTTTGGTTGTGTTGTGCAGGTTCCACGTTGGCGCCGGAATCTCTGGTGTTGCGCCGCACTACATCCCGCCGCCATCAACCTTCAACGTGCTTCTTGGCTCCTCCTGGTTCGATAAACCTTGGTTTCTTTCTGAGGGAAAACTTGCTGCTGTGCGCATCATACCTTCCTCTTGGGGTTCCCAACGAACGTGTGAGTTACACGCCATCAACAGCTGCGACAGGGATTTCTAGAAGATCGCCTCGAAGTTTGGGGTTAAGGAAGAGCTCAATGCACTCGACGCTATTACAGACCACACAAAGCCACCAGCCGATAATCGGAGCGCAAGATCTGATGAATTTGACGTCGCAAAGGAAGCAAAGAAACAGCAAGTGCGTCCCTTTGACCCGAAGAAGACAGGCAATACTTCGGCAGATCTTGCTGTCGCATAGGAAAGCGCGCTCATCGAGTTCCTCCGTGAGCGCTGGGAAATATTTGCATGGGAACCATCCGACATGCCAGGTATTCCCAGGGAACTCGCTGAGCACGCCCTCAATGTTGACCCAACGATGCGCCGGTTTTCAGAGCCGAAGAGAAAAGCAATCGGCGAAGAAATTAGTCGGCTCCGCAAGGCTGGATTCATTTGGGAGCTTAAAGAAGCCGAGTGGGTAGCCAACCCAGTCATGGTGCCAAAGAAAGATACAACAGCTCTTCGCATGTGTATCGATTATACAAGTCTCAATAAGCATTGTCCTAAGGACCACTTCCCGCTGCCCCGTATTGACCAGATAGTCGATTCTACAGTAGGATGTGATCGTCTCTCTTTTCTCGATGCGTACTCCGGGTATAACTAGATCAAGCTCAAGAAAGAGGACCAAGAGTTAACTGCGTTCATCACCCCGCACGGCGTTTTCTGTTACAACGTTATGACTTTCGGGTTGAAAAACACAGGAGCAACTTATCAGCGATGTATGCAAGCCTGTCTTGGAGAGTAGATCGGAAGGAATATCGAAGTCTACATTGATGATATCGTGGTTAAGACCAAGCATGCCGCTACTCTTATCGACGATTTGCGAGAAACCTTTGACAATCTCGATAGGTACAAAATCAAGCTAAACCAGAAGAAATGTTTCTTCGGGGTGCCAGGAGGACAAGTACTCGGGTACTTCATCTCAGCCAGAGGGATAGAGGCCAATCCTTTGAAGATCAAAGCTATTCTCGACATGGAGCCGCCAAAGAATTTGCACCAAGTGCAGCAGTTGGCAGGACGGCTGGCAGCGCTCAGCAGATTCATCGCCAAGCTAGGAGAAAAAGCTTTGCCCTTCTATAACTTGATGAAGAAGTCAAAAAAGTTCGAGTGGAAAAACGAGGCGCAGGAATCTTTTGATAACTTAAAGAAGATCTTATCGACATCCCCAGTACTCGTAACTCCACATGAAAAAGAAACATTTCTCATGTACATAGCAGCAACGGTGCAAGTCTTCAGCAGCGTCCTAGTTGTCGAACGAGAGGAGGCAGGAAGAGTTCATGGCGTGCAACGACCCGTTTACTACCTCGGCGAAGTACTCACGCCAGCGAAACAGAGATATCCTCATCACCAGAAGTTAGCATAGTCGGTATGGAGAACAACTCGTAAGTTGCGCCATTATTTCACGGAGCACCCGATTATTGTGGTAAGCGAAGCACCATTGAAGAATATACTTACCAACCTAGAAGCTACGGGTCGAGTATCTCAATGGGCTATCGAGATAGCACCACATGACATAACTTACGTCAATCGGACGACAATCAAGTCTCATGTTCTCCCAGATTTCATGGCAGATTGGATTCAGTCGCAAACTCCGGCAGCACCCGACATGTCTGGCTCATGGACAATGTACTTTGACGGATCGAAGCGGAGTACAGGTGCAGGCGCAGGAGCAATATTGATATCACCACAAGGAGACAAGATGAAGTATATCCTACGCATGAACTTCTCCCTGCCGAAAAATAATGAAGCAGAATATGAAGCACTGTTACACGGAATGAGAATGGAAAAGGCATGTGGAGCCACCCGCTTGGAAATTTACGGAGATTCGAACCTGGTGGTGCAGCAGTCGATGAATTTATGCGACGCAGTTTGCGATAATATGATCGCCTACCGTCAATTATACCAGAATATGGAAGCCAAATTTGAAGGGTGCGAACTCAAACACATTGGCAGAGCCAGCAATGAGGAAGCAGATGCTTTGGAAAACATTGGATCCATGTGCTCCCCCATTCCAGACGGTGTATTTTATGAAGTTATTGCTCAGCGATCGATCAAGGAGAAAGTATCGACACCTCTAAAATTATCGGCTGACGATTCAGAAGCAAGACTGCAGCAAGATGTCGAAGAAAGTATCGGCACCTCCGAAATTATTGGATGTCCACAGAGCAGGTCCTACTTACGGAGCCCCTGTGGACCAAGCCTTTTTTAGCATACTTAATAGAGCAGCGATTACCAGAGGATCCGGTCGAAGCCAGGCGAATTGTGAGACGGTCTAAAGCCTGCACTATAGTGAACGGAGAACTCTAAAAGCGTAGTATCTCTGGTATCTCAAAGGTGCATTGACATCGAAGATGGAAAGGCTCTATTACGCGAGTGCATGAAGGAACTTGTGGTCACCATGCAAGCAGCAGGGCCCTCGTGGCGAAAGCTTTCAGAGCAGGATTTTATTGGCCAACTGCAGCTTCGGATGCTCGAGACCTGGTACGGAAGTGCGCCCTTGTCAGCGTTTTGCACCAAAACCGCATGCTCCTGCAACAGATCTAATGACCATACCCTTGGCTTGGCCCTTCGCGCAATGGGGACTCGACCAAGTTGGACCGCTGCCAAGATCATCGCCTGGAGGTCACACGTATCTACTGGTCGCAGTCGATAAGTTTACCAAATGGATCGAGGTTGTACCTATCAGAAACCAAAAAGCCGAAACCGCCGTCCAGTTTTTCAAGGGAATAACTTGTCGTTTTGGCATGCCTCAAGGCATCGTCACAGACAATGGAACTAACTTCGACTCCAAAAAGTTCCGGAAATTTTGCGACAACGATGGTATCAGACTAAAATTTGCCTCAGTGGCACATCCCCAAACCAATGGTCAAGTCGAAAGGATCAATGGCCTAATACGAGATGGCCTCAAAAAGCGTCTTACGGGTGCAGCTAGAGCTTGGGTCGAAGAATTGCCATCTGTACTTTGGAGTTTGCGTACTACACCCAACATATCGACTCAGTATACTCCGTTCTTTTTGGTATATGGAGCCGAAGCAGTTTTGCCAGCCGATGTTCGATTTGAAGCCCCTCGGGTGATTGCATACACGGAAGCAACTTCCAACAATGCGCTGCAAGATGCTGTGGATCTTCTTGACGAAGCTCGGGACATCGCCTTGGAAAGAACAACGGTGTATCAGCAGACATTAAGAAATTACCACAGTCGACGAGTACGCAATCGAAGCTTCAGTGTTGGAAATATGGTACTGCGACTAAAACAAGAAACACCCCTGAAGCTCGAATCTCCATGGGAAGGGTCGTTCATCATCACTAAAGTGATACCAGGGGGAGCTTATCGACTCAAGAATCCAGCTTCGGGTGAAGACGTTGAAAATCCCTGGAATGTTGCACATTTGCGACGATTCTACGCATAGGACACAACTATCCTTTACTTGTTATATGGCAGATCCTCAGCTTGTCTTATATTATGAATAAAATTTCTGATTGGGTTTCCACCCTTATTGTTCCAGGCATTATTACCCGAGCAACTGTTCGAAGCCTCCGTTATTGGCTCTTACTCTCATCGGGAGCTTTGGCCAAAGATACGTCCATACGGTATCGTTAACTAATACTCCAATCCGGAGCTGTAGTTACTGATACGCAATAACCCATCCAAGCCTCGAGAAAATACGCGAGTGATGCAGTTGATGGACATATTATTACAATCAAGGCTCAAACCGGTGCACCGTGTAACGAAGCCAAGCGCCTAAATCCCTCGTTTAATCGACAGGTGTCGCTCTTATAGAACTTACACATCGACTTCGCAATAAACTTGCAATTACAACGGAATCGTCGGGTGAGCAGACTGACTTGATCACTCAGCCAAAGGATTTTCCAACCCTCTCTCTCTTGCTTCGTGTAGGAGCTTCATTGTCATCCTTCTCAGTAACATCCTCATCTGATTTTTCAAAATATTCATTAGATGTACTAGATTCAGGAATTATCGAAGTAGTCATTCTAGCAATGCTATGCATATCTGAAACATTGCAAACGTATTTATAATGTTTTGTTTACACTTCGTGGCATTTTTATGCATTTTCTGGAACTAACCTATTAACAAGATGACATAGTGTCAGTTCCTATTTTCTGCTATTTTTGTATTTTAGAAAAGGTTACAGGAAATATTCTCGGAATTGGACGAAACAAAAGCCGAAATTCCTATTTTACTATCACTAGGAAACATACCCGTGCGTTGCATCGCTATCTGCCGGATGAACTTGGCTCAATTGGTCAAATAGTAAACCTAGTTAAAAATACCAAGTAAAATAAAGAAGGTGTGAACTTAAACGGTTGTACACAATAATATCAATAAAAACAGTAATTTACTTAGGTTAAAATTTTAAATTAAAAGATAATAAAAAGCTTCCATATTTAATAGTGTACTTGCATCCTGGCTTCTAGGTTTGTTTCCAATAACCAAACTAAAATATCCCGTATTTTCACTTCGATAGTAGACTCGTATAAACTTAGATCTTACACCTCTCCGATTATCTGTAAACCTTTGTGTCCACTGAAATTATTAGACATGGCCGAGCATGTGGTAACTACATACTGTTCCGCAAGGCGTCTATACTTGATTGTCCAGGGAGAACCGTACCGACCAACAACGTACCCAAGCAACTTCAAGCACTTGTAGAAGTACCAACGAAATATGTAACTGTTCTGCAGTCTTTCCAATACTTTGACCGGTCCTAGTGTTTCATCCTCGCCGTCTAGAAGAACCAAAAAAAATCCCTATTTCTTACAATAACTTGCAGGGTCGATAGACAAGCTTAATTATATGGAATGCATGTAGTATCCCAAATCTTCAAGTACAGATCGAAGTAGGTACAAACCATGGACAGGGAGACACATACGGATCAGCTTACATATAGAGACGGACATATAGGAGGTGTTGTTGAGGTTAACTGACAGGCATTCTAATCAAATAAGATCATTGGACCAAAAGGATGAGCTTTTACAGAGCCTACCAGCGACAAAGCAAAGATCGTTTTTGGTGACGCCCATATGCACTCCATACTGCGCTGCCGCAAAGCTCGATACATATTGGCCGGGAGGGCCTCACTGATGGCGAAGGGGCGCAGTCTCGGCTAGTTCCATCGCGGCCGAACTGGCCACATGACAGGTCGTTGGGCGTCCACCATCGCTTCTTCTTGCCCAGGTCACCCCAATCCATGCCCCCAACGTCGACGGATTACTTCCGTCTACTTCATATATTCCTCTAATTTTTCCAGCTATTACGTACAAGCATAAAATTTGACAGCTTTGGCCTTCTGGAACAACTCCCTCACCATGGAGACGCCCGCTCCGACAAATATCTCGACTAACTCCGACGCAGTGCGCGGAGAAGAACGCCGTCCCAGGCTCCCCAACGACGATGCGGGCCAGCAGCTTCTTCCCTGTCCTAGGCGTTATCTTGTGCACATCCACGCATAAGTAACTCGACTGGCGCTCGGGTTTCGGCCAGGATGTACGCCGCCGCAAATATTTATCGATCGGATCCTCAACGAAAAATTCGTGACAAAAGTGGATTAGCAACTCGATGCTGGTCAATGGATATACGAGTATATGAGAGTTTACCGAACGTGCAGGTTGATCTGGAGACCGGGGCTGATATGTAAAGGCTTTAGCCTAACGTAATATGGTAGGTCTTTGCCTGTCTGGTCACCCTAGCTAAAAAGAAAACAAAAGAAACCGGGAAGCACATGACCTACACAAAGGTCGACACCTGCCCGTCTGTCGATCGATCGAGAACCAAAAAAAGGGAAATTTGTTTGCTTGGGAAAACGCCCAACACGTACAACTTACCGGTGGCATGGTCGGTAATTTTGTGTGAATTTTAGGGGTAGTTTTTCGACGTACCAAACCAAACCAAACGACGGAAACACTTTTCCCTTTATTATTAGGTATAGATGAAGACGGGGTCCAAAGGAGAGATGGACTAGAACCAGGAGGTGGCCACACCACACCTAGGCATGGCACACCCCCTGGTCGCGCCTAGATATGGTGTGGGCCCCTTGGGCGTCTATCGACCTCGCCCTTTCGCCTATAAATTCACATCCTCGGGAAAAACCTAAATAACCGAGCCTCCATCCACGAAAAGTTCCATAGCCGCCGCCATCATCGACCCTAGTTCGGGAGGGTTCTGAAGCTCTTCCCGGCACCCTACCGGAGAGGGAGATCATAACCGGAGGCCTCTTCATCACCATGCCCGCCTCCGAAGTGATGCGTGAGTAGTTCATCTCTGGACTACGGGTCCATAGCAATAGCTAGATGGTTGTCTTCTCCTCCATATGCTTCATGTTTAGATCTTGTGAACTACCTATCATGATCAAGATCATCTTTATGTAATGCTACATGTTGTGTTTGCTGGGATCCGATGAATATTGAATACTATGGTTGAGTTGATTATACACCTGTTTATATGTTATTTGTGATGTTGCATGCTCTCCGTCCCTAGTAGATTCTTTGGCCAAGTATGTGCTTTTGATTCCAAGAGGGAGTATTTATGCTCGATAGTGGATTCATGCCTCTAGTAATCTAGGACAGTGACAGTAACTCCTAAGGTTGTAGATGTGTCGTTGCTACTAGGGAGAAAACAATAATGCTTTATCCAAGGATAATTCTATTGTTCACTTTACACACTTTACTTAATGCAATAATCTGTTGCTTGCAACTTAATACCAAAAATTGTTTTGATGATATCCCGAGGGTGGATTATTAGTCATAGATGTAGTTGGATTAAGGTCTATGAATCTTGTTGTAATTCCCAAATGAATCTCATATATAGTAATCATCTTGGCATGTATAGTCTTTATTCTGTCAATTGCCCAGCTGTATTTTGTTTACCTAGCATGTTATTTATCTTTATGGAGAGACACCTCTAATGAACTGTGGACCCTGTTCCTTTCTTTTACACTGATAAACCATCTACTACAAAGCACTACTCTCTTTATTTCACTGCAAGCAAACATATCTTTCCACACTATACATCTAATCCGTTATTTTTCAACAAAACCAGTGAGATTGACAACCTCACTGTAAGTTGGGGCAAAGTATTTTGGTTGTGTTGTGTGAAAGTTCCATGTTGTTGCTGACACCAGTAGTGCGCCCTACCAAAGTCAGCCAACAATACCTTCAGAAGTGATTTGTTTCTCCTACTGGTCGATAAATCTTGGTTTCTTAACGAGGGAAAACTTGCTGATGTGCTCATCATACCTTCCTCTTGGGGTTTCCTAACTGCATAATCTGCACAACATCAAGCTCTTTTCTGGCGCCATTGCCAGGGAGAAAGAGGATTTCTGCAAGGGGAGTCTCTCATCTCCAATCTCTTTACTTTGTTATTGTTTTGCTTATTTTATTTTACTTTGTCTTGTTTGCTTCTTTTTATCAAAAACACACAAAAAATAGTTTCTATTATAGTTTTTTATTTCTGTTGCTCTATTATAATCTTGCTAAAATGAGTAATCCTGAGAGCACTAAGTTGTGTGACTTTAGTAGCACAAATAACAATGATTTCATTTGTACACCTATTTCTCCACCTGCTCCTGAAGTAGCTTTCTATGAAATTAAACCTGCTTTGTTAAATCTTGTTATGAGAGAGAAATTTTCTGGTGTTAGTACTGATGATGTTACTTCTCACCTTAATAATTTTGTTGAACTTTGTGAGATGCAAAAGTAAAAGGATGTAGATGGAGACATTATTATACTTAAATTGTTTCCTTTCTCTTTGAGAGGGAGAGCTAAAGATTGGTTAATATCTTTGCATAGAAACAGTATTGATTCTTGGGTTAAATGAAAAATTGCTTTCATTTGAAAATATTATCCTCCTGCTAAGATTATAACCTTGAGAAGTGACATAATTAAATTTAAACAATTTGATAACAAACATGTTGCTCAAGATTGGGAAAGAATGAAATCTTTGGTAAAGAACTGTCCCACTCATGGACTGACTACTTGGATGATCATCCAAACTTTTTATGCAGGATTGAATTTTTCTTCAAGAAACCTTCTGGATCTAGCTGCTGGAAGTACCTTTATGTCCAGCACTTTGGGGGCTGCAACAAAACTCCTTGATGATATGA
This sequence comes from Lolium perenne, assembly GCF_019359855.2. NCBI lineage: Eukaryota > Viridiplantae > Streptophyta > Magnoliopsida > Poales > Poaceae > Lolium > Lolium perenne. The sequence goes on from NC_067250.2 coordinate 136,105,728, forward strand.
TGATATATTATTCCGAATGACACACTAAGAGGGCTCCACAAGGTAAGAAGGTAAATTCTGTTGAAGAAACCTCTTCCTTGAGTGATAAGATTGATACCATTATGTCTATGCTTGTTAGTGGTAAATCTCATGTTGATCCAAATAATATTCCTTTAGCCTCTTTGGTTGCTCAAGAAGAGCATGTTGATGTGAACTTCATTAAAATCAATAATTTTAACAACAATGCTTATAGGAATAAATTTGGTAGTAAAAATTATAGGCCATATCCTTCTAATAATGGTAATGGCTATGGAATTTTTTATGGTAATTCCTACAACAACAATAAAAGTGCGCCCTCTGATCTTGAAGTCATGCTTAAGAACTTTATTAGTAAACAAACTGCTTTAATAAATATGTTGAGGAAAAGTTTGGTAAAATTGATGTTCTTGCTTCTAAAGTTGATAGCCTTGCTCTTGATGTTAAACTTCTTAACCTAAAAGTTATGCCTCATGATGTTAAATAAATCAATACTTTGAATGCCATTCAAGTTATAATTGATGACAATGTTAGGATGTTGGCTGAATTGCATGCTAGGTGGGAAAGAGATGATGTTGCTACAAATAATAGTATGACTAAAGTTTGTACCATTACCACCACTAGTAGGGCGGAAGTCTCAAATGTTAGCAAACCTCCTACTATTCATGGTAAAATAATTGGTGTAGGAAAAGTCCCCACTCCTTCTACAAAATTGCTTAGAACCACTGAAACTGTTTCTGATAAGAGTGCTGAATTTTTTGAAAGTATGGGAGACAATAGTCCTTTTACCTTTGATAATAATGACTTTGATTTTGATAGTTGCAATATCTCTAAAGTAATTTTGTTACTACAAAAGCTTGCTAGTGATATAAATATGACTTTTACAAAACATATTACAAATGCTCTCATGCAAATTGGAGAAGAGAAGTTAAAACATGAAGCTTCTATTCCTAGGAAGTTAGAAGATGGTTGGGAACCCATAATTAAGATGAAAGTGAATGACTTTGATTTCAATGCTTTATGTGATCTTTGTACGAGCATCTCGGTTATGCCGAGAAAAATTTATGATATGCTTGATTTGCCACTTTTAGAAAAATGTTATTTCGATGTTCATTTTGCTGATATTGCTAAGAAGAAATCTTTGGGGAGAGTTAATGATGTTTTTATTATGGTTAATAATAACTTTGTGCCCTTTGATTTTTTTTTGGGTATTGAATGCAATGCTTCTTGTCCTATTATTTTAGGAAGATCTTTTCTTAAAACTGTTGGTGCTGCTATTGATATGATAGATGGGATTATTAAATATCAGTTCTCACTCAAGAAAGGTATGGGACACTTCCCTAGAAAGAGAAAGAATCTACCTTTTGATTCTATTATTAGGAAAAAAATATGATGTTGATGCTTTTTCACTTGAAAATACTTGATTCAAGCTTTCTGCGCCCAGCTGAAAGGCGTTTAAAAAAGCATTCTTGGGAGATAACCCATGTTTTATTTTTGCAATTTTTATTTTGTTGAGTCTTTGAAGTTGTTACCTCTGTAATAACCTCTCATTATCCTTTTTATTTCATTTTTGTGCCAAGGATAGCCTCTAATAGGAAGAAGGTATGACTTGGGAAGTTGCTGCCCTAAAACAGATTCTGTGCTACCACCAAAGAAATAATTATTCTCAGCCAGAACATCGGATTGATCTGATAATTTTTTAGCATTTGCCCCGGGTTATTATCTAAATTTCATTAGTTTTGCACTTTTCTATTTGAGCAACAGAGGATTTTCGAAAAAATCGATCTTTACATGCTATCTTGTTTTGACAGATTTCTGCCACTATTTAGATTTGCCTCTTAATCTTTTTCGTTTTGAGTTCTTTTGAGAGAAAGAGCATTTAAAAGAAGTTGTTACAGTAGCTAATGTTTTAATGGATCTTTGACTTATGTTAGAACTGAACCAAAGTGGATTTGTTATTTTGATTGCATTAATGTTGCTAATGAAAATTGTGTGAAGTTTTGTATGAAGTTTTCATGTGTAGGGAGAGAAGAATGATGTGATGATATGAAGGATGGAGAAAAGCTCAAGCTTGGTAATGCCCATGTCACCACAATAAATATCCAAGAGGTACAAGCATCAAAGCTTGTGGATGCCCAAGGCATTTCCTTCTTCAACAAGAAAGTATCAGGTCATCTTTGAAGACACTATATTTTTATTGCTTCATATGCTATGTTTTTTTCTTGGAGCGTTTTTTTTTTCTTTTATTTTGTTTGCTGTAGTATATGGTTGGATCCCAGCATACTTGTTTGGTAGAATGACACACTCCATTTTCAATGCCTATAACACTCTAGTTTTCACTCTTATTGTTTTGCGAGTGATAAGGTATCGACTTGTCAATGCCTACGGATTGTAGATTAGTGTTTTCGTGGAAGTAGAGGGCAAGTAGATCTCGAGGGTTTCAGCCGGATAAGTACTCGACTGCTAAAAAACAAGGGTTACATTGACAATGAAATCGATCCTCTATTCGTCCCTCGACTCCCCCTTATATAGGAGGCGGAGCCGAGGGTTTCGTATTACACAAGTTACAGATTCTTGGAGACTCTTTGAGTTTGACCCGTAAAGTTACAAATCTCTTTATTCCTAATACAATTCTATCTTTCCATATCAACAGCTAATTGGGCTTCCGAGCTTCGTATTCGTCGACTCATGGGCCTTCAGTAAACCCCGGGTACCATCTTCGGTAGGCCCATTCGAGATGCCTATGTCAGTAGCCCCCGAGATTTTGCTTTGATCGAAGAATAAAGTAAAATCTCCATCATTACAATTAACAAATAGTTTCTTCGAGTCATTGAATAATTTTATAAAATAATCATATATTGTACAGGGATTATGGTAGATGGGGCTGGTTCATCTGACGGATCAGGTACCAGTTAACTGCTCTCGTGGCAATCCCGCAAAAACCTACTTCAAGGTCAAGTCCCTGGACCCGACCTCGGTATACTGGCGTAATTCGACATGTGCCGCTCAAGGTCTTACCATATGCCAAATTCCAGTCATATTTTATCGAGTACCTAACGCGTCCGTTAGGATTTTTCTTCGCATCTGCTGATACGAAAAAAAGTAGCAGAGCGCATTCATGTGTGATTCCACGCCACACAGGACGGATCCCGGGGTCTTACCTTCGTAAAGTATTACGGCATTCAGAGATTTAATCGCGACTGAGGCGCTCTGAGAATATATTGTCGAGTGCCTTTTTAGGCTGTTGGAATGGCACATTTATTCGAGTCATATGATGACTTATTATCTTGTCCTCCCGATGGGAGTATATGAAGAGTTATTATCATAACTCGAAATATACCTATTTTGACTCCTTCAGTTTCATCGGGTACGCAACAAGCGTTCCCGAGTGCTTGTGCTTGGCTGTAGGCTCACCTTTTTACCATCTTGTTGCTATATTGATAATTTTTATATTTCCCATCTTTATCGGGTGCGCGACCAGCGCTCCCGATGGGAGTAGCCCCCGAGGCTACAGTTGAGTATTTATACTTGGCTGTAGGGTCACCTTTGCTATCTTTTGAATCAACTCCATATCAATCTTCCTACAAAAAGTAGCCCCCGAGCATTTGAACAAAAACTTGTATTTGATCAAAGTCTCCCGAGATTATTTTGTCTGCATAGTTAATACTCCTTTGTCGCTAATCTTCGAAGAACTGCAGTCGAAATTGCCCTTATGGTGACATCAGTGCTGACGATGGCCACGATCATTGTATTGGGAAGGTGTGGGTTCTGTCCTGTCACTGACCTGTGGACCCCTAACACTGCGTCGCTTGACACGTTACACAAGTGGGGACACACGTCCTCCACTTTTCCTGGCACGCGTGCTACGGCGCCTGCCTAGTAACTTCTTAGTAAATATACGATTTTACCGTTGATAACATGTGTAAGGCATCGGATTCATTTTCTTTTTATCCAACGGCATGACAGATCGCGTTCTTGGTATAAATGACATCCTTCTTCCTCATCCTTTCCTTCGCTGCGCCGCTCAACTTTTCCCCCTCTCTTCAAAAAGCTCCATTCACTACAAGAAAAGTTCTGATAGACAACGTCTCAAAATCGTCCGCTAATGGGTATTTTTCGTCGCCTATGGGCCTAACCCGACGATATGAGTTCTGTTGTGGAAACTGCGTCAGGCAAAGTCCAACGACGTTTTTTTCGGTCCGTCGCGCTTGGGCGCCCTTCCGCCACGGAAAATCGGACCGTTGCGCAAGTGTTTCCGGGAGCCCGTTGACTGCTGACGTCATGCAAACTGACACGTGGCAGACGCCGTTAACTGGCAGTTAACGGCGTTAACCGGCTGAAACCCCGTGGTAGATGGTAGGCCCACACGAGGCCTGCCACGTCTTAAGCGGGCCGGGCCAGCTGACATAGTTTGACCGGTCAACTATATAGCTGGGCTGGTCCATTAGTTACGTGGGCCGGGCCTAACCTCTAAGGTTGACTGGTCAAAACTTAAATGGGCCAGCCCATTTAACATGTGGGGTCCACCTTACAGCAACTGGGCCGGCCCAAGAAGCAAGTGGGCCGGGCCAAAACACAGGTGGGTCCCACTTTCCTGTTAAAGGGCCGGCCCATTTAGTGTGTGGGGTCCACCATATAGCAAGTGGGCCGGGCCAAAAACACAGGTGGGTCCCACTTTCCAGTTAAAGGGTCGGCCCATTTAGTATGTGGGGTCCACCATATAGCAAGTGGGCCGGCCCAACAAGATAGTAGGCCGGGCCAAAAACACAGGTGGGTCCCACTTTCCTGTTAAAGGGCCGGCCCATTTGGTGTGTGGGGTCCACCATATAGCAAGTGGGCCGGCCCAACAAGATAGTGGGCCGGGCCAAAAGCACAGGTGGGTCCCACCTTCCTGTTAAAAGGCCGGCCCATTTAGTATGTGGGGTCCACCATATAGCAGGTGGGCCGGCCCACCAAGATAGTGGGCCGGGCCAAAAACACAGGTGGGTCCCACTTTCCAGTTAAAAGGCCGGCCCATTTAGTATGTGGGGTGCACCATTTAGCAAGTGGGCGGGACCAAATAGATAGTGGGCCGGGCCAAAAACACAGTGGGTCCCACCTTCTGTTAAAGGCCGGCCCATTTACCATCCGGGACCACCATATAGCAATTGGGCTGGCCCAACAAGATAGTGGGCCGGCCCAATAAGCATGTGGATCCCACTATCGTGTAACCGGGCCGGCCTACTAAAGAAGTGGGCTGGCCCAAAATGAAAGTGGGTCCCACACTACTGTAAGTGGGCCGGCCCAATCTGTTGTAGTGCCCTACTTGTTTGACTAGTCAACTTGCATTAAATTTCATGAGCCTAAAATCGATATCAATCATACACACAATTACATACACAAATAAAACAAGTAGGAAAATTACAAGGCAATTAATGTGCCCAAATAAAAAAATTACATAGAATCATTGAGGACTTCTATTAGCATCATCAATAACACGTTGACATTTGGCAATCGCCTTGATTGAATCTTGTGTACTCTTTGTCAACATATCAGCTACAGATCTTAAAGCAGCAATACCATGTCTTTTATAAAGTACAGCCTTGAGATATTCTTGTTTGATGAAAGCAATGGTCTAGGTTGACGGCTATGAGAAGATGCATCGAAGAAATATCGAACTTTTTGTGGGCCTCACTTCTAATGAAGATTGCTTCATCACAACCGCATTCGATAATAATGCAAAAAGAGTTAAACGATGAACTATGCAAACATTTATTATGCAATGTAGATATAAGATAATAACAAGTTGCATAAATAAGACAATATATGGAACTTGTACTAAGCACAAACTTACATCATAATGTTGCACGGGTCGCTACAGATCCTTTTTGGCGACTATCTTCTAATGATGACTCGCTTCATTAAAAGCGCATTCTGGTAACATTGCAAACATAGTTACAACAATTAACTATTCAAACATGTATTACGCAATGAAGAGATCAGATAACAGCATGTAGCAGAAATAAGCACAAGATAAGATAAGATGCCTGTACTAAGCACATCCTGGCTCATTGCAGTCCTTCTCTTGCGTGCACTAGTCTTGGTCAACATCCCTGTCATTTTAGGTTCAGACATCAAGTGAAATGCTAATCCTCCTGCTCCATTGTCCTTAATCTGTGTTTAGATATCACATTTAAGACCAAGTCACCTGGTTTCAAATAACAAAAAACTTGAGCTGCCAAATGAATAAGCCAATATTTACCGGATATCGATTAAAACCAACTAGATGTTGCTTTGCATGAGATACGAATTTCAGACATTCAGATTTAGAGTAGGGTAATGCCAAGGTTTTCCACATAAAGTAAACTGGCATTAAGAATGACCAAATGTCAGGTTCAAATCACCTTCGCAGTTTCTCCAAGACAAGCATATCAAATAGGCAGAAACATAGTAAAGCATGAATGGCATTGCTATGGCAGGGTTCCAAGTGTTAATCTCTTGCATAAGGAACAATGCATATAGGTTATAGATAATAACGGAAGTAAACTGCCAAAATTACCAACCAAGAACTCAGATTCCAACCTTCCCTAGCGTCCCCGCTGTTAATGTTGGATGTTCTAATAAGTGGTTCGCATGATCAATCCCTAGGAAAAATAACATTGACAAGTCAGTCTACGATAATACAAAGACCAGACATGCACGCAACAATAACTATATAAGCTAAAGACGAGGTATAAGAGCAAGCAGATTGGAAATGCACATAGCATGATTATAAAAGCAGTGTGAGAATAGCAGACACGAGAAAACAGCTAGCAGCTAGCGGTGAGCTAATGACGTGGTATAAGAACAAGCAGATTGGAAATGCCCATAGCATGACTATAAAAGCAGTGCGACAATAGCATGCAGTACAAAAACAGTTGGCAGCAAATGAATGGGTATAAGGCTATAAATATGTGGATGCACACAGGTGTCAGTAGAATGAACAGGATGGTAGCGACCGGATAATGCTTTTGTACTGTACAATATTTAAACAAACTTCATGCGAAGCAACACATCAAGAAAGTTAACGGCATATGAGATCTGCAAATAACTACACAAAACATGGCTAAAGAAACACCGCGATCTAACGGGCCAGCGTACTAACCAAGCTGCGGCGGGGTGGACGGGGGCGGCAACTTGCATTCCAGCGGCGGCGAACGCGGGAGACGATGAATCGACCCTGTTTCAGTAGAAGCGGGTGTTAGTGAAGCAGATCTGGTTGGCTGGCAAGGGATTCGGTGAAGTTGATACAGCCGCTGCGCCGAGGTAGTCGGTGGCGAGGTCGGCGGTGAAGCAGATCCGTCGGTGGCGAGGTCGGCGGTGAAGCAGATCCATCGGTGGCGAGGTCGGCGGTGAAGCAGATCCGTCGGTGACGAGGGCGGCGGGGGAGCGGATCAGGTGGGTGGACAGCCAACACGATCAAGGCTACGCTGTGGAGGAGTACGCCGGCGGCGAAGTAGATCTAGTACTGTAGAGAGTCAGAGCTTTGGCGTGTGAGAGTATTTTTGAGCTAATGGGGCGAATGGTTGGTGTGTGGGTGTGGGCCTGTGGGGAGGGTTCGGGATCTAGGCAAGATATTTCATTGTTACCGAATGAGCCCTCCATGGTCGGTGGGTTGTAGCTTCCGGACCAGGGTTAAAAGGGTAAAACTGGTCACGGGATTTTCGAATGGATGCGGCGGGATGATTTGGCGCGCGGCCGAAATTTTCAGTTTCAAGCTACGAGCAGAACGACAAAAATAATGTTCTTCCCCAGGGAGCTCTCATTTCTTCCTCTTCTCTTTCTCTCTCGAGTCTCTCCCACTCCCCCGGCTCCTCTCCCCCTTCTCTCCGGCGGCCTCGCCGGCCGGAGACGAGGCCGACTTCTCTCTGTATATTGTACACCCTCCGAACTAAATTAATTGATTCAACTTTCCTTAGACGTGTATGTATCTAGAGTAAAAACATGTGTGGATACATCCATATTTAGATAAGCAAAGTTGAGTCAGCTAATTTGGATCCGAGGGAGTTAGTGTTGTTGTAAGCTTAGATCCAGTGTTTCCCATGAGCAGAATGGCACAATGGAGTCGGGGATCTCGTCATCGGCTTCAGATCTGGCCTATGGTGAATCTGCCGGATCTTGCCGGCCAAACCCCGATCTGGTGCCATCAATGTGATGGCGCTAACGGTGAGGCTTGCTTTGGTCAGTGCTTCAGATCTGGCCAATGGGGAAGTCAAGCTGCTAAAGTTCACAAGCTCGGGGCATACGACGGCGTCATCCGTCTTGCCCGTGCACATCTTGGCCTTTCAGCGGCCCTTCTCATCAGAGCCAATATGCCGTTGCTGAGGCCCTTCTTCTCCTTCGTCCTGGCGACTACCGGCGACACCGTCCCAAGTGGTGCGTCCCCGGCGACGGAGTTGCTGGAAAGGATGCGGAGCAGAGATCTGATGTGCGGTCGAGAAGGACTCGATTGATTTTCTTCTATATGTTTTGGGGTCCTTTTTGTAAAGTTGCAGGTTCTATTAGTTATTGTCTAGTACTTTTGGTCCTCTATGTAATTTTTTGGACTAGTTTCCATTGGCACTGATAAACTTGAATTTTGACAAGTTCACAGGGAAAAAAATTCCTTTGCACATATGGCCTATCATGTATAAACATTCTTGAGATTTAAACTATATGTAATGTGCCATGCATTAACCCTAAACCATATATATGTAACTAACCCTAGCTGATCAAACCCTACTTAATTAAAACAAATAACCCTAAACTATACGCATGCACTTTATGCGCAAAGGCGCGGGTGCCTCTAATAATGTGTGTGCGCACTCGATCGATGATCCCTAAACCTTATACAACCCTGAAACCCTAATCCCTAATCCCTAAACCCTAAACACCCTAAACACTAAACCCTATACCCTAAACCCTAACCCTAACCCTAAACCCTAATTAAACCCTATATATAGGCCAACGACACTTAATTGTGCATCAAGCGGAGCCAGGGTGCCTCGCGGTCCTCTAATTAAATTAAATGTGCCATGCATTAACCCTAAACCATATATATGTAACTAACCATACCTAATCAACCCTACTTAATGAAAACACATAACCCTAAAGTATACTAGCTATAACCCGATCTAATAAAAACATGCTCTATATATAGCAGCTAGCTAGCAAACCTTAGATTAACACCAATTAATATATACATGGCCTATATCGATCATGTTGTATAACATATCCCTGAGATTCATTAATTAATTATATAATTATCGTGATAAATTAATTAACTCTAATTTTGACAAGTTCTCTCGAATGAAAACACATTTGATTAAGTTGCCTCATAATATATATATAATTAGTGTGCATGCATGGCCTACCATGCATTCGTGCATATATTTTAATGTATATTTGAACATATTCTTGGGTATTTCAATCTCTCTCTCTCGATCATCTATATATCGTTGGTGGCCAAAAAACACACATATATATGCAAGCAATTTATGCGTAAAGGCGCGGGTGCCTCTAATAATGTGTGTGCGCACTCGATCGATGATCCCTAAACCTTAAACAACCCTAAAACCTTAAATCTCTAATCCCTAATCCCTAAACCTAAACACCCTAAACACTAAACCCTAAACCCTAGACCCTAAACCCTAACCCTAACCCTAACCCTAAACCCTAGCTAACCCTAAACCCTAATTAAACCCTATGTATAGGCCAACGACACTTAATTGTGCATTGAGCAGGCCAGGGGTGCCTCGCGGTCCTCTAATTAAATTAAATGTGCCATGCATTAACCCTAAACCATATATATGTAACTAACCCTAGCTAATCAACCCTACTTAATTAAAACACATAACCCTAAACTATACTAGCTAGCTATAACCCGATCTAATAAAAACATGCTCTATATATAGCAGCTAGCTAGCAAACCGTAGATTAACACCAATTAAAATATACATGGCCTATATCGATCATGTTGTATAACATATCCCTGAGATTCATTAATTAATTATATAATTATCGTGATAAATTAATTAACTTGAATTTTGACAAGTTCTCTCGAATGAAAACACATTTGATTAAGTTGCCTCATAATATATATATAATTAGTGTGCATGCATGGCCTACAATGCATTCGTGCATATATTTTAATGTATATTTGAACATATTCTTGGGGATTTCAATCTCTCTCTCGATCATCTATATATCGTTGGTGACCCAAAAAACACACATATATACGCATGCACTTTATGCGTAAAGGCGCGGGTGCCTCGATCTAATAATGTGTGTGCGCACTCGATCGATGATCCCTAAACCTTAAACAACCCTAAAACCCTAAATCCCTAATCCCTAATCCCTAAACCCTAAACACCCTAAACACTAAACCCTAGACCCTAGACCCTAAACCCTAACCCTAACCCTAACCATCTGCCCTAGCTAACCCTAAACCCTAATTAAACCCTATGTATAGGCCAACGACACTTAATTGTGCATGGAGCAGCCCAGGGGTGCCTCACGGTCCTCTAATTAAATTAATTAAATGCGCCATGCATTAACCCTAAACCATATATATGTAACTAACCCTAGCTAATCAACCCTACTTAATTAAAACACATAACCCTAAACTATACTAGATATAACCCGATCTAATAAAAACATGCTCTATATATAGCAGCTAGCTAGCAAACCGTAGATTAACACCAATTAAAATATACATGGCCTATATCGATCATGTTGTATAACATATCCCTGAGATTCATTAATTAATTATATAATTATCGTGATAAATTAATTAACTTGAATTTTGACAAGTTCTCTCGAATGAAAACACATTTGATTAAGTTGCCTCATAATATATATATATAATTAGTGTGCATGCATGGCCTACAATGCATTCGTGCATATATTTTAATGTATATTTGAACATATATATTCTTGGGGATTTCAATCTCGATCTCTCTCTCTCGATCATCTATATATCATTGGTGGCCCAAAAAACACACATATATACGCATGCACTTTATGCGTAAAGGCGCGCGCGGGTGCCTCTAATAATGTGTGTGCGCACTCGATCGATGATCCCTAAACCTTAAACAACCCCTAAAACCTTAAATCCCTAATCCCTAATAATCCCTAATCCCTAAACCCTAAACACCCTAAACACTAAACCCTAAACCCTAACCCTAACCCTAACCCTAACCCTAACCCTAACCCTAGCCCTAACCCTAACCCTAAACCCTAGCTAACCCTAAACCCTAAACCCTAGACCCTAAACCCTAGACCCTAAACCCTAACCCTAACCCTAACCCTAACCCTAAACCCTAGCTAACCCTAAAACCCTAATTAAACCCTATGTATAGGCCAACGACACTTAATTGTACGTGCATCGAGCAGGCCAGGGGGTGCCTCGCGGTCCTCTAATTAAATTAAATGTGCCATGCATTAACCCTAAACCATATATATGTAACTAACCCTAGCTAATCAACCCTACTTAATTAAAACACATAACCCTAAACTATACTAGCTAGCTATAACCCGATCTAATAAAAACATGCTCTATATATAGCAGCTAGCTAGCAAACCGTAGATTAACACCAATTAAAATATACATGGCCTATATCGATCATGTTGTATAACATATCCCTGAGATTCATTAATTAATTATATAATTATCGTGATAAATTAATTAACTTGAATTTTGACAAGTTCTCTCGAATGAAAACACATTTGATTAAGTTGCCTCATAATATATATATAATTAGTGTGCATGCATGGCCTACAATGCATTCGTGCATATATTTTAATGTATATTTGAACATATTCTTGGGGATTTCAATCTCTCTCTCGATCATCTATATATCGTTGGTGGCCCAAAAAACACACATATATATGCATGCACTTTATGCGTAAAGGCGCGGGTGCCTCGATCTAATAATGTGTGTGCGCACTCGATCGATGATCCCTAAACCTTAAACAACCCTAAAACCCTAAATCCCTAATCCCTAATCCCTAAACCCTAAACACCCTAAACACTAAACCCTAGACCCTAGACCCTAAACCCTAACCCTAACCCTAACCATCTGCCCTAGCTAACCCTAAACCCTAATTAAACCCTATGTATAGGCCAACGACACTTAATTGTGCATCGAGCAGCCCAGGGGTGCCTCGCGGTCCTCTAATTAAATTAATTAAATGCGCCATGCATTAACCCTAAACCATATATATGTAACTAACCCTAGCTAATCAACCCTACTTAATTAAAACACATAACCCTAAACTATATTAGATATAACCCGATCTAATAAAAACATGCTCTATATATAGCAGCTAGCTAGCAAACCGTAGATTAACACCAATTAAAATATACATGGCCTATATCGATCATGTTGTATAACATATCCCTGAGATTCATTAATTAATTATATAATTATCGTGATAAATTAATTAACTTGAATTTTGACAAGTTCTCTCGAATGAAAACACATTTGATTAAGTTGCCTCATAATATATATATAATTAGTGTGCATGCATGACCTACAATGCATTTGTGCATATATTTTAATGTATATTTGAACATATTCTTGGGGATTTCAATCTCTCTCTCGATCATCTATATATCGTTGGTGGCCCAAAAAACACACATATATATGCATGCACTTTATGCGTAAAGGCGCGGGTGCCTCGATCTAATAATGTGTGTGCGCACTCGATCGATGATCCCTAAACCTTAAACAACCCTAAAACCCTAAATCCCTAATCCCTAATCCCTAAACCCTAAACACCCTAAACACTAAACCCTAGACCCTAGACCCTAAACCCTAACCCTAACCATCTGCCCTAGCTAACCCTAAACCCTAATTAAACCCTATGTATAGGCCAACGACACTTAATTGTGCATCGAGCAGCCCAGGGGTGCCTCGCGGTCCTCTAATTAAATTAATTAAATGCGCCATGCATTAACCCTAAACCATATATATGTAACTAACCCTGGCTAATCAACCCTACTTAATTAAAACACATAACCCTAAACTATATTAGATATAACCCGATCTAATAAAAACATGCTCTATATATAGCAGCTAGCTAGCAAACCGTAGATTAACACCAATTAAAATATACATGGCCTATATCGATCATGTTGTATAACATATCCCTGAGATTCATTAATTAATTATATAATTATCGTGATAAATTAATTAACTTGAATTTTGACAAGTTCTCTCGAATGAAAACACATTTGATTAAGTTGCCTCATAATATATATATAATTAGTGTGCATGCATGGCCTACAATGCATTCGTGCATATATTTTAATGTATATTTGAACATATATATTCTTGGGGATTTCAGTCTCGATCTCTCTCTCTCGATCATCTATATATCGTTGGTGGCCCAAAAAACACACATATATACGCATGCACTTTATGCGTAAAGGCGCGGGTGCCTCTAATAATGTGTGTGCGCACTCGATCGATGATCCCTAAACCTTAAACAACCCCTAAAACCTTAAATCCCTAATCCCTAATAATCCCTAATCCCTAAACCCTAAACACCCTAAACACTAAACCCTAAACCCTAGACCCTAAACCCTAACCCTAACCCTAACCCTAACCCTAAACCCTAGCTAACCCTAAACCCTAAACCCTAGACCCTAAACCACCCTAGACCCTAAACCCTAACCCTAACCCTAACCCTAACCCTAAACCCTAGCTAACCCTAAACCCTAATTAAACCCTATGTATAGGCCAACGACACTTAATTGTGCATCGAGCAGGCCAGGGGGTGCCTCGCGGTCCTCTAATTAAATTAAATGTGCCATGCATTAACCCTAAACCATATATATGTAACTAACCCTAGCTAATCAACCCTACTTAATTAAAACACATAACCCTAAACTGTACTAGCTAGCTATAACCCGATCTAATAAAAACATGCTCTATATATAGCAGCTAGCTAGCAAACCGTAGATTAACACCAATTAAAATATACATGGCCTATATCAATTTTAATATATATTTGAACATATTCTAGGGGATTTCAATCTCTCTCTCTCTCGATCATCTATATATCGTTGTTGGTGGCAAAAAACACACACGTACATATATATGCATGCACTTTATGCGCAAAGGCGCGGGGAGCCTCTAATAATGTGTGTGCGCACTCGATCGATGATCCCTAAACCTTAAACAACCCTAAAACTCCCCTAAACCCTAAACACCCTAAACACTAAACCCTAGACCCTAAACACCCTAAACACTAAACCCTAAACCCTAGACCCTAAACACCGTAAACACTAAACCCTAAACCCTAAACCCTAAACACCCTAAACACTAATTAAACCCTAAACCCTAGACCCTAAACACCCTAAACACTAAACCCTAAACCCTAAACCCTAGCTAACCCTAAACCCTAATTAATTAAACCCTATATATAGGCCGACGACACTTAATTGTGCATCAAGCAGGCCAGGGGTGCCTAGCTCGCGGTCCTCTAGTTAAATTAAATGTGCCATGCATTAACCCTAAACCATATATATAACTAACCCCTAGCTAATCAAACCCTAGTTCATTAAAACACATAACCCTAAACTATACTAGCTAGCTATAATCCGATCTAATAAAAACATGCTCGATCTATATATAGCAGCTAGCTAGCAAATTAAACGGTAGATTAACACCAATTAATATATACGACATGGCCTATATCGATCATATGTTGTATAACATCTCCCTGAGATTCATTAATTAATTATATAATTATCGATGATAAATTAATTAACTTGAATTTTGACAAGTTCTCTCGAATGAAAACACATTTGATTAAGTTTCCTCATAATATATATATAATTAGTGTGCATGCATGGCCTACCATGCATGCATTCGTGCATATATTTTAATATATATTTGAACATATTCTTGGGGATTTCAATCTCTCTCTCTCTCTCGATCATCTATATATCGTTGTTGGCCAAAAAAACACACACATATACACATGCACTTTATGCGCAAAGGCGCGTGTGCCTCTAATAATGTGTGTGTGTGCGCACTCGATCGATGATCCATAAACCTTAAACCCTAATTAAATAAACCCTAATCCCTAATCCCTAAACCCCTAAACACCATAAACATTAAACCCTAGACCCTAGACCCTAAACCCTAACCTCCTAACCCTAAACCCTAAACCCTAATTAAACCCTATATATAGGCCAATGACACTTAATTGTGCATCAAGCGGGCCAGGGTGCCTTAGCTCGCGGTCCTCTAATTAAATTAAATGTGCCATGCATATATATATGTGTTTAATTTGGGGATTTCAATCGCTCTCTCATATGTAGATCTCTCTCTACCTCTCTCTCTCTGTCTCTCTCTCTCTCTCGTTAATTGGTGGCCAACAACACACACATGCACTTTTGTGCGCAAAGGCATGCGCCTCTAATAATGTGTGCGCAGTCGATCAATCTAGTTTTGATTAATCATAGCACACAAATAAAGAAGTTGTATTTGAATCCACACAACCTAATCTAAAACACATAACCCCTAACATGGCCTAATTAATTAACCCCTTCTCTCTACCTAATTAGTGGAAATTGCACAAAATCAAAAGGGGTCCCTCACTAATTGTGCATATCTGCTAGATTGTGATAAACTTTTGCCCCATATATATTTGGTGGATGGGTGCATCTTGGCATGTAAAACAATTAGTGTTTGCAAATGGCGTTGTCAAAATTTATGTAGAAATGATTTCTTTCCATCCAAAGTGCATAAAATGGGAGTTTTAATGAAGAAAGTACAAATAAAACAGCTCAACATGCTTCCACACCCCGATTTCCACACAAAGTAGAGCATATTTAAAGGATAATTCCAGAGTTTTACTATTTTTCAAGCAACTTTGCTAATTTTCCCCCACTCACATGACTTTATGTCGATTTAACGAAAATATGGCGAATTTAAACTACATGGGCGGGATAGTTTGAATTGTGTGCGTGGCAAAGGGAACCGCCTATTCCTCAACCTTGTGCACGGCAAATTACACACGCAACTCCATTAAACGCCACCTACCGACCTTAATTATCACCCCGGCGGCCCGGCCGCATGACCCCCCACCCACCCCTACGAAACTTATCCCCGTCCGTGCGAAGAGCTTCCCCTCCCCGTCCCGTCCGTGCGAAGAAGAAGCTTCCCCTCCCCGTCGTTCTTCTCGAGACGCACCGGCGGTCAAGTTGATCCACGGTAGGGCTGCTATCTCTAGCTCAATCATGTATCGGGCAAGACGGCCTAACGATTTATATTTTCTTGATGCTGCTAAAAAAATTCGTCAGTATGCTCGAACTAATTGGCACTTTATAGTTTTCCGCTCGATTTGTCATCGATCAATTTGTTCATTTGCGTGGGCATATAGAGTCAGTTCTGCACTCGATCCGTTAATTTGCTGAAATGCCATGGCAGAGTTTTGTACACGATCTGTTTGCTAAAATGTCGATGGGCATTTTTTGTTTTGTACTCGACATGATTGCTGAAATGCATAATCATGTAGTATAGTTTTGTACTCGATGGATATACATTTCCTACTTCGCCTTAAATTAATCACCAACCACTGTATCTCATAATTAAACAGATGGACAAAACTTGGATACTGCATGGACACTTATGTTCCCCTTCATATATAAATGGTGTTCAACCCTTTATGGGGTTTATTAGAGCTCATGAAGGTCACAACCTGGACGTGTATTGCCCGCGCTGCACATGTATGAATGGTGAGAAGAGGCCTCACCCTGTAGTGGCAGATCATTTACACATTTTTGGGATGGACCGCACATATGTTAGGCGGGTTTAGCATGGTGAACCATATAATGATCCTTTAGCAGAGAAGCGAGATCTTGCTCACACTTGTATGTGTCTTTGGCATATGTAGTTAATTATTTATATTGATGCTGCCATTGTTTCAATCAATAGTTTGCATTGCTTTGTGCAAGGTTCTGTACTCAAATTTAACTTGTTGCAGATGGATGGACGGGAAGGAGAGAAAAAGCGCTTGCTTCAGGAAACGGGTTTCAGCTCTGGGACATGTGTTGTGCCAGATGAGAAGGTAAATATGTAAAACGGCATTTGTTCAGGTCGCATCCCTTAGATGTTTGTCTAATCGGTTGATGTACTAATTGCAGAAGCATAGAGTTGAAGAGGTCTCTCAGTTTGATGGGAGATTTGAAGATGAATCTCAGTTTGATGCACCTGTGGATGAGTGCGATGACGAGCCTTTCATAGACGAAGGTCCTGCACCTGAGATTATCCAGCCTACAGAAGGAGGCCGTGGACCGAGTACACAGCTTTGCGTTGAAGTGGATGCACGCCCGGAGATCATCAGGGGCGTCCGGGTAGTCTCAAGACCACCCAGCCCTGATGCACCTGTGGATGGTACTGATTACGAGCCTCTCATAGACGAAGGTCCTGCACCTGAGATTATCCAGCCTACAGAAGGAGGCCGTGGACCGAGTACACAGCTTTGCGTTGAAGAGGATGCACACCCGGAGATCATCAGGGGCGTCGCGGTAGTCTCAGGACCACCCAGCCCTGATGCAAAATGTTGAGCTACTTTATGATTCGTACTCTTATGTTCTGGTGCTGTAGTATGTTATGATTTGTATGCCTTTGGCGCTAGATTAAGCATTCAGTGGATGATCGCGTTGCAAAATTCGACACCCACACAATCAGTTCATCGTATGAGTAGTAGCACAATTACTTCTACAGCGATTCCTGCCAGCGCATTAGTTGGTAGCATGAAACACTTTTAGGTACTCCCCTCTGATTCATATTAATTGACTCAATTCTGTCTAGATATGGATGTATCTAGATGCATTTGTTAACTAGACTAACAAACTTGAGTCAGTTAATATGAATCCGTGTAAACCGCCCAGTCCTCGAGCAGCTAGTTTATTGACTCTGGACTCCAAGCCTCTCGCGGCAAGCCATCGACGAAGCTTTGACCAGATCTTGGCCCGCAATTTTGTGTGTGTGGCGAATAGCAAAGCTTTGACCAGTTCCTCTCGGGATGCAGCACGCCGGTGAGCTTGCACGGTTGCCATGAGCACTTTCCGGCGGAACTTCCTCTTCAGCGCCCTCAAGCCACTGCTGCGAGACAGCACGCAGTGCCTCGAGGTGGACGGAATTCTGGATCTCAGGGCGGGGGGTCCGCATCGTCCGGGAACGATCTCCAGCGGGTTAACGAGGACATGCATGGCGGCCAGGGGATTTTTTTTTTTGGTTTGAGCTTGGGATTTGGGGTTTTTCGGATAGGGGAGGAGGAACCGAGGAAGAGGAAGGAACAGCCGCGTGCTTGGCGCGTGGCGGTGTGCTTGAATTTCGAATTTTTGTGAAATGTTTCATTTCCCCGCTACAATTCGGGGGTTTCTTGACGCGCCAATGCGTCCCGCCGGGCAGCTTCAAGTGAATTTGGGGTGCCACGCTATGGGCCCTAGTTTTAGTGAGACATGTAATGACTAGTCACATCAGTAAGTTCACTGTGTAATAAAATATGTTACCCCTCCCCTTTATGTAGCACCCCTTCTCTCCCGATCGAGTGCCGATTGCTGACGGATGCAAGCCGCTAGCTCGATCCCCTCCTTTCGCCTCCACCGTCCAGGCATCCAGCTTGGAGGGGCAAGCTGCATCTAGACCAAGCGGATTAGGTAGGACTAGTAATGTTCTTTCCTTTCTCAAGATCGGTTCTTTTTTCCTCTCCTCGATATCTTGCGCATCTCTTTCCTATTCTGGGTGAAGGGGTGTCTTTCTGGTCACCCTCGAGCTGGGAGTGATTGATGGGGGTGGGGGCGGGGGCTACCTTTGCTTGGATTGGGGTGTTCTTCCTTTATTTGTCGACATTTGCAACCTTTGTAGTTTCTGCTGATCCTCACTGTATCTTTTGTCAGCTTGTACAGGAAAGGTAAGACCTCGGCGGTGGGGGCAATGGAGCGTAAGGCCACCACGCATGTGGGCAGTTGGCTGAGCCTGAGCTGCGTCCCCAGCCCCGCGAAGCAGGTACTCCGTTTGCTTATGCACTCTTTACCTTTTAAGTGTCTCTCTGCATCCTCAATCTGTTCCTGTTCTGGAATATGCTTAAAGTAGCACATGTCTTCAGGTGTTTGTGCGTAAAGCCTCTGTGACACCATGCTCTATATTCTCTGTATCAGGTTGGTACCTCCAGGTTCCGTCTTTGAGGCTATGGGGAACGAGAATAGCGCCCCCTGCTGCAGGAGCATGGCCCGATCTGCAGCACAAGAAGCGAAATGCCCTTTGCCCGAGCTGGGCGGGGACCGCCCAGGGGTAATTTTTTTAACCAACTTACCATGATGTAGTCTGAATCTGATACTCCCTCAGATCCAAATTAATTGAATCAACTATCTGTAGATACGGATGTATCTAGATGTGTTTTAGCTCTAGATACTACTGCCTCCATCCCAAAGCTTTGGGCTTATATTATTTTTAGAAAGTCAAACTATACCATGTTTGACTAAGCTTTTACCAAAAATCAGCAACATGCAAAATACAAAATTAATATCATTAAATAGATAATAAAATATATTTTCCTACGGTATCTACACAGTATTATATTTGTTGATAGAATGTTCTAAAATTTTGGTCAAACTTTGCTTGTTTTGATTTCTCAAAAATAAATAAGGCTTAAGCTTTTGGATGGTGGTAGTACATTCATATCTAGACAAAGCTGAGTTAACTAGTTTTTTGTCTGTCCATAGCTAGTGTTCACGCTGCAAAAGGCTAAGAGCATCCACTATATGCATCAGTCTATCTCATACAGTAATTCAATATCACCTTTGAGGTCTGCCTTTTGTTTTGCTATTCATATGCAGACTGAAACTTTAGGGCCTTTACTCAAAAGGAAGATCAAAACTGCGGCTGATCAGGCTGCCAGTATGTTGATGCCGCCCCCATCTTCTAAATGCCTCTACAAGTACAAGGCCACGCGCCAGCTGGGTGGTGATCTTTTAATGAATATGGTATATTTTCTTAACCCACAAAACATGCCTTGATTTTTCTCTGTTTATTGTCGGTTTTTTCTATGCTTGCCAAAAGTTTACAACAACAACAACAACAACCAAGCCTTTCAGTCCCAAACAAGTTGGGGTAGGCTAGAGTTGAAACCCATAAGATCTTGAAGCCAAAAGTTTAGAAACACCAAATTTGTTTGCTTACAATCATCATACAGTAATGTTCATCTACTCCAGTTCCCCTAACCCAACAAAAAATGATGTTAATTACGATTTTTAGATTAAAAGAGCACCATTAGGCGCTGTTAATTACGACTTTGAGATTAAAATGTCATTTGCAATTGTTAATTACAATTTTGAGACAAATGGTTAGTTTAACCTCGATCTCTTCTGCTCTCCATTTATCCCAACCGAACAAAAATTTAACCATTCCATTCCTCTGAAATGGAACCATTCCATTCCATTCCACGCTGTTTCAGAACCGAACACACCCTTGCATTGTTGTGAACTGTTGTCCATACACGGCCATACCCTTCCACTTACATCCAGTACTATATGCATCGATCTGTCTCGAGTCATTCAATATCACTGCTGAGATCTGTTCCCATTCTTATGCAGGCTGAAACTGCTGCGCCTTTACTCAAGTGGATGCAAAATGAGGCTAATGAGGCTGCTGTGAGGACGATGGTGCCAGCACCATCTTCCGAAAACCTCTACAAGCACGAGGCCATGGGCCAGCTGGGTGGTGACCTTTTAATGAATCTGGTATATTTTCTTAATCCACATACATGATTTCATTATTATTTGTTTAATTAATGTTGGCTTTGTCTAATGCTTACCAAAAGTTCAGAAACACTGCGTTTGCTTACAATCATCATACACTAATTTTTCACTTTTCAGTCTGTCTCATCCAGTATATAAACTGTTGATTTCCATTGGCTTCTTTTGTAATCATTTGCATTGTTGTCAACTGTTCTCTATGCACAACCCTATTCTTCCACTTACACCCGCACTATTTGCATCAGTCTATCTCATAGATTTATTAAATATCAATGATGAGTTCTGTTGCTATTCATATGCAGGATGAAACTTCTGTGCCTCTACTCAAATGGATAAAAAATGATCCTGATGAGGCTGCTGTGAAGACGATGGTGCCGCCACCATCTTCTGAAAACCTCCTCAAGCACAAGGCCACGGGCCAGCTGGGTGGTACCCTTTTCAGTAAGCAGGTATATTTTCTTAATCCTCATACATGATTTGATTTTTGTCTGTTTATTGCCGGCTTTGTCTAATGCTTACCAATAGTTCAGAAACACACACACCTATTCTTACACTTACATCCAGCACTATATGCATCAGTGTCTCATAGATTCATTTTATATATCACTGCTGATGTCTGTTGCTCTTCAATTTTCATATGCGGTGAAACCGCTAACCCTTCATTGGTCAAAAGGATTGCAAGCTGCTCTTGATGAGGCATCTGCAGAGGCTGCCACCAAGTTACTGTCAGCCCCACCTTCTGGATGCTTATATAAGCTCAAGTCCAAGGACCAGCCGGGCTGTAACCATCCAAGGGTTCGGGTATATTTTCTTAAGCCACATATACATGCCATGATTTATGTCTAATATTATCACCGGCTCTGTCTAATGCTTTTTGGAATTCGGAAACACCAAATTAGCATGCTTATATTCATCATACACTAATTTTTCACGATTCAGTTTGTAACATAGTGTTATGCACTCGCTTGTCAACATTTGCATTGCTCTGAACTATGCACTTTACACAACCTAATTCTTCCACTTACATTCAGCGCTACGCACCAGTAGTACCTCCCATGTTTCCTTCACCATCCCGATGCCGAGCTTGCGGGAATATGGCGGGCCCATGTACATACCCCGCATATAACACCTCCTATGGCTCTATCTACCTTTCTAGTAGCTCCTTCACAGAGTTACAGGTATGTATTCTCAGTGGTTTAGCATGAATTGGCATATAGTAAAGTCTTGTTTTTAGTCTTCCTGCTTCTTACATTTGTATCAATTTTCACATGCAGACTGTACCTTGTGAACTTCGTCCAATGATTAACCAGATGTGTCCGCATGAAGGGTCTTTCACTATGCATGGCAATGGCAAATTGATGAACACCTACACGGTCTATGAGGTGTATGTCTACAAGACGCAGGCCATCACATATTTGTATGGACATGATTGGAGAAAGTTTGCTTTTGACTACGGTGCGAAGAAGGCGACGAGCTGAGGATCGAAACTCAAACGGGCGGATATACGTAGCGCTTACGTAGTTGGAGACACTTCCAAATATATAATATGTAACTTTTTTCTACTCATATCTTTTGATAAGCTGTTACGAGCAGTTGTTCTAAACCATTCCCTCTGTTCTAGCTTGCTGGGTTTAACATGATCAAAGCTGCAGATCCCCTGATGGAACATGAGCGGATGTCACAAAGGGCAACCACACCAGCACCGGCACCAGCTTCCCACTCTCCTGCATCAGCACCGGTTCCTGTACCAGCTCCATTTACTGCATCTACCCAGCAGTCCCCTACATCAGCATTGGTTCCTGTAGAGGCCCCATATACTACACCTGCCCGGCGAGCCTCTGCATCGGATCGGTTCCTCTAGCTGCACCGTTTACTGCACCTGCCCAACAGTCTCCTGCATCAGCACCGGTTCCTCTAGAGGCACCGTTTACTACACCTGCCCAGCAGTCTCCTGCATCAGCACCAGCTCGTGTACCAGCCCAGGCTCCTGCACCTGCCCCAGCCAGATCACCGAGGTCTCAGCTCATTGCTGTGGCCAC
Source organism: Lolium perenne (assembly GCF_019359855.2). Classification (NCBI taxonomy): domain Eukaryota; kingdom Viridiplantae; phylum Streptophyta; class Magnoliopsida; order Poales; family Poaceae; genus Lolium; species Lolium perenne. Next base: position 136,128,558 of record NC_067250.2, read on the forward strand.
CCGTGTGGTGACCAGGACGCATCTGAAGGCTATGTTCGTGAGTATATGACAGCATAACTGCTCTTATCTTGATGTCTTCTCTGCTCAAAGTCTCACATGGTTCAGTGCATTGGTGCCATTGACTAATTTTTGGTGGTATCTCTTGCTTTGAATCAGAAATTGCCTAAAAGTATCTCCAAGGATCTCAATGCTGGCCGAAGGAGCAAGATATCCCTCGTCATGGAGAGTGAAGGTCTCACCGTGGAGGGACGGTACTCCGTTAGTCCCACAGATGGCCGCTTGGCTGTTACTTCCAGGTGGAAAAAGTTCATTGACGGTGCCAAACTTCGCATTGGATCAAAGTTGAAGGTCAAGATCTTTCGATGCGGCTGTGACATGCTGGTCATAAAGTTCGCGGTTGTCTAGTTCTGTTGCCCCATGAGCCCTTAGCAAATGCATTTGTAGTTATACTTATATAAGGTTATCTTATCTGAACTGCTAATTAATTGTATGGGTGGTAAAACTCGCAAGCTTTTGCTCTTAGCAAGTATGTATGTATGATCAGCTATTATGATAACTAATGTTTGTGTTCATCTTAATTTGCATTTCCGTTTTAGAAAAAAACTTAATTTCTATTTTGGCTGACCTGTTAGAGAACTATCAGATTGAACCCACAACATGATTCAAATAGATTCATTACACCGAGCCACATGTCTTGACCTTGCTATACACTACTTCCATTAATCAGTGCAAGAAGGCTTACCTGAGCTGCCTGAACCATGGCAGATTCAAATCCACCTTATCTATCTAGAAATACAACCTTTGCAGAAAGAGGATTTGCAGTATGGGGAGGCTGACATTGGGGACCCATGAGCCAGCAGCGTCGTCAACATTTTAAAGGTGGCAGGAGATCGAAAGAAAAAATAAGCCAAAAATCAGTTGGTAAACAAATTCAAGAAAAGAAACATTTACCTTTACGAGAGGATGACATGCGGGACCCATGAGGCAGCGGCATCCTCAACTATTTCAAGGCGGCGAGGATCAAAAGAAAAAAAGGAAATAGCCGAGAAATTAATTAGGGTCAAAAATAAATCCATCAAAGGAAACTTTTATTGTTCATAGAGGATGACATGTGGGACCGACTTGCCAGCTGCGTCGTCATCGTTTCAAAGGGGCAGGGATCAAAATAAAAAGGCAAATAGCCAGAAATTAGGGGAAAAAATAAATCCAACAAAGGAAACTTTTATTGTACATAGAGGATGACATGCGGGACCCATGAGCCAGCAGCTTCCTCAACGTTTCAAAGTCGGCATGAGATAGAAAGAAAAAGCCAAGTGACATAATATCAGGAGCCAAAAATAATCCAAGAAAAGAAACTTTATTGTACATAGAGGATGACATGCGGGTCCCATTTTGTAGCAGCGGTCTCAACGCTTCCAAGGTGGCACAGACCGAAAGAAAAATGAAGTAGCCGAGAAATCGTGTGTGAAAAAATCCAAGAAAAGAAAGATTTCCATGGGGCTGTATCTGGACATCGGGGCCTTGAACTGTCTGCTGGGCCTTTTGACTCGTACAATTTCAGCCCACTCCAAAACAGGAAAGGTCAGATTTTTCTCAAAAAAAACAGGAAAGTCCTATGCTTAAAAACAAAAAACAAGGAGATTCAACATATAAGTTTGTTTATGTAGATATAAAGATTTAATTTATCCGTTTGCAATAGCTCAGAGCGAAATACAACGTTTATTGTCTGCAAAATAAAATATCACATGTTTCTTGTACGGGGAGGCTGACATCGGGGACCCATGAGCCAGCAGCGTCGTCAACGTTTCAAAGGCGGCAGGGGTCGAAAATAAAAAAAAGCCAAAAATCAGTTGGTAAAAAAATACAAGAAAAGAAAACATTTATCATTCTGAGAGGATGAAATGCGGGACCCATGAGGCATCAGCATCCTCAACGTTTCAAAGTCGGCATGAGATCGAAAGAAAAAGCCAAGTGACATAATATCAGGAGCCAAAAATAATCCAAGAAAAGAAACTTTATTGTACATAGAGGATGACATGCGGGTCCCATTTTGTAGCAGCGGTCTCAACGTTTCCAAGGCGGCACGGGACCAAAAGAAAAATGAGGCAGCAGCATTCTCAACAATTCCAAGGCGGCAGGGGATCAAAAGAAAAAAAAGGAAATAGCCAGAAATTAATTAGGGGTCAAAAATAAATCCACCAAAGGAAACTTTTATTGTTCATAGAGGATGACATGTGGGACCGACCTGCCAACAGCGTCCTCATCGTTTCAAAGGGGGCAGGGGTCAAAAGAAAAAGGCAAATAGCCAGAAATTAGGGGTCAAAAATAACTCCAAGAAAGGAAACTTTTATTGTTCGTAGAGGATGACATGCGGGACCCATGAGCCAGCAGCTTACTCAACGTTTCAAAGGTGGCATGAGATCGAAAGAAAAAGGCAAGTGACCAAATATCAGGAGCAAAAAATAATCCAAGATTTATTGTACATAGAGGATGACATGCGGGTCCCATTTTGCGACGACGGTCTCAATGTTTGTAATGCGGCTTGAGATCAAAAGAAAAAGAAAGTAGCTAGTAATTAGGGGTGAAAAAATCCAAGAAAAGAAAGTTGATGGACATAGAGGATGACATGCGGGTCCCTTGAGCCAACAAACTTACTCAACGTTTCAAAGGGGGCAGGGGATCAAAAGAAAAAGGCAAGCCAAAAATCAGAGGGTGAAAAAAAAATCCAACAAAGGAAACTTTTATAGCACATAGAGGATGACATGCGGGTCCCATGAGCCAGCAGGTTCCTCAACGTTTCAAACATGGCATGAGATCGAAAGAAAAAGGCAAGTGACCAAATATGAGGTGCCAAAAAAAACTCCAAGAAAAGAAAGTTGATTGCTCATAGAGGATGACATGCGGGTCCCATTTAGCTGCAGCGGTCTCACTGTTTGAGAGGCGGCGAGGATCGAAAGAAAAAGGCAAGTGACCAAATATCAGGAGCCAAAAATAATTCAAGAAAAGAAAGTTTTATAGTCCATAGAGGATGACATGCGGGTCCCATTTAGCAGCAGCGGTATCACCGTTTGAGAGGCGGCAGGGGATCGAAAGAAAAAGGCAAGTGACCAAATATGAGGAGCCAAAAAAAATCCAAGAAAAGAAAGTTTTATAGTACATAGAGGATGACATGCGGGTCCCATTTAGCAGCAGCGGTATCACCGTTTGAGAGGCGGCAGGGGATCGAAAGAAAAAGGCAAGTGACCAAATATGAGGTGCCAAAAAAATCCAAGAAAAGAAAGTTTTATAGTACATAGAGGATGACATGCGGGTCCCATTTAGCAGCAGCGGTATCACCGTTTGAGAGGCGGCAGGGGATCGAAAAAAAAAGGCAAGTGACCAAATATGAGGTGCCAAAAAAAACTCCAAGAAAAGAAAGTTGATTGCACATAGAGGATGACATGCGGGTCCCATTTAGCAGCAGCGGTCTCAACGTTTCCAAGGCGGCAAGGGATCAAAAGAAAAAGGAAGTAGCCAGAAATCAGGGGGTCAAAAAAAATCCAAGAATAGAAAGAATTTTGGTTCATAGAGGATGACATGCGGGACCCATGATCCTGCATCGTAAACGGCTCGATCGGAGAACGTTGAACGAGATGGCGCAATCTAGAAAAAAAACAATGCCAGAGAGGCTGCCATCTGGGCCCTACATCCCTCGGCGGTGCGGATTTGCGTTGACTCGGCCGGCGAACCCGAGATTTCGAGATGCACCACGTCCCGGGCCACCATACGCGACGTTTTGGCCGCTTTCGTCGGGCTAGGTGGCCTCAAAAATGAGAAAAAAAAAGTTTTGACATGCACCACGGAGGGACCCAAAATCGTCGGCCATGGTACACCAGCAACCACGGCGCGACTTCAACTTCGTCGGCCATGGCAACTTTTCTTGTAGTGATTGCCTTCCCCCAAGCTCATTGCGCTGCTTCTCATCTCCACTTTCGTTCACTACATATTTGAATGCAACAACGCACGAAGCTCCTCAGGCACAACGCTCTAGGAACCAACATGGCGACTGAAGATTTTGATATCTCTGAATGGGATAGATCCAAGATCTCAAACCAGGACGTGAACATGCTCAAGAAGCTTGGGCTGATGAAGAAAGAAGAAGGGCTGCTTTTTCCCGGGGAAGAAAGCTTCACTACACCTCGCATCGGATACCGGGTAACATTCATCGACCATCTCATCTGCGGCCTGTCCACCCCCATCCACGAGTTCCTCCGTGGATTACTTTATGTCTACGGGCTACAGCTACAATAGTTGACTCCCAACTCCATCCTCCACATCTCCATCTTCATCACCTTGTGTGAATGCTTTCTCGGGACCCATCCAAATTGAGGCCTGTGGAAATGCATCTTTTATGTTCGCCGCAACAACTCCCACAACACCGCCTACAATGTAGGTGCTGTTGTTATCTGCATCCGTCCCGACGTCGATTACTTCGACGTCCAATTCCCCGACTCCATCCAAGGGTGGCGCATGAGATGGCTATACATCCGCGAGGAGTACCTCGACTCGCAGGATTACAACATCTCGCCTTTTGATGGTGGCATAAAAATCCTTCGGTGCCGATCGTGGGATGCGGAAGCTACCGAAGAAGAAAAGATAGCGACAAATGCACTGATGAAGCGCATGCACGAGCTTCAGAACACCCGCAGTAAGGAATTGTCGGGTGTTCAGATTACTACGCACTTCCTTAGGATCAGGGTGCAGCCTCTACAGGCTCGCAAAAACCCCCTCTGGATGTATGCTGGCGAAAAAGATGTCGACCGCATATCCAAAGATCTCTCTGTGAAGGACTTGGAGAAGCTTGTCCGACGTTTTTCTTCGCTGAGCAAGAAAGACACAGTTCCAACCTCTTGTCGCGTGGAACCATATAGCGGCAACCACGCCCTTCCCAAAGTAAATACTCTTTTCCTTCAAGTTGTGCTTTTTTCCTTTTTTTGACTGCTATATTGTTTCCTTGTATCCTTATATTTATTTGTTGTTTTTTCGACAGAACCATCAACCTTTATCTTCTCTTCCTCCTCTTCCTGAGGGTGGAGAGGTGGACGAACGAACCATCCTTACTGATGAGTCGGAAGAAACCCCTCCTCCTGAGGCATAAGTCGTGGGATCTCATAAATTCGCGGCTTCCTCTGAGAAAGACACGGAAACAGAAGCTTCTGAATCCGCTCGCTCTCCCCCTTCCGCTGTTTCTCCAAGGAACAAGCTAAAACGGGATGAGGTCAAAGACTCCAGCATGTCCAAATCCAGTCGGTCACCCGCCAAGAAAACCTCTCCCGAGGAAGAGGGTGCCTTCTGTCCTTACGAAGATGCCATTATTAGCTCATAAGCTATGCTGCCCCTTACTCTATCATATTTCTTGCGAATATTCTCATGTTTCATTGTTGGCAGTGGCAAAGAAGAAGAAGAACCCGCTGCTAATGTGACGGCTCCAACAAGCACGTCAAATACCTTGGTTCTATTGGACACACGCCGTGCTACCGAAGAACCGTCATCTCCTCGCCATCATGATGTGGAAGCATCAACTCCTGTCGCCAGCCCCCGAGGTCCTTCGCCTAAAAGAGCAAGGATTGAACTTGGCGATAGCTATAACTGTTTTGCCTTTGGACGACGTAAGCGCCTCTACAACTATTTTTATTTTGTCAAATCTCAATTTTTATTTATTATCAACTGTCGAGCTTTTTCTCTTCTGAACCTGCCTCTCGACGTTATTTTTGTAGCTTCTGATGAAACATTTCATCAATCTCGGTACCCAATTTATTGGGTATCGTGATACTGTCGAAGGTTTGAAAGGTAAAACTTGCTCTTTGTGGATAAGATATTTTTGCTTTTCCTTGGCTAGACTATATTGTATCTTGACATCATTGTCTCCTTTCTGAGGCTCTCGGCAAAGCCAACAAACGCGCCGATGATCTTTTTGTTAAGCTTGAACAAAGTGAAAAGGCTCCAGAAAAAGCTTAACAAGACGCTGCTTCTATTGGAGATCTTCGCGAGAGGCTTCGCTGCGCTGAAAACACTTTAAGAGAGAAGACGACTCAGCGAATTGCGCGTGAAGAAGCCATCATAGGTTGCTTAGAATCTCAGAACCGGCGCTTTGTTAGTAAGTTCCTTAGTCCTGTTTTCTAAGCTTCTTCTGAGGTTGACTCTCTTCATATATTGACGAACTTGAAACTTGTTTCAGCACGAAAAATGGGTGAAGATTTCAGACTTCACGAAGCTAAGGAGGATCGTCTTCTTGACACCCTTTCAATCCTTGAGCTTCATGGGGATTTGGCGCGTAGCAGCATTGCTAGTGCGCGAGCCGCGTTTACGCGCCTCTTCACTTACTTCTTCCCCAAGCAGAAACAGTCGGATACTTTCTCTGAGCTTGCCAGGCGCTTCCTTCCTGAGGAGGATCTTGGATTGGCTTTTTGGCAAGAAAACTTGAAGGTTGGAGTTGAAGGGAGCATAGCCCTTGTTGCCGGAAGTCAACAAAATGTCGACTGGGTGAAAGCTGGCAAAACGCAAGGAATAAACAAGGAGATGTGGAAGTCCTTGGTGAAGGCTGCCAAGCCGCATTCTAAGAAGATTATCTCCTTCCTCGGATATAAACCAGCTGCTTCCTCTAGTACCTCCAAGCCGGAGGTCAAGTAGACCAACTTACCCCTCCATTTGTCTTATTTTCCTCTTTTGATAGCTGTCGACATCCTTAAGATATGTGACTGTCTTTGTCGACTCACTAGGAGTCGTCCTTTTGTAATGAATCCTCGCTTATGTAAATATTTCGACTTATGAATGAAAAAGAAGGAATCTTTGTTTAGTAATTGATGTCGACCTTTTCATCCTTCCAGTTGGTGTTTGATAATTATACTAAGACTGCTGGAACATCCACTGCTTCTCCTGCTACGTCTCACTTGAAACAGATATCTGGTCATGCTATCTTGGATGATTCTTCATGCGCAAACTCGGACCACCTGGAATTAACTGAACTTCGACAACAGCTCCAAGCCATGAAAAAACAATCCATTATTGTCATGGATCAATCTCGCAAATCTTCCGAACAGGAGAAGATAGTTCATCAGAAAATTCAAGAAGCTATAGAATTGAAAGAATGTGTTGTTGCCAAAGCTTTAGAGGCCACCTCTCGAGAAAATTATATGCTTGACCTGCTGACTGACGCAAGTCTAGATATGGCGAGTGAGTTCCTCCTTTTTTGTTCTTCTTCTCCTTATCTGTGTACAAGTTTTCCAATCCTCATTATACTTCTTGACATGATTAGGCTCCTTTTTGTATGCTACTGCCGTGTGTTGATGCGAGATCCGAGGTTCTTCTTCGACTTGCCCAACAAAATAACTCCAGCTTCTGGGCTTCCCCAGACCGGACCCAACAAATTGTACAATTCCAGGATCGAGCTGCTCAGGTGCGGGAGTATCTTGAATTCTGCACCAAAACTCTGGCCATGGTTTACAATGCCATGTTTCCTCGGAATATTCAGCCAAAAACTCTTCCTAAATTGATGAACAAGTTCAAAAGTGTGCATCAAATCCATGGTTTTGTGAAGGCACAGTTACTGGCTGGTGCTAGATTTGCTATGATCATGCTACAAATCTGCCACCCGAAGTTGGACATGTCCAACGTTGTTGATCTTTGCCATGCCAGATTAAAGAAACAAAGGAGAAACGTCAACAGGATCAACGACGAGGTGACACCCGTAGCCGAAAAGATGATTGAGGATCTTCTCCGGATGGATGCTGAGTACTTCACCGAGAACCATTACGCTTATTCCATGGGGGCTCCTCCGGAGGGCGAAAGGGTGAACATAGATGACCTTACAGGAGATGAATGAATTTTTTCCTTCTGTCGAGTTTTCTTGCAATAAAGAAATATGTTATGTATTGCGAGAAGTATGTATATTGCGAGAACTATGTATATTTATTTGTTTCTCCTTCTCTAGCCCCCGAGTGTTTCAATAGTCGTATGTATATTTACTACTTGCGACGTGTTGTAACCAAGGCAATAATTTGTGTTTTATATATGATGACGCGCAAAGCACACGCCCGTTGGGAACCCCAAGTGGAAGGTGTGATGCGTACAGCAGCAAGTTTCCCTCAGTAAGAAACCAAGGTTTATTGAACCAGTAGGAGTCAAGGGCCACGTGAAGGTTGTTGGTGGCGGAGTGTAGTGCGGCGCAACACCAGGGATTCCGGCGCCAACGTGGAACCTACACAACACAATCAAAATACTTTGCCCCAATTTAACAGTGAGGTTGTCAATCTCACCGGCTTGCTGTAAACAAAGGATTAAATGTATGGTGTGGAAACTGATGTTTGTTTGCGAAGAACAACAGAGAACAATGATTGCAGTAGATTGTATTCAGATGTAAAAGAATGGACCGGGGTCCACAGTTCACTAGTGGTGTCTCTCCAATAAGAAATAGCATGTTGGGTGAACAAATTACAGTTGGGAAATTGACAAATAGAGAGGGCATAACAATGCACATACATATCATGATGACTACTATGAGATTTACTTAGGGCATTACGACAAAGTACATAGACCGCTATCCAGCATGCATCTATGCCTAAAAAGTCCCCATTCGGGTTAGCATCCACACCCCTTCCAGTATTAAGTTGCAAACAACAGACAATTGCATTAAGTATGGTGTGTAATGTAATCAACACAAATATCCTTAGACAAAGCATCGATGTTTTATCCCTAGTGGCAACAGCACATCCACAACCTTAGAACTTTCTGTCACTGTCCCAGATTCAATGGAGGCATGAACCCACTATCGAGCATAAATACTCCCTCTTGAAGTCACAAGTATCAACTTGGCCAGAGCCTCTACTAGCAACGGAGAGCATGCAATATCATGAACAACACATATATGATAGATTGATAATCAACTTGACATAGTATTCCATATTCATCGGATCCCAACAAACACAACATGTAGCATTACAAATAGACGATCTTGATCATGATAGGCAGCTCACAAGATCTAAACATGATAGCACAATGAGGAGAAGACAACCATCTAGCTACTGCTATGGACCCATAGTCCAAGGATGAACTACTCACACATCAGTCCGGAGGCGATCATGGTGATGTAGAGTCCTCCGGGAGATGATTCCCCTCTCCGGCAGGGTGCCGGAGGCGATCTCCTGAATCCCCCGAGACGGGATTGGCGGCGGCGGCGTCTCTGGAACTTTTCTCGTATCGTGGCTCTTGGTAATAGGGTCTTCGCGACGGAGAGTTTAAGTAGGCGGAAGGGCAGAGTTGGAGGCGGCGCGGGCCCACCCTTGGCCGCGCGGCCCTGTGGTTTGGGCGCCTCATCGCCCCACTTCGTATGCTCTTTGGTCTTCTGGAAGCTCCGTGGAAAAATAAGACCCTGGGTGTTGATTTCGTCCAATTCCGAGAATATTTCCTTTGTAGGATTTCTGAAACCAAAAACAGCAGAAAACAGGAACTGGCGCTTCGGCATCTCGTCAATAGGTTAGTGCCGGAAAATGCATAATAATGATATAAAGTGTGTATAAAACATGTGAGTATTGTCACAAAAGTAGCATGGAACATAAGAAATTATAGATACGTTTGAGACGTATCAATATATTGTAAAGATCGAGTCTATTTTGACGATTTTGCGAGTTGTAAGCCCCCAAGCCTGTCGAAGAAAAAGATGTATATCACCAATATCTTTACTATATTGTAGCATCACGAGCCCGCCTCATTAAAAACCTTTCAGTCCCACTCGGGGCCCTGAAAGGAAAAGAGTGCGTCTGAAAACTCACGAGCTTTTCAGTACATTGTATGTTTACATGCATATCTCTATTTTGACTTCTACGGGTAGAAACGCCGAAGCTGCGCCACGTTCCATGGATTTGGCTCTGCGACCCCTGTCTTCTTGTCCTTTATTCTGTACGCTCCTCCTGCGATTACCTCTGTGATGATGTATGGTCCTACCCATGGCGACTCGAACTTTTCATGGATGTCTTGGGTAAGTCGAAGAACTAAGTCGCCAACTTGAAAAGACCTTGGACGCAAGTGTCGACTATGATAATTTTTCAGATCTTGCTGGTACTTATTAACTCTTGACAACACCTCACCTCTAGATTCATCGAGTGTGTCGACGTCATCCTCTAGTGCTTTTCTCAAAGTTTCTTCACCATATTCTGCCACTCTCGGAGAATTGTGTTCTATTTCTGTCGGGAGCACTGCCTCGGCTCCATGGACCAAAAAGAACGGGGTTTCCTGTGTTGCTGTATTGGGTGTTGTCCGTATACTCTATAAGATGCTAGGCAACTCTTCTGGCCAAGTGTGTCGAGCTTTCTCCAGAGGTGTTATCAATCGTTTCTTGATGCCATTGCAAATGACAACATTTGCTTTCTCGACTTGACCATTGGTTTGTGGGTGCGCAACCAATGCAAAGTGTAGTTTGATGCCTACCTATGCTCAATATGCCTTGAATTCCTTGGAGGTGAAATTGCTGTCGTTGTCCGTGACAATGCTATGAGGGACACCAAAGCGAAAAACGATGCCTTTGACGAAACTTACCACCGATGCTGCATCTAGCGAAGTTATTGGTTTTGCCTCAATCCACTTAGTAAACTTGTCGACAGCCACAAGCATATATACATATCCTCATGGCTTGAAAACCTTGGATGCTATTGCTCCACAAGCCTTCGCCATCTTCATCCCATGTATGAGTGCTTCATACTCTGCCTCATTGTTGGATGTGTTAGGGAACTTCATCTGCATCACATATTTCATCTTATCTCCTTGAGGTGACACTAATACCACACCTGCTCCAGCTCCTTCTAGCCTCTTGGACCCGTCGAAGTTCATGGTCCAGGTTCTCGACAGATCTCGGGGTCCCGTATTTCGCAGCTCCATCCACTCTGTGACAAAGCCAGGTAAGATCTGCGACTGTATTCCTTTTCTTTTCTCATACGTGATGTCCCGAGGGGAAAGTTCTATTCCCCAAAGGGAGACACGGCTTGTAGCCTCTGGATTATTTAATATGTTTGATAAAGGTGCCTCATTGACCACTATTATCGGATGCACCGAAAAATAGTGTCACAATTTCTTTGCGGTTGTGAACACTCCATACGCCAACTTCTGATATTGTGGGTACCGCTGTTTTGAAGGTGATAAGACTTCACTGATGAAATGCACCGGCCTCTGGACTCCATGAAGTTTCCCTTCTTCTTCCCTTTCTACCACAAGTACCATGCTAACCACCTGAGGTGTGGTCGCGATATATAACAGGAGAGGTTCCTTTTCCTTAGGCGCCACCAGTATTGGCAGTGTCGAAATTGTTCAATTCAAGTGCTTGAATACCCTATCTGCTTCTTCGTTCCACTCGAACTTTTCTCCTTGCTTTATAAGCGCATAGAAGGGCAACGCTTTTTCTCCTAGCCTGGCGACAAATCTGCTCAAAGTCGCGACATGTCCTGTCAGCTGTTGTATCTCTTTAAGCTTCGTCGGCTTTCTCATTGTCACAATTGCTTGTTTCTTTTAAGTATTTGCTTTGATTCCTCTAGCTGACACCAATTATCCAAGGAGTTCTCCCGCAGGAACGCCAAAAGAACACTTTGTCGGGTTTAGCTTGAGACGAAACTTGTCTAGGTTGTCGAAGGTTTCTTTGAGATCATCAATCAGAGTGGACCCCTTCTTTGTTGTAATTACGACATCGCCGATGTATACTTGGATGTTCTTGCCAATCTGCGTGGCGAGACACTTTTGCATCATCCTCTGATAAGTAGCTCCCGCGTTTTCAACCCGAAAGGCATTGTTCTATAGCAGAACACGCCATAAGGTGTTATGAAAGCTGTTTTGACCTCATCCTCTTCTTTTAAGCGGATCTGGTTGTAACTAGAATACACGTCTAGGAAGGAAAGACGTTCGCATCCCGCCGTGTAGTTGATGATTTGATCGATCCTTGGGAGGGGAAAGTGATCCTTTAGACAATGTTTATTGAGACACGTGAAGTCGACGCTTATGCGAAGGACGTCCGTGTTTTTCTTCGGGACCAGAGCTGGGTTTGCGACCCATGTGGCCTCTGTGTGCAGCTCCTTGATAAAGTTTGCTTCTGGAAGTCGATTAATTTCCGACAGCATATGATACGTCCATTTTGCATCACTATTTTATATCATAATTTGCTGTTATTCATTGATATATTTCATATTTGGAGATGATACTTATGTTATTTCATCTATTTTGCATGTTTCATGACTGTTGGAGGATCGCGCACCCGAGTCAGGATTCTGCTAGAAAAAGCGCCGTCAGAATGCAATATTTCGGAAGATCAACAATTGACGGAAATTATATGAAAAATCATATTTTTCCAGAAGACGAAGGGAGCCAGAAGGGGGAGCCGAGGAGGGCCGCCATGGGCCCACCTCATAGGCCGGCGCGGGCCAAGGCCTGGCCGCGCCGCCATGTGAGGAGGGGGCCCACAGCCCCCTCTGGCCTCCTCTCATTCGCGTACATCTTCGTCCCGAAAACCTAAGCTCCGGAGGATAGTCGCGAAGAGTCACAGCCGCCTCTGCGGGGCGGAAAACACCAGAGAGAAAAGAGCTCTCCGGCAGGCTGAAATCTGCCGGGCAAATTCCCTCCCGGAGGGGGAAATCGACGCCATCGTCACCGTCATCGAGCTGGACATCATCTCCATCACCATCATCATCATCACCGCCGTCTCCACCGCTGCACCTCGTCACCGTTGTAACAATTTGGGTTGGATCTTGATTGTTTGATAGGGGAAACTCTCCCGGTATTGATTTCTACTTGTTATTGATGCTATTGAGTGAAACCATTGAACCAAGGTTTATGTTCAGATTGTTATTCATCATCATATCACCTCTGATCATGTTCCATATGATGTCTCGTGAGTAGTTCGTTTAGTTCTTGAGGACATGGGTGAAGTCTAAATGTTAGTAGTGAATTATGGTTGAGTAATATTCAATGTTATGATATTTAAGTTGTGGTGTTATTCTTCTAGTGGTATCATGTGAACGTCGACTACATGATACTTCATCTTTATGGGCCTAGGGGAATACATATTGTATTCGTTTGCCAATTGCGGGGTTGCCGGAGTGACAGAAACCTGAACCCCCGTTGGTATATCGATGCAGGAGGGATAGCAGGATCTCAGAGTTTAAGGCTGTGGTTAGATTTATCTTAATTACTTTCTTGTAGTTGCGGATGCTTGCAAGGGGTATAATCACAAGTATGTATTAGTCCTAGGAAGGGCGGTGCATTAGCATAGGTTCACCCACACAACACTTATCAAAACAATGAAGATTAATTAGTTGTATGAAGCGAAAGCACTAGACTAAATTCCCGTGTGTCCTCAAGAACGTTTGGTCATTATAAGTAAACAAACTGGCTTGTCCTTTCTACTAAAAAGGATTGGGCCACTCGCTGCAATTATTTCTCTCGCACTTTACTTACTCGTACTTTATTCATCTGCTACATCAAAACCCCCTGAATACTTGTCTCTGAGCATTTACAGTGAATCCTTCATTGTAACTTCTTGTCAACACCTTCTGCTCCTCGTTGGGATCGACATTCTTACTTATCGAAAATACTACGATACACCCCCTATACTTGTGGGTCATCAAGACTATTTTCTGGCGCCGTTGCCGGGGAGTGAAGCGCTATTGGTAAGTGGAATTGGTAAGGGAAACTTTTACTGTTAGTGCTGATTTTATTTCTGCATGCTGCTATAATTCATTATGGAGAGATCTTCTCTTGAATTTTTATTTGGAAAATCTACTACTACTGCAAAGGTAGTGGATGAGGCGCCAGGTGAGGAAGAAGTTCCATACAAAATACCTATGAAAATTATTGAACGTGTTGTGGATAACTATTATACAGGGGATGGAACTGTTCATCCTGGAGATCATTTGCTGTTCTTACATGAATTATGCGGTTTATTCAAGTGTGCAGGTATTGCTATGGATGAAGTGAGGAAGAAGCTATTCTGTATATCGCTGTCTGGTAAAGCGGCGCATTGGTATAAATTATTGGATGATGGGGATTCTCTTGAATGGGATGATATTGTGCCCCGATTTTATTCTAAGTTCTATCCTCCAAGTGAAATTCACAAGGATCGGAACCGCATATATAATTTTTGGCCTCATGATGGAGAGAGTATTGCCCAAGCGTGGGGGAGATTGAAGTCTTTAATGCTCAAATGCCCCATTCATGAGCTTCCTGGTAATATTATCATTGATAACTTCTATGCAAGACTTTCTTTTCAAGACAAGACCTTGCTGGATACATCTTGTTCTGGATCATTTACACGCAACAAAGAAGAGTTTAAAAGGGACCTTCTTAATCGGATCCAGGAGAATACTGAAGGATGGGAGAACGACAAAGATAGAGAGTCAGGTATAAACTATGATTATAAATGCATTGAAGCTTTTATGGATACTGATAAATTTCGTAATATGAGTGCTACTTATGGTCTTGATTCTCAAGTTGCTGCAAATCTTTATAAAGCTTTTGCCTCTCATTATGAATTGCCTAAGAAGAATTTTGATAAGTATCATGAACCGTATAAAGATAAAATTGATTCATCTATAAATAAATGTGTTGTAATTGAAACTGCTGATCATGTTATTCCTGAAGCTTATATTGAAAACTCCTTTCCCTGCTAAAATGAAGGAGTACTCTGTTATAAATAGTGCGGTTAATAAAAGTGAAAAGAAACCTATAGAACCTGAAGAGCAAATAAAAGTTGAACCTGCTGTTGCAATAATTAAAGATCTTGTGACTGAAAATGTGGAAGATGGTCATATTATTTTCTGTGAAGATGCTTCTAATATTGTTTCACATCCTAATAAGTCTAGGAAAACTAGTGTTCCTATGCTATCTGTTAGAATTGGTGATCATTGCTGTTTTGGTTTATGCGATATTGGTGCAAGTATTAGTGCTATTCCTTATGAGCTTTACACGGAGATTATGAACGAAATTGGTTCTTGTGAACTTGAAGATATTGATGTGGTTATTCGGCTGGCTAATAGAGAAACTATCTCTCCAATTGGTATTGTTCGAGATGTGGAAGTTCTATGTGGTAAGATTAAATACCCTGCTGACTTTTTGGTACTTGCTTCTGCTGCTAGTAAGTATTGTCCTATCATTTTTGGTAGACCTTTTCTAAATACTTGTGGAGCTGTTATATAGATTGCAAAAAAGAGAAAATTTTGACTAAATTTGCTGGTGAATCTTATGAGTTTAATTTCTCTAAATTTGTCAAAACTCCTTATAAAGCTGATTCGCCTAATAATGATTTTAGAGTTGAACAGTGTGCATCTATTGCTCTTGCTCCTAATAATCCTTTGCATCAACATTTGGAGAATAGTGAGAGTGAAGTTTTTAGGGAAGAAAGAAATGAGCTTGATGAAATTTTCCTTCGTCAACCTATTCTTAAGCATGATTTACCGGTAGAAGATCTAGGTACAACATTGCCACCAAAGGAAGATCCTGTTTTTGATTTAAAATCATTGCCTGATAATCTTAAATATGCTCATATTGATGATAAGAAAATATATCCTGTTATTATTAGTTCTAAGCTTTCAGAGTTTGAGGAAGAAAGTTTATTGGAAATATTGAAGAAACACCGAGGAGCTATTGGCTACACTCTTGATGACTTGAAGGGGAATTCCCCCTCTATTTGCCAACATGCCATTAATATGGAAGATGATGCAAAGCCTGTTGTTGAACATCA
Organism: Lolium perenne; assembly: GCF_019359855.2. NCBI lineage: Eukaryota > Viridiplantae > Streptophyta > Magnoliopsida > Poales > Poaceae > Lolium > Lolium perenne. The sequence continues at coordinate 136,144,306 of NC_067250.2, forward strand.
GCGTTGTCTAATTCCTAAGATGAAGGATGTGGTAAGAAATGAGGTATTAAAACTTCTTGAAGCTGGTATTATATATCCTATTGCTGATAGTAGATTGGTTAGTCATGTGCATTGTGTTCCTAAGAAAGGAGGAATGACTGTTGTGCTGAATGATAATGATGAGCTCATACCTCAAAGAGTAGTTGTAGGATATAGAATGTGCATTGATTATCGGAAAGTTAATAAGGTTACTAAGAAAGATCATTACCCTTTACCTTTTATTGATCAAATGTTAGAAAGGTTATCTAAAAATACTCTTTTTGTTTTCTTGATGGTTATTCTGGGTTTTCACAAACTGCTGTTAAAACTAAGGATCAAGAGAAAACCACTTTCACTTGATCCTATGGAACTTATGCTTATAGACGTATGCCTTTTGGTTTATGTAATGCTCCTGCTACTTTTCAGAGATGCATGTCTGCAATTTTTCATGGGTTTTGCGAGAATATTGTAGAGGTATTCATGGATGATTTTTCTGTCTATGGAAATTCTTTTGATAATTGCTTACGAAACCTTGATAAAGTTTTGCAGAGATGTGAAGAAACTAACCTTGTTCTTAATTGGGAGAAATGCCACTTTATGGTTAATGAAGGAATTGTATTGGGACATAAAATTTCTGAGAGAGGTATTGAAGTTGATAGAGCTAAAGTTGAAGCAATTGAGAAGATGCCCTATCCCAGGGATGTTAAAGGTATTCGTAGTGTTCTTGGTCATGCTGGGTTTTATAGGAGATTTATTAAAGATTTCTCCAAGATATCAAAACCTCTTGCTAATCTTCTTCAAAAAGATGTACCTTTTGTTTTTGATGATGATTGTAAGGAAGCTTTTGAAACTCTAAAGAAAGCCTTAACAACTGCTCCTATAGTTGAACCTACTGATTGGAACTTACCATTTGAAATTATGTGTGATGCTAGTGATTTTGCTGTAGGCGCTGTTCTTGGACAGGGAGTAGACAAAAAATTGAATGTTATTCATTATGCTAGTAAAACTCTTGATGCTGCTCAAAGAAATTATGCGACAACTGAAAAATAATTGTTAGCCGTAGTCTTTGCTTGTGACAAGTTTAGATCCTATATTGTTGATTCAAAAGTTACAATTCATACTGATCATGCTGCAATTAGATATCTTATGCAAAAGAAAGATGCTAAGCCAAGGCTTATCAGATGGGTGCTTCTGTTGCAAGAATTTGATTTGCATATTATAGATAGGAAAGGTGCTGATAATCCTGTTGCTGATAATCCTGTTGCTGATAATTTGTCTAGATTGGAAAATATTGCTTATGATCCTGTTCCTGTTAATGATAGTTTTCCAAATGAACAATTGGCTGTAATAAAGGTGAGCTCGCGAGATAGCCCTTGGTATGCTGATTATGCTAACTTTATTGTTTCCAAGTACTTGCCTCCAACCTTTTCAGCCCAGCAAAGGAGAAAATTCTTTTATGACTTGAGGCATTATTTTTGGGATGACCCACACTTATATAAAGAAGGAGTGGATGGTATTCTGCGAAGATGTGTTCCCGAATATGAACAACAAGAGATATTGAGTAAATGTCATGGTAGTGCTTATGGAGGACATCACGCTGGAGATAGAACCGCGCAAAAGGTTCTACAATCAGGTTTTTATTGGCCAACTCTCTTCAAGGATGGAAGGAAGTTTATTTTATCCTGTTATGAATGTCAAAGGGTTTGTAATATCTCCAGACGCAATGAAATGCCTATGAATTATACTCTTGTTATTGAACCGTTCGATTGTTGGGGATTTGACTTCATGGGACCTTTTCCCTCTTCAGAAGGTAACACTCATATACTTGTCGTTGTTGATTATGTTACTAAATGGGTGGAAGCCATACCCACAAAAAGTGCTGATGGTGAGACCTCTTCAAGAATGCTTTTAGATATTATTTTTCCTAGATTTGGAGTTCCTAGATATCTTATGACTGATGGAGGTTCTCATTTTATTCATGGAGGTTTTATAAAAACTCTTGCTAAATATGCTACTAATCATAGAATTGCTTCTGCTTATCATCCTCAAACTAGTGGGCAAGTAGAATTATCAAATAGAGAGATTAAATCTATCTTGCAAAAGACTGTTAATAAATCTAGAAAGAACTGGGCTAGTAAATTGAAGGAAGCACTATGGGCTTATAGAACTGCTTATAAAAATCCCATGGGTATGTCACCGTATAAGATGGTTTATGGAAAAGCTTGTCATTTACCTTTAGAACTAGAGCACAAAGCTTATTGGGCTGTAAGAGAACTAAATAAAGATTCTAAACTAGCCGGTAAGAAAAGATTGCTACAATTGAGTTCTCTAGATGAATGGAGAAGTGAAGCTTATGAGAATGCTAAACTCTTTAAAGAGAAAGTTAAGAAATGGCATGATAGAAGAATTATCAAAAGAGAATTTAATATTGGGGATAAAGTCCTATTGTATCGGTCTCGTCTCAGATTCTTTGCAGGGAAATTACTCTCAAAATGGGAAGGACCATATGTCGTTGAGGAGGTGTATCATTCAGGAGCGATTAAAATTAGTTCTCTCCAAGGCGATGCCTCACAAGTGGTGAATGGACAAAGACTCAAGCATTATATCTCAGGTGATTCTTATAATGAAGATGTTGATGTTATTCGAGTGGAAACTCCGGAAGCTTTCATCAAAGGTCAAATTGACAGTCCGGCAGAGTTCGACTTTGAATAGGTAACAGTACTGGTAATAAAAAGTTCGCGTTTTACTTTCCGAACAATGTTTTTGCTGTTTTTGGAAAATATGAAAAATTACGAGATCGAAACGGAGTGGAGGAGACGCACGAGGGCGTGCCCTCAAAGGCCGGCGCGGGCCCCAGCCTGGCTGCGCCGCCCTATGAGGAGGCCACCTCGTTGCCCCTCTTCGACTCTGGTTCGACCTGGTACTTTCCTTGTGTCGTAAAAATTCCTGCTATATAATCCCCCGGACCCCTGGAGGTCCGTATATCGTTTTCTCGACGTGTTTTGTTTCAAGCTGTTTCTGCCAGGATCTATTTTCAATCTAGAAAGCATCATGGTCTCCAACAACAAGGGCAAGGGGCTTTCGGATGAAGATATTCAAGATCCCGAGTGGAAAGAGGTGGACGAGAGCGTCAAGGAAGAAGATGAAGAAGAAGTGGAGGAAGACTCGCACGCATACCCGCGTGCTACCATCGCAAGCATCGAGGTGGTGGAGAACCCTTTTAGTGCCAAGAGGAGCGCAAGAATTCGCACCGGAGGACGGGTTCCACGTCACTACCTAGCTCCAAAGACGTCTTCTCCAGGCACTTACCACCCCTTCCGCAATCTAATTTACAATAGTCAAATTGAAAGGATTCCCAAGGCAGCATTGCCTAGCAATTGGAATATAGATCGTTCTAACACTGCAGGAAGGATGAAGCCTGAAGCTGAAGAGTGGGGAAATAACTCCAAGAGTTGGGGCTCGCCATAGGACATACTTCTTAACCGCGTCGAGCACAATTCAGAGATGATTCGCAACCTCATGTACAAGATTGATGAGCTTCAGGAGCTTGTTGAGAAGCTTGTCAAGAATTCATCATCACCACTGCCGAAGGAGTAATTCATCATCGGTATTGGCATCCCCTTGGTTTGTTCTAAGCTTGGGGGAGTGCCGCGGTATCACATCATCACTATCTTTTACCTTTATTGTCAAGTAGTGTCATATCATGAGTAGGGAAGTTATCATATAAGATGGGTTGCAGTATGGGAGTATCTCTCTTTAGTTGGTTGTCTATGTATCCCTTGGTGTGAGTTATCGTTATGGAATATTAATGAGAAGTTTTATCATTTACATATTGCACATCTTATTTTAGTTTGCAATTTCTATTATATGATTGATCTTGTTATTAGTATTGGTATCACTATGGGAGCATTGAGTAAATCTATTTGGTTTTGGCAAACTTAGCATTGGTCAATAGCAACAACACTTTGAGGTTTAAGTAGAAAAGAGAAATACATGTAGATATGTTGTTTCATTGTATTTCTTTCTTGTTAGCTCTTAAGCTTATTATTCTGAAGTTAAAATTGTTTGTGCTTACAAGGAAGATGCATGATTGTTTCTATCACACGTATATTTGTTTGTTTCCCTCAACTTTTATGCTTGCTAATCAACCTTGCTAGCAAAAAACCTGTACTGAGAGGGAATGCTTCTCGTACATCCAAACCTTAACCCCAACCTATGCCATTTGTGTCCACCATAACTACCTACTACATGGTATTTCCTGCCATTCCAAGTAAATACTTCGTGTGCTACCTTTAAACAATTCAAAATTTACTATCTCTTATTTGTGTCAATGTTTTATAGCTCATGAGGAAGTATGTGGTGTTTTATCTTTCAATCTTGTTGGGCAACTTTCACCAATGGACTAGTGGCTTCATCCGCTTATCCAATAATTTTGCAAAAAGAGCTGGCAATGGGGTTCCCAGCCCGATTAATTAATTTTCATAATTTTACAAATAGACACTCCTCCATGGTATGTGATTGTTGGACGGCACCCGAGGATTCGGTTAGCCATGGCTTGAGAAAGCAAAGGAGGGGAGGAGTGTCATCTAAATAAAACTAAAATAAAAAGGCACTCCTTCATGGTATGAGATTGTTGGCAGGCACCCGAGGATTCGGTTAGCCATGGTTTGTGAAAGCAAAGAATGGAAGGAGTGTCAACTAAGAATAAATTTTATGGGAGCCGCTCTTCGAGAGTTTGTCTGGCAAGGGGGTTAGAGAACCCGCTACCATTCATTGACAACAACAAACACCTCTCAAAATGTTACTTTTATTCTCTTTATATGATTTCAAAACTGAAAAAGCTCTAGCACATGATTTAATCCCTGCTTCCCTCTGCGAAGGGCCTATCTTTTACTTTATGTTGAGTCAGTAAACCTATTTCCCTCCATCTTAAGCAAGTATTTGAGTTGTTGTGATCAAACCATCTATATTGTGATCTATTTCATCATGTCCTTTACTCTTCCTTGTTTAGTACAAGTTTTATCTGAATGAATATAGCTTTGAAAGTTATCAATGATTATGAAGAGACTATTATGATTGAGTATTCAAGTTGTGCCATATAAGCTTTAACATAATCTGTTAATTGTTCTCTGACCAAGAACGAAGTTTGCCATCACCAATTATGATTTCTTATGCACCTTTATTTGTGATTACCCTCTACTTGTTTCAAGTTGAATTATATGAGGAAGTTGTTCACTAGAATGTCTTGTGTGAATGAATATGATGCTTCTTGTCCGTATTTTATTTATCGACTCTTCACTCCATAAACATGTTGTCATGTTTACCGAGTTCAGTTTCGCTTGGGGACAAGCGAAGTCTAAGCTTGGGGGGAGTTGATACGTCCATTTTGCATCACTATTTTATATCATAATTTGCTGTTATTCATTGATATATTTCATATTTGGAGATGATACTTATGTTATTTCATCTATTTTGCATGTTTCATGATTGTTGGAGGATCGCGCACCGGAGTCAGGATTCTGCTGGAAAAAGCGCCGTCAGAATGCAATATTTCGGAAGATCAACAATTGACGGAAATTATATGAAAAATCCTATTTTTCCATAAGACGAAGGGAGCCAGAAGGGGGAGCCAAGGAGGGCCGCCATGGGCCCACCTCATAGGCCGGAGCGGGCCAAGGCCTGGCCGCGCCGCCATGTGAGGAGGGGCCCCACAGCCCCCTCTGGCCTCCTCTCCTTCGCGTACATCTTCGTCCCGAAAACCTAAGCTCCGGAGGATAGTCGCGAAGAGTCACAGCCGCATCTGCGGGGCGGAAAACACCAGAGAGAAAAGAGCTCTCCGGCAGGCTGAAATCTGCCGGGGAAATTCCCTCGCGGAGGGTGAAATCGACGCCATCGTCACCGTCATCGAGCTGGACATCATCTCCATCACCATCATCATCATCTCCATCATCATCACCGCCGTCTCCACCGCTGCACCTCGTCACCGCTGTAACAATTTTGATTGGATCTTGATTGTTTGATAGGGGAAACTCTCCCGGTATTGATTTCTACTTGTTATTGATGCTATTGAGTGAAACCATTGAACCAAGGTTTATGTTCAGATTGTTATTCATCATCATATCACCTCTGATCATGTTCCATATGATGTCTCGTGAGTAGTTCATTTAGTTCTTGAGGACATGGGTGAAGTCTAAATGTTAGTAGTGAATTATGGTTGAGTAATATTCAATGTTATGATATTTAAGTTGTGGTGTTATTCTTCTAGTGGTGTCATGTGAACGTCGACTACATGATACTTCACCTTTATGGGCCTAGGGGAATACATCTTGTATTCGTTTGCCAATTGCGGGGTTGTCGGAGTGACAGAAACCTGAACCCCCGTTGGTATATCGATGCAGGAGAGATAGCAGGATCTTAGAGTTTAAGGCTGTGGTTAGATTTATCTTAATTACTTTCTTGTAGTTGCGGATGCTTGCAAGGGGTATAATCACAAGTATGTATTAGTCCTAGGAAGGGCGGTGCATTAGCATAGGTTCACCCACACAACACTTATCAAAACAATGAAGATTAATCAGCTGTATGAAGCGAAAGCACTAGACTAAATTCCCGTGTGTCCTCAAGAACGTTTGGTCATTATAAGTAAACAAGCCGGCTTGTCCTTTGTGCTAAAAAGGATTGGGCCACTCGCTGCAATTATTTCTCTCGCACTTTACTTACTCGTACTTTATTCATCTGCTACATCAAAACCCCCTGAATACTTGTCTGTGAGCATTTGCAGTGAATCCTTCATCGAAACTGCTTGTCAACACCTTCTGCTCCTCGTTGGGATCGACATTCTTACTTATCGAAAATACTACGATACACCCCCTATACTTGTGGGTCATCAGCATAGCTTTGCGGTTTGGTTCCGGAAAAACACCGCAAAGGTTGTTTGATTGGTCTGGCCATTTGATCCAAGTTAAGAGGGTGCTCGGCAAGTTCCCTGGGTACTCCTGGCATGTCAGCTCGACACCATGCGAAGATTTTCCAGCGCTCACGGAGGAACTCGACGAGCGCGCTTTCCTATGCGAGATCCATGTTTGTTGCGATAGCTGTCGTCTTCTTAGGATCTATCGGGTGAATCTGTACTTCCTTCGAGTTCTTGGTGGTATCAAAGGTTGGCTCCTTGAGTGGCTTCCCTCCGTCAGGCAGCACGTCATAATCGGTTGTTATTCTTGACGCCATATATTCTGCTTTCATCCCGAAAGTTTCTGACAGCCGATGAAAATCCTTGTCGCACTTATCTGCTAGTGTGAAACTGCCTTTTACTGTAATTGGGCCCTTGGGTCCAGGGAGTCTCCACAATAAATATGAGTAATGTGGTACTGCCATAAATCTGGCATAAGCGGGTCGTCCTAGCAAAGCATGGTACTGTGACAGAAAATCCACAACTTCGAACTCCAGCTTCTCTCTTCTATAATTCTCTCCGGTTCCAAACTGAACGTCGAGATTAATCTTTCCCAATGGATAACTTGTCTTATCTGGTGTGATACCATGGAAACGCGTGTCAGTTGGTGTTAAATTCGCCAAGGATATGTTCATCTTCCTAAATGTATCTGCATACATGAGGTTTAAACTGCTGCCTCCATCTATGAACACCCGTGAAACGTCGAATCCTGCAATCACCGCCGGTAGGATCAAGGCAGATTGCCTGGTCGTGGAACTTGCTGCGGGTGGTCTGCTATGGTGAAACCGATGTCCTGCCCCGACCAATTTAGGTACTCGATTGTTGGTGGAGGCATCTTTTCTGCCATAAAAACTTGTCGCGAAATCACTTTTTGAGTTCTAATGGAGGGCCTGCCCTTCTGAATCATCGAGACCGCCCCATTATTGTCGATATAAGGACCATTGCTTGGAGCTGCTGCCAATTGCAACTGGTGTCGATTTTCGTCTGTAATTGCAGGTGGAGGTGGAAGGTTAATCTCACTCCTTGGCCCCTTGGGGTTCCTGTTTGCTGCCTGCGCATTTGTATGCCCTGCATATCTATGCAGTGCTAGGAAAGTTCAGCAGACCTTCTGCAGGTGCCCTGACTGCATCTTCCCATTATTGTCGAGGAAGAAGTGCATTTGGCATGGTCCGTTCAAGAGATCCTCGGGTGACACATATGGCCTCTGGAATCTTGGCCCATTATTTTATCTGCTAGGACGGGGAGCGTCCTTTTGACCGCTGCGCTGCTCAATGCTTCTCTGATAATCGTCTCGATTGTTGCTTCTGCCAGTTACTCAGAAGCCAGCCGATATTTGGCCAAGACCGTCGTAATCTGAAAACTGCTGAGAAAAGCGTAGTCTATTTTGATTATTTCGACTGTGGTCGTCCTCAGGCGAGCTATGTCGTTTGTTGTGAACAACATCTTCTCCATCTGCCCAGCGATTTGCTATTTCCATGAGCGCTGCTATTGTCTTTGGATTAGTCCTTCCCAAATCCTCGACTAAGTCCTTTCTTTGCATTCCGGCAACAAACGCATCTATTGCTCTTTCATCAGATATGTTTTCTACCGAGTTTTTGATGATGTTCCACCTCTGGATATACGTCCTCATTGGTTCATCATACTTCTGCCTGCAGGCCCTGAGTTGCGCTAATGACGCGGGTTTCTTGCATGTGGATAGGAAATTCTTCACAAATATGTCCTCGAAACTTTCCCAGCTGTCGATGGATCCAGGTGGTAGCATTTTTATCCATGACCGCACTGCTCCACTTAAGTGTACCTGGATGCTCTCCATGGCCGTTGCTTTAGTTCCACCCGTCAACTTCACTGTCTCCAACTAGTCGACTAACCAGTCCTCAGGATCTTGCAAGCCATCGAACTTCTTATAGTTGTCGGGCAACTTAAACCCAGATACACTCCTCATCAACTTTACAAACTCATCGAGTGAAACAAGGGAGCCCGCACATATCCTCCTCATCAAATTCTAGTGAATGCCGACGTTCTCTCCTTTCTTGCCGCGCTCTATCGACCCGCGTCTGTGTCGCTGTATCTCTCGCACCACTCGTTCTTTGAGGGTCTTGCATTACCACTGTAGGTCGTGGACTATTTTGCCTTGGAGCACCTTCGGGAGGTGTACTTGTTCCTGCGAACGCTGTTCCCATGGCTCCAACTCCTGCCATAGCCATATTGTACAATTCTTCTCTTGGATCTCCGGGAGGTGGCTTGGATGCCAGTATGAAAGCCTGGGTCGCCATATATCCGGCTTCCGGTGTTTTGGGAATAATATTTCCCCTTGTGTCTATCGACATAAAGGACATGTCGAGGTTTTGGACGAGATGCTCCCTCTCGCCTTCAGGTATATGCTGCATCTGAGACCTTGCCCTATTGCGAGCTGCTCTATGACTATCTCCCGAAGTACCTGATTGTCGACTGCTCAGCCCTTTGCCTGCTTGATGCGGAGGCTGTCGCCTTTCTCTTCTCAAGTATCTCCCTTTCTTTCTCTATCTCTCGGCCAGCACGCGCGAGCCTGTATTGGAATGCTTGCAACTCCTCCACCGTAGCGGCGGTGGTCAACGGATTTGTACCGTTCAAGGCCGTTGTCGCTCTATCCCAAGCTGCTTGCGGGAGTTGCAACCTCTGGCGTGGTGTAGTCCCGACATACTTGTTGCCTAGGCCGTGTGTGAGATCAGCGGGATCGATGTATGGATTTCCTAATTCATCGAAATCCTATGATGTTTCGCCCTCTGGATTAATTTACTCGCCGATCACGTAGACTTGATGGTATGTTGGCCTTGAGTAATCATCCTCTAGGTCGGTGACACCATCGTAACGATCGGCAAAGACCTCCCGAATAAGGGTAGATTTGTCGATGAAGCTTAGGCTATCGACGCTATCTGAGTCACTACCCAGATCGGAGTCCGTGAACGATCCGAACGACATCCCGCCGAACAGATTGGCGAGATCTCCGCCGGCGGCGGGCTTGATGCTGCTTGTCGACGAAGTTTCCCCGTTGCTCGACTTGGTTGACGATGATGATCTCGAAGAATCAGAGCCACATGCTAGCGGTACCGAGTAGATCAGTGCCGCCATACGATGTGATCCTTCTCTCCCGACGCAAAAGTAGAAGCTCCCGAACTTCATCTCCATTGGCTCTTCCAGATAGGCATATGCATCCAAACGGGCGGGAGGGTGAGGAACAAAATCAACGGGACCAATTTTGATTTGTTTACCTCCGTCCATCGCATTGCTTGCCACCGAAGATGTCGATGATGTTGAACGTGCCATCGAGATCAGCTCCTTGACGCCTCTAATTCCCACAGACGGCGCCAATTGACAAGGTATCGACTTGTCAATGCCTACGGATTGTATACTAGGGTTTTCGTGGAAGTACAGGGCAAGTAGATCACGAGGGTTTCAGCCGAAAAAGTACTCGACAGCTAAAAAACTAGGGTTACGTTGACAATGAAATCGATCCTCTCTTCGTCCCTCGACTCCCCCTTATATAGGAGGCGGAGCTGAGGGGTTCGTATTACACAAGTTACAGATTTCGGGAGACTCTTTGAGTTCGACCCGTAAAGTTACGAATCTCTTTATTCCTAATACAATTCTATCTTTCCAAATCAACAGCTAATTGGGCTTCTGAGCTTTGTATTTGTCGACTCATGGGCCTTAAGTAAACCCCGGGTACCATCTTCGGCAGGCCCATTGGAGATGCCTATGTCAGCGAGTGTTCTCTTTTCCTAGTACTGCGTTTAATTAGCTCTTGTTTTCCACTCGTATTTTGTTCAGAGCTTGTTAGTTTTCTTTAGTAAGGTATGATTAGCTCTCTTGTCTTTATTGATTATTATCTATGAGAGTTGTTTCAAATAAATTGATTGGCGTTGGAGACGAGTAAAATATTTCATGCTTATTGTGATGCAAAAGGAAGCTTGTTTAGACTATGGCTTAGACTTTAGCATATCATATTAGATATTATTTTAATTATATGCTTAGTAGTTATTGTTGTAACATGACTTGTATCAGATAGCTAAGTGTGCTTAAATGTGCCATTGAAATAATCATGTGTTGTTTCCATCATACAAAAGAATAATATAGTGGTATTCTCCTTTGATGCTTCAATTGGGTTGACTTGGCACATGCTTACACAATGTTATGACTACAAACCAATCACCTCAAGCCTCTATGATTTTTTAGTTTTTGACTTGTAATATCACTTTATGCTTTGATTAATAATGTTTTGTCGTTATGCATGATTATGACCATTATTGCTCTCTTAGTTGGTCGCTCCCAGTCTTTTGCTAGCCTTCAGATGTACTGAGTATGAGCTCTACTTGTGCATCCAACTCCCGAGAGCCAGAGTTTGCCAATTGTGTCCACCATACATACCTATAAGTGATATTTCACCACCACTCCAAAGTAAATTGCTTGTGTGCTACCTTTAAAACCTTAAAAAATTATTACATGTTTTGTGTTCCTGTTTTAGCTCACGAGGAAGTGTTGGATGCTTTATTATCTCTTTCATGTTTATTTGGCTTCACACCTTGACTAGCATGCATAATGTGCTAGTCCCTAATATTGCAAAAAGAGTAGGCAAACGGGTGCCCAGCCCACTAAATATAAAATAAACAAATAATCAAATAAATCTCCTAACACTATGGGCTTGAGAAATCATGAACTTAGCTTGTTCAAACAAAAGAGAAGAGGAACTTCATTGTTCTCTCTATAGGAGCCGCTCTTTAAGCCATTAAACATGAAAGCATGATAGATCATTTGATACCATTCGTTGACATAGACATACATACCTGTCAAAATACATTTTCAACACCTCTGTTTTATTCAAAATAAAAAGCTCTAGCACATGAGTAATCTTGCCTCCCTCTGCGCCAGGATCTTTCTTTTACTTTTATGTTGAGTCTTCATCTTCTAACTTTATGCACCAATCAAGATATCATAGTTGTCATTCTGAGTATAATATGCATAGTCCCGAAATTTATTATTGATTGATTCATAATTATCTTATTGCTTGTTCTCAAACTATTTGTATCTAGTCACCCTTTTGAACTTTAAAGGTGTCCTATGCATTTATGTTTTGCTATTCCATAAAGGACAAGCTGAATACCACTTTGATATGTTTTCTCTATGCTAAAAAACAAGAAGTTTCTTTCAGTGCACTATTATTCATGATCTTTTGTTTGAGTTACTTCTCATGTTATAACATAGTTGGTAAGTTCTATTGTTAGAATTATATCTAGCATGGCTATGTTTAGAGTACATTGATCTCACCTCACATTGCTTTGACAATAACTTGATCAAGATTGTGTTGGCTGCATGTCACCTCAAAAATTGTTTTTGTTATCACTTACCTACCCGAGGACGAGCAGGAGTTAAGCTTGGGGATGCTGATACGTTGCAAATGTATCTATAATTTTTGATGCTTCATGCTGGTTTTACACCAATTTCTATATGTTTTGTTTACACTTCGTGGCATTTATATGCATTTTCCGGAACTAACCTATTAACAAGATGCCACAACGCCAGTTCCTGTTTTCTACTGTTTTTGTATGTCATAAAAGTTGTATAGGAAGTATTCTCGGAATTGAACGAAACAAAAGCCGAAGTTCCTATTTTACTATCACGACGACAGAGTCCAAAGGAGAGATGGACAAGAGCCAGGAGGTGGCCCCTCGGGCGTCCACCGACCTTGCCCTTTTGCCTATAAATTCACATCCTCGGGAAAAACCTAAATACCCGAGCCTCCATCCACGAAAAGTTCCATAGCCGTCGCCATCTTTGACCCTAGTTCAGGAGGGTTCTGAAGCTCTTCCTGGCAACCTGCCGGAGAGGGAGATCATCACCGGAGGCCTCTTCATCACCATGCCCGCCTCCAAAGTGATGCGTGTGTTGTTCATCTATGGACTACGGGTCCATAGTAGTAGCTAGATGGTTTTCTTCTCCTCCATATGCTTCGTGTTTAGATCTTGTGAGCTGCCTATCATGATCAAGATCATCTTTATGTAATGCTACATGTTGTGTTTGCTGGGATCCGATCCATATTGAATACTATGGTTGAGTTGATTATAGACCTGTTTATATGTTATTTGTGATCTTGCATGCTCTGTGTTGCTAGTACATGCTTTGGCCAAGTATGTGCTTGTGACTCCAAGAGGGAGTATTTATGCTCGACAGTGGGTTTATGCCTCTTGTAATCTGGGAGAGTGACAGTAACTCCTAAGGTTGTAGATGTGTTGTTGCTACTATGGAGAAAAAAATGCTTTATCCATGGATAATTCTATTGTTTACTTGACATACTTTATTTAATGCAATAATCTATTAATTGCAACTTAATACCCAAAGTTGTTCGGATGATATCCTGGGGTTGGATTATTAGTCATAGATGTAGTTGGATTATGGTCTATGAATCTTGTTGTAATTCCCAAATGAATCTCATAGTAATCATCTTGTCATGTATGGTCTTTATTCTGTCAATTGCCCAGCTGTAATTTGTTTACCCAGCATGTTATTTATCTTTATGGAGAGACACCTCTAGTGAACTGTGGACCCCGGTCCTTTCTTTTGCACTGATAAAACCATCTATTGCAAAGCATTGTTCTCTTTATTTCAGTGCAAACAAACATCTCTTTCCACACTATACGTCTAATCCTTTGTTTTCAGCAAAACCAGTGATATTGACAAACCTCACTATAAGTTGGGGTAAAGTATTTTGGTTGTGTTGTGTGCAGGTTCCACGTTGTTGCTGACACCGGTAGTGCGCCCTGCCAAAGTCAGCCAATAACACCTTCAGAAGTGATTTCTTTCTCCTACTGGTCGATAAACCTTGGTTTCTTACTAATGGAAAACTTGCTCCTGTGCTCATCATACCTTCCTCTTGTGGTTTTCCAACTTCATAATCTGCACAACATCAATATCTTTCATATGAAACATATTCTCAAAAAAAATTGCATCACGAGATTTCATAATAGTATCAACATGCATCTCAGGTACCTCTGATTGAACTACTAAAAATCCATAGCCTACGCTCCACGGAGCATAACTTAGAAAGATACAATCCGCTCTCTTTGGTCCGAGCTTGCGCTTCTTAGTAATTGGAATATTGACTTTTACCAAACATACCCATGTGTGCAAAGACGAAAGTGATGGTTTTCTCCCAACTCACTCCTCGTAAGGGGTTTTCTTTTTTATTGTTGTTAAGAACTCTACTCATGACATGACATGAAGTCAACAAAGCGTCCCTCCACCATGCCTTTGATAAACCAGAAGTGCTAACATGGAACTCACTAAGTCAATCAGTGTGGGGTTTTTCCTCTCGGCAACCCCGTTTTATTGGGGTGAGTAGGTAGGCGTCCTCTCATGAATAATACCATATTCCCCACAGAACCATCAAAGATTTTAGGAAAATATTCACTAGCACGATCCGACCTAAGACGCTTGATCTTTCTCTCTAGCTTATTTTCAACTTCAGCCTTATAAATTTTAAAGTAGTATTTAGTTCTCAACCAATAAACATAGCAAAATCTAGTCATATCATCAATCAATGTCCTGAAATATCTCTTTGCACCTTTTTTCAACACACAATTCATCTCGTATATATCAGACTGTATGAGTTCTAGCGGTGACAAGTTTCTATCCTCGGCCGCCTTCAGAGGCTTCCGAGGTTGCTTTGGTTACACATAACTTTGACACTTAGAACCTTTGGCAATGGTGAAATTCAGAATTCAACTCAAACTAGATAGGTGAGACATTAAACCAAAATTAATGTGGCATAAACGAGAGTTCCAAACACTGGTATCATCACTAACATTGCCAAAAATATGGTTCAGAGACTTATTACTGAAATTAGAAAGGGAAAAGGGGAACAAGCCTCCGCACTCATAGCCTTTACCAATAATTTGTCCAAACTTAAAAACAACTACTTTATTCGACTCTAAAACAACTTTAAACCGACCTATGCATAGAAGGGAGCCGCTAACGAGATTCTTGTTCATAGTAGGGACATGATGCACGTTCCTCAGTTGCACGAACGTCCGTGAAGTGAACTTCTAGTCTACCGTGCCAACACCATGAACAAAAGCATGTGACGCATTCCCATCAAGACGGAAGAATCATGAGCTACCTAATAAGAAGTGAACTTAGATATGTCAGCACACACATGAACAATAGCACCCGTATCAATCCACCAACATGGAGATTGAAATACCGAAAGAACAATAAAGAGAATCTTCACCTTTTTCTTCCAGACTGCACATTCTAGGTAGTCCTTAGAAAAATGGTCAATCTCTCCACATATAAAACAGCTCAGTTCTGCTTTTTTCTACCCTCATCTTCTTCTTGAATGTCTTCATAGGCTTATTGAAGGGGGCTTGTTATTCCTTTTGTTCTTGTTGTAGGGTTTCATCTGCACCATGTTGGCGCTAGACTGACCCTCTCCTTTTCCAGTAGTATCCTTAGCCCGAGCTTTTTCCTCAACATCAAAAGATGCTATCAAATTTTTAACTGATATCTCTTATCTCTTGTGTTTCAGAGTTGTGGCAAAGTTCCTTCATGAAGGAGGCAACTTTGCAATAGTACATCCAACCATAAACTTGTTAGGTAAGGAACGCTTAAGGTGTTCAAGCTCTTTCCCAATGCACTATATCTCATGAACATGATCAACTACAGAATGGTTGTTCTCCATGATGTACAGTTCAAGGCCTGCATTAGTTGCACCGAATTTAGCATTTAGTGCATCCCAGAGCTCTTTTCCGTCTGTTATGTGAAGGAGATATGCCCTAGAGGCAATAATAAAGTGGTTATTATTTATATCTTTATGTTTATGATAAATGTTTATATATCATGCTAGAATTGTATTAACTGAAACATTAGTACATGTGTGATATGTAGACAAACAAGAAGTCCCTAGTATGCCTCTTAAACTAGCTTGTTGATTAATGGATGATTAGTTTCATAATCATGAACATTGGATGTTATTAATAACAAGGTTATGTCATTGTATGAATGATGTAATGGACACACCCAATTAAGCGTAGCATAAGATCTCGTCATTAAGTTATTTGCTATAAGCTTTCGATACATAGTTACCTAGTCCTTATGACCATGAGATCATGTAAATCACTTATACCGGAAAGGTACTTTGATTACACCAAACACCACTGCGTAAATGGGTGGCTATAAAGGTGGGATTAAGTATCCGGAAAGTATGAGTTGAGGCATATGGATCAGCAGTGGGATTTGTCCATCCCGATGACGGATAGATATACTCTGGGCCCTCTCGGTGGAATGTCGTCTAATGTCTTGCAAGCATATGAATGAGTTCATAAGAGACCACATACCACGGTACGAGTAAAGAGTACTTGTCAGGAGACGAGGTTGAACAAGGTATAGAGTGATACCGAAGATCAAACCTCGGACAAGTAAAATATCGCGAGACAAAGGGAATTGGTAATATATGTGAATGGTTCATTCGATCACTAAAGTCATCGTTGAATATGTGGGAGCCATTATGGATCTCCAGATCCCGCTATTGGTTATTGGTCGGAGTGAGTACTCAACCATGTCCGCATAGTTCACGAACCGTAGGGTGACACACTTAAAGTTGGATGTTGAAATGGTAGTACTTGAATATGGAATGGAGTTCGAATATTTGTTCGGAGTCCCGGATGAGATCCCGGACATCACGAGGAGTTCTGGAATGGTCCGGAGAATAAGATTCATATATAGGATGTCATTTTATGTGAATTAAAATGTCGCGGAAGGTTCTATGGAAGGTTCTAGAAGGTTCTATAAAAGTCCGGAAGAAACCACCAAGGAAGGTGGAGTCCACATGGGACTCCACCTCCATGGCCGGCTAGCCCTAGATGGGGAGGAGTCCCAAGTGGACTCCCCCATAGGGGGCCGGCCACCCCCCACATGGGAGGTGGAAATCCCACCTTTTGGTGGGAGTCCTAGTTGGGCTAGGTTTCCCCCTCTTATGGAAGGTTTTTGGTTCGGGTCTTATTCGAAGACTTGGACACCAACACTTGGGGATCCACCTATATAATGAGGGGCCAAGGGAGGGGGCCGGCCACCCCAAGACCACAAGCTGGCCGCCCCATTGAAGTGGCCGGCCACCCCCTCCCAAACCCTAGCCGCCCCCCTCTCCTCCATATCTCCCGCGTAGCTTAGCGAAGCTTCGCCGGACTTCTTCACCGCCACCGACACCACGCCGTCGTGCTGTCGGATTCAAGAGGAGCTACTACTTCCGCTGCCCGCTGGAACGGGGAGGTGGACGTCGTCTTCATCAACAACCGAACGTGTGACCGAGTACGGAGGTGCTGCCCGTTCGTGGCGCCGGAACCGATCGTGATCAAGATGTTCTACGCGCTTTTGCAAGCGGCAAGTGATTGTCTACCGCAGCAACAAGAGCCTCATCTTGTAGGCTTTGGAATCTCTTCAAGGGTGAGACTCGATACCCCCTCGTTGCTACCGTCTTCTAGATTGCATCTTGGCTTGGATTGCGTGTTCGCCGTAGGAAAATTTTTGTTTTCTATGCAACGTTATCCTACAGTGGTATCAGAGCCGTGTCTATGCATAGATGGTTGCACGAGTAGAACACAATGGTTTGTGGGCGTTGATGCTCTTGTTATCTTTAGTTTGAGTACTTTGCATCTTTATGGCATAGTGGGATGAAGCGGCTCGGACTAACTTTACATGACCGCGTTCATGAGACTTGTTCCTCGTTCGACATGCAACTTGTATTGCATAAGAGGCTTTGCGGGTGTCTGTCTCTCCTACTATAGTAAAGATTCAATTTACTCTTCTATTGAAAACATTAGTATCAACGTTGTGGTTCATGTTCGTAGGTAGATTAGATCTCTCTCGAAAACCCTAAACCACGTAAAATATGCAAACCAAATTAGAGACGTCTAACTTGTTTTTGCAGGGTTTGGTGATGTGATATGGCCATAATGTGATGATGAATATGTATGAGATGATCATTATTGTATTGTGGCAACCGGCAGGAGCCTTATGGTTGTCTTTAAATTTCATGTTGAGTAGTATTTCAAAGTAGTTGTAATAGTTGCTACATGGAGGACAATCATGAAGACGGTGCCATTGACCTTGACGCTACGCCGACGATGATGGAGATCATGCCCGAAGATGATGGAGATCATGTCCGTGCTTTGGAGATGAAGATCAAAGGCGCAAAGACAAAAGGGCCATATCATATCACATATGAACTGCATGTGATGTTAATCCTTTTATGCATCTTATTTTGCTTAGATCGCGACGGTAGCATTATAAGATGATCCCTCACTAAAATCTCAAGATAATAAAGTGTTCATCCTTAGTAGCACCGTTGCCAAGACTTGTCGTTTCGAAGCATCTCGTGATGATCGGGTGTGATAGAATCAACAAGTGCATACAACGGGTGCAAGACAATTTTGCACATGCGGATACTAAGGTGGCCTTGACGAGCCTAGCATGTACAGACATGGTCTCGGAACACGTGATACCGAAAGGTAGAGCATGAATCATATGGTTGATATGATGTACACTTTGAGTGTTCGCCATTGAAGTCACACCTTTTCTCGTGATGATCGGGCTTAGGTGCGGTGGATTTGGTTCGTGTGATCACTAAGACAATGCGAGGGATATTGTTTTGAGTGGGAGTTCACTTAGGTTTTTAATTATGTTGAATTAAAATTTGAACTCAATTTGTCATAAACTTAGTCTAAACTATTGCAAATATATGTTGTAGAGATGGCGTCCCCAATCAATTTTAATCAGTTCCTAGAGAAAGAGAAACTTAAGAGCAACGGTAGCAACTTCACCGACTGGTTCCGTCATGTGAGGATCTTCCTCTCTGGCGGAAATCTGCAATTTGTGCTTGATGCACCGCTAGGTGACCCTCCTGCAGAAGATGAAACCGATGAAGTAAAAGCTGTTTACGCGACTCGGAAAACTCGGTACTCTCAAGTTCAGTGTGCCATCCTGTGCAGTCTGGAATCCGATCTTCAAAAACGTTTTGAGCACCATGATCCTCATGAGTTGATGAATGAGCTGAAAGCTATATTCGAGACTCATGCGGCCGTGGAATGCTATGAAGCATCGAAACATTTCTTCAGCTGTATGATGGAAGAAGGCAGCTCCGTTAGTGAGCACATGCTCGCCATGACCGGGCATGCGAAGAAACTCAGTGACTTGGGAATAGTGATTCCTAATAGACTGGGGATTAATCGTGTCCTTCAATCACTGCCACCAAGTTACAAGAACTTTGTGATGAACTACAATATGCAGAACATGAACAAGGAGTTACCTGAACTCTTTGGCATGCTAAAAGCTGCTGAGATTGAGATCAAGAAAGAGCACCAAGTGTTGATGGTCAACAAGACCACCAGTTTCAAGAAACAGGGCAAGTCTAAGGGAAAATTCAAGAAGGGTGGCAAGAAAGCTGCCACGCCTCCTATGAAACCTAAGAACGGCCCTAAGCACGATCTTGAGTGCTATTACCGCAAGGAGAAGGGACACTGGAAGCGTAATTGCTCCAAGTATCCGGCTGATCTGAAGAGCGGCCTTGTCAAGAAAAAGAAAGAAGGTATATCGATATACATGTTATAGATGTTTATCTCAACGGTTCTCGTTCTAGTACACAGGTATTTGATACTGGTTCGGTTGCTCATATTTGTAACTCGAAACAGGAACTAAAGAATAAACGAAGACTACTGAAAGATGAAGTGACGATGCGCGTTGGAAATGGATCCAAAGTCGATGTGATCGCTGTCGGCACACTTCCTCTATATCTACCTTCGGGAGTAGTTTTAAGCCTAAATAATTGTTATTTTGTACCCGCGTTGAGCATGAACATTATATCTGGATCTTGTTTAATGCAAGACGGTTATTCATTCAAGTCTGAGAATAATGGTTGTTCTATTTTTATGAATAATATCTTTTATGGTCGAGCACCACAAAAGAATGGCTTATTTCTGTTAGATCTCGATAGTAATGATACGCATATACATAACATTGATGCTAAGCGAATTAAATTAAATGATAATTCTACTTATATGTGGCACTGTCGTCTTGGTCATATTGGAGTGAAACGCATGAAGAAACTCCATACTGATGGATTACTTGAATCACTTGACTTTGAGTCACTTGATAGATGCGAAGCATGTCTAATGGGAAAAATGACAAAGACTCCATTTTCTGGTATGATGGAGCGAGCTACAGACTTATTGGAAATCATACATACCGATGTATGTGGACCAATGAGTGTAGCATCGCGCGGTGGTTATCGTTATGTTCTAACCTT
Source organism: Lolium perenne (assembly GCF_019359855.2). Taxonomy (NCBI): domain Eukaryota; kingdom Viridiplantae; phylum Streptophyta; class Magnoliopsida; order Poales; family Poaceae; genus Lolium; species Lolium perenne. Next base: position 136,164,597 of record NC_067250.2, read on the forward strand.
CACAGATGATCTGAGTAGATATGGGTATATCTATTTCATGAAACATAAATCCGAAACTTTCGAGAAGTTTAAGGAATTTCAAAGTGAAGTAGAAAATCAACGTAACAAGAAGATCAAATTTCTACGATCTGATCGTGGAGGTGAATATCTGAGTTATGAGTTTGGCATGCATTTAAAGAAATGCGGAATACTTTCACAATTGACACCACCGGGAACACCTCAACGAAACGGTGTGTCCGAACGTCGTAATCGAACTCTCTTAGATATGGTTCGTAGTATGATGTCTCTTACTGATTTGCCGTTATCATTTTGGAGTTATGCATTAGAGACAGCCGCATTCACTTTAAATAGAGCACCATCAAAATCCGTAGAAACGACACCGTATGAATTATGGTTTAACAAGAAACCTAAGCTGTCGTTCCTGAAAGTTTGGGGTTGCGAAGCCTATGTAAAGAAGTTACAACCGGACAAGCTAGAACCCAAAGCGGAGAAATGCGTCTTCATAGGATACCCTAAGGAAACTATAGGGTACACTTTCTATCACAGATCCGAAGGCAAAATCTTTGTTGCTAAGAACGGAACCTTTCTTGAGAAAGAATTTCTCACTAAAGAAGTGACTGGAAGAAAAGTAGAACTCGATGAGATTGATGAATCTATACTCGTTGATCGAGTAGCGCAGATCGAAGTTGTACCTGTACCGCCTACACCGGCAACAGAGGAAGCTAATGATAATGATCATGAAACTTGAACGAGGAAACTACTGAACCTCGCAGATCGACAAGGGAACGTGCCACTCCTGATTGGTATGATCCTTGTCTAAATGTCATGATTGTGGATAACAATGATGAGGACCTGCGACGTATGAAGAAGCGATGATGAGCCCAGATTCCAACAAATGGCAAGAAGCCATGAAATCCGAAATGGGATCCATGTATGATAACAAAGTATGGACTTTGATAGACTTACCTGATAGCCGAAAGGCTGTCGAGAATAAATGGATCTTCAAGAGAAAAACAGATGCTGATGGTAATATTATCGTCTATAAAGCTCGACTTGTCGCAAAGGGTTTCCGACAAATTCAAGGAGTTGACTACGATGAGACTTTCTCACCTGTAGCGAAGCTAAAATCTGTGAGGATTTTGTTAGCAATAGCTGCATTTTTCGATTATGAGATTTGGCGAGATGGATGTCAAAACAGCGTTCCTTAATGGAGACATTGAGGAAGAGTTGTATATGGTACAACCCAAAGGTTTTGTCGATCCTAAAAATGCTGACAAAGTATGCAAACTTCAGCGTTCAATCTATGGACTGAAGCAAGCATCAAGAAGTTGGAACCGACGCTTTGATAAGGTGATCAAAGACTTCGGGTTTATACGGTGTCATGGAGAGGCCTGTATTTACAAGAAAGTGAGTGGGAGCTATGGAGCATTCGTGATATTATCTGTCGGTGACATATTTGTTATCGGGACTGATATAGAACTATTACGCAGTGTTAAGGGTTATGTGACTAATAGTTTTTCAATGAAAGACCTTGGTGAAGCATCGTATATATTAGGCATCAAGATTTATAGAGATAGATCAAGACGCCTAATAGGGCTATCCACGAGTACATATCTGGACAAGATTCTAAAGAAGTTTAGAATGGACGAAAGTAAGAAAGGGTTCTTACCTATGTTACCGAGGCAAGGTATTGAGTAAGACTCAAGGACCGGCTACGGCAGAAGAAAGAGAAAGGATGAGTAATATCCCCTATGCCTCGGCGATGGGATCTATCATGTATGCCATGCTATGTACTAGACCGGATATAGCACATGCTGTTAGTTTGACTAGCGAGATATCAAAGTGATCCGGGAATGGAACACTGGACAGCGGTCAAGAATATCCTGAAGTACTTGAAAAGAACTAAGGATATGTTTCTTTGTTATGGAGGTGACCAAGAGCTCGTTGTAAACGATTACACCGATGCAAGTTGGAACACTGATCCCGATGACTCTAAGTCACAATGCAGGTACGTGTTTATATTGAATGGTGCTGCAGATAGCTGGGCAAGCTCGAAGCGGTGCACGGTGGCGAAGTCTTCAACTGAATCAGAGTACATAGCGGCTTCGGAGGCTTCATCGAAGCGGTATGGATGAAGAGGTTCATTGTAGAGCTCGGTGTGGTTCCTAGTGCATTGGACCCATTAATCATTTATGTGATAACATGGGTGCCATCGCCAATGCACAAGAGCCAAGGTCACACAAGAGGCTGAAGCATATCAAGCTGCGTTACCACTCGATTCGCGAGTACATCGAAGATGGAGAAGTAAAGATTTGCAAAGTACACACGATCTGAATGTAGCAGATCCGTTGACTAAAGCTCTCCCTAGGGCAAAGCATGACCAACACCAGAATGCCATGGGTGTTAGGTATATTACAATGTAATCTAGATTATTGACTCCAGTGCAAGTGGGAGACTGAAGGAGATATGCCCTAGAGGCAATAATAAAGTGGTTATTATTTATATCTTTATGTTTATGATAAATGTTTATATATCATGCTAGAATTGTATTAACCGAAACATTAGTACATGTGTGATATGTAGACAAACAAGAAGTCCCTAGTATGCCTCTTAAACTAGCTTGTTGATTAATGGATGATTAGTTTCATAATCATGAACATTGGATGTTATTAATAACAAGGTTATGTCATTGTATGAATGATGTAATGGACACACCCAATTAAGCGTAGCATAAGATCTCGTCATTAAGTTATTTGCTATAAGCTTTCGATACATAGTTACCTAGTCCTTATGACCATGAGATCATGTAAATCACTTATACCGGAAAGGTACTTTGATTACACCAAACACCACTGCGTAAATGGGTGGCTATAAAGGTGGGATTAAGTATCCGGAAAGTATGAGTTGAGGCATATGGATCAGCAGTGGGATTTGTCCATCCCGATGACGGATAGATATACTCTGGGCCCTCTCGGTGGAATGTCGTCTAATGTCTTGCAAGCATATGAATGAGTTCATAAGAGACCACATACCACGGTACGAGTAAAGAGTACTTGTCAGGAGACGAGGTTGAACAAGGTATAGAGTGATACCGAAGATCAAACCTCGGACAAGTAAAATATCGCGAGACAAAGGGAATTGGTAATATATGTGAATGGTTCATTCAATCACTAAAGTCATCGTTGAATATGTGGGAGCCATTATGGATCTCCAGATCCCGCTATTGGTTATTGGTCGGAGTGAGTACTCAACCATGTCCGCATAGTTCACGAACCGTAGGGTGACACACTTAAAGTTGGATGTTGAAATGGTAGTACTTGAATATGGAATGGAGTTCGAATATTTGTTCGGAGTCCCGGATGAGATCCCGGACATCACGAGGAGTTCCGAAATGGTCCGGAGAATAAGATTCATATATAGGATGTCATTTTATGTGAATTAAAATGTCGCGGAAGGTTCTATGGAAGGTTCTAGAAGGTTCTAGAAAAGTCCGGAAGAAACCACCAAGGAAGGTGGAGTCCACATGGGACTCCACCTCCATGGCCGGCTAGCCCTAGATGGGGAGGAGTCCCAAGTGGACTCCCCCATAGGGGGCCGGCCACCCCCCACATGGGAGGTGGAAATCCCACCTTTTGGTGGGAGTCCTAGTTGGGCTAGGTTTCCCCCTCTTATGGAAGGTTTTTGGTTCGGGTCTTATTCGAAGACTTGGACACCAACACTTGGGGATCCACCTATATAATGAGGGGCCAAGGGAGGGGGCCGGCCACCCCAAGACCACAAGCTGGCCGCCCCATTGAAGTGGCCGGCCACCCCCTCCCAAACCCTAGCCGCCCCCCTCTCCTCCATATCTCCCGCGTAGCTTAGCGAAGCTTCGCCGGACTTCTTCACCGCCACCGACACCACGCCGTCGTGCTGTCGGATTCAAGAGGAGCTACTACTTCCGCTGCCCGCTGGAACGGGGAGGTGGACGTCGTCTTCATCAACAACCGAACGTGTGACCGAGTACGGAGGTGCTGCCCGTTCGTGGCGCCGGAACCGATCGTGATCAAGATCTTCTACGCGCTTTTGCAAGCGGCAAGTGATCGTCTACCGCAGCAACAAGAGCCTCATCTTGTAGCCTTTGGAATCTCTTCAAGGGTGAGACTCGATACCCACTCGTTGCTACCGTCTTCTAGATTGCATCTTGGCTTGGATTGCGTGTTCGCCGTAGGAAAATTTTTGTTTTCTATGCAACGTTATCCTACATTATGTGCATGTACACACCACATAAACGATCAGCAAAAACACTCAGAATGCATAGAAAAGAGAGTATTGGCTTCCTTAAACTTTTTTTCTAATCTTCCTCAGATATAGTTTCTTCGGGTATGCCATTAATAACTTCGAATAATTTCAGATGAGTGAGCCAGATCGTGGTCTTAATCTGCCACCTCTTAAAATGCACACTATTAAACTTAACCGGCCTCAGCGTATCAGCAAAACCAGCGATAGTTAACTCAGGAAATTGCCTACAATTAGATTTTTAGATTGTTGGATAATTAGACGCAATTTTCATGATTAATTTCAGAATATTAAGCATGAAGATAACAACTACTAATACGTGAAACTCGAATATACTAGATTCATTAATCAACATAAACAGTAACATGGTATACGATACAATATCAATCACTAAAAAGATCGGGATACGTCGCACGAACCGATCTAGTGAAGGTGGTGGACGTGTAGTAGTTGTGTGGGACCCGCCCAGAAAGTAGGTGGCCCTTTTCCATGGCCCATATAGCAAAATGCGCTATATAAATCGAAAATAAAGAAGCTCTTCTTGTTAATTTCCAAGAGGAACTCAAGAACCGGGATCATTATAGTCCACTAACTCAAAGCTTGAGGGAACCGCTGTGTGAAACAAATGCATAAAGTCAACTGCACCCACTAAATAGGCATATTGGCACTAAGTAGTTTAAACTAGGACAATTATTTACTATGTTCATGCAATTATGCCTCTCTTGTCCTAGAGTCGGTGGAAAAGGGTGGAATTTCCTAATCCCACATGCGCCAAATAATTCTATGAATTTTAAATTCTAGATATTTGGAAATGTTAAATTCTAGGTTTTTTGAATTTTTAAAATTTATCTTTTAAAATTTATATTTCTTTGAAATTTTGATTTTTTCTAAATGTTTTCAATTTTAAATTCTAGATTTTCTAAACTTTTTGATTTTTTGATTTTAAATTTCTAGATTTTTTGATTTCTTCAAATTTTAGAATTTTTAGAATCCTTTCCGATTTTAGAATTTTATAGTTTTTTGAATATTTTTATATTTTAATATTTTCTAGATTCCTTAGAAAATATTCATTTTTCCGAAATTTTTATTTTAAATTTTAAAAATTATAATTTTTGTTGAAATTTTAGAAATTTTTAGATTATTTTCCAACGCTTTAACTTTAAGGGATTCCTTAAAAATTAGTTTCTTTAAATTTCTAAAAATTTCGAATTTCTCAATTTTTTTGAATTTTGAAATACTTTTACACTTTTTCTGAATTTTTTTGAATTTCCTTTTGAAAATTAGGAAGTTTTTGTTTTTTTCGAAATTTAAAAACGCGCATACATCCCTAAACACACACACATATATATATATATACATACCACACATAAAGTACACACATCTACACCCATATATACACAAACAAGGCTTAGGAGGTTGGATATGATACTAGTATTAATAAGAACTTTAGTAGCATAATAGTAGCTCAATCAAATAGAACTTAGAAGTTAATCATGCTTTGCTTGGAGCAATTTGAGGATGTATGACCCGTTGAGTCATCATTTTGATATCATTTGAGTCATGTTCGCAGTTTGATTAGAAATCCAAAAAATCAAATATTTTGGTTTTTCCAGATTTTTTTATTTTTCCTAATTTTGTTGTAACGCATGTTGTGTGGATGCGCCTTAGAAATGCGGTGGTGCATCATATGCACCACAGAATTCCCATTTTGGTGCGACATAGAAGACGTTTTTTTCCTAATCGTGATGGGCCAAGCTTTTAGCCCATTATTTCAACAAAAACAAGCCTTGCCATTTTCTAGTGCAAAATTTTCACTTTCCGGTGTATGTATGAGTCATCGCTTTGTGCGTCGTCGCCATTACCGTCGTCGTCGGAGAACTCCCGTGTCAGTGTATGCGCAGGCGGCGCCTCCATGCGCTGCACCTGCAGGAAGTACATCAACCAGCGAGGGGGTTAGCCGGGCCTCCGCGGCCGGTAGATGTACGCCGCGAGCGTCCTGTCGATGTCACGGCCAAACCACCAGCTCCGGTGGCCCGTGTGGTTAAACCGCCCGGCGGCAGGGCAGGCAGACCTGACGACCTCAACGTTGCGCTCCTACTGGAACACGCGGCGCCACTCCGGGAGGCTACGCTGCTCCGGTGTCATCTACACTCGCTGCTCCCCGATTAGCGAGCGCATCTCCAGCCCATAAAGAGGACGCGGCGGCATGGATCCGAGCAGTGTGTTTGTTCTGCCGGCGATGGATTCGAGCGGCGGTGCCTAGGGTTGGGCGGAGACAGTGGTGTCGACGGGTTTCTTAAAGTAGCCGCACCGACCCGCATTGATGCCACGCAGGGAGTTGTGGCGCCGCCACGTGGGCATTTGTACGGCATCTGACCTCCTCAACGTCTCGGTATCCGGCGACGACCATGATTACGCGTCTTTAAAAACGCGATCGGCGACATGTCTCACTGATGGGAGGGCCCTGATGTCTACGCCCCCCTCCTTTTCCTGTAGACAGTGTTGGGCCTCCAAGAGCAGAGGTTTGTAGAACAGCAGCAAGTTTTCCCTTAAGTGGATCACCCAAGGTTTATCGAACTCAGGGAGGAAGAGGTCAAAGATATCCCTCTCATGCAACCCTGCAACCACAAAGCAAGAAGTCTCTTGTGTCCCCAACACACCTAATAGGTGCACTAGTTCGGCGAAGAGATAGTGAAATACAGGTGGTATAAATAAGTAGTAGCAACGGCACCAGAAAAGTGCTTTGCCCAGGACAGTAAACAAGCAGTAGTAACGCAGTAAAATAGTAAACAAGCAGCGATAGCAGTATTTAGGAACAAGGCCTAGGGATCATACTTTCACTAGTGGACACTCTCAACTTTGATCACATAACAGAATAGATAAATGCATACTCTACACTCTCTTGTTGGATGATGAACACCATTGCGTAGGATTACACGAACCCTCAATGCCGGAGTTAACAAGCTCCACAATATTCAATGTTCATATTTAAATAACCTTAGAGTGCATGAAAGATCAACACGACTAAACCAAGTACTAACATAGTATGCACACTGTCACCTTCACACTATGTAGGAGGAATAGATCACATCAATACCATCATAGCAATAGTTAACTTCATAATCTACAAGAGATCACAATCATAGCCTACGCCAAGTACTAACACGGATGCACACACTGTCACCATTACACCGTGCAGGAGGAATAAAACTACTTTAATAACATCACTAGAGTAGCACATAGATGAATTGTGATACAAAACACATTGCAATCATAAAGAGATATAAATAAGCACTTCACTATGCCATTCATAACAGTGAATAAGTATTCTATGAAATATAGCCTAAGAGACCCACACGGTGCACACACTGTCACCTTTACACATGTGGGACAAGGAGTCTCCAGAGATCACATAAGTAAAATTCACTTGACTAGCATAACGACATCTAGATTACAAGCATCATCATATGAATCTCAATCATGTAAGGCAGCTCATGAGATTATTGTATTGAAGTACATAGGAGAGAGATGAACCACATAGCTACCGGTACAGCCCCGAGCCTCGATGGAGAACTACTCCCTCCTCATGGGAGATAGCAGCGTTGATGAAGATGGCGGTGGTGTCGATGGAGGAGCCTTCCGGGGGCACTTCCCCGTCCCGGCGGCGTGCCGGAACAGAGACTCCTGTCCCCCAGATCTTGGCTTCGCGATGGCGGCGGCTCTGGATGGTTTCTCGTACCGTGGCTTTTCCGTATCGAGGTTTTAGGTCCAGGGGCTTTATATAGGCGAAGCGGCGGCGTCAGGAGGTCGAAGGGGCGCCGACACTATAGGGGGGTGCGGGCCCCCCCTTGGCCGCGCCGGCCTAGGGTTTGGTGGGCCTGTGCCCCCTCTCTGGCGGTTCTCGTGTGTTCTGGATGCTTCCAGGCAAAATAGGAACCTGGGCGTTGATTTCGTCCAATTCCGAGAATATTTCGTTACTAGGATTTCTGAAACCAAAAATAGCAGAAAACAGGAACTGGCACTTCGGCATCTTGTTAATAGGTTAGTTCCAGAAAATGCACGAATATGACATAAAATGTATATAAAACATGTAGATATTATCAATAATGTGGCATGGAACACAAGAAATTATCGATACGTCGGAGACGTATCAGCATCCCCAAGCTTAGTTCCTGCTCGTCCCGAGCAGGTAAACGATAAACAAAGATAATTTCTGGAGTGACATGCCATCATAACCTTGATCATACTATTTGTAAACATATGAAATGAATGCAGCGATCAAAACAATGTAAATGACATGAGTAAACAATTGAATCATATAGCAAAGACTTTTCATGAATAGTACTTCAAGACAAGCATCAATAAGTCTTGCATAAGAGTTAACTCATAAAGCAATAATTCATAGTAAAAGCATTGAAGCAACATAAAGGAAGATGAAATTTCAGCGGTTGCTTTCAACTTATAACATGCATATCTCATGGATATTGTCAACATAGAGTAATATAACAAGTGCAATATGCAAGTATGTAGGAATCAATGCACAGTTCACACAAGTGTTTGCTTCTTGAGATGGAGAGAAATAGGTGAACTGACTCAACAATAAAAGTAAAAGAAAGGTCCTCCAAAGAGGAAAGCATCGATTGCTATATTTGTGCTAGAGCTTTGATTTTGAAAACAAGAAACAATTTTGTCAACGGTAGTAATAAAGCATATGCATCATGTAAATTATATCCTACAAGTTGCAAGCCTCATGCATAGTATACTAATAGTGCCCGCACCTTGTCCTAATTAGCTTGGACTACCGGGATCATCGCAATGCACATGTTTTAACCAAGTGTCACAAAGGGGTACCTCTATGCCGCCTGTACAAAGGTCTAAGGAGAAAGCTCGCATCGGATTTCTCGCTATTGATTATTCTCAACTTAGACATCCATACCGGGACAACATAGACAACAGATAATGGACTCCTCTTTTATGCATAAGCATGTAACAACAATTAATTTTTCTCATATGAGATTGAGGATATTGTCCAAAACTGAAACTTCCACCATGGATCATGGCTTTAGTTAGCGGCCCAATGTTCTTCTCTAACAATATGCATGCTCTAACCATAAGGTGGTAGATCGCTCTTACTTCAGACAAGACGAACATGCATAGCAACTCACATGAAATTCAACAAAGAGTAGTTGATGGCGTCCCCAGTGAACATGGTTATCGCACAACGAGCAACTTAATAAGAGATAAAGTGCATAAGTACATATTCAATACCACAATAGTTTTTAAGCTATTTGTCCCATGAGCTATATATTGTAAAGGTGAAGAATGGAAATTTAAAGGTAGCACTCAAGCAATTTACTTTGGAATGGCGGAGAAATACCATGTAGTAGGTAGGTATGGTGGACACAAATGGCATAGTGGTTGGCTCAAGTATTTTGGATGCATGAGAGGTATTCCCTCTCGATACAAGGTTTAGGCTAGCAAGGTTATTTGAAACAAACACAAGGATGAACCGGTGCAGAAAAACTCACATAAAAGACATATTGAAAATATTATAAGACTCTACACCGTCTTCCTTGTTGTTCAAACTCAATACTAGAAATTATCTAGACTTTAGAGAGACCGAATATGCAAACCAAATTTTAGCATGCTCTATGTATTTCTTCATTAATGGGTGCAAAGCATATGATGCAAGAGCTTAAACATGAGCACAACAATTGCCAAGTATCACATTATCCAAGACATTTTAGCAATTTACTACATGTATCATTTTCCAATTCCAACCATATAACAATTTAACGAAGAAGAAACTTCGCCATGAATACTATGAGTAAAGCCTAAGGACATACTTGTCCATATGCTACAGCGGAGCGTGTCTCTCTCCCATACAATGAATGCTAGGATCCATTTTATTCAAACAAAACAAAAACAAAAACAAACCGACGCTCCAAGAAAAGCACATAAGATGTGATGGAATAAAAATATAGTTTCAGGGGAGGAACCTGATAGTGTTGTCGATGAAGAAGGGGATGCCTTGGGCATCCCCAAGCTTAGACGCTTGAGTCTTCTTGATATATGCAGGGGTGAACCACCGGGGCATCCCCAAGCTTAGACTTTTCACTCTTCTTGATCGTAGTATATCATCCTCCTCTCTTGACCCTTGAAAACTTCCTCCACACCAAACTCAAAACAACTCATTAGAGGGTTAGTGCACAATCAAAAATTCACATGTTCAGAGGTGACACAATCATTATTAACACTTCTGGACATTGCTCAAAGCTACTGGAAGTCAATGGAACAAAGAAATCCATCCCACATAGCAAAAGAAGCAATGCGAAATAAAAGGCAGAATCTGTCAAAAACAGAATAGTCCGTAAAGACGAATTTTAAAGGGGCACCAGACTTGCTCAAATGAAAATGCTCAAATTTAATGAAAGTTGCGTACATATCTGAGGATCACTCACGTAAATTGGCATAATTTTCTGAGTTACCTATAGAGAATTTTTCCCAGATTCGTGACAGCAAAGAAATCTGTTTCTGTGCAGTAATCCAAATCTAGTATGAACCTTACTATCAACGACTTTACTTGGCACAACAAAACACAAAACTAAGATAAGGAGAGGTTGCTACAGTAGTAAACAACTTCCAAGACACAAATATAAAGCAAAGTACTGTAGCAAAATAACACATGGGTTATCTCCCAATAAGTTCTTTCTTTATAGCCATTAAGATGGGCTCAGCAGTTTTAATGATGCACTCGCAAGAAATAGTATTTGAAGCAAAAGAGAGCATCAAGAGGCAAATTCAAAATACACTTAAGCCTAACATGCTTCCTATGAAAAGGAATCTTGTAAATAAACAAGTTCATGAGGCATAATGCAACAAGCATAGAAAGATAAAACAAGTGTAGCTTCAAAAATTTCAGCACATAGAGAGGCGTTTTAATAACATGAAAATTTCTACAACCATATTTTCCTCTCTCATAATAACTTTCAGTAGCATCATGAGCAAACTCAACAATATAACTATCACATAAAGCATTCTTATCATGAGTCTCATGCATAAAATTATTACTCTCCACATAAGCATAATCAATTTTATTAGTTGTAGTGGGAGCAAATTCAACAAAGTAGCTATCAAATATAGGAGGCATATTGTAATCATAATCAAATTTACTCTCCATAGTAGGCGGCACCAAAAGACTACTATCATTATAATCATCATAAATAGGAGGTAAAGTATCATCAAAGAAAATTTTCTCCTCAATGCTTGGGGGACTAAAAAGATCATGCTCATCAAAACCAGCTTCCCCAAGCTTAGAATTTTCCATATCATTAGCAACAATAGTGTTCAAAGTGTTCATACTAATATGTTCCATGGGTTTTTTAATTTTCGGATCAAACCATCCATGTCTTAAATCAGGAAATAAAATAAGAAGCTCATTGTTGTCCATTATGCCTTACTAGTGTAAACAAGAAACAAAAAGTTGCAATTGCAGGATCTAAAGGAAATAGCTTCGACTACTTACAATGCGCCGGAAAATAGCTTAGTAGCCGAGATCCGGAGTGTGAGTACCTTTTACCTTTCCTCCCCGGCAACGGCGCCAGAAAATAGCTTGATGTCTACGCCCCCCTCCTTTTCCTGTAGACAGTGTTGGGCCTCCAAGAGCAGAGGTTTGTAGAACAGCAGCAAGTTTTCCCTTAAGTGGATCACCCAAGGTTTATCGAACTCAGGGAGGAAGAGGTCAAAGATATCCCTCTCATGCAACCCTGCAACCACAAAGCAAGAAGTCTCTTGTGTCCCCAACACACCTAATAGGTGCACTAGTTCGGCGAAGAGATAGTGAAATACAGGTGGTATAAATAAGTAGTAGCAACGGCACCAGAAAAGTGCTTTGCCCAGGACAGTAAACAAGCAGTAGTAACGCAGCAGTAGTAAACAAGCAGCGATAGCAGTATTTAGGAACAAGGCCTAAGGATCATACTTTCACTAGTGGACACTCTCAACTTTGATCACATAACAGAATAGATAAATGCATACTCTACACTCTCTTGTTGGATGATGAACACCATTGCGTAGGATTACACGAACCCTCAATGCCGGAGTTAACAAGCTCCACAATATTCAATGTTCATATTTAAATAACCTTAGAGTGCATGAAAGATCAACACGACTAAACCAAGTACTAACATAGTATGCACACTGTCACCTTCACACTATGTAGGAGGAATAGATCACATCAATACCATCATAGCAATAGTTAACTTCATAATCTACAAGAGATCACAATCATAGCCTACGCCAAGTACTAACACGGATGCACACACTGTCACCATTACACCGTGCAGGAGGAATAAAACTACTTTAATAACATCACTAGAGTAGCACATAGATGAATTGTGATACAAAACACATTGCAATCATAAAGAGATATAAATAAGCACTTCACTATGCCATTCATAACAGTGAATAAGTATTCTGTGAAATATAGCCTAAGAGACCCACACGGTGCACACACTGTCACCTTTACACACGTGGGACAAGGAGTCTCCGGAGATCACATAAGTAAAATTCACTTGACTAGCATAACGACATCTAGATTACAAGCATCATCATATGAATCGCAATCATGTAAGGCAGCTCATGAGATTATTGTATTGAAGTACATAGGAGAGAGATGAACCACATAGCTACCGGTACAGCCCCGAGCCTCGATGGAGAACTACTCCCTCCTCATGGGAGACAGCAGCGTTGATGAAGATGGCGGTGGTGTCGATGGAGGAGCCTTCCGGGGGCACTTCCCCGTCCCGGCGGCGTGCCGGAACAGAGACTCATGTCCCCTAGATCTTGGCTTCGCGATGGCGGCGGCTCTGGATGGTTTCTCGTACCGTGGCTTTTCCGTATCGAGGTTTTAGGTCCAGGGGCTTTATATAGGCGAAGAGGCGGCGTCAGGAGGTCGAAGGGGCGCCGACACTATAGGGAGGCGCGGGCCCCCCCTTGGCCGCGCCGGCCTAGGGTTTGGTGGGCCTGTGCCCCCTCTCTGGTGGTTCTCGTGTATTCTGGATGCTTCCGGGCAAAATAGGAACCTGGACGTTGATTTCGTCCAATTCCGAGAATATTTCGTTACTAGGATTTCTGAAACCAAAAACAGCAGAAAACAGGAACTGGCACTTCGGCATCTTGTTAATAAGTTAGTTCCAGAAAATGCACGAATATGACATAAAATGTATATAAAACATGTAGATATTATCAATAATGTGGCATGGAACACAAGAAATTATCGATACGTCGGAGACGTATCAGGCCCCGCCGGCGCTTTCCTACGTGGCGCGAGGCGCCGGTGCGCCCTTTCGGCATCCCGCGTGAAGGGGCCATCACGGGGTTTCCGGCGGTTCTATTAGGTTCAATGTGACGCCGACGCTTCATTGGGGGCGCCGGTGTGAGCCCAATTTTGCCGCCAACCTTTAAATTGTTATCGGGTGCGCTATTAGGCTCGTCAGTGGAGATGCTCTAACCTATGCTCCCTGGCATACTAAAAATACTTTGATCGTCTATTAAAAATAATCAAGCGGTATCATCCGCAATCAGAGATATGAGGTAGTAATTTAATCTCTAAAGACCGCTGTTCCAAAGGTTAGCATTCATATTGACGGGGTCATCTTTTGGTAAGGAGATACGCCAAAAGTTCCAGCATAATTTATTTTCCGGTTAAGCTATCCATCATGCTCTTGTACAAGAGTCTCTATATGAAGAAAAAGATCATGGGGCAATCAAAGCATGCGCAAAATAATAATAATGAGGAGAGGGGAGTAACTAAACTTTCTACTACTAAGAGGGGAGTGTCTTTTTTTTGACAGTTACTACTAAGAGTCTTGTGAGTGTGAAGAAGGTTATTTAAGAGTGTGGTCGTGTACTACCTTCATACCGGTTTACAGGGCAATTACGCATTTTGAGAAAAAAATTGACTACAAATTTAATCAACAAAATATAAGATATATGCTACAAAAATTATATCATTGGATTCATATTCAAAAGAAGTTTTCAATGGTATAATTTTTGTAATATATATCTTATACTTAATTGATCAAATTATTAGTAAAAGTTTTTTCTCGAAAAGCGTAATTGCCCTCTAATCCGGTATGGAGGGAGTACTTCGACTGGGGCTTTTTCTTCCCTTCTTAATATATTTTACACTAGTAAAAAAAAGGGCTTATAATCCCGGTTGATAAGGGCTTTTAATCTCGGTTTTGTAACCGGGACTAGTCATTCGGGACTAAAGGCCCTCCTTTTAGTCCAAGTTGTAAAACAAATTGGGACTAAAGGTCCCGCCAAGTGGGTTGCTGGCGTGCGTCGAGGCAAATGACCTTTTATCCCAGTTTGTAAAACCAACCGGGAATAAAAGCTATTTTATTAAATTTTTTCATCCATTTTTGTTTTTCTAATTATTTTTTGATCCCTCTTTTTTCCATTTGTTTTCAAAACTTATAGTGTTTCAATTATTTGACAAGTTTAGTCTCTAACTACACTTAATATCTAGTCAAATTACTTACCTGTGGTCAAACTTTCCGCTCATCCATCATCCCACTACTCTAGCACTAGCACATTTAATTTCCAAGTTCCTTCATGTCGTGCTTCCAAGTGCTTCGCGTGCATGTTGTTGATAGTAGTATCATATCAATCCTATTAACATGTTGGTCGATGTCACACTTCTTTATTGTTTAAATTTTAAATAATTTTCTTAATAAACAAAACTAATGATAAAATAATAATCTTGTATTATAATTGTATTATAATTTTAAATTCTTTTAATATTAACTTTTTATTTTGTATTATAATTTTTTTAAAATTTTCCTATTTTTAATAACAATTTTGCCAAACCTGGAAATTTGAAAATCTAAAAATTGGCTAAGTTTATGGTTAAGTAATAGTAATATTTCTGCAGGATGCAATTATTAATTTAAAATTTTGAAAAATATAAAATACTGAATTTCTAGTAAAAACTAAAATCTTCCTACTTTCATATTTTCATTTGAAATTTCGAGAAACTAAAATCCACGAACATTTTCATATATTATACGTTTTTTTTCCGACGTCGTATGCAAAAGTTAATGCCGTTTTATCATTTTCTAAGCTCTTTATGGGGAAAAAGTTGAAATTCAAATTTATTAATTTATCCTAATAGTAGGTTGCGTAACATACATGAATCTCAAAAGATTTTATTTTTTAAATTCTCTATCATTTTATTTTATATTTTACAAACCTAGAAAGCTTTTAGTCTCGGTTGATACAGTGAACCGGGACCAAAGGATAGACCTTTAGTCCCGGTTAGTAATACCAACCAGGACTAAAGGCTTTTGTCCCGAAGGTAGCCTGCCGCCACCCCTTTAGTCCCGGTTCGCAATACCAACCGATACTAAAGGTTCCAAACAAACCGGAACCAAAGGGTTTCTAGGATGAACCGAAACCAATTGCCCCCATTAATCCCGGTTCATTTGTAAACCGGGACTAAAACTCCCAGAAGTGCTAGACAAAAGCCCTATTTTCTACTAGTGTTACATGCAGTAAAAAGAAAAATCTTGTAAGAGTCTAAAATGTCTGACGTCTCTCTCCCGATCAAGTGTTCAACGACCAGGCCTAAAGCAGCCATGGCATTGAACATCCACCTCTTCTCCCTTGTCGTCGTGTGCAAATGCAGCAGGAATGAGTTCGACATCGTTGCAGGACGATGACAAATTCGTGAGCATCCCAATAAGGAAACTGTTATCATTATTGTGTGTGGGAGATGATAGTAGATAGATATTGCAGTGTAAGGAGAGAGAGGTGGTAGGGGGAGTGTTATTTCGCTCTAGAATTAGCCGTTGGAAAAATACTCGTTTTAATTATAGCCATTAGAAGTACTATTATTACTCCACTAAGGATAGTTGAAATGATAGTTACGGATTATTTTTAAAATATAAATGAGAGAGTATATGAAATATTTACACATTTGCCAGACTTTACAATTTTACTGCATATTTGCTCTATGACCACCACATGTCAGTGCCACGTGATGTGATAAATATGTAATATGTAATAAAAAGTTTGCAAAACCGGTACTAAACCCCCTTTGAAACCGGTACTATAGGGGGTTTCTCTACTAATGTGTGCAAATTCCCCGATAATATATAGAATGAAGTTTAGCCTATGATGGAAGGATACAAAAGATCTAACACCCAATTATGTAAGCACTCAATCCAACATGGTTATCCTAACAGTTGGCCTGTCGAGGGCGAAGACTACGTTTGTAGTTATAGGCATTTCTCTCTCTAAACGAGACAAGCCCATTATAACCCCCCGACACATGGAACACGTACGTATCTGAGATGTGAGACGTCTCAACTGAATCGAGCAGTCACTTTCTACTCAGGTGAGACCGTGAGAGCATGGCTGCATTCATTCATTGCCTGCGAACTGCAAACTGCGTGACAATCTAGCCAGCATGCACGCACAGAACCCCTCAATTATGAACACGTACCTTATACTCAGGAGTAAGAGCATCTTCACCTGCGACCCCTAAATACTGGCGCCCCTGTCGGCACCGTCGTATGGGGGCGCCGGTGGAGCATCCTCTATTTTAGGACGTTGTTCCCACACCGACATCCCGATACAACATCTCCAATTACTGGCGGACCTATGTTGAGTCAAAACCGGGCCATGGTCCGCCCAGCTCAGAAAATTTTAGCCTATATACTTGTAAATTTTGGCCCAATAACAGCCATTTTACCAAGGTTCAGTGTATTGGCCCGCCTAGTTTTTTTGGGCTAGTTCCGCCGCTGTCTCCAATAGAAATTTAAGTTTGGAATGACAGTAAAACCGAAATTTGTACGTAATTCATACAAAAGTTACTCGAATTTCGACCCAAATAAAACATAAACTTAACCCTAATCTACTGGCTGTCGGTTGGGTGCGCGACGAGCCTGCCTCCTCATCGATTTTCCCCTTTGCCGCATGCGTTTGTGCCCACCTCTCCGCCCTTGCTTCGCGCATCTAGCGGTGGAGCATGGCAGTCGGCGTTGTAGGAGCTTGCCGATGGCGTTGTCCCCTCGCTGTCAGACGCTGCCGAGACGCCTCGTTCTGGGCAGGCCTCGCTTGCTCGTGGGCGAACACCTCGGCGTGGAGATGAGCGTTCAGCTCGATGAGCTTTTGTCGCTCCGCCGCCATGAGGAGGCGCCCCACCTCCTCTGTGGCCGCTCGTTGGAGCGAGATCTCGACGGTGTGCTCGAGGTTCACGTCGTTGAAGAACTCTTGCTCGTCCTCCTTCAACCTCCGGAAGCGTTGCACGTTCAACGACACTAGGATCGCCGCCTATTCCGGGTCGGCGGGGGCCTGCGGCTGCTCGCCCCACTGCGCCGCCTCCTCCGCCGCCTCAGCTTATGCGTCTGCGACGTCGTCCCACACCGCGAATCGTGGGTCGACTGCGTCGTCGGAGCTGTAGTCAGCGTCTGGCTGCGGTGGTGGTTAAGGCGTCGCAGGAAGCGCGCGGCCGTTGAGGCCAAGCATGAAGTACGTTGTGCGGAGCCGGCGCGGCAGTTTTGAGGTGGAGATGAGAGAATGGCGTGGCGGCTGTGGTGGAGACGAGAGAGGACAGTGCGGCTAGTCGCGACGGTGGACGGCGTACGTACTAATAGGGGTGCCAACTACCCGCATTTACGGCGGCGTAGGCGGGTGGACACCCAGTGGCCAGTCGCCGCCCTCGTCGCTGCTCAGTTTCTGTGCGAGAGACCATTAAACGCCGATGATCAACCTTCCCGCATCGCGGTCGATGCGAACCGTCGCGTCCTCTCGCTGACAAGGCGCCCCACCTGAGAAAACCGTCGTCTCGCGAGACGCCGGCACGCCCGATTCACGCCCTTCGTGAAGAGACCGGCACGGGGTTGTCGACGCTTTTATTGGACTCGAAAAAACACCGACACTATTGGGGGTGCGCCGGTGCGAGCCTATTTTCGATACTGACCCTCAAAATGCTATCGGGATCGCTATCGAGACCGCCGATAAACATGCTCTAAATAGTAGCTTCAAAACAATGAGCACGGGAGCACCTAGAACGACACGCCTAGAGATGCGCGGCCCAGTTATCTCACTCATGAGCAGTGAAGTCAATTAGCAAACCACGGTCCTCTGGCTGTGTCTTATTATGCTTTCCATCTTTGACGGGCACATTTCTGCCAAAGAGAGCGGGGAGTGATGTTTTGGAACATGGGAGTATATGCTTCCTTTAGTTTAAAATGCATCTTACACACATTTTGAATTTCAAAAAATTGAAACGAAAAATTCGCACGTACATCTTCACGTGCTACACGCTTACAAAGTTGTTTCATAAAAAATCGAATTTTCATGTGACGTGTGTCAAAAAGACAAAACTCAGTGCTAGAAATAATGCTTTTTACAAGATAAAATTTCTCTTTTTTACATAGTCCACAAAAAATGTTGGTTTTTCTTGAAACTTGACGAACACACATATATTATGAAGATGTACATGTAGAATTTTTTGTCACATTTTTTTGACACTTCAAAATAAGATCTTTTGGTAGAGGGAGCATATGCACCCGGGAGCCGAATTGAATTTCTGTGAGAAACTTAATTTCTGAAGAAGGAAAAAATTATTACCAGGTACACAGAACTACTACAAGTTCAGTACTCCCTAGCTAGCTTGCCAAAAAAAAGAGTTGTGAACAGGAGGATTAACTTGGCAAGGAACTAGTCCATGCATCTACCAGGTTACATAATCTCTCTGCTTATCTGCACTCTTGGCTAACAAATAATATGCCAACAAATCTTAATTTCTGAAGAAGGAAAAATTATTACCAGGTACAGAACTACTACAAGTTCAGTACTCCCAAGCTAGCTTGCCAAAAAAAGAGTTGTGAACAGGAGGATTAACTTGGCAAGGAACTAGTCCATGCATCTACCAGGTTACCTAATCTCTCTGCTTATCTGCACTCTTGGCTAACAAATAGGCCAACAAATCAAGGACCAAAAATCTCACTCCTGAAACTTGTCTCCATCATATAAGAACTTGCCTAGCTAACTCATGCAGCTAACTAGATTCCCTCCTGCGTAATGCTTCAAATCACATTCTCCCTATTTTTTGTGACTACCCAACTCAAAATCCACCTTGCAAGCTTCGATTCCTACGTTAATAGTGTGTTATAGCACATCTGAAGATTTCACGCTAAATTTTAGTAATTCTGGTCGCTATAACACTATTTGCGAAATAGCATGCTATATCATGCTAAAATGTCATTGTGTTAGCCCACATTTTTTCATGCGAAATAGCATGCTATTTTTTGATTACCATGTTGATGAACTACAGTTTGTTGGTTCCTCTTCAAAGACGGTAGATAATGTCCTGATGATTCTTAATAAATAATTTATATTGTGTTGTTGCCTCATGGAATGTTGATTTAGAATACAAAAGAGTTAGAATTTTTTTATATGTGGTTATGTATGTATGGTTCTGTCAGACTATATCCTTTATTTTTTTCTCAAATATTATTTATTTTTAGGCTATATATGGTTATTTATTTTCAAAACCCTATCTTAAATATATCACACTATTGTCACAATACAGTGTGTACAGAGTTCGTAGTAGGCCGCAGCAATTTCTTTTGCACGCTATTTTAAATCATGCTATTGGCTAAGAAAATAGGCCAACAAATCAAGGACCAAAAATTTCACTCCTGAAGCTTGTCTCCATCATATAAGATTTTGCCTAGCTTACTCATGCAAGTAACTAGATTCCCACCTCTCCACAATGCTTCAAAGCACACTCTCCCTATTTCTGCCACTAACCAAATCAAAATCCACCTTGCAAGCTTGGATTCCTACTAGCTTAGATAAAGAAACACATACTATTTACTTACTCCAGATATACTTCCTCCGTTCTTTTTTAATTGACTCAAATTTAGTATAAAGTTGTACTAAATCTGAGTCAATTAAAAGAGAACGGAGGGAGTATTATGTAGCTAGCTCCATTAACTAACAGAGTTACAAACACTAGAAGCAGCAAGCCTGCCTTGCGTGTGCTTTTATATAGCAAGCTAACTAGAGAGGCTAGAGGTAGCTAGTCCTACTAGATTCACCTGCCACATGCATGCTCCGGTAGAGCATCTCCATCGACCCATGCATGCGCGCGTCCGCCGATCCATCATGTCGCTCCGACACCGAGGAAATCTATGAAAGCCGGCGACGCCACCGCCGAGTCGAAGCGGGCGCCCTGATCCCTCGCCGTCGCCGTCTCGAACGCGGCGGCCGACGTTCCGTTCGCGTCGTCGGAGATGAACCGCGCCATCTCGTGCTGGTGGCCGCTGCCGATCCAGCCGCCATGTGCCGGTAGCACGAATGGCGGTTCCCCGTACCGGCTGCCCATCCCGCCGCCACCTCTTCCTCGCAGGGCCATGTCGTCAGGCCACGAGAGACGTCCGTCGTGCACCGCTGCCGCGCCGGGTCCTGCAGTCCAAACGAAGCAAACACACAAGCGACACACGGTTAGTTCATATGGTAAACTACTCAGCACAATTTACCGGAGAAGAAGAAAAGGAAAAGGCCAGGCTGATCATGAACAGGAGAAGGGTAGCATTTATGCAGATGTGGCAGGCAGATGACCCCCATGCCGCTGTTCACCTCCGCTGTGCATGGCCGTGCCAAGTTCACCATACGGGCGTATCGATCCGTCCATCACAGTGGCCGGCCACTGGTCAGGAGTGAAGGTTTACTGCTCGGCTCGTGTGCGCCTGCCTGCCTGATCTCTGATCTGCGAGGCGTGCGTGTGCGGGATCACTGTTCTCGTCACTGTGCGTGGCCAAAGTCCAAGTCTTCCCGGCCAGTACCTGGTCTTCGATCTATCTATATCGTCTACCTCCCACATGCCGCCTGTTTGGAGCGAGGCCATTTATTTCGGCTGCCGGCCGGTGGCAGTGGAAGCAACGAAAAGGCCGGCCGTGTACCGTCCAATGGCGGGCTCCATCGGCCATGCCCGTGCGTGCGTGCGAGCACTTCCCCGGAATAACATGTACAGCGCCCCAGTTCCATTCATCTATCTATGTCTTATGCACTTATTAATTTATGTGTGCATCTGCTGCCTGGGTGTGCAGTGCTACACAGTGAGTTAGTAGTACGTACGTACTACTCCCCAAAGTTGAATCCAACAGCTGCAGCATAGGGCACGGTAATTCCATCTCTAGGGTTAAATTAACCAGCTCTCTACGGTACAATGCGGTTGTGACGAAGCTTTTTTTTGGGGCGAGGGTCTAGAATAATCAGCTTGGTATGTGTGAGGCACCACAAGTCAGTGTCAACAGTTTGGGAACGCAGTGCTGCTGCAATGAGCAAGCTAACCTTTGCTTGTTGTCTAGTACTATGTAGTCTGGTAGATCAGTTACTTACCGGCGAACAAGCAGAAGGCAGGCTCCTCGGCCGAGGCAGCCACGGCGCCGGCGGGGAAGCAGTAGTGCCGTAAGCTGAAGCCGTAGGGGTCCGTGAAGCCGGCAGAGTCGTGGGCGGCGGCGGCGGCCATGAGGTGGTGGTGGTGGTGGTGGCCGACGACGTCCACGTGCCCGGCGGCTACCACTGAGGAGGTGTCCAGCTTGCGCTGGACGGCCTGGTTAAGCTTCCGGCGGCGGTACGCGGTGGACTGCTCGCGGTACTTGCGCGCCATGATGACGTGCCAGTGGTTCTTCACGGCGTTGTCGGTGCGGCCGGGGAAGAGCCGCGCGATCATCGCCCACTTGTTGCCGTAGAAGCGGTGCGCCGACATCAGCCGCTCCTCCTCCTCGTCGCTGAACGGCCGCTTGCTGATCCGAGGGTCCAGCTGGTTGAACCACCGAAGCCGGCAGCTCTTCCCTGCAACCATCGCACGTGTACATAGAATCTTAATAACCTATGTAGTAAGTGCCAGATCTTCCTTCCGCCGATGAGCACGGCGACGGCAACGTCGAAAAGCCCTGTACGTACCAGATCTTCCGTCGAGCTTCTCGGCGATGAGGTTCCAGTTCTGCGGCCCGTAGAGCGCTACCAGCTCCCGGAGCTTGGCGTCTTCGGCGGGGCGCCAGTGGCCGCGGGCTGCGAGCCTGGACTGCCCGCTGCTGCTGCTCTCCTGCGGGTCGGCGGCATTGCACCCTGCCCCGCCACCGCCGTAGTATGCTGCAGCCGTGGCACCCGTGTCCATGGTGGTCGTCCCGGCGGTGAGCACGCGCGCGCCTCCCTTGGACGAGGACGACGACGACGCCTGGTCGGCGTTGGCACCCACCACGCGCACTAGCCACGGAGGAGCCGCCGAGGAGCAAGGCATCCCACAGCCAGTCGCAGCCGCCTAATCTACCTTACCTAGCTACGAGACTCCAAGCAAACAAGCCGGCTAGCTAGTGAGATTGAAGAAGGAAGAGATCAGGAGAGCGAGGAGGGGAAACACGGCAGGAGTGGAGGGAGCAGCTTGCTTTCCTTTTAACAGAAACCCACGGGGCTAGTGATATAGGCCTTTCACCTTCACTCACTCACTCACTCTATAGTCTATATGCAGGAGTCGTAGTGCGAGCTTTGCTTTTTTACTGTTGGATAGGGAGGTTGCTAGCTGCTACAGGATGAGAGTGAGACGAGGGGATCGTCTGCGCGCGGCGTGCTGTTGCGCTGGTCGCCGACATCGATTTATTCCGGTGGTGGCGCCTGCCCGTGGACGTCGAGGCAGGGCTGCCGGTGGATACGGGAAAGTAAAGCTCCACTGCTTGACTAACGCAGTGTTCTACAGCCACTATAACAGTACCACTCCTAAGATGAATTGTTCTGTTTATTAGATGAAGGTTAATCTTCAGCTCTGCATATTGTCAGTTTGTCACTAATAAAGTAAAAAAAGAAAGATCACTAGCTACGATTAGTCAAAGTTGGTGTAGTGCAGGGCGGATGTAGCTAGTAATTGGCTTGGCAGTACAACCGTACAACCCCATGCACGAGAGTGAGATTTATCGGTGTGAGGTTGACACGGTGGTCTGTTGGGACTTGGGACCGCAGCGGGTTAGCCGGAGCAAACCGTTGGTATGGCTTAATACAGGAGTCGTCGTATCAACTGTATTGCGAGACAAATCATACTTTGCCTTTTATATTTAAGACGGTATATATATATCATCATGCCTATACAAACACACAAAAAAACGATTAAAGGAACTTGTTTTCTTTTTGCGAGAATTAAAGGTACGCCCTCCGTCTATAAACACTACGGGAAAAATAGGCGTCGCCATGCAACCTTTCTTTGCCGTGTGTCCTCGCACGGCAAAGATTTCTTTGCCGTGCGCATAGATAAAAACGCATGGCAAAGACCTTGGCGACGGGAAAGATAGACACAAGCGCACGGCAAAGATACGATTCACGGTAACGATGGAAGAGGCCGCACGGCAAAGAAAGGTGCACGGCAATGGCCCAACACACCGCACGGCAAAGACTTGGTGCACGGCAAAGGCGTTGGGCATTGCCGTGCCTCATCCTTTGCCGTGCGCGCAGCTGTATTGCACGGCAAAGCATCCTTTGCCTAGTGTTTTTGAAAAACGCACGGCAAAGAAGCCTTTGCCTAGTGTAAGTGCACGGCAAAGATATAAAAACTGGATTTTTTTCTCATCTCAAAAGGCGTGGCGTTGTATAGATATCAACAAACGAACACTTAGCTCAGTGGCAAGGTTGCACGCTTTCCCTACTCTGTGTGCTAGGTTCGATTCCCAAACCACCCAGTTTGGGGCCTTTTTTTTAGAAAAAACATGTTAGGCACACGGCAAAGAAGCGACCTTTGCCGTGCGGTATCACCCGGCAAAGCCTTTGCCGTGCAACGTTGGCGAGTCGCACGGCAAAGAAGCCTTTTGTCGTCAATAGCATTGCCGTGCGACCTTTGCCGTGCGGGCTCGCACGGTAAAGCCTTTGCCGTGCAAATAGGGCTCTTTGCCATGCAAACAGTTGCACGGCAAAGCCTGTTTTTCCTGTAGTGAAATAGATGTCTTGAATTTTTTAAAAATTTAGATGTATCTATACACTAAATAGTACCTAGATATATCCAAATTTTAACATATCTAAGACATCTATTTATGGACAGAGGTAATACGTGTTTTGGAGAGACGTAGCAGCAGTATGTGTGGCACCAGTCGTGGGGATGGGCGTGGTCTAGTAGGAGGTGGGTGCATGCGGTGACCTAGTAGTAGACTAATGCATGTTGTAGTAATGTAGTAACACTGTTTAGTAAATATTACACCCCTTCAAGTTTTTCAGCAAAAACATCCCGGGTCCAAATTAGTCTGTGTCTAAACTTAAAGTCGCAAATCAAAAGCCTACAAAGAATGTGAGATACTCCTCAATCCAACGAAGAGTCAAAGCAAATGAAAACTTCAAATCTAAGATCTTAAAGCAAGATTACACAAGTAAACTTTATGTCATTTGAGCTCAACAACTTATTCAGTAGGGTGCCACGCTGCTCAGCTCATCTATCATAGTCAAAGGGTCTAATGTTATGTCTCGGTATGCTCTTCCTCCATTCCTATATCATAGTCAGTTCCCTCCATGCCCCCCGCCCCATAGATCTTGTTCTGCAAGGTCCACATCCTCTCCTTCGGGTTCGCCGTTAGCCTCCTCGTCTTTCCTATCGGACTCTTAAGAAAGGGATACGTGGTAATAGGTTGGGTACACTAGAGTACTCAACAAGTTCTATAGTGGGTGTCTGATGTATAGCCATGGATCGAGAGAACATGGGCATGTGCAAGCTTTCAAAAATGATATTTTACGAAAGGTAAGTTTTAGATTATAAAAACTATGTCTGTCAGTCCCCACGGGTTGTGAGAACTTCCCGCCGATCATAGTTCTTTGCCCAAAAGCAGGGAGTATCATGACATGTCTATACACTCTCAAGAAGTTCGCTACTTTACCCACAAATGTCTCAAGAAGTATCATGGGACCTATGCTCAGCTACCCTCCCTTGTATGATACCATAAATGGCATTCTTCAGCACGGAAGGGGACGTTACAGGCTCTTACTTTGCCGAGTCTTCCCCAAGAACCCATCCCAAAAACACATATTTGAGGAATGCAAAAGGAAAAAAAAGGTGCAAGTGACTTGCCCGTCCTATTCCTGGATCTGTGGTCAGCGTTGTCTATATGGTGCTAGGGTGAGTGACTACATTTTTTGTTTAATCCTAATGGTTTTATCCGTACAATGGAACCTCCACCATAGGGTTTCACCCACCCAATAGAATACATTCCTTTTGATCGATAATCCTCAGTTTATAACTTAGAAAATAGTTTTTTTAATGCATATGATGGTTTTGTATGAGTTTTATAAACTTTATCAATGGAATGCAAGATCTTGCCTGGTTGACAGTGAATTACCATAGTTCGCAGAACCGTAGGCTCTGAAAATATCATCATTGTCTAATAAGAATAATGTTTAAGATCCAAATGATGCTCTAACATATGGTGATATGCTTTATTACTTTAGTGTGTTCTTTTCCCTCCACTTTAGTTATGTTTTTAGGATTCTAAGTAAACTATTTTCCATTGTTTGCCTGATGGGAAAGTGGTGAATTCTATTTGACAAAGGCTTTTACATCATTGATGGTTATAAAAATAGTGAGTTTTGCTTGCACTCAATATAAAAATAGTGAGATCATATTACAATATTTATGGAATATTAGTTCTTAGGGTTTAATTAATTTTCACTTCAGAATGTTCATGTATTTGTTTAAATTTCACTTCAGAATTTTCATATGTCTATATTCTATTTATTTTAATGCGGTTTGAATAACACTCAAGTTTGGTTAAGTTTAAATTTTAATTTTGAATTTGGATTGACATCACTTCAATTAGGTATTTAAATACCTCAAACAAGTCTACAAACAAAAATATTTCAAATAATCAAACAAAATTCATATTTAGGTTCTTCTCATTTTTATCTTCATGTAGGTATTTTATGTTATTTTTCTGACTCTATTTTGGGATCCTATAGATTTTTACAGTTTCAATGGACTTGTGAAATGACTAAAATGCCCATGATAGGATGCCCCCGTCCTGTCAGAGATTTCCGGAAAAAAACGTGGCCGATATGGTTCGGTCGAACTGGCCGACTAAGCCACTACACTCTCTCTTCTTCACTCGGCGCTCTCCCTTACGCACACGCTCGCGAGGCGGTTGGGTCGCCTACTCCGCTATGGTGGAAACAACTCCGTGTCTACCAACTCGTGGGGAATCCAAGTGCAGAGTGTTGTAGCAAGCGTCTTTTCACAACAAGGGTGACTCGAGATTTTATATTAAACTCTCGGGGAATTGGCCCAGAGCTACCTTTTGCTTCTCCTCTTCAAGCAACCTACAAATCAAAGTAACTGTCCTGTGTCTCCAACTCCACCGTGTGGTTGTCAAGCACAACGTTTCATATTACTAAAAATAAAATAACTTGTAAATAGGATAAAGTAAAACAATCTATAACTAGGCAAGCAAAGTGAAGGCCATAGTAATAAGGTGTTTTTGCGTTTTGGATTATGTTTGCTAATAGTAAAGTATTTTGTATTATTGGATTAATTCATGAAGAAAATATAAATGATAGAGATGGTGTTGCAAAGGTGTTTCTAATGATTAAAATTGGACTGGGGCTCATGTGTTCACTTGTCTTCTCTCTCATAAACGTGTAGTGGACATCAAACAATTCACAAGTAATATAATATTAATGAAATTTCATTATGTATATGATTAGCATTCATGTGGACATAACGTCATATCATAAAAATGATGCAACACATATCTCTTATACTCCTCTAGAAATGGAAACTTCAAGAAATCTAGAATTAAGAATTAAAAGAGCATAGCTTTAGGTACTTTGATATGATGTTTCAAATACAAATATGCTACCCCTGATCAAATAAGATTACCATAGTGACGCACGTAAAATGCATGCATGAATTTTGTAGTTTGTTGACACATATTCCCATATATTATAAACATACATGATGTTATATCCATGTTTTACATTGATTTGTGGGGATTTAAAAATGATCCCCTTTAATTTGGTTATACCTCTGCACGACAAGAAAATCCTATTTTTTTTATTTCTAGCTTTCAAGGACATAAACGAAGTTAAATGGAGCTAGCACTTCGGAGATGTCAATATTTCATCAAGAGAAGCGTCTGGAGCACTTGGACCTCACGAGATGGGCATGGAGGGCCAAAAGAGGTTAGGTGGCGTGCCTAGTCATGGGGGGAGCCCCAACCCGTCTCTTTCCCTTCCCGGGGATTTGATTCTCTTGATTCTTTCGCCCACGGACTCCGTATGACCTAAAAATCTCTATATAAAGGACTTACCGAAGCTTCCTTGAGGAGAGCGCCGCAGAAACACCAGAACAAAAAAACAGAGCTAGAATTAGCAAAGATTGGAGGGGGAAACTCTGTTGGAGCCGCCGATGGAGGGATCCTCACCTTCTCCAACGTCTCCACCATCATCACCATGTTGAAGGAGTATTCCATCTCTGGACTATGGGTTTGTGGTAGTAGCTTGATCTATTTCTCTCTAGTTCTAGATCTAGTATCATATGAGCTGCCCAACATGATTATGGTCATATATGTAATTCCTATGTGGTGGATCTTTATTCTATGATATTGATATATGATATTGGAACCTATTATGTGTAAGATGTATTTATACATGCTTATCATGTACCCTGTTCTTAAGTACTTGTTCTGATCCAACTTGTTGTTTAAGAGCATGTGTGGGGAGAAGTGTGTATTAGATGGAGTAGCATGGTTCTTGTGATTGAATCGTGACAACAAATTCAAGATCTACTATGGCATTTAACTTTCGTTTGTTGCCTCACTAGGGATAAAGTGAATTCATGTGCTATAATTATCATGTGACAGCTTGATAATCTTGTTTGGTCAAGGTAGCATATTTGTGAATCTAACATCATGTCAAATTACTTAAGGATATACTCTGTTGATTTGTAGTTCAAGATTGCCCGGAGTTTTCCCTTTCTTGACGAGTATAAGAGAGATGTGTTGCATCATCTCTATGTTAGGACGTGATGCTCATATGAATTCTTATCAAATAAATGTTGAAGTTCCACCAATATTATATCTTTGATGAATTGTTTGTGTCCACTACAACTTGAAATGAGAGCAGACAAGTGAAACCATGAACCCTAGTCTTTTTGAAATCATTAGAAACACCTTTCCAACACCATTACCACACTTTGTATTTACTGCAATTTATTAATCAGAAAATACCAAAAAAAATCTTTCTTCACTTGCGCACACACAAAACCCAAAAACAACAATCTCTTTATTGCTTTCATGTTACTTGCTTAGTTTACTTGTTTTATTTTACTTTACTTTTCATATTACTAATACGAAACCTTGCGATTGATAACCACACAGTGGAGTTTGGGAAACAATACAAATTTTTTGCTTTATAGGTTGCTGGAAGAGGAGAAGAAGAATTTAGCCTCTAAGCCAATTCCCCGAGAATTCGATATAAACCCTCGAGACACCCACTACTAGAAAAACACCTAACGTAGAATGTTAGCAGTGGCGCACCAAAATGCTTCTCCTCTTCAAGCAACCTACAAAACAAAGTAATTGCCTTGTGTCTCCAACTCCACCGTGTGGTTGTCAAGCACAAGGTTTCATATTAGTAAAACTAAAATAACTTGTAAGTAGGATAAAGTAAAACAATCAATAACTAGGCAAGCAAAGTAAAGGCCATAGTAATAAGGTGATTTTGCATTTTGGATTATGTTTGCTAATCATAAAGTATTTTGTATTATTGGATTAATTAATGAAGAAAATATAAATGATAGAAATGGTGTTGCAAAGGTGTTTCTAATGATTAAAATTGGACTGGGGTTCATGGGTTCACTTGTCTTCTCTCTCATAAACGTGTAGTGGACATAAAACAGTTCACAAGTAATATAATATTAATAAAACTTCATTATGTGTATGATTAGCATTCATGTGGACATAACGTCATATCATAAATATGATGCAACACATATCTCTTATACTCCTCTAGAAATGGAAACTTCAAGAAATCTAGAATTAAGAATTAAAAGAGCATAGCTTTAGGTACTTTGACATGATGTTTCAAATACAAATATGCTACCCCTGATCACATAACATTACCATAGTGATGCATGTAAAATTCATGCATGAACATTGTAGTTTGTTGACACATATTCCCATATATTTTAAACATACATGATGTTATATCCATGTTTTACATTGATTTATGGAGATTTAACAATGACCCCCTTTATTTTGGTTATACATCTGCACGAGTAGAAAATCCTATTTGGTTTATTTTTAGCTTTCAAGGACCTAAACGAAGTCAAATGAAGCTAGCACATTAGAGATGTCAATATTTCATCAAGAGAAGCATCTGGAGCACTTGGACCTCACGATATGGGCATGGAGGGCCAAAAGAGGTCAGCTGGCGTGCCTAGTCAAGGGGGAGCCCCAACCCACCTCTTTCCCTCCCCGGGCATCTTATTCACTTGATTCTTTTGCCCACGGACTCTATATGACCTAAAAAAAACTCTATATAAAGGACTTACCAAAGCTTCCTTGAGGAGAGCGCCGCAGAAACACATGAACACCAAAACAGAGCCAGAATCAGCAAAGATTGGAGGGGGAAACTCCGCTGGAGCCGCCAATGGAGGGATCCCCACCTTCTCCAACGTCTCCACCATCATCACCATGCTGAAGGAGTATTCCACCTCTAGAGTATGGGTTTTCGGTAGTAGCTTGATCTATTTCTCTCTAGTTCTGCATAGATCTAGTACCAAATGAGCAGCCCTACATGATTATGGTCATATATGTAATTCCTATGTGGTGGATCTTTATTCTATGATATTGATACATGATATTGGAACCTATTATGTGTAATATGTATTGATACATGCTTATCATGTACCCCGTTCTTAAGTACTTGTTCTGATCCAACTTGTTGTTTAAGAGCATGTGTGGGGAGAAGTGTGTATTAGATGGAGTAGCATGGTTGTGGTTATTGAACAGTGACAACAAATTCAAGATCTACTATGGCATTTACCTTTCTTTTGTTGCCTCACAAGGGATAAAGTGAATTCATGTGCTATAATTATCATGTGATAGCTTGATAATCTTGTTTGGTCAAGGTAGCATATTTGTGAATCTAACATCATGTCAAATTACTTAAGGATATACTATGTTGATTCTTAATTCAAGATTGCCTAGAGTTTTCCCTTTCTTGACGAGTATAAGAGAGATGTGTTGCGTCATCTCTATGTTAGGACGTGATGCTCATATGAATTCTTATCAAATAAATGTTGAAGTTCCACCAATATTATGTCTTTGATGAATTGTTTGTGTCCACTGCAACTTGAAATGAGAGCAGACAAGTGAAACCATGAACCCTAGTATATTTTAAATCATTGGAAACACCTTTCCAACACCATTACCAAACTTTATATTTACTGCAATTTATTAATCAAAAAATACCGAAAAAAATCTTTCTTCATTTGCGCACACACAAAACCCAAAAACAACAATCTCTTTATTGGTTTCATGTTACTTGCTTAGTTTACTTGTTCTATTTTACTTTACTTTTCATATTACTAATACGAAACCGTGCGATTGACAACCACATAGTGGAGTTGGGGACACAATACAAAATTTTTGCTTTATAGGTTGCTGGAAGAGGAGAAGAAGAATTTAGCCTCTAAGCCAATTCCCAGAGAATTCGATATAAACCCTCGAGTCACCCACTACTAGAAAAACACCTAGCCGTAGAATGTTAGCAGTGGTGCACCAAAAGGTGGTGCTCCACTCATAGGCTTGTTAGAAGTGGCGCACATGTTGTGCAGTGCGCCACCACTAAGGATCTGCCAAAGTCCCCCCCCCCCTCCACCACATTTACTAGTGGCGCATTCCTTCTTGGTACGTCACAGCTATCTCACATAGAATGCACCAAGAAGGGGTGCGCCACTGGTAAGTGTGGGGTTGTGGGTATAGATAACTTTAGGATTACTAGTGGCACACCACATATAGGTGGGCCACAGCTACCTCAAATAGTAGTGGCGCACCTATATGTGGTGCGCCACTGGTAACTCCAGGCCGAAATTCTCACCACCCACCCATCCACCCCACCTCGTGGACCGCTGATACGTTGCAAACGTATCTGTAATTTTTTATGATCCATGCTTGTTTTACACCAATTTATATATGTTTTGATTACACTTCATTGAACTTTTATACATTTTCCGGCACTAACCTATTAAAAAGATGCCACAGTGCCAGTTCCATGTTTTCTCGGAATTCGACGAAACAAAAGCCGAAGTTAATATTTTATCGTAAAGAAGACAGAGTCTAGAGGGGGGTCGAAGAGGCGCCACAGTGCGGCCAGACCTTCCCATGGCGCAGCCAGGGCGTGGCTCGCGCCAAGGTGTGGTGTGCCCCTGATGGGATTCGTAGCATAGAAAACAAAAAAATTCCTACCACAAGAACGAATAACAAGCCAAAATCCAATCTAGTAGATGGTAGCAACGAGAAGATCATGAGACTAACCCTCGAAGATTTCCAAAGCCTAAGAGATTAGATCTCGTTGTTTATGTAGTCGATCACTTGCCGCTTGCAAAAGCGCGTAGAAGATCTTGACGGTGCCACAATCGGGCAGCACCTCCGCATTCAGTCACACGTTCGGTGTTGATGACGACGTCCTTCTCCCCGTTCTAGCGGTCAGCGGATGTAGTAGATCCTCCTCGGAATCCCGACATCACGACGGCGTGGTGTCGGTGGTGGTGGAGATCTCTGACAGAGCTTCGCCTAAGCACCGTGGGAGAAGATGGAGGAGGGGAGAGGCTAGGGTTTGGGAGAGAGGGGGTGGCTAGGGGCGCCGGCCAGGGGGCCCCTTTGGTGGTGCGGCCAGGTGTGTCCAGCACCTCCCTCTCCTCCTCATTATATAGGTGGAATCCCTAAGGTTTGCCCAAAGGTTCGAATAAGACCCCAAATCAAAACCTCCCATATGGACGAAACCTAGGGGGACATGGACTCCTCCATTTCCCCCTTTGTTCGCCGGCCAAGGAGGTGGAGTCCACCATGGACTCCACCCTCCCACTTGGTTGGTTGGTTTTCCATGGTGATTTCTTTCAGAAGGTTCTAGAACATTCTAGCGCGTTCCATAAATGCACCGAATCATTTCCAAACTTGGAAAGTGACTTCCAATATATGAATCTTATTCTCCGGGCTATTCCGGACCTCCTTGTGATGTCCTGGATCCCATCTGAGACTCTAAACAAATATTCGAATTCCATTCCATATTCCATATCTACTTAAAACGACATCAAACCTTAAGTGTGTCACCCTATGGTTCGTGAACTATGCAGACATGGTCGAGACTCCTCTCTGACCAATAACCAATAGCGGGATCTGGAGATCCATAATGGCTCCCACACATTCAACGATAACTTAGTGATCGATTGAACCATTCACTTACGATACCGATTCCCTTTGTCACATGATACTTTACTTGTCCAAGGTTCGATCATCGGTATCTCCATACCTTGTTCAACCTCGTTACTGATACGTCTCCAACGTATCGATAATTTCTTATGTTCCATGCCACATTATTGATGTTATCTACATGTTTTATGCACACTTTATGTCATATTCGTGCATTTTCTGGAACTAACCTATTAACAAGATGCCGAAGTGCCGATTCTTTGTTTTCTGCTGTTTTTGGTTTCGGTAAATCCTAGTAACGAAATATTCTCGGAATTGGACGAAATCAACGCCCAGGGTCCTATTTTGCCACGAAGCTTCCAGAAGTCCGAAGAGGAGACGAAGTGGGGCCACGAGGTGGCCACACCCTAGGGCGGCGCGGCCCCCCCTTGGCCGCGCGGCCCTGTGGTGTGGGGCCCTCGTGCCGCCTCCTGACCTGCCCTTCCGCCTACTTAAAGCCTCCGTCGTGAAACCCCCAGTACCGAGTGCCACGATACGGAAAACCTTCCAGAGACGCCGCCGCCGCCGATCCCATCTCGGGGGATCCAGGAGATCGCCTCCGGCACCCTGCCGGAGAGGGGATTCATCTCCCGGAGGACTCTACGCTGCCATGGTCGCCTCCGGAGTGATGAGTGAGTAGTCTACCCCTGGACTATGGGTCCATAGCAGTAGCTAGATGGTTGTCTTCTCCCCATTGTGCTTCATTGTCGGATCTTGTGAGCTGCCTAACATGATCAAGATCATCTATCTGTAATTCTATATGTTGCGTTTGTTGGGATCCGATGAATAGAGAATACTTGTTATGTTGATTATCAAAGTTATGTCTATGTGTTGTTTATGATCTTGCATGCTCTCCGTTATTAGTAGATGCTCTGGCCAAGTTGATGCTAGTAACTCCAAGAGGGAGTATTTATGCTCGATAGTGGGTTCATGTCTCCGTGAATCTGGAGGGGTGACAAGAACCTCTAAGGTTATGGATGTGCTGTTACCACTAGGGATAAAACATTGGTGCTATGTTCAAGGATGTAGTCACTAATTACATTACGCGCAATACTTAATGCAATTGTCTGTTGTTAGCAACTTAATACTGGAGGGGGTTCGGATGATAACCTGAAGGTGGACTTTTTAGGCATAGATGCATGCTGGATGGCGGTCTATGTACTTTGTCGTAATGCCCAATTAAATCTCACTATACTCATCATAATATGTATGTGCATGGTCATGCCCTCTTTATTTGTCAATTGCCCAACTGTAATTTGTTCACCCAACATGCTGTTTATCTTATGGGAGAGACACCTCTAGTGAACTATGGACCCCGGTCCAATTCTCTATACTGAAATACAATCTACTGCAATACTGTTCTATTGTTTTCTGCAAACAATCATCTTCCACACAATACGGTTAATCCTTTGTTACAGCAAGCCGGTGAGATTGACAACCTCACTGTTTCGTTGGGGCAAAGTACTTTGGTTGTGTTGTGCAGGTTCCACGTTGGCGCCGGAATCCCTGGTGTTGCGCCGCACTACATCCCGCCGCCATCAACCTTCAACGTGCTTCTTGGCTCCTCCTGGTTCGATAAACCTTGGTTTCTTTCTGAGGGAAAACTTGCTGCTGTGCGCATCATACCTTCCTCTTGGGGTTCCCAACGAACGTGTGAGTTACACGCCATCAAGCTCTTTTTCTGGCGCCGTTGCCGAGGAGATCAAGACACGCTGCAAGGGGAGTCTCCACTTCTCAATCTCTTTACTTTGTTTTTGTCTTGCTTAGTTTTATTTACTACTTTGTTTGCTGCACTAAATCAAAATACAAAAAAATTAGTTGCTAGTTTTACTTTATCTTGTTTGCTATATCAAAACACAAAAAAATTAGTTACTTGCATTTACTTTATCTAGTTTGCTTTATTTACTGTTGCTAAAATGGCCAACCCTGAAAATACTAAGTTGTGTGACTTCACAACCACAAATAATAATGATTTCTTATGCACACCTATTGCTCCACCTGCTACTACAGCAGAATTCTTTGAAATTAAACCTGCTTTACTGAATCTTGTTATGCGAGAGCAATTTTTTGGTGTTAGTTCTGATGATGCTGCTGCCCATCTTAATAATTTTGTTGAATTGTGTGAAATGCAAAAGTATAAAGATGTAGATGGTGACATTATAAAATTAAAATTGTTCCCTTTCTCATTAAGAGGAAGAGCTAAAGATTGGTTGCTATATCTGCCTAAGAATAGTATTGATTCATGGACTAAATGCAAGGATGCTTTTATTGGTAGATATTGTCCCTCTGCTAAAATTATATCTTTGAGGAGTAGCATAATGAATTTTAAACAATTAGATACTGAACATGTTGCTCAAGCTTGGGAAAGAATGAAATCTCTGGTTAAAAATTGCCCAACCCATGGACTGACTACTTGGATGATCATCCAAACCTTCTATGCAGGACTAAATTTTTCTTCGCAGAATTTATTAGATTCAGCTGCTGGAGGTACCTTTATGTCCATCACTCTTGGTGAAGCAACAAAGCTTCTTGATAATATGATGATCAACTACTCTGAATGGCACACGGAAAGAGCTCCACAAGGTAAGAAGGTAAATTCTGTCGAAGAAACCTCTTCCTTGAGTGATAAGATTGATGCTATTATGTCTATGCTTGTGAATGATAGGACAAATGTTGATCCTAATAATGTTCCATTAGCTTCATTGGTTGCACAAGAAGAACATGTTGATGTGAATTTCATTAAAAATAATAATTTCAACAACAATGCTTATCGGAACAATTCTAGTAACAACTATAGGCCATATCCTTATAATAATGGCAACGGCTATGCTAATTCTTATGGGAATTCTTACAACAATAATAGGAGTTCACCCCCTGGACTTGAAGCTATGCTTAAAGAATTTATTAGTACACAAACTGCTTTAAATAAATCTGTTGAAGAAAAGCTTGGGAAAATTGATATACTTGCTTCTAAAGTCGATAGTCTTGCTGTTGATGTAGATCTTTTGAAATCGAAAGTTATGCCTAATAGGGATATTGAAAATAAAATTGTTACTACAGCAAATGCCATCCAAGTTAGAATTAATGAGAATATAAGATTAATGGCTGAACTGCGTGCTAGGTGGGATAGAGAAGAAAATGAAAAACTAGCTAAAGAGAAGAATGTAGCTAAAGTTTGGACTATTTCCACCACTTGTAATGCTAATGCTACACATGTTGCTGCACCTCCTACTATTGATAATAAAAGAATTGGTGTTAGCAATGTTTCCACTTCTAATGCAAAGCGCGAGAAACTGCCCGAAACTGCTAAAACTGCTGAAACTGTCTGTGATAAAGCTGCTGAAATTTTTTCCAACATTGGGGATGATGATCCCATTGCTTTAGATTATAATGGTTTGAATTTTGATGATTGCCACATCTCTGAAGTTATAAAGTTCTTGCAAAAACTTGCTAAAAGTCCTAATGCTAGTGCTATAAATTTGGCTTTCACGCAACATATTACAAATGCTCTCATAAAAGCTAGAGAAGAGAAACTAGAGCGCGAAGCCTCTATTCCTAAAAAGCTAGAGGATGGTTGGGAGCCCATCATTAAGATGAAGGTTAAAGAATTTGATTGTAATGCTTTATGTGATCTTGGTGCAAGTATTTCCGTTATGCCTAAGAAAATTTATAATATGCTTGACTTGCCACCGCTGAAAAATTGTTATTTGGATGTTAATCTTGCTGATCATTCTACAAAGAAACCTTTGGGGAAAATTGATAATGTTCGCATTACCGTTAACAATAACCTTATCCCCGTTGATTTTGTTGTCTTGGATATTGAATGCAATGCATCTTGTCCCATTATATTGGGAAGACCTTTTCTTCGAACTGTTGGTGCTAGCATTGATATGAAGGAAGGTAATATAAAATATCAATTTCCTCTCAAGAAAGGTATGGAACACTTCCCTAGAAAGAGAATGAAGTTACCTTTTGATTCTATTATGAGAACAAATTATGATGTTGACACTTCGTCTCTTGATAATACTTGATACACACTTTCTGCGCCTAGCTGAAAGGCGTTAAAGAAAAGCGCTTATGGGAGACAACCCATGTTTTTACCTACAGTACTTTGTTTTTATTTTGTGTCTTGGAAGTTGTTTACTACTGTAGCAACCTCTCCTTATCTTAGTTTAGTGTTTTGTTGTGCCAAGTAAAGTCGTTGATAGAAAAGTTCATACTAGATTTGGATTACTGCGCAGAAACAGATTTCTTTGCTGTCACGAATCTGGGCTGTTTTCCCTGTAGGTAACTCAGAAAATTATGCCAATTTACGTGAGTGATCCTCAGATATGTACGAAACTTTCATCAAATTTGAGCATTTTCATTTGAGCAAGTCTGGTGCCTCGATAAAATTCGTCAATACGAACTGTTCTGTTTTGACAGATTCTGCCTTTTATTTCGCATTGCCTCTTTTGCTATGTTGGATGAATTTCTTTGATCCATTAATGTCCAGTAGCTTTATGCAATGTCCAGAAGTGTTAAGAATGATTGTGTCACCTCTGAACATGTTAATTTTTATTGTCGCTAACCCTCTAATGAGTTGTTCTAAGTTTGGTGTGGAGGAAGTTTTCAAGGATCAAGAGAGGAGTATGATGCAACATGATCAAGGAGAGTGAAAGCTCTAAGCTTGGGGATGCCCCGGTGGTTCACCCCTGCATATTCTAAGAAGACTCAAGCGTCTAAGCTTGGGGATGCCCAAGGCATCCCCTTCTTCATCGACAACATTATCAGGTTCCTCCCCTGAAACTATATTTTTATTCCATCACATCTTATGTGCTTTGCTTGGAGCGTCGGTTTGTTTTTGTTTTTGTTTTGTTTGAATAAAATGGATCCTAGCATTCACTTTATGGGAGAGAGACACGCTTCGCTGTAGCATATGGACAAGTATGTCCTTAGTTTCTACTCATAGTATTCATGGCGAAGTTTCTTCTTCGTTAAATTGTTATATGGTTGGAATTGGAAAATGATACATGTAGTAATTTGCTATAATGTCTTGGGTAATGTGATACTTGGCAATTGTTGTGCTCATGTTTAAGCTCTTGCATCATATGCTTTGCACCCATTAATGAAGAAATACATAGAGCATGCTAAAATTTGGTTTGCATATTTGGTTTCTCTAAGGTCTAGATAATTTCTAGTATTGAGTTTGAACAACAAGGAAGACGGTGTAGAGTCTTATGATGTTTACAATATGTCTTTTATGTGAGTTTTGCTGCACCGGTTCATCCTTGTGTTTGTTTCAAATAAGCCTTGCTAGCCTAAACCTTGTATCGAGAGGGAATACTTCTCATGCATCCAAAATACTTGAGCCAACCACTATGCCATTTGTGTCCACCATACCTACCTACTACATGGTATTTTCCGCCATTTCAAAGTAAATTGCTTGAGTGCTACCTTTAAAATTCCATCATTCACCTTTGCAATATATAGCTCATGGGACAAATAGCTTAAAAACTATTGTGGTATTGAATATGTAATTATGCACTTTATCTCTTATTAAGTTGCTTGTTGTGCGATAACCATGTTCACTGGGGACGCCATCAACAACTCTTTGTTGAATTTCATGTGAGTTGCTATGCATGTCCGTCTTGTCTGAAGTAAGAGAGATCTACCACCCTATGGTTAAGCATGCATATTGTTAGAGAAGAGCATTGGGCCACTAACTAAAGCCATGATCCATGGTGGAAGTTTCAGTTTTGGACATATATCCTCAATCTCATATGAGAAAAATTATTAATTGTTGTTACATGCTTATGCATAAAAGAGGAGTCCATTATCTATTGTCTATGTTGTCCCGGTATGGATGTCTAAGTTGAGAATAATCAATAGCGAGAAATCCAATGCGAGCTTTCTCCTTAGACCTTTGTACAGGCGGCATAGAGGTACCCCTTTGTGACACTTGGTTAAAACATGTGCATTGTGATGATCTGGTAGTCCAAGCTAATTAGGACAAGGTGCGGGCACTATTAGTATACTATGCATGAGGCTTGCAACTTGTAAGATATAATTTACATGATACATATGCTTTATTACTACCGTTGACAAAATTATTTCATGTTTTCAAAATCAAAGCTCTAGCACAAATATAGCAATCGATGCTTTTTCCTCTATGGAGGACCATTCTTTTACTTTCAATGTTGAGTCAGTTCACCTATTTCTCTCCACCTCAAGAAGCAAACACTTGTGTGAACTGTGCATTGATTCCTACATACTTGCATATTGCACTTATTATATTACTCTATGTTGACAATATCCATGAGATATACATGTTACAAGTTGAAAGCAACCGCTGAAACTTAATCTTCCTTTATGTTGCTTCAATACCTTTACTTTGAATTATTGCTTTATGAGTTAACTCTTATGCAAGACTTATTGATGCTTGTCTTGAAGTGCTATTCATGAAAAGTCTTTGCTTTATGATTCACTTGTTTACTCATGTCATATACATTGTTTTCATCGCTGCATTCACTACATATGCTTTACAAATAGTATGATCAAGGTTATGATGGCATGTCACTCCAGAAATTATCTTTGTTATCGTTTTACCTGCTCGGGACGAGCAGAACTAAGCTTGGGGATGCTGATACGTCTCCAATGTATCGATAATTTCTTATGTTCCATGCCACATTATTGATGTTATCTACATGTTTTATGCACACTTTATGTCATATTCGTGCATTTTCTGGAACTAACCTATTAACAAGATGCCGAAGTGCCGATTCTTTTTCTGCTGTTTTTGTTTTCAGAAATCCTAGTAACGAAATATTCTCGGAATTGGACGAAATCAACGCCCAGGGTCCTATTTTGCCACGAAGCTTCCAGAAGTCCGAAGAGGAGACGAAGTGGGGCCACGAGGTGGCCACACCCTAGGGCGGCGCGGCCCCCCCCCCTTGGCCGCGCGGCCCGGTGGTGTGGGGCCCGCGTGCCGCCTCCTGACCTGCCCTTCCGCCTACTTAAAGCCTCCGTCGCGAAACCCCCCGTACCGCGAGCCACGCTACGGAAAACCTTCCAGAGACGCCGCCGCCGCCGATCCCATCTCGGGGGATCCAGGAGATCGCCTCCGGCACCCTGCCGGAGAGGGGATTCATCTCCCGGAGGACTCTACGCCGCCATGGTCGCCTCCGGAGTGATGAGTGAGTAGTCTACCCCTGGACTATGGGTCCATAGCAGTAGCTAGATGGTTGTCTTCTCCCCATTGTGCTTCATTGTCGGATCTTGTGAGCTGCCTAACATGATCAAGATCATCTATCTGTAATTCTATATGTTGCGTTTGTTGGGATCCGATGAATAGAGAATACTTGTTATGTTGATTATCAAAGTTATGTCTATGTGTTGTTTATGATCTTGCATGCTCTCCGTTATTAGTAGATGCTCTGGCCAAGTTGATGCTAGTAACTCCAAGAGGGAGTATTTATGCTCGATAGTGGGTTCATGTCTCCGTGAATCTGGAGGGGTGTCAAGAACCTCTAAGGTTATGGATGTGCTGTTGCCACTAGGGATAAAACATTGGTGCTATGTTCAAGGATGTAGTCACTAATTACATTACGCGCAATACTTAATGCAATTGTCTGTTGTTAGCAACTTAATACTGGAGGGGGTTCGGATGATAACCTGAAGGTGGACTTTTTAGGCATAGATGCATGCTGGATGGCGGTCTATGTACTTTGTCGTAATGCCCAATTAAATCTCACTATACTCATCATAATATGTATGTGCATGGTCATGCCCTCTTTATTTGTCAATTGCCCAACTGTAATTTGTTCACCCAACATGCTGTTTATCTTATGGGAGAGACACCTCTAGTGAACTGTGGACCCCGGTCCAATTCTCTATACTGAAATACAATCTAATGCAATCTTGTTCTCTTGTTTTCTGCAAACAATCATCTTCCACACAATACGGTTAATCCTTTGTTACAGCAAGCCGGTGAGATTGACAACCTCACTGTTTCGTTGGGGCAAAGTACTTTGGTTGTGTTGTGCAGGTTCCACGTTGGCGCCAGAATCCCTGGTGTTGCGCCGCACTACATCCCGCCGCCATCAACCTTCAACGTGCTTCTTGGCTCCTCCTGGTTCGATAAACCTTGGTTTCTTTCTGAGGGAAAACTTTCTGCTGTGCGCATCATACCTTCCTCTTGGGGTTCCCAACGAACGTGTGAGTTACACGCCATCAGTTACCGACAAGTACTCTTTACTCGTACCGTGGTATGTCATCTCTTGTGATCTAGTCACATGCTTGCAAGCTAATCAGACGACATTCCACCGAGAGGGCCCAGAGTATATCTATCCGTCATCGGGGTGGACAAATCCCACTCTTGATCCATATGCCTCAACTCACACTTTCCGAATACTTAATCCCATCTTTATAACCACCCATTTACGCAATGGAGTTTGATGTAATCAAAGCATCCTTCCGGTGTAAGTGATTTATATGATCTCATGGTCGAAGGACTAGGTAACTATGTATCGAAAGCTTATAGCAAATTGAACTTAATGACGTGATCTTATGCTACGCTTATTTGAGTATGTGTCCATTACATCATTCATCCAATGACATAACCTTGTTATTAATAACATCCAATGTTCATGATCATGAAACCATGATCATCTATTAATCAACAAGATAGTTATACAAGAGGATTACTAGGGACTCCTTGTTGTTTACATAACACACATGTATCAATGTTTCGGTTAATACAATTATAGCATGGTATGCAAACATTTATCATAAACACAAAGATATATTATAATAACCACTTTATTATTGCCTCTTGGGCATATCTCCAACAGTCTCCCACTTGCACTAGAGTCAATAATCTAGTTTACATTTGTAAAGATATAACACCTTGGCCTTTTGGTGCTTATCATGTTTTGCTCACGGGATAGGTTTCAGTCAACGAATCTGGCACACTCAGAAATGTATGTATTTTGCAATTCATTTTCGTCTTCACGCATCACTCATTTCCCAAATGAGTCGGCATTAATTGTATATGTTCGGTCTTCTGGTGGCACCTTAATTCCGCGTTCTGAAATATGTCACTAATATTGTCACACACAATATAGCTTCAAAATTCTGACACTATTGGAACTACACCAAGTTCTCAAAGAACTTATCGACTTAAACATCCTCAATCGTTGTCAAAACAATGACATACTCTGCCTTCGTTTGTAGAATCCATCACAATATTTAGAACTCATCTAAATCTAGCATAGACTTCCACTAGCTCATTGTGCTACCTTTTAAAAAACACTTAGCCTAATTGAGATTGAAATTTTATTTTTTAGATGTGACCAAACTAATATCGGTGCAACACCTTACAGCGATTTGTTTGTCATTACCCATACAAAACTATATATATATATATCATTGGTTCTTCTAAAGCACTCAGGGATATTCTTATTGTTGTCCAATGATCATCGCATGAATCATTCCGGTATATGCTCTTAACACTTTAGAGCACAGGACACGTGATTTTGTACATAGTATTCGTGATCTAAAATCACTCATGTGTTTTTACT
Source organism: Lolium perenne (assembly GCF_019359855.2). Classification (NCBI taxonomy): domain Eukaryota; kingdom Viridiplantae; phylum Streptophyta; class Magnoliopsida; order Poales; family Poaceae; genus Lolium; species Lolium perenne. The sequence continues at coordinate 136,206,946 of NC_067250.2, forward strand.
CATTGAGTGTCAAATACACTCAAGTCTTGTTAAACCTTCACATGGAAAAGAACACCTTCTTAATATTTTTATATTGAACTACTTCAATATTCATTCTATGTACTTTAACTTAAACTTATTACGTGTTTCAATCTATCTTCATAGATCTTGACACTAAATATGTCTCAGTCCATATCCTTTCATTGAAGTTAATTCTCAATGAAACCTTTTAATCAAGTATATAATTACATAATTTATAATCAATGATATGTCATCCACATATAATATTATAACTATGTCTCAGCGCTCCCACTTAATTTCTTGCAAATGCAAGCATCTTCATCGTTTCTGATGAAATCAAAAACATAAGATTCCAACTCCGTGATACTCACTTCATCCAGTGAAGTTTGTATACCTTTTTAGTATTCTACGGACTAGCAAAACTCTTAGTTGTATCTTGTATACACCTTTAATACACACTTCTGTTAAGTAATGTATTTTGCCATCCTACTAGCATATCTCATAAAGGAAATATGTAGTTATTACTAAAACAATCCGCATAGACATAACCATTGCTGCTAAAGATCTAATCTTATCGCAGTCAACTCTTTGAACTTTGTCATAAACAATCTTTTGACAAGTTGAGCTTCTTCAAGGATATTCCATCCAAGTCCATCAATTTTATAGATCCATTTCCTTTCAAAAAGTATTTATTCCTTCAGAAGGTTTATCAAGCTCCAAGCTTGATTTTAGATACTATCTTGGATTTCATGGCTCTTAGCCATTTTAACGGAGTCAGGGCCCATCATAGCTTCTTTGTATGTAGTTGGTTTATCATTGTTCAAAATCAATCCTTTGTTCACAAATCATTTGTTTGATCACAAACTAAACCATACCTACAGGGTTCAATAGGTACTTCGATCTCCATGACTATAACACTTTGTAGACATGAGAGACATGATCGCCGTGGCCGCTTCCAAAACCATTTCCGATGCTATGCTACTCTGATCATCATGCTCAGGTTCATCAACCTTTATCAATTTCTATTGTCCTCCCACTCAAATACTTCGCTAGAAAAATTTCTTGGAAATAATAAACATCGACAAACACTTTTGTCTTTTACTTCATAGTGGAAAAAATTCCCAATTTTGTTCTCTGGGATAACCAACAAAGACATTCATCCGATTTTGGTTATAAACTCATTTACTTATGCTATGCATACCAAAATTTAAGAAAAGACCATTAGGGTTTATACCCATGCCATAACTCGTATGGTGTCATTTCAACGGATTATAATGATGCTCTATTTAGTGTAAAAGCGGTAGTCTCTAAAGAATAATCCACAAAAATATAGTGGCGTCATATTATTTTATCTCATCATTAATCCAACAAGGTTTGGATATGTCTCTCGGATACTCCATCATAACTATGATACTCCAAGAAACATGAGTTGTAGAACAATTTCATAACTCTCTTAGATGTTCGCTAAAACTCGTAATTCAAATATTTCCACCATGATCCAATCATAGATATTTGACTTCTCTATTACGATGATTTCCACTTCATGCTGAAATTTATTTCAATCCATTCAAATGTTTCAAACTTCTTCCTTATCGAATAAATATATCCACATATATATACTCAATTCATTGTTGGAAGTTTTCATGAAGTATAAGAATATCCCGCACACAACTATGCCCAGTGAACCACATACATCATCATGTATGTTTCCACTAAGTTAGTTGCCCGTTCAACTCTTGGCCTTTGAACAGTATTTCAGTCATTCTCTTTAGAAGAGATTTCCAAGCGCCAAACGATTCGAAAATCAAATGACTCCAAAAATCCATTTTCATGGAGTTCCTTCATGCGTTCCTTTCTAACATGACCTAAATGGCGGTTCCACTAATAAGTGGAATTCAAATCATTTTCCTTACGACATATTAGCGTCAGTGTTATGTATGTGTGTTTCACCATAAAGATTTATAATAACTTATCCATCGTACATGGAGTAAGGTCATTATTTGAACAACTCATTGTTTTCATTTGACCAGAGCAAAATAACAATTATTAAGTTCTTTATTATAAATCCTAAGGGCTAGGTAGAATGCTAACGACAAACATAATAACACTTATTATGTTCCAGACGTGCATTATGACCATATTCCTTATCGGTCATTTAGGCCATCGTATTCTTGTATTGCGTTGTATTGTATGACATCTCATACCAACCAATCTGGTACAAATACCCAAGAACTTCATTGTGCGACCAATCAAAGAATACATTCATAACATGTATATCATCTATATACACCTGAGCTAGACTTTCTAGTCTTTTCTTTGTTTCTGCCAAAATCTTTTGTAGTTTCTCTTTTAGCTTTCCTCATTCTCAGAAAACACTTCACCTTCAATAACTTCTAGGTTCATTGGTCAAATACCGATAACCTTGAGGTTCTTACTTTGAAGTTGATCATCACATGATAAGTGTTCCATATTTCACTATTAGTAGCCTTTTAATGTGATGAACAATTTCACTCAAAAAAATTATCCATCAAATCATGACGACTTTCCGAGACCATGTCTATATATGCTAGGCTCGTAAAGTTTAACCTCAGTATTTGCATGTTTGAAATCTGGCTTGCACCGGTTGTATGCACACGTAGAATCTATAATACATGATCATCACGTGATGCTTCGAAACGACGAGTCTTAGCAACGGTGCATACTAAGGACGATCACTTCATGGATATGTGAATATCGTTAGTGCCCAACTAGTTGGAGGATTGGGACGCCTGGCGTCTTCAACCTTCGTACATTCCCATAAAACTTATGAGTTTATGTAGTCTCACTAGATTATATTCTATCATCTTGCAATAAGGTCTTAGATATCACATATATCTCATACCTTGCTTATTTCTGAAAACAAAATTTCCAGCTCCTTACTTTTCAAACGGATTTGAACTTCAAGTTGCACGGACAAGATGGTTTTAGGTACTAATTGAAACCATTGCTCTTTGAATCAATGTGAGGTTTACTAGAAGTTTGCAATAGGACTTAATCATTTCTTGATTCTTGAACAATACGGTACCAATCTGTAAAGTTTCTTGTCAGACTTAATCAGTATTTCTATCTCAATTACAAGACAAGCGCATGGTAGATAATGGATGCTAATTCTACAAATTTAATTCAAAATACTATTCAGACTATGTTCATGATAATTAGTTCATGTTTTAATCTAATTACTAATGAACTCTCACTTATTACAACAGCCCTCATTGTTGTTTAGTGGCACACGATCCATATCCACTACACCAAAACCGATCATCACGTGATATGATGTAGCTTCAATGGTGAACATCAACATGTTGATCATATCATCCATATGACTCGTGTTCAACCTTTCGGTTGCATTTGTTCCGAGGCCATGTATGTACATGCTAGGCTCGTCAAGCAAACCCAAGTATTTCCGCGTGTGCAACATGGCTTACACTCGTTGTATGTGAACATAGAATCTATCACATCCGATCATCACGAGATGCTTCAAATCGACGAACTGTAGCAACGGTGCATACGAGGGGAGAACACTTTATTATCTTGATATTAATGTGAGGGATCATCTTATAATGCTACCGTCGCGATCTAAGAAAGATAAATTGCATAAAGGATTAACATCACATGCAATTCATATGTGATATGATATGGCCCTTTAGTCTTTGCGCCTTTGATCTTCATCTCCAAAGCACGGCCATGATCTCCATCATCAACGGGCATGGTCTCCATCATCGTCGGCGTAGCGTCAAGGTCCATGGCGTCGTCTTCATGGTTGTTCACCACATGTAGCAACTATTACAACTACTTTGAAATAATACTACTACATGAAATATAAAGACAACCATAAGGCTCCTGCCGGTTGTCACAATACAATAATGATCATCTCATACATATTCATCATCATATCATGGCCATATCACATCACCAAACCCTGCAAAAACAAGTTAGACGCCTCTAATTTGGTTTGCATATTTTACGTGGTTTAGGGTTTTCGAGTAAGATCCAATCTACCTACGAACATGAACCACAACGGTGATACTAGTGTTGTCAATAGAAAGAGTAGATTGAATCTTCACTATGGTTAGAGAGACAGACACCCGCAAAGCCACTTATGCAATACAAGTTGCACGTCGAGCGTGGAGCAAGTCTCATGAACACGGTCATGTAATGTTAGCCCGGGCCGCTTCATCCCACCATCCCGCAAGATGCAAAGTACACTAACTAAAAACAACAAAAGAATCAACGCCCACAAAACCATTGTGTTCTACTCGTGCAACCAGTCTATGCATAGACACGACTCTTATACCACTGATGGGATTCGTAGCATAGGAAACAAAAAATTTCCTACCTTAAGAACGAATAACAAGCCAAGATCCAATCTAGTAGATGGTAGCAACGAGAATATCATGAGACTAACCCTCGAAGATTTCCAAAGCCTACGAGATTATATCTCGTTGTTGATGTAGTCGATCACTTGCCGCTTATAAAAGCGCGTAGAAGATCTTGACAGTGCCACAATCGGGCAGCACCTCCGCACTCTGTCACACGTTCGGTGTTGATGACGACGTCCTCCTCCCCGTTCCAGCGGGCAGCGGATGTAATAAATCCTCCTCGAAATCCCGACAACACGATGGTGTGGTGTCGGTGGTGGTAGAGATCTCCGGCAGGGCTTCGCCTAAGCACCGTGGGAGAAGATGGAGGAGGGGAGAGGCTAGGGTTTGGGAGAGAGGGGGTGGCTAGGGGCGCCGGCCAGGGGGCCCTTTGATGGTGTGGCCAGGTGTGTCTAGCCCCTCCCTCTCCTCGTCATTATATAGGTGGAATCCCTAAGGTTTGCCCAAAGGTTCGAATAAGACCCCAATTCAAAACCTTCCATATGGGCGAAACCTAGGGGCCAGGGACTCCTCCCTTTCCTCCCTTGTTGGCCGCCCAAGGAGTTGGAGTCCACCATGGACTCCACCCTCCCACTTGGTTGGTTGGTTAGGGTAGGTGGAGTCCAACCGGGACTCCACCTTCCATGGTGATTTCTTCCGGAAGGTTCTAGAACATTCTAGCACCTTCCATAAATGCACCGAATCATTTCCAAACTTGGAAATTGACTTCCTATATATGAATGTTATTTTCCGGACCTCCTCGTGATGTCCTGGATCCCATCCGAGACTCTGAACAAATATTCGATATCTACTTAAAACGACATCAAACCTTAAGTGTGTCACCCTACGGTTCGTGAACTATGCAGACATGGTCGAGACTCCTCTCCGACCAATAACCAATAGCGGGATATGGAGATCCATAATGGCTCCCACACATTCAACGATAACTTAGTGGTCGATTGAACCATTTACATACGATACCGATTCCCTTTGTCACGCGATACTTTACTTGTCCGAGGTTCGATCAGTATCTCCATACCTTGTTCAACCTCGTTACCGACAAGTACTCTTTACTCGTACCGTGGTATGTCATCTCTTGTGATCTAGTCACATGCTTGCAAGCTAATCAGACGATATTCCACCGAGAGGGCCCAGAGTATATATATCCGTCATCGGGATGGACAAATCCCACTCTTGATCCATATGCCTCAACTCACACTTTCCGAATACTTAATCCCATCTTTATAACCACCCATTTACGCAATGTCGTTTGATGTAATCAAAGCATCCTTCAGGTGTAAGTGATTTATATGATCTCATGGTGAAGGACTAGGTAACTATGTATCGAAAGCTTATAGCAAATTGAACTTACTGACGTGATCTTATGCTACGCTTATTTGGGTATGTGTCCATTACATCATTCATCCAATGACATAACATTGTTATTAATAACATCCAATGTTCATGATCACGAAACCATGATCATCTATTAATCATCAAGCTAGTTATACAAGAGGCTTACTAGGGACTCCTTGTTGTTTACGTAACACACATGTATCAATGTTTCGGTTAATACAATTATAGCATGGTATGCAAACATTTATCATAAACACAAAGATATATTATAATAACCACTTTATTATTGCCTCTTGGGCATATCTCCAACAGCCCCCACCAACCTCGCCCTTCCACCTATTTATTCACGATCTCGGAAAAACCTAAATACCCGAGCCTCCATCCACGAAAAGTTCTATCGCAGCCTCCATCGCAGACCCTAGCACGGGAGGGTTCTGAAGCTCTTCCCGGCACCGTGCCGGAGAGGGAGATCATCACCGGAGGCTTCTACATTCCCATGCCCATCTCCGAAGTGATGCGTGAGTAGTTCATCCATGGACTATGGGTCCATAGCAGTAGCTAGATGGTTGTCTTCTCCAATGTGTGCCTCATATTTAGATCTTGTGAGCTGCCTATCATGATCAAGATCATCCTTATGTAATGCTACATGTTGTGTTTGCTGGGAGCCGATCAATATTGAATACTATGTTGAGATCGATTATATACTTGTCATATGTTATTTGTGATCTTGCATGCTCTCCATTGCTAGTAGTTGCTCTGGACAAGTAAATGCGTGTGACTCCAAGAGGGAGTATTTATACTCAATAGTAGGTTCATGCCTCTAGTTTTCTGGAATAGTGACAATAACTTGTAAGATTGTAGATGTGATGTTGCTACAAGGGAGAAAACAACAATGTTTTATCCAAGAGTAACTCTATTGTTTACTTTACACACATTACTTAATGCGATAATCTGTTGCTTGCGACTCAATACTAGAAGGGGTTCAGACGATAACTGGTAGGTGGATTTAGTCATAAATGCAGTTGGATTACGGTCTATGTATTATGTTGTAATGCCCAAACGAAATCTCATAGTAATCATTTTGTCATGTATGGTCTTTATTCTGTCAATTGCCCAGCTCACATAGGCATACCGAATGGGCATGTCGAATAACGTACCCGAGGTTATCTAAAGGCTGACGACTCAAAGCTTCCATGGCCCAGAAGCCCATAGAATATCGATAACGAATATACACTTGTATTAGGAATTACGAGTTATGTAACAATACGGGAGAGACTCGGATGGCTCCTCAGAGCTTGTTACTTGTACGACACAGAATCCCTTGGCTCTTCCTCCTATATAAAGGGGAGCTGAGTGGAGAAGAAAGGATTGGATCTATTGTCAACATACACCCTAGGATCTGAGTCGAGGACCTTTTCGGCTGAACCTTCGAGATCTACTTGCCCTCTACTTTCTACGAAACCCTAAGTCTACAATCTGTAGGCATTGAAAAGTGATAGGGCAAAGGTGGCCGATCTTTTGATGATACGTGGATAAATTGATTTGTTGGTGGAGTTCGTGCTTGACGATCCGACTACACGTGCAAACCTCGTGCGCCAATGCAATCGCTAGGACAATCTCTGTAATGTCCCAGGTTTAGAGACAATCGAGGGGTAGATTTTAGAAAGGGATGTGCATTGCATTGTAAATTACGGGGAAATTTTGCGCTTTTAAAACAAAACTGCATCGAAGGGGAACAGGTTTCTCTCTCGACATCCTACAGGGTTAGGGTTTCGAGAGTGCGATGAACTTGTTCTTACTTAACTAGATTAGGGTTTTGAGAAGAGAGAAGAGAAGATGCATCACAAAATTAAGTTGCATGACTGAATTCTAAATTAAGTTGTATGATTGAATTCAAACCAAATTTGAATTTGAATTTCAAATTCAAACATTAAATAAATAACCATAATTCAATTTTGAGGAAATTCATCTAGTCAAATATAAATAATATACATTATGAACAATACAAATAAGAAGACAAGCTCATTAGAGAAAAACTTGAGCTTTATTGATTAACACACATTATACAATGTCTTTACATTATTCACAAATGAAATAAAGGAATATTACAACATATTACAAGAATTGGACAAAAATAGAAAAAGAAAAGAAAAGGAAATTACAATTCAATGATCTATCCTAACACTACAAGCTAAACTTCATTTAGCCTTGTACTTGATGATCTTCATGAACATTGGATCATCACTTTGCTCCCTGCATGTACACAAACAAAGACCAAGAAAATGGTTATGCCAAGTGGCAAAGCCACTTGGCAGGTTAGCAAGAAAAGTGAAAATGGGAGGATATGACCATGATCAGCCGAGCTGATCCACAGCACACAAGTACCAACCATGCACAGTGCAAGCAGCACACAAGGTGAGGTGCATGTCTCACAACACACAAGCCTGGGAGAGTCACCAACAAGGACCAGGCCTTGTTGTCGACCAGAGAAGGAAGGGCAGGGCATACATAAGCTTTTCACACCCAAACCCTAACCATTCCATCGACAAGGAGCATCAGGGTAAGAACAGCAAGAACACATCAAGAACAGCTAGAACAGGTGAACAACAAGAGCTGCTTCACCAATTCCAGCAACCACCAGAAACAAACCAAGATTCACAAGCCTGCAAGGAGGAGCAGGGCAAGCAAACCAAACCAACCAGAAGCAATCCTCTACACCAACAACTCATACTAGGAGCTGGAGTGAGGTACACACTGATGAACATGAGCAAGCCAAGGTTTTGCTCATAAATAAGCATATGCACCAATCACACACAAGAAGAAGGGTGTGATACCCTATTTGTGTCATCATCTGGCTACTAAGCCATATGGTGCAAGCAAGGGTAGTAAAGGCCATTAGGAAATCATCTTATGGGAACAGCAGCTATGAAAATTCATGCATAACTGAAGAAATCCAGCAAGAGATGAAGACACAACTAGCCTAGCCACATACTTAGCACCTATAGCTACTGATGCCATCAGACTGATAGACACTCTGTGTCTATTCAAGTTTGTCAACACCAAAGTCCACTGGGAATCCATCAAGTGATTAGCCAGTGAGCATCTATTCACCACAGAAAGCCAACATAGGTTGGAGCTACCCTAACAGCAATGATTTACTGTCAGGGCCACCTCAACCACTTCACAAAATCCCACAGATAAGCCATGCACAAATATCATTAGCCGGATGGGTTCAAAAGGGAGCTAGGGTACCCAACAGATGTTGGCATCCCTCTAACTCAATTTAATTAACTGTAAGATGATCACCACTGCAAGCAGTTCACATCATTTATCCACTCAGCCAAACAAGACAACACAGATAAATGAATATACAAGCTATAGATTAACCAGAGCCTTGCAATTGATCCACTGGATCACTGCAAGCATCAACTGATGCTTAAGCAAGCACCAACACACACCAGGCCAAGCCTGTGTGATGCACACCCAACACAGAGAGACGGCAATAGTGAGGCACAGTAATACAACATCAACATATGCAAGCAACTGATGATCATGTGATCATCAGAAGCTTGCCAGAGCATGCCAGTACATGCTAGGGACAACCTAGTACCAAATCATGAACCACATAACTTACACAGAACCAATTCAGTAACAGTTGCTTCATAGATAAGCAAATGGATGATTTATAATTGTATCCAGAAGCACATCAAATACATGATGTACCACTGGATCAAGCTAGACATGAATGGCACACCCATATAATTAAGCCATAACAACAACCAGAGCCATTAAGCAAGCAATTGAATTAATTGTAGCATGACCAGTAGCAATTTAGCTGTCCATGAGCATTACAAGATGCTCATGAGCAAGCCTATATGAATACACTTGAGTATCTCAAGTAGCATAGTAACAAGAACAAGAGCCACGAGAGAGGGAATTAAGCAAGAAATGAAAGCATAGCAATCAATTTGACCAGGAATTGTTGCACAGATAAAGGATAGCATGGCAGTGGCTGCACACAGCGATAACACAAGCTACGGCATGGCCATGGCAACAATGGCCAAGGCCGAGGAGCAGAGCAGCATGAGCAGACACAGCAGACAAAGAAAGACAAAGAAGCAAGAGCAGATCAAAGAAGAAGCATCACGGCATGGCCGTACCTCCACAAGGCACGGCAAGCCAGTGACCAAACTAGACGAAGAAGAGGAGGAGAAGAAGTAGATCAAGTAGAAGAAGAGTAGGCGGCGCACATACCTGGAGCAGCAGCACCAAGGCGTGCCATGGCGGCACGGCGGCACGGGCCACCCACGGCAGCGCCAAGCCGCGCCTGGCCTGGCGTCGCCGAGCGCGAGCGCCCCACGGCAGCACCCACGGCAGCACCCACGGCAGCACCTACGGCAGCACCCACGGCAACCCCTCACCGTGCGGGCGAACACGATGGGAGCAAACAAAGGAGGGGACTAGGTCCAGATCGAGCCGATGGACCTGAAGCGCCGTCGTGAGGCGGTTCAGATCCGCCGCATCCCGTCGCCGGAGTTGGCCGGAGATGGCCGGAGAATCTCGGCGAAGGCGGCGGCGACCACGGAATCGCCAGAGACGCGAGGGGATTAGGGTTACGGAGAGGAGGAAGACGACGCGACTGGGTCGGTTGGACCGAGCCCAGTGGGCTGGTCCAACCTAACCAGCTCGGCCACCTGACAGGTGGGCCCAAGGGGCAATTCAGTCTTTCACAATTTCATTTAAAACCAGAAACTTTGAAATTAAATAGAAAATTGATAAGAGCTCTAAAAAAACAATTAAAAATATGAAAATTGATCAGCATAAAATTCTCTATTTAAATAAAATATCAAAGAGAATTTTTGAAGACAATTAAGAATAAGTCTTAATATGATGATTTAAATAAGGATTTAAATCACACATATTATTTTCAATAAAGAAAATAAGTCCATTAATGCAATTGGACTTTAAAAACACCTTGACAACATTTCAAGGTTGAAATTTACTTTAAACAGAGTATCTCCAAATCAATCTTAGTATCAACCTCTTACATGAAATAATAATGCCATCAGAAGGGGGGAACAAACCCTAAAACAGGAATCATGCATAATTGCTTCTTTAACCATTGCCCTTATCGGACAATGATGCTATTTTTCTGAAACAGAGGACAAGGGTCAGTCCACACCATCCAACTGCAAAACTTTGCAGTGTTCAGGCAAGTTCATCACTTGCTCATGTCATTTGAGTATTTCTATCAAATTACTTGCAAAGTACTATGGTTATCACTATTGCATAAAAAACCAAAACCACTACTTTCATAACTATGAATATGACTATGTGGTGGGCAATGGAACCATGGATTGTGTTGATATGGTGGAGGTTACATTGCAAGGGTTTATATCCATCTAGGATTAAACAACAAATGTCGCCAGTGATTCTTGTGCCGTGGTACCCGTGTTAACCATAAGATCCGGAGTGGGACGGAGTAGTCAAAAGTGTTTCCACCTCTCGTTCATCAACGGATGCGCTTTACCGTAGTACACTTGTAATCCAAGGGGGCAAGCGGTGAGGCTGGGGAGTCCTAAGTCCCCGCTGAAAATGGGAGGATATGACCATGATCAGCCGAGCTGATCCACAGCACACAAGTCCCAACCATGCACAGTGCAAGCAGCACACAAGGTGAGGTGCATGTCTCACAGCACACAAGCCTGGGAGAGTCACCAACAAGGACCAGGCCTTGTTGTCGACCAGAGAAGGAAGGGCAGGGCATACATAAGCTTTTCACACCCAAACCCTAACCATTCCATCGACAAGGAGCATCAGGGTAAGAACAGCAAGAACACATCAAGAACAGCTAGAACAGGTGAACAACAAGAGCTGCTTCACCAATTCCAGCAACCACCAGAAACCAACCAAGATTCACAAGCCTGCAAGGAGGAGCAGGGCAAGCAAACCAATCCAACCAGAAGCAATCCTCTACACCAACAACTCATACTAGGAGCTGGAGTGAGGTACACACTGATGAACATGAGCAAGCCAAGGTTTTGCTCATAAATAAGCATATGCACCAATCACACACAAGCAGAAGGGTATGATACCCTATTTGTGTCATCATCTGGCTACTAAGCCATATGGTGCAAGCAAGGGTAGTAAAGGCCATTAGGAAATCATCTTATGGGAACAGCACCTATGAAAATTCATGCATAACAGAAGAAATCCAGCAAGAGATGAAGACACAACTAGCCTAGCCACATACTTAGCACCTATAGCTACTGATGCCATCAGACTGATAGACACTCTGTGTCTATTCAAGTTTGTCAACACCAAAGTCCACTGGGAATCCATCAAGTGATTAGCCAGTGAGCATCTATTCACCACAGAAAGCCAACATAGGTGGGAGCTACCCTAACAGCAATGATTTACTGTCAGGGCCACCTCAACCACTTCACAAAATCCCACAGATAAGCCATGCACAAATATCATTACCCAGATGGGTTCAAAAGGGAGCTAGGGTACCCAACAGATGTTGGCATCCCTCTAACTCAATTTAATTAACTGTAAGATGATCACCACTGCAAGCAGTTCACATCATTTATCCACTCAGCCAATCAAGACAACACAGATAAATGAATATACAAGCTATAGATTAACCAGAGCCTTGCAATTGATCCACTGGATCACTGCAAGCATCAACTGATGCTTAAGCAAGCACCAACACACACCAGGCCAAGCCTGTGTGATGCACACCCAACACAGAGAGAGAGCAATAGTGAGGCACAGTAATACAACAGCAACATATGCAAGCAACTGATGATCATGTGATCATCAGAAGCTTGCCAGAGCTTGCCAGTACATGCTAGGGACAACCTAGTACCAAATCATGAACCACATAACTTACACAGAACCAATTCAGTAACAGTTGCTTCACAGATAAGCAAATGGATGATTTATAATTGTATCCAGAAGCACATCAAATACATGTTGTACCACTGGATCAAGCTAGACATGAATGGCACACCCATATAATTAAGCCATAACAACAACCAGAGCCATTAAGCAAGCAATTGAATTAATTGTAGCATGACCAGTAGCAATTTAGCAGTCCATGAGCATTACAAGATGCTCATGAGCAAGCCTATATGAATACACTTGAGTATCTGGCGAGCATAGTAACAAGAACATAGCCACATAGAGGGAATTAAGCAAGAAATGAAAGCATAGCAATCAATTTGACCAGGAATTGTTGCACAGGATAAAGGATAGCATGGCAGGGCTGCACACAGCAGTAACACAAGCTCTGCCATGGCCATGGCAACAATGGCCAAGGCCAGAGGAGCAGAGCAGCATGAGCAGCACAGCAGCACAGCAGCAAGAGCAGAACAGCAGCAGCATCACGGCATGGCCGTACCTCCACGAGGCACGGCAAGCCAGTGACCAAACTAGACGAAGAAGAGGAGGAGAAGAAGTAGATCAAGTAGAAGAAGAGTAGGCGGCGCACATACCTGGAGCAGCAGCACCAAGGCGTGCCATGGCGGCACGGCGGCACGGGCCACCCACGGCAGCGCCAAGCCGCGCCTGGCCTGGCGTCGCCGAGCGCGAGCGCCCCACGGCAGCACCCACGGCAGCACCCACGGCGGCGTCACGGCACCAGAAGCGCCGGTGAGCAACCCCTCACCGTGCGGGCGAACACGATGGGAGCAAACAAAGGAGGGGACTAGGTCCAGATCGAGCCGATGGACCTGAAGCGCCGTCGTGAGGCGGTTCAGATCCGCCGCATCCCGTCGCCGGAGTTGGCCGGAGATGGCCGGAGAATCTCGGCGAAGGCGGCGGCGACCACGGAATCGCCAGAGACGCGAGGGGATTAGGGTTACGGAGAGGAGGAAGACGACGCGACTGGGTCGGTTGGACCGAGCCCAGTGGGCTGGTCCAACCTAACCAGCTCGGCGACCTGACAGGTGGGCCCAAGGGGCAATTCAGTCTTTTCACAATTTCATTTAAAACCAGAAACTTTGAAATTAAATAGAAAATTGATAAGAGCTCTAAAAAATAATTAAAAATATGAAAATTGATCAGCATAAAATTCTCTATTTAAATAAAATATCAAAAAGAATTTTTGAAGACAATTAAGAATAAGTCTTAATTTGATGATTTAAATAAGGATTTAAATCACACATATTATTTTCAATAAAGAAAATAAGTCCATTAATGCAATTGGACTTTAAAAACACCTTGACAACATTTCAAGGTTGAAATTTACTTTAAACAGAGTATCTCCAAATCAATCTTAGTATCAACCTCTTACATGAAATAATAATGCCATCAGAAGGGGGGAACAAACCCTAAAACAGGAATCATGCATAATTGCTTCTTTAACCATTGCCCTTATCGGACAATGATGCTATTTTTCAGAAACAGAGGACAAGGGTCAGTCCACACCATCCAACTGCAAAACTTTGCAGTGTTCAGGCAAGTTCATCACTTGCTCATGTCATTTGAGTATTTCTATCAAATTACTTGCAAAGTACTATGGTTATCACTATTGCATAAAAAACCAAAACCACTACTTTCATAACTATGAATATGACTATGTGGTGGGCAATGGAACCATGGATTGTGTTGATATGGTGGAGGTTCCATTGCAAGGGTTTATATCCATCTAGGATTAAACAACAAATGTCGCCAGTGATTCTTGTGCCGTGATACCCGTGTTAACCATAAGATCCGGAGTGGGACGGAGTAGTCAAAAGTGTTTCCACCTCTCGTTCATCAATGGATGCGCTTTACCGTAGTACACTTGTAATCCAAGGGGGCAAGCGGTGAGGCTGGGGATTCCTAAGTCCCCACGGCATAGTCCATAGTACACTTGTCGCCCGAAGGAGCAAGCAGTGAGGCTGGGGAGTCCTAAGTCCCCACGGTATTGCGGTCTAGGATGGGTTGCAGCTACCGGCGTAGGAATGTATGGTAGAGCCCTGCATTGACGTCGTGGTCGGGGTCCACCCTAAAATCTACGGGAATAATGGGACCGGCGTGGACCCAGGGTCGGGGCATGCAACAAAGGGTGGGTGTTCGAGGTAGCGGAGGAACATGATTGGCTAGACCTTATACCGGGCCTCACACCGAAGGAAGTGTGGACGGGAAAGCTGCCCGGTTGGCACCAAGGTTAAGATCTCTTATGGGTAAAGCAACACACCTCTGCAGAGTGTAAAGAACGGTGACCTGTCACTCCCTGTTCCGGGATATGGAACTGCGAACGCGGCCGGAAAGGAGCTCCATGAAGTTCTAGTAAACCGGTGAAGGCTGACGGACATAGCTCTTTGAATTAAAAGCAATCTCTTGAAGAAATGTTTATCAAAACCTGCATTGGTATTAGACTTTCTGGTCTAATATCGTAGCTAGTGCATTAAACACCTCTTCTCTATAATGAACTTGTTGAGTACGCTCGTACTCATCCCACTCTTAAATCCCTTGCTTAGATTGTCTGAATCGTCTGGAGGAGGACTACGACAACCCTGAAGGAGCCGAGATCATCGGCTATGAAGAACCAGACCTCTCTAGAGGTATTGAAGGCGTAGACTACCTCATAGTCTACGGAACCGGGGAGGCTTCCAGAGGAGACCAAGTCTAGAAACATCGAGTAGTAGTAGTAGTAGCCGAGCAGCCCAAACTCTTAGTACTTAGCTGCTCGAGAGAATAAATGTATAACTTAATGAGACTTCTATATTGTAAGCTAAGTTGGGTTCGCCTCGAACCTAGGAGTATCCCTCTTAGGACCCAAGAGGAGCTCCGAGACGATATGTGTATTATGCTTGTAATAATAAATGAATGAGTTATGGACCTGCTATGTTCTGTTGTACTACTCTGAGGGATGTAATGTTTGCGGAATGGTACTTCGTGAATGTTATATCAACGATGGCATACTACAACATGCAGTGGTATGCAGGGTCACCACAGTTGGTATCAGAGCTATAGCTTTGACCTTAGGTTGGAACCTACTAAATGGGACCGAACGTTAGGAGTCAAATAGGACTAGTAAAGAATTCTCTAAAAATATGGTGTATATTCAATTGAGAATACAACAATCATATCTTTTAGTGCAATAATTCTTTATTATCTCTATTATGATGCATTATTACTAATCTTATATTCTTTCTATTTCTACAACCAACAATGGCAAGTTCACGTCCGGGACGAAACGTGAAAGTGATGGATTCCACACTGAGTGAATATGAAGGAGGACTTGCAGATATTCTACGCGCGATGTTACTTGAATTTGGGTGTGATCCCCAGATCCAAGTAAAGAAATACATGTACTATGATGGTACTGTATTGGGAAAGTGTAGGGTAGGGCTACGACTTCCCGAATCTTTGGGAATGAGCGTAGTAATGCTAGCAGGCGAAGCCAGAACTATCAACACAGCCTACCATATAGCCGTTATGAGAGCCATAACTGATATTCGGGAGCATAAGACGAAAGAGCTTATGGGTTCCGAATTCACCCACATTCCTCATATGGAGGAGGAAGATGATCCCATGCTTAACCACTTCAAATATGCAAAACGCAAACCAGCAGAAGCCGCAAAATACATGGACAATAGCCGCAACTTACTATCATTGTTATTTCAGCTGAACCGTCATTTGATGGGAGCAATTGATACAATGCTAGAGGAGTTTACTGAACCCAAGGAGGAGACTAGGGGGAAAGAACCCATGGAGAATGTGGTGCACAGACCAGTTTACTCAGCTGGTGACTACGTTAGTATTGACCATCCTGAACGAGAAACTACACCTGTTACACCTGGGAACTATTTTAATAGTTCCTATAGAGGCTATGAGGGTGGAGAGGAATCCGGAAACAATCAGCGTTCCAAGACTCCTATAGAAAACTCCACGGGTTGGCGTTGGGGGTCGATCTTTGGAACTCATAGTACTTCAGTGTATTATGACGGAGAGATGAATGAGGACGCCACGACCCAGAACCAGAGTTATCCAGGTAATGGGGGAGTTGATGGAGAGTATCCGATACAGGTTGAGTCGGATACAAATGTGGGAAACACCTATGGTGGAGCTACAGGGGAGTACACCCGATGGGTGGACTATGATGCACTGAATGACCAGTTTGTGAACACTGATTTCTCCCTAGGATCATCATCTGATTCCGACTACCAGCCGACGGGGAAACCTTATGTTCCAGGTTCTGTCAGGAGGACGACACGTTCGACCGGATGGAAGCCTGGGATGTACCGGGAGTGAAGATCGACTAGAGTCCACCAAGGAAGGCGGAACTACAATACACAAGTACCACGTGTATTGTAGTGTGTAATATTTGTAGAAATTTGTACATATACTTTAATAAGTGAGTTTGCATACTCACATCGACTTGAGTATTGTAATAAGACCACTTAAGTATGTATATACATGGTATATGTTTTGTATGATTTGGATTTGCTTCTTGATTTCCATTGCGTGACTAGTTCTGTGCACAAAGTTGAGCTCAGAAAACTTGCGCATGGAGTAATTATGAGTATCATCTTGTGTTGCAGAACTAGGGGGTTATGTCGGGACCGGTAGGAGAGGAGACAGAAGCGCAGCGCATGGAGCGCGAGGCGAAGCAAAAGGAAGAGGCTGATGAAGCAGCCAGGAATCAGTTTCCACCACCACCACCACCCATGACGCAACAGAATTTCATTCAGTACATGCAGATGGTGGAAGAGAGGCAACGTATCACGTTGGAGCAGCAGAATAAATTCTTCCAGGAGCTGCTGCAATAGAACCGGGTGGAGAGACCCGAGAATCAGGGAGTCACCTTAGCAGACTTCTAGAACACCAAGCCTATATCTTTCGCATACGCGCCCGAGCCAATGGACGCGGAGGATTGGCTTATGGACACCGAGCGAAAGCTCAATACTGTTGGGTGCAACGACCAGGAGAAGGTTCGTTATGCTACCCACTTGTTGTGTGGACCTGCCGCATCATGGTGGGACAACATTGTAGCCGTTTATCCGGCTGGAAAAGTGTTTACTTGGGAAGAGTTTGCGAGGAAGTTCGGGGAATCCAATGTCCCTGAGAGTATTGTGGAACTGAAGCGTCGAGAATTTGAAAGTCTCGAGCAGAAGGATAAAGCTATCCTGACTTATGTCAGGGAGTTTTCAAAATTGTCCCGGTACGCTGTTGAAGAAGTCAATACCGAGGACAAGAAAAAGAAGAGGTTCTTGAGGGGGTTAAGTCCCCAGTACAAGGTACAGCTCCGAATGATGAGAGCAACTGAGTTCCAAGAGTTGGTGGATGCAGCCATCACTCTTGAAGATGACTTTAAACAGCTGCAAGAGGAGAAGAGGAAGAAGGCCAAGTTTGAGCCTAAGAGGTTTGTCAGTAACAAGCCCAATACCAGCTTGAGTTTCAAGCCAAGGTACAACAACAACTACTACTACTACTACTACTACTACTACGGTAGCAGGAAGAACTAAGCATTCCAGACTGCAAATCAAATAGTTTGCAGAAGCTGTGGACTCACAGGACATTTTGCCAAGGATTGCAAGAAACCAAGGATTATATGCTTTGGTTGTCGCCAGGAGGGGCACATGCTGAAGGACTGCCCCAAGAGAACTACTGGAGGAGGTCAATCAGGAGGAGGAGGAAGCCGAGGAGGAAACACCGGAGGGAACTGGAAGAACAAGAAACCCTTCGGCAAGTTGAACTGCACCAGCTTGGAGGAGGTGGTTAACTCCGATCAAGCGGTGATAGGTACGCTCCAGATACTCACTCATCCTGGCAAAGTACTTTTTGGTACTGGTGCAACTACATCATTCATTTCTCAGCAATTCATCATCAAACATGGGATTAGTTGCACTAAGTTAGATACACCCATAACCATACTTTCCGCGGGGGGAACGATAGTAGTAACCCATACCAAACAAAAACAAGTCATCATGATCAATAAGTGCGCGTTCGACGCAGACCTGTTCATCTTACCGATGAAGGACATTGATGTCATTCTTGGTATGAACTGGTTAGAAGCTAACGGAGCATTGATCGACTGTGTGAACAAGACTGTGTCTTTGAAAAGCCCCGATGGAAGTAGAATGATCTACCAAGGAGACAAGCATACACATATTGAAGTTGAGCTACAGCTAAACAGCATGAAGGAGGTGAAATTGGAGGATATACCTATAGTAAATAAATTTCAGAATGTGTTTCCTAAGGAATTACCGGGAATGCCACCAGATAGGGAGATAGAATTCACTATCGACCTAATTCCAGGAACAGCTCCGATTGCTAAAGCACCATATAAAATGGGGCCTAAGGAGTTGAAAGAACTTAAGGAGCAATTGGATGATTTGGAACAGAAAGGATTCATACAAGAAAGTGTTACACCATGGGGATCACCTGTGATCTTCGTAGATAAAAGAGATGGAGGTAGAAGGATGTGCGGAGACTACAGGAATTTGAACAATGTCACAATCAAGAACAAGTACCCACTTCCAAGAATACAAGATCTATTCGATCAAGTTAGAGGCGCGGGAGTCTTCTCCAAAATTGATCTAAGATCCGGTTATCATCAGATTAAGATCAAGAAGGAAGATGTTCTGAAAACTGCTTTTGTTTCAAGGTATGGACATCATGAATACCTTGTAGTGCCTTTTGGGTTAACCAATGCCCCAGCAATTTTCATGAATCTCATGAATAAGATTTTCATGCCATATCTAGACAAGTTTGTCATCGTATTCATTGATGATATCTTGATCTATTCCAAAGACAAAGCCGAACATGCTGAACATCTGAGGTTAGTGTTGCAAACACTAAGAGAACATCAACTCTATGCCAAATTCAGCAAGTGTGAATTTTGGCTAGATCAAGTGGAATTTCTTGGTCATGTCATTAGCAAAGATGGAATAGCTGTTAACCCGAGCAAGGTAGCAGCAGTTCTAGAATGGGAAGCACCCAAGACTGTCAAGGAAATCCGAGGATTCCTAGGAATGGCAGGATACTATCGGAGATTCATTGAAGGATTCTCCAAGATAGCAGGACCAATGACGAAGCTGTTAAGAAAGAACACACCATTCGTGTGGTCAGAGGAGTGTGAGAAGAGTTTTCAAACTCTGAAAGAGAAACTCACCACGGCACCGGTATTAGCAGTTCCTGAAGTTGGCAAGGATTACGCCGTGTACTGTGACGCATCCAAGCATGGATTGGGTTGCGTACTTATGCAAGATCGGAAAGTGATATCTTATGGATCGAGGCAACTCAGACCTCATGAAGTGAACTATCCAACACATGACTTAGAATTAGCAGCAGTTGTATTTGCACTTAAAACATGGAGACATTTTCTCTATGGAGACAAGTGTGAGCTTTATACGGATCATAAGAGTCTGAAATACTTCTTCACTCAGAAGGAACTCAATATGAGGCAGAAAAGATGGCTTGAACTAATCAAGGATTATGATTTGACCATCAATTATACTCCAGGAAAGGCCAATGTTGTAGCAGATGCCTTAAGTAGGAAGAGCACTGGAGGAGTGGAACAAGAGTTATCACCGGAATTGAGGAAGGAAATAAGCCAAGCCCAAATACAACTTTGGGAGAAGGAAGCTCATGAAGGACTATCGGCTTTACAAGTAGCTGATGAGCTAAATGTTAACCTAAAGAATGAAATAATGATGGGTCAGTTGGACGATCCATTCATCTTAGAGGAGATGAGAAGGATAGATGAGGGAAGACCATCAGAATTTCATCGCGGAGAATCGGGATCATTATGGTTCCAGAAGAGGATTTGTGTTCCGGATATTGCTGAAATCAAGGAAGTAATACTCCGGGAAACCCATCAAACACCATACACCATTCATCCGGGAAGTACAAAGATGTACATGGATTTAAAAGAGCTATTCTGGTGGAATAACATGAAGAGAGAGATAGCACAATATGTGGCGGAATGCCATACCTGCCAAAGGGTGAAGGCTGAACACCAGAGTCCGGCAGGGAAGTTACAACCTTTACCCATTCCAGAATGGAAATGGGAGGAGATAGGAATGGATTTCATCACCGGACTACCCATGACCAATAAAAAGAAGGACATGATATGGGTAATCGTGGACCGGTTGACGAAAAGTGCACACTTCTTAGCGGTGAACCAGCAGGATAAAGGAGAGAAACTCATCGATCTTTACATCAAAGAGATCGTGAGTAAACATGGAGTGCCCAAGAAGATCGTGTTGGATCGAGGATCCGTGTTCACGTCAGCATTTTGGAAGCAACTACACGAAGCCTTAGGATCCAAATTGGACTATAGTACCGCCTATCATCCTCAGACAGGTGGACAAACCGAGAGAACTAACCAGATCCTAGAGGATATGCTTAGGGCTTGTGCCCTAGACTTCGGAGGATCATGGGAGGAGCACTTGCCATTAGCAGAGTTTTCATACAATAACAGCTACCAAAGCAGCATCAAGATGGCACCGTTCGACGCTCTGTATGGAAGGAAGTGTAGATCACCGATATGTTGGTATGAAGCCCGAGCAAGCAAAGAGTTCAATCCTGATTATGTCAAGGAAAAGCAACAAATAATTGACATTATCAGAGATAGGTTGAAGATAGCCCAAAGCCGGCAAAAGAGTTACGCCGATCAGAAGAGAAGAACATGGGAGCCACAAGTTGGAGACATGGTATATCTCAAAGTGAGCCCGATGAAAGGACTTCAGAGATTTGGAGTAAAGGGAAAGTTAAGCCCTAGGTACATCGGACCTTTCAAGATTCTGAGTCAAAACCGAGGGTTAGCCTTTGAATTGGAACTACCGGGAAGGTTATCTCAGGTTCACAACGTATTCCATGTGTCGCAACACAGAAAGTGTTTAAAGACCCCAGATGAACCAGTATCACATGAAGAGCTCGAATTACAACCAGACTTGACTTACATCGAGAAGCCAGCGAAGATTCTCGAGGAGAACTGGAAACAACTCAGGAATCGAGCTATAAAATATTGCAAGATACAATGGAAGCATCACCCCGAGAGGGAAGCCACCTGGGAAAAGGAGGAAGACCCGAGGAAAACATACCCCGAACTCTTCAGGTATTACAACCACAACTTCGGGACGAAGTTTTCTTTAAGGGGGAAAGGCTGTAATGTCCCAGGTTTAGAGACAATCGAGGGGTAGATTTTAGAAAGGGATGTGCATTGCATTGTAAATTACGGGGAAATTTCGCGCTTCTAAAACAAAACTGCATCGAAGGGGAACAGGTTTCTCTCTCGACATCCTACAGGGTTAGGGTTTCGAGAGTGCGATGAACTTGTTCTTACTTAACTAGATTAGGGTTTTGAGAAGAGAGAAGAGAAGATGCATCACAAAATTAAGTTGCATGACTGATGTCTACGTTCCCCCTCCTTTCCTGTAGACAGTGTTGGGCCTCCAAGAGCAGAGGTTTGTAGAACAGCAGCAAGTTTTCCCTTAAGTGGATCACCCAAGGTTTATCGAACTCAGGGAGGAAGAGGTCAAAGATATCCCTCTCATGCAACCCTGCAACCACAAAGCAAGAAGTCTCTTGTGTCCCCAACACACCTAATAGGTGCACTAGTTCGGCGAAGAGATAGTGAAATACAGGTGGTATGAATATATATGAGCAGTAGCAACGGTGCCAGAAAATAGCTTGCTGGCGTGTAGTTGATGGTGGTAGTATTGCAGCAGTAGTAACGCAGTAAAACAGTAAACAAGCAGCGATAGCAGTATTTAGGAACAAGGCCTAGGGATTACACTTTCACTAGTGGACACTCTCAACATTGATCACATAACAGAATAGATAAATGCATACTCTACACTTTTGTTGGATGATGAACACATTGCGTAGGATTACACGAACCCTCAATGCCGGAGTTAACAAGCTCCACAATAATGCTCATGTTTAAGTAACCTTATAGTGTAAGATAGATCAAAAGACTAAACCAAGTACTAACATAGCATGCACACTGTCACCTTCATGCATATGTAGGAGGAATAGATCACATCAATATTATCATAGCAATAGTTAACTTCGCAATCTACAAGAGATCATGATCATAGCATAAACCAAGTACTAACACGGTGCACACACTGTCACCTTTACACACGTGCAGGAGGAATAAAACTACTTTAATAACATTGCTAGAGTAGCACATAGATAAATTGTGATACAAAACTCATATGAATCTCAATCATGTAAAGCAGCTCATGAGATTATTGTATTGAGGTACATGGGAGAGAGATGAACCACATAGCTACAGCGGAGCCCTCAGCCTCGGTGGAGAACTACTCCCTCCTCATGGGAGCAGCAGCGGTGATGAAGATGGCGGTGGAGATGGCAGCGGTGTCGATGGAGAAGCCTTCCGGGGGCACTTCCCCGCTCCGGCAGCGTGCCGGAACAGAGACTCCTGTCCCCCAGATCTTGGCCTCGCGATGGCGGCGGCTCTGGAAGGTTTCTGTGGATTTCGTCAATCGTATCAGGGTTTTCGATCCAGGGGCTTTATATAGGCGAAGAGGCGGCGCAGGAGGGTCGAAGGGGCGACGACACCATAGGGCGGCGCGGCCAGGGCCTGGGCCGCGCCGGCCTATGGTCTGGGGGCCCAGTGCCCCCCCTCTGGTCCTTCCCGGGTGTTCTGGATGCTTCCGGTGAAAATAGGAACTTGGGCGTTGATTTCGTCCGATTCCGAGAATATTTCATTACTAGGATTTCTGAAACCAAAAACAGCAGAAAACAGGAACTGGCACTTCGGCATCTTGTTAATAGGTTAGTTCCAGAAAATGCACGAATATGACATAAAGTGTGCATAAAACATGTAGATAACATCAATAATGTGGCATGGAACATAAGAAATTATCGATACGTCGGAGACGTATCAGCATCCCCAAGCTTAGTTCTGCTCGTCCCGAGCAGGTAAAACGATAACAAAGATAATTTCTGGAGTGACATGCCATCATAACCTTGATCATACTATTTGTAAAGCATATGTAGTGAATGCAGCGATCAAAACAATGTATATGACATGAGTAAACAAGTGAATCATAAAGCAAAGACTTTTCATGAATAGCACTTCAAGACAAGCATCAATTAAGTCTTGCATAAGAGTTAACTCATAAAGCAATAATTCAAAGTAAAGGCATTGAAGCAACACAAAGGAAGATTAAGTTTCAGCGGTTGCTTTCAACTTGTAACATGTATATCTCATGGATAATTGTCAACATAGAGTAATATAACAAATGCAATATGCAAGTATGTAGGAATCAATGCACAGTTCACACAAATGTTTGCTTCTTGAGGTAGAGAGAGATAGGTGAACTGACTCAACAATAAAAGTAAAAGAATGGTCCTTCAAAGAGGAAAGCATCGATTGCTATATTTGTGCTAGAGCTTTTATTTTGAAAACATGAAACAATTTTGTCAACGGTAGTAATAAAGCATATGTATCATGTAAATTATATCTTACAAGTTGCAAGCCTCATGCATAGTATACTAATAGTGCCCGCACCTTGTCCTAATTAGCTTGGACTACCGGATCATCACAATGCACATGTTTTAACCAAGTGTCACAAAGGGGTACCTCTATGCCGCCTGTACAAAGGTCTAAGGAGAAAGCTCGCATTGGATTTCTCGCTATTGATTATTCTCAACTTAGACATCCATACCGGGACAACATAGACAACAGATAATGGACTCCTCTTTTATGCATAAGCATGTAACAACAATTAATAATTTTCTCATTTGAGATTGAGGATATATGTCCAAAACTGAAACTTCCACCATGGATCATGGCTTTAGTTAGCGGCCCAATGTTCTTCTCTAACAATATGCATGCTTAACCATAGGGTGGTAGATCGCTCTTACTTCAGACAAGACGAACATGCATAGCAACTCACATGAAATTCAACAAAGAGTAGTTGATGGCGTCCCCAGTGAACATGGTTATCGCACAACAAGCAACTTAATAAGAGATAAAGTGCATAATTACATATTCAATACCACAATAGTTTTTAAGCTATTTGTCCCATGAGCTATATATTGCAAAGGTGAATGATGGAATTTTAAAGGTAGCACTCAAGCAATTTACTTTGGAATGGCAGGAAATACCATGTAGTAGGTAGGTATGGTGGACACAAATGGCATAGTGTTGTTTGGCTCAAGGGTTTGGATGCATGAGAAGTATTCCCTCTCGATACAAGGTTTAGGCTAGCAAGGTTGTTTGAAGCAAACGCAAGCACAAACTAGTACAGCAAAACTCACATAAAAGACATATTATAAGCATTATAAGACTATACATCGTCTTCCTTGTTGTTCAAACACCTCACTAGAAAATATCTAGACTCTAGAGAAACCACTCATGCAAACCAAATTTTAACAAGCTCTAGTATTTCTTCACTAATAAGTGAAAAGTATATGATGCAAGAGCTTAAACAAGAGCACAACAATTGCCAAGTATCAAGTTATTCAAGACATCATACCAATTACTACATGTAGCATTTTCCAATTCCAACCATATAATAATTAACGAAGCAGTTTCAACCTTCGCCATGAATATTATGAGCTAAGAACACATGTGTTCATACGAACCAGCGGAGCGTGTCTCTCTCCCACACAAGCATTTATTCAAACAAAAACAAAAACAAGAAACATACTGACGCTCCAAGAAAAGCACATAAGATGTGATGGAATAAAAATATAGTTTCAGGGGAGGAACCTGATAATGTTTTCGATGAAGAAGGGGATGCCCAAGGCATCCCCAAGCTTAGACGCTTGAGTCTTCTTGATATATGCAGGGGTGAACCACCGGGGCATCCCCAAGCTTAGAGCTTTCACTCTCCTTGATCATGTTGCATCATACTCCTCTCTTGATCCTTGAAAACTTCCTCCACACCAAACTCGAAACAACTCATTAGAGGGTTAGTGCACAATAAAAATTAACATATTCAGAGGTGACACAATCATTCTTAACACTTCTGGACATTGCATAATGCTACTGGACATTAATGGATCAAAGAAATTCATCCAACATAGCAAAAGAGGCAATGCGAAATAAAAGGCAGAATCTGTCAAAACAGAACAGTTCGTATTGACGAATTTTAAAATGGCACCAGACTTGCTCAAATGAAAATGCTCAAATTGAATGAAAGTTGCGTACATATCTGAGGATCATGCACGTAAATTGGCTTAATTTTCTGAGCTACCTACAGGGAGGTGGACCCAGATTCGTGACAGAAAAGAAATCTGGAACTGTGCAGTAATCCAAATCTAGTACTTACTTTTCTATCAACGGCTTAACTTGGCACAACAAAACACAAAACTAAGATAAGGAGAGGTTGCTACAGTAGTAAACAACTTCCAAGACACAAATATAAAACAAAGTACTGTAGCAAAATAACACATGGGTTATCTCCCAAGAAGTTCTTTTCTTTATAGCCATTAAGATGGGCTCAGCAGTTTTAATGATGCACTCGCAAAAAAAATAGTATTTGGAGCAAAAGGGAGCATCAAGAGGCAAATTCAAAACACATTTAAGTCTAACATGCTTCCTATGCATGGGAATCTTGTAAATAAACAAGTTCATGAAGAGCAAAGTAACAAGCATAGGAAGATAAAACAAGTATAGCTTCAAAAATTTCAGCACATAGAGAGGCATTTTAGTAACATGAAAATTTCTACAACCATATTTTCCTCTCTCATAATAACTTTCAGTAGCATCATGAGCAAACTCAACAATATAACTATCACATAAAGCATTCTTATCATGAGTCTCATGCATAAAATTATTACTCTCCACATAAGCATAATCAATTTTATTAATTGTAGTGGGAGCAAATTCAACAAAGTAGCTATCATTATTATTCTCATGAAGTGTAGGAGGCATAGTATAATCATAACAAAATTGACTCTCCATAGTAGGTGGCACCAAAAGACCACTATCATTATAATCATCATATATGGGAGGCAAAGTATCATCAAAGAAAATTTTCTCCTCAATTCTTGGGGGACTAAAAAGATCATGCTCATCAAAACCAGCTTCCCCAAGCTTAGAATTTTCCATATCATTAGCAACAATGGTATTCAAAGTATTCATACTAACATGTTCCATGGGTTTTTTAATTTTCGGATCAAACCATCCATGTCTTAAATCAGGAAATAGAGTAAAAAGCTCATTGTTGTCCATTATGCCAAACTAGTATAAACAAGAAACAAAAAGATGCAATTGCAGGATCTAAAGGAAATAGCTTTCAGTACTTACGGCGCCGGAAAATAGCTTGGTAGCCAAGGTCCGGAGTGTGAGTACCTTTTACCTTTCCTCCCCGGCAACGGCGCCAGAAAATAGCTTGATGTCTACGTTCCCCCTCCTTTCCTGTAGACAGTGTTGGGCCTCCAAGAGCAGAGGTTTGTAGAACAGCAGCAAGTTTTCCCTTAAGTGGATCACCCAAGGTTTATCGAACTCAGGGAGGAAGAGGTCAAAGATATCCCTCTCATGCAACCCTGCAACCACAAAGCAAGAAGTCTCTTGTGTCCCCAACACACCTAATAGGTGCACTAGTTCGGCGAAGAGATAGTGAAATACATGTGGTATGAATATATATGAGCAGTAGCAACGGTGCCAGAAAATAGCTTGCTGGCGTGTAGTTGATGGTGGTAGTATTGCAGCAGTAGTAACGCAAAGAAACAAGAAACAAGCAGCGATAGCAGTATTTAGGAACAAGGCCTAGGGATTACACTTTCACTAGTGGACACTCTCAACATTGATCACATAACAGAATAGATAAATGCATACTCTACACTTTTGTTGGATGATGAACACATTGCGTAGGATTACACGAACCCTCAATGCCGGAGTTAACAAGCTCCATAATAATGCTCATGTTTAAGTAACCTTATAGTGTAAGATAGATCAAAAGACTAAACCAAGTACTAACATAGCATGCACACTGTCACCTTCATGCATATGTAGGAGGAATAGATCACATCAATATTATCATAGCAATAGTTAACTTCGCAATCTACAAGAGATCATGATCATAGCATAAACCAAGTACTAACACGGTGCACACACTGTCACCTTTACACACGTGCAGGAGGAATAAAACTACTTTAATAACATTGCTAGAGTAGCACATAGATAAATTGTGATACAAAACTCATATGAATCTCAATCATGTAAAGCAGCTCATGAGATTATTGTATTGAGGTACATGGGAGAGAGATGAACCACATAGCTACAGCGGAGCCCTCAGCCTCGGTGGAGAACTACTCCCTCCTCATGGGAGCAGCAGCGGTGATGAAGATGGCGGTGGAGATGGCAGCGGTGTCGATGGAGAAGCCTTCCGGGGGCACTTCCCCGCTCCGGCAGCGTGCCGGAACAGAGACTCCTGTCCCCCAGATCTTGGCCTCGCGATGGCGGCGGCTCTGGAAGGTTTCTGTGGATTTCGTCAATCGTATCAGGGTTTTTGATCCAGGGGCTTTATATAGGCGAAGAGGCGGCGCAGGAGGGTCGAAGGGGCGACGACACCATAGGGCGGCGCGGCCAGGGCCTGGGCCGCGCCGGCCTATGGTCTGGGGGCCCAGTGCCCCCCCTCTGGTCCTTCCCGGTGTTACGGATGCTTCCGGTGAAAATAGGAACTTGGGCGTTGATTTCGTCCGATTCCGAGAATATTTCGTTACTAGGATTTCTGAAACCAAAAACAGCAGAAAACAGGAACTGGCACTTCGGCATCTTGTTAATAGGTTAGTTCCAGAAAATGCACGAATATGACATAAAGTGTGCATAAAACATGTAGATAACATCAATAATGTGGCATGGAACATAAGAAATTATCGATACGTCGGAGACGTATCAATGACTGAATTCTAAATTAAGTTGTATGATTGAATTCAAACCAAATTTGAATTTGAATTTCAAATTCAAACATTAAATAAATAACCATAATTCAATTTTGAGGAAATTCATCTAGTCAAATATAAATAATATACATTATGAACAATACAAATAAGAAGACAAGCTCATTAGAGAAAAACTTGAGCTTTATTGATTAA
This sequence comes from Lolium perenne, assembly GCF_019359855.2. Lineage (NCBI taxonomy): Eukaryota > Viridiplantae > Streptophyta > Magnoliopsida > Poales > Poaceae > Lolium > Lolium perenne. The sequence continues at coordinate 136,235,721 of NC_067250.2, forward strand.
CACACATTATACAATGTCTTTACATTATTCACAAATGAAATAAAGGAATATTACAACATATTACAAGAATTGGACAAAAATAGAAAAAGAAAAGAAAAGGAAATTACAATTCAATGATCTATCCTAACACTACAAGCTAAACTTCATTTAGCCTTGTACTTGATGATCTTCATGAACATTGGATCATCACTTTGCTCCCTGCATGTACACAAACAAAGACCAAGAAAATGGTTATCCAAGTGGCAAAGCCACTTGGCAGGTTAGCAAGAAAAGTGAAAATGGGAGGATATGACCATGATCAGCCGAGCTGATCCACAGCACACAAGTCCCAACCATGCACAGTGCAAGCAGCACACAAGGTGAGGTGCATGTCTCACAGCACACAAGCCTGGGAGAGTCACCAACAAGGACCAGGCCTTGTTGTCGACCAGAGAAGGAAGGGCAGGGCATACATAAGCTTTTCACACCCAAACCCTAACCATTCCATCGACAAGGAGCATCAGGGTAAGAACAGCAAGAACACATCAAGAACATCTAGAACAGGTGAACAACAAGAGCTGCTTCACCAATTCCAGCAACCACCAGAAACCAACCAAGATTCACAAGCCTGCAAGGAGGAGCAGGGCAAGCAAACCAAACCAACCAGAAGCAATCCTCTACACCAACAACTCATACTAGGAGCTGGAGTGAGGTACACACTGATGAACATGAGCAAGCCAAGGTTTTGCTCATAAATAAGCATATGCACCAATCACACACAAGCAGAAGGGTGTGATACCCTATTTGTGTCATCATCTGGCTACTAAGCCATATGGTGCAAGCAAGGGTAGTAAAGGCCATTAGGAAATCATCTTATGGGAACAACAGCTATGAAAATTCATGCATAACTGAAGAAATCCAGCAAGAGATGAAGACACAACTAGCCTAGCCACATACTTAGCACCTATAGCTACTGATGCCATCAGACTGATAGACACTCTGTGTCTATTCAAGCTTGTCAACACCAAAGTCCACTGGGAATCCATCAAGTGATTAGCCAGTGAGCATCTATTCACCACAGAAAGCCAACATAGGTGGGAGCTACCCTAACAGCAATGATTTACTGTCAGGGCCACCTCAACCACCTCACAAAATCCCACAGATAAGCCATGCACAAATATCATTACCCAGATGGGTTCAAAAGGGAGCTAGGGTACCCAACAGATGTTGGCATCCCTCTAACTCAATTTAATTAACTGTAAGATGATCACCACTGCAAGCAGTTCACATCATTTATCCACTCAGCCAAACAAGACAACACAGATAAATGAATATACAAGCTATAGATTAACCAGAGCCTTGCAATTGATCCACTGGATCACTGCAAGCATCAACTGATGCTTAAGCAAGCACCAACACACACCAGGCCAAGCCTGTGTGATGCACACCCAACACAGAGAGAGAGCAATAGTGAGGCACAGTAATACAACAGCAACATATGCAAGCAACTGATGATCATGTGATCATCAGAAGCTTGCCAGAGCATGCCAGTACATGCTAGGGACAACCTAGTACCAAATCATGAACCACATAACTTACACAGAACCAATTCAGTAACAGTTGCTTCACAGATAAGCAAATGGATGATTTATAATTGTATCCAGAAGCACATCAAATACATGATGTACCACTGGATCAAGCTAGACATGAATGGCACACCCATTGATATAGGCATCCCCAATGGGCCTGCCGAAGATAGTACCCGGGGTTTACTGAAGGCCCACTACCCGAAGAATAAGAAGATTCGGAAGCCCAAGATATTGTTAAGGAAAGCTAGAGTTGTAACAGGAAGCATTATTTGTAATCTTGCGGGATGAGTTAGAAACCTTCCCGGACTCTGTAACTTGTACAAAACGAAACCCTCGGCTCCGCCTCCTATATACGGGGGAGTCGAGGGACAAAGCGATCATCGAATCATTGTTTCTCAAACCCTAGTTTTCACAATCGTCGAGTACTTTTTGGCTGAAACCTTCGAGATCTACTTGCCCTCTACTTCCAACTAAACCCTAGTCTACAACCCGTAGGCATTGACAAGTTAATACCTTGTCAATTGGCGCCGTCTGTGGGAATTAGAGGCGTCAAGGATCCGATCTCGATGGCACGTTCAAGATCGCCGACTTCATCAACCGCAAGCAACGTGATGGATCGAGGTAAACAGATCGCAACTGGTCTTGTCGATTTTGTTCCTCACCCGACCTCCTGTTTGGATGCATATGCGTATCTGGAGGAGCCTATGGAGATGACGTTCGGAAGATTTCACTTTCGCGTCGAGAAAGAGGGATCGTATCGTGTTGAAATTCCGATTTCGTCGGGATCGTCGGCAGTCGATTCCGATTTTTCAAGCTATACATCGTCAACCGAATCAGGAGAGGAAGAAACTTCGACGTCACGCTTCATCAGCACCAGGGCAAGAGAAAAACTTGCCAAGATCTTCAGCGACATGTCGTTTGAGTCATCTGCGGACTCCTATATAAGCGATGACTCAAGCGAGGTCGGCGACTTTCAACTTCATCGACAAATCCACTACAGTGGGTATGGTCTTCGCCAATCTTCATGATGGTGTCACCAAACCCAGCATAGATCTGAATACAAAGTATCATCAGATTTATGTCATCGGAGAGCCAAGCCGTGACCAGGAGGAAACATCTGAGGCTTTCGACGATTTGGGAAATCCATACGTCGATCCCTCTGATTTGCGACGAGGGCTAGGAAATAAATATATCGGGCCACAACCGCGAGATAGAGTCCAACTTCCGCAAGCAGCATGGGATAGAGCCGCAAGAGCTATGGATGGCTCAGAACCAATGGCCACCACAGCCACGCCAGAAGAGCTACAAGCAATCAATATAGGCTCGCACGAGCTGCAAGGGAATTGGAAAAACAGACAGCTGAGTTAAACAGAAGAAAGGAGGCAGCCTCTGCATCAAGTAGGCGAAGGGCAGAGCTGAGTCGACAATCTAGAACTTCGGGTGATATCCACAGGGAGGCTCGGAACAGAGCAAGATCAAGGTTACAAAACGTACCTGAAGGAGAAAGAGAGCACTTGGTTCAAAACCTCGACATGTCTTTTATGTCGATAGACACGAGAGGGAACATCATCCCCAAGACACCAGAAGCTGGATATATGGCGACACAAGCTTTCATCCTTGCATCCAGGCCACCCCCAGGAGATCCAAGGGAGGCACTATACAACATGGCGATGGCAGGAGTTGGAGCCATGGGAACGGCATTTGCGTCAACACCTCCCGAAGGAGCAGCAAGGCAAAATAGCCCACGACCTGCGGCAGCAACAGTAGCAGTTCCCGAAGGACCAAGTGGAGCAAGGGACACGGCAGCACAAGCAAGGGTCGACAGAGCGCGACAAAGCAGAAGGGAACATCGGCAGTCCCCAGAGCTAAACGACGAGGATATGTGTGGTTTGCCATGCTTCACAAGGAGAGTTCAAAAAACTCGAGTCCCTTCAGGATTCAAGTTACCTGATAACTTCAAGAAATTCGACGGCCTTCAAGATCCAGAGGATTGGCTAGTTGATTATCTCGAGACGGTGAAGCTCACAGGAGGAACCAGAGCAACAGCTATGCAAAGCATCCAGATGCATTTGAGTGGAGCCGCACGATCTTGGATAAAGAAACTTCCTCCAGGATCTATCGACAGCTGGGATAGCTTCAAGGACGTGTTCGTCAAGAACTTCCGGTCCACATGCAAAAAACCTGCGTCATTAGAGGAACTGAGGGCGTGCCGACAAAAGCCAGACGAGCCAATGAGAAAATATATCCAGAGGTGGAATATCATCAAAAACTCGGCAGAAAACATATCTGACGAGAGAGCAATAGACGCGTTTGTCGCAGGTATCAGGCGTGGAGATTTTGTCGAGGACTTGGGGAGGACCAATCCAAAGACAGTATCTGCACTAATGGAAATAGCAAACAGATGGGCAGATGGAGAAGATGCTGTTCACAACAAACGGCATAGGTCGCCAGAGGAAGACCGCGGTCGAAATTATCAACCAAGGCGACGATTTCCTCGGCAGTACTCGAGCTATGACGCTCCAGGTCAAATCTCGGCTGGCTTCCGAGCAAGCGCCGGAGGAAACAACAGAGACGATTACCAGAGAAGCAATGAGCAACGAGGCGACAATAGAGATGACTCTCGAAACAATAGGCAAAATAACAGGCCAAGGTTTCAGAGACCTTTCGTGTCTCCCGAAGAGATGATGAACGGGCCGTGTCAGATGCATTTTTTCCTCGACAGCAACGGAAAAAGACAGTCGGGGCATCTGAAGAAGGATTGTAGAAATTTCCAGGCAATGCTAAGGTGGGCAGGGCATGCTAATGCTCAGGCAGCACAGAGAAATCCTCGAGAACCGAGGAGTGAGATTCACTTGCCACCTCCTCCCGCGATTACGGACGAAAATCGACATCAGCTCAGAATAGCGGCAGCACCTGCACCACCGCCTTATGTTGATCCTCACTCTAACGGAGCGGTCTCGATGATTCAGAAGGGAAGGCCATCCAATAGAGCTCAGAAAGTAATCTCGCGGCAGGTGTTCATGGCAGAAAAAATGCCTCCACCAACAGTCGAGTACCTTAATTGGTCAGGGCAAGACATTGGCTTCACCATAGCGGACCATCCACAGCAAGTTCCTCGACCAGGGCAGTCAGCACTCATACTACCAGCAGTCATCGCAGGATTCGACGTATCTCACGTGTTTATAGATGGCGGCAGCAGCTTAAACCTTATGTACGCAGATACATTAAGGAAGATGAACATATCCCTAGCAAAACTGAAGCCAACAGACACAAGATTCCACGGTATCACACCGGAGAAGCCAAGTTATCCGCTGGGGAAGATTAATCTCGACGATCAGTTTGGGACCCGAGAAAATTACAGAATCGAGAACTTGGAGTTTGAAGTCGTAGATTTTCCGTCACAGTACCACGCTCTGTTGGGACGACCAGCATATGCTAGATTTATGACGGTACCACATTACATGTACCTGTTGTGGAGGATGCCTGGGCCTAAGGGACCAATCACGGTCAAAGGAAGCTTCGCCCTAGCCGATAAATGTGATAAGGATTTTCATCGAATATCAGAAACTTTCGGGATGCAAGCTGAGTATTTGGCGTCAAGGCTCATGAATGACTACGACGTGCTGCCAGACGTTGGAAGGCCAAATAAAGAATCCACTTTCAATACTGAGAAAAATTCTAAGGAGGTGCAGATTCACCCAACAGACCCGAAAAAGACGATGGCCATCGCAAACGACATGGACCTCGCATAGGAAAGCGCGCTCGTCGAGTTCCTCCGTGAGAACTGGAAAATCTTCGCATGGTGTCCAGCTGACATGCCAGGAGTACCCAGGGAACTTGCCGAGCACCACCTAAACTTGGATCCACTAGCGAGACCAATCAAACAACCTTTGTGACGTTTTTCGGAACCAAACCGCAAGGCTATGCTATCAGAAATTGATCGACTGAGAGAAGCTGGTTTTATCAAGGAGCTGCACACAGAGGCCACATGGGTAGCAAATCCAGTGTTGGTGCCAAAGAAAAACACTAAAGTCCTTCGCATGTGCGTCGACTTTACGTGTCTCAATAAACATTGTCCAAAGGATCACTTTCCCCTCCCGAGGATCGACCAAATTATCGACTCCACGGCAGGATGTGAACGTCTTTCCTTCCTGGACGCATATTCTGGTTATAACCAGATCAGATTGAAGGAAGAAGATGAAGTCAAAACAGCGTTCATCACACCTTACGGCGTGTTTTGCTACAGAACAATGCCCTTTGGTCTGAAAAACGCGGGAGCAACATATCAGAGGATGATGCAGAAGTGTTTGGCGACACAGATTGGAAAAAATGTGCAAGTGTACAACGACGATGTCATCATAACGTCAAAAAAGGGGGCAACGCTGATCGAGGATCTCAAGGAAACCTTTGACAACCTCGACAAATTCTGCCTCAAGCTGAACCCGACGAAGTGTTCCTTCGGCGTCCCAGCAGGAGAACTTCTTGGGTTTCTAGTTTCAGAAAGAGGGATTGAAGCAAATCCCGACAAAATACAAGCTATCGTAACAATTAGGAAGCCAACAAAGTTGAAAGAAATACAGCAATTAACTGGGCGAGTCGCAGCTTTAAGCAGATTCGTCGCCAGGCTAGGAGAAAAAGCGTTACCGTTCTACGCTTTAATAAAGCAAGGGGAGAAATTCCAGTGGAACGAAGAAGCCGATAGAGCCTTCGAGGATCTGAAACGCACAATCTCGACACCACCAATCTTGGTGGCGCCGAAGGAAAAGGAACCTCTCCTACTGTACATTGCATCCACACCCCAGGTGGTTAGCACGGTGCTTGTCGTCGAAAGAGAAGAAGAAGGAAAACTCCATGGAGTGCAAAGGCCGGTATATTTCGTCAGTGAAGTTTTATCGCCTTCCAAACAGCGGTACCCGCAGTACCAGAAGCTAGCATATGGAGTGATTACAACGGCAAGAAAGTTGCGCCACTATTTTTCGGCACACCCGATAATAGTAGTCAATGAAGCACCTCTCTCAAATATACTGAACAATCCAGAAGCTACAGGGCGTGTCTCCCTTTGGGGAATAGAACTTTCCCCTCGGGACATCACGTATGAAAAAAGAAAGGCAATCAAGTCGCAAGTTTTGCCAGATTTCATTGCAGAGTGGATGGAGCTGCAAAATACGGGACCCCCAGATTTGTCGAGAACTTGGACTATGAACTTTGATGGATCCAAGAGAGTAGAAGGAGCTGGCGCAGGAGTGATACTTATATCACCCGAAGGCGACAAGTTAAAATATGTCCTACGGATGACATTCCCAAACGCATCCAACAATGAAGCAGAATACGAAGCCCTCATACACGGGATGAAGATGGAGAAAGCATGTGGCGCAACTCGACTAAAAATCTTTGGTGACTCACAATTGGTGGCTCAGCAAGTTATGAACCAATGTGATGCAGTCAATGATAGCATGATAGCTTATAAGGAGGTGTACAATGAGCTTGAGAAGCTGTTCGATGGATGCGAGGTAAATCACATCAGTAGGTTGAGCAATGATGAGGCCGACGTTCTCGCAAACATCGGATCGCAGTGCCTTCCAATCCCGCCAGGTGTATTTTGGGAAGAAATAGCGGAGAGATCCACAAAGCCGAAGAAGGTGCAGAAAAAAGCAAAGGGGGAAAAAACTTCGGCGCCCCTCAAAGAAGCCATGGAGGACGAAGAGGACCAAGAGCTTGTGATGATGGTAGAAGTTCCTTGGATGCAAGCGTACATATCGTATATCCTTAGGAAAGAAATACCCGACGATCCAGTTGTGGCAAGGCGAATAATTCGACGATCCAAAGCTTTCACAGTGGTCAAAGGGGAGTTATACAAGCGAAGTATTTCAGGCGTCCTGCAAAGGTGCGTCACACCCGAAAAAGGAAGGATAATCCTAAAGGATGTGCACGAAGGAATATGTGGTCACCACGCGAGCAGTCGAGCTATTGCAGCCAAGGTTTTTCGGGCAGGATTTTACTGGTTGACAGCAATCGAGGATGCAAAAGAGATAGTACGAACCTGCGACGCGTGCCAAAGATTCGCCGCAAAACCTCACTCTCCGGCAGCAGAACTGATGCCAATACCATTGTCATGGCCCTTTGCCCAATTGGGACTTGATATGGTGGGCAAGTTGCACAAAGCCTCGCCAGGAGGATATGAGTACCTGCTGGTTGCTGTCGACAAATTCACCAAGTGGGTAGAAGCGAAGCCAATAAACTCACCAGATGCAGCGTGGGCAATAAAGTTTATCAAAGGCCTCGTTTTTCGGTTTGGAGTGCCTCACAGCATTGTCACAGACAACGGTACTAACTTTACAGCTAAGGAGTTCAAGGCATACTACGCAGAAGTAGGCATCAAATTACACTTTGCGTCAGTTGGACACCCGCAAACCAATGGCCAAGTCGAAAAAGCCAATGGTATCATCTGCAACGGCATTAAAAAGCGCCTACTAGGACCGCTCGAAAAGGCTCGACATACCTGGCCAGAAGAATTGCCAAGTGTTTTGTGGAGCATCCGAACTACACCAAATAAGGCGACACAAGAAACTCCGTTTTTTCTCGTCCACGGAGCCGAAGCAGTACTACCAATCGAAATAGAGCATGATTCTCCAAGAGTGACAGAGTATGACGAGGAAACATCACGAAAAGCTCGGGAGGACGATATGGATGCACTCGATGAAGCTCGAGATGAAGTACTATCATGAGTTACTGTCAACACCCGGATTTTTAAGTCCGAATGCCTATTATGTCATACATCGCAATCCCAGGAATATTGTTGTTGCGAGGCATAATAGTTAAGTATCACAGTCATCATTCATTACAACCCATAAGTCTTACAAATTGGAATCACATGATCCATATTACACGAATAGTTGATCTATTGATCAACGAACAAACACAAGTTCATAGTTCAACATAGCGGAAGCGTAAGATACAAGGACTCTCTAGTCCACAGGCCAACGCTTGACGTCGGAAGGCGCTTAGTTGTCGTAGGCGTCCTGCTGGTCATCTCCTTGTTCATCTTCATACTCTGGCCATTTGAATAGCCAGGGACAACGCCGTGAGTACGTTGAGTACTCGCAAACTAATTCAAGAAAAAGTGCTAGACATTCTAGTAGGGTTTGCTAAGCTCTAGTTTATTTGCATAAAGCTAGTTTTGGTTCACAAAGTTTTGAGAAAAACTTATTCAAGTGCTAACTAACCCAAGGGGGAACATTAGTGTCATTCCCACCATTCAAGTGGTGATTTCAATTCAATTCACCACAAGTCAATTCACCATCACCTTTCAACATCATTTTCAAAGATATGACATCGGAAACTGTATGGCCTTTCCAACCGTCCGTAACCGTGGACGCGGCTATTCGAATAGGTTTACACTCTGCAGAGGTTGCACACTTGTGCCACAACATTTGATTTCATCCGTCGGGATTTCCCCGAATAATCGTAACACAGTACGCGGATCATCAACCATAACCTTTCACTTACGAATCCTAGTATGAGCACCTCTCCCCATGAGCTTGGCCTCCCAGTGAAGACCAACTGTCAACCTGGGAACTGCACAGGGCTTGGGCCGGACATTCACCTCCTTTCGCATCATATCGTATCGTTTCTTTTGTGGTAGAGGCAGCTTTCGGCATAACCCCGATGACGCTTGTTTAGAGGGAACCCATACTAAGACGCATAAACTTCCAGTTAAGCCCTACCCATAATCAGGTATTGTGGGGGTACTTGAGAATTGGAAAGGTATCGCATTCAAACCCACATCATGTTTTATCAAAAATCACCATCTTCTCTTGGTCATATTCACCTTCAAAACTCATTCAATGGAATGCATCTTTATTCCAAGGTTTAAAAATCCTTTCAAAATCACAAAGTTCCCATCTAGAGTAGTTAAGGTTAGTTCATTAGCACTAGCTCTAATTCATGAGAGGTGCTACCTTGCTTTGCTTGGAAAGGCTAACTCCCTACTCTAAAAACCACTTGTATTTTGACCAAAGTTAACTATAAAAGGAAAATCATTTGGAAAACAAGTAAAAACTTGGGATGGGTTCACATAAGAAAAGGTAAGACATGGTGCCTTGCCCCAAGGGGCTTTGCACTTGGCAAGAATAAAAGCTTGCACAGTAATTTAGCTTGCCTTGGTAGTTCTCAAACTGTTCCTCTTCCTCCTCCTGGTAGCAACCTTCTTCTTCGGCGTACTCTCCGGTGCTACCGTCTAATTTTGAATACGAGTATAATTACTCACTAATTCAATGGCTATTCCACACATCACAAATAAACACACAAACTACTCTATGCACACACATAAATAAACTAGGGTGCATGGGTTGTGGGATTTAAATAGGATTTGTATTCTATATGTAAATGATAGTTTCCATAGGGTTCTTGAGAAGTAATTTCCTCTCATTGAAATCTTCTTAAGATTTAATTTCTCCAACAATCATGGATGAACTCATCTTGACCTAGATCAAATGTTCATCATCATCATCATTTGGGAGAATGATTTAAATGAGGTGGAACACCTCATGCCATTTAAATAACACTATATTTGATTTAAATCTCAAGAAATTCATATAAGAGAGTTTGGAACCAGGGGTCCAAACATCCCATGAATTCATGTGAGACAAGTTTAAATGAAGTGTAAGACTTCACACAATTTAACTTTAATAGTTTTGGATAATATCAACTAGTTAAACTAGTCAAAATATCCATTCATTAAACCATGGCATGATCATGCAAAGTGACCACACCATTTTATTGCATAAACAATTAGTGTAAGTCAAAAGTGAGCTATTAGAGTTGGAATTAACTTAATATCTATTTTGGTTGATTTTTAAGAATTATTTGAATAGGGAAAAGTCCCTGGCTTGTTATTTTTGTCACATTAATTCTACCAAGAATTTGACCCTGAGGCCAGTGGCATTGGATAGAGAATTTCAGTGGCTTTCCAACAATATCAAATTCACTAAATTTGGTTTAGCCAATTGGAAACTATTTAATTTCAAAGTTTGGGCAGTATTGAAAATGTTTGGAAAATGTTTAAAACGAATTTGAATTAAACAGGCCGGCGGGAAAAGCTAACGGGCCGAAATGGTTTAAACAGGCCCAAGGCCAGCCCACCACGCGTCTGTGCCCGCGTGGGCTGCCTGACAGGGGGTCCCGCATGTCAGCGGCGTTTAAACGCCGAAGCGGTACGGGGCGACGTGGAGCGTAGGATTAGAGAGTAGATCGACGGCTCAGAGCCATCGTCTTCTCCGGCGAGATGCCGAGGTTCTGGCGGCGAGGGCAGGGGGTGGGAGAGCTAACCAGGGCTCCCGCGGTGGCTGGCAGTGTGCGTGATGTCGATGTGGACGACGGCGAAGCTCCTGGCACCGGCGGCGTCTCCTGGATCGGCTCCAATCGACGGCGGCGAGGTGCGGTACTGGCGGGCTCCGGGCTTCAAATTGGAGCAACTCCGGCAAGAATCGAGCGAGTGGTTGGGTGGAGGAGAAGCAGTGGAGGGTGGTGAACGAGATGGTGTGCTCAACTTCGTCCAGGGAACGCGGTATTTATAGATGGCCAAGGGTGCGGCTTGGCCGTGAAGAAGTCGACCATGGCGCGGCTTCTCCGGCAAGCGATCGAGCTAGGCGAGGTGGTGGCAGTGTTCTACGGCTCCTGGCGATGCTATTGGCGGCGACAGCGGGGTCGGGCGGTGGCTAAATTGGTCGCATTGCTTCCGTGTCCGTCGCGTCCGCGGCGGACCAGGGTTCTCTTCTCCGGCGACGGCGGTGGCGGGTCGTGGGTCGAGGGCGTGTCTCGGGAGCGTTGCGGTGTCACGGTGATGCTCAACGTTTTGCAAGCGGGGCCAGGGCGTGCTCGAGAGTCGTGGCGCGGCGCGTGTCCGTGTATGCCCGCGGCGTGCACACGCGCGACGCGAGCGGCGTCCGGTGGCGCCATGGACGCGTGCTTGTCCTGCTTTGTGCTGTGTTCCTCCTCGACAACGGCCGATGCTAGGCGATCCAAGAGAGTGAGGTGGAGTGCGGGGACATGGTGGCCAGGGTCGGCGATGAAGGAGAGAGGAGGTGGTGCGGCATGGCCGGCATGTGGCCGGCATGGCCATGCCATGCTTGTTCTCTCTCCCTCCCTAGGGTTTCTATGTTGAGGTTAGTGAGAGAGGGGACCAGGGGACCATTTGGGGTTGGTTAGAGTAGGTTAGTTTGAGTAGATCACTATTTGCTATAGTGTAGGAATAGTGTTCAATTTTGGAAAATACAAAAATATCCAAAATGGAAATAATTCAAATGGTGAACCTTTTTGAAAAGTGAGTGTTGAGATAAGTTGTAATTGACCAGAGATGAATGGAGGTGGTGGTGGAAAAATTAGATTTCAAATTTTGGCCAAAATGGCTAAGTGGAGATTGTTGATCTTAATATAAAGTTGCAACTTTAGATGAGCATAGCTAGTGATCAAAGATGAATTTGGCAGGGTGGTCTTCATCAAAGTTGTTCACCTTGATGTTGACTTTGAAATGGTGCAAGGAGTTAGCAAAGAATGGTTTGGGAAAATTGAATTGCAGGGGCTCAAAGTGGTGATCAGACTGAAATTGGCAGATTTGGTCATCATCACATGTGAGTGGGAAAAGTGTTGGAAATTCATTTGAATGGTGAACCCTTGATTCCAAAAGTTGTAATAAGTGTTTCACAACATTATTCAACTACTGGTGAAGACCAAATAGGTCTAGGGTTAAAATTTTGAAAAATGCCATAGGGCATATGTGAGGGTTTTTAGGGTTTTTCAATTATGGGAATTTCTTCCACTTTGATTTATTTGGTTGGGGATCTTCACATGATCACTCTAGGGTTTTAGAGCATAACAAATACAAGTAATAACAATCATCATGGCATATCACTCAAATGCACAAGTCCTATGCATGGTACTATATGCAAAAGAAAAGTTTTTGTTGGTTTGAAAATTTGTTTTTTTAAAATTCTCTACCTTTCTTTTTCATTGAAATTTGGGGTGTTACAAACCCTTCCCCCTTACAAAAGATCTCGTCCCGAGATCAAAAAGAAAGTTAGGTACTAAAGAGATCTGGGTACTCCTTCTTCATGAAGTCTTCGCGTTCCCAGGTGGCTTCATCCTTGGTATGATTGCTCCATTGGATCTTTAGAAACTTGATGCTTCGGGTGCGGGTGGTTCTGTAAGCTTCTTCTAGGATGCGAATCGGCACTTCGCGGTAAGTCAGATCCTTGTTGATATCCACCGATCGGTGATCGATGTTCTGGAACACTTCGGTCTTCTCAGGGACTTCAAGACATTTCCGGAGAAGTGAGATGTGAAAAACGCCGTGCACAGCCGACATTTCTTCAGGCAACTCCAGTTGATAAGATACTTCACCTCGGCGGCTGAGGACTTGGAAAGGTCCCACGTAGCGAGGTGCAAGCTTTCCTTTCAGCTGAAACCTTTGCATCCCTTTCAAGGGGGATACTTTTGAGATAGACAAAATCTCCGATCTCAAAGGTCATCTCCCGACGTCTCTTGTCGGCGTAGCTCTTCCATGCTGGATTGCGCAGACTTGAGGTACTCACGGATCTTGTGAACCTTCTCTTCGGCTTCACGAAGAACGTCTGGGCCGAAAACTTGACTCTCTCCGACTTCTGACCAGTTCAGGGGGGTACGGCACTTCCTTCCGTACAAGGCTTCAAAGGGGGCCATCTGTAGGCTGGCTTGATAACTATTGTTGTATGAGAATTCTGCGTAAGGTAGGCAGTCTTCCCACTTGGATCCGTATTCCAAAGACGCATGCTCTAAGCATGTCTTCCAAAGATTCGGTTTACTCTCTCAGTCTGTCCGTCGGTCTGAGGGTGATAGGCGGTGCTGAAATTTAGGCGAGTGCCTAGTCCTTCATGCACCTTCTGCCAGAACCTTGAGGTGAACTGTGATCCTCTATCTGACACTATCGATTTGGGGGTTCCGTGCAAGGCGACTATTCTGGAGATGTAGAGTTCAGCTAACTTGGGGCCTTGATAGGTGGTTTTGACGGCGATGAAATGGGCGACTTTGGTCAATCTATCGACCACTACCCATATGGAATCATTGCCTTTGCTAGATTTGGGCAGTCCGGTGATAAAGTCCATTCCTACGGAGTCCCATTTCCATTCTGGAATCTGAAGGGGTTGCAACAGTCCGGCGGGTCTCTGGTGTTCTGCCTTAACTCGCTGGCAGATGTCACACTTAGCGATATAGCTACCGATCTCTCTTTTCATTCCGTGCCACCAAAATTGTTCTTTCAGGTCCTGGTACATCTTGGTACCTCCGGGGTGGATTGAGTAAAGGGTGTCATGGGCTTCTTGCAGGATGACTTGTTTCAGTCGTAGTCCGATGGTACGCAGAGGCGTTCTTTGTACCAAAGCACTCCGCCGTCAATGGTGAATCCGGGGCTTTTCCTGCGGCTATCTGTTTCTTGATTCCATCAATGCTAGCGTTGTCCTTTCGGGCTTCCTTGATCTGACCAATCAAGGTGGGTTGCGATTCGATGCTCGCTAGGAATCCTTCACTTACAAGTTCAAGTCTGAACTGTTCAAACTCTTGGTGCAAACTAGGCTGTTCGGTTGCGAGCATGGAGTTCAATCGGCACGGCAATGACTCAAAGCATCCGCTACCACATTGGCCTTGCCGGGGTGGTAGTGAATCTCCATGTCGTAATCCTTGATCAATTCGATCCATCGGCGTTGTCTCATGTTTAACTCCTTCTGGGTGAAAATGTATTTGAGGCTTTTGTGGTCGGAGTAAATCTCGCATCGATTACCCATGAGGTAATGACGCCAAACTTTCAAGGCTAAGACCACGGCTGCAAGCTCGAGGTCGTGGGTTGGGTAGTTCTGCTCATGTTGCTTGAGTTGTCTAGAAAGGTAGGATACAACCTTTCCTTCTTGCATAAGCACGCATCCAAGTCCAGTCTTGGAGGCGTCGCAATATACGTCAAAGGGCTTTGCGATATCTGGCATGATCAGGATTGGGGCTGTTGTCAGTCTACTCTTGAGCTGTTGAAAGCTCTCTTCACACTTGTCGGTCCACTCAAACTTTCTGTCCTTTTTCAGCAGTTGGGTCATTGGTCGAGCGATGCTCGAAAAACCTTCTACAAATCTGCGGTAATATCCGGCTAATCCAAGAAAAGCACGGACCTCAGTTTGTGTGGTTGGGGCTTTCCATTCCATAACCGTTTTGATCTTGGCAGGATCTACGGCAATTCCTCCTGCAGACAAGATGTGTCCGAGGAATCCCACTTCTTCCAGCCAAAACTCACACTTGCTAAACTTGGCATACAACTGGTGCTGTCTAAGGGTTTCTAGAACAATTTCCAAATGCTGTTCATGTTCCTCTTCGGACTTGGAGTAGACCAGAATGTCGTCGATGAAAACAACGACAAATTTGTCCAAGAAGTTCATGAAGATCTTATTCATGAGATTCATGAAATAAGCGGGGGCATTGGTCAATCCAAACGACATGACGTTGTACTCATACAACCCATATCTGGTGGTAAAGGCAGTTTTTGGAATGTCGGTGGCTCGGATCTTCAGTTGGTGGTATCCAGTTCTAAGATCAATCTTCGAGAAGACTCGGGATCCGGTGAGTTGGTCAAACAAGTCTTCGATCTTGGGTAAGGGGTATTTGTTTTTGATGGTGACATCGTTAAGCTTACGATAGTCTGTGCATAAACGATTTGCACCATCCTTCTTGTCAACAAACAAGACGGGGGATCTCCAGGGGGATGCACTTGGTCTAATCAAACCTTTGGCTAACATGTCATCTATTTGCTTCTTCAGCTCCACAAGTTCGGCTGCGTTCATGCTGTAGGCTCTCTGGGCGATGGGTCCAGTTCCGGGGATTAACTCGATGATAAACTCGATATCCCGGTCCGGGGGCATACCGGGTAGATCATCCGGGAACACATCAGGGTAGCGACAAACGACCCTGATTTGATCCAGAGTTGGCTTGGATACACTTTGGTTGCAGGTAAATTTTCTGGGTAGTTTTTCAGAGACGTGCTCAACTACGATACCGGTGCTGCTAGTCATGGTTATGGCTTTCTTGGCGCAGTCTATCAATCCATTGTGTTTGGACATCCAGTCCATTCCTAGGACAACTTCCAAACCTTTGGTTCCAAGTATGATGAGATTTGCAAAGAAATCAACATCATGGATTTTGATTGGCACATTTTTACAAAATTTTCTGGCTTTGGTGGTTGATCCGGGAATTTGAACTATCATAACATGCTTCAAACTGAGGGGTTGAATTTTACTTGTTGATGCAAAGTCTTCGGTGACAAAGGAATGCGATGCTCCGGAATCAAACAACACTCTAGCAGGGGTGTGGTTGATGTAAAACATACCCAGTACCACATCTGGGGCTTCCTGGGCTTCTTCGGCGTTCATGTGGTAGAGGCGGCCGTTGCGGTTGTTGGGGTTGTTGGGGGCGAACTTCTTGCCGGTGGAGACACGGCGTTGCTGCTGAGCAGGAGCAGCGGTGTTGCCGGCGAGCTTGGCAAGACGCTTGGGACACTCGTTGGAGTAGTGCCCCACTACACCACACTCATAACAAGTGATAGTGCTCTTGTCCTGCTTGTTCGCAACGGGAATGGCATTGCTCCCGGTTCTGGGGTTGGTGTTGGTGTTGGTGTTGTTGGTGTTCGGGGCTCGAGGTGGAGCGCGGTTGTAGTTGTTGTTGTTGTAGTTGGGGTTGTAGCCTCCTGGCTTGGAGTTTCCTCCACTTCGGTTCTGATAACCGGGGCGAGAGTTCTGCATCGGGGGTTTGTTATGTCTCGGATTGAAACCTCCGCTTGAGCTAGGGCGAAACTTTTGGGGGTGGCTTGATCCACTCTGATTTGCCATGCGGCGTTTGCGGTTTTCATTGGCTTGGTTTAACTTGCCCTCCATCTGGATGGCGGAGTCAACAAGGGCTTCGAGGTCGGCGAAGGGGATGTTGACGAGGACAGTCTGCATCTCATCATGCAGTCCGTTCAGGAATCTCTCCTTCCTCTTCTCAACGGTGTCAGTCTCATCAGGGGCATACCTTGACAAAGTGAGAAACTTGTCGCGGTACTCAACCACCGTCATGCGACCTTGTTTCAGTTCACGGAACTCATCCCTCATCTTCTTGATAAGACCCGGGGGTACATGGTACTTGCTGAACTTGAGTTTGAAATCCTCCCAAGTCATGAATTGACCTCCGTTCATGGCACGGGTACTTGTCCACCAAGCGCGAGCTGGTCCAGCGAGGTAGTGAGTGGCGAACAACACCTTCTCGTTGGCTTCCACTCCAGCTACTTCCAGATTGTTCTCCATAGTCTGGAGCCAATCGTCGGCGTCGAGGGGCTCCTCGGTCTTGCTAAACACCGGAGGGTTGGTGTGTTCGAAGTTCTTGAGCTTGGATCCGCGGTGGTCATGAGGTCCATGGCCTTGGGCGATGTACTGCACGCCGAGGATGTTGCCTTGGCGCTCCGCTCTCTCCCTTTCCCGGTCTGCAAGCAGGTTTGCAGAGCTGCATCATCGCGTCGTTGGTGCGATTCGGAGGGGCCATCTGAAGGTATAGAAGATCATGAGATAAGAGGGAACATTCTATGGTTCATTTAAGTTTGAAAAACATTTGAAAACTTGTAATCTTTTCATGACAAACATAACATTCATTCATGCAACACATAGTACAAACTACACACATACTCCAATGGTTTTAAGAACCATTCTCATGCTACGATACAAAGGACGGGATACAACTCACACCTACTATAAGTGAAACTAGTGCAACTACTCCTCATCGTCGATATCAATCGGGACGTAGTCATCCTGTCCGGCCTCCAGGAACTCGTAGTCCTCCTCCTCGGTGTTCTCGTCCTCCTCAAAGTCATCGTCATCGCTCAGAAAGGCGTCTCCTCCCTGACTCTCGATGCCTTCATCGTCCTCCTCCATGTGACGAATCTGATCCTCCCGGGCCGTGATAAAGGCCTCAAGTGACGCGATCCGGTCGCGAAGGCGGCGAATCGTAGCGTCCTTCTTGGCACGCTGCTGGCGAAGGTTCCTGCGGTCGTTGTTGAGTAGCTTGATCGCCTCACCCTGCTCGATGATGTGAGCATGGGTCTGGTTCGCGTAAGCGCGAGAGGCGTCGAGGTCCCTCTGAGTCTGGTAGAGCATGAAGTCCAAGTGATCCACATGGTGCCTCAACTGGGGGTGGAGTGGCACATCCATGGGTCTTCCGTCAGAGTTACGCCGTGCGAGATGCGCAAAGCGTTCCTCACGAAGGGCTTCGGTATTCTGTCCGCACAGACGAGCAAGTGCTTCCTGAAGAGCACGTGCAAGCCCGTCGAGCCGCTTGCTTTCCCCGAAAGAGAAAAGGATCCTCTCCGAGGTGGGAGGCTCCAGCTTGCTCCCTCAAGTCCGCGGTGATAATCCACTGCAGTTCCCCTCCCGGCTGGTCGTCCACCTGAATCCCGTGAAACTCGGGGTGTGGGCGGCCAAGGTGATCCGACAGGGAGTCGAGGTCATGCTCGAAGATCAAGCTTCCTCCGTTTCCAAGCTGATAGAACTTGGTGTTGAGGGGTTCATTCGGCTCCATCTGAAAGAGAATTGGATGAGTAAGTTAGAGAGTGCAAAGTGTGGCAAGGTTTTAAGTTGATTTAAAAAGGATAGACATGATCAAATTTTGGCAAAGTCTCGAAGGCAAGAGTGTAGTAAATTTTCACAAATAAGTCCTTTCATTTGATTTCAAAGTTAAATTTTTCAGAACGCCCATTCTAACTAAGGTCTTCTAAGGTCAAACAATGGCTCTGATACCAACTTGTCAACACCCGGATTTTTAAGTCCGAATGCCTATTATGTCATACATCGCAATCCCAGGAATATTGTTTTTGCGAGGCATAATAGTTAAGTATCACAGTCATCATTCATTACAACCCATAAGTCTTACAAATTGGAATCACATGATCCATATTACACGAATAGTTGATCTATTGATCAACGAACAAACACAAGTTCATAGTTCAACATAGCGGAAGCGTAAGATACAAGGACTCTCTAGTCCACAGGCCAACGCTTGACGTCGGAAGGCGCTTAGTTGTCGTAGGCGTCCTGCTGGTCATCTCCTTGTTCATCTTCATACTCTGGCCATTTGAATAGCCAGGGACAACGCCGTGAGTACGTTGAGTACTCGCAAACTAATTCAAGAAAAAGTGCTAGACATTCTAGTAGGGTTTGCTAAGCTCTAGTTTATTTGCATAAAGCTAGTTTTGGTTCACAAAGTTTTGAGAAAAACTTATTCAAGTGCTAACTAACCCAAGGGGGAACATTAGTGTCATTCCCACCATTCAAGTGGTGATTTCAATTCAATTCACCACAAGTCAATTCACCATCACCTTTCAACATCATTTTCAAAGATATGACATCGGAAACTGTATGGCCTTTCCAACCGTCCGTAACCGTGGACGCGGCTATTCGAATAGGTTTACACTCTGCAGAGGTTGCACACTTGTGCCACAACATTTGATTTCATCCGTCGGGATTTCCCGAATAATCGTAACACGCACGCGGATCATCAACCATAACCTTTCACTTACGAATCCTAGTATGAGCACCTCTCCCCATGAGCTTGGCCTCCCGGTGAAGACCAACCGTCAACTCCGGGAACCGCACAGGGCTTGGGCCGGACATTCACCTCCTTTCGCATCATATCGTATCGTTTCTTTTGTGGTAGAGGCAGCTTTCGGCATAACCCCGATGACGCTTGTTTAGAGGGAACCCATACTAAGACGCATAAACTTCCAGTTAAGCCCTACCCATAATCAGGTATTGTGGGGGTACTTGAGAATTGGAAAGGTATCGCATTCAAACCCACATCATGTTTTATCAAAAATCACCATCTTCTCTTGGTCATATTCACCTTCAAAACTCATTCAATGGAATGCATCTTTATTCCAAGGTTTAAAAATCCTTTCAAAATCACAAAGTTCCCATCTAGAGTAGTTAAGGTTAGTTCATTAGCACTAGCTCTAATTCATGAGAGGTGCTACCTTGCTTTGCTTGGAAAGGCTAACTCCCTACTCTAAAAACCACTTGTATTTTGACCAAAGTTAACTATAAAAGGAAAATCATTTGGAAAACAAGTAAAAACTTGGGATGGGTTCACATAAGAAAAGGTAAGACATGGTGCCTTGCCCCAAGGGGCTTTGCACTTGGCAAGAATAAAAGCTTGCACAGTAATTTAGCTTGCCTTGGTAGTTCTCAAACCTGTTCCTCTTCCTCCTCCCTGGTAGCAACCTTCTTCTTCGGCGTACTCTCCGGTGCTACCGTCTAATTTTGAATACGAGTATAATTACTCACTAATTCAATGGCTATTCCACACATCACAAATAAACACACAAACTACTCTATGCACACACATAAATAAACTAGGGTGCATGGGTTGTGGGATTTAAATAGGATTTGTATTCTATATGTAAATGATAGTTTCCATAGGGTTCTTGAGAAGTAATTTCCTCTCATTGAAATCTTCTTAAGATTTAATTTCTCCAACAATCATGGATGAACTCATCTTGACCTAGATCAAATGTTCATCATCATCATCATTTGGGAGAATGATTTAAATGAGGTGGAACACCTCATGCCATTTAAATAACACTATATTTGATTTAAATCTCAAGAAATTCATATAAGAGAGTTTGGAACCAGGGTCCAAACATCCCATGAATTCATGTGAGACAAGTTTAAATGAAGTGTAAGACTTCACACAATTTAACTTTAATAGTTTTGGATAATATCAACTAGTTAAACTAGTCAAAATATCCATTCATTAAACCATGGCATGATCATGCAAAGTGACCACACCATTTTATTGCATAAACAATTAGTGTAAGTCAAAAGTGAGCTATTAGAGTTGGAATTAACTTAATATCTATTTTGGTTGATTTTTAAGAATTATTTGAATAGGGAAAAGTCCCTGGCTTGTTATTTTTGTCACATTAATTCTACCAAGAATTTGACCCTGAGGCCAGTGGCATTGGATAGAGAATTTCAGTGGCTTTCCAACAATATCAAATTCACTAAATTTGGTTTAGCCAATTGGAAACTATTTAATTTCAAAGTTTGGGCAGTATTGAAAATGTTTGGAAAATGTTTAAAACGAATTTGAATTAAACAGGCCGGCGGGAAAAGCTAACGGGCCGAAATGGTTTAAACAGGCCCAAGGCCAGCCCACCACGCGTCTGTGCCCGCGTGGGCTGCCTGACAGGGGGTCCCGCATGTCAGCGGCGTTTAAACGCCGAAGCGGTACGGGGCGACGTGGAGCGTAGGATTAGAGAGTAGATCGACGGCTCAGAGCCATCGTCTTCTCCGGCGAGATGCCGAGGTTCTGGCGGCGAGGGCAGGGGGTGGGAGAGCTAACCAGGGCTCCCGCGGTGGCTGGCAGTGTGCGTGATGTCGATGTGGACGACGGCGAAGCTCCTGGCACCGGCGGCGTCTCCTGGATCGGCTCCAATCGACGGCGGCGAGGTGCGGTACTGGCGGGCTCCGGGCTTCAAATTGGAGCAACTCCGGCAAGAATCGAGCGAGTGGTTGGGTGGAGGAGAAGCAGTGGAGGGTGGTGAACGAGATGGTGTGCTCAACTTCGTCCAGGGAACGCGGTATTTATAGATGGCCAAGGGTGCGGCTTGGCCGTGAAGAAGTCGACCATGGCGCGGCTTCTCCGGCAAGCGATCGAGCTAGGCGAGGTGGTGGCAGTGTTCTACGGCTCCTGGCGATGCTATTGGCGGCGACAGCGGGGTCGGGCGGTGGCTAAATTGGTCGCATTGCTTCCGTGTCCGTCGCGTCCGCGGCGGACCAGGGTTCTCTTCTCCGGCGACGGCGGTGGCGGGTCGTGGTCGAGGGCGTGTCTGGGAGCGTTGCGGTGTCACGGTGATGCTCAACGTTTTGCAAGCGGGGCCAGGGCGTGCTCGAGGTCGTGGCGCGGCGCGTGTCCAGTGTATGCCCGCGGCGTGCACACGCGCGACGCGAGCGGCGTCCAGGGCGCCATGGACGCGTGCTTGTCTGGCCTGTGCTGTGTTCCTCCTCGACAACGGCCGATGCTAGGCGATCCAGTAGAGTGAGGTGGAGTGCAGGGACATGGTGGCCAGGGTCGGCGATGAAGGAGAGAGGAGGTGGTGCGGCATGGCCGGCATGTGGCCGGCATGGCCATGCCATGCTTGTTCTCTCTCCCTCCCTAGGGTTTCTATGTTGAGGTTAGTGAGAGAGGGGACCAGGGGACCATTTGGGGTTGGTTAGAGTAGGTTAGTTTGAGTAGATCACTATTTGCTATAGTGTAGGAATAGTGTTCAATTTTGGAAAATACAAAAATATCCAAAATGGAAATAATTCAAATGGTGAACCTTTTTGAAAAGTGAGTGTTGAGATAAGTTGTAATTGACCAGAGATGAATGGAGGTGGTGGTGGAAAAATTAGATTTCAAATTTTGGCCAAAATGGCTAAGTGGAGATTGTTGATCTTAATATAAAGTTGCAACTTTAGATGAGCATAGCTAGTGATCAAAGATGAATTTGGCAGGGTGGTCTTCATCAAAGTTGTTCACCTTGATGTTGACTTTGAAATGGTGCAAGGAGTTAGCAAAGAATGGTTTGGGAAAATTGAATTGCAGGGGCTCAAAGTGGTGATCAGACTGAAATTGGCAGATTTGGTCATCATCACATGTGAGTGGGAAAAGTGTTGGAAATTCATTTGAATGGTGAACCCTTGATTCCAAAAGTTGTAATAAGTGTTTCACAACATTATTCAACTACTGGTGAAGACCAAATAGGTCTAGGGTTAAAATTTTGAAAAATGCCATAGGGCATATGTGAGGGTTTTTAGGGTTTTTCAATTATGGGAATTTCTTCCACTTTGATTTATTTGGTTGGGGATCTTCACATGATCACTCTAGGGTTTTAGAGCATAACAAATACAAGTAATAACAATCATCATGGCATATCACTCAAATGCACAAGTCCTATGCATGGTACTATATGCAAAAGAAAAGTTTTTGTTGGTTTGAAAATTTGTTTTTCTGGAATTCTCTAACTTTCTTTTTCATTGAAATTTGGGGTGTTACAGTTACCAAGTACCAGCAGGACCTGAAAAACTACCACAGTCGACGATTGCGGCCCAGATCTTTCCAGGTCGGAGATTTGGTCCTACGGCTTAACCAGCAAAGTACTGAAAAGCTCGAGTCACCATGGTTGGGACCTTACGTCGTCACGGAAGTCATCGACGGAGGAGCATACAGGATCAAGGACAAAAAGACAGGGGTTCCCGAGAAAAACCCCTGGAACGTGGCGCAGCTCAGGCGGTTCTACGCTTAGAGTCGAAATATAGTCCTCCTCTGTAAAAATACAATGTAATGAAACGCCCGCGAGTTTTCAGATGCACTCTTTTCCTTTTCGGGGCACCGAGTGGGGCCGGAAAGGTTTTTAATGAGGCGGGCTCGCGGTGCTGCAATATAATAAAGATAGTGGAGATATACTTCTTATTCTTCGACACGCTCGGGGGCTCAACGCCTCCAAGTTACAAAATATACACAATATAGCTAAACTAGACTTACCGAAATATTTCGCCTTGGTACAAGAATACCTCGCCAAATAGAACATCGGGAGCTAACAACTATAAATATAGTGTACTCGTCAAAATTTTACTGCTTTGGTCTGAAAACCTCGCAACAAAAATATAGAACGTCACCACCAAGACACTCGGGGCTCGTACCCATCGATAGCAAAATATATATATCTTCTTGCAACAAGAGAAAAATCTTCGGGATAACAAAACAGTATAAACTCCAGCCAAAGGCTCGGGGGCTCGACGATCAAAAATAGAAACAATACATATTTACAGAGTTGACAGCTTTACAATATAGATCATGTTTACAAATACATAAAGACATATCAATGGTGAAACTACAGCAAGAAAAAGGAAAAAATCCTCAGCGGATACCTAGCACATGGTCTATGGTTATTCGCTCATTGGAAGGACGAGTACTATGCTCGGCATAGCTACCCTTCACAAAAAACTCAGCATCCATCCGAAGAAGGTCATCCATCATATTTTCGGCTACAGGAGTTACAAGATCATCAATCTTGCCCATGTTTCTCTTTTTCTTTGACATCTTAGCCAGGCACGTGGAAACAATTTGATCCATGGGCAATTTTGGATAGCAAATCTTTATCATCATCATAGCAAATCTTGCGCCAGCAGAGAGTTGAGCCCGCACAAAGCCATGGATTCGAGGAGCATCTCAAAATTTTTCCATTCAAGCAGGAAGAGTTTCTGGCATCTTGTTGCGAGGGAACATGGTTCCATAAACTAAAAACAAAGTCTTCATACAGAAGTCAAGGAAGTCACGGACCTGAGCCGCGCGATCTTGGAATCTGACAATTTGGCGGGTACGCTCAGGAGTAACCCAAAAGTTAGAACCATGTTGTGCAGCCAGTCTGAGCAGAACATTGGCTCGAGCTTCAACACGTTGATCTTCGGCAGCAGTATCCAAAAACGAGCCTGGTACAGCAAATAAATTGTCAAGAGAGGAAAAATAGCAAGAACAACATCTAGCATGGTTATGAACAGGAAACATACCTGTCATGTCCAGGCTGGCGTCAGTCATTAGCTGAAGCATATAATTTTCTCGAGAAGAAGCTTCGGTAGCCTCAGCAACATCAGCGTCCTTTAAAGCAATGGCTTCTTTCGCCTGTTGAAGAGCAATTTTCTCTCTCTCGGATGCTTGTCGCGATTGCTCCATCATTACCAGAGTCTGTTTTTTCATGGATTGAAGTTGTTGGCGCAGTTCTTGCAAATCTTGCGACAAATGTTGGCTTGAAGAACCTTCGATGAGGTTATCATCGACCAGTGTTTTCTTCGAGAAGGAGGAAGCAGGAGAAGTATCGGCAGAATGCGGATTGGCAGAGTAGTTATCAAATATCAACTGGAAAAGAAAATTTCAATATCAAATGATTGCACAAGACAGAATTCCATTGATCTTCAGGAAATTTACATGGATATTACAGAAAGAGTTCTTCAAAGGGACTACTAAGGTAATTGTCGCCAAAGCTGATATGGCGACAATAGCAACTAGAAACAGAAAAAACAAAGAAAGAAAAAGAAGAGGCATTCAACTAGACCTCCGGCTTTGATGAGCTAGGAGTCGAAGATGGCTTGATTCCGAGATAGGCCAGGATTTTCTTCGTGTTGGGCTTTGCCGCCCTGATCAGCGATCGCCATTTTGTGGTCTCCATCTGTTCTGTGTCGCCTACTTTCGCACACTCGATAGTTTGCTGGCTGTCAGCAACCAAGGCGACAGTACTTTCGACAGCAATCTTCATGTTTTCTTGGTGCATCTTCAGTCCAAGATCTTCTGGTGGATTGAAGTCCTTGGCAAGAGCAAGGAAAGTCTTGGGTTCCGTTTTCTTCGGGAAGAAGTAGGGGAACAGCCGTGACAATCATGCGTCAGCCTGTTCAATGCCTTCGCGAGCTTCGGTTCCATGAAACTTGAGGACAGAGAGTGCGTCCAGAAGAGGATCGTTGTCGGGATCTTCAAGCTCAAATTCTTGGTTTGTTTTACCTGTCACAGAAAATATATGTTGGTCGACAAACAAGTAAAGAAAAGCAAGTCTAAAAAAGATAGAATGGATCGATAAACTTACCGACAAAGCGTCGATTCTGCGAGTTCAAGCGCTTGATGATCGCCTTTTCACGAGTAGCCTGTGTGGCTTTATGCTCGTTCAACGAAGTTTCGGCATCATGAAGCCTTTTCTGCAGATCTTCGACACCAGCAGCTTCTGCCTTAGCTTTCTCAGCTTCTGCTTTAGCTTTGCCAGCATCAAGTTCGGCCTTCTTGCGAGCCGACTCACTTTGCTCTAATTTCTGAGCAAGCGTTTCGGCAAGTTTGTTGGCCTCTACATGTTTTTCTGCCAAAATAATCAAAAAATAGTCAACATATCGATAACACAGGAGCAAGAAGCCATGAACAAAAGCAAGCAGGGAATCATCACCTTCGGTTTTGCTGGCATATTCACGATACCCAATGAATTGGGCACCAATGCGAATAAGTTCTTTGATCATGGGCTGTCAAAGAAGGAAAAAGGAAAAAAGCATAGGTATGAGAAAAAAACACGACGGCACAAAGGAGCAAATACAGAAAATATAGACAATAACAGGAAAGAAATTATGGACTTACATCGTCCAAAAGAGGACTCGAGGATCTACCCAATTGTAGGGTAGGCTCCATGATCGTTTCAACCCTTGTCCTTTTTGGTGAAGGGACAAGAGGACTTGCAGGAGGAGTGGGAGCGCCGACGTTTTGTTGAGGAGGCGAGGATTCCTCTCCTTCGACTGGCGTTTCCGAAACAACTAGAGTATTTGACGTACTCGTTCGAGCAGCCACATCAAAAGCTGGTACTTCTTCCTCATCATCACTGTAATTAAACGTCGGCAGCATAAAAAGCAAGATAGGCAAAAATCCTCGAGTACAAAAATAATGGGAAATAAAAGGTGACTTACGAGTTGATGAGGGCCTCAAGGTATGGATCATAAGCTGCCTTCTGACGTGAAGGAGCAGCTTCTTCGGCTTTGGAGGTGCCGGAATCCTCGACATCATCCCTTTTCCTTTTGTTCCTTGGAGAAACAGCAGGAGGAGGAGATTGTGCTGATGCAGTGCCTTCGGAGGCAGCCTCCTTTTCAGAAGATCCCGCAGATTTTGAGAATCTGCGGGTTCATTCACAAAAGAGGGGGCATCTTGGTTGTCATCAGTGACAACGGCCCTTTCATCGACTTCTCCACCTTCAGGAAGGGGAGGAAGCGAGACAAGATTTGGATGGTTCTATACAAAAAATAGGGAGAGGTGTCAATAAAAGAGTTACAAAAAAGATGGCAAGGTAATAACAAAATCAATCGACAAAGTTTACCTTGGTTACACGACAAGAAGAAGAAGGGACAGGATCTTTTTTGCTGAGGGAGGAGATTTTTCGGACAAGCTTTTCTAAGTCCTTGACCTCTAAATCCGCCGACAACCGATCTGCGTCCTTGTCTCCAGCGTACTTCCAGAGAGGGAATTTGCGAGCCTGAAGAGGCTGCACTCTGGTTCTAAGAAAATACGCTGTGATCTGAATACCTGACAGCTCTTTGCCGCGAGTATTTTTCAACTCATGGATGCGAGTCATCAGGGCCTCTGTCGACATTTTTTCTTCCTCGGTAGCCTCTGCATCCCAGGAGCGGCGGCGAAGGATTTTCTCAGCACCATCGAAGGGAGGGATGTTGTCTTCAGCACATCCATGGTTCTCCTCCTGAATGTATAGCCACTTCTTGCGCCACCCTTGAACTGAGTCAGGGAGTTTGACGTCGAAGTAATCGACTGTGGGGCGAACGGAGATAACAACGCCGCCTATATTATAGGAGACATTGGGAGAGCCATTACGGCGACAAAAGAAAATGCGCTTCCATAGCGCCCAGTTAGGCTGGACGCCAAGGAAGGCCTCGCAGAGGGTGATGAAAATGGAGATATGGAGGATAGAATTGGGCGTGAGGTGGTGAAGTTGCAGACCATAAACAAAAAGCAGTCCGCGGAGGAAAGGATGAATGGGGGCGGAAAGACCGCGGATGAGATGATCGACGAAACTTACCCGATACCCCATTGGAGGGGTTGGGTAGCTTTCTTCGCTAGGGAAGCACAGCGCCTTCGGCTTCTTGCTGATCCCCAGCTTCTTCAAGAGGTTGATGTCCTGGGTGAAAATTTTGGACCTTTCCCACTCCGCGCTTCCCAGATCTACGGCAGCCATTGATGATTCAGGCGTGCTGTGCTTGATTAACCGATGCGGTGGCATCAACAATGGCGCAGGAATGCAGCTTGGAGAAGATGAGCTTAGGGAGTTGTGGGGCGCAGGAGGAAGTTTTGCAGAGGAGAGCAGGAGAACGGCGCGAGCGGAAGTGCTCGAGGAAGAAGAAGGGGATATTATATAGAGGTGAGGCGAAGCGGCGGACCGTTGGATGGAAAAAGTGTGCGGCAGATGATAACCACGTGGAAACAGGGGTAAAAAAGTATTTTAACCTTGGAGAAGTTACGGTACGTGCGCCAGGAAAAGTGGAGGACGTGTGTCCCCCACTTGCACGACGTGTCAAGATAATGGGTAATATGGGCCTGCAAGGCAGCGGGAGAAGACTTCTCGCAATTTTCGGGTTTGCAATCGTGACTATCGTCAGCAATAACGTCACTTTGGTAGGAGAAAAATTCGACTCAACAGCTTCATAAAAAGGCGACATGGAAAATATTGGAGAGCCTTTGATCAAATACAAGTTTTTGATCAAATGCTCGGGGGCTACTTTGAAAAAATGAAAAGATCAAGAAAGACAAAATAGAAATGGCGTGAGCCTATGATCAAATACAAATATTTGCTCATAGCCTCGGGGGCTACTCCCATCGGGAGCGCTGTTCGCGCACCCGAGAAATTATAAAACTTCGGGAAAGAAAGAAAATATAGCAGCATAAGGCGTGGAGCCTACACCCAAGCACAAGTCTTTGGCTGTAGCCTCGGGGGCTACTCCCATCGGGAACGCTGTTCGCGTGCCCGATGAAATTATAAAAAAGAAAAGAAAGAACGGGACAAAGAAAGATAGAAGAGCAAACGAGTATATTTCGAGTTATAAATAACTCTGCATATACTCCCATCGGGAGAGCAATATAAGTCATCCGTTGACTCAATAAAATGTGCCATTCCAACAGCCGAATAAGCACTCGACAATATATTCTCAGAACGCCAAAGTTGCGATCAGTTTCTGAATGCCGCAAATTTGCGAAGGTAAGACCCCAGATCCGTTCTGTGTGGCGTGGCGCCGTCTCTGACGTCGGTTTGCTACTTTTATCCGTATCAACAGATACGAAGAAAAATCCTAACGGACGCGTTAGGTACCCGATAAATATGACTGGGACTCGACAGAATGGTAAGACCTTAAGCGGCACCTGTCGAAGTTTACACCAGTATCCCGAGATCATGTCCAGGGACGTGATCTTGAAGTAGGTTTTTGCTGATTGCCACTAGAGCAGTTAACTAGTACCTGATCCGTCAGATGAACTAGCCCCAACTACCATTATCCCTGTACAATATAGAAATTTATGTGAAGAAATATAGAAAAGTTTTAAGTTGTCGAGTAAAAATAAACAGTGGAGATTTTCCCTGACTCTACGATTCAAGCAAAATCTCGGGGGCTACTGACATAGGCATCCCCAATGGGCCTGCCGAAGATAGTACCCGGGTTTTTACTTCATCTTCTTCTTTTAATCTGATCTGGTTATAACCAGAATATGCGTCCAAAAAGGAAAGACGTTCACATCCTGCCGTGGAGTCGATAATTTGGTCGATCCTCGGGAGGGGAAAGTGATCCTTTGGACATTGTTTATTGAGACACGTAAAGTCGACGCACATGCGAAGGACCTTAGTGTTTTTCTTCGGCACCAACACTAGATTTGCTACCCATGTAGCCTCTGTGTGCAACTCCTTGATAAAACCAGCTTCTCTTAGTCGATCAATTTCTGACAGCATAGCCTTGCGGTTTGGTTCCGAAAAACGTCGCAAAGGTTGTTTGATTGGTCTCGCTAGTGGATCCAAGTTTAGGTGGTGCTCGGCAAGTTCCCTGGGTACTCCTGGCATGTCAGCTGGACACCATGCGAAGATTTTCCAGTTCTCACGGAGGAACTCGATGAGCGCGCTTTCCTATGCGAGGTCCATGTCGTTTGCGATGGATGTCGTCTTTTTCGGGTCTGTCGGGTGAATCTGCACCTCCTTAGAATTTTTCTCAGTGTTGAAAGTTGATTCTTTATTTGGCCTTCCAACGTCTGGCAGCACGTCGTAGTCAGTCATGAGCCTTGACGCCAAATACTCAGCTTGCATCCCGAAAGTTTTTGATATTCGATGAAAATCCTTATCACATTTATCGGCTAGGGCGAAGCTTCCTTTGACTGTGATTGGTCCCTTAGGTCCAGGCATCCTCCACAACAGGTACGTGTAATGTGGTACCGCCATAAATCTAGCATATGCTGGTCGTCCCAACAGAGCGTGGTACTGTGATGGGAAATCTACGACTTCAAACTCCAACTTCTCGATTCTGTAATTTTCTCGGGTCCCAAACTGAACGTCGAGATTAATCTTCCCCAGTGGATAGCTTGGCTTTTCTGGTGTGATACCGTGGAATCTCGTGTCTGTTGGCTTCAGGTTTGCTAGGGATATGTTCATCTTCCTTAATGTATCTGCGTACATAAGATTTAAGCTGCTGCCACCATCTATAAACACGCGAGATACGGCAAATCCTGCGATGACCGCTGGTAGTACGAGTGCTGACTGCCCTGGTCGAGGAACTTGCTGTGGATGGTCCGCTATGATGAAGCCAATGTCTTGCCCTGACCAATTAAGGTACTCGACTGTTGGTGGAGGCATTTTTTCTGCCATGAACACCTGCCGCGAAATTACTTTCTGAGCTCTATTGGATGGCCTTCCCTTCTGAATCATCGAGACCGCTCCGTTAGAGTTAGGATCCACGTAAGGCGGTGGTGGAGGTGCTGCCGCTATTCTGAGCTGATGTCGATTATCGTCCGTAATCGCGGGAGGAGGTGGCAAGTGAATCTCACTCCTGGGTTCTCGAGGATTTCTCTGTGCTGCCTGAGCATTAGCATGCCCTGCATACCTTAGCATTGCCTGGAAATTGCGACAATCCTTCTGCAGATGTCCTGACTGTCTTTTTCCGTTGCGGTCGAGGAAAAAGTGCATCTGACACGGCCCGTTCATCATCTCTTCGGGAGACACGAAAGGCCTCTGGAACCTTGGCCCGCTATTTTGCCTATTGTTTCGACAGTCATCTCTATTGTCGCCTCATTGCTCGTTGCTTCTCTGGTACTCATCTCTGTTGTTTCCTCCTGCGCTTGCTCGGAAACCAGCCGAGATTTGTCCTGGAGCATCATAGCTCGAGTACTGCCGAGGAAATCGTCGCCTTGGTTGATAATTTCGACTGTGGTCTTCCTCTGGCGACCTATGCCGTTTGTTGTGAACAGCATCTTCTCCATCTGCCCATCTGTTTGCTATTTCCATTAATGCGGATACTGTCTTTGGATTGGTCCTCCCCAGATCCTCGACAAAATCTCCGCGCCTGATTCCTGCGACAAACGCATCTATTGCTCTCTCGTCAGATATATTTTCTGCCGAGTTTTTGATGATATTCCACCTTTGGATATATTTTCTCATAGGCTCGTCTGGCTTTTGTCGGCACGCTCTTAGCTCCTCTAATGACGCAGGTTTTTTACATGTGGACCGGAAGTTCTTGACGAACACGTCCTCGAAGGTTTCCCAGCTGTCGATAGATCCTGGAGGAAGTTTCTTTATCCAAGATCGTGCGGATCCACTCAAATGCACCTGGATACTTTGCATAGCTGTTGCTCTGGTTCCTCCTGTGAGTTTCTCCGTCTCGAGATAATCGATTAGCCAATCCTCTGGATCTTGAAGGCCGTCGAATTTCTTGAAGTTATCAGGTAACTTGAATCCCGAAGGGACTCGAGTTTTTCGAACTCTCCTTGTGAAGCATGGCAAACCACACATATCCTCGTCGTTTAGCTCTGGGGACTGCCGATGTTCCCTTCTGCTTTGTCGCGCTCTGTTGACCCTTGCTTGTGCTGCCGTGTCCCTTGCTCCACTTGGTCCTTCGGGAGCTGCTGCTGTTGCTACCGCAGGTCGTGGACTATTTTGCCTTGCTGTTCCTTCGGGAGGTGTTGATACAAACGCCGTCCCCATGGCTCCAACTCCTGCCATATACCCAGCTTCTGGTGTCTTGGGGATGATGTTCCCTCTCGTGTCTATCGACATAAAAGACATGTCGAGGTTTTGAACCAAATGCTCTCTTTCTCCTTCAGGTACGTTTTGTAACCTTGATCTTGCTCTGTTCCGAGCTTCCCTGTGGCTATCACCCGAAGTTCTAGATTGTCGACTCAGCTCTGCCCTGCGCCTACTTGATGCAGAGGCTGCCTCCTTTCTTCTGTTTAACTCAGCTGTCTGTTTTTCCAATTCCCTTGCAGCTCGTGCGAGCCTATATTGATATGCTTGTAATTCTTCTGGCGTGGCTGTGGTGGCCATTGGTTCTGAGCCATCCATAGCCCTTGCGGCTCTATCCCATGCTGTTTGCGGAAGTTGGACTCTGTCTCGCGGCCGTGGCCCGATATATTTATTGCCTAGGCCTCGTCGCAAATCAGAGGGATCGACGTATGGATTTCCCAAATCGTCGAAAGCCTCAGATGTTTCCTCTTGATTACGACTTGGCTCTCTGATGACATAAATCTGATGATACTTTGTATTCAGATCTATGTTGGGTTTGGTGACACCATCATGAAGATTGGCGAAGACCTTGCCCACTGTAGTAGACTTGTCGATGAAGTTGTAGCTGTCGACACTGCTTGAGCCATCGCTTATATAGGAGTCCGCAGATGACTCAAACGACATGTCGCTGAAGATCTTAGCAAGTTTTTCTCTTGCCCTGGTGCTGATGAAGCGTGACGACGAAGTTTCTTCCTCTCCTGATTCGATTGACGATGTATAGCTTGAAAAATCGGAATCGACCGCCGACGATCCCGACGAAATCGGAATTTCTACACGATACGATCCCTCTTTCTCGACGCGAAAGTGAAATCTTCTGAACGTCATCTCCATAGGCTCCTCCAGATACGCATATGCATCCAAACGGGAGGGCGGGTGAGGAACAAAATCGACAAGACCAGTTGCGATCTGTTTACCTCGATCCATCGCGTTGCTTGCGGTTGATGAAGTCGACGATCTTGAACGTGCCATCGAGATCAGATCCTTGACGCCTCTAGTTCCCACAGACGGCGCCAATTGACAAGGTATTAACTTGTCAATGCCTACGGGTTCTAGACTGGGGTTTAGTTGGAAGTAGAGGGCAAGTAGATCTCGAAGGTTTCAGCCGAAAAGTACTCGACGATTATGAAACTAGGGTTTGAGCAACAATGATTCGATGCTTTCTTTGTCCCTCGACTCCCCCTTATATAGGAGGTGGAGCCGAGGGATTCGTGTTGTACAAGTTACAGAGTCCGGGAAGGTTACTAACTCATCCCGCAAGATTACAAATAATGCTTCCTATTACAACTCTAACTTTCCTTAATAATATCTTGGGCTTCCGAATCTTCTTATTCTTCGGGTAGTGGGCCTTTAGTAAACCCCGGGTACTATCTTCGGCAGGCCCATTTGGGATGCCTATGTCACCCTAGTCTACAACCCGTAGACATTGACAAGTTAATACCTTGTCACCCATATAATTAAGCCATAACAACAACCAGAGCCATTAAGCAAGCAATTGAATTAATTGTAGCATGACTAGTAGCAATTTAGCAGTCCATGAGCATTACAAGATGCTCATGAGCAAGCCTATATGAATACACTTGAGTATCTGGCGAGCATAGTAACAAGAACAGAGCCACATAGAGGGAATTAAGCAAGAAATGAAAGCATAGCAATCAATTAGACCAGGAATTGTTGCACAGGATAAAGGATAGCATGGCAGGGCTGCACACAGCAGTAACACAAGCTCTGGCATGGCCATGGCAACAATGGCCAAGGCCAGAGGAGCAGAGCAGCATGAGCAGCACAGCAGCACAGCAGCATCACGGCATGGCCGTACCTCCACGAGGCACGGCAAGCCAGTGACCAAACTAGACGAAGAAGAGGAGGAGAAGAAGTAGATCAAGTAGAAGAAGAGTAGGCGGCGCACATACCTGGAGCAGCAGCACCAAGGCGTGCCATGGCGGCACGGCGGCACGGGCCACCCACGGCAGCGCCAAGCCGCGCCTGGCCTGGCGTCGCCGAGCGCGAGCGCCCCACGGCAGCACCCACGGCAGCACCTACGGCAGCACCCATGGCGGCGTCACGGCACCAGAAGCGCCGGTGAGCAACCCCTCACCGTGCGGGCGAACACGATGGGAGCAGACAAATGAGGGGACTAGGTCCAGATCGAGCCGGTGGACCTGAAGCGCCGTCGTGAGGCGGTTCAGATCCGCCGCATCCCGTCGCCGGAGTTGGCCGGAGATGGCCGGAGAATCTCGGCGAAGGCGGCGGCGACCACGGAATCGCCAGAGACGCGAGGGGATTAGGGTTACGGAGAGGAGGAAGACGACGCGACTGGGTCGGTTGGACCGAGCCCAGTGGGCTGGTCCAACCTAACCAGCTCGGCCACCTGACAGGTGGGCCCAAGGGGCAATTCAATCTTTTCACAATCTATTATATACTAAAAGCAAAATACGGAACTAAAATAGAGACACCATGTTAATCCACATCACTTAAATTATTTTAACGGTTAGATCTAAAATTTATGGCTAGGATTTAACAAAATTTTAATAGTTACGTACCTATTGACACACTAAATATTAGTATGGTTGGCACGATCAATTCCCTAAGGAAACTGTCGGGTCATGTTTCCACGTAAGTCATATAACAATGGGCAGTCCATGTGGTGTACGGGAGGATATAAAAAAATCCAGATTTAATAAATGTAGTACTATTTGTGTTACAACGTGTGTTCTATTTTGTTATACCAATCTAGCTACGGCCTTAAAAAAAAGTGGAGGTCTGTCTTCACTGGATATTATGCCATAAAAAAGAGGTACACTTTGACACGTTATTATAATACATAACCCGCAAAAAAATTATGCCAATAAAAAGAATGGGACGATCAGCTTTTCCTTGCTGTATTATGAACATGATAAGTTATTTGCAAAAAAGGGAATGATCAGATATTCCTTTCACGTTCCAATCTCCCTATCAAAAACATGTATCCAAACCGTAATATTTGTATATGACTATTAAAATAATCTCACATTAAATTATAACTGTATATTTTAGATCCAACTATAAAACTAATTTAGATATTGTTTGACATGGTGTTTTTATTATATCTCCGCCTATGTATAGAAACCATCATTAACACATGTGACCGAGTACACGACAGCTGCATCTAGCTTCCTGAGCTCTGAGGTGCTTCGATTAAAGCAAGGGATGATTTTGATTAGTATGTGACTGACATCGACGATAACGACTAGGACCAACTTCCATGACGAGATAGGCGTGGACGGTTCTAAAATTCCGTTGGGGTATTCCATGGTGGACTTCCGTGATGGTTCGAGGCGCGTTTGGGTTGCAGTGGTGACAAGTGGGACGCCCGTCGCCAGGTTCAGATCCTGGTCATCACCCAAAATCGCGCGCGTTCTATCAACGGTGCAATGGCAGAAAAATGGCCATGATCATGGGGTACGACGTGTAGGTGGGGGAGATGGAGACCAGCACGGTCATGTTCATGTTCGCCTGGCTGGTAAACTTGTCCAACGTGATGGTGGACATGCACGGGGACAGGCTGACCAACATGGTGGCCCCCCCCCCCCCCCCCCCCCGCCGGCTTGTACTGATCTAGGTGATGCCCTATGACGGGTTGTAGTGGGTCGCTCACCGCACTTTCTGGGAGCCATCGGCGGACATGCAGATCCACTACATGGAGTACATGATCCAGCTTGATGAGATGACATTGAGCGAGCAATACCCAAGAGCCACCCAGTGCATGCATATAATTGCAGATCTATTGGCGGTGAAGGATGAGAAATTGGATTTTAGTTCCGCCATACAGCGTATCATTTCCTTCTTTTGGTATTTCAGTATTTCAAATTTCATTTATTTTCATAATTCATATTTCTATTTGAGATATCATAATTGATCTCTAATAAGCATGACATGTTATCATTTGAGTTAAAAAAGGCACACACACGTTGTTAAAACACAAAAAACACCTATATGATTTTTTAATATAAGAAGTCTCCCAATAGATCGATTCGATATTTAGGTAATTTAGTAGTTAATAATATTGAACAAAAAACAGTTTAACTACATAGCACCCACGCAAATGCGAGGTCATTCTCTTACAAATTCAAAATTAATAAATTCACATTCTTAGTGTATGGGCATATGGAATAGTGAATTCAAATGGGGTCAAGCTTATCAATGTACTAATGTAGATAAATTCATGTAGCGTGTGGTGGATACTGCATCAAATTATTTTCAGTCATATAATTTATATGTGAAGAACATATTAAATTAAAGATGACGCCCTCTCATTCGCGAGGGCCACCTTGCTAGTTTCATTTAAAACCAGAAACTTTGAAATTAAATAGAAAATTTATAAGAGCTCTAAAAAAATAATTAAAAATATGAAAATTGATCAGCATAAAATTCTCTATTTAAATAAAATATCAAAGAGAATTTTTGAAGACAATTAAGAATAAGTCTTAATTTGATGATTTAAATAAGGATTTAAATCACACATATTATTTTCAATAAAGAAAATAAGTCCATTAATGCAATTGGACTTTAAAAACACCTTGACAACATTTCAAGGTTGAAATTTACTTTAAACAGAGTATCTCCAAATCAATCTTAGTATCAACCTCTTACATGAAATAATAATGTCATCGGAAGGGGGGAACAAACCCTAAAACAGGAATCTTGCATAATTGCTTCTTTAACCATTGCCCTTATCGGACAATGATGCTATTTTTCAGAAACAGAGGATAAGGGTCAGTCCACACCATCCAACTGCAAAACTTTGCAGTGTTCAGGCAAGTTCATCACTTGCTCATGTCATTTGAGTATTTCTATCAAATTACTTGCAAAGTACTATGGTTATCACTATTGCATAAAAAACCAAAACCACTACTTTCATAACTATGAATATGACTATGTGGTGGGCAATGGAACCATGGATTGTGTTGATATGGTGGAGGTTCCATTGCAAGGGTTTATATCCATCTAGGATTAAACAACAAATGTCGCCAGTGATTCTTGTGCCGTAATACCCGTGTTAACCATAAGATCCGGAGTGGGACGGAGTAGTCAAAAGTGTTTCCACCTCTCGTTCATCAACGGATGCGCTTTACCGTAGTACACTTGTAATCCAAGGGGGCAAGCGGTGAGGCTGGGGAGTCCTAAGTCCCCACGGCATAGTCCGTACTACACTTGTCGCCCGAAGGAGCAAGCGGTGAGGCTGGGGAGTCCTAAGTCCCCACGGTATTGCGGTCTAGGATGGGTTGCAGCTACCGGCGTAGGAATGTATGGTAGAGCCCTGCATTGACGTCGTGGTCGGGGTCCACCCTGAAATCTACGGGAATAATGGGACCGGCGTGGACCCAGGGTCGGGGCATGCAACAAAGGGTGGGTGTTCGAGGTAGCGGAGGAACATGATTGGCTAGACCTTATACCGGGCCTCACACCGAAGGAAGTGTGGACGGGAAAGCTGCCCGGTTGGCACCAAGGTTAAGATCTCTTATGGGTAATGCAACACACCTCTGCAGAGTGTAAAGAACGGTGACCTGTCACTCCCTGTTCCGGGATATGGAACTGCGAACGCGGCCGGAAAGGAGCTCCATGAAGTTCTAGTAAACCGGTGAAGGCTGACGGACATAGCTCTTTTAATTAAAAGCAATCTCTTGAAGAAATGTTTATCAAAACCTGCATTGGTATTAGACTTTCTGGTCTAATATCGTAGCTAGTGCATTAAACACCTCTTCTCTATAATGAACTTGTTGAGTACGCTCGTACTCATCCCACTCTTAAATCCCTTGCTTAGATTGTCTGAATCGTCTGGAGGAGGACTACGACAACCCTGAAGGAGCCGAGATCATCGGCTATGAAGAACCAGACCTCTCTGGAGGTATTGAAGGCCTAGACTACCTCATAGTCTACGGAACCGGGGAGGCTTCCGGAGGAGACCAAGTCTAGAAACATCGAGTAGTAGTAGTAGCCGAGCAGCCCGAACTCTTAGTAGTTAGCTGCTCGAGAGAATAAATGTATAACTTAATGAGACTTCTATATTGTAAGCTAAGTTGGGTTCGCCTCGAACCCAGGAGTATCCCTCTTAGGACCCAAGAGGAGCTCCGAGACGATATGTGTATTATGCTTGTAATAATAAATGAATGAGTTATGGACCTGCTATGTTCTGTTGTACTACTCTGAGGGATGTAATATTTGCGGAATGGTACTTCGTGAATGTTATATCAACGACTGGCATACTACAACATGCAGTGGTATGCGGGGTCACCACAATCTCCGAGAGTTACTGATCTTGCGGAAGCACGATCATCCTGACCAGCGAGGGTCTTAAATCCTACATGAAATCGAAAACAAGTAAGAACTAATGATGCAATCAGAATATTGCGGATATAGACGAAAGCTTTATTGAATAAAGGTGGGATTCCGAATAATCGGTCTTGTTCTGGGCGTTGGCCTCAAAAGAAGTACACGAGAGTTGCAGCAATGGCTAACTTTTAGTCTAATCAAAATCTAAGTCTAAACGTGATGGCTATGGGGGTATTTAAAGGAGGAAAAGTTGGGGTTTCGGCTATCCATAGGTGTGGTGGCCGAAGCAAACCCTAGAAGGCCTTTCCCCCTTCAATACAGAGTCTAAAAAGTGGCTGATTTAATTCCTGCGAAAATGGGCCTGGCCCAAAACTAAAGGTGACACAGCACCATATTAGGCTATGGACGAAATTATGAAGTGGAAAACTCTATATTTCGTCCATGTCTTCATCTCTTCTTATGGGGGCTTCAAAGTTCTGAAATCTCCACTTGCGGCGTCCTCCTCAATCCTCAAATGTGTGTTGCCATCTCCTCCATGTGTGATCATGCTCCAATGCTTGTCCTCCTCATCCATGCTAGGTCCATCATTCCTAAGAGTAACAAACATATCCTATTTAGGCAGCATCATATTCTCATGTATGTGAGAAATAGTTCCAAGAAACGAAAGTACCTGATAGTTAAGTTGTTTGGCACGAGCTCGAGTGATTGGTCCTTGTATTTGTGTAGCTATAGGTACAACGGTTGTATCTATAGATGGGATATCGTCATCAGGCCCCCCTTCTTGAATTGACGTCGTCCTCGACGAAAGCTCATCTTCTTCACCAAAGTAAGGCTTCAAATTTGCAATGTTAAATGTAGGACTAACCGGACCCAATTATGCAGGAAGCTCAAGTTTATATGCATTACCATTTATTTTCTATAACACCTTAAAAGGACTAGCAGTGCGTGGCATTAGTTTAGACTTGCGCAATTCAGGAAAACAATCTTTGCGCAAATGCAACCAAACAAGATCACGAACATCAAACACAACATGCTTTCTTCCTCTATCCCCAGCAATTTTATACTTAACATTCATGCGTTCTATGTTGTCTTTAGTAGTCTCATGCAATTGTAATATCAATTCAGCATGTTGTGTAGCATCCAAATTATTTTGCACCGAAGA
The DNA here is from genome assembly GCF_019359855.2 of Lolium perenne. Lineage (NCBI taxonomy): Eukaryota > Viridiplantae > Streptophyta > Magnoliopsida > Poales > Poaceae > Lolium > Lolium perenne. The sequence goes on from NC_067250.2 coordinate 136,274,662, forward strand.
TGGTAAAGGCAATAAATCAATAGGTGCACGTGGAACAAAACCATACACAATCTCAAATGGGCACATCTTAGTGGTAGAATGCAGCGAACGATTGTATGAAAATTCAACATGAGGTAAACATGCTTCCCACAATTTTAAGTTCTTCTTCAAAACAGTCCACAGCATAGTAGACAATGTTCTATTTACTACTTCAATTTGTCCATCAGTTTGGGGATGACATGTAGTACTAAACAATAATTTAGTCCCCAACTTAGCCCATAAACATCTCCAAAAGTGGCTAAGAAACTTAGTATCACGATCAGAAACAATAGTATTTGGCACACCATGTAAACGAACAATTTCGCGAAAGAACAAATCAGCAACATGTGTAGCATCATCAGTCTTGTGACATGGAATAAAGTGTGCCATCTTGGAAAATCGATCCAGAACAACAAAGATACTATCCCTCCCCTTCTGTGTACGAGGCAAACCCAAAACGAAATCCATAGAAATATCCTCCCAAGGTACACTAGGAACAGGAGGAGGCATATATAAACCATGTGGATTAAGTCGAGACTTAGCTTTTTGACATGTAGTGCAGCGTGCCACAAATCTCTCAACATCTCGACGCATATGTGGCCAAAAGAAGTGTGCAATAAGTACATCCTCAGTCTTCTTCACACCAAAGTGACCCATCAATCCTCCTCCATGCGCCTCTTGCAACAACAAAAGACGAACGGAACTATCTGGGATGCATAGCTTGTTAGCATGGAACACAAATCCATCATTGAGGACGAATTTTTCCATGTTCTACCATCTCTACAATTCAGCAACACATCTCTAAAATCAGCATCATGCAAGTATTGTTCCTTTATAGTTTCTAATCCAAAAATCTTGAAGTCAAGTTGAGATAGCATAGTATAACGACGCGACAAAGCATCAGCAATAACATTATCTTTACCCTTTTTGTGTTTGATAACATAAGGAAAAGACTCAATAAGCTCAACCCACTTTGCATGGCGGCGATTCAACTTAGCTTGACTACGAATATGCTTCAAAGATTCATGATCAGAATGTATAACAAATTCTTTAGGCCATAAATAATGTTGCCAAGTTTCTAATGTCCAAACCAGCGCATATAATTCTTTATCATAAGTAGAATAGTTCAGACTAGGCCCACTCAATTTCTCACTAAAATATGCAACAGGTTTGCCCTCTTGTAATAACACACCTCCCAAACCAATTCCACTAGCATCACATTCAAGCTCAAAAGTCTTATTGAAATCAGGAAGTTGGAGTAATGGAGCATGTGTTAACTTATATTTCAGAATCATGAAGGCTTCTTGTTGTGCATCGCACCACCCAAAGGGCACATCCTTCTTGGTAAGCTCATTCAGTGGCGCAGCAATGGATCCAAAATCTTTTACAAAGCGCTTATAAAAATCAGCGAGGCCAAGAAAACTCCTCACTTGTGTGACCGTCTTGGGCTGCGGCCAACTCTCAATTGCCTCAATCTTAGTTGGATCAACTTCAATTCCCTGCACATTAACAACATAGCCAAGAAACGCAAATCGATTGGTGCAAAACGTGCACATCTCAAGATTACCATACAAACATGCATCATGTAAAGAATTGAAAACAACATGTAAATTATCCAAATGATCCTCCAAAGATTTGTTATAAATCAGAATATCATCAAAGTATACCACCACAAAACGTCCAATAAAAGCACGTAAAACTTCGTTTATTAGTCTCATGAAAGTACTAGGTGCATTAGTTAAACCAAAAGGCATTACTAACCACTCATATAAACCGAACTTAGTTTTAAACGTTGTTTTCCATTCATCTCATAATTGCATACGAATCTAGTGGTAACCACTACGCAAATCAACTTTAGAGATCATAATAGAACCACTCAATTCATCAAGCATATCATCTAAATGAGGTATAGGGTGACAATATCGAATGGTAATATTATTAATAGCTCTACAATTAGTACACATGCGTGAAGAACCATCTTTCTTAGGTACCAAGATAATAGGAACAACACATGGGCTAAAAGACTCACGAATGTAACTTTTATCTTGGAGAACCTGAATTTGTCGCTGAATCTCTTTGGTCTCTTCGGGATTGGTACGATATGGTGCACGGTTGGGTAGTGAAGCTCCTGGAATCAATTAAATTTTTTGTTCTATCCCACAAATAGGTGGTAATCCAGGTGGAACATCTTGTGGAAATACATCAATGAATTCCTACAAAAGGTTTGCAACCGCAGGTGGCAAAGAAGGAGGCATATCCTCAAATGAAAAAAGAACTTCTTTACCAATAATAGCATAGAAAGTTCAGCAATATCAGATTTGCTAGCAAGCAAACAAGGATTTTTCAAACGAATTTCAGTAGTGAAAGATCGAGATGTCGCCTAGAGGGGGGGTGAATAGGCAATTACAAACTCTTGCGGATTTTGTCTTGTAAGAATGCGGAATTAAACTATCGTTTAGTTTACAAGCACAAACCCTAAATATGCTAAGCTCAACTAAGTGTAACAATAGCAACTAGAGCTAAGCAAGATCGGCACAAGATATATGTAGCACAAGTGATAGCAAGATATATATATACTTCAAGCACGATGGCTATCACAAGGAAAGAGAGCTCGGGTATAGAAATAACCGAGGCACGCGGAGACGAGGATGTATTCCCGTGTTCCCTTGCTTTGCAACAAGGTACGTCACGTTTGGAGGAGTGGAGGTCCCACGAAGGATTCCCCGCGCCACGAAGGCTCACCCTATTCTCCGAACCACACCCACGAAGGATAATGGCCCTTTCCTTATGGTTAGCTTTTCCTCCGCTCCGGAGATGGCAAGCTCCACAACCACTTCACAAGCTCCACGAAGGAGAAGCCCGGGCCCCTTCACAATCTTCCACGAAGAGATCATCGGGACACCAACCAAGCCAACTAGGAGGTCACCCTCCAAGAGTAACAAGCTCACGGTCTCTCACTCGAACAAATCGTGGTGGAGAGCTCAACACTATGCAATGATGCAAAGCAAGAACACCGGAGGTGTTCAAGTCCTTCACACTCAAATCCCACCAAAGCAACGAATGCTAGGATGAGATTGGAGAGGAAGAACAAGGGGGAAAGTCAACCAAAGACTCCAAGATCTAGATCCCAAGAGATTCCCTCACTTAGAGAAGAAACGGTTTGGTGGAAGTGTAGATCTAGATCTCCTCTCTCAAATCCTCAAGTATGAGCAAGAACGGTTGGAGGAATCAAGGGGGAGAGCAAGTTCTTCAAATAGCAACAATGGAGGTGAGAGAATGGGAAGAACTATTTGCTCAAGGTGGAAGAAGAGCTATTTATAGCATGGGAGCAAATAAAACTGTTGGGGGGGAAAGACAAGAAAAACGGGCAGAAAACGGCTCTAAAAAGTGGCCCAGCCGGCTGCCAGGCTGGCCGACCGGCCTGGGCGCTGAGGAGCCCGGTCGGCAGCCTGGTCTCCGGCAAGACAAAGAATCGGGCGGCAGCAGCTGCGCGCAGCGGCGATGGATAGGCGAGAGCGCGCGCGGCGCGTGGGCGCGTGGGCCACGCGGGCGGAGGCGGCCCAGTGGGCGCCGGTCGGGCCGGAGGAGGCCCCGGCAGGCCGGAGCCGGACCGGGCCCGAGACCGGTCGCGGGCCAAATGGCCACTGGACACGGTCCGGATGGCACCGGTGCCTGGGCCGGTCACGACCGGGTGGGCCGGCGCGCGGCCCGGCAGGCCGGGCGGCCAACCGGCTGCCTCTCCTCTCTTTTTTTTCTTTTTATTCTTTTCTCTTTTTCCCTTTTCTTTAATAACTAATGCTCCCGAACTCCGATTCGAATGAAACCAATTTTGTTGGAAAGATAACGACGAATAGAACCCCAACAAAAACTGGAAATATGGAGACTCCTCACAGAACATTTTTAGATGATTTTAGAGAGGTTGTCTCCCACCGTCAAGAAACAGTGAAGACGTCCAAACTCGAAAACGCAATAGAGGATGCATGCGGATTTCGTTTTCGATGAACTTGGGCTTGTTGTAAAGCTAGCAACAAGCTCAAGAACCTCACACAGAGAAACACCAAGAAGCAATAAGGATATGGAAAGTATGCAAAGATTGAGCTCCCTAAGACGATGTGATCAAGTTACCCAACCGAAAGCCCCTCTTAATAGTGCGGCTATCTATCCTACAATCCGGTCTCCCAACATCCACCTTGAGACCGGTAAAAGGAAAACCTAGCAAGGCCATACCTTTGCCTTGCGCATCCCGCTTGATCTTGATGATAACTCTTCAAGCTTCACTCAAGCCGGAATGCCACAACTTGATCATTGTCCATTATCACCAAATGGACGGCAAGCTTCAAGCATGTGATCCACTTGAGATGTTCATCTTGAACTTGCCCAACTCAACCTTGTATCTTCTCATACTCACATAAGATAGAGCATGGCTAATATTGAGTTCCACATAAGAACTCCATCTTCATTTCATCTTCTTGATCATATCACATATGTATCTTTAAATCGATGATCTTGATGCCAATACACAAGGTGTATCTTTATCTTCATGGCATCCATACTTGAATCCAACACATGGAACACAAGAAGTACCTATGGAATATTCCTTCATATAAACTTAATGAAAACATTAGTCCATAGGGGTTGTCATTAATTACCAAAACCACACATAGGGGCAATATACCCTTACAATCTCCCCCATTTTGGTAATTGATGACAAACACAATAAGAGGGTTTATATAATGAATATTAGAAACAAGTACGCAACTTATCCGAGAATAAGTTGTATACAAGAGGTTGTATTTGATATGGTCAAGTAACACAAAGCTACTCGCCCATATCAAAACCGGCTCTACTCACACAACTACAACAAATGCAAAAGATGTGAGTAGAACCAATATATATAGAGAAGACTCCCCCACAATATATGCACGTGTGATGAATCATGAATTCATTGCATACATTGTCAAGATTAACCTTTGGGATAGTTTCCACTATATATATACAACCAAGCAAGACATATAAATATGAAATGCACGAGAGGCAAAACACTTAAGCACAAACCAAACTTAAGTATAAAACCATTCCCTTAAACCCTCTAAACTTCTCCCCCATTGGCATCGATTGTCAAAATGGGTGAAAAATTTAGAAGGCCAATATAATGTGAGTTCCTCCCCAAGGTGTGCACTTCTCATAATTTGAGTGGAATCAAATGCACATATCCAATGATGAATATTTGAAGGAAGTCAAACTATATTGAGGATCAAAGATTGCATAAAGATATCATGGTGAAGTGAGCTTCAACAAATAAAGAAAGCAATCAAAGATCCAATTGGACAAACAGAGGTATCAAGATAAGAGAGATATAGTGCTCTAAATAAAATAAGAAAGCTCCCCAAGGTTCGTTCACAATTTATAATGTTTGTATTTGAATACAATATGCACAAACATGGAATCCTCACTCCCTCTATATCATTTAGAACACAACTAAGATAAAGAGAATATGCTTATCAAGAACAACTTGAGTCCAATCAATTACGAGATATGAGTGCATGAAGAAAAACAAATAAACCAAGCACTCATAAATCTTCTTTACCAACACCACTAAAAACAAAAGGGGTAAAAGATGGTCGGCAAAGAACAAGGATATCAAGATGATGGATTAACGCTCTTATGCATATGAGTTTCTAAAGTGGACAAAGTGATCCATAAAGAAATATGCACACACAAGAGGTTAACAAAATAGATAAGACAAGATATCCAAGATAAAGTCATAAAATATACCAAAGGATGTTTGCTTAAGAAGCATATATAGCCTATGGCTCCAATTTTCACTTATGGTATATGAATGAACTTCAACCAAGTTAAACCTCAAAAACATCACAACTAACAATAAGGGAAATAGAGCTAGTTGGAGTGTTTTGAGAAAGGCAACAAGTATCATAAATATGGATTTATTTCACAATTTCATCAATATTGCACATAAGAGCTCTTTGAGGAATTGATATGCAATAAATTGCTAGAGGGCATATTTGGGTGGGTGAATCATAAACATGATGTATATATATTCCCAACATATGCATCTTCTCAAATTACTCAAATGTACAATAAAAAGTTTTACTTTAAAAATGAGTTTTCAAGAACCGCAATATTATTGAAATAAATAATTTCATGCCAAGATACAACCTACAAGAGGTTGGATGCTATATGAGAATGCATGAATAAGATACTTGTTACCGAGATAGCAATGGCTTGATGTAGTAGATAAGAGTTCATCGATCATCCTAGCTTGACTCCAATTCTCATATGGTGACAACACCTTCCTTATAGATGAGACAAGCTTCCATTGCATCTCCAATGTACCTAGAACATCATTCAAGTACATCTTGGTCCCCAAACTTATTGGGTCCAACATGGTTAGACTAACCACAATATATAGGACACACTCCATATAAATATGTGCATATTTTGGATGAAATTTGAATTTCATGCACATCTTAGCCATTTAGGATTTGATGGAGTATATCCTATATAACGGATCGAAGGAAGCAAGCATGCTATGAGTATAAACAAATTACATACAAGCATGCACAAAAACTTTCAAAGATCCAAGAAAGATATACTTTGGACAAAACACCAAATGAATTGAATAAGGCATAAAGGTGTCCCCAAACAAATTTGTTGTCCAAATTATATCAAAGACGCAAATCACAAAAGATTTGTTCAACAAAGTTCAACAAATGAACTAAGAAGAAACCATTGAGCATAAAGGATGAAATAAAGCAAACATGCCCAAAGATTTATCTCATTCAAGCAAATAAAATATGTAAGAAGGAATGCGATAGCAAACTCCCCAAAAGAGCAAGGTTCGAACATATAAACCAAACCCTCTACACTTTTCACAATGGCACAAAGTACCGTAAGGAAAAGGTTTGTCTTCCAAAACAAACACTTGATATGAATCAAGAGAATTTATCAAAAGATTTTTCAAAGGGACAAGGAAGACACATGGGAGCAACAAGGATTTGTTGGAAATAAAATAAGGCAATAAGAAGTAGTCCAAGGTGAAGATGATCCATAAATTCAACCACATACAAGGTTATCAATTGTCAAAGACAATGAGTATATTGGAATTAATTTCCGGTGGAGTATTGACAATGGTAGTAAGGATCAACTTCACAATAAAAGGCATAGGATAAGTATATAGAATTAAGCACTATGCACGGATGAAGATTCTTGATAGCTTCAATTAGTCAAACAATCACGCACGGCAATGATTAGAATAGCTTGAAGTAAACGGTGTCCCAAATAAGATATAGAGATATGTATTTGAGGAAAACCGTACCAAGAATTTCTTACTCAAACAAGAACCCATAAGATGAGTAATAAAATATTTTTAATAAGAATGGAGCTTGTTTGAGCAAACATGCCACCTAGGATCAAGATAATTACGTGTATCAACACTAAGTGGCATAACCTCTTATGTTCACATTTTCTAGGCTTGTGATATGTACAAAACATATTACTCCCCCATAATGTGATAAGTCATTTCTTCTAAAACAAGAGGCAACTAAAATTTTATTAGAGATGATTAATGGGCATTTAGAATTTGAATTTCTCATGAGTATGACACACCACATAGTGACTAGATAATCTTGCAATATCAATACTAAGTGGTGGTACCCATGTACACACATTTTAAAGAAAGAGAGATGCACAAAGCATATCACTCCCCCAAAATAGGATGTCCCATTAATCACTTCAAAGAGAGCCAAATAAGATATCATCAAGATGCATTAGGCTCAAAACAATACACAAGTATATGATGAATCAAACAAGCATACTTGAATACACAAGATAGGCAAGTAAGATACAACATATACAAACACATATTTGATACAAAACCAAACATGCAAAGGGGGGGGGGCAAGTAACTTACAATAAACATGAAGAGTTACCGCAAGGAGGAACATTGGATATAAGATATAGATGATGATCCATATGACTTGGCTTGGTCAAAATATAATATATGAAGATCCCTTAATTCTTCATGAAGTAGCCAAGTCTCCAATGACCTCCACTTGTACCTATTGATCAAGTTTGAGATTGTTGGTCCCCAACCAAGTTGGGTCCTAAGAGATTAGTCACAATAGGCTTGGCAACCCAGATGGTTCTTTTCTTGAAACCACTTTGAGTTCCAACAAACTTGGCAAACACATTGCCATCCTTATCCTTCCCTAGAGAATAATCATTACCAACAATTATAGGGTTAGATAAGGTACCACCTAAGCAAGAAGAAGCAAAGTGCCCCTTCTCACGACATAAGTAGCAAGTGTTCCCCTTTCTCTTCTTTATTGATTTCTTCTCTTGGGGAACAATATCTTGATTCTTCTTGGGAAGTGCCCTATCTTCAACTTGAGGTCGAGCATGAGCTTGACCTTGACCTTGTGGCCGTTTCCCTTGTTGTTTCTCACTCAAGTGCTTCTTCTTCTTCAATGGGCATGATCTAACATGATGCCCTTCAACCTTGCACTTGAAGCAAACCAACTTGGCCGGATCCTTGACTTTGTCTTGGCCCTTCTTCTTGTTGCTCTTGCTCTTGGACTTGTTCTTGTTATTGGAGTTGAATCCAAGTCCACTTTTGTCATTGGGGGATTGTTGCACACTTAGCATCTTGTCAAGTGCGGATTTCCCTTCATGACGCTTTTCCAAGTCTTTCTTCAAAGAAAGGACTTGAGCCTCGAGCTCTTTTATTTCCTCTACATGGTTAGTAGAAATACAAGTACTAGAGGAAGTAGAAGCTTCATTGTTAGAGCAACAAGGCAAAGTGAGTAATCCAACACAAGGTGTATCACTAGTTTGACTAGATGGATTACAAGGACTAGCACATGGCAATATAACATTTGTAGTATAGATTGTGCCAACATCCATATGAGGCTCACAAGATGTTACCTTAGTGATACTTGCCTCATGAGCTAACTTTAGCCCATCATAGGAAATTAGAAGATCATCATGAGAGCTTGAGAGCTTTTTATGACTTTCTTCCAATTCCCTATAATTGCTAGTTAGCAACTCAAGTTGAGCCCTTAGCTCAACATTCTCCTTTAAGGTCGATGCTTCACAAGAATTAGAGTTAGTAGCACAAGCATCAACAATAGTTTTCTCATTTTCATGCATATAGGATTCAATTTTTTGTGTAAGCATGAAATTAGCATGCTTCTCATCTTTTAGCTCATGCTTGAGGAGAGTGAATCTCATTTCCCCATTTTCAACATGGGACTCCAACTCCACTATGGTTTCCCTATATTTATTCAAGGTATCCATAGAGTGTTCGAGATAAGCACGAGCTTCTTTATTACCACGAAGAGAAGCATATACCATTGCCATATCATGCACCAAGATATTATGTTGTTCATCATTATTATCATCATCACTCTCATCATTAGAGGATGTGTTAGGAGTCAAAGTAGGAGATACCTTTGGTCCATTTGCCATAAGGCACATGTGCATACCGGAGGATGAAGATGAAGATATTCTTAAATCCTCATTTGAAATCATGTCTTGATCCATAGAGTGTTCGGTTTCCTCTACAATGTTAGTCAACAAGCAACTAGAGGAAATAGAAACATTTTGATTATGGGAGCAAGACAAGGCAAGCATATCCTCATGAGATCTATGTAAGCAATTTACACATGATATGCAAGGACTATCAACACAAGCATGTAGATTATTTTCAATGCAAGATGTGTTTAAGTCCAAAGAGGAAACATTGCAATGAGATAGAGATGAAGAGTCATCACTATTGAGCACAATATCAACATTGCAATTTCCCTCACCACTCACCATATCATTACCTTGTGTCTTGCAACACGTTGGTGAAGTGGAAGAAGATGATGACTCATCACGGCCGGAGGTGGAAGCAACTTGGAGCTCTTCATGATGTGAAGAAGAAGAGAGCTCCTCGGAGTCACCACCGACCAAATGAGAAGTGGATCCACCAAACATTTCCTTAAGCTTGATCCACATCTCATGAGACGACTTTCGCTTTATATATATCAAGAACCTACGAAAATCGGGTCTCAAGGAGAATAAAAGCTCATTAGATACTTGAGCTTCAAGATGTAAGTTTTTATCATCCTCTAAAGATAGATTTTGAGGATCCATCGGAGGAGAAAAACCTACATCTAGAAATTGCTCAATGTTTGGACACAAGGTCCGAAGTTTACAAAGCAAGCAATTTCGCCACAAATGATAATTTGTGCCAACAAAGATAATTGTGTCATTGTGCACTAAATTACTAGCCGACATCTTTACTCTCAAGGCGGTGAAGCCTAAAACAAGGAGAGACCTTGCTCTGATACCAATTGAAAGATCAAGATGTCGCCTAGAGGGGGGGTGAATAGGCAATTACAAACTCTTGCGGATTTTGTCTTGTAAGAATGCGGAATTAAACTATCGTTTAGTTTACAAGCACAAACCCTAAATATGCTAAGCTCAACTAAGTGTAACAATAGCAACTAGAGCTAAGCAAGATCGGCACAAGATATATGTAGCACAAGTGATAGCAAGATATATATATACTTCAAGCACGATGGCTATCACAAGGAAAGAGAGCTCGGGTATAGAAATAACCGAGGCACGCGGAGACGAGGATGTATTCCCGTGTTCCCTTGCTTTGCAACAAGGTACGTCACGTTTGGAGGAGTGGAGGTCCCACGAAGGATTCCCCGCGCCACGAAGGCTCACCCTATTCTCCGAACCACACCCACGAAGGATAATGGCCCTTTCCTTATGGTTAGCTTTTCCTCCGCTCCGGAGATGGCAAGCTCCACAACCACTTCACAAGCTCCACGAAGGAGAAGCCCGGGCCCCTTCACAATCTTCCACGAAGAGATCATCGGGACACCAACCAAGCCAACTAGGAGGTCACCCTCCAAGAGTAACAAGCTCACGGTCTCTCACTCGAACAAATCGTGGTGGAGAGCTCAACACTATGCAATGATGCAAAGCAAGAACACCGGAGGTGTTCAAGTCCTTCACACTCAAATCCCACCAAAGCAACGAATGCTAGGATGAGATTGGAGAGGAAGAACAAGGGGGAAAGTCAACCAAAGACTCCAAGATCTAGATCCCAAGAGATTCCCTCACTTCGAGAAGAAACGGTTTGGTGGAAGTGTAGATCTAGATCTCCTCTCTCAAATCCTCAAGTATGAGCAAGAACGGTTGGAGGAATCAAGGGGGAGAGCAAGTTCTTCAAATAGCAACAATGGAGGTGAGAGAATGGGAAGAACTATTTGCTCAAGGTGGAAGAAGAGCTATTTATAGCATGGGAGCAAATAAAACTGTTGGGGGGGAAAGACAAGAAAAACGGGCGTAAAACGGCTCTAAAAAGTGGCCAGTAGCTGCCAGGCTGGCCGACCGGCTTTGGCGCCGAGGAGCCGGTCGGCAGCCCTGGCCAGCCCAAAGAACCGGGCGGCAGCGGCTGCGCGAAGCGATGGATAGGCGAGAGCGCGCGCGGCGCGTGGGCGCGTGGGCCACGCGGGCGGAGGCGGCCCAGTGGGCGCCGGTCGGGCCGGAGGAGGCGCCGGCAGGCCGGAGCCGGACCGGGCCCGAGACCGGTCGCGGGCCAAATGGCCACCGGACACGGTCCGGATGGCACCGGTGCTGGGCAGTCCACGACCGGGTGGGCGGCGCGCGGCCCGGCAGGCCGGCGGCCAACCGGCTGCCTCTCCTCTCTTTTTTTTCTTTTTTTTCTTTTCTCTTTTTCCCTTTTCTTTAATAACTAATGCTCCCGAACTCCGATTCGAATGAAACCAATTTTGTTGGAAAGATAACGACGAATAGAACCCCAACAAAAACTGGAAATATGGAGACTCCTCACAGAACATTTTTAGATGATTTTAGAGAGGTTGTCTCCCACCGTCAAGAAACAGTGAAGACGTCCAAACTCGAAAACGCAATAGAGGATGCATGCGGATTTCGTTTTCGATGAACTTGGGCTTGTTGTAAAGCTAGCAACAAGCTCAAGAACCTCACACAGAGAAACACCAAGAAGCAATAAGGATATGGAAAGTATGCAAAGATTGAGCTCCCTAAGACGATGTGATCAAGTTACCCAACCGAAAGCCCCTCTTAATAGTGCGGCTATCTATCCTACAATCCGGTCTCCCAACATCCACCTTGAGACCGGTAAAAGGAAAACCTAGCAAGGCCATACCTTTGCCTTGCGCATCCCGCTTGATCTTGATGATAACTCTTCAAGCTTCACTCAAGCCGGAATGCCACAACTTGATCATTGTCCATTATCACCAAATGGACGGCAAGCTTCAAGCATGTGATCCACTTGAGATGTTCATCTTGAACTTGCCCAACTCAACCTTGTATCTTCTCAAACTCACATAAGATAGAGCATGCCTAATATTGAGTTCCACATAAGAACTCCATCTTCATTTCATCTTCTTGATCATATCACATATGTATCTTTAAATCGATGATCTTGATGCCAATACACAAGGTGTATCTTTATCTTCATGGCATCCATACTTGAATCCAACACATGGAACACAAGAAGTACCTATGGAATATTCCTTCATATAAACTTAATGAAAACATTAGTCCATAGGGGTTGTCATTAATTACCAAAACCACACATAGGGGCAATATACCCTTACAAGTAGCATGGTTCAAATCAGATTTAGTATTAGTCTTATGTGGCACAAAATCTGCAGCAACAATCTGATTTTCTCTCTTATGTTTCTCCTCATTTTTTACTCTACTAGCTCTAGCAAGATCATCTTTTAAAATTTATTCAGGAGTCACAGGTTTGAGACCAATTTTCTTTCCATCATGCATAAGAGAATATTGATTTGTTTTACCATTATGAATAGATTCTCTATCAAATTGCCATGGTCTACCAAGTAACAAAGGACAAGCTTGCATAGGTACAACATCACAATCACCAAAATCAGAATATGTACCATAGTAAAATGCACATGTGTAGTTCTTGTTACCTTGAGCTTCCGAGAGCTCTCAAACCATTGAATGTAATATGGATGTGTGTGATGTCTTGTAGCAAGAGAAAGCGTCTCCACCATGTCAACGCTAGCCAGATTATTACAGCTCCCTCCATCAATGATGATCCTTATAACTCGCTTTTTACAATGCCTCTTATTTGAAACAAATTGTGGCGTTCATCATGCTCAGCTTTGCTCAATTGCACGCTCAACACACGTTGTGCAACTAAGCTCCTGTACTGATCAGCAGTGTCAGCTTCCATTACCTCCATCTCTCTCTCAGAATCGGAACTTGAGCCATCACGTGCAGTAATAAGGGTCAATGTATCTTCATCAAAGTTACTTGCAGAATCATATTCTCCATCTTCACGCACCAACATCACACGCTTGGTTCTTCATTCTCTTTCTATGTGTCCAAATCCCAAGCATTTGCGACATTGAATGTCGCGCGTCTTCCCAGTGGAGGCCATGGAAGAGGAACTGCGAGGAGGACCAGCGGATGGTGGTGGAGTTGCAGCAGGTGGTGCTCATGATGCAGGCGCGGTACGGTGTACTTAGAGGTAGTAGGTGCCGGTGCAGCTCCACGAGATGGTGGCGCTGATTGTCGCGGAGACCATGATGATGTACGACCTGCATAAATATTAGCTCTTCTCCATGGTGGTTGACGATCCTGCACTTCACGTTTAGCTTTGCAAGCAAGATGAAAAAAGCGAGTAATAGTGTTGTACTCCTTATTATCTAAAATATGCTGAATCTCTTTATTCAAACCACCAAAGAAATGTGCAAGCATAGCCTCATTATCCTCTACAATACCACATCGAATCATGCCAGTTTCCAATCCTTGATAATAGTCTCCTACATAATTTTTTCCTTGTTCTAAGCGAGACAATTTTTTCAGCAAATCACGTTGATAATATGGAGGAACAAAACGAGTACGCATAGCAAGTTTTAAACCAACCAAAGTAGTAGGAATATTAGCATGATGTACTCTACAATGCTCAGACCACCAAATAGATGCAAAATCTGTGAACTCACAAGTAGCAGCACTAACACGCAAATGATCAGGATAGCGTAAACATGCAAAACGTTGCTCTACTTCCAATTCCCATGTAAGATATGCGTCAGGATTATATCTACCCTCAAATGGCAGAATATTCAGTTTAAGTTTTGCAACATGATCATCATCACGTACCGGTGATGGCGTGTATTTCACACGTTCGTTGGGAACCCCAAGAGGAAGGTATGATGCGCACAGCAGCAAGTTTTCCCTCAGAAAGAAACCAAGGTTTATCGAACCAGGAGGAGCCAAGAAGCACGTTGAAGGTTGATGGCGGCGGGATGTAGTGCGGCGCAACACCAGAGATTCCGGCGCCAACGTGGAACCTGCACAACACAACCAAAGTACTTTGCCCCAACGAAACAGTGAGGTTGTCAATCTCACCGGCTTGCTGTAACAAAGGATTAACCGTATTGTGTGGAAGATGATTGTTTGCAGAAAACAGAGAACAAGATTGCAGTAGATTGTATTTCAGTAAAGAGAATTGGACCGGGGTCCACAGTTCACTAGAGGTGTCTCTCCCATAAGACGAACAGCATGTTGGGTGAACAAATTACAGTTGGGCAATTGACAAATAAAGAGAGCATGACCATGCACATACATATCATGATGAGTATAGTGAGATTTAATTGGGCATTACGACAAAGTACATAGACCGTCATCCAACTGCATCTATGCCTAAAAAGTCCACCTTCAGGTTATCATCCGAACCCCCTCCAGTATTAAGTTGCTAACAACAGACAATTGCATTAAGTATTGCGCGTAATGTAACTAGTGACTACATCCTTGAACATAGAACTAATGTTTTATCCCTAGTGGCAACAGCACATCCATAACCTTAGTGGTTCTTGTCACTCCTCCAGATTCACAGAGGCATGAACCCACTATCGAGCATAAATACTCCCTCTTGGAGTTACTAGCATCAACTTGGCCAGAGCATCTACTAATAACGGAGAGCATGCAAGATCATAAACAACACATAAGCATAGCTTTGATAATCAACATAACAAGTATTCTCTATTCATCGGATCCCAACAAACGCAACATATAGAATTACAGATAGATGATCTTGATCATGTTAGGCAGCTCACAAGATCCGACAATGATAGCACAATGGGGAGAAGACAACCATCTAGCTACTGCTATGGACCCATAGTCCAGGGGTAGACTACTCACACATCACTCCGGAGGCGACCATGGCGGTGTAGAGTCCTCCGGGAGATGATTCCCCTCTCCGGCAGGGTGCCGGAGGTGATCTCCTGGATCCCCCGAGATGGGATCGGCGGCGGCGGCGTCTCAGGAAGGTTTTCCGTATCGTGGTTCTCGGTACTGGGGTTTTCGTCACGGAGACTTTTTATAGGCGAAAGGGCAGGTCAAGAGGCGGCACGGGGCCCCACACCACAGGGCCGCGCGGCCAAGGGGGCCGCGCCGCCTAGGGTGTGGCCCTCCGTGGCCCCTCTTCGTCTCTCCTTCGGACTTCTGGAAGCTTCGTGAGAAAATAGGCCCCTGGGCTTTGATTTCGTCCAATTCCGAGAATATTTCCTTACTAGGATTTCTGAAACCAAAAACAGCAGAAAACATCAACTGGCACTTCGGCATCTTGTTAATAGGTTAGTTCCAGAAAATGCACGAATATGACATAAAGTGTGCATAAAACATGTAGATAACATCAGTAATGTGGCATGGAACATAAGAAATTATCGATACGTCGGAGACGTATCAGCATCCCCAAGCTTAGTTCTGCTCGTCCCGAGCAGGTAAAACGATAACACAGATAATTTCTGGAGTGACATGCCATCATAATCTTGATCATACTATTTGTAAAGCATATGTAGTGAATGCGGCGATCAAAACAATGTATATGACATGAGTAAACAAGTGAATCATATAGCGAAGACTTTTTCATGAATAGCACTTCAAGACAAGCATCAATAAGTCTTGCATAAGAGTTAACTCATAAAGCAATAATTCAAAGTAAAGGTATTGAAGCAACACAAAAGAAGATTAAGTTTCAGCGGTTGCTTTCAATTTGTAACATGTATATCTCATGGATATTGTCAACATAGAGTAATATAATAAGTGCAATAAGCAAGTATGTAGGAATCAATGCATAGTTCACACAAGTGTTTGCTTCTTGAGGTGGAGAGAAATAGGTGAACTGACTCAACATTGAAAGTAAAAGAATGGTCCTCCATAGAGGAAAAGCATCGATTGCTATATTTGTGCTAGAGCTTTGATTTTGAAAACATAAAGAGAGCATAAAAATAAAGTTTTGAGAGGTGTATGTTGTTGTCAACGAATGGTAGCGGGTACTCTAACCCCCTTGCCAGACAAACCTTCAAAGAGCGGCTCCCATTTTATTTTATTTTGGGTGGCACTCCTTCCAACCTTTCTTTCACAAACCATGGCTAACCGAATCCTCGGGTGCCTGCCAACAATCTCATACCATGAAGGAGTGCCTTTTTATTTTAGTTTTATTATGATGACACTCCTCCCAACCTTTGCTTACACAAGCCATGGCTAACCGAATCCTTCGGGTGCCGTCCAACAATCACATACCATGGAGGAGTGTCTATTTTTGTTAATTAATTTGGGACTGGGAATCCCATTGCCAGCTCTTTTTGCAAAATTATTGGATAAGCGGATGAAGCCACTAGTCCATTGGTGAAAGTTGCCCAACAAGATTGAAAGATAAACACCACATACTTCCTCATGAGCTATAAAACATTGACACAAATCAGAGGTGATAAATTTTGAATTGTTTAAAGGTAGCACTCAAGCAATTTACTTTGGAATGGCGGAAAATACCATGTAGTAGGTAGGTATAGTGGACACAAATGGCATAGTGGTTGGCTCAAGTATTTTGGATGCATGAGAAGTATTCCCTCTCGATACAAGGTTTAGGCTAGCAAGGCTTATTTGAAACAAACACAAGGATGAACCGGTGCAGCAAAACTCACATAAAAGACATATTGAAAACATTATAAGACTCTACACCGTCTTCCTTGTTGTTCAAACTCAATACTAGAAATTATCTAGACCTTAGAGAAACCAAATATGCAAACCAAATTTTAGCATGCTCTATGTATTTCTTCATTAATGGGTGCAAAGCATATGATGCAAGAGCTTAATCATGAGCACAACAATTGCCAAGTATCACATTACCCAAGACATTTATAGCAATTACTACATGTATCATTTTCCAATTCCAACCATATAACAATTTAACGAAGGAGAAACTTCGCCATGAATACTATGAGTAGAAACCAAGGGCATACTTGTCCATATGCTACAGCGGAGCGTGTCTCTCTCCCATAAAGTGAATGCTAGGATCTATTTTATTCAAACAAAACAAAAACAAAAACAAACCGACGCTCCAAGAAAAAGCACATAAGATGTGATGGAATAAAAATATAGTTTCAGGGGAGGAACCTGATAATGTTGTCGATGAAGAAGGGGATGCCTTGGGCATCCCCAAGCTTAGACGCTTGAGTCTTCTTGATATATGCAGGGGTGAACCACCGGGGCATCCCCAAGCTTAGAGCTTTCACTCTCCTTGATCATGTTGCATCATACTCCTCTCTTGATCCTTGAAAACTTCCTCCACACCAAACTCGAAACAACTCATTAGAGGGTTAGTGCACATTATAAATTGACATATTCAGAGGTGACACAATCATTCTTAACACTTCTGGACATTGCATAATGCTACTGGACATTAGTGGATCAAATAAATTCATCCAACATAGCGAAAGAGGCAATGCGAAATAAAAGGCAGAATCTGTCAAAACAGAACAGTTCGTATTGACGAATTTTAAAATGGCACCAGACTTGCTCAAATGAAAATGCTCAAATTGAATGAAAGTTGCGTACATATCTGAGGATCATGCACGTAAATTGGCTTAATTTTCTGAGTTACCTACAGGGAGGTGGACCCAGATTCGTGACAGCAAAGAAATCTGGAACTGTGCAGTAATCCAAATCTAGTACTTACTTTTCTATCAACGGCTTAACTTGGCACAACAAAACACAAAACTAAGATAAGGAGAGGTTGCTACAGTAGTAAACAACTTCCAAGACACAAAATAAAAACAAAGTACTGTAGGTAAAAACATGGGTTGTCTCCCATAAGCGCTTTTCTTTAACGCCTTTCAGCTAGGCGCGAAAGTGTGTATCAAGTATTATCAAGAGATGAAGTGTCAACATCATAATTTGTTCTCATAATAGAATCAAAAGGTACCTTCATTCTCTTTCTAGGGAAGTGTTCCATACCTTTCTTGAGAGGAAATTGATATTTTATATTACCTTCCTTCATATCAATGATAGCACCAACAGTTCGAAGAAAAGGTCTTCCCAATATAATGGGGCAAGATGCATTGTATTCAATATCCAAGACAACAAAATCAACGGGAACCAGGTTATTGTTAATGGTAATGCGAACATTATCAACTTTACCCAAAGGTTTCTTTGTAGAATGATCAGCAAGATTAACATCCAAATAACAATTTTTCAGCGGTGGCAAGTCAAGCATATTATAAATTTTCTTAGGCATAACAGAGATACTTGCACCAAGATCACATAAAGCATTACAATCAAAATCTTTAATCTTCATCTTAATGATGGGCTCCCAACCATCCTCTAACTTTTTAGGAATAGAGGCTTCACGCTCTAGTTTCTCTTCTCTAGCTTTTATGAGAGCATTTGTAATATGATGCGTGAAAGCCAAATTTATAGCACTAGCATTAGGACTTTTAGCAAGTTTTTGCAAGAACTTTATAACTTCAGAGATGTGGCAATCATCAAAATTCAAACCATTATAATCTAAAGCAATGGGATCATCATCCCCAATGTTGGAAAAAATTTCAGCAGCTTTATCACGGGCAGTTTCAGCAGTTTTAGCAGCTTTCGAGCAGTTTTTCGCGCTTTGCATTCGAAGTGGAAACATTGCTAACACCAATTCTTTTATTAGTATGAGTAGGAGGTGCAGCAACATGTGTAGCATTAGCATTACTAGTGGTGGTAATAGTCCAAACTTTAGCTATATTCTTCTCTTTAGCTAGTTTTTCATTTTCTTCTCTATCCCACCTAGCACGCAGTTCAGCCATTAATCTTATATTCTCATTAATTCTAACTTGAATGGCATTTGCTGTAGTAGTAATTTTATTATGATGATTCTCATTAGTCATAACTTTCGATTTCAAAAGATCAACATCAGCAGCAAGACTATCAACTTTAGAAGCAAGTATATCAATTTTCCCAAGCTTTTCTTCAACAGATTTGTTAAAAGCAGTTTGTGTACTAATAAATTCCTTAAGCATGGCTTCAAGTCCAGGGTGAACTCCTATTATTGTTGTACGAATTCCCATAAGAATTACCATAGCCGTTGCCATTATTATAAGGATATGGCCTATAGTTGTTACTAGAATTGTTCCGGTAAGCATTGTTGTTGAAATTATTATTTTTAATGAAGTTTACATCAACATGTTCTTCTTGTGCAACCAATGAAGCTAATGGAACATTATTAGGATCAATATTAGTCCTATCATTCACAAGCATAGACATAATAGCATCGATCTTATCACTCAAGGAAGAGGTTTCTTCGACAGAATTTACCTTCTTACCTTGTGGAGCTCTTTCCGTGTGCCATTCAGAGTAGTTGATCATCATATTATCAAGAAGCTTTGTTGCTTCACCAAGAGTGATGGACATAAAGGTACCTCCAGCAGCTGAATCCAATAAATTCCGTGAAGAAAAATTTAGTCCTGCATAGAAGGTTTGGATGATCATCCAAGTAGTCAGTCCATGGGTTGGGCAATTTTTAACCAGAGATTTCATTCTTTCCCAAGCTTGAGCAACATGTTCAGTATCTAATTGTTTAAAATTCATTATGCTACTCCTCAAAGATATAATTTTAGCAGGGGGATAATATCTACCAATAAAAGCATCCTTGCATTTAGTCCATGAATCGATACTATTCTTAGGCAGAGATAGCAACCAATCTTTAGCTCTTCCTCTTAATGAGAAAGGGAACAATTTTAGTTTAATAATATCACCATCTACATCTTTATATTTTTGCATTTCACATAGTTCAACAAAATTATTAAGATGGGCAGCAGCATCATCAGAACTAACACCAGAAAATTGCTCTCGCATAACAAGATTCAGTAAAGCAGGTTTAATTTCAAAGAATTCTGCTGTAGTAGCAGGTGGAGCAATAGGTGTGCATAAGAAATCATTATTATTTGTGGTTGTGAAGTCACACAACTTAGTGTTTTCAGCGTTGGCCATTTTAGCAACAGTAAATAAAGCAAACTAGATAAAGTAAATGCAAGTAAACTAATTTTTTTTTTGTGTTTTTGATATAGCAAACAAGATAGCAAGTAAAGTAAAACTAGCAACTAATTTTTTTGTATTTTGATTTAGTGCAGCAAACAAAGTAGTAAATAAAACTAAGCAAGACAAAAACAAAGTAAAGAGATTGAGAAGTGGAGACTCCCCTTGCAGCGTGTCTTGATCTCCCCGGCAACGGCGCCAGAAAATATGCTTGATGGCGTGTATTTCACACGTTCGTTGGGAACCCCAAGAGGAAGGTATGATGCGCACAGCAGCAAGTTTTCCCTCAGAAAGAAACCAAGGTTTATCGAACCAGGAGGAGCCAAGAAGCACGTTGAAGGTTGATGGCGGCGGGATGTAGTGCGGCGCAACACCAGAGATTCCGGCGCCAACGTGGAACCTGCACAACACAACCAAAGTACTTTGCCCCAACGAAACAGTGAGGTTGTCAATCTCACCGGCTTGCTGTAACAAAGGATTAACCGTATTGTGTGGAAGATGATTGTTTGCAGAAAACAGTAGAACGATTGGCAGTAGATTGTATTTCAGTAAAGAGAATTGGACCGGGGTCCACAGTTCACTAGAGGTGTCTCTCCCATAAGACGAACATCATGTTGGGTGAACAAATTACAGTTGGGCAATTGACAAATAAAGAGAGCATGACCATGCACATACATATCATGATGAGTATAGTGAGATTTAATTGGGCATTACGACAAAGTACATAGACCGTCATCCAACTGCATCTATGCCTAAAAAGTCCACCTTCAGGTTATCATCCGAACCCCCTCCAGTATTAAGTTGCTAACAACAGACAATTGCATTAAGTATTGCGCGTAATGTAACTAGTGACTACATCCTTGAACATAGCACTAATGTTTTATCCCTAGTGGCAACAGCACATCCATAACCTTAGTGGTTCTTGTCACTCCTCCAGATTCACAGAGGCATGAACCCACTATCGAGCATAAATACTCCCTCTTGGAGTTACTAGCATCAACTTGGCCAGAGCATCTACTAATAACGGAGAGCATGCAAGATCATAAACAACACATAAGCATAGCTTTGATAATCAACATAACAAGTATTCTCTATTCATCGGATCCCAACAAACGCAACATATAGAATTACAGATAGATGATCTTGATCATGTTAGGCAGCTCACAAGATCCGACAATGATAGCACAATGGGGAGAAGACAACCATCTAGCTACTGCTATGGACCCATAGTCCAGGGGTAGACTACTCACACATCACTCCGGAGGCGACCATGGCGGTGTAGAGTCCTCCGGGAGATGATTCCCCTCTCCGGCAGGGTGCCGGAGGTGATCTCCTGGATCCCCCGAGATGGGATCGGCGGCGGCGGCGTCTCAGGAAGGTTTTCCGTATCGTGGTTCTCGGTACTGGGGTTTTCGTCACGGAGACTTTTTATAGGCGAAAGGGCAGGTCAAGAGGCGGCACGGGGGCCCCACACCACAGGGCCGCGCGGCCAAGGGGGGGGCCGCGCCGCCCTAGGGTGTGGCCCCTCCGTGGCCCCTCTTCGTCTCTCCTTCGGACTTCTGGAAGCTTCGTGAGAAAATAGGCCCCTGGGCTTTGATTTCGTCCAATTCCGAGAATATTTCCTTACTAGGATTTCTGAAACCAAAAACAGCAGAAAACAGCAACTGGCACTTCGGCATCTTGTTAATAGGTTAGTTCCAGAAAATGCACGAATATGACATAAAGTGTGCATAAAACATGTAGATAACATCAGTAATGTGGCATGGAACATAAGAAATTATCGATACGTCGGAGACGTATCAACCGGTCGTGGAGGTGGGCGAGCGTTGTGGTTGAGCTGACGTGGAAGACCAGGTGGAGGTTGTTTGACCTCCTCGCTGTCAAGCATGTTCTCATCTACTTGCTCGTCCTCCTCTCCATAAGCATCATATCCCTCATCAGTGGCCGCCTCAGGCGCGGCTGGTGCAGCAGGACCAGTACCCGCAGGCGCAGCCGCACGAGGAATGCGGCGTGCGCGTCGTCGTGTGTTGTCGCGAGGTGGCGGCAACCGAGTCAAGATCTCCTGGAACTTGGTGTCAAGCTTGGAGTTGAAGGCTGCCTCAAAGCCATCCATCTTGGCCAGCGCATCGGTGAGTTTGGCGTCCACGTCACCAAGGCGCGCATCTACGTCGCGTGCATGCCCGCCCAAAAGCTGGGTGAAGTGAGCATGCAACTCCTCACTCGTCATCTTGGCCGGGTCAACATCATGATTTGTACGCAAAAAGCACAAATGTATATGCCTACAAACTACAGAATATGGTGGTTCACGCGCAATTCGTCAAGCAAAATACAAAGCTCTTACAATTTCTTACCAAACAGGAGGAAGATGATACGTCAACCAACAAGGATCAGCACCTCCAAAGATTGCCAAAGCGATTACCAGGTGTCGATACAAAGCACGTGGAGACAATATGTGGAGCTGTAGGAAGGCTTATATATGGTAGCAAAAACAGAACTTGTCAAAACAGCAATGCAATATTGAAAGTATGCTCAACAACGGTACTGTGCTGGTCCTAGGCTAGACCGTACTAGAGACGCGATCCTAGAACACTAACGAGGTCACGGCGCGGCACACAAGCAACTAGCAGCGATGAGGTGGCGATGATGTGGCGAACCGAGATGCGAAAAATCACTATGATGGAAAGTGTCTCAAACTGATCCCCGAGGTCTAAAAAAAGTATAGCCTGAGAAAAAAATTTGTCAAAATTTTGGAAGTGCTCCGGAAAGCGCGCAGGCGCCAAAAAAATGTCGCTATAACGGCCAGTGGTGAAAAGTGATCGCCAAGGTCAAAAACCAGTATAGCCAGAATTTTTTTCTCTCCTTCCAATTGTTTACTGGCGGCCAAAACTTATCTCACAGAAATTTTTCTACAGCACATGATGAAATTAGAAGGCAACAACTATTAAGGAAAACAGGAAAACCTTAGTCTACACGGACTCTGTCGCGGCAGAGAAACAACACAAATCCGTGTTGCGGTAGGAAACATGGTATATGGCAGATGTATATGACGGTGGCGGAACAATCTGGTAGGCGTATATGGCAGTGGCGGAAGTATATATGGTGGTGTATGTGGCAGTGGCAGAAGTATATGGTGGGTGTATATGGCAGTGGTGACGGGGATCTTCGTATGGTGCGAGCGGCGGCGGCGTGACTAATATGACCAGAACTCGAAACTCTAAAGGAACTAGACGCTAAGACCAGCAACTCGACACGAAGATGCAGACACAAATTCAACTATGCAAAACTGAAAAGACAATGCAAAGGCGTGGCAGGGGTATATGGGATGATATGATCTAAAACCCTAACTGTATTTTTTTTGGCTTTTTCGTGGTTTATGGGTATGATGGCAGATGCAATCTACACTAGGAAAACAGTAAAATCTCACCGACCAACCTGAAATTTGATACCACTTGATAGGGCAAAGGTGGCCGATCTTCCGATGAGACGTGGATAAATCGATTTGTTGGTGGAGTTTGTGCTTGACGATCCGACTACACGTGCAAAGCTCGTGCGCCAATGCAATCGCTAGGACAATCTCCGGGAGTTACTGATCTTGCGGATGCACGATCAGCCTGACTAGCGAGGGTCTTAATTCCTACCTAAAATCGAGAACAAGTAAGAACTAATGATGCAATCAAAATATTACGAATATAGATAAAATCTTTATTGAATAAAGGTGGGATTCCGAATAGTCGGTCTTGTTCTGGGCGTTGGCCTCAAAATAAGTACACGAGAGTTGCAGCAATGGCTAACTCTTAGTCTAATCAAAATCCAAATCTAAACGTGATGGCTATGGGGGTATTTAAAGGAGGAAAAGGTGGGATTTCGGCCAACCATACGTGTGGTGGCGGAACCAAACCCTAGAAGGCCTTTCCCCCTTCGATACGGACTCTACAAAGTGGCTGACTTAATTGCTGCGAAAATGACATGGGCCTGCCCAAAACTAAAGGTGATGCAGCACCATATTATGCTATGGACGAAATTATGAAGTGGAAAACTCTATATTTCGTCCATGTCTTCATCTCCTCTTATGGTGGCTTCAAAGTTCTGAAAATATCCCCTTGCATCGTCCTCTTCAATCCTAAAATGCTTGCTACCATCTCCTCCATGTGTGATCATGCTCCAATGCTTCTCCTCCTCATCCATGCAAGGTCCATCATTCCTAAGAGTAACAAACATATCTAATTTAGGCAACATCATATTCTCATGTATGTGAGGAATAGTTCCAAGAAATGAAAGTACATAATAGTTAAGTTTCTTGGCACGAGCTCGAGTGATTGGTCCTTGTATTTGTGTAGATGTAGGTACATCGGTTCTATCAATAGATGGGATGTACTCATCAAAAAGTTAATACCTTGTCAATTGGCATTGTATGTGGGAATTGGAGGCTACAAGGAGGTGATCTCGATGGCATCATCAACATCATCAATGGCAAGCAATGAGATGGACGGAGGTAAACAGATCCAACCTGATCTTGACGATTTTGTACCTCACCCTTCCGCCCGTTTGCATGCATATGCCGATCTGGAGGAGTCGACGGAGATGATGTTCGGGAGTTTCGCTTCCTCGTCGGAAAAGAAGGATCGCATCGTCTCGCGGCACCATTTTTTGGGACCGTTAGCGACCAATTCCAATTTCTCAGGATCATCAGCATCATCGTTTGAGTCAGGCGACGAGGAAGTTTCGCCGCCAAGCTTCACCAAGCCCTCCATCGGCGGGGGACTTGACGATCTGTTCGGCGACATGACTTTCGGGTCGTTCACAGATTCCGATCTGGATAGCGAATTGTAGAGCATCGACAACGCTGGCTTCAACAACTTCGACAAATCTACTTCTATTAGGGAGGTCTTCGCCGATCACCGACCTTGAAGAGGATGAAAACAAAACTACATTATATCATCAAGTCTGCGCAATCGGGGAATCAAGCCGCCAAGAAGATGAAGCTTCGGAGGCTTTCGATGATTTGGGCAATCTGTACATCGATCCCGTAGATCTTACGCGTGGAACGGGAAACAAATACATCGGGGCCACGCCGCGAGAGAAAATACAGCTGCCGCAAGCGGCTTGGGATAGGGCGGAGAGAGCCATGAACGGTATAGAGCTGATGACCACCACGGCTACACCAGAGGCATTGCAAGCATATCAATATAAACTCGCTCGTGCTGGACGAGAGCTAGAAAAAACAAAGAAAGTTACTCGTTGAAAGAAGAGCTGCAACTTTTGCGTCAAGTGCGCGCAGGGCCAACCTAAGTTGACAATCAGGAACTTCGGAAGATAGTCACAGAGAGGCTCGTGCAAGAGGAAGATCTCGATTGGCAAACGTGCCCAAGCACGAACGGGAAAACCTGATCCAAAACCTCGACATGTCCTTTATGTCGATAGAGGGCACATCACCCCAAAACACTGAAAGCGGGATATATGGCGACACATGCCTTCATATTGGCATCTAAACCACTTCCGGGAGATCCCAGGAAGCATTGTATCAGATGGCTATGGCAGGAGTCAGAGTATGGGGACAACAATAGCAGGTTCGAGTACACCGCAACCCAAAAGTACTCCATGAGGAAATAGTTCATGGAAAAATAGTCCTCGACCCACTACGGTGGCGGCGCGAGATCCTCCACGAGAAGGTGACGCGAGAAACACGGTGACGCAAGCACGAGTCGACAGAGGACGACAGGAGAGGGACCGTGAAAACAGAACACGAGACCATCAGCATTCACATGAAGTTAGCAAGGAGGATTTGTCCGGACTCTCTTGTTTCACCCGATGAGTTCGTAAAACTAAAGTACCTTCTAGCTTCAAGTTACCTGACAGTTACAAAAAAATCGACGGATGGCAAGATCCTGAGGATTGGCTAGTTGATTACTTAGAAACAGTGAGGCCGATGGGCGGAACCAGGGAAACGGCCATGAAGAGCATTCAAGTCCACCTTAGCGGAGCCGCATGATCCTGGATGAAGAAGCTACCGGAAGGATCCATCGACAGCTGGGAAACTTTCGAGGACTTGTTTGTAAGGAATTTCCATTCCACGTGCAAGAAGCCTGCGTCAATAGAAAAACTAAGGACTTGCAAGCAGAAGTTGGACGAATCAATGAGGATGTACATCCAGTGGTGGAGCATCCTAAAAAATTTGGCTAATAACATGTCAGATGAAAGAGCAATCGACGCGTTTGTTGCAGGAATCCGAAGAAGAGATCTAATCGAGGAATTGTTAAGATCCAACCCAAGAACAATAACTGACCTCATGGAGATAGCGAATCGCTGGGCTGACGGGGAAGATTATGTTCATATCAAACGGCAGAGGTTACCCGAGGAGAATCGCAAGAGGAATAACAATCAAAATAGGCGACGTTTCAAAGACTTCACAGATTATGACGGTCCCAACCAAGTGGCGACTGGCTTCAGAGGAAATACTGGAGGAAATCATCGAGATGATTACTAGCGGAACAATGACCAGCGCAACGATCATAGAGATGCGCCAAGTTCCAGCAGGCAAAATAACTGGCCTAGGTTCCCAAGGCCATACAACATGTCACCCTAAGATTTGTTGAACGAGCCATGCTAGATGCACTTCTACCTCTACAATGAGGGAAAGAGACAGTCGGGACATCTTCAGAAGGAATGCCAAACTTTTCAAGCTCTAAGAAGATACGCGGAAAACACCAACAAGCAAGCAGCAAACAGGGGCACGTGCAGGGGCCAAGGAGTGAAATTCACCTACCACCACCACCCGCAATTACCAGCGCAAATCAACATCAGTTCCAACTTGCGGCACCTCTGAGCAATGACGGTGACTTCATAGACACAACGGGAGCAGACATAGCACATAAGTTAATTTCACGACAGGTGTTCATGCCAGAAAAGTCGCCTCCACCAACCATTGAGTACCTCAATTTGTTGGGACAGGCCATAGGATTCACCCAAGAGGACCACCCACCTCAAGTTCCACGACCAGGGCAGTCAGCTATGATCTTACCAACGGTGATTGCGGGATTCGAGGTCTCCCGCATATTCATAGATGGAGGAAGCAGTTTAACTCTCATAAACGCGGATACGCTGCGGAAGATGAACATTTCTCTGGAAAATTTGACACCAACGGATATTCGTTTTCATGGCATCACACCTGAGAAGCCAAATTATCCTCTAGGAAAGATCCTACTCGACGTACAATTTGGAACACGAGAAAACTTCATGAAGGAGAAGCTGGAGTTCGAAGTTATTGATTGGCCGTCACAATATCATGCTCTCCTAGGACGACCCCTATATGCTAGATTCATGGTTGTGCCACATTATACATACCTGCTATGGAGGATCCCGGTACCCAATGGCCCAATCACATTCAAAGGAAGTTTCGCTCTCGCAGATAAGTGCGACAAAGATTTCCACAAGTTGTCCGAAACCTTCGGGATGCAGGCTGAGTACAAAGCATCCAAACTCACCACCAACTACAACGTGTTACCCGACGGAGGTAGATCCTTGCAAGAGCAAGCTTTAAGGAAGTGAAGGTCCACCCGACAGATCCAAAAAAGACGACATCCATCGCATCCAACTTGGACAACGGATAGAAAAGTGCACTCGTCGAGTTCCTCCATGAGCGCTGAGAAATCTTTGCATGGTGTCCAACTGACATGCCAGGAGTACCCAGGGAACTTGCCGAGCACCCCCTCAATCTAGATCCAAGAGCTAGACCAATTCGACAACTTTTGCGGTGATTCTCCGAGCCAAACCGCAGAGCCATGCTATCTGAGATCCGTCGGCTCAAAGAAGCAGGTTTCATCAAGGAGCTGCACACTGAGGCCACGTGGGTCGCTAACCAAATGCTGGTCCCGAAGAAAAACAATGAAGTCCTTCACATGCATGTGCATCGATTTTACATGTCTCAACAAAGATTGTCCAAAGGAACACTTTCCCCTCACGAGGATCGACCAAATCATTGATTCCACAGCAGGTTGTGAATGTCTTTCCTTCCTCGGCGCGTATTTTGGCTACAAGAAGATCCACTTGAAAGAAGAAGATGAAGTCAAAACAGCTTTCATAACCCCTTATGGTGTGTTTTGCTATAGAACAATGCCCCTCGGGTTGAAAACGCGGGAGCCACGTATCAGCGGATGATGCAGAAGTGCCTTTCCACGCAGATTGGAAAAAATATTCAAGTGTACATCGACGACATAATCATAAAAACAAAGCAAGGATCATCTCTGATCGATGATCTCAAGGAAACCTTCGACAACCTCGACAAGTTCCATCTCAAGTTGAACCAAATAAAGTGTTCCTTTGGTGTTCCTGCGGCAGAACTCCTCAGATACTTAGTGTCAGCCAGGGGAATCGACGCCAACCCATAGAAAATACAGGCTATCTTGACGATGAGGAAACTAACCAAGCTCAAAGAGATACATCAGCTAACTAGACGAGTCGCGGCTTTGAGTAGGTTTGTCGCCAGGTTGGGAGAAAAAATGATGCCCTTTTACACGCTAATCAAGCAAGGGGAAAAATTCCAATGGAATGTGGAAGCAGACAAAGCTTTTGAGCATCTAAAGCGAACTATCTCGACACCACCAGTACTGGTGGCACCCCAAGAAAAAGAACCATTGATGTTATATATTGCGGCCACACCTCAGGTGGTCAGCACAGTTGTTGACTGCCAAAACCCACCGGCGAGCAGCGACGGTCAACACTGTAGAGCCGGGAACAACCTAGAGTTGCGGCTGGCTGAGGTCCCTCCGAGCGACGGCCCGCAAAGCCTTCTGGTCACACACCCGATGCTGATGCAAGGGCGTGCCACCTGACCTATACCTGGTCAGGAAGGTGATGGAGATGCCTCGCTTAGTTTCCTGCATGGCATACACGTAAACATTAAATACGAGCCTCGATCGGCTCTCAGGTTATCCTGTGAATCGGCTCAAGGAGCCGATCCACCCATGATTCGTACGGGGTGCACGAATATATGGTGGTCCTGCTTGATCAAGATACAGCTAATTAGATCTACGACGATTTAGGGTTTTCACCGCATAATCGGATCATCCTACTCCAGGTTGGGCCTCGCGGCCACGCACGGTGATCGTAAGCCGATCCTAAACAAGGCCTAAAAACCAACACGAAGTTGATCCCCGGAACATCCTGTTTAGGACTAGCGAACGACACCCTACGTGCCGCTGGATCCTCCCCCCCCTTTGTAAGGCCTAACTATTGCAGATATTAAACTAATCCTTGTAGAACAAGGAGCAATCGTAACGGATCAGATCTACTAAATAATGATCAAGCGGGGTGCCGCCCCCACACCTAAGATAGGTGTGAGGGCGGCTAGACATGCAAGGGTTGCACTACGATAGCATGTTACACGAAGAACTATGCTAACCCTAACACATCTATGATAACTACGTTGCTCGCCATCAACAAGGCTTCAGTACGAGCAACGCATGAACAACGTGGAGCTTGTGCTGCCTAGATCGCAAGATGCGATCTAGGCAGCATGTCGCTTACCGGTAGAAACCCTCGAGATGAAGGAGTTGGCGATGCGCCGAGATTGATTTGTTTGGGTGAACGTTGGTTGTTGTTTATTCCATAAACCCTAGATACATATTTATAGTCCAGCGGACTTTCTAACGTGGGAATAATCCCCACCGTGTACGAGACAAACTCTAACTTCTAAACTATGATGCAATCTACTATAATTAAAGATACAAGGGCAAACTAGCCCAACTTAGCATAACAGGCCGATTCACGTAACTCTTCCATGTATATCTCTTTAAATCCATCTTGATCGCGGCCCACCTCTGACTCGGTCAAATTCTGGTGATAACACATGCCCCCTGGTTTTGGAATTGGTAATTCCAAAATCACTC
The DNA here is from genome assembly GCF_019359855.2 of Lolium perenne. Classification (NCBI taxonomy): domain Eukaryota; kingdom Viridiplantae; phylum Streptophyta; class Magnoliopsida; order Poales; family Poaceae; genus Lolium; species Lolium perenne. The sequence continues at coordinate 136,304,958 of NC_067250.2, forward strand.
TGCTTTCCCTTCGTTGGGTCATGTCGTGGCAGAACCGCCGCAGTATCCGTCATCATGATGCCTTGCCTTCTCAACTTCTCCGCGTGACCTGGCAGTTTTTTTTTCTTAGGCACCACTTCCTCGGAAACTGCTGTGGCATTGAATTTCCACTATATCCCCTTTTATTTAACCGCTATGAACAGTTCTCCTCTGCATCTCCTTCGCATTAGCACTCCAAAAGCCCTCCTGTGCCACCATGTCTTCCTCCTCCTCTGCTTCATCGGATCTTTCCAGCCAGTCCTCCCCTTCCCGTGAGCCGACGCCGGAGCCGACCCAGGAGGAAGTCCACGCGGCGAACACCCGCCGCGCCATTGAAGCTGGGGAGGAGTCCAGCCACGACTTCTCCGTCTGGTCTGAGGACGATAAGTCCTTGACCGACGGGGAAAGCGACCTCCGCTTCCTCGCCAACGAGGAAACGGAGGAGGAGGAGGAGAGCGATGACGATCGCTTCTCCTGCGACTTCACCTCTTCCGGGGAGGAGGAGGAGCCGGAAGAGGAGGAGGATGACACCTCCTCTGACGAGCCGCCGGCCAAGCGGTTCTGCCCCTGGCCGGGCAACCTCAGCGACTTCGACAGCGACGATGACGCTGATGAAGAGGACGAGGACAATGAGGGCCCGGCCGGCGGCCATTGGAGCGACGACGAGCCCGCCGGAAGCAGCGCCGACAGCAGCGACGACGGCGACGACGAGGGCAGTGACGGCCCATAGATAGGACCTCTAGTATAGGGCCAGTAGCAGTAGATGGGGCAATGTATCCCCTAGTATTTCCTTTTGAGAGCAATCAGCTCTTTATGTAAGAAATCTCGCCTATCAATGAAGAACTTTTCCCCAATTTGATTTTGCCAATTTCTTTTGAGCTTAATTTAGCCGATTCCTTCTCATACTGACCTTGCCGATTCGCCCCCCTTTGCCAATGCGTAATGAGCCGATAGCAACGCATCAGTCCTTTGAAATTCACCCTTCCCTTCTTCCGCTGATGATCTACTAAATCTGGTGGATAATGTAAAATCTTCAGGAAAACCTTTGAATCCTTCCAACCAAACTCAATGGTCCTCTTCAATACTCATCATTTGTGAAGAAGGTTGCAATGAAAGATCAGCCGATGGTATCCCAATCGGCTCCTCGAACAGAACAAGACAGAGTATCCACCAGGCCTGCTGCCCCCCGAGCCTTACTCGAGGCGAGAATGTCAGAGAGAATGCGCCAAAGCCGACCCCCTTTCTTCCTTAGACAGCCGATATACCCCTTCTGTCAACACGACTGAACTAGTATCAAAGGTTGGAAATCCTCGACAAGAAGGTTCAGGAACCCGGATCGGCTCGAAGCAGCTGAAGAAACTTCCATTGTTTTGCTCCTGCGAAGAAGCAGAAGGCACCACAGTTGGCCTGGATTTGGTGGAGATTCAGTAAACCTCGCATCATTCCACTAGAGTCGATGGCTGCGCATCGGCTGCTTCTCAATTCTAAAGTCGATGCCCTTGCATCGGCTGTCCAAAAAAAATTTTTTACTGGCCGATTTTTCTTAATCGGCCCCCAATGTTTCACTGCACGCATGGTTTATCTGCACATGTTCATCTGACTGTATGCCCCCCGAGCCGAATCTGCCAAATGACTGCAGATATCGGCTTCTATGGTTAGCCAGGGCACTGCACTTGCACGTCGGCTCCGTAAGGATTCGTGCTGACTTTCATCTGCCGACGTGGCCGCCGCCCCGTGGATCGATGCTGAACACAAGCAGAACACGTGGTGAAGATAATTTTGGCCGATTGCTGGAATCGGCCTCCATATCCATTGGAGCGCTGACTGAAGGTTCTGTAATGCTCCTTCATAATTTATGGGGCCGATCACAAGGATCAGCCTCGCCCTGTTTGCTCATTGGTTTAATCTTGCTACTCGGTCAGGCTGGTGGATAAAACCAGCCCAACCTCTGACTTGATGCGCCTGCTGTCGTCCACCTTGAGTGCATCGTAGAATCGTGGAGCACTAAGCTCCGTCGGAAAGATGAGCACCATGTTCGTGCCAGCCGATGTTTCATCATCGGCTTTCTTTTGCTTGGGACGCCACTCCATTTTCCGTGGACGACCCTCTTCATCCAGGGTCCGCTGAACTTTTGCAGCCAGATCAGGTCGTGCCTTCCTTAAAGTATGCAGGTATAACCTTTCGGCTTCCTCCAGGCCGCGCAATCGCTGAACCCTGCGCTTTTGGGAACGGCTGAGTCCATCAGGGCACCACCTTGGACGGTGGTACCTGTCTTCTTCTTCTTCTTGTCCCTCGTCTTCGGAATCCTCGAGATCTGCCCAACGAGGGGACTCAGCGCGTTTGCTCTGTGGCGGGAGAGGCCCTAAGCGCTCGAATACAGACACGTTGGTTGCCTCCTTCTTCTTCTGGTTGCATTCTGGGCAATTGCCGATTGTGGGCAATCGGCTCATTCCTGAATCCCAGCGATTAATACGAAAAAGGGGCAGTCCCAGTGCCTGGCGTTGTCATCTTGCTCCCTTGATTGTTCCGTGGCACGGCGCTCGTGCTCCTCCTCATCGCGATCGTGCCGACGATGTCTTCTGGCTTCTCTAGCCAGACGATCTCCCTCATTATCATAGCTGGACCGTCGGCGTTGGTCATATTGACTTACATACTTGTTGAGGAGGTGATCAGAGAGGGGTCGCTGGTATCTTATGTTCTTCACTTCTCCCTCTGTGACGTGGCGCTTGCCATCATGACGGAGCCGATCGCGTGGAGCGGCCTCCTCTGTATCCTTGCTACGAGAGCAGCTGCCCTTGTCTCCATCTTTGCCAGAGTGGTTCCCAGGTCCTACCATGTTGATGCTGAACGAGGATCCTGGCTGGCAACCTTCAGGGTAAGTGCACTCCACCATGTTTACGGCGGGAAAGGGCTGGGTGTCGACCTTCATGGCGTACTGGTTGAAAATTAGTCGCCCTTTTTCTATCGCCGCTTGGATGTGCTGACGCCATACCCTGCAGTCGTTGGTGGCATGGGAGAGCGAGTTGTGCCATTTGCAGTATGGCTTTCCGTTCAGCTCTTGCACCGTGGGGAATTTGAGACCTTCAGGAATCGTCAACTGTTTCTCCTTGAGCAGGAGGTCGAAGATTTGCTCAGTCTTGGTCACGTCAAAATCAAATCCCCTGGGTGGGCCTGGTGGCTTTACCCATTTGCAGGACACGGGGGTTCCTCCCCGAGTCCATTCAGCCACTGCTACCTCTTGGTCTCCCGCAGGAACTTCGTCCTCCTCTGCATCGACCAGGACTACTACACGCTTGAACTTGTCTTGGTACAGGTCCGGGTGGCGCTGTTCATATGCCGATAGTTTCTGAACCATGTGCGCCAGTGAGGGATAATCTGCTTGGGAGGCCATGTCCTTGAGCTGTGTTGCAAGGCCTGCTACTGCCAACTCGACTGCTTCTTTTTCAGTTATACGAACCGAATAACATCGGTTCCTAAGATTCTTGAAGCGCTGGATGTATTCTGTCACAGTTTCTCCGCGCTTCTGACGTAGTTGTGCTAGATCGGCAATGCCAGACTCGGAAGCCTCTGAATGGTACTGCATATGGAACTGCTCTTCCAACTGCTTCCAAGTCCGGATGGAGTCTGGTGGCAAAGAGGTATACCAACCGAAAGCCGATCCCGTGAGGGACTGTGAGAAGAGCCTCACGCGTAGTTGATCCGACACTGAAGCCGGTCCTAGTTGCGCCAAATATCGGCCGACGTGCTCGATGGAGCTGGAACCATCTGATCCACTGAATTTGGAGAAATCAGGGAGCCGATATTTAGGTGGCAGCGGGATCATCTCGTAGTCGTCGGGGTACGGCTTGGAATAGCCGATGGCCCTTCTTTTCGGCACCATGCCGAACTGGTCTCTCGCATGGTGCTGATCTGATCCATTTGTCTTGGCTGCAGGAGTTGAACTACGAAGATTCGCCGGGGTGGCGTACTTAGCCAGCCATGTTTGCTTTTCCAGCTCTGAGCCAAGCTGCAGGAGCTGAGCTACTGGAGGTTCGTCGGGGTGGCGTACTTAGCTAGCCACGTACGCTTCTCAAGCTCGTCGCTGACGTTCCTCCTGTTTTCCCAGAAGTCCCTGATGTTGTGGCCTGGTTTGTGAGTGCCCAGTTGCCACAATCTGGCACATACGTGCACGCGTACCCGTGAGGGATCTCCTTAGGCGCCTCGGGCAAGAACTGGTAGTCACTAGGGTCACCACCAATCTTGTAGACGACGAATGCCGGTGTAGCGGGCACTTCTGGTGCTGCCAAGGCATATGGCAGCGGTGGACGGGACTGGAGTGGCAACTCTCCTTGATGCGTCCCGAGAGCTGGTCCTGACGGCGAGTACTGGTGCCTCATGATCTCCTGGATCACGCGAAGAGCGACACGCTCCAACGTGTTGACCAGGTTCTCAGAGTGACGGTGTAGCGAGTGAGCCACCAAGTAGTTGATCTCTTGCCGCAGGGACCTGGTGCGTTCCTCCGACGGGGCAGAGAGGTCTATCCCATCGAGTGCACCTTGCGGTGAGAACCCCTTCCATCTGATGCCATGGGAACGGGTTCTCTGAAAAGAGCCGATGAGGTCGGCTTCGAGGGTGACTTTGATCTCGTCATACCTCTTCTTGAGCTCGTCGGGCAGCTCCTCGTAGGTGACTGGCGTGCCGTCCGCCATCTCAGATGTAGATGGCGATGTGGTTGATGTAGAAGCTTGTCCCACCGGGCGTGCCAGAATGTGTTGACTGCCAAAACCCACCGGCGGGCAGCGACGGTCAACACTGTAGAGCCGGGAACAACCTAGAGCTGCGGCTGGCTGAGGTCCCTCCGAGCGACGGCCCGCAAAGCCTTCTGGTCACACACCTGATGCTGATGCAAGGGCGTGCCACCTGACCTATACCTGGTCAGGAAGGTGATGGAGATGCCTCGCTTAGTTTCCTGCATGGCATACACGTAAACATTAAATACGAGCCTCGATCGGCTCTCAGGTTATCCTGTGAATCGGCTCAAGGAGCCGATCCACCCATGATTCGTACGGGGTGCACGAATATATGGTGGTCCTGCTTGATCAAGATACAGCTAATTAGATCTACGACGATTTAGGGTTTTCACCGCATAATCGGATCATCCTACTCCAGGTTGGGTCTCGCGGCCAAGCACGGTGATCGTAAGCCGATCCTAAACAAGGCCTAAAAACCAACACGAAGTTGATCCCCGGAACATCCTGTTTAGGACTAGCGAACGACACCCTACGTGCCGCTGGATCCTCCCCCCCTTTGTAAGGCCTAACTATTGCAGATATTAAACTAATCCTTGTAGAACAAGGAGCAATCGTAACGGATCAGATCTACTAAATAATGATCAAGCGGGGTGCCGCCCCCACACCTAAGATAGGTGTGAGGGCGGCTAGACATGCAAGGGTTGCACTACGATAGCATGTTACACGAAGAACTATGCTAACCCTAACACATCTATGATAACTACGTTGCTCGCCATCAACAAGGCTTCAGTACGAGCAATGCATGAACAACGTGGAGCTTGTGCTGCCTAGATCGAAGATGCGATCTAGGCAGCATGTCGCTTACCGGTAGAAACCCTCGAGACGAAGGAGTTGGCGATGCGCCGAGATTGATTTGTTTGGGTGAACGTTGGTTGTTGTTTATTCCATAAACCCTAGATACATATTTATAGTCCAGCGGACTTTCTAACGTGGGAATAATCCCCACCGTGTACGAGACAAACTCTAACTTCTAAACTATGATGCAATCTACTATAATTAAAGATACAAGGGCAAACTAGCCCAACTTAGCATAACAGGCCGATTCACGTAACTCTTCCATGTATATCTCTTTAAATCCATCTTGATCGCGGCCCACCTCTGACTCGGTCAAATTCTGGTGATAACAACAGTCCTCGTGGTAGAATGAGAAGAAGCAGGGAAGATTCACGGAGTTCAGCGGCTGATATATTTCCTCAGCGAAGTTTTACCACCATCCAAACAGCACTACCCGCAATATCAGAAGCTGGCTTATGGAGTTTTCATGTCAGCCCATAATTTAAGACACTATTTTTTGGCGCACCCGATAATAGTGGTCAATGAGGCTCCTCTCTCAAATATACTGAACAATCCAGAAGCTACATGATGTGTCTCCCTTTGGGGAATCAAGCTTTCCCATCAGGATATCACATATGAAAAAAGAAAGGCGATCAAATCACAAATTCTGCCGGACTTTGTTGCAGAGTGGATGGAACTCCAAAATACGGGACCCCCAGATTTATCGAGTGCATGGCACATGAATTTAGACGGGTCCAAGAGATTGGAAGGAGCAGGAGCAGGCGCGGTACTTGTTTCACCGTAGGGTGACAAGATGAAGTATATATCGCGGATGACCTTCCCGAACGCATCCAATAATGAGGCAGAATATGAAGACCTGATTCACGGGATGAACAAGGCAAAGGTGTGTGGCGCTACTCGCTCAAAAATCTTCGGCAACTCCCAGTTGGTGGCTCAACAGGTGATGAACAAGTGCGACACAGTCAATGACAGCATGATAGCATATAAGGAGGTGTACAACGAACTCAAGAAAACCTTTAACTGCTGTGAAGTTAATCATATCAGCATGCTCAGCAACGATGAAGCCGATGTTTTGACAAACATAGGCTAGCAGTGCCTTCCCATACCACCTGGAGTCTTTTGGGAAGAAATTAGTGAGAGATCAACTAAGGCAAAGAAGGTGCCGAAGTAGCCAAAGAAAAAGGAGAAATCCAAGAAAGAATCGGGGGCTCCAGCAGCTCCAGAAACACATACATTGAAAGATGAGGAGGAACCAGAGGAAGTCATGATTATTCAAATTCTTTGGATGCAGATCTATCTGGCATATATCACGAAGAAAGAGATGCCCAAAGATCCGATGGAGGCAAGGCGAGTTATTCGACGATCCAAAGCCTTCACCGTGGTCAAGGGCAAGGTAGTCAGAGTCGGGATTCGGAGCCGCATCGATTTTCGTCAGGTAGAATTGAGTCGTAGTATCGAATCGCAGAATCTGGGATCCTACCATACTTACTCAGAGAAGATATTTTTATCACACAAAAAGTTTGTGTAATAGTATAATGGAGATAAAAATTATAATACATAAAGTTTCTAGCAATAATGTTCTAGCGATACATCATTTGAGATTTGGTAGGTAAATGACGGGTAGTAAAGTAAGTGAAAATGGCTTGGGATATTTAAGTAGTATCATTGTATGGTTTTGCGGATTGGAAAAATAATGAGTTAGTAGAATCGGAAAAATCCATAAAAGGGATCGAGAATCTACATTATTCTAAAGGATTCGATGATTTGGATCGGGACTCAACATGGATTCTACGTGATCGGGATTCATAGTGGGATTTGGATCGAAACGGTGATGTAAGATCCTCAAATCGTAGGATTCCGGTAGTAGGATTGGGATTCTGACTACCTTGGTCAAGGGAGAACTGTACAAACGAAGCATCTCGGGAGTGTTACAAAGGTGCGTCACACCCTAAGAAGGGTGAGTTATATTAAAGGACATACAAGAAGGAATATGTGGCCAACATGCAAGCAGTCGAGCAATAGCAACAAAAGCTTTTCGCGCATGATTTTATTGGCTGGCGACAATACAAGATGCAAAAGACATAGTACGCACTTGCAACGTGTGCCAAAGATTCGCATCCAAACCCCATTCTCTAGCAGCGGAATTAATGCCAATACCATTGGCATGGAGTTTTGCACAATGGGGGCTTGACATGGTAGGAAAATTGCACAAGTCCTAGTTAGGAGGACACGTATATCTGCTCGTGGCTGTCGATGAATTCACCAAGTGGATTGAAGCAGTACGAGTAACTTCGGCAGATGCAACATCGGCGGTGAACTTCATCAAAGGAATATTTTTTTGGTTCGGCGTCCCCAACAACATAGTTACGGACAATGGCATCAATCACCTCCCAGAATTCAAGGACTACTGTGAAGGCGTGGGCATCAAGCTACAGTTCACATCAATGGCGCACCCGCAAACCAATGGTCAAGTCGAAAAAGCCAATGGTCTTATTTGCAACGGCATCAAGAAGCGTCTATTAAAACCGCTGGAGAAAGCGTGACATACCTGGGTTGACGAGCTGCCTTACGTACTATGGAGCTTACGAACAACGCCGAACGCAGCAACCCAAGAAACACTGTTTTTCTTGGTCCATGGAGCTGAGGCAGTGTTGCCAATAGAAATAGAACACAACTCCCCAGGGTCGCGGAATATGGAGAGGAAACTTTGCCGAAGGCGCGGGAGGATGATGTTGATGCACTCGATGAAGCGAGAGATGAGGTACTATCAAGAGTAAACGCGTATCAGCAGAATCTCAAAACTTATCACAGCCGACGTTTGCGGCCCATGTCCTTTCAAGTTGGCGATCTAGTGCTTCGACTAACATAAGATGGACATGAGAAATTTGAATCTCCATGGTTGGGACCATATATCGTCACTGAAGTTATTCCAGGAGGAGCTTATCGGTTGAAGGACATGAAATCGGGCAAGGATGAACCAAACCCGTGGAACGTGGCGCAGCTACGATGTTTCTACGCTTAGAAATCAATATAGTATCAACTATGTAAGCATACATTGTATCTAAAGAGCTCGCAAGTTTTCAGACGCACTCTTTTCCTTTCAGGGCACTGAGTGGGGATGAAAGTTTTTTAATGAGGCGGGCTTGCGATGCTGCAATATAGCATGGTTGAAATAAAAATAGTTATGGCATACACTTTTTTCTTCACAAGCAACGCTCGGGGGCTTGAACTCGATAAACTTACAATATATTCGACTTCAAGGCATCTCTCAATTTAGACTCCTTGGTTCCATGAAAAACCTCGCGAACAATAAACATAGTCACGCCAGTCGAGATACTCGGGGGGCTCAAAGGAAAAAACATAACACAAGAAATTTCCTTGACTTTACACAAGTCTTGCAATAATAGTTACAATATATAAGACTTACAAATATATGCAACTCTGCGTTTTGGTTCAAACCTAATGCATTCGAGAGAAAAGATAAAGGACTCTTATATCAATCTATCTATGCTTATGTTTTCTCTTGTAGCGCAGACAATCTGTGTCGAATCATCATATCGAAATTCCTTGAAGAAAGTGGCATCCACCCTAAGAAGCTCATCGATCATTTTCTTAGCGATGGGAGACACAGCCGCATTATGCATGTCAGCATTTACTGTTCTTTTCGACATCTTGAGGTAAAAAGTATCGACGACATTACGAAAGTCCAACTTTGAGTGGAAGATCTTCAACCAAATCAAGACCACCTTGGCACCGACCACCATTTGAGCCTTCACAAAGTCGTGAATGCTATGCATGTCCTTAAATTTACCCATAAGCTCAGTAAGATTTCCAGGCTGAGGGTTCCGTGGAAACATAGCATTGTACACCATGGCCAAAGTGCTACCAAAGAAGTCACGGAATTCCCAAACTTGGTAGGCTCGATCCTATAATTGAACGATACGGCGAGTGCGACCTTCATCTTCCCAGAAGTCAATATTATCCGTCCTTGCAATTTGAAGAAGGACTTCGACTCGCGAGTTTACTCTCTATTCTTCGGTAACAGCATCCAGAAACGAACCTATAAGCAACACAAGGAAGAAACAACACAACGTGAGAAAAGATACAAAGAATATCAAGGAAGTGACAAGATAAAATTAACATACTAGCTATATCTTGACTTGCATCAGTCATCAAGTCAAGCATATAGCTTTCGTGCTGAGTAGCTCGTGAGGCATTGGCAGTCGCAGACTCCTTCAATTCAAGAGCTTCTTGTGCTTGACGAAGAGCAGTTTGCTCACGATCCGAAGATTTGCGAGATTGGTCCATCACTGTCACAACCTGTTTTTTCATCGCTTGCAACTTTTTTCGCAAATTGTTCATCTCTTGTTGGATCGAGTCAGCACACGACGAATCATCCAAGGAAATGCCGCCAGGAGCTCTCGCATAATGAGAAGTAGCGGTTCAAGCGTTGGAAGGTCCAGCTCCAGTATAGTTATCAAAAATCAACTAGAAGACAAAAAAGATCAACATCAATCATTCGGCAAATCACATTTTTTCATTCATATTCAGCACATTTACATAAAGCGAGTCCTTACAAAAGACGGCTGCTAGAGAGCCCATACAAATTGTCGGGAGCATCAAAGGGCGGTAATAGCTACAAAATAAAAAATAAAAAAGACGCGGGTTGGTCTACTTGACCTCCGTCCGAGCAATGCTAGCAGAACCGGAGGACGTTGGGTCAAGGAAGGCGATGACTTTCTTTGAAAAAGCCTTGACATCCTTCACAAGAACCTTCCACTTCGCCGAGTTCAAGCCCTTGGGAGTGCCAACTTTCACCCAGTCAACTTCTTGGCCGCTGGCCGCGACAAGGGCGATGGTCCCTTCAACTCCAATCTTCAAGCTAGCCTGACGATAGGCCAAAGCCGGATCATTCTTCATCCGGAAATGCTGGGTGAGCTCGGAGAAGATCTCCGGTTGGGTATCCTTTGGGAAGAAGTGGGGGAAGACACACTTTAGGGCGGCCCGTGTGGAAGAAATACATGTGCGCGCCAAGTCACGGTTCAGTTCAATAATATCGAGAGCGTCAATAAGACAATCATCGGATTATTGGTCCAAAGTATACTGCTCACCCATCTTCCCTACTGGAGAAAAGCAGGAGTTCATCAACACTAAAGGTAAACAAAATCAAGCAAAAGCATAAGGTAAATGAAAGCACGTCTTACTCAAAAAAAATTCGGTTCTGCATTTCGAAGCGCTCCACTATAGCATTTTCGCGCTCAACTTGCTGGGCCTCTTTGTCGCTCAAAGCTTCTTTAGCAGCTTGAAGCCTCTGGCGAAGACCTTCGACAGCAGCGGCATCCTTTTCAACCTTTTTGCGAGCTGTCTCTCTGGCTTTGAGCTTGGCTTCCTGTTCATCGGCACGGCGGAGTGCATCTGAAAGCAAAGTGTTAGAAGACTCAGAGTCAAGATGGGGATATATAACATGTTAAGAGAAGCAAAGCTTTACCTCTTAAAGTGGAGGCCTCGTCGCGGAAACCAATAAATCGGGAGCCCGGTTTGACCAGCTCTTTCATTAAGGGCTGCACAAAAGTCGACAAGGTGGAAAAAAAACGTCAGGGGAGAAAATTCAACAAGCAAAAAAGGCGACAAGCAGGAAAAAGGGAACTTACATCCTCATGGAGAGGACCCGATGTACTCCTAGTGGCAAGCTCTTGTGGGCTACCAGCCCCGGTCTTAGTTTTCTTCGACTTCGGCGCTCGGGGGCTGGGCACGGGAGTTGGTGCTTCTGAGTTATGCTGCGGGGGAGGCAAGGTTACTGCAGCGACACGGTGTTCTTCGGAAAGAACCAGCGTGTTGGAGGTGCTCGTAGGAGCTGGCCCATGAGCCGTGGGTTCCTCCTCTTCTTCTTCGTCAGCTCTATCAAGATGGCACCAAAATAAAAATATGAGAGAACCGAAAAAAAAGGAGATAGAAAAGACAAAAAAAGAGCAACTTACGAGCTAACAGTGCCAGTCATGGTCAAGGGGTCGAAAGCGTCTTGGTCATCTGGAGAAGATTCTTCGGCAGCTGGTTCGACAAGCTTGGACGCGTCGGAATCTTCATCGCCCATTTGGAGAGGTGGCAGGAGGAGGAGAGACGGAGTGAGCAGACTCAGAATGTTCTGATTATTTGTCTTTGTCAGAGGAACCCGTAGATATGTGAGATCCTGCGGGTTCACTCTCAGGAAGGAACGATTCTTGTGAGTCGTCGGCAACAACGACACGCTCATCCACTTCCCCACCTTCGGGTAGTGGGGGAAGAGAGGAGAGAGTTTGGTGATTCTGCAAGGTACAACGCAAGAGAAGACAAGAAAATAAATAAACAAAAGGGAAAACAACAGTACTCGAAAAACAGAAAATACAATTCGAAAGAAAGTACTTACTTTGGGAAGGGCATGGCTACCACTAAATGGCTTCACGAGACAGGACGAAGGAACTTCATGGTTTTTGTTCAAGGAGGTGAAGCGGCGGACGAGTTTCTCCAAGTCCTTCACAAATAGATCCTTGAAAATAGGGTCGGCATATTCAGCACCCGAATACATCCAAAGAAGATTTTGGCAAGCCTGCAGGGGCTGCACTCGAATCTGAAGGAAATATGCAATGATTTGCACACCCGAAAGTTCTGCCCCGTCAGTGTTTTGAAGATCATGGATGCGGCTAATCAGGGCGTCCGTGGCTGCTTTTTCTTCGGCTGTGGCCTCCGTATCCCAGGACTTGCGCCTTTGAATTTCTTCAGCACTGTCAAAGGGCGCAAAACAGTATTCCTGGGCAGAAGAAGACTCATCCTTGATGTAGAGCCATTTCCTACGCCAGCCTTGGACGGATTCGGCAAACTTCACGTCGAAGTAGTCGACATCGGGGTGGATGCAGATGCAAACGCCACCCACGTTGTAGATCACGTTCTTCGAGTTGCTGCGCTGGAGGAAGAAAATGTGTTTCCAAAGGCCCTAGTGAGGGTGGATGCCCAGGAAACACTCACAGAGAGTAATAAAGATGGAGATATGGAGAAGGGACTTTGGGGTCAGCTGGTGCAGGCATGCAGCTGGATCCCGTAAATAAAAAGTAAACCACGAAGGAATTCGTGGATAGGAACAACTAGGTCGGGAGTGAGGAAGTCGATGAAAGTTACCCGGAATCCAATGGGAGGATGAGGATAGCTCTCGTCTCCGGTTATCTTCAGGGCCTCCTTCTTCAGCAGACCCATCTTCTTGAAGAGCTTGTGGTCTTGGGAGAAAGCTTGGACCTTTTCCAGCCGGAGATCTTGGCTTTCTCCACGTGCTCATCAGTGCCTGGGGCATGGTTCTTGCACTGCTTGGTGCAAGGATCCATGGAGGACCGTTTGGTGGAGAAACAGGGACTAGGAGAGCAAGTGCACGAGGAGCTCGGGAAGCAGCAATGGCGGAGAGAGAGAACTTGTGCGGCGCAATGAAGGGGATGAATGAGGAGTACAAAGTGATTTCATAGGGAGAAGATGATGCGTCCAGCCGTTGGATGAAAAGGGGAAGTGTTATGAACCCAACGCATGTCCAAATGGTAAAAGGGTTTTACCGCTCCAAATTTACCAAAGGGAAGTTACTTCGAACGTGCCAGAAATTATGGAGGACGTGTGTCCCCCACTTGCGCGACGTGTCGATGGCACAGAGTTTCGGACCCACGGCCCAGAGAGGTGACAGGAGTCGTGGCTTCCCAAGATGGGCGTCGTGGCTATCGTCAGCAGCGACATCATTCAAGAAATCTTCGAGTGGTTTAACGAAATATAGCGACAAGAAAACTTCGAGTTCTAAAAAAGTGCAGGGTGATACGTCCCAAACGTATCTATAATTTTTGATGCTCCATGCTTGTTTTGTTACAATTCTTATATGTTTTATGTGCACTTTTCCACACTTTTTAGTATTTTCCTGGACTAACCTATTAACGCAGTGCCAGTTCATGTTTTCTGTTGTTTTTGTGCTTCAGAAAAGTTGCACATGAAAGTTTCTCAGAATTGGACGAAACAAAATCCCAGAGTCTTATTTTTCCGGGACGAAGACGGAGACAGAAGGACACGCGCAGGAGAGCTGCCACGTGGCAGTACATAGGGCAGGCGCGACCCCACCCTTAGCCGCGCCTGGCCCATGTATTGGCGCCTCGTCGCCTCATTTTCTCCGCACTTCCGCCTATTTATTCCTCGTATCGGGAAAACCCCAGGGACCCGAGCCTCCATCCACGAAAAGTTCCGACGCCGCCGTCAATCGAAACCCTAGTTCGGGAGGGTTCTGCAGTCCATCCCAGCACCCTGCCGGAGAGGGAAATCACAACCGGAGCCTCTATATCGCCATTTCTTCATCTGGGGTGATGCGTGAGTAGTTCTCCATCGGACCATGGGTCCATAGCAGTAGCTAGATTGTTGTCCTCTCCTTGTTGTGCTTCATGTATAGATCTTGTGAGCTGCCTAACATGATCAAGATCACCTATTTGTAATTGCTACATGTTGGTTTGATGTGGATCCGATTTATAGAGAGATTACTTTGGCTGAGATTATGTATTATGTTATTATGATCTTGCATGCTCTCTGTTTCTAGTAGATGCTCTGGCCAAGTAGATGCTATCGACTCCAAGAGGGAGTATTTATGCTCGATAGTGGGTTCATGCCTCTATTTAACCATGGGAAGTGACCTTGTTCTCTACGGTTGTAGATGTGCTGTTGCTACTAGGGAGAAAACAGCGGTGTTCTATTCAAGGGTAGTTTCATCGTTTACTTTACACACATTGCTTAAAGCGGTAGTCCGTTGCTTGCAACTTAATACTGGAGGGTGTCACGGATGCAATCCTGGAGGTGGATTATTAGTCATAGATGCAGTTGGATTACGGTATACGTATATTGTTGTAATGCCCGCATACTTTCATAGCATGTATTCTGCACCAACCATAAGCGTAGAATCTGTGTTTGTCAATTGCCCATCTATAATTTGTTTACCCAGCATATTTATTTTATTGGGGAGGCGCCTCTAGTGAACTGTGGACCCCAGTCCTTCTTCTTTTAATTGCAACCTTCCACAACATTTTCCAGTTCTGTTCTCTGCAAACAATTATTTTTTCACACGGTTCGTTTAATCCTTTGTTTTCAGCAAAACTGTAACATCCCAAATTTCAATAAAAGAAAGAAGAGGAATTCCAGAGATCCAAAATTCAGAACCAACAAAAACTTTTATTTGCATATAGTGCCATGCATAGGACTTGTGCATTTGAGTGATATGCCATGATGATTGTTATTGTGTTATTGTGCTAAACCCTAAAACCCTAATGTGATCAAGTAAAGATCACAAACCAAATAAAATAAAAGAGAAAGAAATCAAATAAGAACAAAGCCCTAAAAACCCTAACATATGGCTTATGCCATTTTTACAAATCTTTACCCTAGACCATTTTGGTCTTCACCATTAGTTGTATTATGTTACTAAACACTTATTACAACTTTTGGAATCAAAGAAACACAAATCAAATCAAATTTAAACTCAAATTAGGATCACATATGATAATGGTCAAATCTGCCATTTATATTTTGGTCCCTACTTTGAGCCTTTGCAATTCAAGTTTTTCAAACTAAACTTCCCCAATTCTTTGCACCTAATCCAAGAGCACATCAAGGTGAACAACTTTGGTAAAGACAACCATGCCATGGATCAAAATTTATGCTCATGCAAAGTTGAGACTTTTTATTATGTGCAACAATCTCACTTTGTCCAAATTTGCAATTCTTTGATTTTAAAAATTCCACCACCACCCATGGTTGTCTCTGGTCATTCACAACTCAACCAAACCCACCACTTTCAATTTTTGAATCCATTTGAGCTCAACCAAAGTTTGGCAAAGTTTGCAATTTCCAAATATGGAGTAAATTCAAACACTATTTCAAATAGTGCTCTAGCCAAACCTACTGCCCCATTTCACTCCAACTTGTCCCTTGGTCCCCTCTCTCACTCATGCCTGCATAGAAACCCTAGGAGGGCAAGCATAGCTTGCATGGCATGGCCATGCCGGCCCATGCCACACATGTCGAGCCACCCCTCTTTCCCTCCCTCTCTGGTCACGGCCACCATGTTAAAACGATCCACCTCACCTCCCTAGCACCGCCTACACTCGCCGTTGTCGAGGAAGATGCCGAAGCTCGCCGGAGATCGCGCGCCCAGATCGGCCCAGCATGCCGATGACGTCGCAGCAGTGCACGCCGCGGACGTCACTGGCCACCTGCCGCCTCGCCAGCACAAGCTCGCCCTAGACCACCTCGCTGCAGGTTGAGCACCGCCTGGCGACCACGAAGCCACTAGACACTCGCGCAACACCAACCCTGGCCCGCCGCCGCCGGAGACGACGAACAATTCCCGCCGCAGCCATGGGCAGACACGGAAGCAATCCGACCCAACCAGACGCCGCCCGACCGCGCTATCGCCGCCAAACGCATCGCCTGGATACGCAGAACAGTTCCGCGCCCGCGCCTAGCTCGCTAGCTCGCCGGAACCGCCGTGCCATGGTCGACCGCATCACTGCCCCGCAGCACCCTCACGCCTCTATAAATAGAGCGTTCCCTGGACGCCATTGAGCACACCATCTCACTCCCCACCCTTCACCGCTTCTCCTCGCACCATTAGCCAGACCAATCGCCGCCGGAGTCGCCGCAATCGCAAGCTCGGAGCCGCGAAAGCCAGGAGAACATCGCCGTCGATTCAGGCCGCCCCAAGCTCCGCCACTGCTACAGGCTGCTTCACCGTCATCAACAACGTCGCCCTGAACCTCGCCGCCGACCGCTGATACGTCTCCAACATATCGATAATTTCTTATGTTCCATGCTTGTTTTATGACAATACCTACATGTTTTATACATACTTTATGTCATATTTATGCATTTTCCGGCACTAACCTATTAACGAGATGCCGAAGAGCCAGTTGCTGTTTTCTGCTGTTTTTGGTTTCAGAAATCCTAGTAAGGAAATATTCTCGGAATTGGACGAAATCAACGCCCAGGATCTTATTTTCCACGAAGCTTCCAGAAGTCCGAAAGGGAAACGAAGTGGGGCGACGAGGCGACGCCACAGTAGGGCGGCGCGGCCCAGCCCCTGGCCGCGCGGCCCTAGCGTGTGGGCCCCTCGTGGCGCCCCCTGACCTACCCTTCCGCCTACTTAAGCCTTCGTCCATAATAGTTCCAGTACCAAGAGCCACGATACGGAAAACCTTCCAGAGACGCCGCCGCCGCCAATCCCATCTCGGGGGATTCAGGAGATCGCCTCCGGCACCCTGCCGGAGAGGGGAATCATCTCCCGGAGGAATCTTCACCGCCATGGTCGCCTCCGGAGTGATGTGTGAGTAGTTCACCCCTGGTCTATGGGTCCATAGCAGTAGCTAGATGGTCGTCTTCTCCTAATTGTGCTATCATTGTTGGATCTTGTGAGCTGCCTAACATGATCAAGATCATCTATCTGTAATGCTACATGTTGCATTTGTTGGGATCCGATGAATAATGAATGCTATGTTATGTTGATTATCAATCTATCATCTATGTGTTGTTTATGATCTTGCATGCTCTCCGTTATTAGTAGAGGCTCTGGCCAAGTCATTACTTGTAACTCCAAGAGGGAGTATTTATGCTCGATAGTGGGTTCATGCCTCCATTAAATGCAGGACGATGTGAGAAAGTTCTAAGGTTGTGGATGTGCTGTTGCCACTAGGGATAAAACATCAATGTTATGTCTAAGGATGTATTTGTTGATTACATTACGCACCATACTTAATGCAATTGTCTGGTTTTTGCAACTTAATACTGGAGGGGGTTCGGATGATAACCTGAAGGTGGACTTTTTAGGTATAGATGCATGCTGGATAGCGGTCTATGTACTTTGTCGTAATTCCCAATTAAATCTCACACTACTCATCATAACATGTATGTGCATTGTCATGCTATCTTTATTTGTCAATTGCCCAACTGTAATTTGTTCACCCAACATGCTATTTCTTATCGGAGAGACACCACTAGTGAACTGTGGACCCCGGTCCATTCTTTACATCGAATACAATCTACTGCAATACTCGTTCTACTGTTTTCTGCAAACCTCATCATCCACACTATACATCTAATCCTTTGTTACAGCAAGCCGGTGAGATTGACAACCTCACTGTCACGTTGGGGCAAAGTAATTTGGTTGTGTTGTGCAGGTTCCATATTGGCGCCGGAATCCCTGGTGTTGCGCCGCACTACACTCCGCCGCCATCAACCTTCAACGTGCTTCTTGGCTCCTACTGGTTCGATAAACCTTGGTTTCTTACTGAGGGAAACTTGCTGCTGTACGCATCACACCTTCCTCTTAGGGTTCCCAACGGACGCGTGCTGTACGCGTAACAAGCATCAAAATTTCTGGCGCCGTTGCCGGGGAGATCAAGACACGCTGCAAGGGGAGTCTCCACTTCCAATCTCTTTACTTTGTTTTTGTCTTGCTTTATTTTATTTACTACTTTGTTTGCTGCACTAAAACAAAACATAAAAAAATTAGTTGCTAGCTTTACTTTATTTGCTATCTTGTTTGCCATATTAAAAACAAAAAAGATAGTTACTTGCATTTACTTTATTTGCTTTTTGTTTATTTCATCATGTTTCCTCCTAAGTTTATTCTTAAAGATGTACCGGTAGGCCGAGGGTCTATCCTTGGGAAAGATAATATAGAAGATTTTTTCACTCATATTAGTACGGTTGAAGATTTTGAAGATAGACACTTGGTAGAACTTGCTCCTACTTATGAAATTGCTGTTGCTTCTTTAGTACACGCGTTAGAAGCTAGATTTGTTAATCTCAATCCCGTGATTCAACATATGTTTCTTACACTCAGTGATATGGAAGAAGGAGAAAAGAAAGATTTTGTATTAGAAACCCTTCTTAAAGAATTTGGGGGTATAGCAAGAGAAGCTAGAAAAGTTTTTACTAAATATAATATGCTTGGCTCTTATACCAACTTTGCTAGTATCCATGAAAAGATGGAAAAAGATAGACAAAAGTACACTAATCAAGTTAATTATGAGGGGGATATTAAAACATCAATACCTTGCAAGCTCTTAGGGATGTGCGAGGCACTAGAAAATAACTATGCTTGGCTTGTTCCCGAAAATTTGTTTGATGAGAATAGCAAGCCTAAGACTAATGAAAAGGGAGCCTCTGAAACTTACGTATACAAAATACAATGCATGGTTGAGAAAACTCCAAACCCCGCTGTTGATGCATCATCTCTTGATAATACTTGATACACACTTTCTGCGCCTAGCTGAAAGGCGTTAAAGAAAAGCGCTTATGGGAGACAACCCATGATTTTACTACAGCACTTTTGTTTTATATTTGAGTCTTGTAAGTTGTTACTACTGTAGCAACCTCTCCTTATCTTAATTTTGTTGCATTGTTGTGCCAAGTAAAGTCTTTGATAGTAAGGTTCATACTAGATTTGGATTACTGCGCAGAAACAGATTTCTTGCTGTCACGAATTTGGGTTGAATTCTCTGTAGGTAACTCAGAAAATTCTGCCAATTTACGTGAGTGATCCTCAGATATGTACGCAACTTTCATTCAATTTGAGCATTTTCATTTGAGCAAGTCTGGTGCCTCTTAAAAATTCATGTTTACGGACTGTTCTGTTTTGATAGATTCTGCCTTTTATTTCACATTGCCTATTTTGCTATGCTTGATGGATTTCTTTATTCCATTAACTTTCAGTAGCTTTGTGCAATGTCCAGAAGTGTTAAGAATGATTATGTCACCTCTGAACATGTGAATTTTGATTATGCACTAACCCTCTAATGTGTTGTTTTGAGTTTGGTGTGGAGGAAGTTTTCAAGGATCAAGGGAGGAGGATGATACAATATGATCAAGGAGAGTGAAAGCTCTAAGCTTGGGGATGCCCCGGTGGTTCATCCCTGCATATTTCAAGAAGACTCAAGCATCTAAGCTTGGGGATGCCCAAGGCATCCCTTCTTCATCGACAACATTATCAGGTTCCTCTAGTGAAACTACATTTTTATTCCATCACATCTTATGTGCTTTACTTGGAGCGTCTGTTTGTTTTTGTTTTTGTTTTGTTTGAATAAAGTTGGATCCTAGCATTCATTGTGTGGGAGAGAGACACGCTCCGCTGTTGCATATGAACATATATGTTCTTGGCTTTACTCATAATGTTCGTGGCGAAGGTTGAAACTGCTTCGTTAAATGTTACTCCCTTCGTTCCTTTATATAGTGCCTATAGATTTTCGGCATTTGTTTCAGAATATAAGGTTTTAGCTTAGCTTTTTTTCAATTACCCCTCCCCGTTCAGCTCCCAAATCGTTCAGCTCCAAAAATTGTTATGGTAAGTTAGAAAGATATGAATTTACCAAATTTTACGTTGATCTCAAATCGAACAGCAAGGGGTCTTGTGTAAAAAATACTCTTGCGCTAATTTCCGTGCCAAAAAACAATAGGCACTATAGAATGGAACAGAGGGAGTATATGGTTGGAAACGGGAAATGCTACATGTGGTAATTGTAGAATGTCTTGAATAATTTGATACTTGGCAATTGTTGTGCTCATAAAGATCATGTTTAAGCTCTTGCATCATATACTTTGCACCTATTAGTGAAGAAATACATAGAGCTTGCTAAAATTTGGTTTGCATGATTGGTCTCTCTAAGGTCTAGATATTTTCTAGTAAGGGTTTGAACAACAAGGAAGACGGTGTAGAGTCTTATAATGCTCGCAATATGTTTTTATGTGAGTTTTGCTGTACCGGTTCATACTTGTGTTTGCTTCAAATAACCTTGCTAGCCTAAGCCTTGTATTGAGAGGGATTACTTCTCATGCATCCAAAATCCTTGAGCCAATAACTATGCCATTTGTGTCCACCATACCTACCTACTACATGGTATTTCTCCGCCATTCCAAAGTAAATTGCTTGAGTGCTACCTTTAAATTTCTATCCTTTGTCTTTGCAATATATAGCTCATGGGACAAATAGCCTAAAAACTATTATGGTATTGAATATGTACTTATGTATCTTATTTCTTATTAAGTTGCTTGTTGTGCGATAACCATGTTCCTGGGGACGCCATCAACTACCCTTTGTTGAATATCATGTGAGTTGCTATGCATGTTCGTCTTGTCTGAAGTAAGGGCGATTTACCATGAGTTGAATGGTTTGAGCATGCATATTGTTAGAGAAGAACATTGGGCCGCCAACTAAAGCCATGATCCATGGTGGAAGTTTCAGTTTTGGACAACAATCCTCAATGTCTTATGAGAATACTATTTTGTTGCTGAATGCTTATGCATTAAAGAGGAGTCCATTATCTGTTGTCTATGTTGTCCCGGTATGGATGTCTAAGTTGAGAATAATCAAAAGCGAGAAATCCAATGCGAGCTTTCTCCTTAGACCTTTGTACAGGCGGCATAGAGGTACCCCTTTGTGATACTTTGTTAAAACATATGTATTGCAGTGATAATCCAGGTAATCCGAGCTAATTAGGACAAGGTGCGGGCACTATTGGTAATATATGCATGAGGCTTGCAACTTGTAGGATATAATTTACATAATACATATGCTTTATTACTACCGTTGACAAAATTGTTTCTTGTTTTCAAAATAAAAGCTCTAGCACAAATATAGCAATCGATGCTTCCCTCTGCGAAGGGCCTTTCTTCTACTTTTATGTTGAGTCAGTTTACCTACTTCCTTCCATCTCAAGAAGCGAACACTTGTGTTAACTGTGCATTGATTCTTACATACTTGCATATTGCACTTATTATTTTACTTTATGTTGACAATATCCATGAGATATACATGTTACAAGTTGAAAGCAACCGCTGAAACTTAATCTTCCATTGTGTTGTTTCAATGCCTTTACTTTGAATTTATTGCTTTATGAGTTAACTCTTATGCAAGACTTATTGATCCTTGTCTTGAAAGTACTATTCATGAAAAGTCTTTGCTATATGATTCAGTTGTTTAACCATTGTCTTTACCATTGCTTCGAATCGCTGCATTCATTACATGTGCTTACAATAGTATTGATCAAGATTATGATAGCATGTCACTTCAGAAATTATCTTTGTTATCGTTTACCTACTCGGGACGAGCAGGAACTAAGCTTGGGGATGCTGATACGTCTCCAACGTATCGATAATTTCTTATGTTCCATGCTTGTTTTATGACAATACCTACATGTTTTATACATACTTTATGGCATATTTATGCATTTTCCGGCACTAACCTATTAACGAGATGCCGAAGAGCCAGTTGCTGTTTTCTGCTGTTTTTGGTTTCAGAAATCCTAGTAAGGAAATATTCTCGGAATTGGATGAAATCAACGCCCAGGATCTTATTTTTCCACGAAGCTTCCAGAAGTCCGAAAGGGAAACGAAGTGGGGCGACGAGGCGACGCCACAGTAGGGCGGCGCGGCCCAGCCCCTGGCCGCGCGGCCCTAGCGTGTGGGCCCCTCGTGGCGCCCCCTGACCTACCCTTCCGCCTACTTAAGCCTTCGTCCATAATAGTTCCAGTACCGAGAGCCACGATACGGAAAACCTTCCAGAGACGCCGCCGCCAATCCCATCTCAGGGGATTCAGGAGATCGCCTCCGGCACCCTGCCGGAGAGGGGAATCATCTCCCGGAGGACTCTTCACCGCATTGGTCGCCTCCGGAGTGATGTGTGAGTAGTTCACCCCTGGACTATGGGTCCATAGCAGTAGCTAGATGGTCGTCTTCTCCTAATTGTGCTATCATTGTTGGATCTTGTGAGCTGCCTAACATGATCAAGATCATCTATCTGTAATGCTACATGTTGCATTTGTTGGGATCCGATAAATAATGAATGCTATGTTATGTTGATTATCAATCTATCATCTATGTGTTGTTTATGATCTTGCATCCTCTCCGTTATTAGTAGAGGCTTTGGCCAAGTCGTTACTTGTAACTCCAAGAGGGAGTATTTATGCTCGATAGTGGGTTCATGCCTCCATTAAATCTGGGACAGTGACAAAAAGTTCTAAGGTTGTGGATGTGCTGTTGCCACTAGGGAAAAAACATCAATGCTATGTCTAAGGATGTATTTGTTGATTACATTACGCACCATACTTAATGCAATTGTCTGTTGTTTGCAACTTAATACTGGAGGGGGTTCGGATGATAACCTGAAGGTGGACTTTTTAGTCATAGATGCATGCTGGATAGCGGTCTATGTACTTTGTCGTAATGCCCAATTAAATCTCACACTACTCATCATAACATGTATGTGCATTGTCATGCTATCTTTATTTTTCAATTGCCCAGCTGTAATTTGTTCACCCAACATGCTATTTCTTATCGGAGAGACACCACTAGTGAACTGTGGACCCCGGTCCATTCTTTACATCGAATACAATCTACTGCAATACTGGATTTCTCTTGTTTTTACACAAACCTCATCATCCACACTATACATCTAATCCTTTGTTACAGCAAGCCGGTGAGATTGACAACCTCACTGTCACGTTGGGGCAAAGTAATTTGGTAGTGTTGTGCAGGTTCCACATTGGCGCCGGAATCCCTGGTGTTGTGCCGCACTACACTCCGTCGCCATCACCCTTCAACGTGCTTCTTGGCTCCTACTGGTTCAATAAACCTTGGTTTCTTAATGAGGGAAACTTGCTGCTGTACGCATCACACCTTCCTCTTGGGGTTCCCAACGGACGCGTGCTGTACGCGTAACAAGCATCAACCGCCGGAGCTCTGGTTAGCCCTCCGACCCCCTAGGCTCGCCGCCTGACCCTCGGGTTCTCGCCGGAGAAGACGATGCATGTGCGCCGTCCGATCTGGATCTAATCCAACGCCTATTAGCCCCCGTACCGATTCGGGTTTCAAATAGAGACTGACGGGTGGCCCCCACCTCGTCAGCAAGCCCACGCGCATGGATGCGTTGTTGGGCCGAGTTTCTTTATTTCAAACCGTTTCGGCCCAACTCCATTTCCCGCCGGCCCTTTTAATTCAAATGTGAATTTCCAAATCCATTTAAATTTCAATACTGGCCCTGACTTTGAAATTCGATAGAATCTGTTTGGCTTGGCCAAATTTAGAAAATTTGATGTTGTTGGAAAGCTACTGAAAAGATCTACAACTTGCCACTGGTCTGACTGTGAGATCTGTTGTAGAAATAAAGTGACAAAAAGATTAAGTTAGGGACTTTTGCACTTTCAAATAAATCCTAAAAATCAACAAAAAATGATATTTAGTTAATTCCAACTCTAATAGCTCACATTTAACTTACACTAATTGTTTCTGACAAAATATGGTGTGGTCACTTTGAATGATCATGCCCTAGTTTAAATAAAGGACTATATGGCTAGTTTATTTAAGTGATATTGTCCAAAACTATTATGCAAATCATATGAAGTGTTTCACTTCATTTAAATCTTGTCTCATGTACTTTCATATGAAGTTTGGACCACTGGTCAAAAACTCTCACATGAAATACTTGGTGATATTAAATCATATGTAGATTTTTTTAAATAGTATGAGGTACTTCACCTCATTTAAATCATTTTCTCAAATAATGATGATGAATGGTTGACTTAGGTCAACATGATTTCATGTATGATTGTTTGAGAAATTAAATCTTAAGAAGATTCAATGAGAGGAAATTATTCCTCAAGAACCTTATGGAAACTATCATTTACATATGTAATGAGAGGAAATTATTTTCCTCAAGCAAGACAACCAATGCACGAAATTGTATTATTGGTGTGACTAGAATAGTTTGTGTGAATGCATGTGATGCTTAGAATAGCTATTGAATTTGTTGAGTGATTATACCTCGTATTCAAATTTAGACGCTAGCACCGGAGAATACCCGGAAGAAGAAGGTTGCTACCAAGAGGAGGAAGAGGAGAACTTTGACCACTACCAAGGCAAGCTAACACCTTTGCAAGCTCTATGGTTGCAAGCTAATATTCTTGCAAAGTGCAAAGTCCCTTTGGGGCAAGGCACCATTAGTCTTACCTTTCTTACCACAAGCCTATCCCAAGTTTTTACCTTACAAGTTTTTACTTGTTTATTTAAAGAGTTACTTTTATAGTTAACTTTGGTCTAAGTTAAAGAAGGTTATTAGAGTAGCAAAGTTAGTCTCAAAGCTAGCCAAGCAAGATAGCACCCCTCATGATTAGTGCTAGTGCTAAATATTAAAACTTGACTACTCTAGATGGGAACATGTGACTTGAACTGAATTTTGAAACCTTGGAATGGTGAGTCATTCCATTGAATGATTTTTGAAGGTGAATATGACTTGGGGAAGATGGTAATTTTTGATAAAACTGATATTGGTTTGGATGCGATACCTTTCCAATTTTTGAGTACCCCCACAATACCTGATTATGGGTAGGGCTTAACTGGAAATTTATGCATCTTAGTATGGGTTCCCTCTGAACACACATCATAGGGGTTATGCTTGAGGCTGCCTCCGTTGTTGAGAAATGGTGTGAATTGTACGGCCAAGCCCTGTGCAGTTCCCAGGTTGACAGTTGGTCTTCACTGGGAGGCCAAGCTCATGGGGAGAGGTGCTCATACTAGGATTTGTAAGTGAAAGGTTATGGTTGATGATCCGCGTACTGTGTTACGATATTTCGGGGTAATCCCGACGGATGAAATCAAATGTTGTGGCACAAGTGTGCAACATCTGCAGAGTGTAAACCTATTCGAATAGCCGTGTCCACGGTTACGGACGGTTGGAAAGGCCATACAGTTTCCGGTGTCAGATTCTTGAAAATGTTGGTGAAATGAATGGTGATTGGTGACTTGTTATGAATCACAACTTGAGTTGTGGGAATGACACAAATGTTCCCACTTGAGTTAGTTAGCACATGAATAAGTCTTTTCTAAAATACTTGTGAACTAACATTGGCTTTATGCAAATAAACTAGAGCTTAGCACCCCTATAGAATTGTTAGCACTTACACTAGTATTAGTTTGCGAGTACTTAAAGTACTCACGGCTTTGTCCCTGGCTATTCAAATGGCCAGAGTATGAAGATGAACAGAACTACCAAGGTGACGACCAATAGGATGCCTACGACAACTAGGAGTCTTCCGACGTCAAGCG
Source organism: Lolium perenne (assembly GCF_019359855.2). Taxonomy (NCBI): domain Eukaryota; kingdom Viridiplantae; phylum Streptophyta; class Magnoliopsida; order Poales; family Poaceae; genus Lolium; species Lolium perenne. The sequence goes on from NC_067250.2 coordinate 136,330,688, forward strand.
TTAGCCTGTGGACTAGAGAGTCCATTTATCTTTACGCTTCCGCTATGAACGTGTGTTTGTTCGTTGATCAATAGATCAACTATTCGTGTAATATGGATCATGTGATTCAAGTTGTAAGACAATATGGTTTGTAATGAATGATGACTATGATACTTAACTATTATGCCTCGCAACAACAATATTCCTGGGATTGCGATGAATGACATAATAGGCGTCTGGGCTTAAAAATCCGGGTGTTGACAAGTTGGTATCAGAGCCATTGTTTGACCTTAGAAGACCCTAGTTAGAATGGACGTTCAGAAAAACTTAGCTTTGAAATCAAATGAAGAGAATATTTGTGAAAACTTATTTACACTCTTGTCTTTGAGACTTTTTCAAAATTTGATAAATCATGTTCTTCCTTATTTGAATCTACCTAAAATTTGCCACACTTGTTCACACTCTAACTTACTCATCCTTTTCGCTTTCAGATGGAGCCGAATGAACCCATCAACACCAAGTTCTACCAGCTTGGGAATGGGGGAAGCTTGATCTTCGAGCACGACCTCAACGCCGTCTCGGACTTCCTTGGATGCCCACACCCCGAGTTTCACGGGATTCAGTTGGACGAACAGCCTGGAGGAGAGTTGCAGTGGGTCATCACTGCTGACTTGAGGGGCAAGATGGAGCCTCCCACCTCGGAGAGGATCCTCTTCTTCTTCCGCGAGAGCAACTGGCTCGACGGACTCGCACGTGCCCTTCAGGAGGCACTTGCGCGTCTCTGTGGACAGAACGTGGTGCTTCTCCTCGATTCCCGCTTCGCGCATCTCGTGAGGCGTGATGCCATGGGAGTGCCCATGGAGCTGCAGCCACACCCGGAGTTGAGGCACCATGCTGAGTACCTCGACTTCATGTTGTACCAGACTCAGAAGGATCTGGACGCATCCCGCGTGTACGCCAACCAGACCCACGCTCGCATCATCGAGCAAGGTGAGGCGATCAAGCTACTCGCCAACGACCGCAAGACCCTTCGCCAGCAGCGTGCCAAGAAGGACGCTACGATTGTGCGCCTTCGTGCCAAGATCGCATCCTTGGAGGCCACTGTCAAGGCCCAGGAGGATCAGCTGAAAGAGATGGAGGAAGACGACAGAGGTATCGAACTTCAGGGAGGAGGAGCCTTCTTGAGCGATGACGACGACTTTGAGGAGGACGAGTTCACCGAGGAGGAGGACTACGAGTTCCTGGAGGTAGGACCCGACGACTTCGTCCCGATCGATGTCGAGGATGAGGAGTAGTTGCACTTGATCACTTATGTAGGTGTGAGTTGTATCCCGCCCGTTGTATCGTAGCATGAGAGAAAGTTTCTTAAAACCATTGGAAGTGTTAAGTGTTAGTTTGTACTATGTGATGTTGAATGAATGAATGTTGTGTTTGTCATGAAAAGATTTCAAGTTTCAAATTTTATGAACTTACTCAAAATAAAACATAGAAATTTCACTCTTATCTCATGATCTTCTCTATGTTCAGATGGCCCCTCCCAATCGCAACAACGATACCATGATGCAACTGCTGCAAACCCTGATGGCTGACAGGGAGACTGAAAGAGCTGAACGCCAAGACAACATCGCAGCACTGCAAAACCTTGCCAACCAAGGCCATGGAAATCATGACCATCCCGGATCCAAGCTCAAGAACTTCCAGAACACCAACCCTCCGGTGTTTAGCAAGACCGAGGAACCCCTCGACGCCGACGACTGGCTCCAGACTATGGAGAACAACTTGGAAGTAGCCGGAGTGGAAGCCAATGAGAAGGTCCTATTCGCAACCCACTACCTTGCCGGACCAGCCCGAGCCTGGTGGACTAGCACCTGTGCCATGAACGGAGGTCAAGTCATGACTTGGGCAGACTTCAAGCTCAAGTTTAGCAAGTACCATGTGCCCCCGGGTCTTATCAAGAAGATGAGGGATGAGTTCCGCGAACTCAAGCAAGGACGCATGACGGTGGTAGAATACCGCGACAGGTTCCTTACACTGTCAAGGTACGCCCCCGACGAGACCGACACCACCGAGAAGAGGCAGGAGAGATTCCTGAACGGACTGCATGATGAGATGCAGACTGTCCTCGTCAACATCCCCTTTGCCGACCTTGAAGCCCTAGTAGACTCCGCCATCCAGATGGAGGGCAAGCTGAACCAAGCCAATGAGAACCGCAAACACCGCATGATGCACCAGAGTGGGCCCAGCAATGCCCCGAAGTATCGCCCCAGCTCAAGCGGAGGTTTCACTCCGAAAAACAACAACAAGTCCCAGATGCAGACTTCACGCCCCGGTTATCAGAACCGGAGTGGAGGAAACTCCAGGCCAGAGGCCACCACAACAACAGCAACTACAACAACAACAACAACAACAACTTCAACCGCGCTCCGCCCAGAGCCCCCAACAACAACAACAACAACAACAACAACACCGCCCCCAGAACCGGGAGCAATGCCATCCCCGTTGCAACTAAGGACAAGGCCACCATCACTTGTTATGAGTGTGGTGTAGTGGGACACTACTCCAACGAGTGCCCCAAGAGGCTCACCAAGCTTGCCGGCAACACCGCTGCACCTGCTCAGCAACAACGCCGTGTCTCCACCGGCAAGAAGTTCGTCCCCAACAACCCCAATAACCGCAACGGCCGTCTCTTCCACATGAACGCCGAAGAAGCCCAGGAAGCACCAGATGTTGTACTGGGTATGTTTTCTGTCAACTCCGTACCTGCCAGAGTATTGTTTGATTCCGGAGCATCTCATTCTTTTGTCACCGAAGACTTTGCATCCACAAGTAAATTTCAACCTATCAGTTTGAAGCATGTTATGATAGTTCAAATTCCTGGATCAACCACCAAAGCCAGAAAATTTTGCAAAAATGTACCCATCAGAATCCATGAAGTAGATTTCTATGCCAATCTGATAATTCTGGGAACCAAAGGTTTGGAAGTCATACTAGGAATGGACTGGATGTCAAAACACCATGGATTGATTGACTGTGCCAAGAAAGCCATCACCATGACTAGCAGCACCGGTATCCTAGTAGAACATGTGTCTGAAAGACTACCCAGAAAATTCACCTGCAACCAAAGTGTACCCAAGCCAACTCTGGATCAAATCAGGGTCGTCTGTCGATACCCTGATGTGTTTCCGGATGATCTACCCGGTATGCCCCCGGATCGGGATATCGAGTTCATCATCGAGTTAATCCCCGGAACTGGACCTATAGCCCAGAGAGCCTATAGCATGAACCCCACAGAGCTGGTGGAGCTCAAGAAGCAGATCGATGATATGTTAGCCAAAGGTTTGATTCGACCTAGTGCATCCCCCTGGAGATCACCAGTTTTGTTTGTGGACAAGAAGGATGGTGCCACTCGTTTATGTACGGACTACCGTAAGCTTAACGATGTCACCGTCAAGAAAAAATACCCCCTACCCAAGATAGAAGACTTGTTTGATCAGTTGACAGGAGCCAAAGTTTTCTCAAAGATAGATCTTAGGACTGGTTATCATCAGCTGAAGATTCGCGCCACTGACATTCCAAAGACTGCCTTTACCCCCAGATATGGGTTGTATGAGTACAACGTCATGTCGTTTGGATTAACCAATGCCCCAGCTTATTTCATGAACCTCATGAATAAGATCTTCATGAACTTTTTTGGACAAGTTTGTCGTTATCTTCATCGATGACATTCTTATCTACTCCAAGTCCGAAGAGGAACATGAACAACATTTGGAGACTGTCCTAGAAACCCTTAGACACCACCAGTTGTATGCCAAGTTCAGCAAATGTGAGTTTTGGCTGAAGGAAGTAGGATTCCTGGGATATATCTTGTCTGCAGGAGGAATTGTCGTAGATCCCGCCAAGATCAAAACTGTTATGGAATGGCAAGCCACAACCACCCAAACCGAGGTCCGCGCTTTTCTTGGATTAGCCGGATATTACCGCATATTTGTAGAAGGCTTTTTGAGCATCGCTCGACCAATGACCCAACTGTTGAAGAAGGACAAGAAGTTCGAATGGACGGACAAATGTGAAGAGAGTTTCCAACAACTCAAGAGTAGACTGACCTCAGCCCCAATCCTGATCATGCCGGACATCACCAAGCCCTTTGACGTCTATTGCGACGCTTCCAAGATTGGTCTTGGATGTGTCCTGATGCAAGAAGGCAAAGTGATATCTTACCTTTCAAGGCAGCTGAAGCAACATGAGCAGAACTATCCAACCCACGACTTAGAGCTTGCAGCCGTCGTCCTAGCCCTGAAAGTTTGGCGTCATTACCTCATGGGTAATCGATGCGAGATCTACTCAGACCACAAGAGCCTGAAATATATCTTCACCCAGAAGGAGCTGAACATGAGACAACGCCGATGGATAGAATTGATCAAGGATTACGACATGGAGATTCACTACCACCCCGGCAAGGCCAATGTGGTAGCGGATGCCTTGAGTCGACTGCCGTGTCAGTTGAACTCCATGATCGCAATCGAGCAGCCTAGCCTGTTTCAAGAGTTTGAACAGTTTAGACTGGAGCTTGTTAGTGAAGGATTCCTAGCCAGCATAGAACTTAAACCCACCTTGATTAGTCAGATCAAGGAAGCCCAGAAAGGAAACGCTAGCATCGACGGAATCAAGAACCAGATAGCCGCAGGAAAAGCACCAGGATTCACCGTAGATGAAGCCGGAGTTCTTTGGTACAAAGGACGCCTTTGTGTGCCATCGAACTCAGAGTTGAAGCAAATCATCCTGAAAGAAGCCCATGACACCATTTACTCAATCCACCCCGGAGGTACCAAGATGTATCAAGACCTGAAGGAACAATTTTGGTGGCATGGAATGAAGAGAGAGATCGGCAGCTACATCGCCAAGTGTGACATCTGTCAGAGAGTCAAGGCAGAACATCAGCGACCCGAAGGACTACTACAACCACTGCAGATTCCAGAATGGAAGTGGGACTCCGTAGGAATGGACTTTATCACAGGTTTGCCCAAATCCAGCAAAGGCAATGATTCAATATGGGTAGTTGTCGATAGACTGACCAAGGTAGCCCATTTCATCGCCGTCAAGACCACATACCAAGGCCCAAAGTTAGCTGAACTATACATCTCCAGAATAGTCGCCCTGCACGGAACCCCGAAGTTGATAGTGTCAGATAGAGGATCACAATTCACCTCAAGATTCTGGCAGAAAGTGCACGAAGGACTAGGAACCCGTCTAAACTTCAGCACCGCTTATCATCCGCAGATCGATGGACAGACTGAGAGAGTCAACCAGATATTGGAGGACATGCTGAGAGCATGTGTACTGGAATATGGATCCAAGTGGGAAGACTGCCTACCTTACGCAGAATTCTCTTACAACAACAGCTACCAAGCCAGCTTACAGATGGCCCCCTTTGAAGCCTTGTACGGAAGGAAATGTCGTACCCCTCTGAATTGGTCGGAAGTTGGAGAAAGCCAAGTGTTTGGACCAGATGTTCTTCGTGATGCCGAAGAGAAAGTACACCAGATCCGCGAGTACCTCAAGACGGTGCAATCAAGACAGAAGAGCTACGCCGACAAGAGACGCCGAGAGATGACCTTCGAGATCGGAGATTTTGTCTATCTCAAAGTGTCCCCCCTGAAAGGAATGCAGAGATTCAAACCCTTCAAAGTTCTCAGCCGCCGAGGTGAAGTATCTTATCAACTGGAGCTACCCAAAGAAATGTCGGCGGTGCACGACGTGTTTCACATCTCACTCCTCCGGAAGTGCCTTGAAGTCCCTGAGAAAACCGAAGTGTTCAAGAACATCGATCACCGATCGGTGGATATCAACAAGGACTTGACGTACCGCGAAGTTCCGATTCGCATCCTGGAGGAAGCTTATAGAACCACCCGCACCCGAAGCATCAAGTTCCTGAATATTCAGTGGAGCAACCATACTGAAGATGAAGCCACTTGGGAAATCGAAGACTTCATGAAGAAGGAGTACCCAGATCTCTTAAGTACCTAATTTTTCTTTTAGATCTCGGGACAAGATGTTTTTTAAGGGGTAAGGGTTTGTAAAATCCCAAATTTCAATAAAAGAAAGAAGAGGAATTCCAGAGATCCAAAATTCAGAACCAACAAAAACTTTTATTTGCATATAGTGTCATGCATAGGACTTGTGCATTTGAGTGATATTCCATGATGATTGTTATTGTGTTATTGTGCTAAACCCTAAAACCCTAATGTGATCAAGTAAAGATCACAAACCAAATAAAATAAAAGAGAAAGAAATCAAATAAGAACAAAACCATAAAAACCCTAACATATGGCTTATCCATTTTTACAAATCTTTACCCTAGACCATTTTGGTCTTCACCATTAGTTGTATTATGTTACTAAACACTTATTACAACTTTTGGAATCAAAGAAACACAAATCAAATCAAATTCAAACTCAAATTGGGATCACATATGATAATGGTCAAATCTGCCATTTATATTCTGGTCCCTACTTTGAGCCTTTGCAATTCAAGTTTTTCAAACTAAACTTTCCCAATTCTTTGCACCTCATCGAAGAGCACATCAAGGTGAACAACTTTGGTAAAGACCACCATGCCAAAATCATCTTGGATCAAAATCTATGCTCATGCAAAGTTGAGACTTTTTATTATGTGCAACAATCTCACTTTGTCCAAATTTGCAATTCTTTGATTTTTAAAATTCCACCACCACCCATGGTTGTCTCTGGTCATTCACAACTCAACCAAACCGACCACTTTCAATTTTTGAATCCATTTGAGCTCAACCAAAGTTTGGCAATGTTTGCAATTTCCAAATATGGAGTCAATTCAAACACTATTTCAAATAGTGCTCTAGCCAAACCTACTGCCCATTTCACTCCGACCTGTCCCTTGGTCCCCTCTCTCACTCATGCCTGCATAGAAACCCTAGGAGGGCAAGCATAGCTTGCATGGCATGGCCATGCTGGCCCATGCCACACATGTCGAGCCACCCCTCTTTCCCTCCCTCTCTGGCCACGGCCACCATGTCAAAACGATCCACCTCACCTCCCTAGCACCGCCTACACTCGACGTTGTCGAGGAAGATGCCGCAGCTCACCGGAGATCGCGCGCCCAAATCGGCCCAGCATGCCGATGACGTCGCAGCAGTGCACGCCGCGGACGTCACTGGCCACCTGCCGCCTCGCCAGCACAAGCTCGCCCTGGACCACCTCGCTGCAGGTTGAGCACCGCCTGGCGACCACGAAGCCGCTAGACAGGCGCGCAACACCAACCCTGGTCCGCCGCCACTGGAGACGACGAACCATTCCCACCGCAGCCACGGGCAGACACGGGAGCAACCCGACCCAACCAGACGCCGCCCAACCGCGCTGTCGCCACCAAACGCATCGCCTGGATACGCAGAACAGTTCCGCGCCCGCGACTAGCTCGCTAGCTCACCGGAACCGCCGCGCCATGGTCGACCGCATCACTGCCCCGCAGCACCCTCACGCCTCTATAAATAGAGCGTTCCCTGGACGCCATTGAGCACACCATCTCACTCCCCACCCTTCACCGCTTCTCCTTGCACCATTAGCCAGACCAATCACCGCCGGAGTCGCCGCAATCGCAAGCTCGGAGCCGCGGAAGCCAGGAGAACATCGCCGTCGATTCAGGCCGTCCCAAGCTCCGCCACTGCTACAGGCTGCTTCACCGTCATCAACAACATCGCCCTGAACCTTGCCGCCGACCGCCGGAGCTCTGGTTAGCCCTCCGACCCTCTAGGCTCGCCGCCAGACCCTCGGGTTCTCGCCGGAGAAGACGATGCTTGTGCGCCATCCGATCTTGATCTAATCCAACGCCTATTAGCCCCCGTACCGATTCGGGTTTCAAATAGAGACTGACGGGTGGCCCCCACCTCGTCAGCAAGCCCACGTGCACTGGATGCGTTGCTGGACCGAGTTTCTTTATTTCAAACCGTTTCGGCCCAACTCCATTTCCCGCCGGCCCTTTTAATTCAAATGTGAATTTCCAAATCCATTTAAATTTCAATACTGGCCCTGACTTTGAAATTCAATAGAATCTGTTTGGCTTTGCCAAATTTAGCAAATTTGATGTTGTTGGAAAGCTACTGAAAAGATCTACAACTTGCCACTGGTCTCACTGTGAGATCTGTTGTAGAAATAAAGTAACACAAAGATTAAATTAGGGACTTTTGCACTTTCAAATAAATCCTAAAAATCAACCAAAATGATATTTAGTTACTTCCAACTCTAATAGCTCACATTTAACTTACACTAATTGTTTCTGACAAAATATGGTGTGGTCACTTTGAATGATCATGCCCTAGTTTAAATAAAGGACTATATGGTTAGTTTATTTAAGTGATATTGTCCAAAACTATTATGCAAATCATATGAAGTGTTTCACTTCATTTAAATCTTATCTCATGTACTTTCATATGAAGTTTGGACCACTGGTCAAATACTCTCACATGAAATACTTGGTGATATAAAATCATATGTAGAATTTTTAAATAGTATGAGGTACTTCACCTCATTTAAATCATTTTCTCAAATAATGATGATGAATGGTTGACTTAGGTCAACATGATTTCATGTATGATTGTTTGAGAAATTAAATCTTAAGAAGATTCAATGAGAGGAAATTATTCCTCAAGAACCTTATGGAAACTATCATTTACATATGTAATGAGAGGAAATTATTTTCCTCAAGCAAGACAACCAATGCACGAAATTGTATTATTGGTGTGACTAGAATAGTTTGTGTGAATGCATGTGATGCTTAGAATAGCTATTGAATTTGTTGAGTGATTATACCTCGTATTCAAATTTAGACGCTAGCACCAGAGAATACCCGTAAGAAGAAGGTTGCTACCAAGAGGAGGAAGAGGAGAACTTTGAACACTACCAAGGCAAGCTAACACCTTTGCAAGCTCTATGGTTGCAAGCTAATATTCTTGCAAAGTGCAAAGCCCCTTTGGGGCAAGGCACCATTAGTCTTACCTTTCTTACCACAAGCCTATCCCAAGTTTTTACCTTACAAGTTTTTACTTGTTTATTTAAAGAGTTACTTTTATAGTTAACTTTGGTCTAAGTTAAAGAAGGTTATTAGAGTAGCAAAGTTAGTCTCAAAGCTAGCCAAGCAAGATAGCACCCCTCATGATTAGTGCTAGTGCTAAATATTAAAACTTGACTACTCTAGATGGGAACATGTGACTTGAACTGAATTTTGAAACCTTGGAATGGTGAGTCATTCCATTGAATGATTTTTGAAGGTGAATATGACTTGGGGAAGATGGTGATTTTTGATAAAACTGATATTGGTTTGGATGCGATACCTTTCCAATTTTGAGTACCCCCACAATACCTGATTATGGGTAGGGCTTAACTGGAAATTTATGCATCTTAGTATGGGTTCCCTCTGAACACACATCATAGTGGTTATGCTTGAGGCTGCCTCCGTTGTTGAGAAATGGTGTGAATTGAGGTGAATTGTACGGCCAAGCCCTGTGCAGTTCCCAGGTTGACAGTTGGTCTTCACTGGGAGGCCAAGCTCATGGGGAGAGGTGCTCATACTAGGATTTGTAAGTGAAAGGTTATGGTTGATGATCCGCGTACTGTGTTACGATGTTTCGGGGTAATCCCGACGGATGAAATCAAATGTTGTGGCACAAGTGTGCAACCTCTGCAGAGTGTAAACCTATTCGAATAGCCGTGTCCACGGTTACGGACGGTTGGAAAGGCCATACAGTTTCCGGTGTCAGATTCTTGAAAATGTTGGTGAAATGAATGGTGATTGGTGACTTGTTGTGAATCACAACTTGAGTTGTGGGAATGACACAAATGTTCCCATTTGAGTTAGTTAGCACATGAATAAGTCTTTTCTAAAATACTTCTGAACTAACATTGGCTTTATGCAAATAAACTAGAGCTTAGCACCCCTACTAGAATTGTTAGCACTTACACAAGTATTAGTTTGCGATTACTTAAAGTACTCACGGCTTTGTCCCTGGCTATTCAAATGGCCAGAGTATGAAGATGAACAGAACTACCAAGGTGACGACCAACAGGACGCCTACGACAACTAGGAGTCTTCCGACGTCAAGCGTTGGCCTGTGGACTTGAGAGTCCATTTATCTTTACGCTTCCGCTATGAACTTGTGTTTGTTCGTTGATCAATAGATCAACTATTCGTGTAATATGGATCATGTGATTCAAGTTGTAAGACAATATGGTTTGTAATGAATGATGACTATGATACTTAACTATTATGCCTCGCAACAACAATATTCCTAGGATTGCGATGAATGACATAATAGGCATCTGGACTTAAAAATCCGGGTGTTGACAAAAACCAGTGAGCTTGACAACCTCGCTGAAAGTTGGGGTCAAAGTACTTGGTTGTTTGTGGGCGGGTCTCCACTTTGCTGCTAACGCCGGCAGTGCGCCCTGCCACGAGTTTGTTTGCAACACCTCGGGAGAGAACATTTTTCTCCTACTGGTCGATAAACCTTGGTTTCTTACAGAGGGAAAACTTCCTGCTATGCTCATCATACCTTCCTCTTGGGGTGATACGTCTCCAACGTATCTATAATTTTTGATGTTCCATGCTAGTTTTATGACAATACCTACATGTTTTGCTCACACTTCATAATGATTTTTTGCATTTTCTGGAACTAACCTATTAACAAGATGCCAAAGCGTCAGTTCCTGTTTTCTGTTGTTTTTGGTTTCAGAAATCTTACACAGGAAATATTCTCGGAATTGGACGAAACAAAAGCCCACAATCTTATATTTCACCGAAGGTTCCAGAAGTCCGAAGGGGAGACGAAGATGGGCCAGGGGGCCCCACACCACACCTGGGCGCGGGCCCACTCCTGGCCGCGCCACCAGGTGGTGAGGGCACCCTGGTGCCCCTCCGACGCCGCCCTTTCGCCTATATATGATCCCAGACGCGAAAACCCTATGACACCTGACGATATTCCACGAAGAGTTCCGTAGCCGCCGCCATCGCGAAACCAAGATTCGGGGGACAGAATCTCTGTTCCGGCACGCCACCGGTATGGGGAAGTACCCCCGGAAGCCATCTCCATCAACGCCACAGCCTCCATCATGCTCCGTGAGTAGTTCCCCCATGGACTACGGGTTCTAGCAGTAGCTAGTTGGTACTCTCTCTCCCATGTACTTCAATACAATGATCTCATGAGTTGCCTTACATGATTGAGATTCATCTGATGTAATCGGTGTTGTGTTTGTTGGGATCCGATGAATTGTTACATTATGATCAGTCTATCTATATAAGTTTGTGAAGTTATTGTTGCTGCAATCTTGTTGTATTTAATGCTTGTCACTAGTGCACGAGTGGCATGATATTAGATTTAAGCTCTATACTTATTGCTTAGATTGTATCTACAAGTTGTTTGCACATGTCTATGTCCGGAATCCGAGGCCCCAGAGTGACAGCAACTGTGATAACTGGAGGGGAAGGCTTAGGTATGAGGATCACATGTTTTCACCAAGTGTTAATGCTTTGCTCCGGTGCTCTATTAAAAGGAGTACCTTAATTACCAGTAGATTCCCTTGAGGCCCGGCTGCCACCGGCTGGTAGGACAAAAGATGTTATGCATTGCGAGCACGTATGACTATATATGGAAAACATGCCTACATGATTAATAATCTTGATGTTCTATCTTAATGCTATTTCAATCCTATCAATTGCCCAACTGTAATTTGTTCACCCAACACTTGTCACTTGTTATTGGAGAGTTACCACTAGTGTAGATAGCTGGGAACCCCGGTCCATCTTTCATCATCATATACCCGTTCCTACATGTCATTGGAAGTAGTATCAACTATTTTCTGGTGCCATTGCCTCTGTGTTACTGCTACTGCTGCTGTGTTACTGTTACTATTGCTCTCATATTACTGCTGCTTTCACATCACCCCTGTTACTAGTGCTTTTCCAGGTGCAGCTGAATTGACAACTCAGTTGTTAAGGCTTATAAGTATTCTTTACCTCCCCTTGTGTCGAATCAATAAATTTCGGTTTTACTTCCCTCGAAGACTGTTGCGATCCCCTATACTTGTGTGTCATCAAGACTATTTTCTGGCGTCGTTGCCGGGGAGGCATAGCTCTACTCATAAGTTCACCTGGGGAGTACACTCTACCTCTCTCTCTGTTTTATTTTAATTTGTTTTGCTTAGTTTACTTTTGTCTAGTTTATTTGTGCTTAGTTTATTTCTGTTTAGTATTATTTTGCTTAGTTTACTTTTGTCTAGTTTGTTTTTGTCTTGTTTTATTTTTCTTATATACCCGAAAATCCATAAAAATTTGAAAAACCGAAAAATTAAAAATTGTTGTTATGGAAGAACCCATAACCATGTTGGAGCTTATAGAATTATAGAGAATCAAGAAAGGGTGAAGTCATGAGTGCCGTGTTAAAAAATTTGAATATAATTGCTAAAATCTTGCTTAAACGCCATGATATAAACTGTTGCTCTAAATAGGATACTAAACATCTTAAATTCCAATGTGGCTTTAGTGAAGAAGTTTTAATTATGAACTATAATTGGAATAACTACATTCATTTTGGGTTCGAAGAGGTAGAACAATTTGTTTTATTTATGGGAGCCTCTGAGATAGAATCCTTCATGGCTAAAAATTATGAAACTTGTGTTGCTTGTAAGGACCTTAAAGATTATGTCTCTTCTATCCTTAATTTTTTAATAGAAAGTTACAGTGATAATCCTTATATTATTGATTATAAAGAGAGACTCATTAATGCACAAGAATGCACTCACAAATTGCAGGAATCTGTGAAAGAAGAAATTGATGAACCTGAAAGCTCATTGGATGAAAAAGAGGAGGAAATTGATGAACCTGAAAGCTCATTGGATGAAAAAGAGGAGGAGAGTGATGAACAAAAGGAGGAAGAATGGATTAGCTACCCATGCCAACCTTCTAATGAGAGTAACTCTTTATCTCTTACACTATTTGATTGTGATCCATGCTTACCAAAGGAGGATGAATGTTATGTTCCTGTGGATTCTCTTGAAATATTACCTATGAGTAAAACTTGTGAGAATAATTATGCTACTATTATCTATGATAATCCATGCAATTTTGATCAATCTTATGATAATGCTTTGTTTGTGCCTGATATCAAAATGCATGATACTAAAGAATTTTGCTTAGCAAATTTTTATGATAAAGCTCTAGATGATGGTCCTATGTTACTTGATAATATTAATTTTACTACTAATGAAAATGGGATTGGAGAGGTCTTGACTTTATCTAGGAGTCCCATATCTCTTGAGAATGATCGATCATCTTGTTATATTATTGATAGAAGTGGGTTTGAAAGTTTTAATCCCATTATTTTTGAGCTTGATAAAAATTATGTGTTTGTAGATCATGAAAAGCATGATGTATGTGATAGTTATATTGTTGAGTTTGTTCATGATGCTACTGGAAATTATTATGAGAGAGGAAAATATGGTTGTAGAAATTTGCATGGTACTAAAACACCTCTCTACATGCTGAAAATTTTGAAGTTACTCTTGTTTTATCTTCCAATGCTTGTCACTTTGATCTTCATGAATTTATTTGTGTACAAGATTCCTATGCATAGGAAGTGGGTTAGACTTAAATGTGTTTTGAATTTGATTTTTGATGCTCTCTTTGCTGCAACTCTCATCCTTATGTGAGCATCATTAAAATTGCTGAGCCCATCTTAATGGCTATAAAGAAAGCACTTCTTGGGAGATAACCCATGTTTTTATTTTGCTACTGTTTTGTTGTGTCTTGGAAGTTGTTACTACTTTAGCAACCTCTCCTTATCTTTATTTTATTGCATTGTTGTGCCAAGTAAAGTCTCTAATAGAAAATTGATACTAGATTTGGATTTCTGCGCAGAAACAGATTTTCAGCTGTCACGAATTTGAATAGATCTCTCTGTAGGAGAACCTAAAAATTCTGTCAATTTTCATGCGTGTTCCTCAGATATGTACGCAACTTTCATTAGTTTGAGTTTTCTGATTTGAGCAACGGAAGTACCTCTAAAAAATTCGTCTTTACTGGATGTTCTATTTTGACAGATTCTGTCTCTGTTTTTTGCATTGTCTCTTGTGGACTTTAAGCAAGGCTTTCTAGACGTGGAGAGCTGTAGCTAATGTTTTATTGAGTTCTTGCAATGTGTCACTACAGGACTAAAGTGGATTAAAGTTTTTTGAGTACTAAACCCTCTAATGAAGTTTATGAGAAGTTTGGTGTGGCAGAAGTTTTCAAGGGTCAAGAGAGGAGGATGATATATGATCAAGAAGAGTGAAAAGTCTAAGCTTGGGGATGCCCCCGTGGTTCATCCCTGCATATTTCAAGAAGACTCAAGCGTCTAAGCTTGGGGATGCCCAAGGCATCCCCTTCTTCATCAACAACTTATCAGGTCACTTCTAGTGAAACTATATTTTATTCGGTCACATCTTATGTGCTTTACTTGGAGCGTCTGTGTGTTTTATTTTTGTTTGTGTTTGAATAAATTCGGATCCCAGCAATCCTTGTGTTGGAGAAAGACACGCTCCGCTTTTTCGTATGAACACTTGTGTTCTTCTTTTTTCATATTCATGGCAAAAGTTAAAAGCTGCTGCATTTACTGCTATTCGGTTGGAAACAGAAAATGCTTCATATTGTCTTGAATAATTTGATACTTGGCAATTATTTTGAGCTCTCAAGTAGATCATGATTAAGCTCTTGCACCATGTAGTTTAAACCTATTAGTGGAGAACTACCGTAGAGCTTGTTGAAATTGGTTTGCATGATTGGTCTCTGTAAGGTCTAGATATTTTCTGGTAAAAGTGTTTGAGCAACAAGGAGGACAGTGTAGAGTCTTATAATGCTTGCAATATGTTCTTATGTAAGTTTTGTTGTACCGGTTCATACTTGTGTTTGCTTCAAAAAACCTTGCTATCCAAAGCCTTGTACTGAGAGGGAATGCTTCTCGTGCATCCAAAACCTTGAGCCAAAACCTATGCCATTTGTGTCCACCATAACTACCTACTATGTGGTATTTTTCTGTCATTCCAAGTAAATACTTCATGTGCTACCTTTAAACAATTCAAAAGTTATTATCTCTTATTTGTGTCAATGTTTTATAGCTCATGAGGAAGTATGTGGTGTTTTATCTTTCAATCTTGTTGAGCAGACTTTCACCAATGGACTAGTGGCTTCATCCGCTTATCCAATAATTTTGCAAAAAGAGCTGGCAACGGGGTTCCTAGCCCCAATTAATTAACTTTCATTAATAATTCTCTTCACATGTTTTGCCCTGATTCATCAGTAAGCAACTTAATTTTGCAAAAGACACTGCTTCATGGTATGTGAATGTTGGAAGGCACCCGAGGATTCGGTTAGCCATGGCTTGTGTAAGCAAAAGGTTGGGAGGACTGTCGTCCATAAATAAAACTAAAGTACATGTGTAAACAAAACAGAAGAGGGATGATCTACCTTGCTGGTAGATATAACGTCCTTCATGGGAGCCGCTCTTTGAAAGTCTGTTCGATAAGGGGGTTAGAGTGCCCACTACCATTCGCGGACAACAACAAACACCTCTCAAAACTTTACTTTTATGCTCTCTATATGATTTCAAAACATGAAAAGCTCTAGCACATGATTTAATCCTTGGTTCCCTCTGCGAAGGGACTTTCTTTTACTTTATGTTGAGTCAGTTCACCTACTTCCTTCCATCTTAGAAGCAAACACTTGTGTCAACTGTGTGCATTGATTCTTACATACTTGCTTATTTGCACTCATCATATTACTTTGTGTTGAAAATTATCCATGAGATATGCATGTTGAAAGTTGAAAGCAATTGCTGAAACTTAATCATCCTTTGTGTTGCTTCAATGCCTTTACTTTGAATTTATTGCTTTATGAGTTAACTCTTATGCAAGACTTTTTGATGCTTGTCTTGAAAGTACTATTCATGAAAAGTTTTGCTATATGTTATCTATTTGTTAAGCAAACTATAGATCATTGCCTTGAGTCACTTCATTCATCTCATATGCTTTGCAATAGTATGATCAAGATTATGTTAGTAGCATGTCACTATAGAAATTATTCTTTTTATCGTTTACCTACTCGAGGGCGAGTAGGAACTAAGCTTGGGGATGCTTGATACGTCTCCAACGAATCTATAATTTCTGATGTTCCATGCTAGTTTTATGACAATACCTACATGTTTTGCTCACACTTTATAATGATTTTATGCATTTTCTGGAACTAACCTATTAACAAGATGCTGAAGCGCCAGTTCCTGTTTTCCGCTGTTTTTGGTTTCAGAAATCTTACACAGGAAATATTCTCGGAATTGGACGAAACAAAAGCCCATGATCTTATATTTCACGGAAGGTTCCAGAAGTCCGAAGGGGAGACGAAGATGGGCTAGGGGGCCCCCACACCACATCTGGGCGCGGGCCCACTCCCGGCCGCGCCACCAGGTGGTGAGGGCACCCTGGTGCCCCTCCGACGCCGCCCTTTCGCCCATATATGCTCCCAGACGCGAAAACCCTATGACACCTGACGATATTCCACGAAGAGTTCCGTAGCCGCCGCCATCGCGAAACCAAGATCCGGGGGACAAAATCTCTATTTCGGCACGCCCCCGGGACGGGGAAGTGCCCCCGGAAGCCATCTCCATCAACGCCACAGCCTCCATCATGCTCCGTGAGTAGTTCCTCCATGGACTACGGGTTCTAGCAGTAGCTAGTTGGTACTCTCTCTCCCATGTACTTCAATACAATGATGTCATGAGCTGCCTTACATGATTGAGATTCATCTGATGTAATCGGTGTTGTGTTTGTTGGGATCCGATGAATTGTTACATTATGATCAGTCTATCTATATATTTTTTTGAAGTTATTGTTGTTGCAATCTTGCTGTATTTAATTCTTGTCACTAGTGCACGAGTGGCATGATCTTAGATTTAAGCTCTATACTTATTGCTTAGATTGTATCTACAAGTTGTTTGCACATGTCTATGTCCGGAACCCGAGGCCCCAGAGTGACAGCAACTGGGATAACTGGAGGGCAAGGCTTAGGTATGAGGATCACATGTTTTCACCAAGTGTTAATGCTTTGCTCCGGTGCTCTATTAAAAGGAGTACCTTAATTACCAGTAGATTCCCTTGGGGACCCGCTGCCACCGGCTGGTAGGACAAAAGATGTTATGCAAGTTTCTCATTGCGAGCACGTATGACTATATGTGGAAAACATGCCTACATGATTAATAATCTTGATGTTCTGTCTTAATGCTATTTCAATCCTATCAATTGCCCAACTGTAATTTGTTCACCCAACACTTGCCACTTGTTATTGGAGAGTTACCACTAGTGTAGATAGCTGGGAACCCCGGTACATCTTTCATCATCATATACTCGTTCCTACATGTCATTGGAAGTAGTATCAACTATTTTCTGGTGCCATTGCCTGCAGTATTCTTTATCTACTGCTTTCTTTGTATTCTTTGTTACTATTGCTCTCATATTACTGCTGCTTTCACATCACCCCTGTTACTAGTGCTTTTCCAGGTGCAGCTGAATTGACAACTCAGTTGTTAAGGCTTATAAGTATTCTTTACCTCCCCTTGTGTCGAATCAATAAATTTGGGTTTTACTTCCCTCGAAGACTATAGCGATCCCCTATACTTGTGGGTTATCATGGGGTTCCACTCAACGTTGCGCATAAATTCTCCTTCATCAACTCCGCGCTCAGCACAGGGTTAAAAAGGAAAAATTCGAGAGCCTATGATCAAATGCAAGCATCTGTTCATATGCTCGGGGGCTACTCTTATCAGAAGTATTGACTATACTTCTGATAAGAGGATGAGGCGAAAGAAAAAAATACATAGTTGATTAAAGTAGCAAAATTTGAGCTTATAGCCAGGTGCAAACACTCAGCTGTAGCCCCGGGGGCTACTCCCATCGGGAGCGCTGGTCGCGCACCCGATGAAATATGAGGAAAAGGAAAGAAGAGAATGACAAGACAATATAGAGTTGCGGATGAAGTATTTTTATCGTACATCTTCAAGTTACACATAACTCGTCATGTACTCCCATCGGGAGATCAAGATATTGAGACAACTCGAAGAAATTCACAATTCCAGCAGCCGACAAAGGCACTCGACAATATATTCTCAGAGCGCGTCCGACGCGGTAAAAACTCTGAATGTCGTAACATTTTATGAAGATAAGTCCCCAGGATCCGTCCTGTGTGGCATGGTATCGCACCCGAATGCACTCTACCACTTTATCCATATCAACAGATGAGAAGAAAAATCCTAGCGAACGCGTTAGGTACTCGATAAAGCATAGTTGGGATTCAATTCACGATAAGTCCTTAAGCGGCACGTGTCGAGTTACACCAGTATCCCGAGTTCAAGTCCAGGGACTTGAGCTTGAAATAGGTTTATGCGGGTTTGCCACAAGAGCAGTTAACTGGTACCTGATCTGTCAGATGAACCATCCCCATCTACCAATATCCATGTACAAAATATATGCTGAGCAAAAATATTCGACTCTATGATGTATAAAGATGCGACTCAATTCTACGATGGAGATTTACTTGATTCTACGATTCAAGCAAAATATCGGGGGCTACTGACATAGGCATGCCGAATGTGCCTGTCGAATAAGGTACCCGAGGTTATCTGAAGGCCCACGAATCGAAGCTTTCAAGGCCCAGAAGCCCATAGAATATCGATAAGGAATATACAGTTGTATTAGGGATTACGAGTTATGTAACAATATGGGAGAGTCTTTGATGGCTTCTTAGAGCTTGTAACTTGTATGACACGGAATGCCTCGGCTCTTCCTCT
Organism: Lolium perenne; assembly: GCF_019359855.2. Taxonomy (NCBI): domain Eukaryota; kingdom Viridiplantae; phylum Streptophyta; class Magnoliopsida; order Poales; family Poaceae; genus Lolium; species Lolium perenne. Next base: position 136,349,553 of record NC_067250.2, read on the forward strand.
TATATAAAGGGGAGCTGAGGGGGGAAGAAGGGATCGAATCTATTGTTAACATACACCCTAGTTTCTGAGTCGAGCACCTTTTCGGCTGAACCTTCGAAATCTACTTGCCCTCTACTTTCTACGAAACTCTAAGTCTACAATATGTAGGCATTGACAAGTTAATACCTTATCACTAGCTGTAATTTGTTTACCCAACATGTTATTTATCTTTATGGAGAGACACCTCTAGTGAACTGTGGACCCTGGTCCTTCTTTTACACTGCAAATACATGTTCTTATTATTGCCAACTCCCACGGCAATAGCTCTTTTACTGTTCTCTTTAATTCCACTGCAAACAAACATCTCTTTTCACACTATACATATAATCCTTTGTGTTCACCAAAACCGGTGAGATTGACAACCTCACTGTAAGTTGGGGCAAAGTATTTTGGTTGTGTTGTATGCAGGTTCCACGTTGTTGCTGACGTTGGTAGTGCGTCCTGCCACAAGTCAGCTAGTAACACCTTCAGAAGTCGCGCCTTTCTCCTACTGGTCGATTAAACCTTGGTTTCTTACTGAGGGAAAACTTGCTAATATGCTCATCATACCTTCCTCTTAGGGTTCCCCAACAGTGTGCAATCTGCGCTCATCAAGCTGATTTTCTGGCGCCGTTGCCAGGGAGAAAGAGGATTTCTGCAATAGGAGTCTCTCATCTCCAATCTCTTTACTTTGTTATACTTTTGCTTAGTTTATTTTTTTTTCTTGTTTGTTTCATTATATCAAAAATACAAAAAATAGTTTATTTTATAGTGTTATTTTTCTTTTAGTTCATTATGTTGATTCCTAAGCACGATCTGAAAGACTTATTAGTATGTAGTGGTGCTATAATTGGGAAAGATAAAATTGTAGAATTCTTTAATCATGTTAGTAATCATAAAGATATTGAGGATGAATCCCTGGTAGAACTTGCTCCTAATTATCAAACTGCAACAGATTATTAAGTTTAAATGTTGGAGGCTAGATTTGTTAGCCTTAACCTCATAATGCAGCAAATATTTCTTAAACTCCATGAAGTTGAGGATGATGACAAAAGAGATTTTATCCTAGAAAATTTGCTTAAAGAATTTAGAGATGTTGTTATAGAAGCTAGGAAAGTATTTGATCGGTTTAAGATGCTACGCTTATGTGTAGATGTTATTGGTACACTTGAAAAGATAGACAAAACCAAACCTGAAAATAGGGAAGAGATCAAAATACTAATACCTTTCAAACTTGTAGGAATGCATGAAGCTTTGGAAAAGAATTTTGATTGGATTGTTCCTGAAAACCCATTTGATGAAAGTAATGAACCCAAAAGTGTTGAGAGAAGGTTTTCTAAAACTTATATTGACAAAATACAAATCCTTGTTAAAAATACTTTTTGCATTAATCTTGATGTTTCTTCACTTGATAATACTTGATACTAGCTCTTTTCTGCGCCTAGCTAAAAGGCGTTAAAGAAAAGCACTCTTGGGAGATAACCCATGTTTATTTCTGTATTTTTTCTTTTGTCGAGTCTTTGAAGTTATTACCTCTGTAATAACCTCTTCTTATCATTTTTTTGTTGTGCAAAGAATAGCCTCTAATAGGAATAAAGTAAGATTTGGGGAAGTTGTTGTCCTGAAAACAGATTCTGGGTTATCACCATAAAAATTCGTATTCCTAGCCAGCGCGGAATTTTGAGCTGGAAATTTTTGTGCATATGAAGCAGGTTATTATTTAACTTCTGTTAGTTGAACATTTTTCTATTTAAGAAACATAAAAGTTTAGAAAAAATCGATCTTTACCTGCTGTTCTGTTTTGATAGATTTCCGCCACTATTTGCATTTGCCTCTTAATCTCTTTCTTTTTTAGTTCTTTTGAGGAAATAGATTTTTTAAGAAGTTTCTATAGTACCTAATTATTTATTATATGTTTGATATATGTTAGAACTGAACCCAAGTGGATTTTTTATTTTTATTGCACTAATGCTGCTAATAAGAATTGTGTGAAAGTATGAAGGAAGTTTTTAAGTGCAGGGAGAGAAAAATGATGTAATGAGATGAAGTATGGAAAAAAGCTCAAGCTTGGGGATGCCCATGTCACCCCAAGAAATATCCAAGAGGTACAAGCGTGAAAGCTTGGGGATGTCCAAGGCATCCACTCTTCATCAACGAATCATCAGGTCATGTTTCTATATGCTATATTTTTATTGCTTCATATGATATGTGTTGTTCTTGGAGCGCTTTTATTTTTTTTAAATTTTTTATGTTTGTTTTAGCATATGGTTGGATCCCAGAATATTTGTTTTGGAGAATGACACACTCCGTTTTAATTGCATAGAACGCTCTAGTTTTCGCTCTTATTGTTCTGTGAGTGTTCTAGTTTGCTAGTACTGCATTTAGCTCTTGGTTTTCTATTTGTATTTTTTCGGAGCTTGATTAGTTTTCTTTATTTATGTATGATTAGCTCTCTGGTTCATATTGATATTTATCTGTGAGAGTTGTTCCAAATAAGTTGATTGGTGTTGGAGACGAGTAAAATGTTTCATGCTGATAGTGATGCAAAAGGAAGCTTGTCAAGACTGTGGCATAGACTTTGACACATCATGTTGGATGTTATTATTATTATATGCTTAGTATTTATTGTTGTAGCATGATTTGTCTCAAATAGCTGAGAGTGCTTAATGTGCCATTGAAAGAATCATGTTTTGTTTCCATCATACAAAGCATAATATTGCAGTATTCTCCTTTGATGCTTTATTGGGTTGACTTGGCACATGCTTATACCATGTTATGACTACAAACAGTCAACTAAAGCCTCTATGATCATTTAGTTTTTGACATGTAATATCACTTTATGCTTTGATTAATAATATTTTGTCGCTATGCATGATTATGGCCATTATTGCTCTCTTAGTTGGCCGCTCCCAGTCTTTTGCTAGCCTCTGCTTGTACTGAGTATGAGCTCTACTCGTGCATCCAACTACCAAAAACCAAAGTTTGCTAATTGTGTCCACCATATCTACCTACTAGCATCATTGCTATTCCAAGTATACCCATCATATTTTTATTTATCTTCCAAATTAAAGTTTGTTATGAGAAAATTAGTTGATGGCACATTTACTTTCTTGCACTTAATAAACTTGAACCACTATGACTATCTGATGAAGATTATATGCTTGCAAATTACGAGTTGGGAGTTAGCACAACCATGCTTTCATGGGGCACACTTTTCAACATTGCACATATTCCTATTTAGTTGATATCGTGTTCTTTTGTTTATGGATTCCTAGCGGTGCGAAATAAAATGGAAACTTGTAAGTCCATGGAGTTTGTATATATGTTGGAGAAACGCCTGGGCGGCCAACTTAAGCCATGCATCATTCATGGTTGAAATTTATAGCGAACCATAGTGAGCATTTTATGACTCATCTTCAATAAAAATCTATGCCCATAGTAAATAAAAGAATTGTTGAGATGCTCATTGTCTGTTTGTCTTGTCATTTTGGCATGTGATAACTACTATATCGGCAGGAGTACTTCTATATCATGGGGCAGGATGTACCCCGTTGGCGTTCTCGATGATACATGTATACTTACAATGACAAGAACTTACTTGGGACCTAAGTTGAGTAGCATGAGGTTTAGGTACTCGTATTCAAGGGGCACGAGATTTTCAACTTGTGATTTATCAAGCATATAACTCATATTTTCCCTCACATTAACCTTAACCATTCAAGATGCTTATGATATGGTTAATGAGAGGCTCAAAGCTAATGAGTACCATACTTTTTGGAAGGTTTATACAACTTATTAATCTTGCTTCCTCTGCAAAGAGCCTTTCTTTGAGTCTTCATCTTCTTGCTTTATGCACCAATTAAGAGAGCATAGTTGTCATTCTGAGTATAATGTGCATAGTCCCAAAATCTATTATTGATTGATTCATGATTATGATATTGATTTTTCTTAAATTACTTGTATCTAGTCACCCTTTGAACTTTAAAGGTGCCCTAACATTTATGTTTTGCTACTTCATAAAGGACATGTTGAGTACCACTTTGCTATGTTTTCTCTATGCTCATAAACAAAATGTTGCTTTCAATGCACAATTATTCATGATCATTTGTTTGAGTTACTTCTCATGTTATAACATAGTTGCTAAGTTCTATTGTTAGAATTATGTCTATCATGTCTATGATTAGAGTACTTCGATTTCAGCTCACAATGCTTTTACAATAACTTGATCAAGATTGTGTTGGCTGCATGTCACCTCAAAAATTATTTTGTTATCACTTACCTACACGAGGATGAGCAGGAGTTAAGCTTGGGGATGCTGATACGTTGCAAACGTATCTATAATTGTTGATTCTCCATGCTTGTTTTACACCAAGTTATATATGTTTTGATTACACTTCGTTGCACTTTTATACATTTTACGGCACTAACCTATTAACAAGAAGCCACAGTGTCAGTTTCCTGTTTTCTGCTGTTTTGTACTTCAGGAAAGTTGTACAACAAATATTCTCGGAATTGGACAAAATAAAAGAAAAATCAATATTTTACCGTAATGAAGACATAGTCTAGAGGGGGGTCGAAGAGGCGCCACAGGGGGGCCAGACCACCCCATGGCGCGACCAGGGTGTGGCCCGCGCCAAGGTGTGGTGTGGGCCCCCCAGGCGGCCACCTACCTTGCCCTTCCGCCTATTTATTCACGATCTCGGGAAAAACCTAAATACCCGAGCCTCCATCCACAAAAAGTTCCCTCGCGGCCGCCATCGCAGACCCTAGCTCGAGAGGGTTCTGAAGCTCTTCCTAGCACCCTGCCGGAGAGGGAGATCATCACTAGAGGCCTCTACATCGCCATGCCTGTCTCCGAAGTGATGCGTGAGTATTTCATCCCTGGACTATGGGTCCATAGCAGTAGCTAGATGGTTTTCTTCTTCAATTCGTGCCTCATGTTTAGATTTTGTGAGCTGCCTATCATGATCAAGATCATCCTTATGTAATGATAAATGTTGTGTTTGCCGGGATTCGATAAATATTGAATACTACGTTGAGATCGATTATATATTTGTCATATGTTATTTTTGATCTTGCATGCTCTCCGTTGCTAGTAGTTGCTCTGGCCAAGTAAATGCTTGTGACTCCAAGAGGGAATATTTATGCTCGATAGTAGGTTCATGCCTCTAGTTTTCTGGAAGAGTGACAATAACTTCTAAGATTGTAGATGTGATGTTGCTACTAGGGAGAAAACAACAATGTTTTATCCAAGGGTAACTCTATTGTTTACTTTACACACATTGCTTAATGTGATAATCTGTTGCTTGCAACTCAATACTGGAAGGGGTTCGAACAATAACCGGAAGGTGGATTATTAGTCATAAACACGGCTGGATTGCGGTCAATGTATGATGTTGTAATGCCCAAACGAATCTCATAGTAATCATCTTGTCATGTATGGTATTTATTCTGTCAGTTTCCCAGCTGTAATTTGTCCGTCCAACATGTTATTTATCTTTATGGAGAGACACCTCTAGTGAACTGTGCACCCCGGTCCTTTCTTTTACACTGCAAATATCTATTATTGTTATTGCCAACTCCCACGGCAATAGCTCTTTTATTGTTCTTTTTAACTCCACAGCAAACAAACATCTCTTTCCACATTATACATTTAATTCTTTGTGTTCAGCAAAACCGGTGAGATTGACAACCTCACTATAAGTTGGGGCAAAGTATTTTGGTTGTGTTGTGTGCAGGTTCCACGTTGTTGCTGACGCTGGTAGTGCGCCCTGCCACAAGTTAGCTAACAACACCTTCAGAAGTCACGCCTTTCTCTTACTGGTCGATTAAACCTTGGTTTCTTACTGAGAGAAAACTTGCTACTGTGCTCATCATACCTTCCTCTTGGGGTTCCCCAATGGTGTGCAATCTGCGCTCATCAACCGCCTTTTTGTTTTTGAAAAAATAAACGAAATAGATATAAATTAGAAAAACAAAATCCTTCGAGATGTTCATGTATTGTGTCATCTAGTTTTAATGAGAATTAACAAACATGAGTTTTGACTTTTTTTGCAAAATGGTGTCATGTGTCGGTAAAACTGGATTTATGGTTGCATATGAGCTCCGATGAAAACATTTTTTATATGAAAATGTATCTACGCGAAATTTCCTATCTGATTTCATCGCCCGCTAGGCGTTTAGAAAATATTTTGATTCCCAAAAATAGAAATGGAAACAGTACTTCTTTGGGCAGAATTTTTTGAAAAAAAGAAGAAAATAGCAGTGGCACACCAAGCCTAATGGTGCGCCACTCCTAACTTCCCGCCCTAAAAATTTCAAAATGGTCAGCTGCCCTTAACCCTTGTCCCCACCCTCCTCCTTCAAATCCTACTCCCCCTCCACTCTGGCCTCCTCCTCCACTTCCTCCTCCTCCTCCTCTACTACTTCTCCACTCCCTCCTCCTCCAACTCCTTCCTCCTTCCTCCTCATCCTCCTCCTCCTCCTCCTTCTCCTTCTTCTTCTTCTTCTTCTTCTTCTTCTTCTTCTTCTTCTTCTTCTCCTCCTCCTCCAGTCCTTCTTCTCCTCTACTCCATCCTAACCTCTACTCCATCCTCACTGATGTCTAGGCTATGTGCATGAACATGAATGGGACAAATAATTCGGAAAACAAAACGAGAAAAATAACGAGCAAAAAAATTCGAAAAAATCTGCCAGATCCAGATCTAGATTTCAAATTTTTAGAAGTGGCGCACCTCTATTTTGCACAGTGGTGCACCTGGATGAAATAGCAGTGGCGAACCTGTGAGCTAGTAGTGGCGCACCACCTTGTAGCAATGGCGCACCACGTGGTAGTAATGGTGCACCACTGGTGCGCCACTGCTAACAATTACCAGTGGCGTGATAGTAGTGGCGCACTTGGGTGTGCCACTGAGATTGCATGTTTTCTAGTAGTGAACCTTGTGGGGAAAAGACGCTTGCTACAACACTATGCACTTGGAGTAACAACGAGTTGGTACACACATATTTGTTGCCATCAAGAACATTTTCTGGCGCCATTGCTGGGGAATTGCAAGAGAGCTACATTATAGAGGTTGATGCGTGGTTGATCACATGTTAATTACCAAGGCAACTGCTAGAGTATTCTCTGGCACTTTGGAATTGCAAGAGGGACATCACAACTACATCTTCATCAAGTTTGAGTGAGCACATCTTTAGGCATCATCAACACTAACCTTATGCAAACACCTAAGCTTGAGGAGGTTGAACCAGTGTGAGATTTTCTTTCTCCTTTATATTTTCAAAGTAATTTTCTTTGCCTTGTTTTTAGTATTTTTAGTTTTCTTTAAAACACAAAAACACATAAAAATTGGTATCAACCTTATTTGCAAACTTATGCATTATGAACCAACCCGAACAAAAAAATTCCTACAAATTCTACTATTTCCTTTAAGTAATGCTTTCGAGAAACACTAAGAGATGGTTGGGAAAGATAAACAAAATTCATAGTGAGGATCCTATTCCATGTGGCAACAATAATATGAACCTTTTCTTTTATTATGGACTAGATGGATGGTACAAAAATCTTTTAGATAGAGCCACATGGGGAATTTACATTTTATCTTCACCTGTAGGGACATCCCTTACTCTTAAAAATATCTTTGGAACTAACCGAGGAAATGATAGGGAAGTAGACGGTATAATCACAATGCTTAATTCAGAAAAAGGAATAATTTAAAATTGTTTCAAAGGACTTTGATACGTCCAAATTGCATCACTATTTTATATCATAATTTATTGTTATTCATTGATATATTTCATATTTAGAGGTAATACTTATTTCATTCCATCTATTTTTGCACGTATGCTTATTATTGGAGAATTAACCGCCAGAGCCAGGATTCTGCTGGAAAAAGGACCGTAAAGCACCATATTTCTGAAGAACAACAATTCCCAGAAAATATACATAAAATCCTATTTTTCCAGACGACGGAGGAAGCCAGAAGGGGAGGCAGAGATCGGCCAGGAGGGGGCAGACCACCCCTAGGCGCGGGCCAAGCCCTGGCCACGCCTAGGCATGGTCTGGGCGCCCTAGCCCACCTCTGACATTGCCCCGTGCGTATTTCAACCCCCAAGAAACCTAACATCGGGGGAGGGACCAGAGAAATATTCCACCGCTGCTACGGAGCGGAGAACCGGAGAGAAAGAAAAGCTCTCCGGCAGGCAGAATTCTGAAAGAAAAGCTCTCCACGTTGTCCCGCTGCAACATCTTGGGTTTGATACTTGTCTAGTTCACAGGGGAAATTTTCCCGGTGTTGATTACTCCTTGTAGTTCATGCTATTAAGTGAAGCCATTGAATTAAGGTTTATGTCCAGATTGTCATTCATCATTATATCACCTCTGATTATGATCCACATGATGTCTCGTGAGTAGTTTGTTTAGTTCTTGAAGACATGGGAGAAGTCATGTTGTTCACAGTGGAACTATGTTGAGTAATATGCAATGATTTGATATTAAAGTTGTGGTGTTATTCTTCTAGTGGTATCATGTGAATGTCGACTACATGATACTTCACCTTTATGGGCCTAGGGGAATGCATCATGTATTTGGCTACTAAATGCGGGGTTGCGGGAGCGACAAAAATCCAAACCCCCGTTAGGAAACTGGTGCACGAGGGAGTGTAGGATCTCAAAGTTTAAGGTTGTGGTTAGATTTATCTTAATTACTTTCTTGTAGATGCGGATGCTTGCAAGAGGTATAATCACAAGTATGTATTAGTCAAGTATGGGGTAGTGCATTAGCATAGGTTCACCCACACAACGCTTACCAAACCATTGAAGATTATTTAGCTATGTGAAGCGAAAGAACTTGACGAAATTCTCGTGTGTCCTTAGGAACGTTTGGTCATCATAAGTAAAACAACTAGCTTGTCCTTTGCTATAGAAAGGATTGGACCCCTTGCTGCAATTATTACTGCATTTTATTTACTTGTACTTTATTTATCTGCAATACCAAATACTACCAAATACCCCTGTAAACCTGTTTGCTAGTGTTTATAGTGAATCCTTGATCGAAACTGCTCGTCAACACCTTCTGCTCCTCGTTGGGTTCGACACTCTTATTTATCGAAAGTACTACGATACACCCCCTATACTTGTGGGTCATCAAGACTATTTTCTAGCGCCGTTGCCGGGGAGTGAAGCGCTATTGAAGAGTAGAACTGGCAAAGGAAACTTTTACTGTAAGTGTTGTTTTTATTTTTGGATGTTACTGCTTTATTTCATTATGGAGACGTCTCCGTTTGACTCTCTATTTTAAATTACTACTGCCACTGTTACGGTAATAGATGAACTACCGCGTGCTCAATTGGATCCTTTTTAAATACCTATGAAAATTGTTGAACGTGTTATGAATAATTGTTATTTTGGAGATGAAACTGTCCATCCGGGTGATCATTAATCTTTATACACGTATTATGCGAGTTGTTCAAGTGTGCGGGTATCTCAATGGACCAAGTTAAGAGGAAGTTATTCTCTTTAGCACTTATGGGAAGAGCGGCGGAATGGTATAAGATGTTGAAGAATGGCCGATCAGTTGGATGGGAGGAAATTGTACCTCTCTTTTATTCAAAATTTCATCCTCCAAGTGAGATTCATAAAGATCAGAATCAAATATATAATTTCTGGCCTCAAGATGGAGATAGTATTGCCCAAGCGTGGGGGAGATTGAAGTCACTAATGCTCAAATGTCCCATTCATGAGCTCCCAGCAATATTGTTATTAATAACTTCTATGCAAGGCTTTCTCTTCATGATAAGGATTTATTGGATGCTTCTTGTTCGGATCATTTACACGTATGGAAGAAGAAGCTAAATGGGATCTTCTCGACCGCATTCAGGAAAATACTAAAGGATGGGAGAATGATAAAGAAAGAAAGTCAGGTATTAATTATGATTATGAATGCATTGAATCTTTTATGCAAACTGATGACTTTCGTAATACTAGTGCTATTTATGGTCTTGATTCTCAAATACTTGCAAATTGTTTTAAGCCTTTTGCCTCTTATCTTGATGTTCCCAAAAAGGAGTGGAACAAGTACCGTGCACCTTATAAAGATATTGTTAATTGTGTTTCAGGCTTCCAACCGCGGATTCCTCCATGAAAACATACCAATTAAATATCTGAGAAGATACGAAAGGAAGAAGGTACTTATGAATCTCCTGTTTCATTCTGGGACACGTGGTTACCGTTGACTATAGGACACATAGTATGGGTAACTATATTTGTTGATTATTTCTAAGGTGTTGTGAATACAGTGGAATCTCCACCACAAAGTTTCACGGTGTATTCAACCATGGTTCCACTTCCCACCCAAATGATTACTTAACCCTTGGGCTGGTAACCCCATTTTATATTTATAAATTAGTGTTTTGTTTTTGAATGCAATGGAAGATTGAACTTGCTTGAAAACCGCAAGATAATGCAGTTCAAGTGTTTTACTTGATCCTGGACCCCAAACCTAAAGATTGCATCATTATCCGGTAAAGACAATTTTTTAAGAGACAAAATGGTGCATTCATTAAAATATATGCAATGCATTATTGGTGTATTATTAATCCACCTCGTTTATGGATTCTAGATGAAATTACTATTTTGTCCCTTTTAGGGTTTTAGGTGACTTTTAATGAATTAAAATTCTTATTATTAGGTTTGTAGCACTTTTAAATGATTTAAAATCCTTCTTGATATTTTTAAGTTGGAAATTATTATTCCTTTTATTTTTGGAAATTATCTTATTTTAGTATTTTAAGGTATTTTAAATACCCTAAATGATTTTCTTTCTTTTAATTCAAATTGCATTTTACCTACTCAAATTATGTTTTTTAATGTACTAAAAAGGTTTGAATTCCTTATATATTTTTCCTAAGATAGGTATTTTTATTTATTTTTGTAAATTAGTTGAATTTAGGGTCATTTTGGTCGCCACGGCCATCTCCAGCCGCCGCACGCACACCGTATCGCCTCCTAGCACTATACTAATATATCCACTCAGATTTGGTTGTAGTGCCCTATTGTGGTCGATCTTAACCTTAAATCAAAGCTATCGTTTCACCTTTGCCGATGCGACGCTAAGCTCCGAAGAGTTGGTGGCCATCCTATGGTTTGTTGTGTTGCTTACGCTGCCGCGTCGCTGCTGGCGTGGCGTGGCGTAGGTGGAGCTACCGCAATCGAGGGCTCTATGTGCCACCATTGGCCGTCCGCGTCTTCTCCAAATATGATTGTGGTCATGGGTTGATTTGTGCTCCCCCATGACACTCTGATGGCTACATTATGCCGTTTAACCTCTCTCGCCCTCTCCAAAACTCTCTCTCGTGATTGATTGATTTTGTAATTAGGGTCTTTGTCACTGCCGATCATGTCGCGTCCATTTCTAGGGTTCTTACTTTGTTTAGGAAACATTGGGTCCTTATTTAGCTAGGATGAGTAATTTAGTATGGTCTTGCATGGTTCATGCCTAGCACGATTTACTACCTATTTAACTAGCTTTGAATACCATGCTCTACTAATGCCTGCACTAGGTGTTGATCCTCTCGACGATCAATGCCTACTCTCTGCCTAGGGTTGCTACTTCTGAAGTGGTAGGATTAACCTTTGTAAACTATCCCTCCTTGCCTTCTCCTCTAGAGCTTCCTTGCTCTCACAGATCTCTCTCTATCTAATGTGTTTGTGTGTTCTAAGTCTGAGCTGAAGTGGTGAGTTATGATCCCATTTGAAAATACAAATATCCCATCAAAATTTGAATTCAAATCGTAGTGATGATGAAGCCAAACTGCAACACTAGAGATCAAATTCCAATCCCTTTGTTCCTCAATTACTTAGTTTGAAATTTTACCCACCTTTTCATATCCTTCCTAGTCCTATAATACTGCGTGTTGCACCGAAGCACATGATTATTCATAAACACAGGGGGTGGGTGTGGGCACATGGTTATTTTCGTAACCACAACCATGTCAACACAGTCACCCTTATAGATTTAAAAAAAAAAACACAGGCAGCCTCTAACCACAGCACCAAACGTTTAGCACGGTGCGGTGAAATCAGACAGAGGTGCAGAAGATCAATCCGCACGTACGCTCGCTAGGCTTGTCACTGCCCCAGCTGTCGAGACGCGCCTGCCATCTCTCATGGCTTCCACCGAGTTTAACAAAGCGTCAAGAGCCCCCACCGCACGTGTAGATGTCATGTCACTACGTGTGTGTGGAATGGTGGGTTGCAAGGACACACACACATCACTTTTCTCTCTTTCTCTGTGATCTTTCTGGCGTGCGTGCGTTTAGACGGGGGGAAACGGTACGTCCGAGTCCAGTACAAAGCAATAAAATTGTAGACGAACAAGAGCCCTCTCTCGCACGAATGCACGTACGCGAACAGAAGAGGCCCCGGCACCGGCTGCAGGGGTTGCTTGACTGGCTGCCTCTTCTCCCTCGCTAGCTGATCCCCTTCCCCTTGACAAAACATGCATGCTACCTGCTAGCCCCTCCGACTCCGGTGGCGCTGTGTGTCTGAATGAGCCCTGCAACGCCTACAGGCACCTTTCTTTTCAACTGTGCCCCGCACCCCGCCCGGCCTGCAAGCACGCACGCACGCATGCATGCTCTTGTCCGAACCTGGCCGATTCATTATTTATACAACGCACCCCTGCCGCCCTACGGCCCTAGGTTGTTTACCGTGTACGTCCATGCATGCACCTACGTACAGACTACACATGAGCAGCTATATCCTATACATGTATTGATGTATACGTGGCCGGTCATGTCTCGGTCACCAGGAATATACTCGGCCGTTCACGGCCAAGCTGTCTCTTCTCTATCATTTGGTAGTTGGTACATCTCATGAATCATCATCACATCTTTTTAGTAGATGTAAACCTGACGACCACAGCTGGCCATGGACTGGCCGACCCGAAAATTCCGAGCAAGTCTGAGGGTCGAGCTTGCATGTTGGTCCGGGTTCGGGCCTGAATTTCAAGCCCGAACGTCGGGCTGGACAGGGATCGGGGTTGTAGAAAACACGATTTACACTGGTGGAAAAAGGGCCTTTGGTCGCGGTTCGCAACTGCCTTGCGCAACCGCGACCAAATTAGCGCGACTAAAGACCCCCTCCTTTAGTCGCGGTTGCTTACGAACCGCGACTAAAGGCCCGTCCACGTGGGCGCCAGGCGACCGTCGGGGCGGAGGACCTTTAGTCGCGGTTCTTCTGGCCAACCGCGACTAAAGGCCGCCGCAGGTTTAGGGTTTTAGGCCCCCCCCCTAAACCTGCCCCCCCCCCCTAAACATATTTTCTGTTTAATTTGTATATTGTTTTATTTCTTTTGTGCTTTATTGTAATTTTGAAGGAGTTTCACATATTCTACGGTACTACATATATACATGCATATGAATGTACAATTTCAAACAAATTTGAAATTAGAACAAAAAAGAATTCAAGAGGAATATACAATATATATTCAATATCATCGGATGACAATATACAAGTTTGAACAAGTTTCCATACATAATTTAATGCATGTATAGTTCTACGTCCTCGAAATGGTGTTCTCCTTTAGGATCGAGGACTTCCTTCCTGAACCATCCAGCTAGTTCCTCTTGAAGTGGTCGGAAGCGAGCTTCTGGACTAAGCATCATCCGGAGGTTATTTCTCTGAGCATTGAGATCACTCGGAACGCGCTCAGAGGTGTATCTCCGGATCATCTCACTGACATAGTATTCACACAGATTGGTTCCCGGTGGCTGAATATCGCTACCATTCTTAGCCTTTGACCGCATGAAATTTAGCTCTTTTTTTGAATTCACCGACCTTTGTATCTGCGAACCGTCTCCAAACCCTACGAGGCAAAGAAAATTAAATGAACAAGAGAGTTATTAGTTAATTACTTGAAGCTTAATTAGGAAATGAACGAAATAGGCCGATCGATATAGAGCGCAAATGAATGAAAACAATTACTTTTGAATCATTTGTCTCATGTCGGCCCACTCCGCCTTATCCATATTCAGAGAGTCGTGGACGATACATTCTGATTTGTCAACTTTAATTACTAGCAGAATCCAGTGGAACCTGCGGATACGATACATGCACAGTACGTCATGCATAACTCATCGATTAGCCGGCCACATACCATGCATGGAGTAAACAAAAGAGAATGTGCTCAAGACATAAACACTCACCCAAAATGGTAAGGAAATAGAATATCACTTTTGAGTTCCTGCTTTTCAAGAAACCGCCACAGGTCTTTCTCCACGTCGGCGGGGTGATGCTTTAACGTATATCCATTAACGATGTGTGGGTCAATGAACCCAACATCATGGATGCTCCTTACTCTGCATTCCTTAATCTTCAATCTGCATGTATAATAGCGGACACAACAATATAGTTAGGACATATATATATAGTGCAAGCAATATGAACGAGATGGGGTAGAAATAAATCACTTACAGAACGTAGCAACTGGTGATAGATTTGTCGAGCTCGCGCAGATTGAAAAGCTGGAACAATTCACTCAGATGAATTTGTACAGAGTATTGTTTGAAGTGATGCTCATATCCAACTTCCGCATAAATATAATCTTTGGCGTTTTTATGTTTTATGTAACCCTTGTACCAGTTCAGCAGACCTTTCATTTGTGGAGGTAGATCCTCTTCCTGCGCAGGCTCGACGAGAGGCCCATTCTTCACATATGTAAGTACTACCTCCTTCACTGGCGCCTCATCGAGGCCTAACAGTTCACGAAGAGTAATACCTAAGTTGGCCGCTTGTTCTCTGGCACTCGTTACAGTCAATCCCTGTGCTGCCGCAGCTTCTATGATTTCGGGGGCATCCGGACCGGCGGCTGTCACTATAAGCGGGGCAATCGATTGTTTACTTTGTTCCCCGAGCTGGGCAATAACTCGTTTCCCGCTTTGTGCACTTTGTAATTCCGCTTTATCGGCCTCCTCTTTCTTCTCCTTGAACATGCGTGCCTGATTCTTTAGTTCACGTGCATAGTCGTCAGGCAGATTCTTCGCGGCTTGGGACGGTGTGTTCAAAAATGACTTAGCCCACTTCTTTTGCTCATCAGAAAATACTGGCTTGGGCTCGGGCTCTCTTTTCTTCTTGCAGCCCGCCTTCCATTTCTCTAATTCAGCAGTCGCGGCCGCCTCGACTTCCTCGGCACTACGTTCCCAAGGTCTCGTGGGGAGAGGCTTCAGTGATGGCTCCGGTACCTTTGTTTTCTTAGGTACGTAAGGGTCCGGGTTAATAATCCAGGACTGCTGCTTCTGCTTCTTCGCCGGAGGTGGATTGGGGGGCGGCTGATGCGTGTAGTTGACACGTCCGTTGGGAACCCCAAGAGGAAGGTGTGATGCGCACAGCGGCAAGTTTCCCTCAGTAAGAAACCAAGGTTTAATCGAACCAGTAGGAGTCAAGAAGCACGTTGAAGGTTGATGGCGGCGGGATGTAGTGCGGCGCAACACCAGGGATTCCGGCACTAACGTGGAACCTGCACAACACAACCAAAGTACTTTGCCCCAACGAAACAGCGAGGTTGTCAATCTCACCGGCTTGCTGTAACAAAGGATTAACCGTATTGTGTGGAAGATGATTGTTTGCGTAAAAACAAGAAACAAGTATTGCAAAGAGATTGTATTTCAGTATAGAGAATTGGACCGGGGTCCACAGTTCACTAGAGGTGTCTCTCCCATAAGATAAACAGCATGTTGGGTGAACAAATTACAGTTGGGCAATTGACAAATAAAGAGGGCATGACCATGCACATACATATTATGATGAGTATTGTGAGATTTAATTGGGCATTACGACAAAGTACATAGACCGCTATCCAAAGATGCATCTATGCCTAAAAAGTCCACCTTCAAAGTTATCATCCGAACCCTCCGGTATTAAGTTGCTAACAACAGACAATTGCATTAAGTATTTGCGCGTAATGTAATCAGTGACTACATCCTCGAACATAGCACCAATGTTTTATCCCTAGTGGCAACAAAGACATCCATAATCTTAGAGGTTCTTGTCACCCCTCCAGATTCACGGAGACATGAACCCACGATCGAGCATAAATACTCCCTCTTGGAGTTACGAGCATCAACTGGGCCAGAGCATCTACTAATAACGGAGAGCATGCACGATCATAAACAACACATCGACATAACTTTGATAATCAACATAACAAGTATTCTCTATTCATCGGATCCCAACAAACGCAACATATAGAATTACAGATAGATGATCTTGATCATGTTCGGCAGCTCACAAGACCCGACAATTAAGCACAATGGGGAGAAGACAACCATCTAGCTACTGCTATGGACCCATAGTCCAGGGGTGGACTACTCACACATCACTCCGGAGGCGACCATGGCGGCGTAGAGTCCTCCGGGAGATGATTCCCCTCTCCGGCAGGGTGCCGGAGGCGATCTCCTGAATCCCCCGAGATGGGATTGGCGGCAGCGGCGTCTCTGGAAGGTTTTCCGTATCGTGGCTCTCGGTACTGGGGGTTTCGCGACGGAGGCTTTAAGTAGGCGGAAGGGCAGGTCAGGGGGCCACACGAGGGCCCCACACCACAGGTCGGCGCGGCCAAGGCTTGGGCCGCGCCGCCCTAGGGTGTGGCCACCTCGTGGCCCCACTTCGTCTCCTCTTCGGTCTTCTGGAAGCTTCGTGGCAAAATAGGACCCTGGGCGTTGATTTCGTCCAATTCCGAGAATATTTCGTTACTAGGATTTCTGAAACCAAAAACAGCAGAAAACAGCAACTGGCACTTCGGCATCTTGTTAATAGGTTAGTTCCAGAAAATGCACGAATATAACATAAAGTGTGCATAAAACATGTAGATATCATCAATAATGTGGCATGAAACACAAGAAATTATCGATACGTCGGAGACGTATCAGCATCCCCAAGCTTAGTTCTGCTCGTCCCGAGCAGGTAAAACGATAACAAAGATAATTTCTGGAGTGACATGCCATCATAACCTTGATCATACTATTTGTAAGCATATGTAGTGAATGCAGCGATCAAAACAATGTATATGACATGAGTAAACAAGTGAATCATATAGCAAAGACTTTTCATGAATAGTACTTCAAGACAAGCATCAATAAGTCTTGCATAAGAGTTAACTCATAAAGCAATAATTCATAGTAAAAGCATTGAAGCAACACAAAGGAAGATTAAGTTTCAGCGGTTGCTTTCAACTTATAACATACATATCTCATGGATAATTGTCAACATAGAGTAATATAATAAGTGCAATATGCAAGTATGCAGGAATCAATGCACAGTTCACACAAGTGTTTGCTTCTTGAGGTGGAGAGAAATAGGTGAACTGACTCAACAATGAAAGTAAAAGAATGGTCCTCCATAGAGGAAAAGCATCGATTGCTATATTTGTGCTAGAGCTTTGATTTTGAAAACATGAAACAATTTTGTCAACGGTAGTAATAAAGCATATGAGTTATGTAAATTATATCTTACAAGTTGCAAGCCTCATGCATAGTATACTAATAGTGCCCGCACCTTGTCCTAATTAGCTTGGACTACCGGATCATCGCAATACACATGTTTTAACCAAGTGTCACAATGGGGTACCTCCATGCCGCCTGTACAAAGGTCTAAGGAGAAAGCTCGCATTTTGGATTTCTCGCTTTTGATTATTCTCAACTTAGACATCCATACCGGGACAACATGGACAACAGATAATGGACTCCTCTTTAATGCATAAGCATGTGGCAACAATTATTATTCTCATATGAGATTGAGGATATATGTCCAAAACTGAAAATTCCACCATGAATCATGGCTTTAGTTAGCGGCCCAATGTTCTTCTCTAACAATATGTATGCTCCAACCATTAAGGTGGTAGATCTCTCTTACTTCAGACAAGACGGACATGCATAGCAACTCACATGATATTCAACAAAGAATAGTTGATGGCGTCCCCAGAAACATGGTTATCGCACAACAAGCAACTTAATAAGAGATAAAGTGCATAAGTACATATTCAATACCACAATAGTTTTTAAGCTATTTGTCCCATGAGCTATATATTGCAAAGGTGAATGATGGAATTTTAAAGGTAGCACTCAAGCAATTTACTTTGGAATGGCGGAGAAATACCATGTAGTAGGTAGGTATGGTGGACACAAATGGCATAGTGGTTGGCTCAAGGATTTTGGATGCATGAGAAGTATTACCTCTCGATACAAGGTTTAGGCTAGCAAGGTTATTTGAAACAAACACAAGGATGAACGGTGCAGCAAAACTCACATAAAAGACATATTGAAAACATTATAAGACTATACACCGTCTTCCTTGTTGTTCAAACTCAATACTAGAAATTATCTAGACCTTAGAGAGACCAAATATGCAAACCAAATTTTAGCATGCTCTATGTATTTCTTCATTAATGGGTGCAAAGTATATGATGCAAGAGCTTAAACATGAGCACAACAATTGCCAAGTATCACATTATCCAAGACATTATAGCAATTTACTACATGTATCATTTTCCAATTCCAACCATATAACAATTTAACGAAGAAGAAACTTCGCCATGAATATTATGAGTAGAGCCTAAGGACATACTTGTCCATATGCTACAGCGGAGCGTGTCTCTCTCCCACAAAGTGAATGCTAGGATCCATTTTATTCAAACAAAACAAAAAACAAAAACAAACCAACGCTCCAAGAAAAGCACATAAGATGTGATGGAATAAAAATATAGTTTCAGGGGAGGAACCTGATAATGTTGTCGATGAAGAAGGGGATGCCTTGGGCATCCCCAAGCTTAGATGCTTGAGTCTTCTTGATATATGCAGGGGTGAACCACCGGGGCATCCCCAAGCTTAGAGCTTTCACTCTCCTTGATCATGTTGTATCATCTCCCTCTCTTGATCCTTGAAAACTTCCTCCACACCAAACTCGAAACAACTCATTAGAGGGTTAGTGGACAATAAAAATTAACATGTTCAGAGGTGACACAATCATTCTTAACACTTCTGGACATTGCATAAAGCTACTGGACATTAATGGATCAAAGAAATTCATCCAACATAGCAAAAGAGGCAATGCGAAATAAAAGGCAGAATCTGTCAAAACAGAACAGTTCGTATTGACGAATTTTATCGAGGCACCAGACTTGCTCAAATGAAAATGCTCAAATTGAATGAAAGTTGCGTACATATCTGAGGATTACTCACGTAAATTGGCATAATTTTCTGAGTTACCTACAGAGAAAACAGCCCAGATTCGTGACAGCAAAGAAATCTGTTTCTGCGCAGTAATCCAAATCTAGTATGAACTTTACTATCAACGACTTTACTTGGCACAACAAAACACTAAACTAAGATAAGGAGAGGTTGCTACAGTAGTAAACAACTTCCAAGACACAAAATAAAAACAAAGTACTGTAGTAAAAATCATGGGTTGTCTCCCATAAGTGCTTTTCTTTAACGCCTTTCAGCTAGGCGCAGAAAGTGTGTATCAAGTATTATCAAGAGACGAAGTGTCAACATCATAATTTGTTCTAATAATAGAATCAAAAGGTAACTTCATTCTCTTTCTAGGGAAGTGTTCCATACCTTTCTTGAGAGGAAATTGATATTTAATATTACCTTCCTTCATATCAATGATAGCACCAACAGTTCGAAGAAAAGGTCTTCCCAATATAATGGGACAAGATGCATTGCATTCAATATCCAAGACAACAAAATCAACGGGGACAAGGTTATTGTTAACGGTAATGCGAACATTATCAACTTTCCCCAAAGGTTTCTTTGTAGAATGATCAGCAAGATTAACAACCAAATAACAATTTTTCAGCGGTGGCAAGTCAAGCATATTATAAATTTTCTTAGGCATAACAGAAATACTTGCACCAAGATCACATAAAGCATTACAATCAAAATATTTAACCTTCATCTTAATGATGGGCTCCCAACCATCCTCTAGCTTTCTAGGAACAGAGGCTTCGCGCTCTAATTTCTCTTCTCTAGCTTTTATGAGAGCATTTGTAATATGTTGCGTGAAAGCCAAATTTATAGCGCTAGCATTGGGACTCTTAGCAAGTTTTTGTAAGAACTTTATAACTTCAGAGATGTGGCAATCATCAAAATCTAAATCATTATGAGCTACAGCAATGGGATCATCATCCCCAAGGTTGGAAAAAATTTCAGCAGTTTTATCACAATCAATTTCAGCAGTTTTAGCAATTTCAGGCAGTTTTGTACGCTTTGCACTAGGAGTAGAAACATTACCAACACCAATTATTTTACCATTAATAGTAGGAGGTGCAGCAACATGTGAAGAATCAACATTACTTGTGGTGGTAATAGTCCAAACTTTACCTACATTTTTCTCTTTAGCTAGTTTTTCATTTTCTTCTCTATCCCACCTAGCACGCAATTCAGCCATTAATCTTATATTCTCATTAATTCTAACTTGGATGGCATTTGCTGTAGTAACAATTTTATTTTCAATATCCCTATTAGGCATAACTTTCGATTTCAAAAGATCAACATCAGAAGCAAGACTATCAACCTTAGAAGCGAGAATATCAATTTTATTGAGTTTTTCCTCAACAGATTTGTTAAAGGCAGTTTGTGTACTAATAAATTCTTTATGCATAGCTTCAAGTCCAGGGGGTGTGTTCCTATTATTGTTGTAACAATTCCCATAAGAATTAGCATAACCGTTACCATTATTATAAGGATATGGCCTATAGTTATTACTAGAATTGTTCCGATAAGCATTGTTGTTGAAATTATTATTTTTAATGAAGTTTACATCAACATGTTCTTCTTGGGCAACCAATGAAGCTAACGGAACATTATTAGGATCAACATTAGTCCTATCATTCACAAGCATAGACATAATAGCATCAATCTTATCACTCAAGGAAGAGGTTTCTTCGACAGAATTTACCTTCTTACCTTGTGGAGCTCTTTCCGTGTGCCATTCAGAGTAATTGATCATCATATTATCGAGAAGCTTTGTTGCTTCACCAAGAGTGATGGACATAAAGGTACCTCCAGCAGCTGAATCCAATAAATTCCGCGAAGAAAAATTTAGTCCTGCATAGAAGGTTTGGATGATCATCCAAGTAGTCAGTCCATGGGTTGGGCAATTGTTAACCAGAGATTTCATTCTTTCCCATGCTTGTGCAACATGTTCAATATCTAATTGTTTAAAATTCATTATGCTACTCCTCAAAGATATAATTTTAGCAGGGGGATAATATCTACCAATAAAAGCATCCTTGCATTTAGTCCAGGAATCAATACTATTCTTAGGCAGAGATAGCAACCAATCTTTAGCTCTTCCTCTTAATGAGAAAGGAAACAATTTCAATTTAATAATATCACCATCTACATCCTTATACTTTTGCATTTCACATAGTTCAACAAAATTATTAAGATGGGCAGCAGCATCATCAGAACTAACACCAGAAAATTGCTCTCGCATAACAAGATTCAGTAAAGCAGGTTTAATTTCAAAGAATTCTGCTGTAGTAGCAGGTGGAGCAATAGGTGTGCATAAGAAATCATTATTATTTGTGGTTGTGAAGTCACACAACTTAGTATTTTCAGGGGTGGCCATTTTAGCAGTAGTAAATAAAGCAAACTAGATAAAGTAAATGCAAGTAACTAATTTTTTTGTGTTTTTGATATAGCAAACGGGATAGCAAATAAAGTAAAACTAGCAACTAATTTTTTTGTATTTTGATTTAGTGCAGCAAACAAAGTAGTAAATAAAACTAAGCAAGACAAAAACAAAGTAAAGAGATTGGGAAGTGGAGACTCCCCTTGCAGCGTGTCTTGATCTCCCCGGCAACGGCACCAGAAATTTGCTTGATGCGTGTAGTTGACACGTCCGTTGGGAACCCCAAGAGGAAGGTGTGATGCGCACATCGACAAGTTTCCCTCAGTAAGAAACCAAGGTTTAATCGAACCAGTAGGAGTCAAGAAGCATGTTGAAGGTTGATGGCGGCGGGATGTAGTGCGGCGCAACACCAGAGATTCCGGCACTAACGTGGAACCTGCACAACACAACCAAAGTACTTTTCCCCAACGAAACAGCGAGGTTGTCAATCTCACCGGCTTGCTGTAACAAAGGATTAACCGTATTGTGTGGAAGATGATTGTTTGCAGAAAATAGTAAAACAAGTATTGCAGTAGATTGTATTTCAGTATAGAGAATTGGACCGGGGTCCACGGTTCACTAGAGGTGTCTCTCCCATAAGATAAACAGCATGTTGGATGAACAAATTACAGTTGGGCAATTGACAAATAAAGAGGGCATGACCATGCACATACATATTATGATGAGTGTTGTGAGATTTAATTGGGCATTACGACAAAGTACATAGACCGCTATCCAGCATGCATCTATGCCTAAAAAGTCCACCTTCAGGTTATCATCCGAACCCCCTCCAGTATTAAGTTGCTAACAACAGACAATTGCATTAAGTATTGCGCGTAATGTAATCAGTGACTACATCCTCGAACATAGCACCAATGTTTTATCCCTAGTGGCAACAGCACATCCATAATCTTAGAGGTTCTTGTCACCCCTCCAGATTCACGGAGACATGAACCCACTATCGAGCATAAATACTCCCTCTTGGAGTTACTAGCATCAACTTGGCCAGAGCATCTACTAATAACGGAGAGCATGCAAGATCATAAACAACACATAGACATAACTTTGATAATCAACATAACAAGTATTCTCTATTCATCGGATTCCAACAAACGCAACATATAGAATTACAGATAGATGATCTTGATCATGTTCGGCAGCTCACAAGACCCGACAATTAAGCACAATGGGGAGAAGACAACCATCTAGCTACTGCTATGGACCCATAGTCCAGGGGTAGACTACTCACACATCACTCCGGAGGCGACCATGGCGGCGTAGAGTCCTCCGGGAGATGATTCCCCTCTCCGGCAGGGTGCCGGAGGCGATCTCCTGAATCCCCCGAGATGGGATTGGCGGCGGCGGCGTCTCTGGAAGGTTTTCCGTATCGTGGCTCTCGGTACTGGGGGTTTCGCGACGGAGGCTTTAAGTAGGCGGAAGGGCAGGTCAGGGGGCCACACGAGGGCCCCACACCACAGGTCGGCGCGGCCAAGGCTTGGGCCGCGCCGCCCTAGGGTGTGGCCACCTCGTGGCCCCACTTCGTCTCCTCTTCGGTCTTCTGGAAGCTTCGTGGCAAAATAGGACCCTGGGCGTTGATTTCGTCCAATTCCGAGAATATTTCGTTACTAGGATTTCTGAAACCAAAAACAGCAACTGGCACTTCGGCATCTTGTTAATAGGTTAGTTTCAGAAAATGCACGAATATGACATAAAGTGTGCATAAAACATGTAGATATCATCAATAATGTGGCATGGAACACAAGAAATTATCGATACGTCGGAGACGTATCAGCGGCGTCTGCTTACCCGCCCGGGGCGGACTAGGGGGCGGCGGCTGCTTACCCGCCGGAGGTGAATTGGGGGGCGGCGTCGGCTAACGTGAAGGAGGTGTAGGTGAAGCACCACCACCACCACCGCCACCGCCGCCACCACCACCACCGTAGGGGGGTGGACTTGTTGGCGCCTTGCCTGGAAACTTGATAAACTTCTTCTGCCATAGAATGAACTGGCACTTGACATCTCCAAGTCTTGTCGCCCCTTCAGGTGTAGCAATGTCAATGTCCAGGTCCTCAAACCCTTGGACTATGTCCTCCACCGTGACACGAGCATAGCCATCTTGAATGGGGTTGTTGTGGTGGAGTGCTCCAGGTGGTAAAGCACTGCCGATGGCTACCTTCATGGACATGTTCCCGATAGGATAATACAGATGACATGCTTTCATCTCCTTTATATCGTCCACGGGGTAGCGAGGAGGCTCCGGTGCAGTAATTTCGACCACCAGAGGCTCCGGTGCAGTAATTTCGATCGTCGGTGCACCAGCCGGTGGGGCCTCCGTGGAAGCCACGCTGCTTCTCCGCTGCTGGCTTCCGAGATCCAATGGATGATCTTCATGCTGCGCCCGAGCTGCATCTCTTTCGGCTACTAGTACACTCACGGTTTTCTTCATGACATCCATTTCCGATGCCAACCGCGCCACAACATCTGCTTCCCGATCCATCTTTCTCTTACGGCTTCTGTAACCGTACGGGTCATCGTTCTGGGGGAACCCTACTTTCCACGGAATGTGCCCCATGCCTCGTACACATCCTCCGTGTTCAGGATTCCCGAGGGCTTTTGTCAGGGCGTCGTTCTCTCTGTTGAACTTGATCCTCCCCTCTTGAGCATCCCTCGTTGCCTCAATAAGCTTTTGGGTGGGTTTAATTATTTTGCCCTGGTAAACACACTCCCCTATCTCCGGGTTCAGCGATCCCCCATGCCCATACCACCAGCTTTTGGCCCTTGGGTCCCATCCCTCCGTACCTGGATGGATTCCTCACGCCCTCAGCTCGTTCTCCCTCTTCTCCCACCTAGGCAGCCAAAAGCGATACCCTCCTGGCCCCATAATATGATTGTACTCCTTCTTGGCCGCATTTTCCTTATTTTTTTCGATATTTGAAGGAACTGCTCCGATTTCTTTTGCTTCACAAATTCTGGCCAATCATGTTGCAGTTTCTCATATTGTCCTTTGAAATCCGGAGTCTTGCCCTGCTTGACAAAGTCATGGGCTAGATTTTGCTTGTATTTCCGGAATGCGTCGGACATCTTAGAAAGAGCGAACTGTTTGACTAGCTTGCACCTCTCCTTGTTTTCCTCAATCTTGTTACCCTCCTCATCGTATTTGCGGTATTCCAGAGGTAGAACGAAATGTTCCATAAGCTTGTTGAAGCAATCTTTTTTTGTTCTCTTATCGACAAAAGTGAAACCAAGACGTGCCTTCTTTGGCTCATTCCACTCCTGGACGGTGATCGAGACGTTGTCTCTAACAACGGCTCCGCATTGGCTGATAAACTTGGTGGCGTTCTTGTGGGGCTCCAGCGGCCTGCCGGTTGCTTCCTCGACAACCTCGATGGTGCATGTTTCTCCTGGTTTCATCGTCTTGGTTGCGCCACGCTTTGACGACGTACTCGATTGTTTCGACGATCCGGCCGAGGGCTAAAATAAGAAAGAGAGTCGCGCGCGTTAGTACACACATATTTATTCAAATCAGTTAGTTTGTATCACCAGAGGCTCAATGTATATATATACCTCGGCGCTGGAGGTGGTTGCTACTTCCAATTGAAGATCGTCGTTTATCGACGTTTCTTCGGCATCATCTTGCTGACGGCGCCCTTCATCTTCACCCTCAAGGTTCAGATAAGAAGAGATATCATCTTCTTCTTGTCCGGTCGGCACATATAGAATATCGCCGTTTATGATGCCGAACATATGGTCTTCAAGGTCCGGATCATAGTTGTCCATAATCGGGTCAGCTCTATCGTCCGCCATATGCCAGTCCTGAAAACATGTAGTCAAAACAAATTAATTGTGTATATCCATTATCACATCTCTTCTACATATAAACAGAGAGGGCGACGAGCGGGAGGCGAGAGGGGGGACGCAGTGACCGCGTGACCGAGAGGCCGGTGGCGGTGGCGAAAGGGCGGTGGCGAAAGGGCAGTGGCGGTGCCGAGGACACATAACCCTCGCGGTGGCGGTGCCCCCTCCGTATACGCGCGGTGGTTAAGTTATTTTTGTTATTTTAAAAGTGACAAACTTTTGTTAATTTATTTTAAAAGTGACCGAGAGACCGGTGGCGGTGGTGAAATAGCGGTGGCAAAAGGAGGGGGCGAGGAAGGGGTGGGAGAGGGTGTCGCGGAAGAGGGAGGCGAGGACGAGCGCGTTGGCGCGTTGACGGCGTTGGCGTTGGCGCGTTGAATAGAGGTAGCGTTGGCGCGTTGAATAGAGGCGGTCGCGTTGACGGCGTTACATTTTTATGAATAGAGGTAGCGTTGGCGCGTTGACGGCGTTAAGCGACGATGCGGCTTTACAATTTTAGTTCATTTTTTATTAAGTCAAAATTTTAGTTCATTTTTTATTAAGTCAATTTTTATTAAGTCAAAATTTTAGTTCATTTTTATTAAGTCAAAATTTTAGTTCTTTTTTTAAACAAAGTTTTTAATTAAGTCAAAGTTTTTAATTAAGACAAAGTTTTTAATTAAGTCAAAATTTTAGTTCTTTTTTTAGTACCCATTTTAGTTCAATTTTTATTAAGTCAAAATTGTAGTTGCATTTTTACTAGTTTCTAATTAAAAAAACTTATAGTTAAACAAAGTAAATAACTAATAAACTAAAAAAAAAGGCAGGCCGGGGCTCGTCTGCGCGCGCTCCTCCCCCTCTCTCTCTCATGCGCGCACACGCGGCGGCCGCCGGCGAGCAGAGCGCCGCCGGGCGAGCGCGCAGCGGCGGCGGCGGCGGCCCCGGCGCCTCTCTCCTCTCTCTTCTGCGCCGGTGATGGCGAGGGCGGCGGTGCGACATATACACAAGACACGGATCGATCCGGCCGGGCGGCGCGACGCACACGTACGGCGCGCGGTACACGCGAGGGCGGCGGCGACGGCGTCTGCGCGGCGACGGTGCGGCGACGGCGAGGCTCGGCGACGGCGACGGTGCGGCGACGGTGCGGCGACGGCGAGCTCTCGATCGATCGGCAGAGACGGAGCGAGAGCGGCGAAGAAGACGATGTGCGGAGCGACGGTTCGGGAAAAGTATTTATAGCCCCCCCCCCCTTTAGTCGCGGGTGGGGAGGAGAGCCGCGACTAAAGGGTACCCTTTAGTCGCGGTTGGCCAGACCAACCGCGACTAAAGGCTTTTTTCGCCGGTTTTTCGTTCCCGCGCGCGCATAGACCTTTAGTCGCGGTTGGCGAGGCCAACCGCGACTAAAGGTATTTTTCGAATTACTTTTTGTTTTTCAAAATGTTAAAAATACAGAAAAACTCAGAAAAATATAACTAATTCAATTCAATTCAAAATTTTAAAAATACAAATAATATATCAAAAAATTCAGAAAAATAAAACTAATTCAATTCAAAATTTTAAAAATACAAATAATATATCAAAAAATTCATAAAAATAAAACTAATTCAATTCAAAATTTTAAAAATACAAATAATATATCAAAAAATTCAGAAAAATAAAACTAATTCAATTCAAAATTTTAAAAATACAAATAATATATCAAAAAATTCAGAAAAATAAAACTAATTCAATTCAAAATTTTAAAAATACAAATAATATATCAAAAAATTCATAAAAATAAAAATAATTCAATTCAAAATTTTAAAAATACAAATAATACATCAATAAATTCATAAAAATAAAACTAATTCAATTCAAAATTTCTTCCCGGCCGCCTCTGTCTTCTCGTTGGCCCCCTCTTCCCGCCTCTGTCTTTCCGCTGACCCCCTCTTCCCGCCTCGTCTTCCCGCCATTTCTTCCCTGTCTTCCCGCCTCTTTCTTCCCGCCAATTTCTTCCCGCCAATTTCTTCCCGCCTCTTTCTTCCCGCCACTTTCTTCCCGCCTCCTGTCTTCCCGCTCCCATTTTTCCCGCCATTTGTCACTACATATATGTAGCCCGGCTTGGCCAGCATTATCACATCTCTACAATCTCTCATCACTCTCTCATGGCTTCCACCGCACCCACTCTAACCTACCAGCAGGTGGAGTAGCTTTGCGCCTCGAACTACCCTTGCCCACCGGGCTACCGCGTCCCCGCCGGCTGGAGCCTAAGCGCCGGCGGCGTGCCGGTCCCTCCCGTCCCTCAGGGTACTGCGCGCCGGGCGGCCATCACGAACCACTACTACCTCGACCTCACGCCGGAGCAGCGGATGAATCCCCGCTGGCATCCCGATAACCAGCATACTTGGGACGCCTTCTTCATCAATCGGCGTGAGAGGGCGCTCGCCAGGTATGAGGAGGATGGTCTGCCTCCTGGGAACTTCCACGAGGCCGGCCGTCGGCTATGGTGGTACGGCCGGACTCTGCAGAGCGTCATGGACTACATCACGGCCGGCGATATCCCCCGCCTGCGCTACCCTCAGTTCGAGCCACGAGCGCCGCCCGACGACAAAGCGATGACAAGCAGCGACGACGGCGGCAACTTAGAAGGCGACGACTACCAGTACAACAGCGGCGGCTATGAAGACTACGAGTATGCATATTATACGCCTAGGCAGGAGTATGACTAAATCACTCCAAATTTCATGTATCATCAGTGCTATCTCGAGTCAATTGAATCATTCGAAAATGGACACCAAACACATCACGGGTAATATAATTCACATGATTCATTCAACAAAGTTTGGTACAATAAATTATTACACATCATTTCTTCCCTTGTGTCCCTGCTTGCTTACGATTGTGCCGTATCCATGGAGCATCCTCATCATTTAACTTAATGCTTGGGTCGGTGTTCACTTTGAAGGGCGGAATTTCAGCAAACATATTATAATCTTCTGACATGTCTGTCTTGTCCTCCACTCCCACGATGTTTCTTTTCCCTGAAAGAACAATGTGGCGCTTTGGATCATCGCATGATGTACTGATCGTTTTCTTATCTTTCCGTTTCCTCGGTTTGCTACTCATGTCCTTCACATAGAAAAACTGAGCGACATCTTTCGCTAGGACGAATGGTTCGTCAAGGTAACCAAGATTGTTGAAATCCACCATTGTCATTCCGTATTGCTGGTCCACCTTTACCCCACCTCCTGTTAGCTTGAACCATTTGCACCGGAACAGAGGGACCCTAAAGGAGGGTCCATAGTCAAGTTCTCATATCTCCTCTATGTAACCATAATATGTGACCTTTTGCCCATTCTCGGTTGCTGCATCAAAGCGGACACCACTGTTTTGGTTGGTGCTCTTTTTATCTTGGGCGATCGTGTAAAATGTATTCCCATTTATCTCGTACCCTTGGAAAGTCGTTATAGTCGAAGATGGTGTCTTGGCCAACATGTACAGCTGATCTACAACATGATCGTCATTCATTAAATGTTTTCTCAATCAACTGCCGAAAGTCTCCATGTGGGCCTTCCTAATCCAAGATTCAGGCTTCCCAGGGTTGTCCGAGCATAAAATATTCTTGTGTTTCTCAAAGTACGGAGCCACCAAGCTGGAATTGGTCAGAACTGTGTGGTGTGCTTCAGTCAGAGAATGGCCGTCCATACATATCGTTGATTTCCTTCCGATCGTGCCTTTTCCACTTAGTCTCCCCTCGTGCCGCGATCGAGGAAGACCAATCGGCTTAAGGTCAGGAACAAAGTCAACACAAAACTCAATTACCTCCTCATTTCCATAGCCCTTGGCGATGCTTCCTTCTGGCCTAGCACGGTTACGAACATATTTCTTTAATATTCCCATGAACCTCTCGAAGGGGAACATATTGTGTAGAAATACAGGACCGAGAATGGAAATCTCATCGACTAGGTGAACCAGGAGGTGCGTCATAATATTGAAGAAGGATGGCGGGAACACCAACTCGAAACTGACAAGACATTGGATCACATCGTTCTGTAACCGTGGTAGAACTTCTGGATTGATTACCTTCTGAGAGATTGCATTGAGGAATGCACATAGCTTCACAATGGCTACTCGAACATTTTCCGGCAGGAGCCCCCTCAAAGCAATCGGAAGCAATTGCGTCATAATCACGTGGCAGTCGTGAGACTTCAGGTTTTGGAACTTTTTCTCCGCCATGTTTATTATTCCCTTTATATTGGACGAGAATCCAGACGGGACCTTCATACTGCTCAGGCATTCAAAAAAGATGACCTTCTCTTCTTTGGTCAGAGCGTAGCTGGCACGACCTTGAAACCGTTCCGGATGCCGGTCATCAGGGTCTTTCAAACTTTGCTGGTCCTGTCGTGCTTCCTTTGTATCATTTGTCTTCCCATACATGCCCAAGAAGCTTAGGAGGTTCACGCAAATATTCTTCGTAATGTGCATCACGTCGATTGCAGAGCGGACTTCTAGGACTTTCCAATATTCTAGCTCCCAGAATATAGATTTCTTCTTCCACATGGCTGCGTGCCCGTCAGCTTCCTTCGGAACTGATTGTCCGCCAGGACCCTTTCCAAAGATGACTTTCAAATCCTTGACCATATCAAATACCTCAGCACCAGTGTGTTCCGCAGGCTTCGGCCGGTGATCTGCCTTGCCGTTGTAATGCTTGCCTTTCTTTCTTACCGGATGTCAACACCCGGATTTTTAAGTCCAGATGCCTATTATGTCATTCATCGCAATCCCAGGAATATTGTTTTTGCGAGACATAATAGATTAATATCACAACCCATCATTTATTACAACGCATAATTGTCTTACAACAAAGGATCACATGATCCAGTCTCATTACAATACTAGATGATCCATTGATCAATTACAAAACACATAGCGGAAGCGAAGTAGCGTAGTAGTAGTCCATCTATTCCACAGGCAACTGTTGACGTCAGGAGTGATCCTAGTTGTCGTAGACGTCCTGCTGTCCTTCTTCCGGGTTCTGGTACTCCTCTTCATAGTCTGGCCATTTGAATAGCCAGGGACAAAGCCATGAGTACTTTAAAGTACTCGCAAACTAATACTAAGGTAAACACTATCAACTATAGTAAGGGGGTGCTAAGCTCTAAGTTTCATTTGCATAAAGCTAGTTTTATTTCATAAACACTTTAATAATCAAAAACCTTCATTTGCTCAACTAACTCAAGTGGGAACATTAGTGTCATTCCCACAACTCAGTTGTGATTCAAAGTCAAAGTCACCTTTCAATTCAAATCACAAGGCACCATTCAACTTTTCAAGTTCAAAATCACCCTTCACATGTCACATTTTGAAAGAAAAATGGTCTGATGACGGAACAGTATGGCCTTTCCAACCGTCCATAACCGTGGACGCGGCTATTCGAATAGATCTACACTCTGCAGAGGTCGTACAC
The DNA here is from genome assembly GCF_019359855.2 of Lolium perenne. NCBI lineage: Eukaryota > Viridiplantae > Streptophyta > Magnoliopsida > Poales > Poaceae > Lolium > Lolium perenne. The sequence continues at coordinate 136,380,520 of NC_067250.2, forward strand.
TTGTGCCACAACATTTGCAATAATCCGTCAGGGTTAACTGGCCCTGATTTACCACACTCCGTGTGCGGACTACCAACCATAACCTTTCACTTACATATCCTAGTATAGGCATCTCTCCCCATGAGCTTGGCCTCCCAGTGAAGACAAACTGTCAGCCTGGGAACTGCACAGGGCTTGGGCCGGACATTCACCTCATTTCACGTCATATCACATCACTTCACTTTTGTAGAGGCAGCCTCCAGCATAACCCCGATGACGCTTGTTTAGAGGGAACCCATACTAAGATACATAAACTTCTAGTTAAGCCCTACCCATATCAGGTATTGTGGGGGTACTTGCAAAATTGGAATGGTATCGCATCCAAACCCAACCATCAGTTTTTGTAAAATTCACCAAGTCATTCACCAGTCATATTCACCTTCAAAATCTTTCACTAGAATGACTCATCATTCCAAGGTTTTCAAAGTCTTTTCATTTCACAAGTTCCCATCTAGAGTAGTCAATTCTGATATTGAGCACTAGCAACTAGTCCTGAGGGATGCTAAATATCTTGGAGCTTGCTAGGCTAATTTTGATACTCTTGTAGTACTCTATTTCTAGACCAAAGTTAACTATAAAAGCAAGTTATAAATAATCAAAAACCAAAGCTTGTAAGAATAAAACTGGGAAATAGGATCATAAGCATAAAGTAAAAAGTAGTGGTGGGTGTGCCTTGCTCTAGTAGAGCTTTGCACTTTGCAAGACTATTAGCTTGCAAGGGTGTTAGCTTGCATTGGTAATAGCTTTCAAAATAACATAGCTTGCATTGGTAATAGCATGCAAGAATACTAGCTTGCCTTGAGTGGTGTACTGATCAAAGTGGTCTTCCTCTTCCTGGAAGTAGACTTCCTCCTCCTCTTGATACTCCTCGGTACTAGCGTCTAAAATACGAATACGAGGATACAATCACCAAACAATTCATTGGCTCTTCCCAACATCACATATATTCACACAAACTATTCTATTCACATAATTAATACAATTTGGTGCATTGGTGGTATTGTTTTGAGGAAGAATAGTTTCCTCTCATTGAATCTTCTTTAAGATTTAATTTCTCAAATCATCACACATGAATTTATGTTGACCTAGGTCAACCATTCATCATCATCACTTGAGAAAATGATTTAAATGAGGTAGGGATACCTCATACCATTTAATAGTGACTATTATGATTTAAATCTCCAAGTATTTCATGTGAGAGTTTTTGACCCGGTTCAAACTTCATATGAAAGTACTTGGGACAAGATTTAAATGAAGTAAAACACCTCATATAATTTACACAAGTAAACTAGCATCACTTATTACTATTAAGTGGGTAAAAGTGTTGTTATCTTATTTAGGAAAAATAATTTCCTCTCATACTAAATAAGGTGTTGCTTTCAATTATTCAGAGATATAACTTCTTCTCATTGTCTTATTAAGATTTAATTTCTCTTATGAATAAAATATGACCTAGGTTGACCCAAGTCAACCTCTTCATACTTATCATTTGAGAAAGTGATTTAAATGAGGTGAACACCTCATACCTTTTAATCCTAACAAGGTAAAGATTTAATATCATCAACAATTCATATGAGACCTAAATGACCAGAGTCTCTACCTCATTTTGAATTGTTCATGACAAGATTTAAATGAGAGAAACACTCCCATAGGATTTAATAATTTGTTGGAACAATTTATCATGCTATTATGGCAAACATTTAGTATAAGTGAACAAATATGAGACCAAGCAACCAGGGTTATCACACTACTTCATACAACTTGAGAAGATGATTTAAATGAGGTGCTATACCTCATAGATTTGAAATCTTAAATTTGGACAATAATTTAAATGGGCTAGTAATGGCCAGATAGCCATTATTTGAGTTTAGCCCATGATCATATGAAACAACTATAGTATTTTATTACATAATAAATTAGACCACATCAAATGTGATTTTTGAGAGGTGGAACCACCTCAAAATAGTTTATGGTTGATTTTTAAGATTTATTTGAAGTTTGAAAAGTTACTGATTTGTTATTTTTACTATTCAAATTCTACAACATATTTTGATTTGAATCCAGTGTGGTTGGATGGGGCCTTTCATGAGCTTTCTAAAACATTTTGATTTGCAAAAATTGAGTTTGTAGAATTTGAGCTATTCAATTTATAGGATAGACCAGTATTGATTTTCCAAACTAAAAGAATTAATTGAATTCAAAAACTGGGCCAGCGCGGGAAAACGAAATGGGCTTCACAGGGGTTAAACGGGCCAGCCCAGCTGAGCTGCCACGCGGGCGAGAGAGGCCTGACGGCGGGGTCCACTGTCACCGGTGCTTCCCCAGCCCGAAGCGGTACGCGATGAGGGCCGTCGGATTAGAGAGGCGATCGGCGGCTGAGGATCGTCCTCATCCTCGACGAGGCTCACCGGAGACCAAACCCTACCGGCGGCCAGGAGGGTGGCGAGGGGTGGCTTACCGACGTCCAGCGAGGTCGGCGAGGCGGGCAAACGAACTGGTCGACGAAGGCGAGTCGAAGGAGGGTTGCGGCGGCTCCAGGGGTGCTCGGAAACGTCGGCTTCGTTGAGCTGCTGCAGCGGCGGGCTCCGGCCAAATTCCGGCGAGGTGGGGTGTAATCGGGGAGGGGAAGAGGTCGAGGAGGTTCAGGAGGGAGAGGAGAGCTCGTTGGTGTGCAGAAATCGTCCGGGAAGCGTCGGCTTTTATAGGGGCGAGGAGGGGCAGCGCGGCATGGGTTGGTCGATCATGGTGACGACGGTAGGGGGTCGCAGGGGTACTGGCGATGATGCTCTCGTGCAGGCGACGTCATGGCGGAGCTGTAGAGCGTGATTGTGGTGAAAATGAGGGCCGATGGCGCTCGTCATCGTCTTCGCACCCTGGCGTCCGTGGCGGATGGTCGTCGTCCTTGGCGACGGTGACAGTGGCTGGCGAGCCAATGGGGTTGTCTGGGAGGTAGAGGGTACCGTGGCGATGCGACGGGTGCATGGGCAGAGTGAGGGGAGGCGTGAGGCGATGGGGCACAGCGGCGTTCCGTCGCGTCCAGGGTTGCCATCGTGCGCGTCCTGGCGCGCGTGGGCGTCTCTGGGCGTGGTCTGGGCGTGCAGCTGCTGGCGTGTGCCGACGTTTCCTCGGTCAATGGCTTGCACGATCAGATGCAGGGGAGTGAGAGGGAGGCATCTGACATGGTGAGGGGAGAGGGATGTGAGAGGAGGGAGTGATGGCATGTGGAGTGTCAAGTGGCCGGCATGGTTTGGGTTTTGGTCAAGATTGGTCCAAGGCAAGTGGTGGCAATGCTTGACACTGGTCCTGAGGGGTGAGGTGAAGTGCCAATGCAGCAGAGAGGGGCAGAGATGGACTTGGTCCAAGCAAAAAGGCAGCATGGGCACAAACATAGGGGCTGCCCACAAGGTGTTTGTAAAAATGGCCGAAAGAGAAAAAGTTTCAAAATTTTGAAATTCCTTTGGTGGGTCTCAATCATATAATCTTGGAGATAGAATGGTGGTGGTGGGGTTCAATTTGGTGAAGGTTTGCAAGAATTCAAAAAGTGGAAGAATCTTCTCTTTATTCCAAAGTCTCCACTTGGCAACACTATACTGGTCAACCTGGTCAACTTCAGCAGGGATGGTCAACATGGAAGTTGTTGACCTTGACATGGTCTTGGATGACATGGTCATAGTTGACTAAGTTTGGTTGAGGAATCAGAAGCTAAAAGGGTGCAAAGTGGTGAAGATAATATAAAAGTGACATATGACCATTATCACATGTATGTGAGTTTTGAATTTTCCTTTGATTTGATTCTTGTTTCTTTGATGCAAATGTGTTTGTTTATCATATATAAGTATTCTACAAGCAAGAGATCAAGCAATGGTGGCCTTGGTTGAAGATTTGCAAATTGGGCTAAGTGTATGTGAGGGAATTTTGGGGATTTTCTCACTATGTGATTTCTCTTCATTTGAATTGACTTTGGTTGACTCTAATGTGATTCTTATTGGTTTAGAAACATTTTCAAACCATTGAAACTAATTAAAAGGGTCTTGGTCAAAGATTTGCAAAAATGGCCATAACACATAAGAGGTGATGTGTTAAGTTTTATTATTTTTGAAAAGGGTTCACCTTGCTTCACTTGGGCATGGGTTAGGGTCAATTTAGTGTTATATTAGGTTGAGAGATGGTTTCACACCATTTGGTCAAGGTTTAAAGCCATAGGTCAAAGTTTGGTGAAATGGCTATGTGGCACATATGCTTCTATGCATATGTTTAATTTGATTTTTGATTTGAGTGTTCTTGGCCCATTTGATGTTGTTGAGTGTTGAAATGGTATATGGAAGTGATCCATCCATTCACAACAAGTCTTAGGGTCAAACTTCTCAAATTCACAAATTTGCACTTTTCTTACATATGCCTCTATGGCATTTTTAGTTTCTTTTTATTTTCTTTGGAAACCACTTGGATTTGGTTTGATAGGTACTAGGTAAGGTGTAAGAAGGTTTTCCAAACCTCTAAGCAAAGTAGAAAGGCTTAGGGTAAAATTTTAGAAAAATAGCCATAGGCACATATACCTTTTTCTTATTTAATTCTCTTTTTATTTCATTTTAACTAGGGTGGTGAGAAGAGGGGTGAGGTTTAGGGTTTTGTGGGGTTCTCAAAGGTTCACCACCATTTAGCATAATTAATAAGGATAGGGTTCAAGATTTACCTATTAGGGCTATATGTCCCCATAGGTCTTTTATTTTATTTTGTGTTTCTCAAAATATATCCAAAATGAATTTTTGGAGAAGATTAGGGTTTAAGGTTTTTCTTATTTGAATTATTTTTCTTGTATTTTATTTGATTGGTGATCTTCACTTGATCACTTTGGGGTTTTAGGGTTTAGCACATAAGCATAATAACACTCATCATGGCAAAACACAAGATTTAAACAAGGTCTATATGTATCAATCTTATTTTAATAAAAGTTTTTGTTGGTTCCAAAATTTGGAACTAGGGAAAAATTCAATTTGTTTGTTTTTGAAATTTTTGGGTTGTTACAAACCCTTCCCCCTTAAACAAATCTCGTCCCGAGATTTTAAGAAAAGTTAGGTTCCTAAGAGAGATTGAGCATTTTAATAACAGGAGGACATACTTGGCATGGTCTGGGGCGCTTCCTGAGCTTCAGTGGCAGTCACGTGGTAGAGACGGCCGTTGTTGTTGTTCTGGTTCCTTCTTCCGGCAAAGCGGCGCTGTTGCTGAGCAGGCGCTGCGGTATTGGCGGCAATCCTGGCAAGCTTCTTGGGGCACTCCTTGGAGAAGTGACCCACAACTCCACATTCATAGCAGTTGACGGTGGACTTGTCTTTGGGGTTGACGGGGGTAGCATTGCTTCCAGTCCTCGGGGCGGTATTGGGGTTGTTGTTGTTTCCATTGTTGTTGTTGTTGTTGGGGCGGTTGCTGTTGTTGTTGTTGTTGTTGTTCCCTCCAGGCTTCGGGGGTCCTCCGTTGTTGTTGGTGTAGTTGGGGTGATAATTCTGGGCAGGGGGCTTGTTGTATCTTGGGGTGAATCCTCCAGAGGAGTTATTGCGGTGCTTCTGGTTATGGTAGGGTCCACTCTGGTTCATCATTCTGCGCTTGCGGTTTTCGTTGGCCTGATGCAGCTTTCCTTCCATCTGTATGGCTGAGTCTACCAGGGCTTCTAAGTCAGCGAACGGAATGTTCACTAACACAGTTTGCATCTCGTCGTGCAGTCCGTTCAGAAATCTTTCCTTTCGCTTCTCATTGGTGTCGGTCTCATCCGGGGCGTACCTTGACAGAGTAAGAAACATGTCGCGGTATTCCACCACGGACATTCTTCCTTGCTTGAGTTCACGGAACTCGTCTCTCATCTTTTTGATCAGTCCTTGGGGCACATGGTATTTGCTAAACTTAATCTTGAAGTCTTCCCAGGTCATCATCTGTCCTGCATTCATGGCTCGGGTGCTGGTCCACCAAGCTCTGGCTGGTCCTGCCAGATAATGGGTGGCAAACAGCACTTTCTCTGCGGCTTCAACTTGCGCAACTTCGAGGTTGTTCTCCATGGTCTGGAGCCAGTCATCAGCATCGAGGGGCTCTTCAGTCTTGTTGAATACCGGAGGGTTGGTGTTCTGGAAGTTCTTTAGCTTTGAGCCTGGGTGATCATGATGGCCTTGATTGTTCTGAGCTATCTGTTGCAGTGCCGCAAGGTTGGCTTGGCGTTCAGCTCTTTCGACTTCTCGGTCTGCCATCATTGTCTGCAGCAGTTGCATCATCGCGTCGTTGGTGCGATTGGGAGGGGCCATCTGAACATTGAAGTAGATGATAAGATAAGAGGGAAATTTCTATGGTTTGTTTTGTTAAATTTTTAAAAGTTCATAAATTGAAATTTCGAGTAGTGTTGCGGGGGTAAAAACCAACAACACTTTTTCATTCATACCAAGCATCATACATTACAAAGCTAACACACCGTTGGTTTGAAGAACCATTCATCGTTCTACGATACAAGGGGGATCCTGATACAACTCACACCTACTTAAGTGCTTAAATGATACTACTCTTCCGAGTGGATTCTTCTTCTTCACGGGTGAGATGCTTGGCGAGAGGCGAGGGCGTTGTCCAAATCTCTGCGGGTTTTGTACTGCCTGAAGTCCTGAGGTGCTTCATAGGGGTTCATCTTGGGTTGTGGTGGGGGCATGGTCATCGGTCTTCCCAAGGAGTCATGTCTTGGGTAGTAGATGAAGCGAGTGTTCTTGATTTTGTCCTCATTTTGTCCACACAGACGGGAAATTGCTTCTTGCATAGCTTTGTCTAGTCCTTCCTTCCAAGTGTTTCCCGTTACAGAAAACCATATGGTTTCCCATACCGGGGCATCAAGCTTCCTTCGGAGATCAGTAGAAACGTCCCACTGAGGTGGTTCTCCTGACTGAGCCTTGAGGGGTATTCCGAAGAACTCGGGATACGGATGTCCCAGATAGTCCACCAGTTGCTTCAATTCCTTTTCGAAACTTTTGTCGTCTCCGGATCCAAGCTTATAGGACTCCCATTGGTACTTCATCTGTGAGCAAAGAGGAGGAGTAAATTTAGAGAAGTATTCAAGTGTGCAAAATTTTAGATAGTGCTACAAAGAAAGTAGAGTATGAATTTCTCATTTTGAAAAAGATTTCAAGGATAAGAGTGAGAATAAGTTTTTCACAATTATTCACTTCTTTGGTTTTTGAAGCTAAGTTTTGCAGACGTCCATTCTAACTAGGGTCTCCTAAGGTCAAACAATGGCTCTGATACCAACTTGTCAACACCCGGATTTTTAAGTCCAGATGCCTATTATGTCATTCATCGCAATCCCAGGAATATTGTTTTTGCGAGACATAATAGATTAATATCACAACCCATCATTTATTACAACGCATAATTGTCTTACAACAAAGGATCACATGATCCAGTCTCATTACAATACTAGATGATCCATTGATCAATTACAAAACACATAGCGGAAGCGAAGTAGCGTAGTAGTAGTCCATCTATTCCACAGGCAACTGTTGACGTCAGGAGTGATCCTAGTTGTCGTAGACGTCCTGCTGTCCTTCTTCCGGGTTCTGGTACTCCTCTTCATAGTCTGGCCATTTGAATAGCCAGGGACAAAGCCATGAGTACTTTAAAGTACTCGCAAACTAATACTAAGGTAAACACTATCAACTATAGTAAGGGGGTGCTAAGCTCTAAGTTTCATTTGCATAAAGCTAGTTTTATTTCATAAACACTTTAATAATCAAAAACCTTCATTTGCTCAACTAACTCAAGTGGGAACATTAGTGTCATTCCCACAACTCAGTTGTGATTCAAAGTCAAAGTCACCTTTCAATTCAAATCACAAGGCACCATTCAACTTTTCAAGTTCAAAATCACCCTTCACATGTCACATTTTGAAAGAAAAATGGTCGATGACGGAACAGAAGGGCCTTTCCAACCGTCCATAACCGTGGACGCGGCTATTCGAATAGATCTACACTCTGCAGAGGTCGTACACTTGTGCCACAACATTTGCAATAATCCGTCGTGGTTAATCGGCCCTGATTTACCACACTCCGTGTGCGGACTACCAACCATAACCTTTCACTTACATATCCTAGTATAGGCATCTCTCCCCATGAGCTTGGCCTCCCGGTGAAGACAAAGCATCACTGGGAACTGCACAGGCTTGGGCCGGACATTCACCTCATTTCACGTCATATCACATCACTTCACTTTTGTAGAGGCAGCCTCCGGCATAACCCCGATGACGCTTGTTTAGAGGGAACCCATACTAAGATACATAAACTTCTAGTTAAGCCCTACCCATATCAGGTATTGTGGGGGTACTTGCAAAATTGGAATGGTATCGCATCCAAACCCAACCATCGATTTTGTAAAATTCACCAAGTCATTCACCAGTCATATTCACCTTCAAAATCTTTCACTAGAATGACTCATCATTCCAAGGTTTTCAAAGTCTTTTCATTTCACAAGTTCCCATCTAGAGTAGTCAATTCTGATATTGAGCACTAGCAACTAGTCCTGAGGGATGCTAAATATCTTGGAGCTTGCTAGGCTAATTTTGATACTCTTGTAGTACTCTATTTCTAGACCAAAGTTAACTATAAAAGCAAGTTATAAATAATCAAAAACCAAAGCTTGTAAGAATAAAAGCGGGAAATAGGATCATAAGCATAAAGTAAAAAGTAGTGGTGGGTGTGCCTTGCTCTAGTAGAGCTTTGCACTTTGCAAGACTATTAGCTTGCAAGGGTGTTAGCTTGCATTGGTAATAGCTTTCAAAATAACATAGCTTGCATTGGTAATAGCATGCAAGAATACTAGCTTGCCTTGAGTGGTGTACTGATCAAAGTGGTCTTCCTCTTCCTGGAAGTAGACTTCCTCCTCCTCTTGATACTCCTCGGTACTAGCGTCTAAAATACGAATACGAGGATACAATCACCAAACAATTCATTGGCTCTTCCCAACATCACATATATTCACACAAACTATTCTATTCACATAATTAATACAATTTGGTGCATTGGTGGTATTGTTTTGAGGAAGAATAGTTTCCTCTCATTGAATCTTCTTTAAGATTTAATTTCTCAAATCATCACACATGAATTTATGTTGACCTAGGTCAACCATTCATCATCATCACTTGAGAAAATGATTTAAATGAGGTAGGGATACCTCATACCATTTAATAGTGACTATTATGATTTAAATCTCCAAGTATTTCATGTGAGAGTTTTTGACCCGGGGTTCAAACTTCATATGAAAGTACTTGGGACAAGATTTAAATGAAGTAAAACACCTCATATAATTTACACAAGTAAACTAGCATCACTTATTACTATTAAGTGGGTAAAAGTGTTGTTATCTTATTTAGGAAAAATAATTTCCTCTCATACTAAATAAGGTGTTGCTTTCAATTATTCAGAGATATAACTTCTTCTCATTGTCTTATTAAGATTTAATTTCTCTTATGAATAAAATATGACCTAGGTTGACCCAAGTCAACCTCTTCATACTTATCATTTGAGAAAGTGATTTAAATGAGGTGAACACCTCATACCTTTTAATCCTAACAAGGTAAAGATTTAATATCATCAACAATTCATATGAGACCTAAATGACCAGAGTCTCTACCTCATTTTGAATTGTTCATGACAAGATTTAAATGAGAGAAACACTCCCATAGGATTTAATAATTTGTTGGAACAATTTATCATGCTATTATGGCAAACATTTAGTATAAGTGAACAAATATGAGACCAAGCAACCAGGGTTATCACACTACTTCATACAACTTGAGAAGATGATTTAAATGAGGTGCTATACCTCATAGATTTGAAATCTTAAATTTGGACAATAATTTAAATGGGCTAGTAATGGCCAGATAGCCATTATTTGAGTTTAGCCCATGATCTTATGAAACAACTATAGTATTTTATTACATAATAAATTAGACCACATCAAATGTGATTTTTGAGAGGTGGAACCACCTCAAAATAGTTTATGGTTGATTTTTAAGATTTATTTGAAGTTTGAAAAGTTACTGATTTGTTATTTTTACTATTCAAATTCTACAACATATTTTGATTTGAATCCAGTGTGGTTGGATGGGGCCTTTCATGAGCTTTCTAAAACATTTTGATTTGCAAAAATTGAGTTTGTAGAATTTGAGCTATTCAATTTATAGGATAGACCAGTATTGATTTTCCAAACTAAAAGAATTAATTGAATTCAAAAACTGGGCCAGCGCGGGAAAACGAAATGGGCTTCACAGGGGTTAAACGGGCCAGCCCAGCTGAGCTGCCACGCGGGCGAGAGAGGCCTGACGGCGGGGTCCACTGTCAGCCAGTGCTTCCCCAGCCCGAAGCGGTACGCGATGAGGGCCGTCGGATTAGAGAGGCGATCGGCGGCTGAGGATCGTCCTCATCCTCGACGAGGCTCACCGGAGACCAAACCCTACCGGCGGCCAGGAGGGTGGCGAGGGGTGGCTTACCGACGTCCAGCGAGGTCGGCGAGGCGGGCAAACGAACTGGTCGACGAAGGCGAGTCGAAGGAGGGTTGCGGCGGCTCCAGGGGTGCTCGGAAACGTCGGCTTCGTTGAGCTGCTGCAGCGGCGGGCTCCGGCCAAATTCCGGCGAGGTGGGGTGTAATCGGGGAGGGGAAGAGGTCGAGGAGGTTCAGGAGGGAGAGGAGAGCTCGTTGGTGTGCAGAAATCGTCCGGGAAGCGTCGGCTTTTATAGGGGCGAGGAGGGGCAGCGCGGCATGGGTTGGTCGATCATGGTGACGACGGTAGGGGGTCGCAGGGGTACTGGCGATGATGCTCTCGTGCAGGCGACGTCATGGCGGAGCTGTAGAGCGTGATTGTGGTGAAAATGAGGGCCGATGGCGCTCGTCATCGTCTTCGCACCCTGGCGTCCGTGGCGGATGGTCGTCGTCCTTGGCGACGGTGACAGGGCTCTGGCGAGCCAATGGGGTTGTCTGGGAGGTAGAGGGTACCGTGGCGATGCGACGGGTGCATGGGCAGAGTGAGGGGAGGCGTGAGGCGATGGGGCACAGCGGCGTTCCGTCGCGTCCAGGGTTGCCATCGTGCGCGTCCTGGCGCGCGTGGGCGTCTCTGGGCGTGGTCTGGGCGTGCAGCTGCTGGCGTGTGCCGACGTTTCCTCGGTCAATGGCTTGCACGATCAGATGCAGGGGAGTGAGAGGGAGGCATCTGACATGGTGAGGGGAGAGGGATGTGAGAGGAGGGAGTGATGGCATGTGGAGTGTCAAGTGGCCGGCATGGTTTGGGTTTTGGTCAAGATTGGTCCAAGGCAAGTGGTGGCAATGCTTGACACTGGTCCTGAGGGGTGAGGTGAAGTGCCAATGCAGCAGAGAGGGGCAGAGATGGACTTGGTCCAAGCAAAAAGGCAGCATGGGCACAAACATAGGGGCTGCCCACAAGGTGTTTGTAAAAATGGCCGAAAGAGAAAAAGTTTCAAAATTTTGAAATTCCTTTGGTGGGTCTCAATCATATAATCTTGGAGATAGAATGGTGGTGGTGGGGTTCAATTTGGTGAAGGTTTGCAAGAATTCAAAAAGTGGAAGAATCTTCTCTTTATTCCAAAGTCTCCACTTGGCAACACTATACTGGTCAACCTGGTCAACTTCAGCAGGGATGGTCAACATGGAAGTTGTTGACCTTGACATGGTCTTGGATGACATGGTCATAGTTGACTAAGTTTGGTTGAGGAATCAGAAGCTAAAAGGGTGCAAAGTGGTGAAGATAATATAAAAGTGACATATGACCATTATCACATGTATGTGAGTTTTGAATTTTCCTTTGATTTGATTCTTGTTTCTTTGATGCAAATGTGTTTGTTTATCATATATAAGTATTCTACAAGCAAGAGATCAAGCAATGGTGGCCTTGGTTGAAGATTTGCAAATTGGGCTAAGTGTATGTGAGGGAATTTTGGGGATTTTCTCACTATGTGATTTCTCTTCATTTGAATTGACTTTGGTTGACTCTAATGTGATTCTTATTGGTTTAGAAACATTTTCAAACCATTGAAACTAATTAAAAGGGTCTTGGTCAAAGATTTGCAAAAATGGCCATAACACATAAGAGGTGATGTGTTAAGTTTTATTATTTTTGAAAAGGGTTCACCTTGCTTCACTTGGGCATGGGTTAGGGTCAATTTAGTGTTATATTAGGTTGAGAGATGGTTTCACACCATTTGGTCAAGGTTTAAAGCCATAGGTCAAAGTTTGGTGAAATGGCTATGTGGCACATATGCTTCTATGCATATGTTTAATTTGATTTTTGATTTGAGTGTTCTTGGCCCATTTGATGTTGTTGAGTGTTGAAATGGTATATGGAAGTGATCCATCCATTCACAACAAGTCTTAGGGTCAAACTTCTCAAATTCACAAATTTGCACTTTTCTTACATATGCCTCTATGGCATTTTTAGTTTCTTTTTATTTTCTTTGGAAACCACTTGGATTTGGTTTGATAGGTACTAGGTAAGGTGTAAGAAGGTTTTCCAAACCTCTAAGCAAAGTAGAAAGGCTTAGGGTAAAATTTTAGAAAAATAGCCATAGGCACATATACCTTTTTCTTATTTAATTCTCTTTTTATTTCATTTTAACTAGGGTGGTGAGAAGAGGGGTGAGGTTTAGGGTTTTGTGGGGTTCTCAAAGGTTCACCACCATTTAGCATAATTAATAAGGATAGGGTTCAAGATTTACCTATTAGGGCTATATGTCCCCATAGGTCTTTTATTTTATTTTGTGTTTCTCAAAATATATCCAAAATGAATTTTTGGAGAAGATTAGGGTTTAAGGTTTTTCTTATTTGAATTATTTTTCTTGTATTTTATTTGATTGGTGATCTTCACTTGATCACTTTGGGGTTTTAGGGTTTAGCACATAAGCATAATAACACTCATCATGGCAAAACACAAGATTTAAACAAGGTCTATATGTATCAATCTTATTTTAATAAAAGTTTTTGTTGGTTCCAAAATTTGGAACTAGGGAAAAATTCAATTTGTTTGTTTTTGAAATTTTTGGGTTGTTACACCGGATGACCTTTCGGAAGAAATCGACGATGCCCAAGGTACACGTTCTTCTTACAATTTGGCAAATGTACACTTTCAGTCTCATGTAAGCAGTGCGTGCATGCATTGTATCCCTTATTTGACAGTCCCGAAATGTTACTAAGAGCAGGCCAATCGTTGATGGTTACAAAAAGCAACGCTCGTAGGTCAAATTCCACTTCTTTGTGCTCATCCCACACACGGACACCAGGTATGCCCCACAGCTGTAAAAGTTCATCAACTAATGGCCTTAGGTACACATCGATGTCGTTGTCGGGTTGCTTCGGATCTTGGATGAGCACTGGCATCATAATGAACTTCTGCTTCATGCACAACCAAGGAGGAAGGTTGTAGATGCATAGAGTCACGGGCCAGGTGCTATGGCTGGAGCTCTGCTCGCCAAAAGGATTCATGCCATCCGTACTTAGACCAAATCTTATGTTCCTTGCGTCAGCTGCAAAATCTTTGAACTCTCTGTCGATCTTTCTCCATTGCGTTCCATCTGCGGGATGTCTCAACTCCCCGTCTGACTTACGGTCCTCTTTGTGCCATCGCAACAACTTGGCATGCTCTTTGTTCCTGAACAGACGTTTCAACCGTGGTATTATAGGAGCATACCACATCACCTTGGCGGGAACACTCTTCCTGGGTTTCTGGCCCTCAACATCGTCACCAGGGTCATCGCCTCTGATCTTATAACGCAATGCAGTGCATACCGGGCATTCATTCAAATTCTCGTATTCACCGCGGTAGAGGATGCAGTCGTTGATGCATGCATGTATCTTCAGAACCTCTAAACCTAGAGGGCAGACAACCTTCTTTGCTTCGTACGTACTGGCGGGCAACTCGTTATTCTTTGGAAACATATTCTTCAACATTTTCGGCAAGTTTTCAAATGCCGAGTCAGCTACACCTGCCTGTGCCTTCCATTTCAGCAAATCCAGTGTGCAGCCCAGCTTTTTCAGACCATCATCGCATCCGGGGTACAGCGCCTTCCTGTGATCCTCTAACATGCGATCCAAATTCTCCCTCTCCTTTTCAGTTTCGCAGCGTCTCCGTGCATCAGCAATGGTCCGACCAAGATCATCAACGGGATCATCACGTGCCTCTTCTTCACCTTCCCCTTCACCTTCCCCTTCACCTTCAGCATCCTCCATGAAAGTATCACCGAAATGAGCAAGATAGCTTTCATCGATGAAATCATCCCCTTCTTCATCTTCTTCCATTATAACCCCTCTTTCTCCATGCTTGGTCCAACAATTATAACTTGGCATGAAACCGTGCCGAAGCAGGTGCATGTGAACATCTCTTGAGGAAGAGTAACCCTTCTGATTCTTACAGTTAACACATGGACAGATAACAAAACCCCCATGCTTGTTCGCATTAGCCACTACGAGGAAATCTTTCAAACCCGTAGTGAACTCGCCGGAGAGTCGGTTACCGTACATCCATTGCCGATTCATCTGCATTATTATAATATAAAATATATAATTAACCATCATGCATTTGTTAAACTAACTAGCTACAAACAATATAAATTAAACAATGAACTACACACATGCATATTTTATCAATGACACATCAAAGGTTCAAGTTGCTAACCGCGATCGAGGAGGAAAAAATAAATGAGAAAGCTCAAGTGTGGCTCCAACACTTCATATCATGTTTGTTTCATGCTCTTGGGGCATTTCATCAAACACCTTATGTGCATAAGAGGAACCAAAAGCAAACCTAACACCCACTTGTGAAGTTTGTGAAGAGAATGGCTCCAAATGGCTAAGTGTTGGCTGCTGGATGGGTATATATAGGGGAGGGGCTTTAGTCGCGGTTGGCCTGGCCAACCGCGACTAAAGGCCTTCGGGCACCTTTAGTCGCGGTTGGCCAAAGCCCCCCACGTGCACCAGCTGGCCACCGAGCGCCCTGGGCCCAGGCCTTTGGTCGCGGTTCGCCTCCCGAACCGCGACTAAAGGTCCCATTAGTCGCGGTTCCTATAGCTTCGCGACTTATGGGGCTGGACGGAAGCCTGTTTTTCTACCAGTGTTAGGTCTAGTTTCGGCCAGGCTTTCCTCTGTTTTTGTTGGGTTTGGGCGGGGTTTTCCTTTGTTTTAGCTAGGTTACATGTATAAATCTGTCAACAAAAGTGTTTACACTTTATCTCTAGCTAGCATTCTACCTCTAGCTTGGATGGATGCACAACTCTACTTCCGTTACTATTTCTGCTACATATTTTACATATTTAACTGTAGTTGCATTTTGTAACAGGGGTATTATTTTGGAACAGTTGGTTACCGATCTTATGTCATGGTCTTAGCATCTTATAAGAACAAATAGAAGCATCGCTCACCTTTACATAGTAACGGTTAGGTTTACCGCCCATGTGACAGATTTATCCGTGTGTAAAACCCTGTCATGTACCAGTAAGGTCTCCAGTCGTGCATGCTCTGTTTTACACCTGCATAGACGTTCCTGGATCGATATTAATTTGCACGGCCGAGGAACGCACGTACGCAAGGTCGCACGGGCGGGCAGCATGCATCCTGTACCGCTGTACTCCGTACCACATCTCTAGCGCACGCACCTGTTGTTCGTACATCAAGCAAGTGTGTTGATCTAGTCAACATATTACTGCCCTGCCGGAAAACCCAAACCAACAACGTTGGCTCGATTCGCTAGCGAAAACTGTAGGAGTTGAATCTCTCAGCTCCCTCTCTTCTTCCTAACGGTGCTGCCTCTCACAGCTCACGAGAAAATGGAGTCATAAGTTTTTGGTGCCGGGCTG
This sequence comes from Lolium perenne, assembly GCF_019359855.2. NCBI lineage: Eukaryota > Viridiplantae > Streptophyta > Magnoliopsida > Poales > Poaceae > Lolium > Lolium perenne. Next base: position 136,396,428 of record NC_067250.2, read on the forward strand.
TCTCACACAGCTCACGGCCTTTTCTCTGTACTTCGTCTCACTTAAACATGATGAGCACATGGCTATAAATAGTCTCACACACGGCCACACGCACCCACTAACTCCACTAGTTCTATGCACTCACGCACTAACACTTGACTTGATCTAATCCTAGAATCACTCTAGACAACAGACCCGGCCAGCATGCACGCACACACAGCTAGCGGGACCTTCATCCACTAACAAACTCATGCATGCACTCGGCTGGATGGATCACCCGGTAGACTAGCTTAGCTAGACTTGTTCAGCAACTTCACGCGGCATCACCGCATCTCACGGTGATAGCAGCACACCTTCCTCGCCGTTTCGCACGGCATCTCGGCATCTCGCCAACGCGTTCTTCAGCTGAAACTTCGTCGGCTTCCTACGTCTCACACTACACCATACCGACATATCATGCACCTAACTATATGCAGAACTGAATCAACTAATGCAGATACAAAAATCAAGATTAAAGCTAACAATCACCCCCTAATCTTGATTCTCACTTCTTCATTAAGCTTCAAAGAAGTTATGGCCGGTCGCAGGCAAGCAGCACCTTCTCTTCTTCATGGATGGCACATCACGCCACCATAGACCGGCATTACGCCGATCCTCGAGACGGCACCGTGCTGTCGTACATCTTCTCTGCGGTGTCACACCGCCCCCTCCTTGTCGCGGCATCGCACCGCACTCGGCTGCTAGCGGCATCACAACGCCGGCAGCCTTCATCTCGCGCGGCCATCCTCCACCTCGCATGGAGTTCGCCGCTGCCACCATGGTCGGCTTCAGCAGCATCTTACCGCCGCTGCCGCAGGCCTCCGGGATCGTCCGGCTCTGATACCAAATGTAGGAGTTGAATCTCTCAGCTCCCTCTCTTCTTCCTAACGGTGCTGCCTCTCACAGCTCACGAGAAAATGGAGTCATAAGTTTTTGGTGCCGGGCTGTCTCACACAGCTCACGGCCTTTTCTCTGTACTTCGTCTCACTTAAACATGATGAGCACATGGCTATAAATAGTCTCACACACGGCCACACGCACCCACTAACTCCACTAGTTCTATGCACTCACGCACTAACACTTGACTTGATCTAATCCTAGAATCACTCTAGACAACAGACCCGGCCAGCATGCACGCACACACAGCTAGCGGGACCTTCATCCACTAACAAACTCATGCATGCACTCGGCTGGATGGATCACCCGGTAGACTAGCTTAGCTAGACTTGTTCAGCAACTTCACGCGGCATCACCGCATCTCACGGTGATAGCAGCACACCTTCCTCGCCGTTTCGCACGGCATCTCGGCATCTCGCCAACGCGTTCTTCAGCTGAAACTTCGTCGGCTTCCTACGTCTCACACTACACCATACCGACATATCATGCACCTAACTATATGCAGAACTGAATCAACTAATGCAGATACAAAAATCAAGATTAAAGCTAACAAAAACCTCTGGCGCCGCGCTCGCGCGGAATCGAATCTGCGGCGGAGGGACGGCCGGCCGGCGATGCTGATCCGGCCACAGTGGCGCGCGCGTTCGTGCGCGCGCAGACAGAAGTACGGGCGCCGTGGGCTACGTACCGACGGGTGCGCGCGGGCGCAAACGTGTGGGAGCTAGCGGCCAAGCGGGGGCGGAAGCCAACAGCGGCGTGCCCGTGCGGCTAGCTGGCTGGCTGGCGACCGGCCGGAGCAGGTGGTGGGATGGGTGATGGTGGTACTACTGTGCCAAAAGAGAGCTCCCCTACATGGTTCCGGTGTTTCCATAAGAGGAGCAAACCTAAGCTCATGCTGTGCGTGCGAGATTTCCGGAAGGGCTATTCTGCTGCAGGAGTCATGGTGGCAAACTGTGTCAATCCAACATCATCGCAAAATTATCATACCCTAGAGAGGATTTAGTTTGAGCCTCAGTTTATTTTGTTGCGGAAAGGAGGATGAGTGTCCTTGGCATCTACATCGAAATAATACATATGATGTTTATTATACAGTAAGTTTATTCTGCCTACAGAGCCGACAATGAGTGAGATCACGCAAACAAAGTATTATGCCCTTGACTCACAACAAGACCCGACCAGCGAGACCCGGGGCATCAGCTAGTTAACATTTGGTGAACATGAAGCACACGTCCGGTCTAGCAAATTCTTAGCACGCACCACGCTAGGGATGTCGTGATCCGCCGTCCCCAGGCGTCGCCACATGGAGAAACCTCTTGGCCAATTATCTCGGGCAGAGGGGACATTTCCCCCACCTGGTCGCTCCTCCGAGGACCATGCGCCACTGATCGGTCAGCACCCCTTGTTAGGTCCGCCAGAGTGAATCTGGCGAGAACATGGGCTCAACCTTGGTTTTTCATGTTCCCTTGAACTAAATAAACACAAATAGAAAAACAGCTATACCATCGGTATAAAGAGACACGTGGCGGCTAGGGATTATAGTGAATAAGGTACGCCGATCGCCTAGAATATGCCACGGCGCCATCAAATGGAACGGAAACCACAAACGGGGTTTAACCAAAAATAAGAAGAAAAATACATCTACAATATTTAATAACTACACTATGAAACGGAAACCACACGAGCTATGTGTACCTCGTTTTTTTGAAAAAATAAAAAATAATATTGTGAAGTTTTAAAAATATCTAGACGTAGACAATCTTGTGGTCTACCAACGAGCAAAACTGCCACTTGAAATACCTTATATTCGTAGATGTGCAAAAGTGAAAATTCTTATGTCTATACTAGTGAACAGTACAAGCTCTCCCAATCTTAAAATCGGTCAATTTTTGTTATTTTTATGTTGCCTCTAATAGATAGTGTCCTAGATTTGTTTACAGATTTTCTGAAACTTTAGAGTGCCATTCTATAAATTTTGAAAAAAACGATCTATGTGTAGCTCGTTCTACAAAAGTCCACACTCCACTATGAAACTAAAACTGCTTCCTCCCTCTCGGTGTATAGGATTTGAGTGTATTCCTAGGTCGCTAATCGCATAAATATATTATAAAATTATACAGCATAATTTTTTATTATTAAAAGTATAAGTTTCTAATACTATTTGTTTTTATATATACTTTATATTACGTTGGTTAAGTTGGTGATCTAGAGATATGTGTAGGACCTATACACTGGGACGGGGCTACTTTATATTAATTTTTATATATGTAACTAGATTTTTTTATATAGATACATCCATACTCCAGAAAATTAAATTGAATTGGGGGAGTAGTACATTGAATTGGGTTGTCAATCTCTTGATATGACTTTTGTATTATGGAGTAGATGTTTATATTTTTATAACCTTGGTCAGATATAAAGAACGACGTTGTTTTTTACTGAATATATTAGTCTTGTGTTTTGGAACGGATAGCGATTCTCTAATAAAGAACTGACTGCTCCTATGTGACACTCCATATTTATCTTGATAGATTATACAGGCCAATAATACTAGACCTACGGGATGTTTTCTTACAAACAAATGTTACGGGATGAAGTGGAGGCGCTGGGTTGGTTCAGAAAAAATCAGGTGCCGTGATTTTCGGGACGTCAGCTTCCACCACAAAGCCACGTAATCCCGTAAGGCTCATTGCGTAAGTGAATCCCGTAGGTGTAGCAAAACTCCATAGGCACTAGCTAGCCAGGCCAGACTGCTGAGTACGTGCACAGACCTGCCTGCAAGCCCATTTATATACACTTGAAAACGTTAGTACAATGGCCGAACCACCCTATTACCCGGGAGGCACAACCGTGCACCCAACAAAGCCAAGCATCCGAGGCACTGCAGCGGGTTCCTAGCTAGGCTATCTCATCGATCCTCTTCCTCCTCCCACATGCAAGTACAGATAGCTGCTGCAGCAAAGGTGATTGCACCGGCCCTGAATGAGGAAAAGCGACACGCAATCACACGAGCGAAATTGTTCCAACGACGCAAAGCCAGCCTAGGGCTCTAGGGTAGCTGTGCGTGTGCATGCTCCGTCAGTGATGTGACGCTGATCGGTCTCTTTGCATATGATATACCACACACATGATCATCATAGCATAGCATAGATACATAGATACGACTAGATAGAGTACACAAGGCTGCTGTGTGTTCCTGTAGTGGCACAGCACTGTGTGACTAGACCGGTGCAGATCATATCGATATCGATCTGCTCTCTCTCCCTTGATCTCCGCTCGGGACGCAGCAGCAACCGATCTGCTCCAAGGGAAGGCATGGCTACCTGACCCAAGTAAATACTCTCTGGAGCTCTCTACCAAACACATGCGTACGCTCGGCCAAAAAAAGAAGGGCTGCAAAGGTGGTTTGCCTCTCCCCAGAGTAGTAGAGATGTGTCATGTACTTGTCTATGCCTTCATTGATCAATCAGTTCTTCTACTAGTACGACCCGATGGCTTCTTCATAAATGGGTGTGCTAACCAGCGAGTCTATGTATTACATCAGACAACTCACCGATCCATTCCATGCATAGGGGGTCATCGTTCTTCTAGAGAAAAATGCAACTCCTATAAAACAAGATTTTATTTAAACGTTCTTTTAAAAATTACAAAGTAACAAGACAAAAAAATAGAAAAATACATATAATGCTGGTTTCATTTACTTATCGAGATTGTTGCACATTATAAAGTGCACCAAGGAAACGATTATTGAAATAAAACTAGAAGAACAAAAGAAATAAAAAAAAGTATAGGAAAATAACAAGGCACAGCTTGCAAATTAAACAACACAAGTCTGAAGCCTCCATATCCCCTGCTGTACCGCATGTCTGCATCTAGCCACAGAAGAATAGAAATGAAAAAATAGTCTACATGATCTGTTTTCATAACATGGGAGGCCCAACACCTAAAGCCCAAAGAGACATGCACATCATGGTGTTTACGCACTGGAGCGGGCAGTGTCTATACACCGCCCAGTTCGGCGCACACCGCACGCCGCACACCCTCACGCAGGGTATGGGCTGGCCCGTAAATGGTGGTTACATTTTTTTTTTGCTCAGTTTGACGATTTTCTAGGGCTTCTTTCTGGTTTCTGGCTGGTTTTTTTTTTTTTGGGTTTTGTACATTTTGAAAATGTTTCTTTCAAAAAAAAATAGTAGAAAATGTGTGGTACCATAGTGGAGAGTAACATAGGGAAGTAACATGCAAATGTTACTAGTCTATGTTACTACTTTCATAGTAGTTAGTAGAAAATGTGTGGTACCATACAAATTCATATTTATTAGGTTGTAGACTCAACTTGTCTTTGAAAGTGTGATGTTATGGTAACATAGCAAGTTACCACAAGCATCTCTCTCCTCACTTAATGATATGGCATGTCACCTAAATGCCTATGTTAAACTGCATTTAGTTGCATGTTTCTAGCTACTCCCACTATGACTAGTCTAATTGTATGACAATCTAGGGAAAGAGTTTGTTAAATGATCTAGTGTGGTTTATAGGTTGTCACCCCCGGTTCTCTCCAAAAACCTCTCTCCCTCTCCAGCTCCGCTCCAGTTGAGAGTCGTGTCGGCATGCCAAGCTCGCTCTAAACCCCTCTCCTGAGGCGATGTCGATCGTGTGGTGATAGGAGTGTAGCGCAGGGATCCCCTGTAAATAATAGGCATAGGTTGGATGTATGGTTCTTGTAAGGTTTAGTTCTGGATATTTTCCGGTGTCTCAGATGCTCCTACAGCTCTCGAGCTGCAGCCCGGAGGTCCCTGCTCACCATGCTCCTGAGGTGGGATATGGTGGAGACCGGGGATGGTGAATGATCTCGCTCAAATAAGCTCATGGTCATCTCTCTAGATATCGATCTAGGTCTGGTCTTGTGTAGGTGAGGTGGATAGATACTGTGATTCGTCCTCTTTTCTTTAGCAACCGAGGAGATGAAGAGGGGAATTGGTTGAGATGAGTTATGCACCATTCGACTTGGCGTGGAGCTACTACTGTTTGCGGAGTTCATCAACTATGGCTAAGGTTCGCCTCAGTTATCCATGGACGATGAGAACACTCCGTGTTGTGGTGTTGCAAGCACTACAACGTCTTCAATCTTCACATTGCCGAGCCAAAGAGGAGACCCTTCAGCGACTTTGTTACGACTCTTATCGTTGACCTGTTGCTAAGTGAAATTTCATCCCGGCGGCGCCGCTGGTGGCCGTGATGTCGAGTGCTTCATCTACTTTGGTGCAAGGGGACCTGATTGTGTTTTCCAACTTTTCTTTAGGGTTATTTTGTAAAAGTAGATGGATTGGTTGTAATTTGATTCTCACGTTCTATGGTCAGTTCGGAGACTTTCGGCCAACGACTGGAAACTTGATTCGTAGTCTCTAACCCAGGAAGCCTAGACCAGAACCTCCTTCCTAAGTGACCTAGAAGCTCAAAGTCAATGCGGGCCACATCCCATGTACCCTCTAGGATATTTCTCGTTATTACTATTATGCCCCTAGCTCGTGGTTGGGTATACATATTCCCCCACCTCCGTTTTTAAACCCTAGATTTGATTATGAACTAGATTTGGCTTATGCCTCTACCTCCTTTGTGGGGAAACCTCTTGATGAGATCTAGGATCCCGGGAGTGGCCCGATCTCGCGATTTGACCCCGAAAACCAAGGGAAGAGGTGGGAGAACGCGAGGAACACGAAGAACACGAAGAACGCTGGTACTCACGCACGCACACCAACCCGATACACCCGATGCTTACCCCCGTGGCTCGATGGACCACGCCAATAGAATCTCCAAGTAAGAGGCACGCGGCAGAATTCCCGGAGAGAGATTGGGGTTGGAGAAGAAGAGATTGGTGAGGGAGAGAGAGTAGCATGTACTAGAATCTCACTCAATAATATCCAAATCAACAACCAGGATGCCTTGATTACAGAGGGATGGTAACCCTAGGGAGACTAAGCTCAAAGGTAGGTTTGAGTTCAAAACAAGTCTAAGGGGTAAAGGAGGGGTCCAGACTACTTATATAGGCATACATGGCCAGCAAGGGCGAACAGGTACGCGAATGGATAACTTAGGCAGTTTGGTGGGTCATTCCGGTCAAACCCGGTTTGGGTCCGGTCTGACCGGGCCTATGACCGGGCGGTCCGGTCTCGTCCCGGACGACCGGGCGCCAACCGGGAATCTGCGAGGTTTCCGGTTTCCTTCCGGTACGATGGAGCTGCGCCCGGTTGGGCGCCCGGGGGACCGGACCTGGGACCGGGTCGTCCGGTTGTGGGGCCGGTCTGACCGGGTCCTGGACCGGCCAGCTCTCTTCTCTTCCTTGGAGCGCTTCGAGCGACGTCGGGTTCGGCTTCGTGATCATCTCCATGTCCAGCTGCTCCTCTCCTTCCCTTGACCTTGGTGTGTCCTCCTCTCCGGGGTCTTGATGCGCCTTGTACCTAATGACACATAGCACATCGGCATGAGGTAGCATTCCATCCAAATGGGTACCAAGATCAAGGGTGGTGAGGAGCGAGTTCACCTCATCATGTAGACCTTTAACTCGGGCTCGTGTCATCGGTCCACTTGGGGGACTTGTTGGTCTTGGTGTGGAGGTGTCCGAAAGCCACCCCACATCATCTCCCCCCTTGGGAAAGAGTCGTCCTCGACTCTTGCACTTCCTCATCTCCATGATAGGGTGACAAGTCCGAGACGTTGAACGTGTTGCTCACCAAGTACTTGGATGTCGGGATGTTGATGACATAAGTGTTGTTGTTGATGCGTTTGAGGACCTTGAAGGGGCCATCTCCTCTTGGCTTGAGCTTGGAGTTGCGCTCATGAGGGAACCTTTCCTTCCGGAGGTGGATCCAAACGAGGTCTGCTTCTTGAAATATTATTTCCTTCTTCTTGGCGTTGATGCGGTTTGCTTGACGAAGCACATGTTCTTGTATGGTCGCTCTTGTTTCTTCATGTAGTTTCTTCATGGCGGCGGTGCGCTTGTCGAAGTCCATGTTGGTCCGCTCATAAAGGGGAAGCGGGAGTATGTCGAGTGCCGTGTAAGGTTCGAAGCCGTAGACGACCATGAAGGGGCTCCTTGATGTTGTCTTGTGCTTGGCGCGGTTGTAGGCGAACTCGGCGTGAGGAAGGCACTCCTCCCATGACTTCAAGTTCTTCTTCACGAGGATGCGTAGGAGAGTGGATAGGCTTCGATTGACCACTTCCGTTTGGCCGTCCGTTTGCGGGTGCGAGGATGATGAGAACAAGAGCTTCACTCCAAACTTTGCCATGAGCGACTTCCATAGATAGCTCATGAACTTGACGTCTCGATCCGACACAATGCTTGCCGGTATTCCGTATAGGCGAACAATTTTCCTGAAAAACAATGAAGCAATGTGTGAAGCATCGTCGCTCTTGTGGCAAGGTATGAAGTGAGCCATCTTAGAGAATCTATCCACTACCACAAATATGGAATCATGACCATGCTTAGTGCGAGGTAATCCTAGGACGAAATCCATGCTAATATCGGTCCATGGTGCATATGGAATAGGCAATGGTGTGTAAAGACCATAAGGGTTGGAGGTAGACTTAGCTTGTAAGCATGTTGTGCACCGGCGGCAAAGGCGTTCCACGTCGCGGTACATTCTTGGCCAATAGTAGTGGGTTGAGAGCATGGCATATGTCTTCTCTCGACCAAAGTGTCCCATAAGACCACCTCCATGTGACTCTTGCAAAAGCAATTTTCGAAGCGAAGACTCGGGAATGCAAATCTTGTTAGCTTTAAACAAGTAGCCATCATGCAAATAGAAATCATCCACTCCTCGTTCAACGGAGCACTTCTCAAATATTGGAGCAAAGAAAGAATCGGAAGGATAGAGTTCTTTGATCTCTTCAAGTCCCAAAACATGAAAATCCAAACGCGTAAGCAAAAGGGTGTTTTTGCGGGAAAGAGCATCCGCCACAACATTATCCTTGCCCTTCTTGTATTTGATCACATATGGGAAGGACTCAATGAACTCGACCCATTTTGCATGTCGTTTGTTCAAGTTGTGTTGGCTTTTCAAATATTTCAAGGACTCATGGTCGGAATGAATGATAAACTCTTTTGGCCAAAGATAGTGTTGCCAAACTTCAAGAACACAAACCAAAGCGTAGAGCTCCTTGTCATATATAGGATAGTTGAGGCGTGCGCCATCCAACTTCTCACTATAATATGCCACGGGTTTGCCCTCTTGCATAAGAACGCCACCAATACCGAGTCCACTTGCATCACACTCAATCTCAAAAGTTTTTGCAAAATTTGGAAGCACAAGAAGGGGAGCTTTGGTAAGGCGTTTCTTCAACTCATCAAAAGCATTTTGTTGGGCCTTGGCCCAAACAAACGGAACATTCTTCTTGGTAAGCTCATTCAAAGGGCAAGCAATGGTGCTAAAATCTTTCACAAAGCGGCGGTAAAACCCGGCAAGTCCATCGAAACTTCGGACTTGACCAACATTTGTAGGAGTAGGCCAATTGTGGATGGCCTCCACCTTGGAAGAATCAACTTCAATCCCATTAGCGGAAACCACAAAGCCAAGGAAAACCAACTTGTTTTGAGCAAAGGTGCACTTGGGGAGGTTAGCATAAAGCTTTTCATGACGCAAGATGCACAAGACCTCTCTCACATGTTGCACATGGTCCTCGAGGTTTTTGCTATAAATGAGAATACCATCGAAATAGACAACCACACTCTTGCCAATGAGAGGACGCAAGATGTGATTCATGAGGCGCATGAAAGTAGATGGTGCATTGGAAAGACCGAAAGGCATAACGAGCCATTCATAGAGACCAAGTTTGGTCTTGAATGCCGTTTTCCATTCATCACCAATGGCCATGCGGATTTGGTGGTAGCCACTACGCAAATCGACTTTAGAGAAAATCGTGGCACCACTTAACTCATCAAGCATGTCATCTAAACGCGGAATGGGATGGCGGTAACGGACGGTAATGGCATTGATGGGGCGACAATCCATACACATCTGTTGCGTCTCATCCGGTTTAGGCACAAGAATCACGGGAACCGCACAAGGGCTAAGGCTTTCGCGGACATACCCTTTGGCGAGGAGATCTTGTATTTGGTGTTGTATCTCCTTTGTGTCTTCGGGGTTGGTGCGGTAGGCGGCACGGTTTGGAAGCGGAGCGCCGGGAATGAGGTCGATGCGGTGTTCTATGCCTCGAAGTGGTGGTAGTCCACGAGGGAGCTCGTCGGGGAAAACGTCTTGAAACTCCTGCAAAAGAGACAACAAAGACGAAGGAATGTTGGATAAGTCGTTAGTCGCCGACGATGGTCCCTTGCAAATGAGCACGTAGTGCAATATGGTGGATGGGTTTTCTTGGACCTCTCTCCACTCACTCTTGGTGGCTAGGAGAACACTCTTGGTCTCACTCATATATGGCTTGTGGCGCTCACTATCTTTGTGGTGGGTCGCTCCCTCTCCTCTCATCTCACTATGGTGGGTGCGGAGTTGAGCCCTCGCTAAAGCCTTCGCATTATCCGCGATGATTTGGCTAGGAGTCATCGGGCGCAACTCGAACTTCTTGTCGTTGATCTTGAAGGTGTATGTGTTGGAGAGTCCATCATGTATAGCCTTCTTGTCAAATTGCCAAGGGCGGCCAAGCAACATGTGGCACACCGTCATGGGTACCACGTCACACACGATAGTGTCCTCATAGAGTCCAATCTTGAAGGTGACGGTATGTTGTATCTTGACGTTGCCCTTGTCACTCAACCATTGGATATGGTAAGGGTGAGGATGCTTGCGGAGGGTGAGGTGGAGCTTCTCACACAACTCGGTGCTAGCAAGGTTATGGCAACTTCCACCATCTATGATGACCTTGATCGACTTGCCACCAATTCCGGCACGGGTTTGGAAGATGTTGCACCGTTGGTCTTCCATAGCTTGAGGTTGTGTTGTTAGCACCCTTGTGACCACAAGTGAGGGACTTGGGTCATGCTCGCATAAGAGAGGGTCTTCTCCACTATCATCCTCATAAGCTTCTTCATTTGCAACGGCGGCTTGCACAAGGGCTTCATATTCATCCTCATCAAGCGTCTCGATGTCACCATTCTCCATAGTGATCATAACCTTGGTGTTCTTGCACTCAAACGATTTGTGGCCTTGGGTGCCACACTTGAAGCAAGTGACATTAGATGGTCCCGTAGATGCCTTAGAGGAGGCGGTGGAAGACACCGTTTGCTTCATGCGACTTTGGATAGTCGGTTTCTTGGATGGTGTAGAGGACACGTCGGGCTTGACACTTGTAGTAGGAGGAGTTGATGTAGCGAGCTTGGAGGAGAAGTATGTCTTGGCCTTGGAGTACTTGATGTCCTCAACCACTTGGCGCTCGGCCTTCGATGCTTGGTGGACCAACTCAACCATGTTGGAGTATGGTTGGAACTCCACGATCCTCTTGATGGGGTAATTGAGGCCATTGAAGAAACGAGCAATGGTTTGGTCCTCGGACTCTTGGATGTTGGCTCGCATCATAGTGAGCTCCATCTCCTTGAAGAACTCCTCAACGGTCTTGGTGCCTTGCTTCAACTTTTGGAGCTTGTTGAAGAGGTCGGTCATGTAGTGCGTTGGGACAAAACGAGCATGCCTTCATTTCTTCCCAAGTGTCAATTGGAGGTTCACCCTTTTCTTCCCTAAGAGTGAGGACTTGCTCCCACCAAGTGTTGGCGTAATCCTCAAACTCAAGCGATGCCATAGCCACTTTCTTGGCACCGGAGTAATTGTGGATGCGGAATATCTTGTCAACCTTGAGTGCCCATGAGAGGTAGGCCTCGGCATCTTCTTCACCCTTGAACTTCGGCATGGTGAACTTGAGCCTTCCAAACATGTTTTCTTCATCCTCCAAGTTTCTTCTACGAGGAGGGGCGACTTCATCTCTTGCGGCTTGAGGAGGAATAGGAGGTCTTCTACGGCCAACCATAGCATTGGGTTGGCGTTGAAGGTGAACACTTGCTTCACTTGGTTCACGGTGAGGATGTGGTTGAAGATCTTGTCGCGGTTGTTGACGATGCTCAATGTTGGCCCTCTCATCTTGTTCATGGTGTGGCTCTCCTCGTCCACGTTGGTCATGGCGAGGGTGGCGGCGGAGATCTCGCCGAGGTTGATCTTGAGGACCTTGGTCTTGGGGTTGGTCGTCACGCCCATGGTGGGCATGGCGATCCGCTTGGTGACGATCTTGTTGTAGGCCTTGGTCTTGTGGAGGACGCTCATGTGAACGAGATGGCGATGTATTTCTCCATGCCTAGAGTTGGAGCGAGAGTCTTCATGACGAGCATGTGGGCGATGAGGTCGATGATGGTCTTCATGCCTTGAGGAAGAGCTTGAGGACGAAAGGCCACCATGAGAGTAGTAATCTTGTGGCGAGCTTGATGAAGAGGAAGTAGAGCGGTGTCGGCGATGGCGACCCAAGTTGGTGATGGCGCGCTCGAGGCTATCCATGCGCCGCTCCATGTTCGCATCATTGGCCGCCATTTGGCCATTCAAGTTGCCGTAGCTTCACGAAGGAGAGCCAAGTCTTGGTTCACGGTAGAGAAGTTGTGAGCCATTTCCTCGTATTGTTCATCGATGCGCGTCTCGAAGAGAGCGAGTTGCTCCTTGAACTCTTGGCGTTGTGTCCATAGGTTGTGTTGAGTAGCCAACCTCTCGGTGTTGCGGAGTACTTCTCCATCCCTTGAGTCATCTCCGTTCCTATCCATGATGGCAAGACAAGAACTATGTTGTGTATGTTAGTGGAAGGAGACTACCTCGCACTCTTACCAAGGTAAGATAGTATTGAGGCAATCAACCAAGCTAAAAGCAAGATCAAGTGTATCGGGACACACGCAAAACCACACGCAAAAGCTAGCAAATATGGTGTTAGGCGAGTGTTGTGGAAAGCCAAAAGACAAATCCAAGATCGAGTATGTTGTTAAAAGTGGGTAAGGTCCAAAAATCCAAATGTCAATGTGAAGATCACTATAAACACGGAAAAGTTGTGGAACACACACACGGGATAAGCGGGGTTATTGCAACCAAAAGTGAGCGGAAAAGTGTATGTAAAGGTGCTCGGTGTCACACTAACACAAGGAGAGCCAAAGCTTTGGTTGCAAATGAAAAGACAACAAGATTCACACGCGGCCTCTCTTCTCTTCTCTCGTTTGCTTAAAAGCTTATGACTCTTTTGTACACGGTGGCACTCACACTCTTTTGTATCCTTGGTGGCACTTCCACACTTTTGTATGTATGGATATATGGATATATGGATGTATGGATGTATGGTGCTACTTGCACTCTTTTTGTGTTTTTGGGGCTTTTTCACGCACTATGTTAGCGTTAGCCTCGCTTTTGCTATCTTGCCACACGAGTGTTTGCTTGGATGCTTTACTCAACACGACACACACACCTCACAATGCGGGGCCACGTGCAATGTCTCCCAACACTAAACAAGCAATGGTCGATGGGATAGATCGCAAAAGGAAGAGGGGTTACAAGGGAAAAACTGCAAGTTATACCTGCGATGATGGTGGTGGTGGTGGTGGTGGTTGTCGCCGGAAATCGAGCTCGGAGGAGGGCACGGAGCTGCGCCCGGTTTGGATCCGGTCGGACCGGGTCCTGGACCGGCGGATCTGGTTGCCGCCCGGTTGACCGGCTGCTGGGCCGGCTGGTCCGGTCTGGGGCTCGATTGACCGGGTTTCTCAACCAGGTTTGACGATTCTCTCTCCTGTTCTTCCCCAAACCAAAACCAAAAGAGCAAATCGACGGGAAACGATGGAATTGGAGGCTCAAAGTTGGGGAAATAGTAGATCAAGCGCAAAAACACCGAATCCACAGACCAAAACCACTCAAAACGCAACCAAATCACAGATCGGTCAAGAGGCACTTTGAGGCTATTTTTGGAGATTTTGAGAAAATTTTCAGAAACGAAATCGGGTGGGTGGAGGGTCAAATTCGCGGTAACCAAGAGTTGCTGATACCATATGATGAGATCTAGGATCTCGGGAGTGGCCCGATCTCGCGATTTGACCCCGAAAACCAAGGGAAGAGGTGGGAGAACGCGAGGAACACGAAGAACACGAAGAACGCCGGTACTCACGCACGCACACCAACCCGATACACCCGATGCTTACCCCCGTGGCTCGATGGACCACGCCAATAGAATCTCCGAGGAAGAGGCACGCGGCAGAATTCCTGGAGAGAGATTGGGGTTGGAGAAGAAGAGATTGGTGAGGGAGAGAGAGTAGCTTGTAATAGAATCTCACTCAACAATATCCAAATCAACAACCAGGATGCCTTGATTACAGAGGGATGGTAACCCTAGGGAGACTAAGCTCAAAGGTAGGTTTGAGTTCAAAACAAGTCTAAGGGGTAAAGGAGGGGTCCAGACTACTTATATAGGCATACATGGCCAGCAAGGGCGAACAGGTACGCGAATGGATAACTTAGGCAGTTTGGTGGGTCATTCCCGTCAAACCCGGTTTGGGTCCGGTCTGACCGGGCCTATGACCGGGCGGTCCGGTCCTGAGTCCGGTCGACCGGGCGCCAACCGGGAATCTGCGAGGTTTCCGGTTTCCTTCGATGCGATGGAGCTGCGCCGGTTGGGCGCCCGGGGACCGGACACAGGGACCGGGTCGTCCGGTTGTGGGGCGGTCGGCCGGGTCTGGACCGGCCAGCTCTCTTCTCTTCCTTGGAGCGCTTCGAGCGACGTCGGGTTCGGCTTCGTGATCATCTCCATGTCCAGCTGCTCCTCTCCTTCCCTTGACCTTGGTGTGTCCTCCTCTCCGGGGTCTTGATGCGCCTTGTACCTAATGACACATAGCACATCGGCATGAGGTAGCATTCCATCCAAATGGGTACCAAGATCAAGGGTGGTGAGGAGCGAGTTCACCTCATCATGTAGAGCTTTAACTCGGGCTCGTGTCATCGGTCCACTTGGGGAACTTGTTGGTCTTGGTGTGGAGGTGTCCGAAAGCCACCCCACATCACCTCTCATAGCTACTATTTGTGAGTTCTATATCCAGGCTCCTCCCTATCGAGGATCTTTCCTCTTTGGTGAATTGTACTTATTTGTTGATCTTTTTTTGCATTTCTACCTTTGGGTCTTGGGCTTGCAATTCTATCAACTTTGGGTATCTTTACCATTCTAGGATTCTATCTTTGGATTGGCGATCTCTTTTGCAGGAACTGTACCGAAAGGTCTCTTCCTGCAAACTCTATCGAGTTGGTATTTCCAGCCAACAAGGACAATCGGAATTTTTTACCGAGAATTGTGAGGACAATCGGAATTTTGTGTGTGCATGTGTGTGTGTGTGTCCCAGACTTCTCCGCCGTGTTCATCCACCTCACCAATGAATCCTCCATTTTGTAGGTCAATCAGTAAGATCGGGCCACCCCCACGTAGCTTATCCCACATCAGTATTAGGTTTGGTTTCGGCTATTTTCATGTCTCGGGGGTGCTCCTGGAGCTCTCGATCTGCATCCAGGAGGTGATGGATCTCGCCCTCCTCATCGTGCTCTTGAGGTGGGATCCGGTGGAGATTGGGGTTGGTGAAGGATCTCGCTCAAATATGATCGTGGTCATCCCTCCATATCTCGATCTAGGCTTAGCGTTGTGCAGGCGAGGTGGATAAATACTTCGATTCGTCCTCTTTTCTTTAGCCATCGAGGAGATGGAGAGGGGGACTGGTGGAGAGGAGTTATGCACCGTTCAACATGATGTGGAGCTACTACTGTTTGTGGAGTTCATCAACTGTGCCTAAGGTTTGCCTCGGTTATCCTTGGACGACAAGACCGCTCCGTGGTGTGGTGTTGCGAGCAGCATCTTCAATCTTCAGACTTGCGAGCCAAAGAGGAGGCCCTTGAGCGACTCTTTTACTACGCGCATCACCGACCCATCGCTAAGTGAGATTCTGTCCCCGGTGGCGAGGCAGGTGGTCGTGATGTCGAGTGCTTCATCTACTTTGGTGGGGAGGGACATGATTGTTTTTTCTAACTTTTTAGGGTCCTTTGATAAAAGTACAACGCTTGGTTGTAATTTTATTTTCTTATGAGGCCCTCCATGTAAAATGCAAGCCCGCGCGGTATTGGTATTGGATCCTTCCGGGGTTCTTTCTTTCTCAAAAAAGTCTATCACCTTGCGACACTCAATTCAATATTCTATTGCCTCTTTATTTCAACTATTTTTTTAGGGAATTCCACTCATCACAATTTGTTCATGTGTGTGTTGTGTGATAGAATTTACTCCCATTATCCATTTGCACTAGATTCCATGGGAAATATATGTGCACTCCAACATCTTAGAATGGACCATACGTTTCTCATGTTCAAAAAATCCTTCAATCGTGTAGCATTCAAGATGGAATGACACATCTAATCATGAGTTTCGGATTCCTGCAAATTAGAGACCTATACCTCGCCTCTTAATTTCCGATATACTGATCAGCCATTGACATATTTAGCAAACAGACACCAAAAATCATCAGGTAATAGACACACACTGGTAATAGCAACACCATGCATGGAGATCATGCATCGTGGTCATAAGATACTACAACACTGCACGTACCCCTTAGTTCCCCCATTAATGTACACACCAATCACCCACTCCATACCATGCAGCTAGCCGCGTGCGTGCATAGCGCTACTAGTTTACAACACAAAATGTATCGATCGATCATTGTTACATATCATGTGGCATCAATTTTACATCAACCTGCTGAAGCTGTCCAGATCATACAGCTTAATTAGCCGGAGAAGGTCTGGATGATGGTGTTGTGCCACGGGTCAGACAAGTGCTGGAACAGGTTCTCGAGCGGCCCCTTGCCGGTGACGCTGTGCTGCACCGAGAAGCCCAGGAAGGCGAGCATGGCCAGCCGCCCTGCACAATATATACGATTCAGTTGATTCTTAGCTTCCGATCGATTTGGAGCGCTGAAACTCCACCTGATCTGGCAGTGTAGAAATCGCGGAGGGTTTACGTACCGTTGGCGAGCTCCTTCTCCTTGGCCTCGAGCGTGGGCGCGAAGTTGAGCGGGTTGAAGACGCTGCCTGGGTATCCGCACTCGTGGGGCGGCAGGCTGTAGCTCTTGAAGATGGGGTCCTGGTTGACGCACCCCGGGTTCTTGATGTCCTGCCACCGCCGGATCTCGACGTAGTGGAAGAGGATGAACTCGATGACGAAGAGCGTGGAGGAGGAGGCGAAGTACTCCCCCTTGCCGGCGTCGTACCACTCGGGCGCGTTGATGAGCCCGATCTTGGTCAGCAGCTCCGGCACCAGCATCCCGGCCACGCCCAGCATCGCCCACCGCCCGTTCACCAGCTCCGCCTGCACGAACCACCGCAGGTTCTCCGGGTCCTCCGCCAGGCCCAGCGGGTCGAACCCGTTGTCGCCGGGCAGCCTGCGTATGTACGTCGGTCATATTTCTTTCTTCGACATCTACAGTAGTATTAGGAGTTGAGTGAAATGTACATTCAGGACTTACTTGCCGTCGAGGTAGGCCGGGGAGGTTGCGCCGGGGAGCCACTCGCCCTTGGCCTCCACCCGGAGGCTACGCTTCGTCGACAAAGACGACGAGGCCTGGCCAACGCGGCTGGAGTGTCCGAACAAGGCAGAGTTAACCGAGGTCGACGGGCGCAAGGCCACGACGGGGGCGCGGGCGGTGATCGACGCCATGTTTCCCTGAGCTGAGAGCGCACAGATCGTTCTGCTGGCAGGTGCAGCTTGGACTGTATTAAACTGCCAGGGAGTGGCCACGAGGCTCTGCTTGGATGTACGGTCAGGATCGGCGTTGCGCCTGGATCGGAGGGCCGGGCTGCGTCGTGAGATGGGTGGCCAATTGGGGGCGCTGCCTCTTATCCTGCGTTATCCGGATTCCAGGATGGAGGGGGAATCAAAGCGGGGATTGCTATTGGATGCTGTGTGAGCTCTGGCTGCCTCCTGCCGCCACGTCGGATTTTGGAGGACCTACTATGTGTATATGTGATGGTTGGTGTACATTGCTCGATACCTCCATTTCATATTTTGCTATGGTGCAAGGTGGACGAAAAATATCATTGTTTGTGGATCTGCTGTAAGTACAGCCACAATTAGTATAGAACCACACGCAAATACACCAGGGGGCTTGCATAGTCTGGTCAGTGAACAGATCCTGTAAAGAGCTTCATGGCATCGCAACAATCTCCTTCTAAGCACTCGCATGGAAACGTCACGCTGAATATGGACATAAGCAAAGCTTTTTCGCAACAGAAAGAAAGCTCGTGGGAATTGCACACAAACATAAATGTAATTGGTTCAGGGATTTGTTAGCTAAGAACTAACTTCGTGTTCAGTTAAGTCTTACACTATTTTTGCAAGTAAACTTTGCCTGCATCATGTGAATAAGAATGAAGTTGGTTTTCAGTCGACTGAGAAATTATCACACCCATTGGCGCTCCAGAAGGGTGCATTTCTAAAACTCGATGATTTCAAAACAAACATATCTAAATTGAACTTTTACGATAGTACAAGCACACATGCTACATCTACCGCTCAATCGTCGTGAAACTCATAGGAGTAGATGAAACCAACTGGCAATCAGTACTACACCACGCGTCCACACATTAATATTTCAAACAACGGACTTTGTTGGAGCCTGCATCTTGTACTAAGAAATTATCAGGCACAAGAACACAAGTTTTGCAGTGATATGACCAAGGAACAGAAGGTGAGTAATTTTTCATTTCGCTGGGCAGTTTACAGGCGACAACAGCTAGCCGGACAGGTACACCACAGGGATCTCGCAGCTAGTCGGACAGGTACACCACAGGTAACAAGAAACTACATTATCAGTGTTACAATGCAGTTCCAAAACTTGCAGACATGAGACTACAGCTACGCAATTGCTCTATGCTATCAGATTAATAGCTTATTTCGGGAAGTACATCGGCTGGCCAGCCAAGGGTGCATGAAGCGGAGCAGCACGGGGTGCGCCATACTGGGCCATCTGATGTGATGCTTGGTACAACATTGGCGGAGCACCAGAACTGGATCCAATTACAGGATAGTGCGGAGCTGAGTGTGCCATCAAAGATTGTGTTGGGTACGAGGTTGATGCAGATGCAAATGCCCCTTGCTGCATGTTAGGATTCCAAGCTCGCACTTGTCCAACAGGGGTCGCTCCTGCTGAGCTTCCATAAAAGGAGGAAGCAGCTGGCATGGTGCTTTGCCATGCCGTTCCTGGGGTGCTTAGTCCTGGGGCTTGTCCTGCAGCTTGCACCTGGGCACTCGGATTTGAGACAGTGTAGTCTCGGCTTCTCTCATCATTTGCCTGAATGCCAACATACAGATCTCATATCACAAAAAACATTGCTGAAGCAAGCAGTAGGGAAAAAAAATGTTGAGAAATTGTACTACCGTAAAATTAAACGTATGATACATTATGCTGCCTAAATATAGAAATATTATTTCTTTTCTAAAATGGATGTTTCATTTGTTCTTTCTTAATTTACACGACCTGAAAACTATTATTTATACCTTTACATTGAGATCAGTATGACGAGAGTATGACAGATGAAGCTTACAGTAACCACCATCATATATGCAATGCCCCTCCAAGGCTTGTTTAGCAACTCCTGCTGTTGTTATATCTGCAAATATGGCTTCAGTTAATTCTACAATATTTCAAAAACTAAAGTTGTAGTGAATGAATGAACAGATGTTTTGAGAAAACATTAAAAAAAAAAGATTCTGGTAAGCAAATGAATTTTGGGGGCAAAAATCAAGGAGAAATTAGTCAGCCTGAATAACAACTATTTATCATATTTAGTCAAATAAAATAATTCACTTCTATCTATAGAGATGACAAAAGAAAGTTGAAATACTCTGGATCTCGAGAGTGGAACATTTTTACAAAATCAAAAGCACTATACTACGGAATGCCATCTTGTACTAGATTTTGCCCCACACTCAAAGAAGCGTCCAGATAGGCTACATAAATTGATCACTGTACTAGATCTGATTTTTTCTGGTTTCTACAAATATTTTCTGACCATTTGCACCAGTTTTAGGAGGAACATGGAGCACTGCAAGGGTAGAAAGCACTGGCTACGTCCTCATGATGACTGCTACTCTAATCCTACGAGGGAACAATTACGTCAGGTGGTGTCTAAGGCAGAAGAAACGCTGTACTAAGAAAGAGAATATTCTTAACAGGAAATGGTAAGAAAAGATCAAGAAATTACAAAAGGCAACTTTATAGCTGTGATAGTTGTAGATGTCCATTTTAAGTCTTCACGAACTCCAACACCTCTCTGCTAAATTTTCCAAATTCAGAAACTTTGATGCATATACAAATATGTAACTCAATATTCAAGACGGCATCCATTAGATGTCCACAAGAGTTCGGTATCACCTATGAAGTTGGCTCATCGGGAACTAACATCTGAATAAACAAACTACAGCGAAGGTGCATCAAGGTCAGGCTACATCCAACAGATCAAGGTGTGACGATATCACGGTATATCCTACTGAATAGTAACATGGTGAGGTTTGCCGTTGTTGGCACATACCTGGATACTGAATCAGAGCCTGCATTCCACCATTCTTCTCGAACATTGCAATCTTTTGGACAGTACCAAAAGAAGAAAACACCTGAAATTACCTCACAGTGATTATACAATAATTTTCTCAGAAATATTTTCTTATTTTAAATAAAAAATAATCTGGGCAAAAATATGACACGAAAATACTTACAGTGTGCAGAACATCCACTCCCACAGCATACTGCATATTCTCAATTGATGCTAAAAGTACATTGCTCTCAGGCTCCTTAATCTTCCCATCAGAGCCTAATGTGGGCTGCAAATTTTCCATGGTGTAAATAACAGAAGAAGACGTAACATCAGATATAATAGTATGACTGGAAGCATACCTGTGCAATCCCCTCAATTGCAGTTGGATTAACAGGAAGATAAGGATTTGTGTAATCCCTGCACAATTAAATAGACAATGTTACGAACTTGTGTGATTCCTCTTAGAAACAATGTGCAAACCAGAGTTTTAATGACCAAAGAACAAAAGAACAAATTAAAGCTCTAAAGTATCATGTACCTGCTGCGATGTGACTGGAATTTAATATTCAAATCTTTGTGTGCAGAAAATGTTATGCGCAGATGACAAATGCTGACATGTTCGGGCAGTAGATATCTGAAAGACCATATCAACATTGTTAGCGTTTATACCACAGATTCGCTAACAAGCAACAGTAAAAATGCACTGTTGGCACGTAAAGGAAGTAAATATTGTAAAGAAAAATCACATCACTCTTATACCAAAGAATTGCTAACACGCGGTAACAAAAATGTACTACCTCGGGATGCTTCTTCCATCCAACGAATTTTTTGCTTCTAGAGCAGTTGGAGCATCAGTATATTGGATAAGCGCCTGGAAAATTCAAACAGTTAAGACAGCTTTACAAATTAGCAATATATATGCAACTTGACAAGAGCACTAGTTTACCTGGAAACCAGCAGCTTTCTCAAATGTTGCTATCTTGTGAACAAACCCAAAAGCAGAAAATACCTGGTGCAGATCATGTGAATATCATTATGAGATTGGACATGTATACAACAGTAAGTCAAATAACTAACTGAATGCACGTCAAATGAAGCAAATAATACTTACCAAATGAATAACATCTATGCTAACATCATTAGGCTGGACACCTTCAAAGGTGACAAGCAGGACATTGCCAGAAGAATCCCCAGTGCCTTTATTATTTGTTATTTCTTGCCTATTTGAATACTGGATATATACAGTTTTACCACGAACTTGGGCAGGTTCTGAAGATGAAGCATAATATGAAACCATTGAAATTGCCTGGTTTTGATCAGCCTGAAAAAGGCACATTCAAGATAAAAGTCAGGATTCCATGGACTTGGCTACAGGTACCAAATATATACAGCTAATAGCTTTTCAAGCTCAATTTTCACTAGAAACTTCTGCTACATATATCAAACTAAACGACGCGCCACCTGACACTTTGATTTTAGGGATTCACCCTTATAGACTAATAATGCGCCTTGCACCAATCTTGTAAGATTTAAAGCAACCATAGCAGGTGATTCATTCATGATATTAAAGCTTGATGATGGGCACAGATGTTTTAGAAATCAACAACCCTGCTCAAAATAAATGTTCCATCATACGAGTATTTTCTAGGCTCGCCCGGGATTCCTATCTTATATGGCTAATAGCTCTTCAAACTCTAGCCTACAGTCCACTTTTCACTATAAACTTGTGGTAAATCAATCTGAAAGTATCACATTTCTGCAGTTAAAAAATTACTAAAATGTCTTACATGGGACCCTTCAGAAACTCAACCAGATAGATTTATTCATGATCCCAATCAGTTATACTACACGATGATGAGCAAGATGCGTTTGAAATCGGCAATCCTGCTCAAACAAAGAATGCTCGTCACAGAAGAACACGTATTTTCTTGACATGGCAAACGAAACAAGTTACACATCAAGATTCTGCATGCACCGGCAACGAAACTATGGTTCATATTGATTGGGTACAGCTACAGGTTACAGACAAAAACTATGCGATATTTATCACAAAGAAGAGAACATAGCGAATCAAGCATAAACTGCAATCACCGACAAGAAGAAGGTGTTTCCAGCCTGTGACATGAAGTTGTATGCATTTCTCTGAACAGAGGCACATCACAATTTGTGATATACTGCACATTATGGCTTGCAGCCAAATATCAGCCCAAAATTTTCAATCAAATAACACCAAGCCATGAATCGGCCACTGATGTTACCAAACTGACACCTAGCAGAAGTGGCGCAACTAGCTGTAATCACATAAATAAACCCTAAATGAGACCAATAAACGTTAATTTATCAAAACAGCAGCCACGCGCACCGCAGCCACGAGGCAAAATCTTAACAGAGGACGGGACAGAGCGGAGGGTGGGGCAGGGGGGGATAGGGATGGGGGGCGCCTTACGAACTCGACGAAGGCCTGGTTGCGGTTGGCGCCGACGTTACACATGGTGTTGACGACCCTGCCGAAGGGCTTGCAGAGGTCGACGAGCTCCTCCTCGGTGCTCTCCCACGGCATGTTCCGCAGGTGCAGCACCTTGGACGGCGTCTGCGTGTACCGGAACTGCGTCGATCCCGACGGCATCCTCGGTCGCTCGCCTCGCCGGCGGGCTCGCTCGGTGGGAGGGCTGCTAGGGTTAGGGTTTGGTAAATCGGGGCGAGGAGGGAGTCGACTGGAGGTTGGGATGGGTTGGGGAGACGAGCCGAGCCGAAGATGAGACGCGAATAGTGTTGGGCACCTTAACGGGATTATCCGACTTGTGCCTCCCAACTTGTGATATGATGCCGACGAAAATGGGGTTTGAATTATTCGAATCCAAATGGGAGTATGGTAAAAACTGTTTCATCCAAAGCATAGAGTCTCCTTGCCGTTTGAATTCGTAATCGACAATTCCATCTAACAGACTCACACTGCTACAGTCATCTATAATGCGGAGTAACATCTTTGCCCAAACTAGGAGTATGAGTATCATAACATACCAGCTCAAAAATCAAGGGAATTTATAACTATCAAACGTTTGGATTTGATAACATGGAGCAAATAAGTTGTCTGCAGCTGGATTTTGGAAGGGACCGCAGATGAATGGCAACTGTCACGATCTCAGGTTGCCTTGTGGCGACCATCCCGCTCCCAAAACGCTCCCTCGATATTGGTATCCAAAATCAATAGATGTTGATGTATAAATTTAGCAAAGATAATTTGGTTCAATTTATGTTTGCATTATTTTTTCTGGATTATGGATTAGAAGCGAAAACACGTGAGCGTAAATTCGGACTATGACACACATAGCCCATAAGAAAACAAAATACTATGTATTGTGAATCCCAACTGACGAGACGGCTTCTCGGTAATGCCCACCATGAGGGACTTAGGGTTAGAGAAAACCTGCATGTTACCACTAGACATCGGATACCAGACAAGCGGGAGGCGAGATTTACGCAAGTTCGGGGCTCTCGTATAGGAAATACCCTTACGTCATGCATGTCGGCAATGTGGCTAAGGTTCGGTGTATGCTAGAAAGGTTGAGAGAGAGAGAGAGAGAGAGAGATCCGGCATCCCTCTACATGCCTTTATATAGGAGGGCATGTCCCAAGAGTCATGCCCGGATTCGGTTACAATACTAGATATATTCTATCTAGTCTTTTCATACTTGAATGTTTCCTTGTCTTGTACTTCAGGAAATCGTCTCCTTCCATCTATTTACCCCGCAGTCGACGACTTGGACCTCCTTGGGCTGCGGCCCTCCAAATGGGCTCCTATTGGGCCAGATGAAATAGGGATATGTCGAGTACCCGAAGGGTAATGCCCACATCACAAACCCACTTTCCAAATTAGCTATGAGCCTACTTTAGTGGGTCCAACAACTTGATTGTGGCTACTCCGATGTTATGGATCCACAATACTAACCCCCTCCCCCTCACCCCCTCCAATGTTATGGTTCAAGAGGTTGATTGTGGCTCCTCCAATGCTATTGCACTTATTTGTCTTTGCTATGTTGTATCTAACTCAAGTGGACTTTCAAAATCTTCCACAACTTTCTTAAAATCGTAGTCATGAACCATTTCATGTTTCTTAGAGGAGCTTTGGAGCATAATTCCAAAACTTACCTACAAACTGAAATTCCAAACTTATTTTGTCTTGTATTCAAAATATAGCAATTAATTGTATTACTTGACAGAAAAATGCTTGGTATTATTCTACAACAAAAATAAAAATGTGTTTTTTCTTCATGACATAAAGAGTCCGTGCACCAAGATATATCTTTATACAATAAAATTGGCACGGATCTCCAAGAAAATTGGTCAAGTTGTCTAGGTTATGAGATCAACCATTCCTAGGATCAGACTGATATTTTTGTATCTAGCTCTACATATCTAGATAAATGTTGTAGTATGATGACTAAGGCAGTGATAACATGAGGCAATCCAGATCCACATGTCGATTCGATGGTTAGTAGGGGTGGAAACCATACCTCTTTATGAAGATAAACCTAATGAAAATCATGTTATGTAAATTAGTAAATCAAACTGTGTCATGGGCTGGTGTGAAGCCCATGGTCTGCGTTCATGTTTAAATTTCTCAGGCCATCATGACTACCATATAGCCTACACATGCGGCTCTAAAAGCCTCATTGCTAGCAGGCATATGTGTCTACTAGGTAGGGGCTATTTTCGGTTGGGTGAAGAAACGCCTTCTATGTAGAAGTTATAAACAACCCATATTTAGGGCCGCTTGAAATAGTTTTCATCGAAGTTGTTTCTCACCACAAAGTTGCATTCGATATGTTTATCGCTATCGGGCCAACGGCTTACGATTCACCTATAACAACACTATCACATATGTTCTTTGTTTCACACAACTCACATATCAGTAATAAAAATGCATTTCATCATTTCATTCAATTTTCAAATAAAACATCAAGTAAATGATGGGTTCGTTGCATAGAAAACAAAAAAATTCCTACCGCAAAGATGAATAAATCCAAGATCTAATATATGGAAAAGCCAAGATCTAATCTATAAGATCGGAGCAACGAGATAGAGATGGGACTAACCCTCGAAGATTCCATAACCTACGAGATCAATCTCGTTGTTGGTGTAGACGATCGTCCCGGTGCTACAATCCGGCAGCACTTCCGTACTCGGTCGCGCGTATGGTGGTGTCGATGAAGCTCTTCCTCTCCCCGTTCCAGCGGGCAGCGGAGGTGTGGTAGATCTCCACGGAATCCCAGCAGCACGACGGCGTGGTGGTGGTGGTGGAGAAGAAATACTGCAGGGCTTCGCCAAGCCGGAGCAGTGTATGGAGGAGGAAGAGAGGGGGGCGGCTAGGGTTGGGAGATGAGGTGGTGTGGCCGGCCACCCCCTCCCCTCTTTATATAGGGGGAGGGGTCGGCCTAGGGTTCCCTCCTGGCCCCACCTCTTCCCTTGGCTGGCGCATGAGGGAGGGAAGTCTCCCCCCCAAGTCTTCCCCTTTATCTCTTTATTTAAACGCTTTAATCTTGAGATAGATTCTATCTCTAAATTTAAACCATTTAAATTAGAGATAGATTCTATCTCTAGGGGTGGGCCGGCCTGGGCCCACATGTCATAGTGGACAGGACCCACCATGCCATGTGGCGCCTATGTGGCCTCTCCCGGGGTGGTGGGCCCACTGGTGACCCTTCTAGAACATTCTAGAAGCTCCGGTCAAAACACCGGAACTTTCCCGAACCTCGGAAAATGACTTCCCATATATGAATCTTATTCTCCGGACCATTCCGGACCTCCTCGTGATGTCCTGGATCCCATCCGAGACTCCGAACAAAAACTTCGGACTCCATCTCATATTCCGAATCTACTTATGCGACATCGAACCTTAAGCGCGTCACCCTACGGTTCGTGAACTATGCAGACATGGTCGAGACTCCTCTCCAACCAATAACCAATAGCGGGATCTGGAGATCCATAATGGCTCCCACACATTCAACGATAACTTGGTGATCGATTGAACCATTTACATACGATACCGATTCCCTTTGTCACGCGATACTTTACTTGTCCGAGGTTCGATCATCGGTATCTCCATACCTTGTTCAACCTCGTCTCCGACAAGTACTCTTTACTCGTACTGTGGTACATCATCTCTTGTGATCTAATCACATGATTGCAAGCTAATTAGACGATGTCCCACCGAGAGGGCCCAGAGTATATCTATCCGTCATCGGGATGGACAAATCCCACTCTTGATCCATATGCCTCAACCTTACACTTTCTGAACACTTAATCCCATCTTTATAACCACCCATTTATGCAATGGCGTTTGATGTAATCAAAGCATCGTTCCGGTGTAAGTGATTTACATGATCTCATGGTCGAAGGACTTAGGTAACTATGTATCGAAAGCTAATAGCAAGTTGAACTTAATGACTTGATCTTATGCTACGCTTATTTGGGTGCGTGTCCATTATATCATTCACCCAATGACATAACCTTGTTATTAATAACATCCAATGTTCATGATCACGAAACCATAATCATCTATTAATCAACAAGATAGTTATATAAGAGGCTTACTAGGGACTCCTTGTTATTTACATAACACACATGTATCAATATTTCAGTTAATAGAATTATAGCATGGTATGCAAACATTTATCATAAACACAAAGATATATTATAATAACCACTTTATTATTGCCTCTTGGGCATATCTCCAACAGTAAATGTACATATCAATTTATAAATTATAATATAGTATTAATTATATAAGTAATATGTCGAATTTCATGTTACAAAGGTCTAATATAGAAACTTTCTCGCTTTCTTAGCTACTCTGCCATCATTTGTCCTCTTTTCTTCGACACACATGTACCATTTTCCTAGCATGGCGGAAACATCATTACAATGAGTACATCAGCCAATCACTCCAAACATGTGGCTTGGATCGACGAAATATGCTTGTGTTGTAGACAAGGTGACCCATTTTATGGGTTCCTAAAAGTCTCTACGTTACACTTTCGGTCTCCTATTGCATTATTATGAAAAATGTCAAAAGGCAGCAACGGTTAAGTAAAGTAATTTTTGTGTGTTTCTTTAACAAACTTAAACTTACCAATACAATAGGTAAAATTTAAAGTAGTTAAAGTACCAAATAAGTTGTGTCCACATGAAAAAACTTTAAGAAGGTTATATGTAAGGCCTCATATCCAAACCAGCTATTAATAATACTAGAGGATACCCCATGCGTTTGTAGGGGGATTTTGAGAAAATAATTTGCAAAGATGCTAACTGTATATTATATCTATATAATAGAAAATATTGCATGGTCCTTTTGTACAATGAGAATAAATGTCCAATACAACAAAAATAAATTGTGACCAATAACAATAAATCTCTTTGTCCTTAGTTATTAGACTATAAAAGAAATGTTCCATCGTGTCATCAAGGATACTTAAATGTTCACATAATTTGTTATAGTCCAAATGTTTTCTTCGATAAAGTGAGCAAATGCACCCTAGAGCTAAAGTGGATTTCCTAATAACAAGGTTGCAAACAACTAGCAAGAAATGAACATTGGAACTATAGCCTTACAGGCTAAGATTTGATCCTCAGCTATTTATTAACATGCATTCCCTACTACAACAAAAATCTTAACGAGTATTACTTCTGTTCTAAAATAAATATCGTGACTTTTTCTAGGATTGGATATATCTTTACACATTTTAGTATGTAGATATATCTAAATTTAGAGAGAGGAAATTGCAACATATTAATTTAAAAGTGAGGAGTAAAATCCACTAGCCAGGTCGGGCGCGGCGGCACGCCGCGCCTGTTTTGTGACGTCTGGGATTATAGATTGGTGAGATGCGACAGTTAAAATATTGATTTTAATACAGGAACTAAACATAGCATTCAACTGAATCCAAATCAACACGGAACATATGAGTAATACTGGCAATATAAACAGACAATGCATCTTTTCCTTACAACAGATAATGGTTCGGCGCACCAATAGAGTTTGCTGACATCTAGCAGTTCATCAGAACAGTAGAACGCAGATAACAACGGTGGTTGTTGTTCTCCTAGCAATCAAAAGTAGACTTTGACCTGGTACCTAGAAGCTATTGCTTTGGAGAAGAGGTTTAATGAATGGGAGTGGTGAGTTTTGCAGGGTCGTTTATGGTCAGCGAGCTGTTCACTCGGTTGGTCTAGACGTTGGATGCTTGAAATGGAGGTTTTCTCTATTCAATTTGTAGGTTCTAACAATGATGTCCGAGTAAACTGGAAGCAAGCAAATTTAGGTGATTTATGATTAAAGGTTGTTCACTTGTTTGTCCATCTATGTAGCACAACTCGATTATGCCCTGTGAACGATATTGAATATCTGTTGTTTGTCACCATGTCACAGAAATGTTACTAACTGAAAATTGTTTATTCGGCATACATCCAACTTTAGTTGAATCTATAGTTTGACTTGGACTGAAACTGATATATTGTATATTAATAGACCAAGGTTGCTAGCTAAGTAGATATTTCTGCTATTGATGTGCATTAATAGACCAAGGTTGCTAGATAAATATATATTCCTGCTATTGATGCGCATTAATAGACCAAGGTTTATAGCTAAGTAGATATTCCTCTACATTGACTGACCAAAGCAGGTACTATTGTCGTACCAAGATATTGATTCTGAACTTGTATTTTCGGTGAAATGAAATGAGCTTAAATTGTGTCATTTTGTTGCCATATACATTTCGAGAATCATATCTAATTTCCCTATTTAGTCCATCTGAACCAAGACTAAAATCAAACATCATTTGTGCTTCACCAGTTGGAGGATATCGCTTGATATTTTGTCCAGCATCTCGTTATTTCTTATTGCCTCTATCTTACATGGATGTGGTATTAACTTATGGTTATCAAAGCGTGTGATCTGATAATATGAGGATACCACATTGTAAGTGACACCAAGTCCAGCTTTCTACCTTGATTTGACTAAAATATATTTTTTTAGGCAAAAAAGAACTTTATATATATCAAAGGACACGGGATCACAATCGTTTTTGACAAAATCTATGACGATTGTCGGGAGAGGCCTCGATGTCCTCATGATTTGTAGCTTGGCTGGCTAAGGCATCTGCTGCCCTGTTACTCTCTCTCCCCATCTTGATAATTTTGTACCTGACAGAGTTGTGTTGCTTCATGACCTGCTGCACCACACCAAGGGCCTCGCTTATTTGTGCCGTAAATTAGCGCAGCAATGACAACAACATAATCGGTCTCCAAGATGATCGTTTTCATGCCTCAGATGCGGCGGTTGCTTCTATTTATTCGGCATCGAAGAGTTACCTATGTTGTAACAGCGGACAACACCACGAGACCCGCCTTCCTTCATGATGCCAATGCTTGTTTGCCCAAATCCTTTCAACATATGATCCGCCCACATTCCTTCACCTGGATGTCAGTTGGTGAGGACACAACTGAGCACACAGGCACGATGTTAGTGATAATAAAGCACTTAGGTCTTTCACTTTTGTTGTCCATGGTCGAGAGGGTCTGATCTCCCAACTCTTCCAGATGGCTTTGGAGGAAAATAACCGAGCTTTTAATGGTACAACATAGGACTAAAAAAACTTTGTTAGACTTTAAACATGACAATGAGCTAACATGAAAACAAAGAAAAACAGGAGAAACACAAAAAGTGATGGAACAATGATCGGTACCGGTTGCAACTGGTGTCACAGTAATTAACATCCAACTCATAATCTCAAAATTAGCACTGACAACCCATTCCATGGGAATTCAACATGGCAGTTTCATAAGCTTATGTGGGTATAGTACTCTTTGACCGATGTTCTTCTAGCTCGTCATGTGCCACTCCAACTTCAATTGTTCATCTTGTTGAGTAAAAACCTTAACTTTATGGTGAAACCACTAAAGTCAGTAGCACACATACAACTACAAATGGGTGAATTTTGACTCGCTTATTTGAGATCAGAACTGGTAAATTCAATCTAGAAAAACCCATCGGCAAAAAATAGGGAAATAAGAGGTAGCATATTTAAGTGAACGGCAGCGTATCATAGAAAAGCACACTGATTCGGATACCATAATCAGGTGACACATGGCCGCCAACATCATTCTTACATAATTATGTGACATGTGACATACATGAATACTATAATCCGATTGCCCTTTCAAATGCTAAGGTGAGCTAAAAGGCAGGTTCTAAATATCATTAAGGACAATTATTTCCAGCATGGTTCCTCCATGCTCATATATGCTTGAGAAAAAATGCTAATAAGCCACTTTCCTTTATTGCTTGTCAAACCAACACATAAAATTCCTAACTACATGTTTAGAATATATTGCAGAATGTATCTGTAGTTAAAAATTATCTAATTGCAGTGGCATGAAACACATCTCCCTTGTTGAGATCATCTCAACATAATGTGAACAAAATATATGTATGTTTTTCTTGGAAGCTAGCATCAACAATTCCTGATAGAATTATGTAATTTGAACACCAGTTCGCTGTGTAGAAAGCTATATACAACACAATGCTATGTAGTAAGATAATAACGGATAGCAACTTATCACCAATTAGAGGATACCTTTAATGAAAGCCAAAGCAATGAGACATCTCTCGAATGGTCCAATGATTGCCACTATCATTGGCTTTATCTGAACTTACTGTTTTCGTTCACA
This sequence comes from Lolium perenne, assembly GCF_019359855.2. Lineage (NCBI taxonomy): Eukaryota > Viridiplantae > Streptophyta > Magnoliopsida > Poales > Poaceae > Lolium > Lolium perenne. The sequence goes on from NC_067250.2 coordinate 136,427,639, forward strand.
ATCTTCAGGTATCGATTTAGATTTCCTTTCAAGCATAGGATGGTTATCTACCTGGTGTCCATTGCACCCTGATGCTTCAACCTCTACGCCATTAAATGGATCCTTCTTCATAAGATCCTGATGGAAAAAAGTATCTCAAGTAAATGACTACATATAATCAGTAAAATAATCACTCGAGAAGTTACTAAAAAGTTAATGACTACACATGATTAGGAAAATGATCACTCGAGTAATTATTAAAAAGGTTGTATGATACTAATTCTGCAAGTTCACTAAAATCCATCTGTCCCGACTAAAGTTCTCATCAGATTGATTAAGTATGCCTTAAATCAACAAATACCAATGGAATTCGCACGAAAAGCCATGAAGATATATCCTACAAATAGAAGTGCTCTAGAGAAAAGAAGAACATGGATATCAACTCATCGACAGGCACCACCAGTTACTGCTATCAAATCATTTGGTATGGTAGCAATTGAGAGTGCATGGAAAAATTACAGAGCCGCATTTTTGCATCTTGTACATGAACACAGATGTACAGAGTAAATGACTAATGCATGGAATAAAAAGTAAATGCAAATAAAAAGATAAATATGACAAAAGCATTCATCATGTGCCATGCCGACCAAAATTTTCACAGGGAATACAAACAAAAGTAACACGTGATGAACTAATAAGTAAATAATAAGAAGTAAGCTCCAGTTAATTTAAGAATCACACTGTAACTTTCAGGTGAGAAACAAAGAGAAGTTCATATACCCACTGACTTATCTCGGAGGATCAAAAGATATTTTGCTTTGTTAATTTGCCTCCACTGACTTATCTTGTAACTTTCCATTGCACGATCTCTCACAGATAGATTTTAAGAGGAAGCAAAACCTGATATAAATTTGAATCCCTTATTTTAATAGTAGACTGAGCTTTAAGCAGGGAATCCCTGCCAAATATCAATTATCTAAGAATAAAAACACTCTTGTCCTTATTTGCAAATAGCAATTTCAGACATGCACTACCAATTCTTCCGCATTCTCCAAAAAAAATACCAATTCTTCCAGAAAAAATGCTAACAAAAGCAAGTTGCATTGTTGTGAAGTGTTGTAATAAGAGCAACTGCAACTCATACATCCCAGCAAATGTGAAGTTTGTGCCTCCAATCGGTCACAACACCTATCAGTACATCAATCAGCAAAAAGACCACAACCTGAAAAATGCACCCGCTTTGAATGAAGGAACTAACACGGAATCTCATTCAAACTTAGAAGTAACTGAAATATACACTGTTGGCTTGTAAAGGTTCATGTCAAGCAGGTCAAGTTGTTGAACTGCTGCCGACTCTATGAACATGATATAATTTTACCTCTCTTAAGCTTCATGTCACAGGTCAAGTTCATAAAAGGCTCATGTCAGTTATCAAGCAGTCAACAAATATCAATTATCATGAAAGGAGTTGCCTGACATAACTAAATAGGAAGTTCCGCATCGCAGCAAAAGAATGTTTGTTGCAAACAGTTCAAATTTAACTTGAGAAGTACACAATCACATAAAAGAAAAGAAATGTAGATGTACTCATAGTCCTAGAGCAACGACAGTTGGTGGAACATCTTCTTCAAGTAGTCAACGGTCAGGTCACCGTAAACCTGTGTCATGTTGGATATATGGTCAGAGCAATGCAACAATCATACACTTACTTTTACTACAGATGAATTAGTAAAAAAGTGCAGCATCATTTTTGCTGGTTTTCAGAGGTTGTCACACGGAAGGAGGCTTTGTCCATTAATTAATTTTTAGATAACTTATCAGCAATACACTTGTACACAACAATTACACAACGCTCGCGCGAGAAAAAGCAGCAGAAAGCGTGTAGGAGAGGGCTGCAGTCGCTGGTTCACCACACAATCGATTAGCAGTAAAAAGCTCACCGCGGAAGAAGAACAACTCAACCGCACAGCTCGTGGAGGTGGAGAAGGTAGTGAGGCAGCCCAGGGAGGTCGTACGGTGAGAAGGTACAAAGGGAACGGAGGAGGGGTGTAGGCGTCCTAATATGGTGACGTTCAGTGGTGGCCCGTGCTCCATTGCTGAGCTATATATCAGCACACATCACAAGTGAAAGCGGATATCTCCACAATTCCACAAGTTAGAGCACACATCTGGAGTAGATTTATTATTATAACAAGGTAATGATAAACGATCCCAAAAAACCGATGTCCAGGTCGGCTCAGCCAATTATGAACAGAGTTACAGTAACCAATCTTCGGCAGGCAAGAATCACGACTCGTCTCATCCTTCGCAATTGGCAGTAGCACAGGATATGCAAATGGAAACCGGAGAACCGAGATTACCACCCAATGATGAGAGGGTCGTCGGCAGACGCCGGCATCATCCCGCTCGACGAAGCCAAATCCTAAGCCGGGAATCTCGATGCTGAGCCGCCACTGCTAAATAAGAAGAAATAAGATGGGGAAGGAAATTACAACGCTGGACATAGGGGAGATAACACTCACCTGTGCACGGCTAGCTCGGGATCGCCCCTTTCTCGTAAGCACGCTACGGCACACCAAGTTCCTCCTAGATAGCCGTCCCCGTGCACACAAACCAAATCGTACGGCGACCATGGACATGGCAAACAAAAAAATCACACTGCGAGGTGAGCGTCGGTGTACCAAAGGCGGCGTGGGCGATCTCACGCCCGGATTTGGCCCAGGCGCCGGCGCGCCACACGAGTCGGCAGCCGGAAGAGCGATAGAGCAGGGATAAGCCGGCCCCGGCATCGCCACGCCGCCCGTCCCCTACCACGAGACCGCCACAGCCGCCCCAGCCGCTCGAATCCGCCATCGGCGCCACTTCCCAAACAGCCGCGACGCGGGAAATGGGGGCTGCCGCAACGGTGGCGCGGGAAGGCGATGAAAGCGCGGGGCGCCCCTAGCGGCAGGGACGATTTGGGGTGTGGTGGCGCCGGCATGTAGTGCTTCCGCGCTGGGCAGGAGCAGACCCTCCCCTTCTTCCCCAAAAATCCCAGCCATCGCTGGGGGTGTGGGGAGAAATTCACGGCCCGGCCAGCGGCGGAAGGAGCATCGAGTAAACGGGAATGGCGACCAGGAGAAGAAGACCCGAAATAGGTGATGCACGGAAAAATCCACCGCGGAGGAGCAGGCAGTTTCACGGCGTGGCATGTGAGAATCGACGGGAGTTTTCTAGACCGAGGTCAGAAGAGAGGTCAAAGCGGTGCCGACAAAGCCCTGAACAGAAACTGATGCTGGCCTACCACAAAATGCAAAAGCCACATGATCTCACACGCAGAAGTGAAGCTGATCTCACACGCGCCAGCAGCCGTTCGAGTCACATAGCACCTAAAACTGCTAGAAAGCACCAAAGCTGTACACATGCAGAACCCAGCGAAAACTAAGTAATCCATACATCAGACGTGTCAGCTCCACGTTAATTCCTAGCAAGTCTCAAAATTATGAAAAAAATGATGTTTGTTACCCTTTTATATAGTAGTTATGCCAAGACATCACCCAATTTCAAACAATCAATTGATACAGGGAAATGTGAACGTCATAGTGAAGGATATTTTAAAATCTCGCACCGCCCACTTTCCTTTCCACAACTCTGTTCACATTAGATCAGTCCCGTACACTGCCTGAGGCCTAGACACGTCAGTATTAATTACGCCTGCTAACGGTCACGAGCAGATGCAGCCATGAATGCTAATGAAGCGTCAGGTGAAAAGCTTTTCCGTGGACGTCTTAAACTATTTAGACCGATTGCAACGTCGCCGACGTGTGTTTACACGGATTCACACGAGAATCGTAGAAACTTGAGGTAGTTCGGGGATTACTTCAGATTATGGATTTTTAAAACTTTTTTTTTCGGAAATTTCAACAATAATCATCAATAGCAGCATAAACAGACTTAAAAGTAATAAAATTATAATAAATAGATTTTTGAACTACCTAGCGACAATTACAGAAACTAGTGCGAGCCGAAGGTGCATCGACGTTATCGCCCCTCCATCACTAGAGCCATGTAAAGCTTGTTGTAATAGAGTTTGTTATTGTAGATAAACGAAAAATCGTCACATACTAAGGCACCAGAGCAACAACCATCGTTAATGATGACAATTGTATATCGAAAAAGACTAACCTAAAACCACACCAACGAACACAAAAACCGACTTAATCCTAGGAGATCCGCCAGACACACAACTTCACGAGTCTCCGCCAACCCTAGACACACCACCAGAGCAAGGATAAGGTGAAAAAGATCTTATTCTGACTTTAAGAACGGGAATCCACCCGCCGACGACGAGAAGGCATTGTCTGCCATACCTCCGAAGCTCCAAGGCCGCGAGAAGCGAAGCAGGCCAACGACATCACCGATAGGGAACATAATCCTAGATAGGTTTTAGTATGGCCTCCTTCGGATCACTTCTATGTCTCCTTGCCTCTGGTACTGGTTTGATGTAGTAGTATACATCTGGATACGTCTAGCTTTTGTCCTAGGTAAAATTTCTTAAATCTTACACATTTCTTCAAAAAATATCAATATTTGTGATACTAAATTAGTATTATTAGATCCATTTAATTTTTTTAAGCTAGAGCCATTTTAAAATTTAATTTTATGATGTACGAATTTGATGTCATGTATGTTGATGCATTTTTTTATAAAGACCAAATTTAACAAATTTAAACTAAAAAAAAAGCCAAAGGCACACGCACTTATCCACTGTCGCATCAGTCATTTTCTTTTGCGTGCGTACACGTTAGCTTTATGTGCCTTAAATTTCACATCACTATGCATGTTCATTGGAAAATGTTTTCAGACTGGAACATCAGAGACCTTTTTTGAGAGTAGAAAATGTTGTGTATCAAATGTTTTCGGACCTGAGTACTATGAATCTATGATTATCTGAGTGAAAACCCATAGTATCATGTTACGGTTTAACGTCGAGAAGCGTATGGAAAAGCTTTGCGTGATAGATATTTTTCTAATTAGTTGTACATGTACTCCCTTCATTCCAAAAAGAAACTGCGTAACTTTATCTGAATACGAAGGAAATATTAACTTCTGAACATTTTGATCGATGTTAAACCATTATATTCCCCTCATAAGATACTACTCCCTCAGCAGGGAGTACATTTCTTAAAAGAGATCTCTTCTTAAAATTAGACAATTTCAATCTACTGATAGGGTAAAGTGGTAAACAACTACTACATGGAACTTTATGACTAGCGTACACGTTATGATCACAACATCAGTTTTCAAATTACTAGATGATTATCTTTTGAAACTCACTTTTTTTCTGAGCTCCTTGAAACTCACATTATGGTGAAAGCAGCTTTGTCGTGTCGAGCTTATATCGGCAGCACAACCGCACACTTTTGGTGCTTAATAAAAAGGTCTCGGCCTCACTGATGGTGTGTGTCCCTAGATCGTTGGTTCAGTTGGAAGTTGGAGGTCGTCGTCCATGGAGGTCAAGAGGATGCCGCGCGGCGTCCTGGACCTGGAGGCGCAATTCGCCTTCTTCCGGTCGCAGCACCGCCACCCGGTAAACGCCGCCGCGCACGCGCTGCTCGCCGGCCCCATCCTCTTCACCAACCTCCTCATCCTCCACTTCCTGCCCCTGCCTTCCCCGCTCGACCCGGCCCTCGCCCTCTCCCTCGCCTACGCCGCCGCCTACCTCCTCGTCGACCGCCGCGCCGGGGCCCTCGCCGCGCTACTCTTCCTCGCCGCCTGGGCCGCCAGCCGCACCCTCGCCGCCCGCCTCGGCTTCGCGCTCTCCTGGAAGGTCGTGCTGGCCACGCAGCTCTTCTGCTGGACCTGGCAGTTCCTCGGCCATGGCCTCTTCGAGGTAACTTTCGATCTGTTTTCTGCATTTCCACAAGTTCCTGGCAACCAACCTAGCTGTGGCGACCACATATTGACGATTGCTCGCTGAATCTGCTTGTTCTTGCAGAAGAGAGGACCAACGGTGAGCGAACTTCCTGAGGTGTTCTTGATGGAGCCATTCCTCATCTTGCTGCAGGTAAACACCAATCAATTCTTGAATCTTGAAAGACAAATCATGTGCATAATCGACTAGAAATTTTATCGGCATAACGTTGTTAACAGTACTCACCCCGTAGCAAATGCTGGCTCTTCTTGTCTGCACAGATACTGAACAAGCTGTTTGGCTATGAGCCATACCCTGGATTCAGCAAGAACGTGGATAAGAAGATGGCCGCCGATCTCAGGGAGAGTAGAGAACTAGAGCAGAGGAAGATCAACTGATCAGATTTGTTCCGGTCGGTGGGAGCGATGCACGGAATCTTATATAAGTAGCAATCTCTGCTTACGTTTGTGATGTCTATGCATGTTGTTTTAGATATGCCTTGTATAATAAAGTAAACAACGGAACTTTCTGAACTGGACGATGCTTTTCCCTTGAAATTTCTTTTGCCAGTCGCCAGAAAGATATGCACCCAGATTTTACCTGCTGAATAGTCTGCTAGGCAATTCGTCGAACACCCCGGGAGCAACCAGAGCTTCAAAAACGGCTGTGGGAATGGGGGAGAAAGCGCATCCACCAAGAAAATCTTCTCACGGTGGTACTAGCGAGCGTGTAGGTGCACTTTCAAGGTCACGGACAGGAAATTAGCAACCAAAGCTGCTACCTTCAAACTAATACACAAACTCTTTTCAGAGAGCACCCATCGGCTTTTTTTTAGGGAAATCACATGCTTTATTAAGTCAAAACCAATATTGTACAATTAGCCTGGAGGCTGTTACTAAGAAACTCAGGACTAACATGTAGCCACACTGAATCTTACATGTCCACACGCATAACACACACACACACTCATGAGCCACCACATTAGCTGTGCGCCTAATAAAACAAAAATCAAAGGACTCAAAAGAAGAACATAATTCTTCTACCTCGCTAATGATAGGAGCTATCCAGGATCTATGCTCAGATCTCTTCCACAGCCAAACGAGCTCCTCACAATTAGATTCGCAGATAATTTTACTGTAACCTTGTTGATTAGCGAATACCACCTGCACCATGCACTCCTAAAACCCCTTCATCACGCGCTACACTACCACCTCCAGCTACTCACAAATCTTCTCTAATCGCACCATCGGAGTCCAGCTTAATAACTCCAGACTCTGGGTCATGCCATGTACACGGTGGTGCCTTTTCTTCCGGATTCTTTTTAACCTCCAGGTAACCCATTTTTTCAGATATGAAATCAGTTGATTTTACCGGATCATAACCTTTATCATCATGGGTCCATCTATTTCTAGAGTCTCAGATTACTGACATGATCAAGACAAACTTTTCCCGTTCTCCATTGTTGAAAGATGATTCACAAAGAACATCCACCGCCCAGCTCCTAGGATGCAACCTTGGAAGGTTCAAATGCAGAATCTCCCGTGCTGCCACCCAAAAGAATTGGGCATGCCCACACTCGATCAACGCATGATACAAACACTATGATGCTGATTTACAAACCGAGCAGGTACTTTCAACTCTAACATGCCGCTTGGTGGGAGTTGCGTAATTAGGCAAAATGCCTCTGAGAACTCGCCACCAAAAAACTTGTGTCCTCGGTAAAACATCGAGCTTCCATAGCTTCTTCCACTTCTCGTCATTCCACATATTTGAGTGGTCAACTTCATTAGTTTCAGCCGCCACCGTTTTGCTCTTTAGGTCTAACTATGCTTGATAAGCCAAGCGTACAGAATAAACTCCAAATATATCGTGATGCCACCGTAGCTAGCCAATCCTCCCCAAGGCTTCTTAATGAGATTTGTAAGATCAAGTCTACTTTGAGAGAGGGAAGGTAGCTCGTACCAACTGTGCACGCCATTTGTGTTGAAGAGGGTCAATGAACTCCTCCACTTGATCGACACCCAAATCAACCAATCTACCTATAGGCGTCCTCGCACAAGCTCCTGGTATCCATCGGTCATTCAAAATCGAAAATCTAGTTCTATCTCAAACCCTCTTAATGAGCCGTTTCAAGAGCTTGTCGTCTCGCGAAAATAGCTCGCCAAGTTCGCGACACTGTTTTTGGTGAATTTACCGTCATAAAATCACTATTTGGATAATATCTACTCCTAAGTACTTGGAGCACATAAAGAGTGTGGTTGAGTGAGTAGCCTCCATCCTTGGTTTCCCAACAAGGCCAGATTGAACAATTCTAGGTCTGGGAAACCCAAACCTCCACTACACTTGGTCTTGAGACTCTTGTATTGTCAAAAGTTTCTACCCTTTGTGAGGACTTGATTGAAGATGCTGATATTCCGCAGGATTTAGATTTTCAACTAGAACATCTAAAACCAATAGTTAAGGTAAAGAAAATTAGACAAAGAAAAGTTTATGATACAAGCAATATTCGGAAAAGCACTAGGAAAAGAGTTAAGAAACAATTTTCATAATGCAAAATATCAAAGGTATTAATTGGAATCCAGGTGGTTTTGGAGATACTGCTAACATTTGTTTGTCAAAGAGGCTATTCGGGAACATAAATTAGATTTCATAGCTTTGTTGGAAACTGGGAGATCTAATTTCTCGATCCCTTTTTTGAACCAATTAGCTGCAGGTTATAATTTCTCTTGGTTTTGCTTACCACCACATGGTCGCTCAGGGGGTATTCTAGTGGGAATAAACTCCGATACGCTACAAGTGTTAAAAGTAAGTACAGGAGATTTTTGTGTCAAACTTCACATCAAATGTAAAAGAGATGGTTTTGAGTGGATTCTGGTGCCGGTCTATGGGGCTGCCCAAGACTTGCATAAAGCAGAATTTTTGGCTGAATTAGTAAGAACTTGTGAATCTGAAACACTACCTATGTTGGTAGGGGGTGATTTCAATATTATTCGTAAAAGGGAGGAGAAAAATAATGATAATTTCAAAGCGCGTTGGCCCTTTGTCTTTAATGCAATCATTGAACACTTAAATTTGCGTGAAATTACACTCTCTGGGAGACAATTTACATGGGCAAGTAGGAGAGAGGTTCCCACATATGAAAAGCTAGATAGAGTTCTAGCATCAATCTCGTGGGAATAAAAATTTCCTTTGGTGACTGTTAGAGCCTTAACTAGAGCTGATTCCGATCATACTCCAATACTCATTGATTCAGGTGTGAAAGCACATCTGGGTAACCAAGCAAAACTCTCTTTTGAGCTACATTGGTTGCGGCAAGAGGGTTTTTTTGATATGGTAGTAAAGGAGTGGAATTCAGTTATAAGGGGAGCTAACCCAATGGAGACTTGGCTAAATAAGTTAAGACACATTAGACATTTCCTCAAGGGATGGGCAAAAAATCAGAGTGGCAAGTATAAGAAAGAAAAAGAGAGATTGTTATATATCATTGATCAGCTTGATTTGAAAGCAGAATCAAGTGTTTTGAATGCACGTGAGAGAGAGGAGCTAAAAAAGGCAAACGATAGTTTGAATAAATTAAGAAGAGATGAAGAATCCAAATGGGCCCAGAGAGCGAAGGTAAAGCATATTCAGGAAGGGGGTAATAACACGAGATATTTTCACCTAATAGCGAATGGTAAACATAGAAGGAAAAAAATCTTTCAATTAGAACAACAAGAGGGGACTATTGTTGGGGAAGATAATTTGAAGGTTTATATTACTGAATTCTACAAGAAATTGTTTGGAGCACCGGTTCCAACCAATATTTCTTTGGTTGAAGAAGAGATACACGACATTACGCAAATTTCATCGATTGAGAATGAGATCTTAACGGCCCCTTTTACTGAAGAGGAGGTTTTTCAGGCAATTTCTCAGATGGAATTGAATAAAGCTCCTGGACCAGACGGTTTTCCAGCGGAGTTTTACCAAAAATTTTGGGATGTAATAAAAGGGGATTTGATGGCTTTATTCTCACAGTTTACTAATGGGGATTTGCCTCTTTATAAACTGAATTTTGGGGTTATCACGTTGTTACCCAAGAAAGAGAATGCTGTTCAAATACAACAATATAGACCTATTTGTCTACTGAATGTATGTTTTAAAATATTCACTAAAGTTGGTACGAATCGCATCTCGGGGATTGCCCCGCGAGTTATAAAACCAACCCAATCAGCTTTTATGCCATGAAGGAATATTTTGGAAGGGGTAGTAATACTGCATGAAACAATTCATGAACTGCACACTAAGAAGATGGATGGGGTGTTATTTAAAATTGACTTCGAGAAAGCTTATGATAAGGTGAAATGGCCTTTTTTACAACAAACTTTACGAATGAAAGGTTTTGCTCCAGAATGGGGGAGAGTAGTGCAACAATTTGTTCAAGGTCGCAGTGTTGGGGTGAAGGTGAATGATGATATTGGTCATTATTTCCAGACAAAAAAAGGGCTAAGGCAAGGAGATCCTCTATCTCCAATGCTTTTTAATATTGTAGTGGATATGCTCGCCATCTTAATTGAGAGAGCAAAAGAAGATGGTCAGGTAGGAGGGCTCATCCCTCATTTAGTTGAGGGAGGTCTCTCAATACTACAGTATGCTGATGATACTATCCTTTTTTTGGAACATGACCTCAACAAAGCGGTTAATATGAAATTAATTTTATGTCTCTTTGAAGAGTTATCGGGGCTCAAAATTAATTTTCATAAGAGCGAGATTTTTTGTTTTGGAAAGGCAAAGGAGGAGGAGAACCAGTATAAGCAGATCTTTGGATGTGATGTTGGACAACTCCCCTTTAGGTACTTGGGTATTCCAATTCATTACAAGAAACTCAAAAATTCAGATTGGTATCCGGTAGAAACACGGTTTGAAAGTAAAGTAGGATGCTGGAAAGGGAAGTTACTATCCTATGGTGATAGGCTAGTTCTTATTAATTCAGTGTTAACTAGCTTACCGATGTTTATGTTATCTTTCCTGCAAATACCTGTTGGGGTAAGGAAACGTTTGGACTTCTATAGATCAAGGTTCTTTTGGCAGTCCGACGAAAACAAAAGAAAATACCGGCTTACGAAGTGGAACATTGTATGTAGACCCAAAGATCAAGGGGGTTTAGGTATTGAGGTCCTCGAAATCAAAAATAGATGTTTATTGAGTAAATGGCTTTTTAAGCTTATCAATGAAGACGGGGTGTGGCAGGAATTGCTGTATAATAAGTACCTAAGACAGAAGACATTATCAGAGGTTCAAGCGAGACCCTCTGATTCCGCCTTCTGGAAAGGTTTAATGGAGGTCAAACAGGAGTTTTTTGCTAGGGGTTTTTTCAAAGTGGGTAATGGATTGAATACTCGCTTCTGGGAAGATATCTGGCTAGGAAATTCTCCGTTGGCTCAACAGTATCCGTCTCTCTATAATATTGTTCATCATAAGAATGTTACAGTGGCTCAGGTGTTAACCCACTCCCCTCTTAATATTACATTCCGACGTATGTTGACTGGTAATAAATGGAATTCCTGGTTGCAATTATGTCGGAAACTTATGTTGGTACAATTGAGTGATGAGGATGATCGTTTTGTTTGGAATTTGACAACAAATGGTTTATTTACAGTGAAATCGATGTACGAAGATCTTATGTGTGACCATACCCCATTCATCAGAAAATATTTATGGAAGGTTAAAATCCCATTAAAGATAAAAAATTTCATGTGGTTCCTAAGTAATAAAGTGTTATTAACTAAGGACAATTTAGCTAAACGTCATTGGAATGGGTGTACCAAATGTGTTTTCTGTGTGGAACAGGAGACTATTCAGCACCTATTTTTTGAATGCCCCTTAGCTAAGCTATTATGGCGTACGGTTAATTTTGCATATGATCTTCCACCTCCAACCAATGTTACTAATATGTTTGGTAATTGGTTAAATGGAGTTGATAGACAATCTAAGGCTTTTATCCGGATTGGGGTATCTGCTTTATGTTGGTCTATTTGGAGGGTCAGAAATGATATTATTTTTAATAACAAAAAATCCTTTCATTTCTTGCAGGTTATCCATATGGTTTCCCACTGGGTTCAGCTGTGGGCTCTACTCTCTCTAGAGGGGCAGCGGGATGCCATGGTTTCTGGTTGCACACGGCTCCTGATGGTCGCTCAGGATTTCTTGTGCCAGGCTGGTTGGCGACATACTAGACGGCTATGTTGATATGTAGTCCTACTATGTTTCATTCAGGTTCTTGTCGATGGTTGATTATTGTATCGATCGTTGAGGTTATGTGATTTGTAAACAATGATACTTTGAATCTTCTTTTAATAAATGGCCGTGTGCATCATCATGATGCAGAAGCCGGGGAATACCCCATTTCGAAAAAAAACTTGGTTCTTGCATGGCCTTCATATCAATACATCCACTCCACCAAAATCTAGCAATGAGGGAGATAATTTTCTGACAAGAACCTTTTGGTAGCTAGAAACAGCTCATGTTAAAAGTTGGTATAGCCTGTAGAACCGCCTTAATCATGACTTCTCTCCCAACATAAGGCGCCAACTTATCCCATCCCATGATCTTACTCCGTATACGGTCAGATATGTAATCAAAATCCTCATTAGTGAGGCGTCTAACTGCAGTTGGCAGACCCAAATACTTCTCACTGAAAGTCACCACCGCTATATCCAGATCTTGCTTCACAATTATTCGGGTATCCTCAAGAATTCCAGAGCTGAAGAAGACTGAACTTTTTTCTCTGTTCACCATTTGCCCCGATGCCTCATTATACATTTGTAGGATAGTATTGGGACGTGCTGCATTACGGACATATGCATTAATAAAAATGAGGCTATCCTCAGCAAATAACAAGTGAGTGATCCATGGTGCTGATGGCACACTCTAATCCCACGATCAACAAAAAACCCCTGTGTAATTATTCAGAAGAGCTGTCAACCCTTCCGCAAGGTATGGAGAAACCAGATCTCCTTGTTGGATGCCTCGGGTAGGAAGAATGTGTGGCAACAATTCTCCATTTACCTTGACCGAGAACCTAACAGAATTACAGAATAGGATCTATCTCTTGCTCAGTAGACATTAACTTGCTTGCTCGATGCTCGCTAGTTCGTTGCCGAGGTGGGACCATGCCCCGTGAGACTGCACAACTCAAGTTCAGTGGTTGTTTGTGTATGAACTATGAACTGCAATTTTGTAGACCGTGGGCTGCAATACACTGGGCCGGTCTATTCTATCTCTGAGAAATATAACCGGTATTGAGTAGAGATTTCTTTTCCTCACAGGCTCTAGTGGTCCCTTTAAAAAAATACAAATCGTGTTTCCGAGTTTTTAAAAATATATGAAAATAAATCTAGATGTAGGCAGTGAGGTTTCCCACAAATGTGCAAAATATCAATTTAAAATAACAGTGTGAATCTGTAGTGAACAATGCACATTTTCAAATCTCCAAAAAAGTATCAGATTTTGTTATTTTTTGTGTTATTTCAAAAAAGTATCAGATTTTGTTATAATTAAAAAAAATCTGCATTGTGAGGAAATTTGGCAGGGAAGTGGGGCATAAAGTGTTTATCTGTGACAAGGAAAGGCCATTAAAGCCTATAAGGGCCCTGAGAGAGAAAAATGGAAAAAGAGTGCATTTTATTCTCCCCAAAAAGGCGATCAAGTTTGAGAAGGAGATAGATAAATTCGCATGCTTCTAGGATATATCATTGACGATGTCCAAACTATTTCAATTTTGTTTGAACTCAAAAATTATATTTTATATATATTTCAATATAGATGGGTCAACTCGTGCTCGGGAGCCAAATAGACTTTTCGTGGTCTTACTACCTTACTAATTTGTGTGTTACGGTTCAATCACCTTTTTTGTGTATGTATGAAAGAAATTTTTCTTCCAATATACTTATTTCTCTATTAAGGATGGATCTCAGATAAGGTTTTGGGAAGATAAGTGGTTAGGTAATTCCACTCTTCGCAAACAATATCTTGCATTGTACAATATTGTCCGTCACAAATCCGATATTCTTGCAATGATGATGCAAAATTCACCACCGGAGGTGACATTCAGACGTGATCTTGTTGGTCCCAAGCTAGCCTATTGGAATGCTTTGCTTCAGCGGCTGGAGATGGTCTAGTTATCGCAAGAATCTGATGAGATACGTTGGAATCTTGAAGAGAGTGAAATGTTCTCCCTGGATTCTGAAAGATCGAGATGTCGCCTAGAGGGGGGGGGGGTGAATAGGCAATTAAAAACTCTTACGGATTTGCCTTGTAAGAATGCGGAATTAAACTATCGTTTAGTTTACAAGCACAAACCCTAGATATGCTAAGCTCAACTAAGTGTAACAATAACAACTAGAGCTAAGCAAGATAGACACAAGATATATGTAGCACAAGTGATAGCAATATGTACTTCAAGCACGATGGCTATCACAAGGAAAGAGAGCTCGGGTATAGAAATAACCGAGGCACGCGGAGACGAGGATGTATTCCCGTGTTCCCTTCCTTTGTAAGAAGGTACGTCACGTTTGGAGGAGTGGAGGTCCACGAAGGATTCCCCGCGCCACGAAGGCTCACCCTATTCTCCGAACCACACCCACGAAGGATAATGGCCCTTTCCTTATGGTTAGCTTTTCCTCCGCTCCGGAGATGGCAAGCTCCACAACCACTTCACAAGCTCCACGAAGGAGAAACCCGGGCCTCTTCACAATCTTCTTGAAGAGATCACCGGAGCACCAACCACCAAGCCAACTAGGAGGTCTTCCTCCAAGAGTAACAAGCTCACGGTCTCTCACTCGAACTAATCGTGGTGGAGAGCTCAACACTATGCAATGATGCAAAGCAAGAACACTAGAGGTGTTCAAATCCTTCACACTCAAATCCCACCCAAACAACAAATGCTAGGATGAGATTGGAGAGGAAGAACAATAGGGAAAGTCAACAAAAGACTCCAAGATCTAGATCCCAAGAGTTCCCCTCACTTAGAGAAGAAATGGTTTGGTGGAAGTGTAGATCTAGATCTCCTCTCTTAGATCCCTCAAAAATGAGCAAGAATCATGGGGGGAGCAAGAGAGAGAGCAAGTTCTTCAAATGCAACAATGGAGGAGAGAGAATGGGAAGAACTCACTTGCTCAAGGTGGAAGAAGGACTATTTATAGCATGGGAGCCAATAGAACCGTTGGGGGGAAAAGACAAAGGAAATAGGCAGAAAAACGGGCCAAAAAGTGGCCCAGCCGGCCTGGCAGCTGGCTGACCGGACATGTTGCTGAGGAGGTCGGTTTGGAGTCCGGTCGGGCCGGCCCACCGACCGGGCGGGGCTGCGCGCCGCACAGCGGCGGATAGACCAGGCCGCGCGGGGCGGAGCGGGCCACGCCGGGCAGCAGGCCGGGGGAGGCCGGTCGGCCACGCGGGGGCGGGAGAAGGCCCGGCCCGGCAGGGAGGCCGGTCGGCCGGGCCGCGCGCCGAGCAGGCCGGTCGGGGCCGGCTTCGGGCCGGACTAGGCTGGGAGGCTCTCAAGACGCCGCCCGGTCGGCGTCCGCCCGGGCCGGTTTCGGCCGGTGGGCCGGCGGCTGGCCCGGTCCGGCCGGGTGGGCCGGGCGGTTGGTTCGTCCGCCGGCTGGCCCCTTCCCCCTTTTTTCTTTTTCTTCTTTTTCTTCTTTTCTCCTTTTTCCTTTTTCTTTAATAGCAAATGCTCCCGAACTCCGATTCGAGTGAAACCAGTTTTGTTTGAAAGATAACAACAAATGCTATACTATAGAAAGTTCCAACTCAATAATCTGTAGGAGGGGATTTTATCATGAATATAAAAGGTAGAACCTTATATCATGAATAACCGCTAAAATCACCCAACCTTGAAAACACAATAGAAGATGCATGCGAACTCCGTTTTCGATGAACTTTGGCTTGTTGTAAAGCTAGCAACAAGCTCAAGAACCTTACACATAGAAACACCAAGAAGAAATAAGGATATGCAAAGTATGCAAAGGATTGATCTCCCTAAGACGATGTGATCAAGTTACCCAACCGAAAGCCCCTCTTAATAGTGCGGCTATCACTACAAGAAAAGTTGCTATGGCCGACGAAGTTGAAGTCGCGCCGTGGTTGCTTGTGTACCATGGCCGACGATTTTTGGTCTCTCCGTTGTGCATGTCAAAACATTTTTTTTCTCGTTTTTGAGGCCACCTAGCCCGACGAAAACGGCCAAAACGTCGCGTATGGTGGCCCGGGACGTGGTGCATCTCGAAATCTCGGGTTCGCCGGCCGAGTCAACGCAAATCCTCACCGCCCAGGGATGTAGGGCCCAGATGGCAGCCTCTCTGGCATTGTTTTTTTTCTCGATCGCACCATCTCGTTCAACGGTCTCCGATCGAGCCGTTTACGATGCCGAATCATGGGTCCCGCATGTCATCCTCTATGAACCAAAATTCTTCTATTCTTGGATTTTTTTGACCCTCTGATTTCTGGTTACTTCCTTTTTCTTTTGATCCCTTGCCGCCTTGGAAACGTTGAGACCACTGCTGCTAATTGGGACCCGCATGTCATCCTCTATGAGCAATCAACTTTCTTTTCTTGGAGTTTTTTTTGGCACCTCAAATTTGGTCACTTGCCTTTTTCTTTCGATCCCCTGCCGCCTCTCAAACGGTGATACCGCTGCTGCTAAATGGGACCCGCATGTCATCCTCTATGTACTATAAAACTTTCTTTTCTTGGATTTTTTTGGCACCTCATATTTGGTCACTTACCTTTTTCTTTCGATTCCCTGCCGCCTCTCAAACGGTGAGACCGCTGCTGCTAAATGGGACCCGCATGTCATCCTCTATGTACTACAAAACTTTCTTTTCTTGGATTTTTTTTGTATCCTCATATTTGGTCACTTGCCTTTTTCTTTCGATCCCGTGCAGCCTCTCAAATGGTGATACCACTGCTGCTAAATGGGACCCGCATGTCATCCTCTATGTACAATCAAGTTTCTTTTCTTGAATTATTTTTGGCTCCTGATATTTGGTCACTTGCCTTTTTCTTTCGATCTCATGCCACGTTTGAAACGTTGAGGAACCTGCAGGCTCATGGGACCCGCATGTCATCCTCTATGTACTATAAAACATTCTTTTCTTGGATTTTTTTGGCACCTCATATTTGGTCACTTGCCTTTTTCTTTCGATCCCCTGCCGCTTCTCAAACGGTGATACCGCTGCTGCTAATTGGGACCCGCATGTCATCCTCTATGTACAATCAAGTTTCTTTTCTTGAATTATTTTTGGCTCCTGATATTTGGTCACTTGCCTTTTTCTTTCATCTCATGCCACATTTGAAATGTTGAGGAACCTGCTGGCTCATGGGACCTGCATGTCATCCTCTATGTGCTATAAAAGTTTATTTTCTTGGATTTTTTTTCACCCTCTGATTTTTGGCTATTTCCTTTTTCTTTTGCCGCCTTGGAAACGTTGAGTAAGCTGCTGACTCATGGGACCCGCATGTCATCCTCTATGTACAATCAACTTTCTTTTTCTTTTGATCTCAAGCCGCATTTTAAACGTTGAGACCGCTGCTGCTAATTGGGACCCGCATGTCATCCTCTATGTACAATAAAGTTTTTTTCTTGGATTATCTTTGGCTCCTGATATTTTGTCACTTGCCTTTTTCTTTCGATCTCATGCCGCCTTTGAAACGTTGAGTAAGCTGTTGGCTCATGGGTCCCGCATGTCATCCTCTACGAACAATAAAAGTTTCCTTTCTTGGAGTTATTTTTGACCCCTAATTTCTGGCTATTTGCCTTTTTCTTTTGATCTCCTGCCCCCTTTGAAACGATGAGGACGCTGTTGGCAGGTCGGTCCCACATGTCATCCTCTGTGAACAATAAAAGTTTCCTTTGATGGATTTATTTTGAACCCCTAATTAATTTTGGGATATTTCCTTTTTTTTCCTTTGATCCCATGCCGCCTTGGAATCGTTGAGGATGCTGCTGCCTCATGGGTCCTGTAGGATAACGTTGCATATAAAACAAAAATTTTCCTACCGCGAACACGCAATCCAAGCCAAGATGCAATCTAGAAGACGGTAGCAACGAGGGGATGATCGAGACTCACCCTTCAAGATTTCCAAAGCCTACAAGATGAGGCTCTTGTTGCTGCGGTAGACGTTCACTTGCCGCTTGCAAAAGCGCGTAGAAGATCTTGATCACGGCGCCACGAACGGGCAACACCTCCGTACTCGGTCACACGTTCGGTTGTTGATGAAGACGACGTCCACCTCCCCGTTCCAGCGGGCAGTGGAAGTAGTAGCTCCTCTTGAATCCGACAGCACGACGGCGTGGTGTCGGTGGCGGTGGAGAATCCCGGCGGAGCTTCGCTAAGCGTGCGGGGAAGAAGGAGGAGTGGGGCGGCTAGGGTTTGGGGAGAGGGGGGCGCCGGCCATCTAGGTGGTGTGGCCACCTTGTTGTGTTGGGGTGGCCGGCCCCCTCCCCTTGGTCCTCATTATATAGGTGGAACACCCAAGAGTTGGTCTACAAGTCTTCGAATAAGACCCCAAACCAAAACCTTCCATATGACATGAAACCTACCCAAGCTAGGACTCCCACTAGAGGTGGGATTCCCACCTTCCCTTGGGAGGGGGTGGCCGGCCACCTTAGGTGGAGTCCACCTGGGGCTCCACCCCTTAGGGTTGGCCGGCCATGGTGGTGGAGTCCCTTCGGGACTCCGCCTTCCAAAGTGACTTTCTTCTGGAATATTCTAGAACCTTCTAGAACCTTCCATAAATGCACCGGATCATTTTCAAACACATAAAATGACTTCCTATATATGAATCTTATTCTCCGGACCATTCCGGAACTCCTCGTGATGTCCGGGATCTCATCCGGGACTTCGAACAAATCTTCGAACTCCATTCCATATTCAAATACTACCATTTCAACATCAAACCTTAAGTGTGTCACCCTACGGTTCGTGAACTATGTGGACATGGTTGAGTACTCTCTCCGACCAATAACCAATAGCGGGATCTGGAGATCCATAATGGCTCCCACATATTCAACGATGACTTAGTGATCGAATGAACCATTCACATACGATACCAATTCCCTTTGTCACGTGGTATTTTACTTGTCCGAGGTTTGATCATCGATATCACTCTATACCTTGTTCAACCTCGTCTCCTGACAAGTACTCTTTACTCGTACCGTGGTATGTAGTCTCTTATGAACTTATTCATATGCTTGCAAGACATTAGACGACATTCCACCGAGAGGGCCCGGAGTATATCTATCCGTCATCGGGATGGACAAATCCCACTGTTGATCCATATACCTCAACTCATACTTTCCGGATACTTAATCCCACCTTTATAACCACCCATTTACGCAGTGGCGTTTGATGTAATCAAAGTACCTTTCCGGTATAAGTGATTTACATGATCTCATGGTCGAAAGGACTAGGTAACTATGTATCGAAAGCTTATAGCAAATAACTTAATGACGTGATCTTATGCTACGCTTAATTGGGTGTGTCCATTACATCATTCATATAATGATATAATCTTGTTTATTAATAACATCCAATGTTTATGATTATGAAACTAATCATCTATTAATCAACAAGCTAGTTAAGAGGCTTACTAGGGACTCTTTGTTGTTTACATATCATACATGTATCAATGTTTCGGTTAATACAATTATAGCATGGTATATAAATATTTATCATAAATATAAAGATATATAATAACCACTTTTATTATTGCATCTTGGGCATATCTCCAACAGTCTCCCACTTGCACTAGAGTCAATAATCTAGATTACATTGTAAGGTACCTAACACCCATGGCATTCTGGTGTTGGTCATGCTTTGCCCTAGGGAGAGCTTTAGTCAACGGATCTGCTACATTCAGATCAGTGTGTACTTTGCAAATCTTTACTTCTCCATCTTCGATGTACTCGCGAATCGAATGATAACACAGCTTGATATGCTTCAGCCTCTTGTGTGACCTTGGTTCTTGTGCATTGGCGATGGCACCCATGTTGTCACAATAGATGACTAATGGGTCCAATGCACTAGGAACCACACCGAGCTCTACAATGAACCTCTTCATCCATACCGCTTCTGATGAAGCCTCTGAAGCCGCTATGTACTCCGATTCTGTTGAGGATTTCGCCACCGTGCACTGCTTCGAGCTTGCCCAGCCATCGCAGCACCATTCAATATAAACACGTACCTGCATCGTGACTTAGAGTCATCGGGATCAGTGTTCCAACTTGCATCGGTGTAACTTGTTACAACGAGCTCTTGGTCACCTCCATAACAAAGAAACATATCCTTAGTTCTTTTCAAGTACTTCAGGATATTCTTGACCGCTGTCCAGTGTTCCATTCCTGGATCACTTTGATATCTGCTAGTCAAACTAACAGCATGTGCTATATCCGGTCTTGTACATAACATGGCATACATGATAGAGCCTACTGCCGAGGCATAGGGGATCTGACTCATCCTTTCTCTTTCTTCTGCCGTAGCCGGACCTTGAGTCTTACTCAAGACCTTGCCTGGTAACATAGGTAAGAATCCTTTCTTACTTTCGTCCATTCTAAACTTCTTTAGAATCTTGTCCAGGTATGTACTCTGTGATAGCCCTATTAGACGTCTTGATCTATCTCTATAAATCTTGATGCCTAATATATACGATGCTTCACCAAGGTCTTTCATTGAAAAACTATTATTCAAATAACCCTTTACACTGCTTAATAGTTCTATATCATTCCCAATCAATAATATGTCATCTACATATAATATCAGGAATGCTACAGAGCTCCCACTCACTTTCTTGTAAATACAGGCCTCTCCATGACACTGTAAAAACCCGAAGTCTTTGATCACCTTATCAAAGCATCGGTTCCAACTTCTTGATGCTTGCTTCAGTCCATAAATTGAACGCTGAAGTTTGCATACTTTGTTAGCATTTTTAGGATCGACAAAACCTTTGGGTTGTACCATATACAACTCTTCCTCAATGTCTCCATTAAGGAACGCCGTTTTGACATCCATCTGCCAAATCTCATAATCGAAAAATGCAGCTATTGCTAACAAAATCCTCACAGATTTTAGCTTCGCTACAGGTGAGAAATTCTCATCATAGTCAACACCTTGAATTTGTCGGAAACCCTTTGCGACAAGTCGACCTTTATAGACAGTAATATTACCATCAGCATCTGTTTTTCTCTTGAAGATCCATTTATTCTCGACAGCCTTGCGGCTATCAGGTAAGTCTACCAAAGTCCATACTTTGTTATCATACATGGATCCTATTTCGGATTTCATGGCTTCTTGCCATTTGTTGGAATCTGGGCTCATCATCGCTTCTTCATACGTCGCAGGGTCTTCATCATTGTTGTCCACAATCATGACATTTAGACAAGGATCATACCAATCAGGAGTGGCACGTTCCCTTGTCGATCTGCGAGGTTCAATAGCTATCTCGTTTGAAGTTTCATGATCATTATCATTTGCTTCCTCTGTTGCCGGTGTAGGCGGTATAGGAACAACTTCCGGTACTGCGCTACTCTGATCAACAAGTGAAGATTCATCAATCTCATCGAGTTCTACTTTTCTTCCAGTCACTTCTTTAGTGAGAAATTCTTTCTCAAGAAAGGTTCCGTTCTTAGCAACAAAGATCTTGCCTTCGGATCTATGATAGAAAGTGTACCCTATAGTTTCCTTAGGGTATCCTATGAAGACGCATTTCTCCGCTTTGGGTTCTAGCTTGTCCGGTTGTAACTTTTTTACATAGGCTTCGCAACCCCAAACTTTTAGGAACGATAGCTTAGGTTTCTTATTAAACCATAATTCATACGGTGTCGTTTCAACGGATTTTGATGGTGCTCTATTTAAAGTGAATGCGGCTGTCTCTAATGCATAACTCCAAAATGATAACGGCAAATCAGTAAGAGACATCATAGAACGAACCATATCTAAGAGAGTTCGATTACGACGTTCGGACACACCGTTTCGTTGTGGTGTTCCCGGCGGTGTCAGTTGTGAAAGTATTCCGCATTTCTTTAAATGCATGCCAAACTCATAACTCAGATATTCACCTCCGCGATCAGATCGTAGAAATTTAATCTTCTTGTTACGTTGATTTTCTACTTCACTTTGGAATTCCTTAAACTTCTCAAAAGTTTCGGATTTATGTTTCATGAAATAGATATACCCATATCTACTCAGATCATCTGTGAAGGTTAGAACATAACGATAACCACCGCGCGATGCTACACTCATTGGTCCGCACACATCGGTATGTATGATTTCCAATAAGTCAGTAGCTCGCTCCATAATACCAGAGAATGGAGTCTTAGTCATTTTTCCCATTAGACATGCTTCGCATCTATCAAGTGACTCAAAGTCAAGTGATTCAAGTAATCCATCGGTATGGAGTTTCTTCATGCGTTTCACTCCAATATGACCAAGACGACAGTGCCACATATAAGTAGAATTATCATTCAATTTAATTCGTTTAGCATCAATGTTATGTATATGTGTATCACTACTATCGAGATCTAATAGAAATAAGCCATTCTTTTCAGGTGCTCGACCATAAAAGATATTATTCATAAAAATAGAACAACCATTATTCTCAGATTTGAATGAATAACCGTCTTGCATTAAACAAGATCCAGATATAATGTTCATGCTCAACGCGGGTACAAAATAACAAATATTGAGGCTTAAAACTAATCCCGAAGGTAGATGTATAGGAAGTGTGCCGACAGTGATCACATCGACTTTGGATCCATTTCCAACGCGCATCGTCACTTCATCCTTTAGTAGTCTTCTTTTATTCTTTAGTTCCTGTTTCGAGTTACAAATATGAGCAACCGAACTAGTATCAAATACCCAGGTACTAGTGCGAGAACCAGTAAGATAAACATCTATAACATGTATATCAGATATACCTTCTTTCTTCTTCTTGACAAGGCCGCTCTTCAGATCCGCCAAATACTTGGAGCAATTACACTTCCAGTGTCCCTTCTCCTTGCAGTAATAGCACTCAGCATCAGGCTTAGGGCCAGTCTTAGGTTTCATAGGAGGCGTGGCAGCTTTCTTGCCACCCTTCTTGAATTTTCCCTTAGACTTGCCCTGTTTCTTGAAACTGGTGGTCTTGTTGACCATCAACTCTTGGTGCTCTTTCTTGATCTCAATCTCAGCAGATTTTAGCATGGAGAAGAGTTCAGGTAACTCTTTGTTCATGTTCTGCATATTGTAGTTCATCACAAAGTTCTTGTAACTAGGTGGCAGTGATTGAAGGACACAATTAATCCCCAGTCTATTAGGAATCACTATTCCCAAGTCACTGAGTTTCTTCGCATGCCCGGTCATGGCGAGCATGTGCTCACTAACGGAGTTGCCTTCTTCCATCATGCAACTGAAGAAGTGTTTCGATGCTTCATAGCATTCCACGGCCGCATGAGTTTCAAAGATAGTTTTCAACTCATTGATTAACTCATGTGGATCGTGGTGCTCAAAATGTTTTTGAAGATCGGCTTCCAGACTGCACAGGATGGCACACTGAACTTGAGAGTACCGAGTTTTCCGAGTCGCGTAAACATTCTTTACTTCATCGGTTTCAGTTTCTGCAGGAGGGTCACCTAGCGGTGCATCAAGCACATATTGCAGATTTCCGCCATTGAGGAAGATCCTCACATGACGGAACCAGTCGGTGAAGTTGCTACCGTTGCTCTTAAGCTTTTCTTTCTCTAGGAACTGGTTAAAATTGATTGGGGACGCCATATCTACAACATATATTTGCAATAGTTTAGACTAAGTTTATGACAAATTGAGTTCAAATTTTAATTCAACATAATTAAAAACTAGGTGAACTCCCACTCAAAACAATATCCCTCGCATTGTCTTAGTGATCACATGAACCAAATCCACTACATCAAGTCCGATCATCACGAGACGAGATGTAATTTCAATGGCGAACACTCAAAGTGTTCATCATATCAATCATATGATTCATGCTCTACCTTTTGGTATCACGTGTTCCGAGACCATGTCTGTACATGCTAGGCTCGTCAAGGCCACCTTAGTATCCGCATGTGCAAAACTGGCTTGCACCCGTTGTATGCACTTGTTGAGTCTATCACACCCGATCATCACGAGATGCTTCGAAACGACAAGTCTTGGCAATGGTGCTACTAAGGATGAACACTTTATTATCTTGATATTTTAGTGAGAGGGATCATCTTATAATGCTACCGTCGCGATCTAAGCAAAATAAGATGCATAAAGGATTAACATCACATGCAGTTCATATGTGATATGATATGGCCCTTTTGTCTTTGCGCCTTTGATCTTCATCTCCAAAGCACGGACATGATCTTCATCATCAACGGGCATGATCTCCATCATCGTCGGCGAAGCACCAAGGTCAATGGCGCCGTCTTCATGATTGTCCTCCATGTAGCAACTATTACAACTACTTTGAAATACTACTCAACATGAAATTTAAAGACAACCATAAGACTCCTGCCGGTTGCCACAATACAATAATGATCATCTCATACATAGTCATTGATACGTCTCCGACGTATCGATAATTTCTTATGATCCATGCCACATTATTGATGTTATCTACATGTTTTATGCACACTTTATGTCATATTCGTGCATTTTCTGGAACTAACCTATTAACAAGATGCCGAAGTGCCGATTCTTTGTTTTACTTTGTTTTGGTTTCAGAAATCCTAGTAAGGAAATATTCTCGGAATTGGACGAAATCAAAGCCCAGGGGCCTATTTTTCCACGAAGCTTCCAGAAGTCCGAAGACGAAACGAAGAGGGGCCACGGGGTGGCCAAACCCTAGGGCGGCGCGGCCCCCCCCTTGGCCGCGCCGGCCTATGGTGTGGGCCCCCCGTGCCGCCTCTTGACTTGCCCTTCCGCCTACTTAAAGCCTCCGTGACGAAACCCCCGGATCGAGAGCCACGATACGGAAAACCTTCCAGAGACGCCGCCAACGCCGATCCCATCTCGGGGGATCCAGGAGATCGCCTCCGGCACCCTGCCGGAGAGGGGAATCATCTCCCAGAGGACTCTACGCCGCCATGGTCGCCTCCGGTGTGATGTGTGAGTAGTCTACCCCTGGACTATGGGTCCATAGCAGTAGCTAGATGGTTGTCTTCTCCCCATTGTGCTATCATTGTCGGATCTTGTGAGCTGCCTAACATGATCAAGATCATCTATCTGTAATTCTATATGTTGCGTTTGTTGGGATCCGATGAATAGAGAATACTTGTTATGTTGATTATCAAAGTTATATCTACGTGTTGTTTATGATCTTGCATGCTTTCCGTTACTAGTAGATGCTCTGGCCAAGTAGATGCTTGTAACTCCAAGAGGGAGTACTTATGCTCGATAGTGGGTTCATGCCTGCATTGACACCGGGACAAAGTGACAAAGTTCTAAGGTTGTGTTGTCTTGTTGCCACTAGGGATAAAACATTGATGCTATGTCTAAGGATGTAGTTGTTGATTACATTACGCACCATACTTAATGCAATTGTCTGTTGCTTTGCAACTTAATACTGGAGGGGGTTCGGATGATAACCTGAAGGTGGACTTTTTAGGCATAGATGCAGTTGGATGGCGGTCTATGTACTTTGTCGTAATGCCCAATTAAATCTCACTATACTCATCATGATATGTATGTGCATGGTCATGCCCTCTCTATTTGTCAATTGCCCAACTGTAATTTGTTCACCCAACATGCTGCTTGTCTTATGGGAGAGACACCTCTAGTGAACTGTGGACCCCGGTCCAATTCTCTTTACTGAAATACAATCTACTGCAATACTTGTTTTACTGTTTTCTGCAAACAATCATCTTCCACACAATACGGTTAATCCTTTGTTACAGCAAGCCGGTGAGATTGACAACCTCACTGTTTCGTTGGGGCAAAGTACTTTGGTTGTGTTGTGCAGGTTCCACGTTGGCGCCGGAATCCCTGGTGTTGCGCCGCACTACATCCCGCCGCCATCAACCTTCAACGTGCTTCTTGACTCCTACTGGTCCGATTAAACCTTGGTTTCTTACTGAGGGAAACTTGCCGCTGTGCGCATCACACCTTCCTCTTGGGGTTCCCAACGGACGTGCCAACCACACGCATCAAGCAAATTTCTGGCGCCGTTGCCGGGGAGATCAAGACACGCTGCAAGGGGAGTCTCCACTTCTCAATCTCTTTACTTTGTTTTTGTCTTGCTTAGTTTTATTTACTACTTTGTTTGCTGCACTAAATCAAAATACAAAAAAATTAGTTGCTAGTTTTACTTTATTTGTTATCTTGTTTGCTATATCAAAAACACAAAAAAATTAGTTTACTTGCATTTACTTTACTTATTTCATAATGTTTCCTCCTAAGTTTGTTCTTAAAGATGTACCGGTAGGTCGAGGGTCTATCCTTGGGAAAGACAACATAGAAGATTTTTTCACTCATATTAGTACGGTCGAGGATTTTGAAGATAGACACTTGGCAGAACTTGCCCCTACTTATGAAATTGCTGTTGCTTCTTTAGTACATGCATTAGAAGCTAGATTTGTTAATCTTAATCCTGTGATTCAACATATGTTTCTTTTGTATTAGAAACCCTTCTTAAAGAATTTGGGGGAATAGCGAGAGAAGTTAGAAAAGTTTTCACTAAATATAATATGCTAGGTTCTTATACCAACTTTGCCAGTATCCTTGAGAAGATGGAAAAGGATAGACAAAAGTACACTAATAAAGTTAATTATGAGGGGGATATTAAAACATCAATACCTTGCAAGCTCTTGGGAATGTGTGAGGCACTAGAAAAGAATTTTGATTGGATTGTTCCTGAAGATTTGTTTGATGAGAGTAGCAAGCCCAAGACTAATGAAAAGGGAGCCTCTGAAACTCACATAGAAAAGATAATATGCATAGTTGAGAACACTCTGCACCCCGCTGAGAATGCACCACCCTTCGATAATACTTGATGCACACTTTCTGCGCCTAGCTGAAAGGCGTTAAAGAAAAGCGCTTATGGGAGACAACCCATGTTTTTACCTACAGTACTTTGTTTTTATTTTGTGTCTTGGAAGTTGTTTACTACTGTAGCAACCTCTCCTTATCTTAGTTTTGTGTTTTGTTGTGCCAAGTTAAGCCGTTGATAGAAAAGTAAGTACTAGATTTGGATTACTGCGCAGTTCCAGATTTCTTTGCTGTCACGAATCTGGGTCCACCTCCCTGTAGGTAGCTCAGAAAATTAAGCCAATTTACGTGCATGATCCTCAGATATGTACGCAACTTTTATTCAATTTGAGCATTTTCATCTGAGCAAGTCTGGTGCCATTTTAAAATTCGTCAATACGAACTGTTCTGTTTTGACAGATTCTGCCTTTTATTTCGCATTGCCTCTTTTGCTATGTTGGATGAATTTCTTTGATCCACTAATGTCCAGTAGCATTATGCAATGTCCAGAAGTGTTAAGAATGATTGTATCACCTCTGAATATGTTAATTTATATTGTGCACTAACCCTCTAATGAGTTGTTTCGAGTTTGGTGTGGAGGAAGTTTTCAAGGATCAAGAGAGGAGTATGATGCAACATGATCAAGGAGAGTGAAAGCTCTAAGCTTGGGGATGCCCCGGTGGTTCACCCCTGCATATATTAAGAAGACTCAGGCGTCTAAGCTTGGGGATGCCCAAGGCATCCCCTTCTTCATGGACAACATTATCAGGTTCCTCCCCTGAAACTATATTTTTATTCCATCACATCTTATGTGCTTTTTCTTGGAGCGTCGGTTTGTTTTTTGTTTTTTGTTTTGTTTGAATAAAATGGATCCTAGCATTCACTTTATGGGAGAGAGACACGCTCCGCTGTAGCATATGGACAAGTATGTCCTTGGTTTCTACTCATAGTATTCATGGCGAAGTTTCTTCTTCGTTAAATTGTTATATGGTTGGAATTGGAAAATGATACATGTAGTAATTGCTATAAATGTCTTGGGTAATGTGATACTTGGCAATTGTTGTGCTCATGATTAAGCTCTTGCATCATATGCTTTGCACCCATTAATGAAGAAATACATAGAGCATGCTAAAATTTGGTTTGCATATTTGGTTTCTCTAAGGTCTAGATAATTTCTAGTATCGAGTTTGAACAACAAGGAAGACGGTGTAGAGTCTTATAATGTTTTCAATATGTCTTTTATGTGAGTTTTGCTGCACCGGTTCATCCTTGTGTTTGTTTCAAATAAGCCTTGCTAGCCTAAACCTTGTATCGAGAGGGAATACTTCTCATGCATCCAAAATACTTGAGCCAACCACTATGCCATTTGTGTCCACCATACCTACCTACTACATGGTATTTTCCGCCATTCCAAAGTAAATTGCTTGAGTGCTACCTTTAAAATTCCATCATTCACCTTTGCAATATATAGCTCATGGGACAAATAGCTTAAAAACTATTGTGGTATTGAATATGTAATTATGCACTTTATCTCTTATTAAGTTGCTTGTTGTGCGATAACCATGTTTACTGGGGACGCCATCAACTTTTCATTGTTGAATTTCATGTGAGTTGCTATGCATGTTCGTCTTGTCTGAAGTAAGGGCGATCTACACTGAGTTGAATGGTTTGAGCATGCATATTGTTAGAGAAGAACATTGGGCCGCTAACTAAAGCCATGATCCATGGTGGAAGTTTCAGTTTTGGACAAACATCCTCAAATCTCTAATGAGAAAAGAATTAATTGTTGTTGAATGCTTAAAGCATTAAAAGAGGAGTCCATTATCTGTTGTCTATGTTGTCCCGGTATGGATGTCTAAGTTGAGAATAATCAAAAGCGAGAAATCCAAAAGCGAGCGTTCTCCTTAGACCTATGTACAGCCGGCATAGAGGTACCCCTTTGTGATACTTGGTTAAAGCATATGTATTGCGGTGATAATCCAGGTAGTCCAAGCTAATTAGGACAAGGTGCGGGCACTATTAGTACACTATGCATGAGGCTTGCAACTTATAAGATATAATTTACATGATGCATACGCTTTATTACTACCGTTGACAAAATTGTTTCATGTTTTCAAAATCAAAGCTCTAGCACAAATATAGCAATCGATGCTTTTCCTCTATGAAGGACCATTCTTTTACTTTCAATGTTGAGTCAGTTCACCTATTTCTCTCCACCTCAAGAAGCAAACACTTGTGTGAACTGTGCATTGATTCCTACATACTTGCTTATTGCACTTATTATATTACTCTATGTTGACAATATCCATGAGATATACATGTTACAAGTTGAAAGCAACCGCTGAAACTTAATCTTCTTTTGTGTTGCTTCAATGCTTTTACTTTGAATTATTGCTTTATGAGTTAACTCTTATGCAAGACTTATTGATGCTTGTCTTGAAGTGCCATTCATGAAAAGTCTTTGCTTTATGATTCACTTGTTTACTCATGTCATATACATTGTTTTGATCGCTGCATTCACTACATATGCTTTACAAATAGTATGATCAAGATTATGATGGCATGTCACTCCAGAAATTATCTTTGTTATCGTTTTACCTGCTCGGGACGAGCAGAACTAAGCTTGGGGATGCTGATACGTCTCCGACGTATCGATAATTTCTTATGATCCATGCCACATTATTGATGTTATCTACATGTTTTATGCACACTTTATGTCATATTCGTGCATTTTCTGGAACTAACCTATTAACAAGATGCCGAAGTGCCAGTTGTTGTTTTCTGCTGTTTTTGGTTTCAGAAATCCTAGTAAGGAAATATTCTCGGAATTGGACGAAATCAAAGCCCAGGGGCCTATTTTTCCACGAAGCTTCCGAAGTCCGAAGACGAAACGAAGAGGGGCCACGGGGTGGCCAAACCATAGGGCGTCGCGGCCCCCCCTTGGCCGCACCGGCCTATGGTGTGGGACCACCGAGCCGCCTCTAGACTTGCCCTTCCGCCTACTTAAAGCCTACGTGACGAAACCCCCGGTGCGAGAGCCACGATACGGAAAACCTTCCAGAGACGCCGCCAACGCCGATCCCATCTCGGGGGATCCAGGAGATCGCCTCCGGCACCCTGCCGGAGAGGGGAATCATCTCCCGGAGGACTCTACGCCGCCATGGTCGCCTCCGGTGTGATGTGTGAGTAGTCTACCCCTGGACTATGGGTCCATAGCAGTAGCTAGATGGTTGTCTTCTCCCCATTGTGCTATCATTGTCGGATCTTGTGAGCTGCCTAACATGATCAAGATCATCTATCTGTAATTCTATATGTTGCGTTTGTTGGGATCCGATGAATAGAGAATACTTGTTATGTTGATTATCAAAGTTATATCTATGTGTTGTTTATGATCTTGCATGCTTTCCGTTACTAGTAGATGCTCTGGCCAAGTGGATGCTTGTAACTCCAAGAGGGAGTACTTATGCTCGATAGTGGGTTCATGCTCGCATTGACACCGGGACAGTGATGAAAGTTCTAAGGTTGTGTTGTGCTGTTGCCACTAGGGATAAAACATTGATGCTATGTCTAAGGATGTAGTTGTTGATTACATTACGCACCATACTTAATGCAATTGTCTGTTGCTTTGCAACTTAATACCTGGAGGGTTCGGATGATAACCTGAAGGTGGACTTTTTAGGCATAGATGCAGTTGGATGGCGGTCTATGTACTTTGTCGTAATGCCCAATTAAATCTCACTATACTCATCATGATATGTATGTGCATGGTCATGCCCTCTCTATTTGTCAATTGCCCAACTGTAATTTGTTCACCCAACATGCTGCTTGTCTTATGGGAGAGACACCTCTAGTGAACTGTGGACCCCGGTCCAATTCTCTTTACTGAAATACAATCTACTGCAATACTTGTTTTACTGTTTTCTGCAAACAATCATCTTCCACACAATACGGTTAATCCTTTGTTACAGCAAGCCGGTGAGATTGACAACCTCACTGTTTCGTTGGGGCAAAGTACTTTGGTTGTGTTGTGCAGGTTCCACGTTGGCGCCGGAATCCCTGGTGTTGCGCCGCACTACATCCCGCCGCCATCAACCTTCAACGTGCTTCTTGACTCCTACTGGTCCGATTAAACCTTGGTTTCTTACTGAGGGAAACTTGCCGCTGTGCGCATCACACCTTCCTCTTGGGGTTCCCAACGGACGTGCCAACCACACGCATCAAGCATCATCACATTATGGCCATATCACATCACCAAACTCTGCAAAAACAAGTTAGACGTTCTCTAATTTGGTTTGCATATTTTACGTGGTTTAGGGTTTTCGAGTGAGATCCAATCTACCTACGAACATGAACCACAACGGTGATACTAGTGTTGTCAATAGAAGAGTAAATTGAATCTTCACTATAGTAGGAGAGACAGACACCCGCAAAGCCACTTATGCAATACAAGTTGCATGTCGAGCGTGGAGCAAATCTCATGAACGCGGTCATGTAAAGTTAGCCCGAGCCGCTTCATCCCACTATGCCACAAAGATGCAAAGTACTCAAACTAAAGATAACAAAAGCATCAACGCCCACAAAACCATTGTGTTCTACTCGTGCAACCATCTATGCATAGACACGGCTCTGATACCACTGTAGGATAACATTGCATAGAAAACAAAAAATTTCCTACCGCGAACACGCAATCCAAGCCAAGATGCAATCTAGAAGACGGTAGCAACGAGGGGATGATCGAGACTCACCCTTGAAGATTTCCAAAGCCTACAAGATGAGGCTCTTGTTGCTGCGGTAGACGTACACTTGCCGCTTGCAAAAGCGCGTAGAAGATCTTGATCACGGCGCCATGAACGGGCAGCACCTCCATACTCGGTCACACGTTCGGTTGTTGATGAAGACGACGTCCACCTCCCCGTTCCAGCGGGCAGTGGAAGTAGTAGCTCCTCTTGAATCTGACAGCACGACGGCGTGGTGTCGGTGGCGGTGGAGAATCCCGGCGGAGCTTCGCTAAGCGTGCGGGGAAGAAGGAGGAGTGGGGCGGCTAGGGTTTGGGGAGAGGGGGGCGCCGGCCATCTAGGTGGTGCGGCCACCTTGTTGTGTTGGGGTGGCCGGCCCCCTCCCCTTGGTCCTCATTATATAGGTGGAACACCCAAGAGTTGGTGTACAAGTCTTCGAATAAGACCCCAAACCAAAACCTTCCATATGACATGAAACCTACCCAAGCTAGGACTCCCACTAGAGGTGGGATTCCCTCCTTCCCTTGGGAGGGGGTGGCCGGCCACCTTAGGTGGAGTCCACCTGGGACTCCACCCCTTAGGGTTGGCCGGCCATGGTGGTGGAGTCCCTTCGGGACTCCGCCTTCCAAAGTGACTTTCTTCTGGAATATTCTAGAACCTTCTAGAACCTTCCATAAATGCACCGGATCATTTTCAAACACATAAAATGACTTCCTATATATGAATCTTATTCTCCGGACCATTCCGGAACTCCTCGTGATGTCCGGGATCTCATCCGGGACTTCGAACAACTCTTCGAACTCCATTCCATATTCAAATACTACCATTTCAACATCAAACCTTAAGTGTGTCACCCTACGGTTCGTGAACTATGTGGACATGGTTGAGTACTCTCTCCGACCAATAACCAATAGCGGGATCTGGAGATCCATAATGGCTCCCACATATTCAACGATGACTTAGTGATCGAATGAACCATTCACATACGATACCAATTCCCTTTGTCACGCGATATTTTACTTGTCCGAGGTTTGATCATCGGTATCACTCTATACCTTGTTCAACCTCGTCTCCTGACAAGTACTCTTTACTCGTACCGTGGTATGTAGTCTCTTATGAACTTATTCATATGCTTGCAAGACATTAGACGACATTCCACCGAGAGGGCCCATAGTATATCTATCCGTCATCGGGATGGACAAATCCCACTGTTGATCCATATGCCTCAACTCATACTTTCCGGATACTTAATCCCACCTTTATAACCACCCATTTACGCAGTGGCGTTTGATGTAATCAAAGTACCTTTCCGGTATAAGTGATTTACATGATCTCATGGTCGAAAGGACTAGGTAACTATGTATCGAAAGCTTATAGCAAATAACTTAATGACGTGATCTTATGCTACGCTTAATTGGGTGTGTCCATTACATCATTCATATAATGATATAATCTTGTTTATTAATAACATCCAATGTTTATGATTATGAAACTAATCATCTATTAATCAACAAGCTAGTTAAGAGGCTTACTAGGGACTCTTTGTTGTTTACATATCATACATGTATCAATGTTTCGGTTAATACAATTATAGCATGGTATATAAACATTTATCATAAACATAAAGATATATAATAACCACTTTTATTATTGCCTCTTGGGCATATCTCCAACAGGTCCCGCATGTCATCCTCTCAGAACGGTAAATGTTTCTTTTCTTGGATTTTGTTTACCAAATGATTTTTGGCTAATTTTTTTCTTTCGATCTCCTGCCGCCTTTAAAACGTTGAGGACGCTGCTGGCTCACGGGTCCCACATGTCAGCCTCTATGAACAATAAACGCTGAGGATGCTGCTGCCTCATGGGTCCCGCATGTCATCCTCTTAGAATGAAAATGTTTCTTTTCTTGGATTTTTTACCAACATATTTTTGGTTTGTTTTATCTTTCCATCCCCTGCCGCCTTTAAAACGTTGACGACGCTACTGGCTCATGGGTCCCCGATGTCAGCCTCCTCGTACAAGAAACATGTGATATCTTGATTATTTTGCAGACAATAAACAGTGTATTACGCTCTGAGCTATTTCAAACGGATAAATTAAATCTTTATTTTTACATAAACAAACTTATATGTTGAATCTCCTTGTTTTTTTGTTTTTGCGAAGCATAGGACTTTCCTGTTTTTTTTAGAAAATTCCGAACTTTCCTATTTTGGAGTGGGCTGAAATTGTACGAGTCAAAAGGCCAAGCAGGATAGTTCGAATGCCCAGATGTCCAGATGCAGCCCAATTGAAATCTTTCTTCTTGGATTTTTTTCACCCCCTGATTTCTGGCTACTTCATTTTTCTTTTGGTTCTGTGCCGCCTTGGAAACGTTGAGACCGCTGCTGCAAAATGGGACCCGCATGTCATCCTCTATGTACAATAAAATTTCTTTTCTTGGATTATTTTTGGCTCCTGATATTTGGTCACTTGCCTTTTTCTTTCGATCCCGTGCAGCCTCTCAAACGGTGATACCGCTGCTGCTAAATGGGACCCGCATGTCATCCTCTATGTACAATCAAGTTTCTTTTCTTGAATTATTTTTGGCTCCTGATATTTGGTCACTTGCCTTTTTCTTTCGATCTCATGCCACGTTTGAAACGTTGAGGAACCTGTATGATCATGGGACCCGCATGTCATCCTCTATGTACTATAAAACTTTCTTTTCTTGAATTATTTTTGGCTCCTCATATTTGGTCACTTGCCTTTTTCTTTCGATCGCATGCCACGTTTGAAACGTTGAGGAACCTGCTGGCTCATGGGACCCGCATGTCATCCTCTATGTGCTATAAAAGTTTATTTTCTTGTATTTTTTTTCACCCTCTGATTTTTGGCTATTTCCTTTTTCTATTGATCCCCTGCCGCCTTGTAAACGTTGGGTAAGTTGCTGACTCATGGGACCCGCATGTCATCCTCTATGTACAATCAACTTTCTTTTTCTTTTGATCTCAAACCGCATTTGAAACGTTGAGACCGCTGCTGCTAATTGGGACCCGCATGTCATCTTCTATGTACAATAAAGTTTTTTTCTTGGATTATCTTTGGCTCCTGATATTTGGTCACTTGCCTTTTTCTTTCGTTCTCATGCCGCCTTTGAAACGTTGAGGAATCTGCTGGCTCATGGGTCCCGCATGTCATCCTCTACGAACAATAAAAGTTCTTTTCTTGGAGTTATTTTTTACCCCTAATTTCTGGCCACTTCCTTTTTCTTTTGATCCCCCGCCGCCTTTGAAACGATGAGGACGCTGTTGGCAGGTCGGTCCCACATGTCATCCTCTATGAACAATAAAAGTTTCCTTTGATGGATTTATTTTGAACCCCTAATTAATTTCTGGATATTTCCTTTTTTTCTTTTGATCCCCTGCCGCCTTGGAATCGTTGAGGATGCTGCTGCCTCATGGGTCCCACATGTCATCCTCTCAGAACGGTAAATATTTCTTTTCTTGGATTTTTTTACCAACTGATTTTTGGCTTATTTTTTCTTTCGATCTCCTGCCGCCTTTAAAACGTTGTCGACGCTGCTGGCTCACGGGTCCCACATGTCAGCTTCTCAGAACAAAAATGTTTCTTTTCTTGGATTTTTTACCAACAGATTTTTGGTTTATTTTTTCTTTCCATCCCCTGTCGCCTTTAAAACATTGACGACGCTGCTGGCTCATGGGTCCCCGATGTCAGCCTCCCCGTACAAGAAACATGTGATATCTTGATTATTTTGCACACAATAAACAGTGTATTGCGCTCTGAGCTATTGCAAACGGATAAATTAAATATTTATTTTTACATAAACAAACTTATATGTTGAATCTCCTTGTTTTTTGTTTTTGCGAAGCATAGGACTTTCCTATTTTTTTAGAAAAATACGAACTTTCCTGTTTTGGAGTGGGCTGAAATTGTACAAGTCAAAAGGCCCATCAGGATAGTTCGAAGGCCCAGATGTCCAGATGCAGCCCAATTGAAATCTTTATTTTCCATGATTTTTTTCACTCCCTGATTTCTGGCTACTTCATTTTTCTTTTGGTCCTGTGCCGCCTTGGAAACATTGAGACCGCTGCTGCAAAATGGGACCCGCATGTCATCCTCTATGTACAATAAAATTTCTTTTCTTGGATTATTTTTGGCTCCTGATATTTGGTCACTTGCCTTTTTCTTTCGATCTCATGCCACGTTTAAAACGTTGAGGAACCTGCTGGCTCATGGGACCCGCATGTCATCCTCTATGTACTATAAAAGTTCATTTTCTTTGTTTTTTTTCACCCTCTGATTTTTGGCTATTTCCTTTTTCTTTTGATCCCTTGCCGCCTTGGAAACGTTGAGTAATCTGCTGGCTCATGGGACCCGCATGTCATCCTCTATGTCCATCAACTTTATTTTCTTGGATTTTTTTGACGCCCTAATTTCTGGCTACTTTCTTTTTCTTTTGATCTCAAGCCGCATATGAAACGTTGGGACCACTGCTGCAAAATGGGACCCGCATGTCATCCTCTATGTACAATAGAAGTTTCTTTTCTTGGATTATTTTTGGCTCCTGATATTTGGCACTTGTCTTTTTATTTCGATCTAATGCCGACTTTGAAACATTCAGACCGGTGCTGCAAAATGGGACCCGCATGTCATTCTCTATGCACAATAAAGTTTCTTTTCTTAGATTATTTTTGGCTCCTGATATTTGGTCACTTTCCTTTTCCTTTCGATCTCGTGCCGCCTTTGAAACGTTGAGGAAGCTGCTGGCTCATGGGTCCCGCATGTCATACTCTATGAACAATAAAAGTGTCCTTCATTGGATTTATTTTTTACCCCTAATTTCTGGCTATTTGCCGTTTTCTTTTGATCCCCTGCCCCCTTTGAAACGATGAGGACGCTACTGGCAGGTCGGTCCCACATCCTCTATGAACAATAAAAGTTTCCTATGATGGATTCATTTTTGACCCCTTTTGATCCCCTGCCGCCTTGGAATCGTTGAGGATGCTGCTGCCTCATGGGTCCCGCATGTCAGCCTCTCAGAACGGTAAATGTTTCTTTTCTTGGATTTTTTTACCAACTGATTTTTGGCCTTTGTCTTTCGATCTCCTGCCGCTTTTAACACGTTGGGAACGCTGCCGGCTCAGGGGTCCCACATGTCAGCCTCTATGAACAATAAACCTTTACTTTGTTTGATTTATTATTGACCCATAAATTCTTGGTATTTGCCTTTTTCTTTCGATCTCATGCCGCCTCTGAAATGTTGAGACGCTGCTGGCTCATGGTTCCCTGTCAGCCTCTATGAACAGTAAAAGTTTCCTTTGTTTGATTTATTTTTGACCCTAATTACTGGCTATTTGCCTTTTTTTATCCCCTGCCGCCTTTGAAACTAAGAGGACGCTGCTGGCCCATGGGTCCCACATCTCAGCCTCTCTGAACGATAAACCTTTCCTTTCTTTTTTTTTTGATCCCGTGCCGCCTTGGAAACGGTGAGACCGCTCCTGCAAAACGGGACCCATATGTCATCCTCTATGTACAATGAAAGTTTCTTTCCTTGGATTATTTTTGGCACCTGATATATGGTCACTTGCCTTTTTTCCGATCCCCTGCCGCCTTTGAAATGTTGAGGACGCTGCTGGCTCGTGGGTCCCACATGTCAGCCTCTATGAACAATAAACATTTTATTTCTTGGATTTATTTTTGACCGCTGATTTCTGGCAACTTTGCTTTTTCTTTCGATCCCCTGCCGCCTTTGTTAAAGTTGAGGACGCTGCTGCAAAATGCGTCCCACATGTCAGCTTCTCTGTACGATAATTGTTTCCTTTCTTGGATTTTTTTTCCACGGCTGGCAGATGGGTCCAAGATGTCAGCCTCTATGTACAAGAAATATGTGATTTCTCGATATGTTTTAACCCGAGATATGTAGGATACTTGCTTTTTTTCGATCCCTTCTGTTTGTCTTTACCTTCAAATGTTGAGGGACGCTACTGGCAAATGGGTCCTGCTTTAGCATTCTCAACTGAAGGAAAAACTGAAATATTGCCTATTCATTTGTTTTTTGTACTTGATACGTCCAATTTGCATCACTATTTTATATCATAATTTGCTGTTATTCATTGATATATTTCATATTGGGACACAATACTTATGTTATTTCATCTATTTTGCATGTTTCATGATTATTTGGAGATCGCGCACCGGAGCCAGGATTCTGCTGGAAAAAGCACCGTCAGGATGCAATATTTCGGAAGATCAACTGTGGAAGGAAATTATACCAAAAATCCTATTTTTCCAGATGACGGAGAAAGCCAGAAGGGGGAGTCGAGAAGACCCAAGGTGGGGCCAGACCACAGGCCGGCGCGGCTCATGGCCTGGCCGCGCCACCTTGTGGTGTGGGGGCCCCACAGCCCCTTTCGCCTCCTTTTCTTCGCGAAACCCTTCGTCCCGAAAACCTAAGCTCCAGAGGGTACGTCGCGAAGAGCCACAGCCGCCTCTGCGGGGCGGAGAACACCAGAGAGAAAAGAGCTCTCCGGCGGGCAGGAATCCGCCGGGGAAATTCCCTCCCGGAGGGGGAAATCGACGCCATTGTCACCGCCATCGAGCTGGACATCATCTCCATCGCCATCACCATCATCTTCATCATCATCACCGCCATCTCCACCGCAGCACCTCGTCACCGCTGTAGCAATTTGGGTTTGATCTTGATTGTTTGATAGGGGAAACTCTCCCAGTGTTGATTTCTACTTGTTATTGATGCTATTGAGTGAAACCGTTGAACCAAGGTTTATGTTCAGATTGTTATTCATTATCATATCACCTCTGATCATGTTCCATATGATGTCTCGTGAGTAGTTCGTTTAGTTCTTGAGGACATGGGTGAAGTCTAAATGTTAGTAGTGAATTATGGTTGAGTAATATTCAATGTTATGATATTTAAGTTGTGGTGTCATTCTTCTAGTGGTGTCGTGTGAACGTCGACTACACGATACTTCACCATTTATGGGACTAGGGGAATACATCTTGTACTCGTTTGCCAATTGCGGGGTTGCCGGAGTGACAGAAACCTGAGCCCCCGTTGGGTATATCGATGCAGGAGGGATCGCAGGATCTCAGAGTTTAAGGTTGTGGTTAGATTTATCTTAATTACTTTCTTGTAGTTGCGGATGCTTGCAAGGGGTACAATCACAAGTATGTATTAGTCCTAGGAAGGGCGGTACATTAGCATAGGTTCACCCACACAACACTTATCAAAACAATGAAGATTAATCAGCTGTATGTAGCGAAAGCACTAGACTAAAATCCCGTGTGTCCTCAAGAACGTTTGGTCATTATAAGTAAACAAACCGGCTTGTCCTTTGTGCTAAAAAGGATTGGGCCACTCGTTGCAATTATTTCTCTCACATTTTACTTACTTGTACTTTATTCATCTGTTACATCAAAACCCCCTGAATACTTGTCTGTGAGCATTTACAGTGAATCCTTTATCGAAACTGCTTGTCAACACCTTCTGCTCCTCGTTGGGATCGACATTCTTACTTATCGAAGATACTACGATACACCCCCTATACTTGTGGGTCATCAGTACTCCATGCACCTAATCCATACTAACTGTTGATCCGGATTTTAGTTCAACTTAATTAGTTCAAATTTGATCTACGAGGAAGTATGTAATATATTTTGGGTTCACAACACTACACTTGTTAACAACAATCTAATGAAGAGGTTTGTCATTTTTTTTAAACTACAAATACACTCTAAGATCTTGCAAACTGATAGAATAAATCTTGGAACTTTAAATAATTTATGAAAATTTTGAAATCGACTATATGAATATATCAAAATATAGAGCCCATGTAGATGTGCATACTGGCTATGCGCATTTAAAAAGAATCATAATCATAATTGATACGAAATAAAAATAAGTTTATATGTAGAATCTCGGTTTCTTGAGGGCCAATCATAGGATCTCCGTGTTTAAATTAGGAAGGGCCCCAATGGCATGAGTCGGAGGCCCATTAAATGTTTTTGGATTGTTATCAGCGAAGTAAGCAGGCTGACAGCAATCACCATGTATATGGCCGGCGGCAGCCCAAAAGTACAAACAATAGGCCCATGCAGGGAAGGTAGTACTTTTTTTTATTGGGAAGGTTGTCTGGGCTAACCCCAAAAAAAAGTGGTGCTACATGGGGTAGCACTTGAACCCGGAATGAGACCATGAACAGTACATATGCTACATGCTACAGTACTTAGTTCTTAGCTATCTATTTTCGATCCAACGTCCAAATCTACAAGTCAATCAACTGTTCATCTGTGCTTGCTGATGTCAAGGCACTGGATCCTGGACGCTTGAACCCATGATCGTTACTGAGGGTTGCCTATTTGCACATAATATATTTTGTCAGCGGGCACTTCACTAGTTTGTGCAAAACATATCCAGCGCAGGATTCGAAAAAACATCACGTTTTTTTCTTTACGGAAACAATAGAACATCTCATGTTCATCACAATCCAGCCAACATAAGCACATAATAATTAATAGTACAACTAGAGAGCTGTACATATAAATAAGGTTTGTCAAGCTTCATGCACTAGCCAACGCAACCAAAAGTCTGAACTGATGGAAAGGGCTAGGCAATCCACTTATACATCTCAACACCCCTCCTCACGTGTGACCGGAAGAAGGGAAGAGGTCAACACAAGGAGACTCAGAGGTATAGCTCAAGAGGCATATACGTGGACTCCGAGGAGGGCAACGGAGGGCAGCACCAATTTTTAGGATAAATTACGAAAGCCAGGTCTCGAACTCGAGACCCTGGGCTCTGATACCATGCCAAACTTTCATACACTAGCCAACGCAACCAAAAGTCCGAACTAATGGAAATGGCTAGGCAATCCACTTATACATATCAACATCCCCCCCTTCACATGTGACCACAATCCAGTAATGGTACCATCATGTTCACCACAATGCATCATTATACTATTATAGACCAGCTCTCTCTACAGAACATTTGTAAGACAACTTAATACAGTTGTGATTCATTTTGTTGCCCCAGCGATGGGTGATAACCTGAACACCATATAACCTTCTCACAACAATTGTAACCAAATATGAGCACCTGCAATGATTTGGTGTCAAGCTTCTTGAAGGTCAGGAGGTATCCTACCTTCAAGTCATGTGCTTTGACAAACTCTGGCCATCCTGCGTCCATTAAAACATTGCCATCTTGTTGCTTCAGGTCCACAATCCAGGTGCATGCAGTGGACATCTTCAGGTTGATGGACTCTGGACACCCACCGTAAAACCAGGGTAGAACACGACTGGGGATGGTAATCACCTCTAACTCCGATGTACATAGTACCTTGCAGAAGCTGTCAGCGGTATTCTCCTCATCGATGCGCCTAAACACCTTGCACACTGGGGCTGGCTCTACAGATGTCTCCTTCCATGATAAGCTCTTTCCAAGCTTGAGCTTCTTGTTTGAACACTGCAAAAAGAGGCCTCAATTAGATAATGCCTCTAGCTTCTGACCGTAATTCCAAGCAAATGCATAATCAAAGGCACCTAGCAAAGTCAGCGGATCATTGTTCTTATCGAACACACAACCGAACAATAAGCTTCGAATCTAGCTAGGCTGATATGTACAACCTTGTATCATCAAATTATTCAGCATAGTGTATCATTGTATCGCAGAAGCCAAATCGATATAAATAGTAGCTATGAGAATAGAAATCAAGCTAGCATGAGCCATGCATGCTTGCTGGCTAGGTCTAGCATCAGAGTAATGCATCTGCAGCTCATCATCCGCCAAACATGATCGACCAAGCAAACAAAAAAAAATCAGTGTCGGCCTAAAGAGTCCATAAGCCAGACATGCATGCTCGGTGTCCTCATATGTGATTATCGGCCGTGGATTGACCAATATCATATTTGAACGATTATTATTGCACACATTAGATCCAGTCCCAACCTAGCTAGCATGAATGCATGTGTAGCCCGAGTCTTTACCAGAGGATTAATATATACACTGGATGAGAGAAATAGTCTATATCAA
Source organism: Lolium perenne (assembly GCF_019359855.2). Lineage (NCBI taxonomy): Eukaryota > Viridiplantae > Streptophyta > Magnoliopsida > Poales > Poaceae > Lolium > Lolium perenne. Next base: position 136,469,279 of record NC_067250.2, read on the forward strand.
ACAATGCCAAGCAACCGACAATACAGCTTAGATATAATAAAGATGTGACCGGCAACGCTAGTGATTCGGGGGAAACATACCGCCATTGCAGCCATGGACCGAGAGAATCGGGGATGTCGCGCCGCCTTAGTGGAGTTTTTAGGTGCGACGTCGCCGCATCCGTAGAGGACGGAGTCCAAGCCGCGTAGTCCGAGCGGTGGTGGACGCCGGTGGTGTAGGGAGAGGACTCAGGGGAGATGGACGGCGAGGGATCTGGGGAGATCTGAACATGAGGGGGCTGTGAGAAACTGAGAATGATACATCAGCAAGGGAATAAATGCGTGTGTCCCCCCGGTCAAAAAAATGCGCGTTTCTTGGAGGAACGAAGCCAGGTACGCAGGAATCCACACAGAGAACTTCACCCGGCGGGTCACTGGGCTTTATCAGTATCTGGTGGGGCCCGGACCTACATACCAGTGAGACAGGTCGTGTGGGTTATGATCCGATCAGTGTGCACACAGAAATTGCATTCAGAGCTCAGGGCCTCAGGCTACGTTGTACTATACAATATATCCATTTCTTTTGGTAAAGTGAAAACGATACTCCATCTGATCCTCATTACTTGATGATAAAATGGATGTCTCTACAACTAATATATGTCTAGATACATCTATATGAGAGCGTCTGTGTTTGTACTGTGTATCTCAAAAAAAAAATGGATCGGAGGGAGCATTAAGAGGTGTAAAAAAACTGCAAACAAACATGGATGTAAGCAGTTGAGTATTAAACCAGTGCGTAAAATACCTTTATATCTCGACCATGTAACAATGAATATGAGAAGTTTTTGGGGTTTGACCATCTGCACTTGTGTTCGCTACAATCGTTCGCTACAATCAGATCAAAAAAATTGGTCACTTTTACACTTTCTAAAATAAAATGTATTTTTCCCTGAGATTTTACAAGCTCGTACAAGATAGCATTGACTACATATGGGATATATCACATTTACACTTACAAATCTATGAATATTTCAAAATATTGAGCTCCATGTAGCTAGGTATAATACAAATCATCAGACCGCACATTGAAACTACCGCAGCATATCACAGTAAATTAAAGTAAAATAAAACATGTCTAACATATACTATATTAGCTAATTAACAAAGTCTCATCACAGTGTATCTGATCCCCAGTTCAGCTTAATACAAAAACCAAGTTCAAAGATGAACATCAAGCAGGCACTACCCCAGGTCCAAAAGCAGCATCTAATTAATTCAATAAAATATTGAGGTGTTTCTGATCCCCTCTTCCTAAAAGCACTGCAGATCATGCATGCAACTAAGGGTGATCAGCACAAAATATTACCCTCTGGGTGGAGGTGTTACAGTCGTATATCAACACATTCATCAACGAAGTATCTTTCACCTCGAAGACGAGAAGGTCATCGAGCTGCAGTTCATGCGCCTCTGCAAACCCGAACCAACCATCCTTCAAGACCATTTCACCCTGGTACTCATCGATGTGCACATACCAGGCGCAACCTACGCTGGTCTTGAGCTTGATAGGCCTGGGAAGAATCCCTATCAGACATTGCTTGAATTCTCTGGGGATGACCAACATATACATGTCATCGTTGCCGTCCAGTTGCACATAGAAGTGCGAGGGCTGAGGAGGGTCCGCCGAGTGACCAACCCGTTTAGGGCGGCCTTTCCCTCGCCCTTTTAATATACAACGTTGAATTGATGCATCACGCCTGCCCGTCACCTTTGGCTTTTTGGCTAGTGAATTTCTTTGAATTCTGAACTCGGGGTGCAGAGGACATGTACAATCGACAGTCCTAAGACGTAGTTGCTCATTGACGTTGGAGCGAGTTTGCTTCGCATCTAGTTAAGCACGGTATATATCAATCAACAAGATATAAATCAGAACGTAACATACATGGAGAAAATGCATCTAGCTATCTCTTTAATTAGTTTGCACAAAATCTAGCAAAGCAGCAAGACAATTTGATTTTACAGTATCGAGCAAGCTTTCAGACTTTCTGAAACAGGTAACATGGAGCATATATTTGTATGTTCAGACTGCGAAACCCTGCTCTGTGATGGATACTATTACTGTACTTAACATCTTTTTTTGCCAGAACTAGTACTTAACATCTACTGTTTCCCGTCATTAAAAAAAACATTTGCAGAAGAATACTACTACGGTTTCCCATCATTAAAGAAAAAAGAACTTGTTTAAAACCCCAACTATCATTGACTACTTACACCTGCATCCTAGTGAGTTTAGGACAACTTACAACCACTTTTGGTGGTGCCGCCACCGGAGAAGACCGTGCCGCGGGGGTTGGGGTCGGCGCAGCCGGAGAAGCTGGTGCCGCCGCCAGGGAAATCAGTGCCGAGCCAGATGGTGCTTCCAGCGGAGAAGAAAGTACCGCGAGAGATGGAACCGACGCTGCCAAAGGGTAAGAAATGGATGTACTCGTAGATCCTTCTCTAGTCACGATCTGGATAGAAGAGACTGGACGTCCATCAAGCTGCTGGAGGATGCGGTGGATCAAATCGGCTGAGTTCAGGAAATATCGGCGATGTTCATCTGTGTCGGCGGCCGTTACCGCCAGGCAGCTGCCGGTGGAGGGAGGAGGCGAGCCGTTCATGGCAGTCATTAGTGTAAAAGAGGTGAAGTGGGTGGGAGAGATAGAGGGTTCGGGACTGAAGTAACTGTAGTCTGCTCTCTCTTTTTTACAAGCATGCGTCCTCAGACAGATTTTTTTTTTAGATGCGTACTCAGGCTGCTTTATCAAACCAGGGCCTCAATGAAGCCCAGTTAACTATTTCTCCGCTAAAAGCGCGCTATAGCATATCTACAGGGTCCACGCTTAGTAATTTTGCTCGCTGAGGCGCTATTTGCGAAATAGCATTCTATATCGCCCTAAAACGTCATAGTGTTAGCGCGCTATTTTTTTCAGGAAAGTTGCTTTCACTTTTTCGTGGTGATGAACTACAATCTGTTGGTTCCACTTCTAAGTCAGAAGATAATATCGCTAATGCTAATATGTTTTAATAAATAATTTATACTATGTTGTTGCCTTGTGAAATGTTGATGTTAGCCTTCTAAAATACTTGAGATCTATTTCTATATGTGGTTATGTATGAATGATTCGGTCACTTTTGGACTATATATATCTATTCGCTCTAGTAAAATTATTTATTTTTAGGCTATATTTAGTATTATTTTGAAAATGCTATTTAAAATATACCACACTATTACCACGATATAGCGTTCAAATCGTTTGAAGGAGGCTGCCGCTAATTCATTTAGCACGCTATTTTAAAACTTAAGATGCGTCTGGAGGCCTGCATCCAGGCTGGTGGGGAAATACCGTACCCAAGTGCTTAAAAGATTGCACCGTTTAGCAGGAAAACATTAGGGCACGTCCAACACAGGCGCTACTGCAAGGGCGCTAGGAATTATTTCCTCGTCGTTTGGCGGTTGGAGAGGTGAATCCCAGCGGTAGGCCTAGCGTCGACACAAAAGAAAGAAGGGCGTGAAACTCTTTTCACCTGTCCTAGCTAAAGCACCGGAACCAACAGGAAGTCAGTCTGCCATCAGCAATTAGCGCTGCAAGGAGAGTACTTGGAGGATTTTACAATCTTTTGACATTCATTTGTTCTCTATTAGCGCCATATAGTATATAGCATTGTAATGCCCTTATACTCCTCTCAACATTAAAAAAAAGGTGTGCATATACTAATAACAGTTGCTGAAATGAAACTAAAAATAAACAGACATGCACGGTTTACGAAGGATGGAAATACAGAGTTCATCACCATCCGTTTTAAATTATAAGATTAGATTACTTCAATGTGGGCTACATACACACTAAAATGAGTAAACAGACATACTGAAATGGGTCCAGGTATATAAGATTCAGAAAAAAGGAAGAGCATCTTAAGATACGGAACATATTACTGAATTGTTCAAACATATCGTACAAAAAAGATTATTTTCTCCAGAAAGATTCATGGCTCAGTTTAGGGTTGCATCAACATGCGGATATTTTTCAGACTAGGCTTAAACCACATTGTTGCCTGTCGGGGAAATCCCCAACCATCTTCTGGAAGGGTGATAACTCCCATGATCTCATTTTCCCCTTGCTGCAGGTTACAACGACAAATACAACTAAATGCTGGTTCCCGAAATGCATAGTACGCGATGTACACACAATTTGACCTCATGAATGGAGTCAATGTTCCATTAGGAGCATTGCCATCATTTATCTTCAGGTTCATTGGATAATTCAGTCCAATGAACAGAGAGTGTGTGCCAAGGCTGTCAACTCGACTCCAATTGGGTCCAATCAGGGATAGATCTTTCTCAAAAATATGTATGACAGGGGCAGGATACTCCCGCAGGATAAGGCCATTACCATGATGCGTAACTTCGCAGCTCAAGGTGATCATTGCTACGTATATACCGATCTTCATGGATGATCATCAAGCGCTTGCCATCGGCTGGTCGAGCTAAAAACCATCTGCCAGATGGTTCCTTCATCGGTGATGGGATCACGAATGGCAGGGCAAGGTGTGCATCTGCATTGTAAACTGAGACAAAAAAGTGTTTGAATGGCTCAGGAAGACAATAATACCAGTAGCTGCAACTTCAGATTTGTAGGATCAAATGGAGGATGCAGTCATTATACTTGTATAAAAACTCGAAGAAATAAAATTGTTCCCATTTGAGATGTATGTTAATTACACTCATATTCATTGATGGTAGATACATGTCTCAACCTTATCTGATCCATGATTGTAATGCTTTGAGTACATCGAATATTCAAATAAATTGAAAGTTTGCATGCATCAATTGATGAAGAGGCCAGGGCTAAGCTCCTTATTCATATTCTGATAAGAGCATGCAGTAACTAATTCAGGAATGCATTCATATACTGCAATAATCTGGTTTGGGTTGACAGATTAGTGCACTGCATATACTACTGTAATTCGTTTGTAGCAATGGTTCAGTCAGGTTAGGATAATTAAATGGTGCAATACCATTTGAAAGGTGAAAAAAAATCTTATTGAGCAATTAGTTAATTCAGTTACAATATATCATGAATGGGCTTGATATTAAAATTTATTGCAAAGTATATCATATGGATTGAAGAATTACCGGCCTGTGATTGATCCCAGCAATATGTGGTGCCGGTCCACCCATCCACCGCAACAATGAAGCCGTTGTGCTCGATGGCGTCACTGTAATCTACACCCCAACTAGCAAGAGAGAATAACCTCCACTCCTGGCTACCATTAGCCAGGTAAGCGAGTCCAGAATTGAATAGAGCGATGAGCTTGTAATCTGAGTAATTCCCAGCTTTTGTGGGCACTTCGCAAATTACAATCTTCAACAAAAACATGGCACGCCCATACGTCATGTACCTTTCAGGAGGCAAGTCGGGGAAGCCAATCCATTCCTCCCGAAAAATGTTGCAAGTTTCCGACGATGGTAGGGAGATTTCTTGGTGCGTGTAGATGTTTGCGAGGAACCAGTTCCCACCACTGTCCACGCCGGCGATCCAGTCGCCGTTCATGCCAACCCAGAATCTATTGTCCATGAACGGTAGGATGGCTGTGCGCCGAGGATGGTCGAGGGGCACAACGTGGTACACCTTGTGGTGCGCACTACTATCATCATAGTGCCAATGGGCAGAATCGGGCATCAGCAAGCAGGGTCCATCCCAATGGTGTAGATTCATGTTGTCGGCGACATGGCGGCACAGCGTTTTGGAGCATGCGGCCAGCCGGACGTCGACTGTAACGTCCAGACTCTGGGCAATGAGATTGAACAGCTCGGCGGGGAGCTTCCCCCAGTCGCCATACAGCTGGTCGTCGTTCGATGCCGCCATGGAGACGATATGGATTTAAGAGGGCGGAAGCAAGTATGTGTGATTGGAGTTTTGTAGGAGAGTCGAGCGGGAAGGAGGAGTGCTGCGGTTCTGCGGAGGGGTGAGGAGAGAAAGCTATGCAAATGGGAGATCTAGAGGATGAAAAAAATTGCTAGCAGCGTTGGCGAGTGGAGAAAGATGATGGACGTGGAGAGCCAAGGATGGAAACGATGGAGTTGAAGAGTAGGAGTGGATATGACTTTTTTTTATTCTTCAGCAGCTGCATCGAGGCGCCGAGTAAAACTTCGGCTAGGATAGCACGCCACTACGTCCTGGTGCAGTTACTGTCCCGTCAAATCAGTTTGACCACAAAAATGGTTTCTTTATTACAGTATAACTTAATTTTTTCGAACAATATATACTACTCCATTTAATATACACACTCCGATTCATATTACTTGTCAAATGATATGGATGAATCTAGAACTAAAATGTGTCTAGATATATCCATATTATAGGTAACTAATATGAATCGGAGTTTGTTTGGTTCAAAGGATTTCTAAAGGTATCTTGTACGGAGTAGGATTTTTACACATAGGGATTTTTCCTATAGAGCTTGCTTGATTCAAAGGATTGAGAACCCTCCAAAATACCTATGGATTGCTTTCTCTACAATCCTATCTCTTGGTAATATTGCTATGTGTCTATAACAACTATGAAATGAACTCAATCTCAATAGAAATTTCATTTGTCTTTCCTAATCAAACAACTAGTTATTTTATGTCTTCGTTTACAAAATAAGATAATTTTTAGGATATAGGTAATCATCGAGCTTATGTGATCATCTTTTATGATCAAACTTACTTGATCAGCCCCGGAGGCGCAAAGGAGCAGTGGTGTGCATTAATACGGCCGCATGGGGAAGGTACAGCTAGCGACGATGAGACGTATCGCCAGCATTGGCCTAGGGAACCATCGCCACCATTAATAAAAGCTATCCCTTTGGGCACCATGTCTCCCACTACTCGTGTCACGCGCGCATGTGGGTTACAGATGGATGGGCTGGGGAAGCCGGACAGAAAACATGACAACCAGGGGGAAAATGAATAAAAATAATACAAAGTCGAAAATATTTCGAAAAATAAACTTTGTAAGAAACTCCATGCGTTTAGAAAATGCGAAGGCAATATGTTGAAACACGTCTAGACCACGTCTAGAACCACCGTCCCAAAGCTTAAGGATTAAATTGATTTTTAGAAAGTCAAACTATGTTAAGTTTGACTAAGTTTTTACCAAAAGCATTAATATGCAAGATACAAAATCAATATTATTAGATAAAAAATAAATTATATTTTCATATGGTGTCTACAAAATATTATACTCCGTATGTGCAGATAGATTCTTCTAAGAGTTTGGTCGAACTTTACTTGGTTTTACTTTTCAAGAAAAATATACGAAGCTTTAGGCATTGGAACAGAGGTATTTTTCGAAGCACCTACATGTCTTTAGAAGACAAAAGAAAACATGGAGTAAGGTTGTTTTTTGTGCAAAGGTTACGTCAAAATCTGGTTATTTGTGTAAAAAGAATCTCAAATTGTGTTATGTGCAAAAACTGCACCAACAAGTGGTGGTATGTGCAATTTCCTCTGTCACACAAAAGGCAAGCCATTGATACATACTTAATTGTGAATAATTACAAAAGTACTAGGCAACTAATAAGCGCACATGATTAAACTGCTATGCGAGATCTTCAGCCACCAGAAGTCATTCCCGCGCCTCTCTAGCATTGAAAATCACGCGTTCTACGACTTCCATCAAAGAGACAAGCTGAGCTTTGATCCGTTCTCCCAGATGAATGGCCTCTTCACAACTCCTACGAGCACATGCCGTGATCTCATCCACTTCTAGGAAAGACACCGCCTGCCTGTACCGAAATATCTTGATCCCTAACTCTCTGTTCTCCTCCCGCATGCTGGCAAGATCCAACTTCATCCTCCGACAGGATAAGCAAGGGGAGTGATCCTGCCAAAGGTAACAACAAACATATCGAGCGTTACTGGCAAACGAAGGGCACAAATTAGCTGATTAACGAATGTGGTCACTAACATGTAGGACAGACTTAAGTGGTGTCTACATGTCAGTGACTCGAAGTACCCAAAAACCAGCAACCCAAAGTCAGCTAATATTAACCTCCGTCTTCAGCTCCTTCATCCTCTTGAACGGCGGGGAAGCTGGCAACTTATCTTCTTCTACGACCTCTCGCTGGAACCTGACGTCGAAGGATGAGAGATCCTGCGAACGGATGTGCTGCGCCTGCGATTCCCCAGGGCGCTTCTGGCGTAACTCGGAGTTCTCTGCGCCGAGATGCGGAAGTTCCGCTCCCGGGGCCTTGTTGACCCTAAGCCGAGATAGCTCATGTGTAAGCCGACGAAAAATGTTCAAAATGTTATAGATCAGGCATATCATTACCAGTGCAAACGAGGTAAGTGAATTTCCGGGATCTCGCCCAACGACCGTTGTTTGTCCAATGCCACCACATCTTCTCCGAGATTGACTAACTCCTTTACATCATCTTCTCCGACATTGACTATCTCCTTTACATCATCTTCTGCTCCGAGCTTGACCATCTCCTTTACATCATCTTCTCCTGCGAGCTTGATCATCTGCCTCACATCATCTTCTCCGGCGATATCGACCCTCTCCTGCGGAAGATAACAGATATAAGTCAGAGTATTACTAGCAAAACGAAGGTACGTAATTAAAAGAGGCGTAGTAACCCTTGTGTCCTGGCTCATCAATGGCGGGGACGCTGAGCCCGCATCGTCTCCTCCGAGATCTCCCTTCGCAGGCAGGATTGTTAGAGACAGTGTACTTCTGGTAGTTGTATTTATGCGTGGGGTGCCAGGGGGTCGAGAAGCTAGGACTGCATCTTCTCCTCCGACCTCTTCCTTGGTAGACATGACAAATGAAACGAGGTGTGGGGGGTGTAAAGGTATAAAATGGCGGACGGCCGCCCCGCCTCGGCCCTTCAAGGTTTTTTTTTGCCTTACTAAACTAAAAACCATATTTTACGTCTCACACGTCTGCCCTAAGAGGGCTGCAGGGTCCCATGCATGCAGGTCCCACACTTTAGTGAGCACAAGTCATGTGCGGTAGGTAGGCAAACTTCCAACAATCTTCTTTGTCAAGTGAAGACACGTCGTCAAGACTCTCTCTCTCTCTATCTCCCCCCTTTTGTCATTGAAAAAAAGAATATTAGACGGGGGCGTAGCCTGCACTGCAGGGGGGGCGATTTTGACAAAGTAACCCTTTTGGCGAAGAAAAACACAGAATGAGCCACACAAAAAGGTTAGTCCAGTGAAATAGATTGCTCAGAGGGTCAGTCCATGCTTTTCTTTGCCAAAAGGGTTATTTCTGTCAAAATCGCCGCACTGCAGGTTTGCAGCACTGAAAAACCTTGCGTGCCCGTCAACATCACTTCCCGGAAAGGTTGAAGCATTTCGAGGCCATGACTACTCTCCCTTCCTCTTCTCCTTCCGTGTGATCCCTCTTCCATCTTTTATCCTTTGCAACATATGCAAAAAATTGTCCGTGACTTGTGCTCACTGAAGTGTGGGACCTCACGCATGGGAACCACACGTAAGTCACAGACCTGTTGCTGTAATAATTTGGGTGATCATTATACTGTATTAGAACTCCGTACAAAGTTTCGTATGGATTCAAGGGTAGGAAAGCCAAGTTAACTCATTTACATGACATTATTTTTTCCATGAAGCCAAGTTAACTCATCTAACACTTGGTAAATTTTGGTTATATATTCGAAATTTTACTTGAAACTTGTTGATCATGCCATTTTACTACTCGCCTAACACTTTTTCTGCGCGTGAAGGGATGGTGGTGGGCATGATGCTACCCTAAATTTGTGGGACCCCAAAAAACTTGCAAATACGAGCGCTTCATCCAAAAGAAACACACTCGTGTCCCCTACCACCCCCCATGATTTTGACCTAAATTTGAAATCAAGCCAAAGGTGGTTGAAAACCGGCAATCAGAAAGCATGGATTGTTCATCTTTTTTTTATATAGCTAGGGAAAATAGCAGACATGCCATACCAATGTTTTAGAAAAGAGCTTTTACTTGTGCATTTTGGGTTGTCGCACATAAATGTGCTTTTACTTGTCTGCCACCAATTAGTCCAATTCTTATTTGTGGGGAAACATGACACGAGATGGCCATTTCCAAAGTTTCATGAATTATCTCAATGTGAATCCATATATGTACCATTTTGGGGGCTAAATTGCTTAAATGCAAATTTGAACAGTGGATAGATGAAGTAAATATCAAACAAATAACTGGAAAAAAAACAGGCGTATGTGACCCGAATGTCTGGAGCCATGGTACAAGAGATATAATGGCTAACCACACGAGCCCCTTCGTCCAACTAGCTAGCACAAAACAAGGGTGAGCGTCATGAGATTGATCGACATCAATTTCAGAACATGCCAAAGTTATTGTGGGGCTCGATATAAAAAAGCTCGAAACAAAGCATGAATATTGAGTCATATCATTTGTGGTTTACATACTACCTCTATATATATATGACAATACCAAATGAACGTGGCATATATATACACTTGTATATCCTCTTTTAGAAGAACCCTGCACAGTTTTCGGCACCACATGTGTTTGAGTACAAGTTCCACTCACTTCCCAAAAGTGTGGGAGCATTGTATTAAGTACTACAAGAAAACAATGGCAAACCTTTGAATCTCATGACTGATTTTTTGTTGTAGTGATATATAGATTTATAAGTGTTTAGGGTTAGGGGGTTATAGGGTTTATAGAGATGATGCACATATTTTGATTTCACGCTTGTGATGTACAATACTACATAGGTAAGAAATTAAACAAGCATGACCTTTGTTAGAATAACATTTAACATGTTCTCTCACCATTCATATATGTTGAAGTTTGCCTTGCTTCTTCAATTTCCCACGTGCACATGTTACTACAAGAACCAAGGCAAACTTTTAAATCATCGTTGGGACTGGCAAGATGCACGTACCACCATGCCCAATTTGGGCACATTATAATAAAATATCCTATCACAGGTTTCTTATTTTCCCTGTCAACTAGTACACCTATATATGAGCACTCAATGCGGAAGGGTTTCATTTTTTGAGGTTTTCTTCATTTTCATTTTTTTTATTTCAAAACCAGGTCAAAATGGTCGACATGATTATCCATTCAAAGGGGTTGAATATTTCAGTAGTATCACTGGTTTATGTATATAGTAAGTAATATGAATCTAAAAATGATTTTGGGGGATTTCTATGACCAAGTTATAACACACCTACATTTCAAATTTGAATTACTTCCAATAAATGAGCATATAGTCATTTAAATGTGTGAAACTGGCTAAAAACACTAAAAATCGTAAAGAGTTGCGAATTGGCGCTAAAATATGGCCTAGTTTATCTTAAAAATGTAGAGGCGCCATTTTGACCCATATCTTATGTACCCCATTCGTAAAATGATAAACTATCACGAATTACCATTTATTTTAGGCTTTACTTTTCACGGTAAAATGATAAACTATATCACGAAGTTCCATTTCCGTCAAAATAGTCCGCGTTACTTTTTTGTTGAGATATAAACCCCCACAACGGCCATCTCCTCCTTAATTTATTGTGTAAACCCCCCACAACGTTCACCTCCTCCTTAATTTATTGTGTAAACCCCTACAACGGTCATCTCTTCCTTATAAACAACCACAACGGCCATCCCTTGTGTCAATAGGTTCTGCCTCTCTCTTCTTCGTTCACATACACTTGATCCCATTGCCATGGCTTCCACGTCTCGAACGCCGACCAGAAGGGGAAGGGGAAGGGGCGGCCGGGGTGATGGATCATCATCATTGCCACCACCACCGTCAACACTGCCTTTGATCATAGAGGAGTTCTTCATCGTCGTCTATGAAGACCCTTTGGTCAAGAAGGTACGTACGCGTTCCCACATATATGATGCATGTGATTGATTATGGGCATGTTCTAAAAAACCTTTAATTTCAAACGATCGACGCTCGATCTCTTTGCAGGCTCGCCCAAAAAAGTTTGCGGACTATCTTGACGGCCAGGAGCCAGCTAAGGTGTATCTGCGAGCAGCTGACTGCGGTCCTCATCTCTGGACCGTGGAGGTCCTATTTGACGGACAAGGCCGGATGTACCTCGACAAGGGCTGGGAGAATTTCGCCATCGCGCACGGTGTGGATTTCGGCTGCTTCGTACACTTCAAATATGAAGGCGATGATGTGCTCACAGTGAAGGTGTTCGACGGAACAATGTGCAGGAAGTACTACTACTCGGATGACGAAGATACTGACGATGAAAGCGACGACGACGTGAAGCCATGCATCCATCATCTTTAGATAAGGGGATTATGACCAAGAATATATATGTAGCTTCATATGCATCGATTTTAGAGGTGGATAACTGGAGAGAGAGAGAGAGAGTCTTGATGCGTCTTCTCTTGACAAAGAAGATGGGAGTTTGCCTACCTACCGCACATGACTTGTGCTCACTGAAGTGTGGGACCTCACGCATGGGAACCACACGTAAGTGACAGACCTGTTGGTGTAATAACTCAGGTGATCATTATACTGTATTAGTACAAAGTTTCCTATGGATTCAAGGGTAGGAAAGCCAAGTTAACTCATTTACATGACATTATTTTTTCCATGAAGCCAAGTTAACTCATCTATCAATTGGTACATTCTGGTTATATTCGAAATTTTACTTGAAACTTGTTGGTCATGCCATTTTACTACTCGCCTAACACTTTTTCCGCGCGTGAAGGGAGGGGGTGGGCAGTATGCTACCCTGAATTTGTGTGACCGCCAAAAACTAGCAAATACGAGAGAGGCATCGAAAGAAACACACTCATCCCCTACCCCCCCTCCCCACTAAATTTGAAATCAAGCCAAACAAAAAAAGGCAATCGAAAAGCATGGATTGTTCATCTTTTTCTATATAGTTAGGGTTAGGGTTTAGGGTTTATAGAGATGCACATATTTTCATTTTACATTTGTGATGTACCATAATACATAGGTAAGATACCAAGCATGACCTTTGTTAGAATAACCATTAACGTGTTCTCTCACCTTTAGATTCAAATGGGCATAAACATTCAGAAAAAATCAAAAAACAATGAAAAACAAAAAGCGCACATAGTCTTCTTATGTCATATAGTAGGAATTGAAGTTAATAAACAAGGTCTAGACATATTCAAACCAGACAAATCATGTATCTACACCTAACCCTAAACTTTGTCTTATGAAGTCAAGCATGAAGAGAAATGGTTTTGGGTTTCAAACATGGAAATTTCAAAAACCTCCCAACAAAAGCTTCATTTTAGAGTGACTAAGAAGGATACACGCTTACCTTTTCATTTTCATGTTTTAAACTTGTTTAAATCTAGGTCAAACCTAGGATTTGACCGAGATTCAAATGGGCATAAACATTCAGAAAAACAAAAAATGAAAAACCAACGCACATATAGTCTTCTTATGTCATATAGCTAGTAAGCATTCAAGTTGATAAACAAGCATGTCTAGACAAATTCAAACCCGATAAATCATGTATATACCCCCTAACCCTAAACTATTTCTTATGAAGTTAACCATGAAGAGAAGTGGTTTTGGGTTTCAAACATTATATTGAGATTCAAGAACCCCCCAAAAGCTTCATTTTAGAATGACTAAGAAGGATCCAGGCTTACCTTTTCATTTTATGTTTTAAACTTGTTTAAATCTTGGTTAAACCTAGGATTTGACCAAGATTCAAATGGGCATAAACATTAATTCAGAAAAAACAAAAAAAAAATGAAAAACCAACACACATATAGTCTTCTTATGTCATATAGTAAGCATTCAAGTTGATAAACAAGCATGTCTAGACATATTCAAACCCGACAAATCATATATCGATCTACCCCCTAACCCTAAACTCTGCTAGCACCAATACCATGTAAGCTCCTAGCAATGCATGAAGCACTAGAAAATAACTATGCTTGGCTTGTTCCTGAAAATTTGTTTGATGAGAGTAGCAAGCCCAAGACTAATGAAAAGGGAGATGCTAAAACTTATGTATCCAATATACTATGCATGGTTGAGAAAACTCCACACCCCGCTGTAGATGCACCATCTCTTGATAATACTTGATACACACTTTCTGCGCCTAGCTGAAAGGCGTTAAAGAAAAGCGCTTATGGGAGACAACCCATGGTTTTTACTACAGTACTTTGTCTTTATTTTGTGTCTTGGAAGTTGTTTACTACTGTAGCAACCTCTCCTTATCTTAGTTTAGTGTTTTATTGTGCCAAGTAAAGTCGTTGATAGTAAAGTTCATACTAGATTTGGATTACTGCACAGAAATAGATTTCTTTGCTGTCACGAATCTGGGCTGTTTTCTCTGTAGGTAACTCAGAAAATTATGCCAATTTACGTGAGTGATCCTCAGATATGTACGCAACTTTCATTCAATTTGAGCATTTTCATTTGAGCAAGTCTGGTGCCTCGATAAAATTCGTCAATACGAACTGTTCTGTTTTGACAGATTCTGCCTTTTATTTCGCATTGCCTCTTTTGCTATGTTGGATGAATTTCTTTGATCCATTAATGTCCAGTAGCTTTATGCAATGTCCAGAAGTGTTAAGAATTATTGTGTCACCTCTGAACATGTTAATTTTTATTGTCCACTAACCCTCTAATGAGTTGTTCTAAGTTTGGTGTGGAGGAAGTTTTCAAGGATCAAGAGAGGAGTATGATGCAATATGATCAAGGAGAGTGAAAGCTCTAAGCTTGGGGATGCCCCGGTGGTTCACCCTGCATATTCTAAGAAGACTCAAGTGTCTAAGCTTGGTGATGCCCAAGGCATCCCCTTCTTCATCGACAACATTATCAGGTTCCTCCCCTGAAACTATATTTTTATTCCATCACATCTTATGTGCTTTGCTTGGAGCGTCGGTTTGTTTTTGTTTTTTGTTTTGTTTGAATAAAATGGATCCTAGCATTCACTTTGTGGGAGAGAGACACGCTCCGCTGTAGCATATGGACAAGTATGTCCTTAGGCTTTACTCATAATATTCACGGCGAAGTTTCTTCTTCGTTAAATTGTTATATGGTTGGAATTGGAAAATGATACATGTAGTAATTTGCTATAATGTCTTGGATAATGTGATACTTGGCAATTGCTGTGCTCATGTTTAAGCTCTTGCATCATATACTTTGCACCCATTAATGAAGAAATACATAGAGCATGCTAAAATTTGGTTTGCATATTTGGTCTCTCTAAGGTCTAGATAATTTCTAGTATTGAGTTTTGAACAACAAGGAAGACGGTGTAGATTCTTATAATGTTTACAATATGTCTTTTATGTGAGTTTTGCTACACCGGTTCATCCTTGTGTTTGTTTCAAATAAGCCTTGCTAGCCTAAACCTTGTATCGAGAGGGAATACCTCTCATGCATCCAAAATACTTGAGCCAACCACTATGCCATTTGTGTCCACCATACCTACCTACTACATGGTATTTCTCCGCCATTCCAAAGTAAATTGCTTGAGTGCTACCTTTAAATTCCATCATTCGCCTTTGCAATATATAGCTCATGGGACAAATAGCTTAAAAACTATTGTGGTATTGAATATGTACTTATGCACTTTATCTCTTATTAAGTTGCTTGTTGTGCGATAACCATGTTTCTGGGGACGCCATCAACTATTCTTTGTTGAATATCATGTGAGTTGCTATGCATGTTTGTCTTGTCTGAAGTAAGGGAGATCTACCACCTTATGGTTAAGCATGCATATTGTTAGAGAAGAACATTGGGCCGCTAACTAAAGCCATGATTCATGGTGGAAGTTTCAGTTTTGGACATATATCCTCAATCTCATATGAGAATAATAATTGTTGCCACATGCTTATGCATTAAAGAGGAGTCCATTATCTGTTGTCCATGTTGTCCCGGTATGGATGTCTAAGTTGAGAATAATCAATAGCGAGAAATCCAAAATGCGAGCTTTCTCCTTAGACCTTTGTACAGGCGGCATGGAGGTACCCCATTGTGACACTTGGTTAAAACATGTGTATTGCGATGATCCGGTAGTCCAAGCTAATTAGGACAAGGTCTAGACATATTCAAAACAGAAAAAGCATGTATCTACCCCCTAGCCCTTAACTATGTCTTACGAAGTCAAGCATGAAGAGAAGTGGTTTTGGGTTTCAAACATGGAAATTTCAAAAACTTCCCAAATGCTTAATTTTAGAGTGAATAAGAAGGATCCAAACTTACCTTTTCATTTTCAGGATTTATGCTTGTTTAAATCTTGGTCAAACATAGGATTTGACCAACACACATATAGTCTTCTTATGTCATATAGTAAGCATTCAAGTTGATAAACAAGCATGCATGTCTAGACATATTCAAATTAACCTGACAAATCATGTATCTACCCCTAACCCTAAACTCTGTATTATGAAGTCAACCATGAAGAGAAGTGGTTTTGGGTTTCAAACATTGAGATTTCAAGAACCCCCCAAAAGCTTCAGTTTAGAATGACTAAGAAGGATCCAGGCTTACCTTTTCATTTTATGTTTTAAACTTGTTTAAATCTTTGTCAAACCTAGGATTTGACGAAGATTCAAATGGGCATAAACATTAATTCAGAAAAAACAAAAAAATGAAAAACCAACGCACATATAGTCTTCTTATGTCATATAGTAAGCATTCAAGTTGAAAAACAAGCATGTCTAGACATATTCAAACCCGACAAATCATGTATCGATCTACCCCTAACCCTAAACTCTGTCTTATGAAGTTAACCATATGAAGAGAAGTTGTTTTGGGTTTCAAACATTTTGATTTCAAGAACCCCCCAAAAGCTTCATTTTTGAATGACTAAGAAGGATCCATGCTTACCTTTTCATTTTCATGTTTTAAACTTGTTTAAATCTTGGTCAAACCTAGGATTTGACCAAGATTCAAATGGGCATAAAAATTCAAAAAAAAAAAACCAAAGCACATAGCCTTTTTATGTCATATAATGAGCTTTCAAGTTGATAAACATGGTCTAGACATATTAAAACAAGAAAAATCATGTATCTACCCTGGCCCTAACCCTAAACTCGATTTGTCTTATGAAGTCAAACATGAAGAGAAGTGGTTTTGGGTTTCAAACATGGAAATTTTAAAAACCTCCCAAAAACTTCATCTTAGAGTGACTAAGAAGGTTCCATGCTTACCTTTTCATTTTCATGTTTTAAATTAACTTGTTTAAATCTTGGTCAAACATATGATTTGACCAAGATTCAAATGGGCATAAACATTCATAAAAAAAATTTAAAATAAGAAACCAACGCACATATAGTCTTCTTATGTCATATAGTAAGCATTCAAGTTGATAAACAAGCATGTCTAGACATATTCAAACCCGACAAATCATGTATCTACCCCGTAACCCTAAACTAGATTTGTTTTATGAAGTCAAGCATGAAGAGAAATGGTTTTGGGTTTCAAACATGGAAATTTCTAGACCCCCCAAAGCTTCATTTTAGAGTGACTAAGAAGGATCCAGGCTTACCTTTTCATTTTCATGTTTTAATCTTGTTTAAATCTTGGTCAAACCTAGGATTTGACCAAGATTCAAATGGGCATAAAAATTCAAAAAAAAATTAAAAAATGAAAAACTAAAGCACATAGCCTTCTTATGTCATATATATATAGTAAGCCTTCAAGTTGATGAACAAGGTCTAGACATATTCAAAACAGGAAAAGCATGTATCTACCCCCTAACCCTTAACTCTATCTTATGAAGTCAGGCATGCAGATAAGTGGTTTTGGGTTTCAAACATGGAAATTTCAAAAACATCCCAAAAGCTTAATTTTAGAGTGACTAAAAAGGATCCAAGCTTACCTTTTCATTTTCATGTTTATGCTTGTTTAAATCTTGGTCAAACCTAGGATTTGACCAAGATTCAAATGGGCATAAACATTTAGAAAAAATTAAAAAACCAACGCACATTAGTAGCCCAAAATCGAACCAGTAGTTGGATATTTTTGAACTTGATCTGTAGTAGTGGGCAAAACCCTAGATTAACCTATTTAATCATAGATTCGTAGGTCGATTTTTCTACTTTTTTATTATTACTATGCAACACATGTGTGTTTGCCCGTCGAGTGAAACTCGGAGGAAGAGGGATCACTCGGAAGGAGAGAAGAAGGGAGTGCATTATGGTGTCTCCCCTTTTTTGGGTGATGATGTTGACTGTTGTGCAGGTTTTGTCAGTGAGCAGGAGGTGCGAGCGAGCGAGCGAGCAAGTGAGTCGAGCGAGGCCGAGAATGAGAGAGATTTTTTGTGTGAGAGGGACAACCGAAGGATCCTGAAGGACCCAGAGACTTCCAATACGCATCCTGATGCGTCTTCTCTTGACAAAGAAGATGGCTGGGAGTTTGCGTACCTACTGCACGTGACTTGTGCTCACTGAAGTGTGGGACCTCACGCATGGGCACCACACGTAAGTGACAGACCAGTTGGTGTAAAAACTCAGTTGATTATTATAGTGCATTAGAACAAAGTTTCCTATGGATTCAAGGGTAGGAAATCCAAGTTAACTCATTTACATGACATTAATTTTTCCATGAAGCAAAGTTAACACATCTATCAATTGGTATATTTTGGAGTGACTAAGAAGGATCCATGCTTACTTATTCGTTTTCACGTGTTAAACTTGTTTAAATCTTGCTCAAACCTAGGATTTCACCAAGATTCAAATGGGCATGAAAATGAAAAAATGAAATACCAATGCACATAGTCTTCTTATGTCATATAGTAAGCATTCAAGATGATAAAAAGGTCTAGACGTATTCAAACCAGGCAAATCATGTATCTACTCCCTAACGACCCTAAACTCTGTCTTATGAAGTAAGGCATGAAGAGAAGTGGTTTTGGGTGTCAAACATGGAAATTTCAAAAACCTCCCAAAAGCTTCATTTTAGATCTTGGTCAAACCTAGCTAGTAGTTGACCAAGATTCAAATGGGCATAAATTTCAAAAAAATCAGAAAATGAAAAACCAAAGCACATAGCTTTCTTATGTCATAAAGTAAGAATTCAAGTTGATAAACAAGGTCTAGACATATTCACACCCGACAAATCATGTATCTACCCCTAACACTAAACTCTGTCTTATGAAGTCAAGCATGAAGAGAAGTGGTTTTGGGTTTCAAACATTGAGATTTCAAGAACCCCCCAAAAGATTCATTTTAGAGTGACTAAGAAGGATGGTTACCTTTTCATTTTCATATATTAAACTTGTTTAAATCGTTGTCAAACCTAGGATTTGACCAAGATTCAAATGGGCATAAAAATTCAGGAAAAAACCAAAAGAATGATAAACCAAAGCACATAGCATTCTTATGTCATATAGTAAGCATTAAAGTTGATAAACAAGGTCTAGACATATTCAAACCAGATAATCATGTCGATCTTATGAAGTCTAGCATGAAGAGAAGTCGTATTGCTTTCAAACATTGAAATTTCAAGAACCTCCCAAAAGCTTCATTTTAGAGTGACTAAAAAAGATCCAGGCTTGCCTTTTCATTTTCATGTTTTTAAATTGTTTAAATCTTGGTCAAACCTAGCTAGTATTTGACCAAGATTCAAATGGGCGTAAAATAAAATAAAAACATAAACATGAAAAACCAAAGCACATAGCCTTCTTATGTCATATAAAATAAGCATTCAAGTTGATAAACAAGGTCTAGACATATTCAAAATAGAAAAAGCATGTATCTACCCCTAACCCTTAACTCTGTCTTATGAAGTCAAGCATGAAGAGAAGTGGTTTTGGGTTTCAAACATTATATTGAGATTTCAAGAACCCCCCAAAAGCTTCATTTTAGAATGACTAAGAGGGATCCATGCTTGCCTTTTCATTTTCATGTGTTTTAAACTTGCTAAAATCTTGGTCAAACCTAGGACTTGACCAAGATTCAAATGGCATTAAACATTCAGAAAAAATCAAAAAATGAAAACCAAAGCACATAGCCTTCTTATGTCATATATATATATAGTAAGCATTCAAGTTGATCGATATGAACAAGGTCTAGACATATTCAAAACAGAAAAAGCATGTATCTACCCCCTGGCCCTTAACTATGTCTTATGAAGTCAAGCATGAAGAGAAGTGGTTTTGGGTTTCAAACATGGAAATTTCAAAAACTTCCCAAAAGCTTAATTTTAGAGTGAATAAGAAGGATCCAAGCTTACCTTTTCATTTTCAGGATTTATGCTTGTTTAAATCTTGGTCAAACATAGGATTTGACCAACACACATATAGTCTTATTATGTCATATAGTAAGCATTCAAGTTGATAAACAAGCATGCATGTCTAGACATATTCAAATTAACCCGACAAATCATGTATCTACCCCTAACCCTAAATTCTGTCTTATGAAGTCAACCATGAAGAGAAGTGGTTTTGGGTTTCAAACATTGAGATTTCTAAGAACCCCCCAAAAGCTTCATTTTAGAATGACTAAGAAGGATCCAGGCTTACCTTTTCATTTTATGTTTTAAACTTGTTTAAATCTTGGTCAAACCTAGGATTTGACCAAGATTCAAATGGGCATAAACATTAATTCAGAAAAAACAAAAAAAATGAAAAACCAACGCACATATAGTCTTCTTATGTCATATAGTAAGCATTCAAGTTGATAAACAAGCATGTCTAGACATATTCAAACCCGACAAATCATGTATCGATCTACCCCTAACCCTAAACTCTATCTTATGAAGTCAACCATATGAAGAGAAGTGGTTTTGGGTTTCAAACATTGAGATTTCAAGAACCCCCCAAAAGCTTCATTTTTGAATGACTAAGAAGGATCCATGCTTACCTTTTCATTTTCATGTTTTAAACTTGTTTAAATCTTGGTCAAACCTAGGATTTGACCAAGATTCAAATGGGCATAAAAATTCAAAAATCAACAAAAAAAATAAAAAAAACCAAAGCACATAGCCTTTTTATGTCATATAATGAGCATTCAAGTTGATAAACATGGTCTAGACATATTAAAACAAGAAAAATCATGTATCTACCCTGGCCCTAACCCTAAACTCGATCTGTCTTATGAAGTCAAACATGAAGAGAAGTGGTTTTGGGTTTCAAACATGGAAATTTCAAAAACCTCCCAAAAACTTCATCTTAGAGTGACTAAGAAGGTTCCATGCTTACCTTTTCATTTTCATGTTTTAAATTAACTTGTTTAAATCTTGGTCAAACATAGGATTTGACCAAGATTCAAATGGGCATAAGCATTCAGAAAAAATTAAAAATAAGAAACCAACGCACATATAGTCTTCTTATGTCATATAGTAAGCATTCAAGTTGATAAACAAGCATGTCTAGACATATTCAAACCCGACAAATCATGTATCTACCCCCTAACCCTAAACTAGATTTGTCTTATGAAGTCAAGCATGAAGAGAAATGGTTTTGGGTTTCAAACATGGAAATTTCTAGACCCCCCCCCCCAAAGCTTCATTTTAGAGTGACTAAGAAGGATCCAGGCTTACCTTTTCATTTTCATGTTTTAATCTTGTTTAAATCTTGGTCAAACCTAGGATTTGTCCAAGATTCAAATGGGCATAAAAATTCAAAAAAAATAAAAAAAATGAAAAACTAAAGCACATAGCCTTCTTATGTCATATATATATAGTAAGCCTTCAAGTTGATGAACAAGGTCTAGACATATTCAAAACAGGAAAAGCATGTATCTACCCCCTAACCCTTAACTCTGTCTTATGAAGTCAGGCATGAAGATAAGTGGTTTTGGGTTTCAAACATGGAAATTTCAAAAACCTCCCAAAAGCTTCATTTTAGATCTTGGTCAAACCTAGCTAGTGTTTGACCAAGATTCAAATGGGCATAAAATTCAAAAAAAATCAGAAAATGAAAAACCAAAGCACATAGCCTTCTTATGTCATAAAGTAAGAATTCAAGTTGATAAACAAGGTCTAGACATATCCAAACCCGACAAATCATGTATCTACCCCTAACCCTAAACTCTGTCTTATGAAGTCAACCATGAAGAGAAGTGGTTTTGGGTTTCAAACATTGAGATTTCAAGAACCCCCCAAAAGATTCATTTTAGAGTGACTAAGAAGGATCCATTTTTACATTTTCATATTTTAAACTTGTTTAAATCTTTGTCAAACCTAGGATTTAACCAAGATTCAAATGGGCATAAAATTTCAGGAAAAAACCAAAAGAATGATAAACCAAAGCACATAGCATTCTTATGTCATATAGTAAGCATTAAAGTTGATAAACAAGGTCTAGACATATTCAAACCAGATAATCATGTATATATCTGCCCCTAACCTTAAACTCTGTCTTAATTATGAAGTCAATCATGAAGAGAAGTGGTTTTGGGTTTCAAACATGAAAATTTCAAGAACATCCCAAAAGTTGGTACATATTAGAGTGACTAAGAAGGATCCAGGCTTACCTTTTCGTTTTCATATTCTATACTTGTTTAAATCCTGGTCAAACCTAGGATTTGACCAAGATTCAAATGGGCATAAAATTCAAAAAAATTAGAAGAATGAAAAACAAAAGCACATAGTCTTCTTATGTCATATAATAAGCATTCAAGTTGATAAACAAGGTTTAGACATGTGTTCAAACCAGACAAATCATGTATCTACCCCCTAACCTAAAACTCGGTCGATCTTATGAAGTCTAGCATGAAGAGAAGTCGTATTGGTTTCAAACATTGAAATTTCAAGAACCTCCCAAAGCTTCATTTTAGAGTGACTAAAAAAGATTCAGGCTTGCCTTTTCATTTTCATGTTTGAAAATTGCTTAAATCTTGGTCAAACCTAGCTAGCTAGTATTTGACCAAGATTCAAATGGGCATAAAATTCAAAAAAAAAAAACCAGAAAAATGAAAAACCAAAGCACATAGCCTTCTTATGTCATATATAGTAAGCATTCAAGTTGATAAACAAGGTCTAGACATATTCAAAATAGAAAAAAGCATGTATCTACCCCTAACCCTTAACTCTGTCTTATGAAGTCAAGCATGAAGAGAAAGTGGTTTTGGGTTTCAAACATGGAAATTTCAAAAACTTCCCAAAAGCTTAATTTTAGAGTGACTAGGAAGGATCCAGGCTTACCTTTTCATTTTCATGTTTTAAGTTTGTTTAAATCTTGGTCAAACCTAGGATTTGACCAACAAGATTCAAATGAGCATAAAAATTCAGAAAAAATAAAAAAATGAAAAGAAAACCAAAGCACATAGTATTCTTACGTCATATATATAGTAAGCATTCAAGTTGATAAACAAGGTCTAGACATATTCAAACCCGACAAATCATGTATCTACCCCTAACCCTAAACTCTGTCTTATGAAGTCAACCATGAAGAGAAGTGGTTTTGGGTTTCAAACATTGAGATTTCAAGAACCCCCCAAAAGCTTCATTCTAGAATGACTAAGAAGGATCCAAGCTTACCTTTTCATTTTCATGTGTTTTAAACTTGCTTAAATATTGGTAAAACCTAGGATTTGACCAAGATTCAAATGGGCATAAACATTCAGAAAAAATCAAAAAATGAAAACCAAAGCACATGAATCTTCATACACACGATAGTCCGTCTTGTGAAGACATTTTGTTTTTTACTACCCTATCACATGTTTCTGTATATAGTAAGTAATATGTATCCATAAATGATTTTTGGGGATTTATAGGACGAAGTTATAACACACCTACATTTCAAATTGGAATTACTTTCAATAAAATCAGCATAAAGTCATTTAAATGTGTGAAACTAGCTAGAAAGCACTAAAAACGTAAAGAGTTGGGAATTTTCACTAATATGTGGCCTTATTTATCTTAAAAATGTAGAGGCGCCATTCTGAGCCATATCTTATGTACCCCATTCACAAAATAAACCTATTTTGTCATCTAGAAAATGAAAAATGAGTTTTATATACCGAAAAGTTGAAAAGTCTAGTCAACAACATTGTTGGGAATGGCAAGATGCACCACCATTCCCAATTTGGGGACATTGTAACAAACTATGCCACAAATATGGCCATAACTATATCATTTGGCTTGCAAACCAGGAATCTTCATACACGATAGTCCGCTTTGTGAAGACATTTTGTTTTTCACTACCCTATCACATGTTTATTATTTTCCCTGTCAACTAACACATAAAGCACACTCCATGCAGAAGGGTTTCATTTTTGAGGTTTTCTTCATTTTCATTTATTTATTTCAAAACCAGGTCAAAATGGTCGACATGATTATCCTTGCAAAGGGGTTGAATATTTTAGTACTATCACTGGTTTCTATATATAGTAAGTAATATGTATCTAAAAATGATTTGTGGGGACTTGTAGGACCAATTTATAACACACCTACAATTCAAATTTGAATTACTTTCAATAAATCAGCATAAAGTCATTTAAATGTGCGAAACTAGCTAGAAAGCACTAAAAACCGTAAATTTGGGAATTGGCATTAAAATATGGCCTAATTTATTTTAAAAATGTAGATGCGCCATTTTGACCCATATCTTATCTACCCCATGCACAAAATAAACATATTTTATCATCTAGAAAATGAAAAACGATTTTTTATACCAAAAACTTGAAAAGTCTAGTCATCAACAGTGTTAGAAATGGCAAGATGCACCACCATGCCCAATTAGGGAACACTATAACAAACAATGCTGTCCAGGGAGAATCAAACTTGGTAATATTAACTATGAGATTGAACAAAACGTTATATTTGGTTTACCCTTTGAACCTCCTAACTTACCACAACATTGACTTCTTATTTTTATTTACAAATAGATATTTTAATATCCCATTGTTGTGCAATAATATATGTTTTTATCTCAAATCAATTAGCATTTGATTTTAAGAAACTACCATAATAATTTATGAGAAAGCGTTGAACAAGTTTCAGAATGTAATTTTATACTTGATATGACCAATAATAGACTTAAATTAAATTGGATTTCAAAGCTCAGATTTTATAAGCGAATAGAGTTTCATGTCGCAGACTATGTATTAGCTTGATGGGCACCCATAGAATAAAGTAGGTCAGTCACTTACGTGTGGTTCCCATGCGTGTAGGTCCCACACATCTGTGAGCACAAGTCACGTGCGGTAGGTAGGCAAACTCCCAGCAATCTTCTTTGTCAAGTAAAGACGCATCGTCAAGACTCTCTCTCTCTCTCTCTCCCATTTGTCGCTGAAAAAAAAAGAATATTAGATGGGCGTGTAGCCTGCACTGCAGGTCTACAGAACTGAAACCCTGTGTGCCAGTCAACATCACTCATCGAAAAAAGTGAAGCATTTCTTTTCACCATAAATAACAACGGCCCCGTGAGGCACTGCTCTCCCTTTCTCTTTCTCCTTCCGTGAGATCCCTTTTGCACCTTTTATCCTTTGCACGAAACTCCACTTATTGTTGTCATTGTTGCACAGAACACTCACTTAACCTGTTCTTTTGCACATATCACCAACTCATGTATTTGTTGCACAAATGTCTAAATCTCTGGCTAAGCTACTTTTCTCTAAGGGCTCGTTTGATTCAAAGGATAGAAAAAGCATAGGAATAGGAAAGTCATAGGATTAGAATGGCATGTCTATTTGGGAGCTATTTGAATCCCATAGGAAGATGAAGTGTGTTTGATTGAAGCAAAGGAATTTTTCATGAGGTATGAGCTAATGTTTTTTCCTATAGGAATTACACTACAAGATTTCCATAGGAATTTTTCCTATAGGATATATTCCTATGAATCAAACAACATGTATAGGAAATTTGTCCATAGGAACCAAATCCTACACAATTCCTATGCAAATCCTATGAATCAAAGGAGCCCTAAATCTGATGGCCGGGACCTAGAAGGTAGTGGTAATATCCATTGTCATTGTGTAGTGTGTTTTTTAGAACTCTAAAAGAATATGAAAATATTTTAGCAATTGAAATAATATAAATTAACTAATATGGGATAGTCATGAAATATATTTTCTACTATCCGGCCAATAGCAAGTGTCATGAAATATATTCATTGTAAACTTAGTGATAATCACTCGAGTTTGATATGAATGGCCTAGCTAGCTATGGGCATCTCCCACTATATATGTTGTCCACACGACCAACCAACAAGCAAAAGGTATTCCATGAGGAAAGTTTCTTATGGGTGACTGATGCGCGTGAGACACACGTCCGTTGGGAACCCCAAGAGGAAGGTGTGATGTGCACAGCAGTAAGTTTTCCCTCAGAAAGAAACCAAGGTTTATCGAACCAGTAGGAGCCAAGAAGCACGTTGAAGGTTGTTGGTGGCGGAGTGTAGTGCGGCGCAACACCAGGGATTCCGGCGCCAACGTGGAACCTGCACAACACAATCACAGTACTTTGCCCCAACGTAACAGTGAGGTTGTCAATCTCACCGGCTTGCTGTAAACAAAGGATTAGATGTATAGTGTGGATGATGATGTTTGTTTGCGAAGAACAGTAAAGAACAATTGCAGTAGATTGTATTTCAGATGTAAAGAATAGGACCGGGGTCCACAGTTCACTAGTGGTGTCTCTCCCATAAGATAAACAGATGTTGGGTGAACAAATTACAGTTGGGCAATTGACAAATAAAGAAGGCATAACAATGCACATACATATATCATGATGAGTACTATGAGATTTAATCAGGGCATTACGACAAAGTACATAGACCGCTATCCAACATGCATCTATGCCTAAAAAGTCCACTTTCAGGTTATCATCCGAACCCCTTCCGGTATTAAGTTGCAAGCAACAGACAATTGCATTAAGTATGGTGCGTAATGTAATCAACACAAATATCCTTAGACAAAGCATCGATGTTTTATCCCTAGTGGCAACAGCACATCCACAACCATAGAACTTTCATCCTTTGTCCCAGATTTAATGGAGGCATGAACCCACTATCGAGCATAAATACTCCCTCTTGGAGTCACAAGTATCAACTTGGCCAGAGCCTCTACTAGCAATGGAGAGCATGCAAGAACATAAACAACATATATGATAGATTGATAATCAACTTGACATAGTATTCAATATTCATCGGATCCCAACAAACACAACATGTAGCATTACAAATAGATGATCTTGATCATGATAGGCAGCTCACAAGATCTAACATGATAGCACAATGAGGAGAAGACGACCATCTAGCTACTGCTATGGACCCATAGTCCACGGGTGGACTACTCACACATCGATCCGGAGGCGATCATGGCGATGAAGAGACCTCCGGGAGATGATTCCCCTCTCCGGCAGGGTGCCGGAGGCAATCTCCTGAATCCCCCGAGATGGGATTGGCGGTGGCTGCGTCTCTGGAAGGTTTTCCGTATCGTGGCTCTCGGTACTGGGGGTTTCGTGACGAAGACTATATGTAGGCGGAAGGGTAGGTCAGAGGGCGTCACGAGGGGCCCACACAACAGGCCAGCGCGGCCAGGGCTTGGGCCGCGCCGCCCTGTTGTGTGGCCACCTCGTGGCCCCACTTCGTTTCCTCTTCGGACTTCTGGAAGCTTCGTGGAAAAATAGGACCCTGGGCGTTGATTTCGTCCAATTCCGAGAATATTTCCTTACTAGGATTTCTGAAACCAAAAACAGCAGAAAACAAACAGCGGCTCTTCGGCATCTCGTCAATAGGTTAGTGCCGGAAAATGCATAATAATGACATATAATGTGTATAAAACATGTGAGTATCATCATAAAAGTAGCATGGAACATAAGAAATTATAGATACGTTTGGGACGTATCAAGCATCCCCAAGCTTAGTTCCTACTCGCCCTCGAGTAGGTAAACGATAACAAAGATAATTTCTGAAGTGACATGCTATCATAATCTTGATCATACTATTGTAAGCATATGAGATGGATGCAGCGATTCGAAGCAATGATGAAGATAATGAGTAAACAAATGAATCATATAGCAAAGACTTTTCATGAATAATACTTTCAAGACAAGCATCAATAAGACTTGCATAAGAGTTACTCATAAAGCAATAAATTCAAAGTAAAGGCATTGAAGCAACACAAAGGAAGATATAAGTTTCAGCGGTTGCTTTCAACTTCAACATGTATATCTCATGGATAATTGTCAACACAAAGTAATATAACAGGTGCAATAGGTAAACATGTAAGAATCAATGCACACAGTTGATACAAGTGTTTTCTTCTGGGATAGAAAGAATAGGTAAACTGACTCAACAATAAAGTAGAAGATAGGCCCTTCGCGGAGGGAAGCATGGATTACTATTTTTGTGCTAGAGCTTTTCATTTTGAAAACAAGAAACAATTTTGTCAACGGTAGTAATAAAGAATATGTGTTATGTATAAGATATCCTATAAGTTGCAAGCCTCATGCATAGTATACTAATAGTGCTCGCACCTTGTCCTAATTAGCTTGGATTAACACGGATTATCATTGCATGGCATATGTTTCAACCAAGTGTCACAAAGGGGTACCTCTATGCCGCCTGTACAAGGGTCTAAGGAGAAGGTTCGCATTGGATTTCTCGCTTTTGATCATTCTCAACTTAGACACCCATACCGGGACAACATAGACAACAGATAATGGACTCCTCTTTTAATGCTTAAGCATTCAACAACAGGTAATATTCTCATAAGAGATTGAGGATTTGTGTCCAAACTGAAACTTCCACCATGATTCATGGCTTTAGTTAGCGGCCCAATGTTCTTCTGTAACAGTATGCATACTCAAACCATTTGATCATGAAAATCGCCCTTACTTCAGACAAGACGAACATGCATAGCAACTCACATGATATTCAACAAAGGTAAAAGTCGATGGCATCCCCAGAAACATGGTTACCGCTCAACAAGCAACTTATTAAGAAATAAGATACATAAGTACATATTCTTCACCACAATAGTTTTTAAGGCTATTTGTCCCATGAGCTATATATTGTAAAGGCAAAGAATGGAAATTTAAAGGTAGCACTCATGTAATGTACTTTTGAATGGCGGAGAAATACCATGTGGTAGGTAGGTATGGTGGACACAAATGGCATAGTATTTGGCTCAAGGATTTGGATGCACGAGAAGAATTCCTCTCAATACAAGGCTAAGCTAGCAAGGTTGTTTGAAGCAAACTCAAGTATAAAATGGTGCAGCAAAGCTCACATATGAACATATTGTAACTATTATAAGACTTTACATTGTCTCCTTGTTGTTCAAACACCTTAACCAGAAAATATCTAGACTCTAGAGATCAATCATGCAAACCAAATTTTAACAAGCTCTATGTAGTTATTCATTAATAGGTACAAGGTACATGATGCAAGAGCTTAAACATGATCTATATGAGCACAACAATTGCCAAGTATCACATTATTCAAGACATTATACCATTTACCACATGCGGCATTTTCCGTTTCCAACCATATAACAATGAATGAAATAGTCCAACTTTCGCAATGAACATTAAAGATAAAGCTAAGAACATATGTGTTCATACGAAACAGCGGAGCGTGTCTCTCTCCCAAACAAAGAATGCTAGGATCCGATCTTATTCAAACAAAACAAAAATAAAAACAAATAGACGCTCCAAGCAAAGCACATAAGATGTGACGAAATAAAAATATAGTTTCACTAGAGGAACCTGATAATGTTGTCGATGAAGAAGGGATGCCTTGGGCATCCCCAAGCTTAGACGCTTGGGTCTTCTTAAAATATGCAGGGATGAACCACGGGGGCATCCCCAAGCTTAAACTCTTCACTCTTCTTGATCATATTGTATCATCCTCCTCTCTTGACCCTTGAAAACTTCCTCCACACCAAACTTAAAACAAACTCATTAGAGGGTCAGTGCATAATTCATATATTCAGAGGTGACATAATCATTCTTAACACTTCTGGACATTGCACAAAGCTACTGAAAGTTAATGGAACAAAGAAATCCATCAAACAGAGCAAAACAGGCAATGCGAAATAAAAGGCAGAATCTGTCAAAACAGAACAGTCCGTAAAGACGAATTTTTTAGTGGCACCAGACTTGGTCAGATGAAAATGCCCAAATTGAATGAAAGTTGCGTACATATCTGAGGATCACGCACGTAAATTGGCAGATTTTTCTGAGTTACCTACAGAGATCCATACCCAAATTCGTGACAGCAAGAAATCTGTTTCTGCGCAGTAATCCAAATCTAGTATTGACTTTACTATCAAAGACTTTACTTGGCACAAAAATGCAATAAAATAAAGATAAAGAGAGGTTGCTACAGTAGTAACAACTTCCAAGACTCAAATATAAAACAAAGTGCAAAAGTAAAATAATGGGTTGTCTCCCATAAGCGCTTTTCTTTAACGCCTTTCAGCTAGGCGCAGAAAGTGTGAATCAAGTGTTATCAAGAGATGAAGCATCAACATTACCTTGGGCTTTATGCATACCCTTCTTATTCTTTTTCTTACTCTTTGGTTTAGGGAATACATGTCTACCTCCGGGTGTAGAGGTGAATTTTAGGGTGCCTTCTCCCATATCTATGATTGCTCCCAATAGTTTCAGCAGGGATCTTCCAAGTGTGATTTGTCCTGTTCCTGCACATTCAATAACAAGATAATCAGTGGATACTGTTCTTCCAAGAATGGTTGTATGCACACCCTCGGCTATTCCCTTAGGAATTATAACCGAGTTATCAATAAGAGTTATTCCTTCTCCCCCTTCAACGAGTCCCCAAAGTGTCAAAGATTCATAAATACTCTTAGGCATAAGGCAAAATTCAGACATAATATCACAACGGGCATGAAAAGTTTCACCACCAATAACAACTTTAATAGTAGGGTCCCATTTTGAAGGTTCAGAGTTCCCTAAAACTTGATCAAGACGGTTACGAACATAACTATAATTTTCTTTCAAGTAAGATGCACTTGTCTCAAGAGTGTTTAATCTATTATAAATGCTAATAAGGGCTGAATCAAAGTTATTAGCTGAACTATGTGATGCAACCAATTTCTTTATGGCATTAAAAGCTTGATCCCCATTGCAATGAAGGAAATCTCCTCCCACTACAGCATCTAAGGCATATCTATAGCGAATCATAAGCCCAAAATAAAAGTTACTAAGGAGCAAACTTAGAGTCATTTGAGGTTCATCTTTACGATAAGAATCAAAAATTCTAGACCAAACATCTTTAAAACTCTCCTCATCCCCTTGTTTGAAAGTAAAAACTAATTCCTCGGGTGAGGAAGTAACAGGTATAGAGCTAGACATGATAACAAAACAAAGTAAATGCAAGTAACTAATTTTTTTGTGTTTTTGATATAGAGAACAAGACAGTAAATAAAGTAAAACTAGCGACTAATTTTTTTGTGTTTTGTTTTAGTGCAACAAACAAAGTAGTAAATAAAATAAAGTAAAGCAAGACAAAAACAAAGTAAAGAGATTGGAAGTGGAGACTCCCCTTGCAGCGTGTCTTGATCTCCCCGGCAACGGCGCCAGAAAACAGTCTTGATGCGCGTGAGACACACGTCCATTGGGAACCCCAAGAGGAAGGTGTGATGTGCACAGCAGTAAGTTTTCCCTCAGAAAGAAACCAAGGTTTATCGAACCAGTAGGAGCCAAGAAGCACGTTGAAGGTTGTTGGTGGCGGAGTGTAGTGCGGCGCAACACCAGGGATTTCGGCGCCAACGTGGAACCTGCACAACACAATCACAGTACTTTGCCCCAACGTAACAGTGAGGTTGTCAATCTCACCGGCTTGCTGTAAACAAAGGATTAGATGTATAGTGTGGATGATGATGTTTGTTTGCGAAGAACAGTAAAGAACAATTGCAGTAGATTGTATTTCAGATGTAAAGAATAGGACCGGGGTCCACAGTTCACTAGTGGTGTCTCTCCCATAAGATAAACAGATGTTGGGTGAACAAATTACAGTTGGGCAATTGACAAATAAAGAAGGCATAACAATGCACATACATATATCATGATGATTACTATGAGATTTAATCAGGGCATTACGACAAAGTACATAGACCGCTATCCAGCATGCATCTATGCCTAAAAAGTCCACTTTCAGGTTATCATCCGAACCCCTTCCGGTATTAAGTTGCAAGCAACAGACAATTGCATTAAGTATGGTGCGTAATGTAATCAACACAAATATCCTTAGACAAAGCATCGATTTTTTATCCCTAGTGGCAACAGCACATCCACAACATTAGAACTTTCTGTCACTGTCCCAGATTTAATGGAGGCATGAACCCACTATCGAGCATAAATACTCCCTCTTGGAGTCACAAGTATCAACTTGGCTAGAGCCTCTACTAGCAACGGAGAGCATGCAAGAACATAAACAACATATATAATAGATTGATAATCAACTTGACATAGTATTCAATATTCATCGGATCCCAACAAACACAACATGTAGCATTACAAATAGATGATCTTGATCATGATAGGCAGCTCACAAGATCTAACATGATAGCACAATGAGGAGAAGACGACCATCTAGCTACTGCTATGGACCCATAGTCCAGGGGTGGACTACTCACACATTGATCCGGAGGCGATCATGGCGATGAAGAGACCTCCGGGAGATGATTCCCCTCTCCGGCAGGGTGCCGGAGGCGATCTCCTGAATCCCCCGAGATGGGATTGGCGGCGGCTGCGTCTCTGGAAGGTTTTCCGTATCGTGGCTCTCGGTACTGGGGGTTTCGCGACGAAGACTATATGTAGGCGGAAGGGTAGGTCAGGGGGCGTCACGAGGGGCCCACACAACATGCCGGCGCGGCCAGGGCTTGGGCCGCGCTGCCCTTTTGTGTGGCCACCTCGTGGCCCCACTTTGTTTCCTCTTCGGACTTCTGGAAGCTTCGTGGAAAAATAGGACCCTGGGCGTTGATTTTGTCCAATTCTGAGAATATGTCCTTACTAGGATTTCTGAAACCAAAAATAGCAGAAAACAACAACTGGCTCTTCGGCATCTCGTCAATAGGTTAGTGCCGGAAAATGCACAATAATGACATATAATGTGTATAAAACATGTGAGTATCATCATAAAAGTAGCATGGAACATAAGAAATTATAGATACGTTTGGGACGTATCAGTGACTTTCATCTCTGCCGCAAAACACGCGCCGAAATTGTTGGTGCGTCCCATTTTCAAGCTACCCCAAAACCTGCGGTTTGCCCGTCGGCCTATAAAACATCGGTCAACAGAGGATATTTCCCTGTAGAGCACAATTCGAACACCACATCTTTCTCATGCTTCTACCAGGCACACTCCCACGACGACGGCCGTGCCCCACCACCCCTCCTCACCATCACTGCCTCCTCACCGGCCACCGTAGTGACCGACCACGTTTTACCGGCGGACCTCCCTTGCTGTCTAGCAAGCCGGATTAGCTTCCTCGACGCCGACGTTGACCGCGCCATATCTGCTCCGGATCTGCTTCCCCGACTCTGTAGTCCACCTCACCGGAGATCGAGATGGGCAAAAAACGCGGCCCCAAAGTCGACCACCCCCAACCAAAGAGTAAATCCGCCCTGGCCTCAGACGGAGGTTGATGAATACTTCACATGTCCGCTTTTGTTATATGCATTTGATTTCTGACACTAGTTTTCGTTGCTTTCTTGCAATGCATTCTTGCTGATATTAGATCAGTGTAGATAGTTGTTTGCCGCGTAGCTATATGAGATCTCAACCTTACATCTGCTGATCGAGAGGAAGATCGAGGTTATGTCCGCTTTCGCTATGCATTTCTTTTCCGAGAATCACTTCTGTGTGATATGTTTTGGGGGTTTGAAGTATGCATTTTACAAAGGTTATGATAGCAGTCAAGCTAGCAGAGCAATTTGTTGATAGTATTAAACTGCCTGTATTTTTTTATCTCGGAACTCTGCTGATCGTAACCTTACATCTGCTGATGGAGAGGCAGAGCGTATGTCCGCTTTCGTTACGCTTTTCTTTTCCAAATATCACTTTTGTGCGGTACTTTTTGGGGGTTTGAAGTATCGGTTTTGCTATGTCTCAGTCAACTGAGAATTTCTACCTCCACCACAAACCTGAAGGCTTATTTATAAAAGTCAAACCAAGTAAAGTTTGACCAAACTTTCAGAACAATCTATCAAGAAATATAGTATTTTGTAGATACCGTACGAAAATATATTCGTTATCTATTTAATGATATTAAATTTGTATTTTGCATGTTAATAATGATTTTTGGTAAAAACTTCGGGATGGTGGTAGTACGTTTTACAAAGGTTATGATAGCAGTCCAGCTAGCAGAGCAATTTATTGATAGTATTAAACTGCCTGTATTTTTTTCTATTTGCAACTCTGTGTGCGCCATGTGGAATTGCATGCTCTAGCTAGTTCATCCAATGAGGTTTTATCACTTAACACCAGAAGTTCGGGATTTTATTTTATCACAGAACCACAACCCTAGAAATTTGTATCACAAAACACCAACATTTGGGGTAATTGTTTCGCAGAATACATGATCTCTGTTTGATAGCCCATTAGTGACTTCAGGCCACCGTCAGTTTAAGAGTGACAGGAGGTGAAAGACAATTAGACTTTATTTTGTGGTATTTGCTGTTAAACGCTAAATACAAAGCTGTTTGTCAACACTAGTTGTTAAATCTTATGTCCATACTGTTCAAAAAAATCTTATGTCCAGGGTAGTTGTATTGGTACACATTATCAAAACCTTATGCTGGTACAGAATATATTACCCAAATCTCATGTTCTTGTGTGGTTATAATTTCAATGGATATTTTTCATATGGTAATTCATTTTGTGTGTAACATATGTAACAAGTGTGACTCATATTCTCATTTCCACAGAGTGTCTACAAAATTTCACACCAAAATTCATTTGTTTGTAGCAAACATGCTCACGTACTGTAAATTGGTGTCACGATGTAGGGTGATGCTCTTGTCAAGCCAACTAATGACAAATAATGTGTTATGTGAAATAATTTCCCCAAATGTTGGTGTTTTGTGATAAAAAAATCCCCAACTTGTGGTGCTAAGTGATAAAACCGCTCATTCAATAGACTGAGCCTTAGGCATGTATCATTAGATATTTTTTTAGGAAGGCTGCAAGTATTTATTTTGAATACTGCGTTGCTACTTGCTTGGATTTGAACTCAGGACCTTGAAGGTCTGATACCATTTCGAATTGCATGCTCTAGCAAGTTCATCCAATAGACCGATCTGTTGGAACTTGGAAGACCCTAGGCAATTATATTAAGCACACGCCATTCCATATGGTTAACCATTGGCATGAAATGACACTTATGTGTTTGAGTCTATATGTGGATTGCTTAGCCCTTTCCATCAGTTCGGACTTTTGGTTGCGTTGTTTACTGCATGAAGCTTGACATTCATACTTATCCTAAAAATTGTTGCTGCTGCCCTCTGTTGCCCAACATAAATTATTTTTGAGCCATAATTTGTTTGCCCTTTCCATCAGTCCGGACTTCCGGTTACGTTGGCTAGTGCATGAAGCTTGACAATATGAACATCAATTATTTTTGAGCCATAGTTTGTTTGTCATTACACCTTTTGAGCAGTCTCACTGCTACTATTAATTTGTTCTTATATGCACAGTTCCATGATAAATCTCATCTGCATTTCTCGCAAATGCATGTTAGGTCTTCCACTCGAGAATGAGTACGAAGAGCAACGGAGGCAAACTATCCTGCATAATAGCCGAGTTGCAGCCTCGCTGGGCCTAACACTACATCCTTCTACAAGGTCTAGTGAAAAACGCCACCCACCTCCATCACAAAGGATACGGAACATTCCTCTGATTCGGAATTTGATCCTGCTGATTGTGATGGCGAGCTGACTCAGGAAGATGCCCTGGTCGACTATCCTCTGCAACACAACAAGGTGAGTTTTCTCTGTCCTGTCATCGAATTATTTGTCCCAACTTCCATTTGTTGTATCCCAGTCCTACCAAATATGTTACCCATGCCATGTTCAATCTCATTACTACAATTTTTCCTGCTTAGTTAACGCATCATATATGTTTTGGCATATGTTGCCTTACTGTTTTTCCATTCCATCTGCATATCATCATCATATAATATTGTACATTGAAATATCATTTATGTGTGACAGGCATCTGTAGATTCGGGCAAGAACTTTTCAAGAACGAACAGGAGGAAGAACACTCAACAGGAACCTCAGGCTGATACCAGAGGATGGGTGACAGTGCGTAATAAAAAAAAGGGTTAAGCCTGATGCTCGTGCTGCTCCTCCTATTACAAGGTCTAACAAAAGACTGACACGAGGTGGCGAACAGGCCGAGAATGATAACAGTAAAAGTTCTCGTAAAAACCACAAACCATCGAATCAGACAGAAGTAGCCCCAACATGTACCAGCCCACACATTCCACAACCACCAGTTGGCAGTTGCCAATACTGTTTCTCAGCAACAATTGCCAACAGAACCAGTTTCCACAGCAAATTTGAGCCAACAATTGGCACCATCAGGAGTGGTGGTAGGTAATAATGGCCAAGGACACATGATGCTAGTCCCAGATGATACAGCCTCAAATGTCCAAACAGTCTTTGCCACAACACCAAAGAAGCTGGTGATGATCTCCCTCCGACCCTTAGTCCTGCGAAAGACAACTCCTCTCCCGATGATGGGACCCACGCCAAAAAAGGTAATACTTTTTTCAAGACTTGTAGTTTAATGCTCCCTTATGTATCTATATACCATGATAGCTTGATGTAATGCTTAACTTGGTAGGTTCGCCACGATCAATAAAAACGAGGGGGCCAACGGTAGGAAGAAAACTTGCAGCTAAGATTTCTGGAATGGGTTCAAGATTTCGCATCACATCTATTGTAGGTGGCAGAAGGCCACTTCATCCGCATGTATCTTCACATCTTGTATCACATATTGGCTATTTTATCAGGAATGAACTTCCTACCTTCCCATTGTGGAAGCAGCACGTTGACACCCCTTCACAGTTCGAGAGTTTAGTGCATAATTTACATGTAAGTCATGCTTCTCCTGGTAATGATAAATTATTCCACATTGATCTGTCCCATTTCTTGTAGCTTACTGTTGTTTCTATGCTATATAACTCACCAATCATTCAACCGTTGTGAGCAGTTAAGGTTTGAACTCGATGAGGATAATGAGGATGTAAAGTTTGTCATCGCTTCCATATTCAAAGAATTGTTGCGCCAGCACCGCTATAAGCTTAAGGCGACATACTTCACTGGCCAGATTACTGCCAATGTTCAAACAAAGTCTCCTGCACCATGTATGACTGACGAGCAGTGGGGAGATCTTGTCAAGCACTGGTCTGATCCAAAGAATGTGGTATGGCTTATGAGGACCGTGAAACCAGATTAATTTTGCGCCAGTGTCTCACTAGTCTCCTTTTGCAGACGTTGTCTAAAAGGAACCAGGCTAACCGCTTGAAACAACGTTTACCAAGCCGTACAGGATCTCGTCACTTGGTTGGGCATCTCTGGCAAAAAGTAATGCCCCGCTGGTCTGTACTGCTACATATGTAACTCGTAAATTGTGTAGAACTCCATGTGCATGTTATATTTCCATCCTCCATTTTAACCACGTTATTTGATTTCTATATGATTGTACAAAAATGCAGAAAGTAGATCATGCAAACAACATGCAACCAGACAAAGAGATGACTGCGCGGAAGCGGTTCGAGGCATGCCAGAAGAACAAACATAATGTGATAGGAGAACTCGCAGAAAGTGTTATTGTAAGTCTTCTTTATGATTTAAATTTTTTAACGACACACTTGCCAATTTGTAGGAGCAATAATGGGCATGTCAATATGATCTTGTAGGCGTTTTTGTGAAAATGCATTTGATGTGTAATCAGGCATACCAACTTGTAGGATTAAAAGTAGTTCATACACATTAAATCTACCGTCTGCATGTTTATCTGTAATAACTTTAATTTTTACACGACTGAAAACTTTTCAGGCAAATATGAAATTGGAGATGGCAAAACCCGGGAAAGACGGTATGGAAAAAACTCTAGAAGAATGTATGGAGACATTTCCCATGGTACTTAAAAATAAAGATATCACCAAAAACACTTTCTGCGAAATCTTGGGTTTTGCGATCCAAGTCCAAGTCCAAGTCTTTCTCTGCACAAGTTCGAGGAACAACTCCAAATAGAACGAGCTGCAGCAGATGTGTTAAGAAACCAAGTTGACATGTTGAGATCGAGATCAGAAGCATGTGATGCCCTACTGCAGGAGGCCAATCAAGTTCGTTATAATCTCTCAAAGACTAATAAAATGCCATAGATAATTGGAGATGAACACTGACATTGACATGTGAGTACCTTGGTATTGTGAAATTTTTCCTGAGACTGAGGCAATGTTCCTATTTTGTTGGTGGATGCATTTATCTGCGGCTGGCACTAGTAGGAAAAGCCTCATCAGCGGCGCACCAAAAAATGATTCTGTGGTGCATGGGCGGTGCGCCACAGAATTCTCGCCACAAAAATAAGGTTTCCGTGGCGCACCGGCCCATGCGCCACAGAAAGTCTTATTTCTGTGGCGCACCGGCGGTGGTGCGCCACAGAAACTTATTTCTGTGGCGCACGGACGGTGGTGCACCACAGAATTTTTTTTTTGAAATTCAAAAAAAAATGGCGGCCAGATCTAGATCTAGATCTAGATCTGGGGCCGCCGATTTTTTTAATTTTTTTTGATATTTCGCTGGAAGAAGGTAGCCGGAGGTGGGTGCCGGAGGTGGGTGGGTGGGTGGGTGGGTAAAGGAGGAGGATGGCCGCAGGAGGAGGTGGTAGTGGTGGTGGTGGTGGTGGTGGTGGTGAAGGAGGTTGTGGTGATGGTGGAGGTGGTGGAGGTGGTGGTGGTGGTGGTGGAGGAGGAGGAGGTGGTGGAGGTCGTCAGAGTAGGTCGCCGGAGTAGGAGGAGGAGGAGGTCGGCCGGAGGAAGAGGTCGCCGGAGTAGGAGGCCGGCCGGAGGAGGTGGTGGAGGAGGCCGGCCGGAGGAGGAGGTGGTGGTGGTGGTGGTGGTGGTGGTGGTGGTGGTGGTGGTGGTGGAGGAGGCCGGCCGGAGGAGGAGGTGGTGGTGGTGGTGGTGGTGGTGGAGGAGGAGGAGGAGGAGAAGTGTAGGAGAAGTGAGGAGAAGTGGAGGAGTAGTGAGGAGAAGTGGAGGAGAAGTGAGGAGAAGTGGAGGAGGGCGGCAGAAAATTCAAATTTTGGACGTTAATTCTGTGGCGCATGGGCACTTGGTGCGCCACAGAATGTTTTTTTCTTTTTTGGTATTTTGCAGCAAAAAAAGTTTAACTGGCCGTAACTTTTTACTCTTTTCGAATTTGGGGATTCTAAAAATTGTCCAACCGGGAGATTTTGATGGTGCGCCACAGAATCTTAAGTTCGTATGCAACCAGAAATCCAGTTTGATGATTTTGCAACGCAAATTTGCAAAAAAAGTTGAAATTCATGTTTGTTATTTTTTAGTGGTGCTAGATGACATAGTACATGGGCATCTCGAAGGATTTTATTTTTTGTAATTTCTATCTATTTCTTTTATTTTTTACAGAGGTCAAAAAGGCGATCCACGGGGGGGGGGGGGGGGGGGGGTGGAGTTGGGGGGGGCGCAAAAAAGTCTTCTGTGGCGCATGAAGCTCATGTGCGCCACAGAAATGTGTAGTTTCTGTGGCGCACCATCCCACGTGCGCCACAGAATGACTTAATTTTGTGGCGCACTGGTCCTATGCGCCACAAAATGTCTTATTTCTGTGGCGCACATGGTACCGTGCGCCACAAAAATAGCGAAACCAATGATTGGGTGTGGTCCCAACCTTATTTCTGTGGCGCATTAGCTTGTGGTGCGCCACAAAAATAAGCTATTTTTGTGGCGCACCAGGTCTGGTGCGTCACAGAAACAATTTCTGTGGCGCATATTTGCTAGTGCGCCACAGAAATAAGATCCGCCTATAAGGCTTTTCCTACTAGTGTGGGATCAACTTGGTAGTTTTTCCTGTGGATGTTTTATAAATTGGTTGCCTAGCCTTTTCAATCAGTTTGAACTTAAATGGTATTAGAGCCAAGGTCTCGAGTTTGAATTGTTGACGGTGTGGTTCAATTCATCCTTAATTTGTTGGTGCCCCATTGGCCCTTGTAAAGCTTCATGTGCCTACCTCCGAATCCAGTGTTGAATTTCTCTTGTCACACACGAGGATGGCTGTTAATGTGTGTATAAGTGGGTTGCATAGCCCCTTTTATATAAGTTTGCAAGTTTCCATATTGTGTTGTGCCTTTGGGACTCAGCCTGCACTTCTGACTTTTAGTTGCGTTGGCTACTGCATAAGTTTAATATAGTTCCATGTGGTTTTTGTTGAGATCTATAAGTGGATTGCCTAGCCCTTTCCATCATTTCGGACCTGTGGTGTGTTATTCTGTTTTCCACGTGTTAGACCTCCTCTTCTTAACAAGACTCCATGAGTAGGAGGCACTATGATTTTATTTTTTTGCGCATGAAATTACTCAATTAGGTAGCTTAATCTCATTTGTTGACTCTCTGTTGACCAGCCACTTGAGGGTAAAACTGAGTATATTGCACTAGCCAGTATTAGTACTCGAGGGGAAAACTGAGTACATATATTTTTCCAGTGTAAGGCTCGACGGTAGAACTGAGTACACGTAACGGTGCAGACGTGCAGTACCACGGACGCGTGTCGTGGTGCGCAGCGGTTAGGCGGTGCGCGTGTTGAGACCAAACGTCTAGCTTTTTTGAGAAACTGCCGAGACCAACCGTCACGTTGCCTGTACAGAGCCCCTCTGTCCCTCCCTCTGCACATAGTCTCATTCTCACTCACGCACGCAACCACGCCTCTCACGTCCCATCAACTTCTCCAAATCGAATGAAAAAACACCAACCGCCCTACGCGTGTTCCCTGCCGGCAATGGATAAGAAGAATGCGCCGGCGGCCGTTGCCCCCGAGACCGTCGCCTCCGAGGGCGGCGCATCCAAGCGCCGCGCCTCCGTGGACTGGGCCTCCCTCAGGGCTGACGGACCACTTCACAAGATCGGGGACTGCTTACTGGCGAACGAGGAGTACATGGACACCTACTCTGCTTTGAGGCAAGTTTGTAGAAATTGGCGCTTAGGTTTACCTGAGCCCGACGTGCACCTGCACGAATGGATCATGGTAGAACACGCCCTTCCATGCGCTGCTGAATTCACCTTCCTCCACCTCCGCACATCCCGCTACATCACCATCGATCTAACGGAAGTTCATGCAAGGTTCAAATTCCTCCATATCTATAGAGTTAATCTATTTTTATTTTCAATCGTAAACATCTTAGTGTTGAATGTTATCTTCATCAATATATTTTAGATACTACTTCGTCGGCTTTTGCCGTGGCGTCATCGTGCTTGCCCAGAAGAACCAGTCGCACAAGATACGGCTTCTGAACCCACTCACAAAGACATTGAATACTAGGTTTGAGGCGCATATGCCATATGTTATTCTGAAGTCAGTCGCTGTAATGAAGTCCCCGACTATGGTCTTCGTTTCCAAAGATTACCCGGCGGAAATTGCTTGGGTCGATGAGAGCACTCCAACTAAGGGTATAGATGAAGATTGGGGAGAAGGAAGATTTTCGACCGAGCACCATTCTCTGCGTTGCATTACCCCGTTCAATGGTGAATTGTATGCAATAGCTGTGAACAATTTTGAGTTCGGAAAATTAGTGTGCACCAACAATGTCCAGTTGGAGCAGCGCGTGAGCACAGTCAACATGGATACACTACTTTCATTTCCAGAACTTGGAAATAACAAGTTCTACCTTGTGAAGTCGGATGGTGCTCTGCTGCTTGTGTTGTTGGACAACAAGCATTTGGAGGAAGGTCAATCATTGGTCTACCGTGTGGACACTGAGAGCCGCTTTCTCCATGTTGTCAATAACACTGGCAGTCGTGCCTTCTTCGTCCATTATATCTGGTGTATCTCCGTCGACACCAGAGTGCACCAGACACTTCGACCTGGCTGCATCTACTACGCAGATTTGGGTTAAATCAGAGAGTACTTTGATGATATAAAGGCATGGGATGAGTGGCCAATACGTGTGGATAGATTAGGAAACTACGGTATGAGAAATGAACAAATGCCATACCGTTTGGAGGATGTATTGGCTGCACACTGCAGACGGAAGGAGTTCAATGAATATTTCCTTCAGATCAGAGAATGGAGTGACGAAGAAATATATGCTGAATGAAGATCAGATTCATTCATCCTGGGGTATCCTAATCTTCATGTTGGCTATACATTGCGTCTTGTATTATTTTCAGATTAGTTTGTCGTGAACATTAACATTGTTATTGGCTGCTTTTGGCTATTGTATGCAGTTTATGTATTATACTCCGTACTTAGTTTTCTGGATTTATTATGTTGCTGTGAATTTTTCCTATACTAGCTTCTAGATTTGACTGATTTTGTTTGTAATGATGATGGCTTGATGTGGCTGTTGGCCTTGACTGCCGGAGAAGAACAATTAGTATTGTACTTAACCAGGTGTACCGTCTTTATATTAGTATTATATTATATTACTTGACCATAGCCATATTCAAAATCAAATCTCAGTCGGGCCGCAAAATCTCCCGCGGATAAGAAGATAGATCACGATGATAGTAACCGGTATTCAACGTGATGATGATTTGATTTTGCACTCGGCCTTGAACAGAGGTACTAGTACGGTCTCACATTTTTTTATCATTATAGTTGGACCTTAGCCAAATTCAAAATCTCATAGCAGCAAAACTTCCCGCCCACAAAATACAAAAATTTCACATGCTTCCAAATTCCCATTCTACCCCTGTGGAGATGACAGCAAAGTCGGTTGGTGGGGGGGTCTGCCCGTCATTTTTTGGATCACCACCTCCCTAGCCCGGAAACCCTCCCAAAAAAAATTCATTTCCCTCAGACCACCCACCGGAACTTCCCAAGTCCCTCTCTCCCACCTCCACGACCACCGCACCGGAACATCCCCGCCGGACTTCCCTGGCCTACCCGAGGCCTCGCGATCCTCGTCATCCGGCTGCCTGCCGGAGCCGCTTCATCGACGCCTTCATCAACCGGACCGGATCATCCCCGCCAAACCTCGAAACCATATGCTCATCCAGCAGTCTACCGCAGTCGCTTCAGCTGCGGTATCGTCCACCCCACCCGAGCCGCATCGTCGGATCCATCGTCCACCGCATCGGATCTTGCTCACCGACACCGCTGTGCATGAACCGGATCTGCTTCACTGGCGCCGTGCATGATCTAAACTCTTCTACTGTCGCTTTTCTATTGCTTGCCTGCAAGTTCTTGTTTAATCTTGGGGGAACCTGTTTGTGCTAACAACGCGCCGTTACGTTTTTGCAGATGAGATGAGTAACCATGAAGTGTAATGGCCGTCTCTCCAACCCCAAGTAGCACATGTAGCGTACTTCATCACAGGATCTATCAACCCCAGGAAGATCTGCTGTGACTCCCACAGAGTGATTCTCCTAATGTAAGTCCCTTGTTTTAGCGCCATGTTCTGGGTTCAGATGCTTGTTTGTCTGAAGCTCTTTTAGTTCATTCCTAGATATGACCGTAACACCTTGCTATTTTCTAGTTCATTGCTAACTTTAAGCGATTGAACATTTTGGTTTGCATTCCCTGCTCTGTAGATGTAGCCATCATAACTTCTATCTTGCTCAGTCGTTGTTACAAAAATTATAGGCTGCTACTATTTTGTTCATGCCAATCTTGTTCGCCCTGAACATGTTGGTTTGCATTCCCTGTACTACAGGTGATGCCATTGTTATTTCTATCTACTTCGTCGTAAGCTAACAAAGTAACTACCTGCTATTAGTTCATGCATGCTATCGCTCTGCCATCCTGCAGTACAAACTTATTTGAACTCGTCACAGTAGTTACTTCCGTCATAATTTTGTCTGCCATCTGATTCTTCGAAAGCTGCAATATTAACTTGTTTCTCTTAATTGGCATGGCGCTCACATATAGAATGGTGAACATATTGGTGTGCATTCCCTCTTCTACAAGTTCACAGGTGATCCCACTATTTTTCGTTTCTGGTCCATCCTAAGCCGTAGCATTAACTATCCTCTATGTGTTGCTCATTACAACTTTATATCCCGAAACAAATTGATTTGTTTCCCTTATCTACAAGTTTATGAGTGATTCCATTATAACTCCTATCTGTTTTATTCCTAGCTATTATAGTAACATCCTGCTATTATTTAGTTCATGGCCAATTTTAAGTAATTGCACATGTTGGTTCGCATTCCCTGCTCTATAGCTTTTGGCATCATCACTTCTATATTTGGTTTACATTCCCTGCTCTGTAGATCTAGCCATCATAACTTTATCTTGCTCAGTCGTTGTTACAAAAATTATGGCCTGCTACTATGTTGTTTGTGCCAATTTTTTACTCCATGAACATGTTGGCTTGCATTCCCTGTACTACAGGTGATGCCATTGTTTTGTATCTAGTTCATTGTAAGCTAACAAAGTAAGGACTTAGTTTGGCATGCTATCACTCTGCTATCTAGCATGTAGTACAAATAAACTTGTCATACTACTAGATAATAATTTTGCGTGCCATCTTGTTCTTCAAAAGCTGCATTATTGACTTGTTTCTCTGACTTGG
The DNA here is from genome assembly GCF_019359855.2 of Lolium perenne. Classification (NCBI taxonomy): domain Eukaryota; kingdom Viridiplantae; phylum Streptophyta; class Magnoliopsida; order Poales; family Poaceae; genus Lolium; species Lolium perenne. The sequence goes on from NC_067250.2 coordinate 136,513,904, forward strand.
CATGACGCTCACATATGGAATGCTAAACATATTGGTTTGCATTCCCTCTTATACAAGTTCACAGGTGATCCCACTATATTCTGTATCTGGTCCATCCTAATCTCAAGCATTAACTATCCTCTATGTGTTGCTCATTACAAGTTTATATCCCGAAACATCTTGATTTGCATCCCCTTCACTATAAGTTCAGGAGTATTATTTAGTTCACGGCCAATATGAAGTAATTGCACTTGGCACATGTTGGTTCACATTCCCTCCTCTTTAGCTTTTGCCGTCGTAACTTCTATTTTTGGTTTACATTCCCTGCTCTGTAGATGTAGCCATCATAACTTCATCTTGCTCAGTCGTTGTTACAAAATTTATAGCCTGCTACTATGTTGTTCATGCCAATTTTGTACTCCCTGAACATGTTGGTTTGCATGGGACTCGACAGTACTAAGTCTGCTGTTTCATTCTAACATGCTCTGTTATATTGGCTGTTGGTATGCGGCATGCACTCTTTGTTTGCTTATTGTGCGCATTACAATGATCTTGTTATAACGACGAAATGATGAGTTCCAAATTCTTTGGCAAACAATATTGTAGTGTCTTTGCCTTTCCATTGTTGTTGTCTTAACTTATAAAGTCTTTGTTTCAGATATAGGTGCTGCATGGACAACTTAAAAGATTGCCGGATCGCTTCATTGTATTGCTATGTTTAATTACCATTCAATTTCTCTGGGTTCTGTAATATTTTTTCAAAGCCTTGCAGCTGATGTAATATTTAGTTAGTTTTTATAGTTCTTTCGCGCATTTTTTCTTTGGTGCTTGTGGTAAGTGAGGCTATCAAGCGAAATCATGTCTTTGCGTAAATATTCTTAGTATCTAAATCACAAATTCCCATCCCTTAAACGGCCCAATTAAGCGAAATCACATATGTGCCGGCCTGCAAAATCCTAAAGCGCCTATTATGCCGGCATATAAACACCAACTAAACGGGCTGGCCCACTTGCTTTTAGGTGGACCCCACCCACTACTGGGCCGGCCCTGTAACAGAAAAGTCTGCCCACAAGCTTATTGGGCCGGCCCGCTAACTCGTCGGGCCAGCCCACCTGATTTACCGTGGACCCCCCATACTAATTGGGCCGGCCCGTTAGCACGATAGTGGACCCACAAGCTTATTGGGCCGGCGCACTAACTTGTTGGGCCCGCCCAATTGCTTTTCTAGTGGACCCCACATACTAAATGGGCCGGCCCTTTAACAGGAAAGTGGGACCCACCTGTGATTTTGGCCCGGCCCACTAGCTTGTTGGGCCGGCCCACTTGATATATAGTGGACCCCACAAACTAAATGGGCCGGCCCTCTAACAGGAATGTGGGACCCACCTGTGTTTTTGGCCCGGCCCACTATCTTGGTGGGCTGGCCCACTTGCTAAAAGGTGGACCCCACATACTAAATGGGCAGGTCGTTTAACAGGAATGTGGGACCCACCTGTGTTTTGGCCCGGCCCACTTTCTTGTTGGGCCAGCCCACTTGCTATATGGTGGACCCCACATACTAAATGGGCCGGCCCTTTAACAGGAATGTGGGACCCACCTGTGTTTTTGGCCCGGCCCACTTTCTTGCTGGGCCAGCCCACTTGCTATATGGTGGACCCCACATACTAAATGGGCCGGCCCTTTAACAGGAAAGTGGGACCCACCTGTGTTTTTGGCCCGGCCCACTATCTTGTTGGGTCGGCCCACTTGCTATATGGTGGACCCCACACACTAAATGGGCCGGCCCTTTAACAGGAAAGTGGGACCCACCTGTGTTTTTGGCCCGGCCCACTGGCTTGTTGGGCCAGCCCATTTGATCTATTGTGAACCCCACGTACTAAATGGGCCGGCCCGATAGAAGGATAGTGGGACCCACATGCTAATTGGGCCGGCCCACTTGCTTTAAGGTGGACCCCACTTGGTAAATGGGTCGGTCCGATAACAGGAAAGTGGGTCCCACATGTCTTGTGGGCCGGCCCATTTGCCTGTTGACCGGTCAAAAGAGTGCATTCGGCCCGGCCCACATGCTTAGTGGGCCGGCCCGTTAAAGTTTTGACCAGTCAACCTTAGAGGTTAGGCCCGGCCCACGTAACTAATGGACCAGCCCAGCTATATAGTTGACCAGTCAAACTAAGTCAGCTGGCCCGGCCCGCAAACTTAATGGGCCGGCCAGCTTAAGACGTGGCAGGCCTCGTGTGGGCCTACCATCTACCACGGGGTTTCAGCCGGTTAACGTCGTTAACTGCCAGTTAACGGCGTCTGCCACGTGTCAGTTTGCATGACGTCAGCAGTCAACGGGCTCCCGGAAACACTTCTGCAACGGTCTGATTTTCCGTGGCGGAAGGGCGCCCAAGCGCGACGGACCGCAAAAAATCGTCGTAGGACTTCGCCTGACGCAGTTTCGACAACAGAATCCATAACGTCGGGTTAGGCCCATAGGCGATGAAAAATACCCCTTAGCGGACGATTTTGGGACGTTGTCTATCAGAACTTTTCTTGTAGTGTATCTATCCTATAATCCGGTCTCCCAACATCCACCTTGAGACCGGTAAAAGGAAAACCTAGCAAGGTCATACCTTTGCCTTGCGCATCCCGCTTGATCTTGATGATAGCTCTTCAAGCTCCACTCAAGCCGGAATGCCTTACTTGATCATTGTTGCTTCGTGAAGACTCACAAATGCTCCCCCATACACCATGATGGGAAAGCTCCATTGATGCATATCTTTACATGTCCATTATCACCAAATGGACGGTAAGCTTCAAGTATGTGATCCACTTGGAATGCTCATCTTGAACTTGCCCAACTCAACCTTGTATCTTCTCATACTCACTTAAGATAGAGCATGGCTAATATTGAGTTCCACCTAAGAACTCCATCTTCAATTCTTCTTCTTGATCATGTCACATATGTATCTTTAAATCGATGATCGTGATGCCAATACACAAGGTGTATCTTTATCTTCATGGCATCCATACTTGAATCCAACACATGGAGTACAAGTAGTACCTATGGAATATTCCTTCATATAAACTCAATGAAAACATTAGTCCATAGGGGTTGTCATTAATTACCAAAACCACACATAGGGGCAATATACCCTTACAATCTCCCCCATTTTGGTAATTGATGACAACCACAATAAGAGAGTTTATATAATGAATATTAGAAACAAGTACGCAACTTATCCGAGAATAAGTTGTATACAAGAGGTTGTATTTGATATGGTCAAGTAACACAAAGCTACTATCCCATATCAAAACCAACTCTACTCACACAACACAACATATGCAAGGGATGTGAGTAGAACCAATATATATAGAGCAAATTCCCCCACAATGTATGCACGTGTGATGAACATGAATTCATTGCATACATTGTCAAGATTAACCTTTGGGACAATTTCCACTATATATATACAACCATGCAAGACATATAAATATGGAATGCATGAGAGGCAAAACACTTAAGAACAAACCAAACTTAAGTATAAAACCATTCCCTTAGACCCTCTAAACTTCACCCCATTGGCATCGAGTGCCAAAATGGGTGAAAAATTTAGAAAGCCAATATAATGTGAGTTCCTCCCCAAAGTGTGCACTTCTCATAATTTGAGTGGAATCAAATGCACATATCCAATGATGAATATTTGAAGGAAGTCAAAATATATTGAGGATCAAAGATTGCACAAGGATAACATGGTGAGGGAAGCTTTAACAAATAAAGCAAGCAATCAAAGATCCAATTTGACGAACAAAGATATCATGATAAGAGAGATATAGTGCTCTAAATAAAAATATGGAAGCTCCCCAAGGTTCGTGCATAATTTATAATGTTTGCATTTGAATACAATATGCATAAACATGGAATCCTCACTCCCTCTATGTTATTTAGAACACAACCAAGATAAAGATAATATGCTTATCAAGAATAACTTGAGTCCAACAATTACGAGATATGAGTGCATGAAGAAAAACAAGTAGACTAAGCACTCATAAATCTTCTTTACCAACACCACTAAAAACAAAAGGGTAAAAGATGGTTGGCAAAGAACAAGGATATCAAGATGATGGATTAACGCTCTCATGTATATAAGTTTCTAAAGTGGACATAGTGATCCATAAAGAAACATGCACACACAAGAGGTTAACAAAAATAAATAAGACAAGATATCCAAGATGAAGTCATAAAATATACCAAGAATGTTTGCTTAAAAAGCATATATAGCCTATGGCTTCCAATTTTCACTTATGGTATATAAATGAGCTTCAACCAAGAGAATCTCAAAAACATCACAACTAACAATAAGGGAAGTAAAGCTAGTTGGAATATTTTGAGAGAGGCAACAAGTATCACAAATATGGATTTACTTCGCAATTTCATCAAAATTGCACATAAGAGTTCTTTGAGGAATTGATATGCAATAAATTGCTAGAGGGCATATTTGGGTGGGTGAATCATGAACATGATTTATATATATATCCCCATCATATGCATATTCTCAAATTACTCAAATGTACAATAAGAAGTTTTCTTTAAAAAGAATTTTTCAAGAACCGCAATATTTTTGAAATAAATAATTTCATGCCAAGAAGCAACCTACAAGAGGTTGGATGCTATAGGAGTATGCATGAATAAGATACTTGTTACCGAGATAGCAATGGCATGATGTAGTAGATAAGAGTTCATTCATCATCCTAGCTTGACTCCAATTATCATATGGTGATAACACCTTCCTTATAGATGAGACAAGCCTCCATCGCATCTCCAATGTACCTAAAGCAACATTCAAGTACATCTTGGTCCCCAAACTTATTGGCTCCAAAATGGTTAGACTAACCACAATACATAGGACACACTCCATATAAATATGTGCATATTTATAGATGAAATTTGAATTTCATGCACATCATAGCCGTTTAGGATTTGATGGAGTATACCCTATATAATGGATCGAAGAAAGAAAGCATGCTATAAATATAAATAAATTACATATAAGCACGCCGATGACCCACAAGTATAGGGGATCGCGACAGTCTTCGAGGGAAGTAAAACCCAAATTTATTGATTCGACACAAGGGGAGGTAAAGAATACTTATAAGCCTTAACAACTGAGTTGTCAATTCAGCTGCACCTGGAAAAGCACTAGTAACAGGGGTGATGTGAAAGCAGCAGTAATATGAGAGCATAATGTGATAACACAGCAGCAGTAGCAGTAATATGAGAGCAATGGCACCAGAAAATAGTTGATACTACTTCCAATGACATATAAGACCGAGTATATGATGATAAGAGATGGACCGGGGTTCCCAGCTATCTACACTAGTGGTAACTCTCCAATAACAAGTGTTGGGTGAACAAATTACAGTTGGGCAATTGATAGGATTGAAATAGCATTAAGACAGAACATCAAGATTATTAATCATGTATGCATGTTTTCCATATATAGTCATACGTGCTCGCAATGAGAAACTTGCATAACATCTTCTGTCCTACCAGCCGGTGGCAGCCGGGCCTCTAGGGAATCTACTGGAAATTAAGGTACTCCTTTTAATAGAGCACCGGAGCAAAGCATTAACACTCCGTGAAAACATGTGATCCTCATATCTAAGCCTTCCCCTCTGGTTATCCCGATTCTTTGTCACTACGGGGCCTCGGGTTCCGGACATAGACATGTGCAAACAACTTGTAGATACAATCTAAGCAATAAGTTTAGAGCTTAAATCTAAGATCATGCCACTCGGGCCCTAGTGACAAGCATTAAACACAACAATATTGCAGCAACAATAACTTCACAAACTTTATAGATAGACTAATCATAATGTAACAATCCATCGGATCCCAACAAATACAACACCGATTACATCAGATGAATCTCAATCATGTAAGGCAGCTCATGAGATCATTGTATTGAAGTACATGGGGGAGAGAGTACCAACTAGCTACAGCTAGAACCTGTAGTCCATGGGGGAACTACTCACGGAGCATGATGGAGGCGGTGGCGTCGATGGAGATGGCTTCCGGGGGCACTTCCCCGTCCCGGCGGCGTGCCGGAACAGAGATTCTGTCCCCTGAATTGGAGTTTCGCGATGGCGGCGGCGCCCCTGGAGTCTTTCTGGAGTTTCGTCAATTGGTATCGCGTTTTTAGGTCGAAAGGGCTTATATAGGCGAAGAGGCGGCCCAGGAGGGTGCCTGGGGGTCCCACCCCATAGGCTGGCGCGGCCAGGCCTGGGGCCGCGCCGCCTTATGGTGTGGTGGCCCTCTGGCCCGCCTCCGACTATCCTTCGGTGTTCTGGGGTCTTCCGAAAAAATAAGATGTTGGGTCTTCGTTTCGTCGAATTCTGAGAATATTGCCCGAACAGCCTTTCAGGAACCAAAAACAACAGAAAACAGGAACTGACACTGTGGCATCTTGTTAATAGGTTAGTTCCGGAAAATGCATGAAATCATTACAAAGTGTGAGCAAAACATGTAGGTATTGTCATAAAACTAGCATGGAACATCAGAAATTATAGATACATTGGAGACGTATCAAGCATCCCCAAGCTTAGTTCCTACTCGCCCTCGAGTAGGTAAACGATAAAAAGAATAATTTCTGTAGTGACATGCTACTTACATAACCTTGATCATACTATTGTAAAGCATATGAGATAAATGAAGTGACTCAAGGCAATGATCTATAGTTTGCTAACAAATAGGTAACATATAGCAAAACTTTTCATGAATAGTACTTTCAAGACAAGCATCAAAAAGTCTTGCATAAGAGTTAACTCCTAAAGCAATAAATTCAAAGTAAAGGCATTGAAGCAACACAGAGAAAGATGTAAGTTTCAGCAGTTGCTTTCAACTTTCAACATGCATATCTCATGGATAATTGTCAACACAAAGTAATATGATGAATGCAAATAGGTAAGTATGTAAGAGTCAATGCACAGTTGACACAAGTGTTTGCTTCTAAGATGGAAGGAAGTAGGTAAACTGACTCAACATAAAGTAAAAGAAAGGCCCTTCGCAGAGGGAAGCAGGGATTAAATCATGTTCTAGAGCTTTTTAAGTTTTGAAATCATATAGAGAGCATACAAATAAAGTTTTGAGAGGTGTTTGTTGTTGTCAACGAATGGTAATGGGCACTCTAACTACCTCATCAACCAGACTCTCAAGAGCGGCTCTCATGAAGGTCGTTATCTCTACCAGCAAGGTAGATCATCCCTCTTCTCTTTTGTTTACACATGTATTTTAGTTTCATTATTGATGACACTCCTCCCAACCTTTTGCTTACACAAGCCATGGCTAACCGAATCCTCGGGTGCCTTCCAACATTCACATACCATGAAGGAGTGTCTATTTGCAAAATTAAGTTGCTTACTGATAGATCAGGGCAAATCATGTGAAGAGAACTATTAATGAAAGTTAATTAATTGGGGCTGGGAACCCCATTGCCAGCTCTTTTTGCAAAATTATTGGATAAGCGGATGAACCACTAGTCCATTGGTGAAAGTCTGTCCGAAGTAAATGACAAGATCGAAAGATAAAACACCACATACTTCCTCATGAGCTATAAAACATTGACACAAATAAGAGATAATAGCTTTTGAATTGTTTAAAGGTAGCACATGAAGTATTTGCTTGGAATGGAAGGAAATACCACATAGTAGGTAGATATGGTGGACACAAATGGCATAGGTTTTGGCTCAAGGTTTTGGATGCACGAGAAGCATTCCCTCTCAGTACAAGGCTTTGGCTAGCAAGGTTGTTTGAAGCAAACACAAGTATGAACCGGTATAGCAAGACTTACATAAGAACATATTGCAAGCATTATAAAACTCTACACTGTCTTCCTTGTTGCTCAAACACTTTTACCAGAAAATATCTAGACCTTAGAGAGACCAATCACGCAAACCAAATTTCAACAAGCTCTACGGTAGTTCTCCACTAATAGGTTTAAACTACATGATGCAAGAGCTTAAACATGATCTACTTGAGAGCTCAAAACAATTGCCAAGTATCAAATTATTCAAGACAATATGAAGCATTTTCTGTTTCCAACCAAATATCAATAAGTGCTGCGGTTTTCAACTCCGCCATGAACATTAAAATAAAGCTAAGAACACCAGTGTTCATATGAAAAAGCGGAGCGTGTATCTCTCCCACACAAGGATTGCTAGGATCTGAATTTATTCAAACACAAACAAAAATAAAAACACACAGACGCTCCAAGTAAAGAACATAAGATGTGACCGAATAAAAATATAGTTTCACTAGAGGTGACCTGATAAGTTGTTGATGAAGAAGGGGATGCCTTGGGCATCCCCAAGCTTAGACGCTTGAGTCTTCTTGAAATATGCAGGGATGAACCACGGGGGAATCCCCAAGCTTAGACTTTTCACTCTTCTTGATCATATATCATCCTCCTCTCTTGACCCTTGAAAACTTCCTTCACATCAAACTTCTCATAAACTTCATTAGAGGGGTTAGTACTCAAAAAACTTTAATCCACTTTAGCCCTGTAGTGACACATTGCAAGAACTCAATAAAACATTAGCTACAGCTCTCCATGTCTAGAAAGCCTTGCTTAAAGTCCACAAGAGACAATGCAAAAAAACAGAGACAGAATCTGTCAAAACAGAACAGCCAGTAAAGATGAATTTTTAAGAGGTACTTCCGTTACTCAAATCAGAAAACTCAAAACTAATGAAAGTTGCGTACATATCTGTGGAACACGCACGTAAATTGGCAGATTTTTCTGAGTTACCTACAGAGAGCCCTGCCCAAATGCGTGACAGATAGAAATCTGTTTCTGCGCAGAAATCCAAATCTAGTATCAACCTTCTATTAGAGACTTCACTTGGCACAACAATGCAATAAAATAAAGATAAGGAGAGGTTGCTACAGTAGTAACAACTTCCAAGACACAACAAAACAGTAGCAAAATAAAGACATGGGTTATCTCCCAAGAAGTGCTTTCTTTATAGCCATTAAGATGGGCTCAACAATTTTAATGATGCTCACATAAGGATGAGAGTTGAAGCAAAAGAGAGCATCAAAAAGCAAGTATGAAACAAATTTAAGTCTAACCCGCTTCCTATGCATAGGAATCTTGTACACAAATAAATTCATGAAGAACAAAGTGACAAGCATATGAAGATAAAACAAGAGTAACTTCAAAATTTTCAGCATATAGAGAGGTGTTTTAGTACCATGCAAATTTCTACAACCACATTTTCCTCCCTCATAATAATTTTCAGTAGCTTCATGGATAAACTCAACAATATAACTATCACATAAAGCATGCTTTTCATGATCTACCAACACATAATTTTTATCAAGCTCAAAAATAGTGGGATCAAAACTTTCGAATCCACTTTTATCAATAATATAACAAGATGATTGATCATTCTCAAGAGATATGGGACTCCTAGATAAAGTGAAGACCTTTACAATCCCATTTTCATTAGTGGTATAATTAATATTATCAAGTAACATAGGACCATCATCTAGAGATTTATCATAAACATTTGCTAAGCAAAACTCTTTAGTACCATGCATCTCAACATCAGGCACAAACAAAGCATTATCATAAGATTTATCAAAATAGCATGGATTATCATAAATAACAGTAGCATAATTATTCTCACAAGTTTTACTCATAGGGAATATTTCAAAAGAATCCACAGGAACATAACATTCATCCTCCTTTTGTAAGCATGGAGGACAATCAAATAATGTAAGAGATAAAGAGTTACTGTCATTAGAAGGTTGGCATGGGTAGCTAATCCATTCTTCCTCCTTTTGTTCATCACTCTCCTCTTCTTTTTCATCCAATGAGCTTTCAGGTTCATCAATTTCCTCCTCTTTTTCATCCAATGAGCTTTCAGGTTCATCAATTTTTTCATCCACAGGTTCCTGCAAATTGTGAGTGCATTCTTGTGCATTAATGAGTCTCTCTTTATAATCAATGATATAAGGATTATCACTGTAACTTTCTATGCAAAAATTAAGGATAGAAGAGACATAATCTTTAAGGTCCTTACAAACAACACAAGTTTCATACTTTTTAGCCATGAAGGATTCTATCTCAGAAGCTCCCATAAACAAAACAAATTGTTCTACTTCTTCGAACCCAAAATGAATATAGTTATTCCAATTATAGTTCTTAATTAAAACTTCTTCACTAAAGCCACATTGAAATTTAAGATGTTTAGTATCCTGCTTAGAGCAACAGTTTATATCATGGCGTTTAAGCAAGATTTTAGCAATTGTATTCAATTTTTCTATCACAGCACTCATAACTTTTCCCGTTCTTGATTCTCTATAATTATTATATAATTCTATAAGCTCCAAATAGGTCGTGGGTTCTTCCATAACAACAGTTTTTAATTTTTCAGTTTTTCAAATTTTTATGGATTTTTGGGTATATGAGAAAAGTAAAACAAAACAAAAACAAACTAAACAAAAGTAAACTTGGCAAAATAATACTAGACAGAAATAAACTAAGTAAAACAAAATAAAATAAAACAGAGAGAGAGGTGGAGTTTACTCCCCAGGTGAACTTATGAGTAGAGCTATGCCTCCCCGGCAACGGCGCCAGAAAATAGTCTTGATGACCCACAAGTATAGGGGATCGCGACAGTCTTCGAGGGAAGTAAAACCCAAATTTATTGATTCGACACAAGGGGAGGTAAAGAATACTTATAAGCCTTAACAACTGAGTTGTCAATTCAGCTACACCTGGAAAAGCACTAGTAACAGGGGTGATGTGAAAGCAGCAGTAATATGAGAGCAGTAGTAACAGTAACACAGCAGCATTAGCAGTAATATGAGAGCAATGGCACGAGAAAATAGTTGATACTACTTCCAATGATATATAAGACCGAGTATATGATGATAAGAGATGGACCGGGGTTCCCAGCTATCTACACTAGTGGTAACTCTCCAATAACAAGTGTTGGGTGAACAAATTACAGTTGGGCAATTGATAGGATTGAAATAGCATTAAGACAGAACATCAAGATTATTAATCATGTAGGCATGTTTTCCATATATAGTCATACGTGCTCGCAATGAGAAACTTGCATAACATTTTTTGTCCTACCAGCCGGTGGCAGCCGGGCCTCTAGGGAATCTACTAGAAATTAAGGTACTCCTTTTAATAGAGCACCAGAGCAAAGCATTAACACTCCGTGAAAACATGTGATCCTCATATCTAAGCCTTCCCCTCCAGTTATCCCAGTTGCTGTCACTCTGGGGCCTAGGGTTCCGTACATAGACATGTGCAAACAACTTGTAGATACAATCTAAGCAATAATTATAGAGCTTAAATCTAAGATCATGCCACTCGGGCCCTAGTGACAAGCATTAAACACAACAAGATTGCAGCAACAATAACTTCACAAACTTTATAGATAGACTAATCATAATGTAACAATCCATCGGATCCCAACAAACACAACACCGATTACATCAGATGAATCTCAATCATGTAAGGCAGCTCATGAGATCATTGTATTGAAGTACATGGGGGAGAGAGTACCAACTAGCTACAGCTAGAACCTGTAGTCCATGGGGGAACTACTCACGGAGCATCATGGAGACGGTGGCGTCGATGGAGATGGCTTCCGGGGGCACTTCCCCGTCCCGGCGGCATGCCGGAACAGAGATTCTGTCCCCCGAATTGGATTTTCGCGATGGCGGCGGCGCCCCTGGAGTCTTTCTGGAGTTTCGTCAATTTGTATCGCGTTTTTAGGTTGAAAGGGCTTATATAGGCGAAGAGGCGGCGCAGGAGGGTGCCTGGGGGTCCCACCCCATAGGCTGGAGCGGCCAGGCCTGGGGCCGCGCCGCCTTATGGTGTGGTGGCCCTCTGGCCCGCCTCCGACTCTCCTTCGGTGTTCTGGGGTCTTCCGGGAAAATAAGATGTTGGGTCTTCGTTTCGTCGAATTCCGAGAATATTGCCCGAACACCCTTTCTGGAACCAAAAACAACAGAAAACAGGAACTGGCACTGTGGCATCTTGTTAATAGGTTAGTTCCGGAAAATGCATGAAATCATTACAAAGTGTGAGCAAAACATGTAGGTATTGTCATAAAACTAGCATGGAACATCAGAAATTATAGATACGTTGGAGACGTATCACACGCACAAAGACTTTTAAAGATCCAAGAGAGATATACTTTGGACAAGACACCAAATGAATTGAAGAAGGTATAAAGGTGTGACCAAACAAATTTGTTGTCCAAATTATATCAAACACGCAAATCACCAAAGATTTGTTCAACAAAGTTCAACAAATGAACTAAGAAGAAACCATTGAGCATAAAGGATGAAATAAAGAAAACATGCTCAAAGATTTATCTCATTCAAGTAAATAAAACATGTAAGAAGGAATGAGATAGCAAACTCCCAAAAAGATCAAGGTTCGAACAAATAAACCAAACCCTTCTACACTTTTCACAATGGCACAATGTACCGTAAGGAAAAGGTTTGTCTTCCAAAATAAACACTTGATATGAATCAAGAGAATTTATCAAAAGATTTTTCAAAGGGATAAAGAAGACACGTGGGAGCAACAAGGATTTCTTGGAAATAAAATAAGTAAATACAAAGCAATCCAAGGTGAAGATGATCCATGAATTCAACCACATACAAGGTTATCAATTGTCAAAGACAATGGGTATATTGGAAATAATTTCCGGTGGTGAATTGACAATGATAGTAAGGATCAACTTCACAATAAAAGGCATAGGATAAGTATATAGAATTAAGCACTATGCACGGATGAAGATTCTTGATAGCTTCAACTAGTCAAACAATCACGCACGGCAATGATTAGAATAACATGAAGCAAACGGTGTCCCAAATAAGATATAGAGATATGTATTTGAGGAAAAACCATACCAAGAATTTCTTACTCAAACAAGAATCCTTAAGATGAGCCAATAGAAACTTTTCAATAAAAGTGGAGCTTGTTTGAGCAAATATGCCACCTAGGAAAAAGATAATTAAGAGCATCAACTCTAAGTGGCATAACCTCATATGTTCACATTTTCTAGGCTTGTGATATGTACAAAACATATTACTCCCCCATAATGTGATAAAACATTTCTTCTAAACAAGAGGCAACTAAAATTCAACTAGAGATGATTAATGGACATTTAGAATTTGAATTTCTCATGAGTATGGCATACCACATAGTGACTAGATAATCTTGCAATATCAATACTAAGTGGTGGTACCCATGTACCCACATTTTTAGAGAAAGAGAGATGCACAATGCATATCACTCCCCCAAAATGGGATGTTCCATTAATCACTCAAAGAGAGCCAAATAAGATATCATCAAGATGTATTAGGCTCAAAACAATACACAAGTATATGATGAGTCAAACAAACATACTTGAATACACAAGATAGGCAAGTAAGACTCAACACATACAAACACATATTTGATACAAAACCAAACATGCAAAGGGGCAAGTAACTTACAATAAATATGAAGAGTTGAAGTATAAGTTACCGCAAGGAGGAACATTGGATGTAAGATATAGATAATGATCCATACGACTTGGCTTGGTCAAAAATATAATATATGAAGATCCCTTAATTATTCATGAAGTAGCCAAGTCTCCAATGACCTCCACATGCACCTATTGATCACGTTTGAGCTTGTTGGTCCCCAACCAAGTTGGGTCCTAAGAGGTTAGTCACAATAGGCTTGGCAACCCAAATGGTCCTTTTCTTGAGACCACTTTGAGTTCCAACAAACTTGGCAAACACATTGCCATCCTTATCCTTCCCTAGAGAATAATCATCATCAACAATTATAGGGTTAGATAAGGTACCACCTAAACATGAAGAAGCAAAGTGCCCCTTCTCACGGCATAAGTAGCAAGTGTTCCCCTTTCTCTTCTTTATTGATTTCTTCTCTTGGGGAACAATGTCTTGATTCTTCTTGGGAAGTGGCCTATCTTCAACTTGAGGTCGAGCATGAGCTTGACCTTGACCTTGTGGCTGTTTCCCTTGTTGTTTCTCACTCAAGTGCTTCTTCTTCTTCAATGGGCATGATCTAACATGATGCCCTTCAACCTTGCACTTGAAACAAACCAACTTGGCCGGATCCTTGACTTTGTCTTGGCCCTTCTTCTTGTTGCTCTTGCTCTTGGACTTGTTCTTGTTATTGGAATTGAATCCAAGTCCACTCTTGTCATTGGGTGATTATTGCATACTCAACATCTTGTCAAGTGTGGATTTCCCTTCATGACGCTTTTCCAAGTCTTTCTTTAAAGAAAGGACTTGGGCCTCGAGCTCTTTGATTTCCTCTACATGGTTAGTAGAAATACAAGTACTAGAGGAAGTAGAAGCTTCATTGTTAGAGCAACAAGGCAAAGCAAGTAATCCAACACAAGGTGTATCACTAGTTTGACTAGATGGACTACTAGGACTAGCACATGTCAATATAGCATTTTTAGTAGAGATTGTGCTAATGTCCACATGAGGCTCAAAAGATGTTACCTTAGTGATACAAGCCTCATGAGCTAACTTTAGCCCATCATAGGAAATTAGAAGATCATTATGAGAGCTTGAGAGCTTTTTATGACTTTCTTCCAATTCCCTATAATTGCTAGTTAGCAACTCAAGTTGAGCCCTTAGCTCAACATTCTCCTCTAAGGTAGATGCTTCACAAGAATTAGAGTTAGTAGCACAAGCATCATCAATATATTTTTCATTTTCAAGCTCATAGGATTCAATTTTTTGTGTAAGCATAAAATTAGTATGCTTCTCATCTTTTAGCTCATGCTTGAGGAGAGTGAATCTCATTTTCCCATTTTCAACATGGGACTCCAACTCCACTATGGTTTCCCTATATTTATTCAAGGTATCCATAGAGTGTTCGAGATTAGCACGAGCTTCTTTATTACCATGAAGAGAAGCATAAACCATTGCCATATCATGCACCAAGGTATTATATTCTTCATCATTATCATCATCATCATTCTCATCATTAGAGGATGTGTTAGGAGTCAAAGTAGGAGATACCTTTGATCCATTTGCCATAAGGCACATGTGCATAACGGAGGATGAAGATGAAGATATTCTTGAATCCTCATTTGAAATCATGTCTTGATCCATAGAGTGTTCGGTTTCCTCTACATTGTTAGTCAACAAGAAACTAGAGGAAATAGAAGCATTTTGATTATGGGAGCAAGACAAGGCAAGCATATCATCATGAGATCTATGTAAGCAATTTACACATGATATGCAAGGACTATCAACACAAGCATGTAGACTATTTTCAATGCTCGATGTGTTTAAGTCCAAAGAGGAAACATTGCAATGAGATAAAGATGAAGAGTCATCAATATTGAGCACAATATCAACATTGCAATTTCCCTCACCACTCACCATATCATTATCTTGTGTCTTGCAACACGTTGGTGAAGTGGAAGTAGATGATATATCATCACGGCCGGAGGTGGAAGCAACTTGGAGCTCTTCATGATGTGAAGGGGAAGAGAGCTCCTCGGAGACACCACCGACCAAATGAGAAATGGATCCACCAAACATTTCTTTAAGCTTGATCCACATCTCATGAGACGACTTTCGCTTTATATATATCAAGAACCTACGAAAATCGGGTCTTAAGGAGAATAAAAGCTCATTAGATACTAGAGCTTCAAGATGTAAGTTTTTCTCATCCTCTAAAGATAGATTTTGAGGATCCATCGGAGGA
The DNA here is from genome assembly GCF_019359855.2 of Lolium perenne. NCBI lineage: Eukaryota > Viridiplantae > Streptophyta > Magnoliopsida > Poales > Poaceae > Lolium > Lolium perenne. Next base: position 136,529,644 of record NC_067250.2, read on the forward strand.
GAAAAACCTACATCTAGAAATTGCTCAATGTTTGGACACAAGGTCCGAAGATTGCAAAGCAAGCAATTTCGCCACAAAAGATAATTTGTGCCAACAAAAATAATTGTGTCATTGTGCACTAAATTACTAGCCGACATCTTTACTCTCAAGGCGGTGAAGCCTTAAACAAGGAGAGACCTTGCTCTGATACCAATTGAAAGATCGAGATGTCGCCTAGAGGGGGGTGAATAGGAAATTGAAAACTCTTACGGATTTGTCTTGTAAGAATGTGGAATTAAACTATCGTTTAGTTTACAAGCACAAACCCTAGATATGCTAAGCTCAACTAAGTGTAACAATAACAACTAGAGCTAAGCAAGATAGGCACAAGATATATGTAGCACAAGTGATAGCAAGATATATGTACTTCAAGCACGATGGCTATCACAAGGAAAGAGAGCTCGGTATAGAAATAACCGAGGCACGCGGAGACGAGGATGTATTCCCGTGTTCCCTTCCTTTGCAAGAAGGTACGTCACGTTTGGAGGAGTGGAGGTCCACGAAGGATTCCCCGCGCCACGAAGGCTCACCATATTCTGCGAACCACACCCACGAAGGATAATGGCCCTTTCCTTATGGTTAGCTTTTCCTCCGCTCCAGAGATGGCAAGCTCCACAACCACTTCACAAGCTCCACGAAGGAGAAGCCCGGGCCTCTTCACAATCTTCTTGAAGAGATCACCGGAGCACCAACCACCAAGCCAACTAGGAGGTCTCCCCCCAAGAGTAACAAGCTCACGGTCTCTCACTCAAACTAATCGTGGTGGAGAGCTCAACACTATGCAATGATGCAAAGCAAGAACACTAGAGGTGTTCAAATCCTTCACACTCAAATCCCACCCAAACAACAAATGCTAGGATGAGATTGGAGAGAAAGAACAATGGGGAAAGTCAACAAAAGACTCCAAGATCTAGATCCCAAGAGTTCCCCTCACTTAGAGAAGAAATGGTTTGGTGGAAGTGTAGATCTAGATCTCCTCTCTTAGATCCCTCAAAAATGAGCAAGAATCATGGGGGGAGCAAGAGAGAGAGCAAGTTCTTCAAATGCAACAATGGAGGAGAGAGAATGGGAAGAACTCACTTGCTCAAGGTGGAAGAAGGGCTATTTGTAGCATGGGAGCCAATAGAACCATTGGGGAAAAAAGACAAAGGAAATAGGCAGAAAAATGGGCCAAAAAGTGGCCCAGCCGGCCTGGCAGCCGGCTGACCGGACATGCTGCTGAGGAGGTCGGTTTGGAGTCCGGTCGGGCCGGCCCACCGACCGGGCGGGGCTGCGCGCCGCACAGCGGCGGATAGACCAGGCCGCGCGGGGCGGAGCGGGCCGCGCCGGGCAGCAGGCCGGGGAGGCCGGTCGGCCACGCGGGGCGGGAGAAGGCCCGGCCCGGCAGGAGGCCGGTCGGCCGGGCCGCGCCGAGCAAGGCCGGTCGGGGGCCGGCTTCTGGGCCGGACTAGGCTGGGAGGCTCTCAGTACGCTGCACGGTCGGCGTCAGCGCCCAGGCCGGTTTCGGCCGGGTGGGCCGGCGGCTGGCCCGGTCCGGCCGGCTGGCCCCTTCCCCCTTTTTTCTTTTTCTTCTTTTTCTTCTTTTCTCCTTTTTCCTTTTTCTTTAATAGCAAATGCTCCCGAACTCCGATTCGAGTGAAACCAGTTTTGTTTGAAAGATAACAACAAATGCTATCCTATAGAAAGTGCCAACTCAAGAATCTGTAGGAGGGGATTTTATCATGAATATAAAAGTTAGAACCTTATATCATGAATAACCGGTAAAATCACTCAACCTTGAAAACGCAATAGAAGATGCATGCGGACTCCGTTTTCGATGAACTTGGGCTTGTTGTAAAGCTAGCAACAAGCTCAAGAACCTTACACATAGAAACACCAAGAAGCAATAAGGATATGCAAAGTATGCAAAGGATTGAGCTCCCTAAGACGATGTGATCAAGTTACCCAACCGAAAGCCCCTCTTAATAGTGCGGCTATCTATCCTATAATCCGGTCTCCCAACATCCACCGTGAGACCGGTAAAAGGAAAACCTAGCAAGGTCATACCTTTGCCTTGCGCATCCCGCTTGATCTTGATGATAGCGCTTCAAGCTCCACTCAAGCCGGAATGCCTTACTTGATCATTGTTGCTTCGTGAAGACTCACAAATGCTCCCCCATACACCATGATGGGAAAGCTCCATTGATGCATATCTTCACATGTCCATTATCACCAAATGGACGGTAAGCTTCAAGTATGTGATCCACTTGGAATGCTCATCTTGAACTTGCCCAACTCAACCTTGTATCTTCTCATACTCACTTAAGATAGAGCATGGCTAATATTGATTTCCACCTAAGAACTCCATCTTCATTTCTTTTTCTTGATCATGTCACATATGTATCTTTAAATCGATGATCTTGATGCCAATACACAAGGTGTATCTTTATCTTCATGGCATCCATACTTGAATCCAACACATGGAGTACAACTAGTACCTATGGAATATTCCTTCATATAAACTCAATGAAAACATTAGTCCATAGGGGTTATCATTAATTACCAAAACCACACATAGGGGCAATATACCCTTACAGATTCTATGTACAATGCTATGCTCCAATCTCGCAGGCTAGTTGATAATAATAATAAAAATTGGTCTATGAAGATACCATTAAAGACAAAGGTCTTTGCATGGTACCTTCGTAGAGGGGTAATTATTGCTAAGGATAACCTTGCAAAGCGTCATTAACCACTTTTTCTTTTGGTGCCAATTCGCAAGATCTATATGGTTAGGAACCCAAATAGGTTCTACCTTGTATCCGTCTCGTAGCGTTGCGAATATTTTTGGAAACTGGCTTAATGGGGCGGATCTTAGGTTTAAAATTTTTATTATAGTGGGAGAGATTGTCATTATTTGGTGCTATGGCTATGTAGAAATGACAAGGTTTTTCTGATAAAAATTCTTCCTTGTTGCAGGTTATTTACCGGTGCATCGCTTTGCTCCATTCGTGGTCTTTGCTTCAGCGCGGAGAATCGAGACCTATTTATGAAGGTATCTACGCAATTGGAGATGTGGAGAAGGATATTTTTCCCCAACATGGATGGCAGCGTAATCTCCGTGTTGAGATTCCGTTGTCTTAGACGTTCATCCATGCCTTGGTTTTATTCAGTCTTTTTTGCTACTCCTTTTACGTGGAGTAAATTTCAGTTTTTACCCCTAGTTTAACATTTTGACAATAATTACCCAATTTAGCAATTTTTTTATCCTAATTACCTCATTTAGTAAAACTTGCGCCAATTTTTACCCCTTCTAATTTTTTACGAGCGTTTCGTTAATTGGTTCTCGATTCTAAGGTACACCTTAGCATGCCACATTACGGTTTTTTGTTCTTTTGTTTCACGCAGAAACCACCATGAACGAGCTCAACCTTTTTTTATTGAACCAGCTTGATCGCATCGTGCATTTAAGCCAGCCGAAATCCTAGTGCTATGTCAAATTGAACACCACTCATAATCGCAAAATCCCTTTAATCGGCTCTTATTCAAACCACAGCTAGCAGCACTATCGTTCTACCATGCCTACCTAGCACTGCAAGTTCTTCTTGTATTGCAGATTATAGAAACACCAACCGTAGAACTGGCGTTCGCGCAAAAGCTGCACGTTGCCGGTATTGAGAAAAACACTTAAGCCTCACGTCCTGGTTGCGTACTTTGATTCGAACACTTGTAGGCCAAAACCTTCTACCACAAATGATCAAAATAATCATGGCCGATTCATCTACTCTGAATCCAACTATTCAAGTAAACCTAACCAACTGTGAGAGAAATGAAAGGGGGCACACAAGAGAAGGGAGAGGTTTTTGTACTACCTGACCACAGGTTCCGACTGCTAGAACGCTAGCAAAATTTTACGGGGGGTAAAAGTTGGTATAACTTTTGCTAAATGGGGTAATTGGAATGAAAACTTGCTAAATGGGGTAATTTCGTAAAAAATGTAAAATTAGGAAGTAAAAAACTGGAATTTACTCTTTTACGTGTGGGTGGGTGTGTGGCTGTGTGCATCTTGGATATGTAGAGGCCGGATGTAAGGAAAACTGCAAACGGAGGCCGAGCTACATGTAGCCCTTTATTTATAAAATTTTGGAAATCATAGTTTTAAGTTTCAAAAAAAATCTGAAAAAAAGCCTCGATGTAGACAATGATGAAATCTACAAAGGTGCAAAGTCTCAATGTCAAATTCTTTGTATTGTAGACTACACAAAAATGACAAGTTCCATAGTTTTGAAATGTGCACTATTCACTATTCTCAGATCCACACATTTGTCATTTTTGTGTAGCCTAAAGTACTAAGAATTTCACATTGAGATTTTCATGTTTGTAGATTTCATCATTGGCTACATCAAGAATTTTTTATCAGAATTTTTTGAATCTTAAAAATATGATTTCTGAATTTTTGAAAATAAAAACCTACATGTAGCTCAGCCTCCATTTGTATACTCTGCTTAAATTCTTAAGTAATAAAACACTTTTAATCGAAAAAACGAGGTTACAGCTCGCCATATTGTTACGCCCACTACCTTTTGCGTATGTATTAATCATTATTTTTACGTCAGTGATGATACTATTACTTATATTATAGTATTATTTTAGAGCATTTGTAAAGTACACATGCACAAATCTCCAACAGAGGCGAACCGTTGAGATCGACTGCAGATGTCCACTTGTGGAATTTGCGTGTTTGTTGATATTGGTCATTTATGATTATTATTGTATTTGATCTGAGCATCATACTAAATTATTTTTACGATTATTACTAGTACTACAATTTTATCAATGGTTGCTAACTTGTGTATAGCAGCCATCTCATCACAAACCTGATAATACACACACCATCGGGCAGCTGATTGATTGTTCCTCTTTGATGGCCCAATAGATCTGCAAAATGATGAGGTAGCGGCATTTCCCAAAACCGTTACTGATGGTAACAATAAAAGAAAAAAGAAGAAGAAAAGTATGCTTTTGTAGCATTATGATCCTGTCTTTCGTGTGTATGTTCTGTGGTGTTTCAGGAGGACCCGTTCAAAAGGACAAACAGTGCATGAGGACAGGAGCTGCTCGCAGAGGCTTGCACGAAAGAACCATTCACACTTGAGAAAGTACTCCGTATGTCCAGCATGTGGTAAAAGTTCAGAAATAATAACCGCGTTGTACCTACAGGATGCTTATACTAGCCACGACCATTAAATCTTGTGTCGCTGACAGTGTGTTGAAATAGTTTAGGCAAATCATGGGACAACTCTTCATGTTGACGTTGACATTTCTTGAAAAGTAAACGCACATGGTTACCTGAAGCCAGTGTCAACATCCAATATTGTAATTAGGTCAGATGGTCACAACTCAGCACAAATCACGGCACAGTAGTTAAACTGACGGCACCACAGTTGCAGGCTTTAGGGCGTGTTTGGTAGCCCGGGGCTGCTGAGAATGTCTTTCTCCCCTCAACTATGCTGATCTTAACTATGGTGAGTTCAGATTTTTGCTCTTGTTTGGTAGACCGGATGTGTTGAGAGTTTCTCAGCTGAGAAGCTGTTTGGTTGTCACGTATGAGTTGAGCTGTGCTATACAAAAATAAAAAGCAATCTAGTCCCTGAATACAAACAGTCAAAGCAATCGGGTCCCTGAGGGAAGAACTAAAAAGCAATCGGGTCCTGTCGTCGCCGCCGGTGAGGGAAGTCGACGCCGCCGGCGAGGGAAGTCGTCGCCGCCGGTGAGGGAAGCCGTCGCCGGCGAGGGAAGTCGTCGCCGCCGGTGAGGGAGTCCCTCCTGCTCCGCGCCTGGTGAGGGCCATGGCGGCTCGCCTGTGGAGGCCATGGATCCCCGCGTGCTGGCCATGCGTGCTGGCCATGGATCCCCGCGTGCTGGCCATGCGTGCTCGCGCCGGCGTCCCCGGCCGGGCCCAGCAGCCGCGGAGGCCATGAACCCTTCGCCCAGCGCGAGCACGCCCCTCCTGCCGGCGCCGGTTGCCGGCGCCGGTTGCCACCGCCGCCGCATCGGAAGACGCCGACGTGGACGGGGACGCGGAGGAGCTTGGTCGGGCGCGGCTGCTTGGTCGGGCGGCCGGAGGCGACGGGATTGGCCATGGCGGCTCGCCTGCTGAGCCTGTGCTGTGGCTCGGTGGAGGGAGAGAGATGGAGGCGACGGGATTGGCCATGGTCGGGCTCGGGGGAGGGAGAGAGATGGGGGAGAATGGGGACGAAGAAAAGGTGGGGGCGCGTGACCCCTGCGCGCTCGGGCTGAATTGCGGCCTCGCGGGGCGCGTTTTCGGGCGAGCAGAGCCGGGATGAGGAGCGAAGCTCGATTTGAGCTTCGCTCGTGGGCAGGGCTGCGACCCCTTTTCCGTATTGGTTAGGAGTTTCTCTGTTGGGCCGAGCCGGTCTAACAAACAAGATCTCCTGGGTAAAAGTGGGATGAGGAGAGAATATCTGAGCTCCCCCAGTCTACCAAACACACCCTTACTTGCGACATTTCCTATGCTTTACTATGATTAAGTTTCAGGTAATCCATGCTGTTCTGATTTCTCACGGTGACATTTCCTAGCATCTGGACCTAGACCATTGCATGCATAGCATAAGGAAAGAGTTAGGGTCTGTTTGGTTTGTGGCCCCAGCTCACCCTACCAATAAATTGGTGATGCCAAATAGCCTCCACATGTTTGGTTCATTGCCAATTATTCGGCTGCCAATGGACTGCTTGCTCTTTCCTTTACTACTTCTAGCCAAAAATTTGGCAGCCCATAGGCGGCAGAATCCCACGCCAAAAAAATTGGCTAACCAATTTTGGTAGGGCCATTGTAGGCACAATCCAAACGCACCCTGAACCCTGGTCATCGAAGAAACGGCTAAGATGTTGAAAGGTGTTAGAGTATGGAGTTCAGTTCACCGAACTCTTGTTTACGGGTCGAAATAGAGTCTGTAAACCAAAACTGTAAAGCAGAACGGCTTCCGAACCCGTAAAGACGGGATTTTTTCACAGAATTCATATGCAAGACATACAACAATCGATCATAATTAATCAAATAATTATCCAAATTATTACAACACATAAACAATAGCCTGAACCAAATTATTACAACAGTTTTGGGAAAATTGAAGAAATGAAAAATGTCTCAACCATATTACAACAATTCTCGAAAAATTGAACAAATGAACAAGTGTCTCAACAATGATACATGTCAATAAATGAATGGAATGGTAGGATCAAAGGCGACGGCCATGTCGCTGCTAGTGGTGCATTTTCAGATCATAAACGAGCTGGGTATGGGTACTGGCATTCTCAATCTGCCAATGCGTTTCAAGGAGCTTCAATGCGATCCGGATTGCGTTGGGGTTCCACTCGGGTGCCAACGTTGTCATAGAAGCAGGACAAGCTTAACTCTCTTTCATCCTCGATGATCATGTTGTGAAGAATCACACACCATGTCATGATGTTGACAAGGATTTTTTTGTCCCAAAACCGGGCTGGGCCACGAACAATGGCAAACCTTGCTTGCAAAACACCAAAAGCTCTCTCAATATCCTTGCGACCTCTTGAGCTTTGGCAAATTCATCATCTATTCTATCTTGGGGATCCTTCACAGACTTAACAAAAGTTGCCCAATCCGGATAGATGCCATCGGCTAGGTAATATCCCATTGTGTACTCATTGTTCATGACCTTGTAATTGCAAGTGGGTGCTTCCCCATTAGCTAATTTCGCAAATAAAGGGGATCTTTGCAGCACGTTGATGTCATTGAGTGCTCCCGGCAAACCAAAAACAAAAAAAACCCACAAATCTTGTGATGCAACGGTCTCAAGTACAATTGTAGCATCTTTGCTCTTGCCACAGTACTGTCCATGCCATGCCTTGGAACAATTCTTCCATGTGTAATGCATACAATCAAGACTACCAAGCATGCCCGGCCAACCTCTTTTCTCATTTATCTCCATCAATCTTTTTGTGTCATCCTCATTGGGAGCTCAGAGATAGGTTGGCCCAAACAACTTCATAATCATGCCAGCAAACCTACGCACCGACTCCGACGTAGTATCTTCGCCAATTCAAAGATACTCGTCGGTGTAATCCGCAGGGATGCCATACGCAATCACCCTCATGGAGATTTTTTGAAGCGGGCCGAAACCCATCACATCGGCGGCATTTCTACATTGCTTGAAGTAATTTGAATTGGCTTCGCAGGCCTTGATGATTTTGACGAACAAACTACGGCGCATGCAATACCTCCTACGGAATAGATGCGGCGGATAGGTAGGTACCTCGGCGAAGTAGTCCTCCATCAGCTACTCGTGGCCGAGGAGACGATTCCCTTGGATGTGGTTCCGGCCATCACCGACATGCGCATCCGATTCAGCAGCTTCGCGCGGTCCTCCAGCTCCTTGACGGAGAGAAGGAGGATGGTGGCCTCCACCTCGTCGTCCTGGAGCAGCTCGCCGAGGTCGGAATCGTCCGAGCTCGATGAATCCGACAGATCGACATCGACGAACTCGTCGCCCGAGCTCATCCTCGATTCGGACGGCGCGGCAGCGACGGCACCCGGAGCTGGGCGAGGAACCGCGGCGGGGTGCGGGGCGACCTGCGCTAGCTCCGGGATGCCAGACTCGGGCGAATTGGGCGGTGCGGCGGCGGCGGAGTGTGGTGGCGGCTCGAGGAGGGAGAGAGCGAGCAGTTGCGTCCGGTGAAATTTCAGCACACCCTAGATATGGATCCACCGTTCGGTTCGCTCGAGCGACCCCGGCAAATACATGCCGATTTGGGTTTTCGGTCTCGGCCCGAAAAAAAAAAAATCGGTTTCGCCTTGTTTACGGTAATGATCGGCCTCATTTTTCAGCTCGAACCCGTAAACTGGTGGTTATTTTTCCAGTTTTTCCCCTTCTACGAGCTCTGCTAGAGATGCTCTTACCAGTGCACAATAAGTTCTCGCAGTCGCAAGATGCACTTGTATATTTGTTTGGATTCAGGTAGCGAACGAAGAAGTGGAGATGGGTTCCATAGCGTTTAACCGAACTACCCTAAGAAAAGGCAAGCAACCGTACCGACCAGAAAGTACGTTGGTAGATCAAACTATTTTCTGAAGAGTATCTCACACTTCACATTGAGGTACAGCTAAAGCAGTATAAGAGCTTCCAGTACATCAGTGGGGACGTTAACAGGTTTGCAGTTTGAACAGCTTCTGCTACAAACATGAGTGAAGTGCTGTCCATTCGAAATACCGAGCTGCACAAGACGTACCTCAAGGAAACGTAATTTTGCTACATCATCCGTTTGGTGCCATCAAGAGGTCTAGAGATCTGAGAGTATGAACCAATGCTGTAACTACAATCTAAAGATCTTTGGCACTTGTTTCTTTCTTTTCTTTTCTTTTCTTTTCTTTTCTTTTTGCGAAAAGTTTCCTTCTGCATTTCGGTGGCATCCAAACTCTTCACTTTCTGCTACAAGAGAAAAGTGAAACAGGAAAGCTAAAACTAAGACTGTGCATATCAACTCAATTCTATTATATTGTTCAATGCTTTAATCGTTTGTTTTATATAAGTTTTTCTGTTCATTTACAACATCTAGTATGGTTGTGTCCACTGCATCATAAATTTATGATATGGTCCTCGAGAAGAAAATACAGCCTCCCAAATACATTTATACTACTCAGCTGAGAATTATCTGCAAACAGTATCGACAACTGTTCATCGGAGGCTGCAATCATATTCATTTCTCTTTCTTTCTTTCTTTATTTGAAAAGGCAACACTGCAATGATCTGACACCTCCGACATCTCACAAGTGCAATGAATTTGGTACCCTAGAAGACATCCATACTGCATAAGATGTTCTCGCTTTAGGTTCTACTACTATTATTATTATTAGTAGTAGTATTATTCAATAATTATTATTATTATTATTATGGGTAGTACTTTCAATTATTTACTCCAGTTTAGACTTCAGGTGAAAATAGAAACCATACGTAGGCAATTAGTGACATTATTGAAGATAAGTTCAAATCGAAGGATAGGTGTATATCAGTACATACGGCATTTCTTATAGCAACTTCCACTTCATCTGTAGCTGCTCACCTCATTGGCCCATTCCCAGAGAAATTATTGATTCCAAACATTTGTGGACATTGCATATTACTCAGTGCGTAGTTTCTACTTGCCTACTAAACAGCGTACAAAAAGGATTTGCCAAACTTTGTCAGTGGGCAAAATAACTGATCATTACGACTTGGTCACCCCCTTATATTTCCTCAAAACGTCCAAAGCTGAGTCCAAATGACTTCAACACGACCCACCCTCTAATCAAGCAAAAGATGAGGACCTTGAACTGCAACAACGAGGGAAAAAAAAAACCTTTACCCTTACCTTACCCTATCACCAACCTGGAATTGGTGTCTCCGTGGGGGTCCAGTCACCGTGAAGTTATTGCAGCTTTTAATTCATGGGCCACACCAATTGGACCTGGATGCTAAACTCACTCTCAGCTTTTTTTAGTCAAAACTCTTGCAGCAAGGATGAAGTCACTTGTTTCTTACTCTTTCCTTCCATTCTGTTGATCAGCAAGGAGCTGTGCATCTACTTGCAGCAAAATAAAACCATCAAAAGGGTATTTATGTCATGATAAGGCATGGGGAATTCAGTGCTGACACCTTCCTATCATGCTAATGATATATAGCTCCAACTTACCTTCTCCTCCTGCTCTATTTATCAGTCAGCTCCACTGCACTCGTCAGTTCTTGGCTTCGGAAAGGTAGCATCTTACACTACTCCAATGGGGCGATCACCATGCTGTGACAAGATCGGCCTAAAGAAAGGTCCATGGACGCCGGAGGAGGACGAGAAGCTTCTTGCTCACATCGAGGAGCACGGACATGGGAGCTGGCGTGCATTGCCCTCCAAGGCCGGTGAGTCTAGAAAAGCTTGAATTTCATCGTACTGCAACGGAACAATGGCGTCCATGGAAGTTAGTGGGAATTCAACCAACATCTTGCAGGTTTGCAGAGGTGCGGCAAGAGTTGCAGATTGAGATGGACCAACTACCTTAGGCCGGACATCAAGAGGGGCAAGTTCAGCTTGCAGGAAGAACAGACTATCATCCAGCTTCATGCTCTTCTTGGTAACAGGTTTGTAACAGTGATGCATTTTACTCCAGATTGTTACAGCACAGTTATCCACTTAAGTTCCCTTCAAAGTAGTAAAGATCCTTTTGTTGCTTTGTCATTAATGTCTTGCCTGCATTCCTTTTCGTGGCTAAGATCAAGTGCAGAGTCTGATCCTGTCAGAGTGCTGTCTGTCCATAGTAATCATGCATATGCATCCACTTCCATCACATCTGGAAGCAAATGGAAGACGAATAATATATCTATATGCCAGAATATTGGAAGACAATGTGATGCCAATGAAGGGTCATCTGAAGTTTGATATTTAAACACTTAAGAATTCGGTGCTTCTGTTTGTGAATACTGATTAGTCAAACTCGTCCTTCGTAGTGTATTGTCTTCCTTTTGCGCATGCATCTTCCTGCAAGAGTTTATTACGTTGGATGCACCAAGCATTTGCGTTCTTATTCTGTCACCTCACTTTCCACCCAACTTCCGTGCATTCACAATTCTCCTGATTTCTGCACTCCCAACAAAGAATTTTGGCATTCTGTGCATTCTGTTGTCCAGCAGTATTAATGCAAGAATAAGTGTTCCTATACACTATGCTCAGCTCACAAACTTGCTTCCTGCAACTCTTCAGGTGGTCTGCAATTGCAACACATCTATCGAGGCGCACTGACAACGAGATCAAGAACTATTGGAACACCCACCTCAAGAAGAGACTGGCCAAGATGGGGATCGACCCTGTCACCCACAAAGCCACCAATGGAGCTCTCATAGGCACCGAAGACGTCAAATCAGCCAAGGCTGCAGCTAGCCTCAGCCACATGGCCCAATGGGAGAGCGCCCGCCTTGAGGCTGAGGGGCGCCTAGCTCGAGAATCGAAGATGCGCACAGCTACACCAACTTCAGTCCATGCGCAACCAACGAACCCGCCTGACTCAACTGCTTCCCAACGCCTCGGCATGTTGCATGCATGGCAGGGTGCAAAGCTAGACTTGGAGTCACCTACCTCTACACTGACGTTCATAGGTAGTAACAGTACCATGGTGCCAAACAAAGAGACCACCAGCCTAGGAATGTCTGAAAGCAACTCCACGATGTGGAACCAGAGAAGTGATGAGCTGGAGGGCGAAGAAAACGAGTGGAAGTTCATCAGCAAGCAGCAAGTGCAAGGACTGGAAGGCAAGGAGAGGGGAGGAGAAATCATTGGCTGTGCGGAGCCATGGTTCCCAGGGATGGTCAGTGTCGCAGCTGGCTTCACAGACATGCTGCTTGATGGATCCAGCGTGCATGATACATCAGAATGCTGGGGTGAGTCCAGCAATGGCCAAGCAGAGCACAGCAGCCAAGTCTCCGGAGATGGAGAGTGCAGCAACTACTGGAGCGGAATCCTCGGCATGGTGAACTCAGAGCTGCCATCCCAACCACCAACATTGCTCTAGGACGGGGTACTCTGTAGATATTTCTTTGGTAGGACTTCCAAGAAAATCCATTGAATCATCCGAAGTCAGACTAAAATAAGAAGAGCACAACATATCAAGGCTACAACTACAAGCCTACAAGTCTGCAACTACTTCAACAGTTTGCGGTTTTCCCTCTTCATGTGTAGTAAAATAAGTAGCTACTGTGAGGATGCAGCAAATAAACCATATTGTTTTCTGCTACCTTTTTTTTTATTGGTGTAAGAAGAACCAAAACAATTAGCTACTGTGAGGAGTAGCACCCAGGACCATAGCAGACACTATAATTAATGACCCAAGGACTTCACAGTTGTTAGCTCAACGCCCAAGTTGCCATGTCTCCCTTGCTTTGGTATCAAACCCAGAATGATTGACCCGTACTGTGTGGATCAAGTTTCGGTCCCCTCAGAGTCATTTTGGATGATTGTTTTAAAAAAAATAAGGTGGCAAATCCAGCACTGAGATTTAGGAGCTACTCAGTAAAAGGAAAGTCCAATTTATTTTTTTCGCTCCATTTGGATACGCTGCAAGAAATGAACAAATTGACTCCAAAAAAACAGTTGGTCGCAAAAATTTTATGTCGAGCAAATGTAGAAACCATCAATAAAAATTAACATTAATCTATAATTTCGGTATTAAATCATCAGTTAAAACCGAAAAGATGAACAGTTACAGGAAGCATGAAAGATGAAAAGGCACAAAGATGACCACTGGGGCAGTGAAAGGTTAAGATCAAACTACAGGAGTAGCTTCATTGGCAGTTCTGTGTGAGGAAACACTAAGTAATAGTGGAAAATGAGAAGAAAACAAAATTATCGATCAATACATGTTATACTGCACACATATAACACATCGATATAAGAGGTGCACTATTCACTCAAGAGAAATAGACGAGAACTTTTAACCTAAAATAAATGCCCAATATACTAGTATGATAGGGGAGTAGCTCATCTCAAATACAACGAAGAGGCAGGGAAAAAAGGATACTGAAGCTACTACATGACAAAAAACATTGTGACATACCGAAAGAGTTTATTTGCATTGTAACAGCACGGTGGCATTGTGTAGAGTAAAGAAGATGTGAACATACTAACTGGACAAGACAGGTGAGGGATGAAACACTTACCTCACAACGAAGGAAGTAAGGACATCCATGACCCCATCGAAATAACTATGTAACATTGCATTATTCAGGAAAGTGGTGCAGGTTCTTCCATCTGCACATGGCTTTTAAAAACAGATCAACCTCATGTGCTAGTGGAAGATTGTACTAATTGTTTCACACCATGGTTGCGTCCCTGAAAAGAAAGCTTGGGGATCTGCTGGGAAGCAGTTGTTTACCGCATCCTTTTTATGCCACTCACTGTCTAACTAACACGCTGGCCTGAAACAAACTTGTGAATGAGACAATGACGAATTTTACAAAGTTTCTGTGGCATATAGCTAGGAGTTAACCCTAAGTTCAAATAAGGGCCAACTAACAACTGTTATCATGACGAAATTGCTAAATTGCACACATCATGAAGGAGGTCTTAATATGGATAATTAGACACTGAAAGTCTACTGCTCTGAAGCTATGGCGATTCAATCGAGTTGTAAGCATTAATTTGCAATCAGATTGGAGAAAGCATTATTTGCAATCAGATTAGAGATTGCCAGTTCAGGATTACATACCAAAAGTAACTAAAAATAGTATATTTTCAACCTTACAGAGTAAGTAAAATTTCAAAATACTGTGATAACAAAACCTATAGGTTTGTACAAGTGTGTGACGTGTGGGTATTCAATGGAATTTCCTCTTTCAAATACACCTAGTATAAAGAAAGACATTGCAGGGTACAGGTATCAATGGCAAATAAGGCAATTGAAAAATCCACTCTCAGATAAACTGCCATGATATTATGCAAACCTTTATACGACAATTACTAAAAGTCCAAAATAGTCGATTTTCAGCACAGACATCTATTTCGTCGAATACCATTGTTAATAACCTTTTCTACCATGATATGTAACTTGTAAAAAAATGATATGCATACCAGGATCAAGAATTGATCAGTGAGAAAATTGATGCTGGCATCTAGCCATGTTAGTTAATAGGCTATGGACCGATACCAATAACCAATATAGGATGGTACTAGCAACAACAGACAAGAACTCATTGAAATTTCTGGGTACTTCAACCATACTAGCAAATGCACAAAGTTAGCGTTACTACATAGTTAGTTTTATTTCAAGCTGGAAGGTCGCTAGCAATATAAAAGGTAACAGCTCTAGCTTCCTGTGCAAGAGAATGAGCAAATACTAAGTAGCATAACATAAAACAACAAATGAAAAATGATAAAACAGTTCCTACAAAATAATTCACTAAGACATTTATACAGCTACAACACAATAATTATACATCTAACAACAAGTTATCCTGAGAAGCTGATAATGTATACCTTCAGCAGCCAGGCACACGACAAATGTATACGATAAGATATTAGTTCAACTAAAAGCATTATGTTTTGTATTAACCTTTATTTGATATTGCAGATACTGTAATGCATATGATACTATTAATTTATTAAACACTTGAAAGTTAGCACAACACGATATCTACGACGATAAGATATTAATTTAACTAAAAGCATTATTGACTATTCCAAATTACCAGGGGAGTGCTTGGTATTTACCTTCGCTGTATATTGCAGACAGTGTAATGTGCATATGACACTATTAAAAACTTGAAAGGTAGAACACAACAAGGTTGAATAATAAAAATTCAGTCTGATTGTGGTCTTACCATGCTATGCACTTCTCTTCAGATATATCACATATCGAATCTATCACCATCCTAAGTAAGAAGGAACCCGTAAAAACAGGGATAACTAGATAGCTTACAAGAATGCATACATTATGCATGTACAAAAAATTACAAAATCATATGCATATAATTTTTTTGTCTGAAAGGGTTTTATTTTCCTATTTCCACTAGTACAAACCACCTCCATATGCATATACATTTCAGCATGTAAGTGTAGATTCAAGTTCAGATTGACAATATACCAGATTATCTTACCCAAATAGTGTACAAATGCTGGTGGACATTGCATAAGCCCTGGTTCTAACTGTTCAAATACGAGTTTTGTCCCTGAATTACTGTATATAATACTCCCTCCGTTCCATATAGGGTGTATAGTTTTTCCGAAAAAAACTCCAAAATAAGGTGTATTGCGTATAACCACTCATTTGGACACTTTTTTACGGATTCGATTGCATTTTATTAACTCATGCAAACTCCTCTATTTTCTCAAAGCAACAATTCAGGGGTAATTTTGCCCAAAACTCGCGTAACTTGCCCGCAATGTGCGTTTCTTAATTTCCGTGCCAAAAACTATACACCCTATATCTAGGAACGGAGGGAGTAGAAGATATGTGTTTGTACTATTTTGGAATTGTAAATATCTTCATCTTGTCAGATGCAGATGGATTGGATAAGTACAAAATCAAATCCATATGCATTTTTTTGTTGAACTTTTTTTGTTTCTATTAATAGAAACCATAACCATATGCATACATGCAGCAACGTGAAATTGTGGATACAAGTTCAGATTGATAGAAACTGCATCAGCCATGGTTCTAAGTGGAGTTTCTTAATAACCAACTCGCTATTTTACACATATACATATATTGAACTGTTCAAATACGAGTTTCCTTGCTGAATGGTTGATTTAATAGAACATATGTATGTGTATTCATTTGGGATTTTAATATCCTGATCTTGTTAGCTGCGAATGGATTGGACATGATCATTATCCTTTTTCTAGCCACAGATAACTCAGAGCCATAGAGACATAGATACATATAACAAATAAGTATGACGTCAGGACAGAAAATGCACCGGAAAGCTAACTGATACTGTGGTGGAACTGTTCCACTTTCTGCATATAGTTCCAGTCAACTGAGTTTTAGCTTACCTCTAGGAGATTTTTATGCACTATCATTTCATGAGAAGGTAATTTGTAAGTTGTAAAGGCAATTAATCATCTGGATAGTTCTGGAATCCATGGACATTATCATGATCGCTTGTAGCGCGGTGGGCTCCTTGCAGGACAATTATAGAATGACACACTTTATCATCATTGTCAGATCCACCCCTACATACTATAAATTCTAGATCCACCTGTGATCATCAAGATATTCTCTAGCTAATATGGTGGTAAACCTTTTCAAACAATTGATAGTAAAACTTTATTAGGCAGAATATACAATCAGTGTCCAGACATGTCTCATCTGGTGTCGGTCACGGTTCAGGTCTGAGCATACAATTACTATTTTGCTAAACATCATTGCTTCTCTAATGTACTCTGATAGAGGGTCCTTATTACTATACTGTATATAGTTGACTGAAGTGGGATGAAGAGCAGTACAATTAGGAAATGAAGAGCAGTAGAATTACATTACTGTCAAAAAGCACTGAAGAAGGATGAATCGAGAAATCAAATCATTTTTTTTTTGTATCATGATCAGAATTATGAGATGAGCCATCCAGAAGTTGAGCATCAACATTCAGTGAAACATACACAAGACTCCTCACCTTACATGAGAAGAGCATCACACTTGTCAAACCTGGGAAGACCCTGACCCTCTGAATATGCCATCCCAATTGCAGCCTCGCCATCCTTCCCTACGCCCATGTAATACAGTCTCCAATCATACGGCCCATCCATTTGCACCAGGCACGGGGAGCCGACCCCAGCAGCATCCCACTCGTCATCCTCCTCCGATGGGTGCAGCATTGGCCACTCACTGCACCGCCTCCAATCCTTCAACCCGTCCTCTGACACAGCCATCCCAATGCTCACCCGGCCACTCATGTCCGAACCCTCGTACACCATGATGTACCGACCAGCGGCACGGTCACGGACAACATGCCCCTGCCGCACCCCGCCTTCGTCGAACGACCCGGGTCCGCCGCCCTCGAGCACCTTCCCCACCCTCGTCCACCGGATACCGTCCCTGGACCTCGCCACCGCGATCGCGTGCCTCTGCGCCATTTCGTCGAACGAGTGGTAGTACATCCTGAGGTCCCCCTCGGCGTGCATCACCACCTTGGGAGCCGCCGCGCAGCGCTTCTCCCACCCCTGAGGGTGGTCCTCCCCGACGCCGAGGAGCGCGCCGGTGTGGTGGGCCCCCTCGATGCGCGCCCAGTGGCGGCCGTCCTGGCTGATGGCGAGGCCCGGCAGCGCGGCGACGTCCGCGGCGGGGAACGGGCACGCGAAGCGCTCGTCGTTGGAGCCGGTGTAGTAGAGCCAGTACACGGCGGAGGACGGAAAGCGGCGGGACGACGCGTCGGGGCCGGAGATGACGAGGACGTCGGCGGGGCGGATGACGGCGGTGTCGAACACCCACCAGTCGGTGGAGGGCAGCAGCGGGTCGGGCGCGACGGGGGCGCTCCAGCGCAGGCCGTCGGGGGAGGTGGCGAGCGCGACGCGCGCGCCGGAGTTGTACCAGAGGAGCCAGTCGCCGGCTGGGAGGCGCTTGACGACGGGGGAGCCGGCGCCGCGGAGGAGCAGGCCGCGGGAGACGGCCGGCTGGTGGGTTGCGGCGTGGCAGCGGAGAGGGGCGACGGGCAGGCAGCGCGGCGGCGAGAGGAGAGCGGCCGGGAGCATGGCGGCGGCAGGTGAGAACATGACACGCGGCGGCGGTTGTGGACGGGCTTTTCCGGTGTGTGTGGGTGGGTTCGTGCCGGAGGCGAGAAGCGGGAGAGATGGGCCATCTGCTAGTTTGAATACGTAGTTCAGAGTGACGCTTTCTACGTCCGACAGACGTATCAAAGGAAATACGCCCAGGTGCACAGCGCTTTGCCGCTTTCAACTACAGTACCAAATTTCTTAAAATACCTCAATTTCTGAAATACAGCGGAAATGAGGCAAAACGCCATTTTACCAGATTCCTTGAAGTAGTAACTTATTTTCAAATTTTTGTGTAGTTCTCTAAATACAACGGAAATGAGGCAAAACACCATTCTACGGTAAATTTACGGAGAACGAGCCCGTTCCTAACCTAGTTCTGTAAAAGGAATCCACTCGTCGATATTTGCAGACCGATGTTCTTTAAATTTTAAGAACTTCGAGCAGACATTTACAGACACAACGGTTATCGGGCCGTTTAGTTGCCACCCTGAGCAACATGCCTGACCATTTTTCACGCCTGAGAGTATCTGAGTTTGTTGGAAAAATTGCCTGATCAGGCACGCATCACACTCATGACCATGTTTGGTTGCCACCAGGAACCATGATAATGAGAAAAAGGAGTCGGGGGTAAGTAGTAGAGGTAAGGGAGAAATGAAAGGAAGTCTGAGTGAAGAGGCTGTTCCAAAAAACAATAAGAAGGGGAGGCAAATCAAAATAAGAGAACTAGATAAATCGAAGGGTAGGAAAGAGAAGACCATAGCTGGTGCAGAAGCAAAGAAGAGGGCCCCTGAAGAAATGGATATTGATGAAGACCTAAATGGAAGTAAAAAACGTAAATTGACGACAACAGAGGCAGTAGAGGTGGCTGGTGCAGGGGTGTGTGCGGATGGAAGTAATAAAGACAATGAAGCTAGGGAAAAATCCGAATCTGAGCTGAAAGCGGGATTGGCGGACCAATCCCGCGGGGCCCAATGATAATTTCAGCTTTTAACTGCCGGGGGTTGGGGAACGGCCCGGCGGTTAATGGTCTTCTGGATATCCAGAAGAAGGAGGACCCTGATATCTTGTTCCTATCTGAAACTAAACTGGATGGGAAGAGAATGGAGAGATTCAAATGGATGTTGGGCATGAGTAACATGTTTGTAAAAGATTGTGACGGTAAGAGTGGAGGCCTTGCTTTGTTCTGGAAAAAGGAAGTGAATATCGAACTTCGTAACTTCTCACGTTATCATATTGACGTGGAAGTGGTGGAGGAGGATGGCTTTCGGTGGAGATTCACTGGAATATATGGAGAACCATCAACAGAAAAAAAGGAGAAGACATGGAAACTACTAAGAATATTAAATGAGCAGGCGAATCTTCCCTGGCTCTGCGCGGGAGATTTCAACGAAATCCTTTACAGCCACGAGAAGAGAGGAGGCCTGCCACGGGCACAAAATTTAATGGGAAGATTCAGGTCAGCATTAGCAGATTGTGGACTGAGAGACTTGGGATTCATCGGAGACAAATTCACATGGAGAAATCACAGCCACCTAGCAAGTAGCTATGTCAAGGAGAGGTTAGATCGTGCTGTGGGCAACCAAGACTGGTGCATGCGGTTTCCATCATGCAAAGTTGTTAATGGAAACCCGAGGCACTCTGATCACCGACCAATCACCATCATTTTAGACGGTGATAGAAGAAATTTCAGAGCTAGAGGTGTGAACAGTTTTCGGTTTGAAGCCAAATGGCTTCAAGAGGAGGAATGTAAATCAATAGTCCAAAATGCTTGGTCCACGTCAGCTATTCGAGGGCAGAACACAACTTCAGAAAGAATTAAACGTGTGGCACAAGATCTGAAAGACTGGGACCATAATATCTTGGGAGATCTGGAGAAGAGAATAAAACAAGCAAAACGCGAGTTGGAAGATGTGAGAAGGGGGAGTATTACACAAGAAAATGTATCAAGAGAATTACTTCTAAGGGAGAAATTGGACCGAATGGAACAACAAAGAGACACCTTTTGGAAACAAAGGGCACATGTCAAGTGGTTGCAATCAGGGGATAGGAATACAACGTTTTTTCATGCTTTTGCCTCTGAGAGGAGAAAGAGGAATACCATAAAGAAACTAAAGAAGGACGACGGAAGCTGGGTGGAAGGACAACAACAACTTAAGGAACATGTTGCAGCCTACTTCTTCAATATGTTCTCCTCGACGGCTGAACAAGATAGTGAGGAAATCATGCGCGCAGTTCACCCCAAGGTCACCAAAGATATGAATAATATATTGTGTGCTGAGTATACAGAAGAGGAAGTGAGGAATGCCATGTTCAATATTGGAGATCTCAAGGCTCCAGGCCCTGATGGTATGCCATCTATCTTTTACAAGCACTTCTGGTCCACAGTTGGAGATCAAGTTACTGCAGAGGTACTAAACGTGTTAAAGGGGGGTGATATCCCTGAAGGCTGGAATGATACAATGGTGGTATTAGTTCCAAAGACGTCAAACCCTGTGAAATTAAAAGATCTAAGGCCTATCAGTCTCTGCAACGTCCTATACAAAGTAATCTTCAAGGTTATCTCTAACAGATTAAAGATAATTCTTCCTGACATCATATCCCCAAACCAGAGTGCATTCGTGCCGGGGAGGATTATTTCAGATAATATCTTGTTGGCGTATGAACTAACACATTATCTACAAAGAAGAAGCACTGGAGCGGTAGGCTATGCTGCACTAAAACTAGATATTAGTAAGGCATACGATAGAGTTGAGTGGAAATTTTTACATGATATGATGATCAAGATGGGCTTCGACATGGGCTGGATTAAACTGATTATGAAATGCATTACTTCAGTTAGATATCAAATCAAAGTAAACGGAGATGCTACAGATATCATTACCCCTCAGAGAGGCCTGCGCCAAGGGGACCCCTTGTCCCCTTACCTTTTTCTAATATGTGTTGAAGGATTCTCAGCCATGTTACATGATGCAGAGATAGACGGAAGGCTGAAAGGAATCAAGGTATGTAGGGCAGCTCCAAGTGTGAATCACTTACTCTTCGCAGATGATTCTTTACTATTACTGGAAGCAAACGCCAATAATGCTCAGGAGGTTAACCGCATCCTAGAAAAATACGAAGCTTGCTCGGGACAGATGGTTAACAAGGACAAATCAACAATCCTCTTCAGTAAAAACACAAACAAGAAATGCAGGGATGAAATGAAGGGTATACTGAACATTTCACGGGAAGGACTCTCTGGTAAATATTTAGGCCTCCCGACCTATGTTGGTAAATCAAAAAAGAAAACTTTTGAATATTTAAAAGAGAAGGTTTGGAGGAGAATCCAGGGCTGGAAGGAGAAACTTCTCTCTAAAGCGGGGAAAGAGATTCTTATTAAAGCAGTAGCACAAGCCATTCCAGTTTATGCAATGGCTTGCTTTGATCTAACCAAATCACTATGCGATGAGATCAGCTCCATGATAGCCCAGTTCTGGTGGAATCAGATGGACAAAATAAACAAGATACACTGGGTGAGTTGGGAAAATCTCTCAAAACCAAAAAGCATTGTGGGGTTGGGTTTTAGAGATCTTCACGCTTTCAACCTGGCCATGCTTGCAAAACAAGCATGGAGACTCCTTCAGAACCCTTCCTCCTGCAGCAAAATACTTCCCAGGTAACTCAATGTTGCATGCTACTCCAGAACCTGGTATATCATATGCATGGAGAAGCATTTTGAAGGGAATTCAACTATTAAAGGAGGGAATTATTTGGAGAGTAGGTGATGGAGACACGATCAACATCTGGACAGACCCATGGATCCCAAGAGGAAGCACACGAAAACTTATATCTCAAAAAGGAAGACATCAGGTTTACAAGGTATCGGAGCTGATAAATCCGACCACCAACACTTGGGATACAGACTTGGTCCAACAAACCTTCGCTCCCGAAGATGCTGAACTTATCCTCCAAATCCCCATATATGAACACACAGGTGATTTTATTGCTTGGCATTATGATAAAAAAGGCATTTTCTCTGTTAAATCTGCTTACAGGGTGGCCGTTGATAAAAAAGCAAGAGAATCTTCTTCTGGACTAACATCCTCATCCTATGCAGAGGAAGGTCGCATGAGCTGTACTTGGAAGAAAATATGGAGGTTGCCTTTACCAAATAAAGTCCTGCATTTTCTATGGCGAGTTGCAAACTACAGCCTGCCCCTCCGAATGAAACTACAAAGGAGAGGTATGGTATTAGATACTCGTTGTCCCTTATGCTACAGAATGGATGAGGATGGAGGTCATTGTTTTCTGAAATGTAAGAAGGTTAAAGGACTGTGGAGTTTAGCCCAACTAGATCATATCAGGCTTAAACTTTTATCATGTCCGGATGCTTTAAGCTTCTGTGAAGAAATTCTAAAGCTGAATGAGGAAGTTTGCCTAAGAGTAATCTTGTTACTTTGGATTTGGTGGCAACAGAGGAATAGGGCAAATAGAGGAGAAGTAATTAGAGGTTATTATGATATTTGCTCTTCTATTAACTTTCATTTTTTGAATTGTATGAAGGATAAACAAAAGCCCAAGGAGATGAGCTGTGTGAAGGCCCAAAGATGGTCTCCTCCCCCGGATGGCATTTTGAAGATCAATACAGATGGATCCTTCAGAAAGACATCTCATACAGGAGGATGGGGCTTCACGATCCGCAACACAGAGGGTAATCTGATTGCTGCTGGAGCAGGCAACCTGGAGTATGTTTCAGATGCTCTACATGCTGAAGCGCAAACTATGCTACATGCAGCAATCATCGCCTCGCAGATGGGTTGCCTGCTGAAGCAGGCTGTTACTACTGATGATTATAATCTGTCTTCTCTAGCTTCCATGTTTAGAGAGATAAAATTCCATCTGCGTGTTGGTTTCAACGATGTAAAAGTTGTATTTTGTCCACGGGCTTGTAATGGTGCTGCGCACTCTTTAGCTGCGCATGGTGTAACCATGGAAGTTGGCCACTACGAGACTTGGCTTGGCCAATTCCCTGAATTTGTAAAAGACGTTGTTGCTGGGGATGTTTCCAGCATGTTATCGTAATGGAATGCTGTGGTGTTCCTTTCAAAAAAAAAAGGAACCATGCCTGAACGGATACAAGATTCGGACAGTGTTTGGTTCACTACTTGGTTTGCCTGCTTATTTATATTCATCATTTGTTCATTAAAACATGCATGATTTTTAACTGCAATGAACAACTCCAGGTGTACAAGAATGCAATTGTAATAGCTTTGCAACAAGAGGAGCTATGGTCCTATGGAGCTAAGATAAACTATTCTCAAGGGAGTTGTTGAAATATTAATACAATATGATGCCTTACATATAGTTTGTCGAGCAAAATGGAAATGGCAAATTGCATCATCATATTTTCATATGAATCTTCACATTCAGAACACTGAAGAGATAAGAAACTTGCACACACAAGTAGTAATAGTTTTCCTTGACATATCTACAAGAAACAATTGCTGAAGAAATCAGGTTCTGAATTCTACCCGGGTTTTATTATTCTCCTTTTGCCTCCCTTATCTTTTACTGCTGATCATACGCTGATACACCTCAGCTCGGTTAGCATACACTCCTGGCTCCAATGCATTAAGATGCTTTGTCACATGCTTAAAACGTGAAGTAGACATTCCCTATTCCTCAATATTAATTTAGCACAAAAAAATGCTCCACAGAAACACATCATATATAATCAAAGTTTTCATTAAAACAGAAACTAGTATGTTTTGAACCACTGTAAGCTATGGACCTGACGGTAAAACACTTGATATTCCCAACCACTGCCTCATATGAATGCTTTACATGTCAGCTAAATCAATGGAAATTTGTGGAAATTCAACCTCGGTGATACTTCATACAATTGGATTTAGTAACCTCAGAAAATCGTAATAAGAGGAGTGCACCAGATATATCAATATTAGTACTGGAGACCTTTACTCTAAATATCCTAAATGCCAACTCCAAAAGTTAATAATGTAGGCATGGCACAGAGATGCACTTGTTTTCTTCTAAGCAGGTGCATCGCTGACTTGGGAATTCATTTGAGTGATACTCCATCGATGTTTAACAATAGAACACAAGCCTTGACATGTCTGCTTTAAGAAGGCGTACCAAAGCTCCCACACATTGTGGGGTCTAGGGAAGGGTATTTCTAGGCAGCCTTTCCCTTGCATTTCGTTATGCAAGGAGGCTGATTCGAACACAAGACCTCCAGGACACAAGTGGAGATACTCTACCACTGCCCCAGGCCCGCCCTTCACATGTATGCTTTAAGAAGTTTTTCTTAATTTTCTTTCTTCTCATCAAAAGAAGAAAAAACTCGACTGAAGGTAATGAGCAGAAAGAGAAATGTCAACAACCAAATTGCGTCCAGTATATTGAAATATAACAACAGTAAATAACGTAAGTACAAAATACATATACATTTCATCACAATATGTGGAACAAGTACAATATATCATCTACAGAAAATACAAGGACAAACTGGTACCTAGCTTGTCTCACTACGGAGAACACTATACTCCTAGTAATTACCCAAATTTTCTCGGCTAAATGTAAAATGATCACCTATGCAATGTGCAATGAACAATGTCGAATGGTTGATGGATTGCTACCAACAGTTTGTTGATGGCATATTTGCCGGGTGGCAAGAAAATGTCACCTTCATATATCATCATTCAAGAAGCTTGTTGCATGTGCAGACACCCAACGCTGCAGCTAGATGCCATGCTGCGTGGATATAGGGGGTCTCCGGGAAGACATCATCTGCTATGAATAGCGCACCACCAAGCAGAGATGACATCCTGTGCAGATTATGAGCCGTCTTGAGCTCTGGCTCTGTAGATGCTCGTTTTGCAAATGAAACCTGAGGCAAAATAGAACACTTGTAGGTCATTTCGAGGGAAAGATCATAGATGGATATGTTAAGAACTGAAGAAATAAATCCTCCCAACTTGGTCTATTGCCCTCAAAGTAGCATTGCAGAAGCTTAGAAGAATACTTGCCTCCATCATCCCAGTGTGGATGGCTGTGACCATTAAGGGCTGGAATGGTAGGAGCAATGTTGATGCTGCCATTAGTAATTTTGGATGCTCATTGCGAAGCGCTCTTGTTAAACACTGTGTGAAACATGGCTTGTTAAAATAAACAGAAGATCAAATACTTCACATAAGAAGTTACAGTCATGAACTCAAAAAATAACACTAAAAATAGCAAGGTTTAAAAGTATATAAGCTATAAATCAATTTACAAACGTTAAGCAGGTTGTCACATGCAAACTTTGTAATATTCAAGTAGTAGTTCATTAGATCAAAATTTTATGAGATTGGAATAATGCTGAAAGCTTTAGTTATTAAGCAGAATGAACAAATGGAGTTTGGTTATATACATTTCACAGTTTCTCTTGCTGAATATGCATCTATAAAGAGAGCATAAATTACTTTTTACTATTATTCTATAAACATATCTTACTTACTAGTGTTGTAGTGGCAATCATTGTGTAGTCTGCCCAGCGCATGTATTTTCTAATTTCCCCTCTTGAAGTATGATACAAGCTAGATGCAACTCCAACTCCTATTAGTGAGTTAGCATAAAGTGCAGTATTCAAGGTCTTTCTGCAGAACTGGCACACGACTGTTAGTTCAAATATGGTCATCCAAAATGCAATAAGAAGGCAACCTTTAAAGAAGCAACTTAGTGGTTCAGAGATGCACTTGCCTTGGTGTCTGCAGTCCAAGAACAATGAAAGGAAGCGATGTGACAACATTAGCAATAGTTTCACCTACATGTTTATCACCTGGTTCAAAATAATAATAATAAAGCAGTTAAGTTACCAAACGAGATACTATATTGATTTGTCTGGATGATGTAATTTGTTGACCATACATGAGAGACTACAGTGAATAGGCTTCAGGCATGGGGGTCTTTGTTGCCAGAGTTGCCTGCAGTTACAAGACAAAGCATTAAGTAATGCACAACTATTTCGTAGGTGAAATTAACAGTTTTCTGGATGGGGCTCATAATGATGGCTCCAAAGCCCTACCTGATTTGCAAACTTCGAGTCGAGCCGACGCCCTCCTGCTGCTCCCTAGTTGACGCATCCATAATGCTTGTTTTGACAGCTTCATCGTCACTGTACGGTGACCGGCCCGCAAGTTGTACCCCGTAGAGGCCATCCAGACCCCCAGAAGGTCTTCGGTCTGTCTGAACTCCCATTTATTTTATCCGGTGTGTAAGCAGAACAGACAATTTTCCTGCGGGCAAAAGAGTTGGGTTCAGGGGAGATGTTGTTTAAGAGGCAGGAGCAAAGCCTAGTCTACACAAGACAAAGAAGTACTCCCTCCAATCCATAATAAGTGTTGTGTAGAGTACGCAAGTAACATATTTTCATCATTCAAGGCCTCAACATAAGCACCACACAGAGTTCAACATAATGCAAACACGGTTAAACTTGACGGGGTTCATGGATTAGGTCCAAGCTACCGAGTTGTTCGCCTACAGTTTACAAACAGGACAACACTGATCACTTCGGTGGCTCACTCCACACCACTCCTAACAGGAGGGTAGGAAACCAACAGCGATTGAGGTATCGACACGTCTAACCATCCTATGTTAGCAACAACGGGCGGAAAAGAAATGATAATCTACGGCAGCCAAGCAGAGGAATTATTTTTCTTCGATATAGACGGAGCACTGCTCATCGGTAGCTCGACATCATTCCGCAACTGCAGAATATGCTGAAAAAATGCAACCCCCAAAATCGAACGGCGGTTCTCTAAGAAGTTACAGCAAATTCTGATGCTTGCCCCAAATGCCCAAAGGTAGGATTATTAGCAGGTCTAGCACAAGCTTAAGATTCTTTTACTGGTAAATGAACGCGGATGGACCCGCTGAACAGAGAGATCAGATGAGCACCTTGGCACTGGGAAGCTGCCGGGCCGCGGCGACCTCCCGAACTACTTCTACCTACAGCGCGCGATTCCTCCTCCTCCACCTCCCTCCGACAGAAATGGAGAACAGGAAGGGAGAGTTGGGGAGAAAGGGTAGAAGATTTGGAGGATGGGAGGGGAGGAGGTTGCCGAATCCGACAGGATCTTCCTCTCCCGTGGGGAAGAAGAGGACGTCTCTGTGCGACCTCTGCAATCTCTAGCGCTGGGAGGTCGGAATATTCGCACCTCCCGGCCCAGGTCCCCTCCGGAGTCCCTCTCATCACAGAAACTGGCCCTTTCCCCCGGGTTTGTCGCTTGCTTCCCGCCGAGGCCCGCGGTAGTGACGGTTTCGGAGAAGGCCCTCCCCCGGCAAGAATGCAATCGGGCCAGGGCCCATCAATCTGATGACTTCATGTTCTCGCTGCTCTCTCAAGCTGTGGTTTTCCCTTATGCTAAAAAAAAACTGTGGTTTTCCAGGAATCACTATAACCCACAAGTCCCTGAATAGATGGCGGGAGAAATTTTGTCACTCCCCCCCCCCCCCACCCCCTTCGAACCCTTAATATCACCTCACCGCCGAAAATCGCAAGACCATTTCGCCCTTCGAGATCCCTGCCCCAGCAAGGAGCTTCACCAACAAGCAGGTAAGCGGTGGATCTAACTCGGTAGCTGCTGGACGGCAGCGGTAAGTGGTCTTCCGCATCTTCTAGCTCATTGATTGCTTCTTCTCCAATAGCGATGAGTTCTTCATACCCTAGCTAGCTATGATTTTTGAACATGTCGCATATCTGAGTAGAGGAATTAGTATATATGTGGCCGCATGTTGCTGGTTGGTGCTGAATGATGTGCATGTTTGATGGCTCCCAAGTGCAGGAGGTCAATTGTAGTATTTTTCAATAAGAAAGGTTATCGAACCCACGAGGAGCTGAAGGTATTGGTTAGTAAGTTTGATAAGTAAAAAAATTAAAGGGTGCAGTAGTTTTGGTGTTTTCGGTTTGTAGTTTGCAATAAAATAAAGTACTGAAACTAAAATAAAAACAAGTAAATTCTCTCAATGAGAGAAAGCCCAATTCTCTATGCAGCAAGAGGACAAGCTCAAGTATGTGTATGTGAACTTATATGTGACAAGCGTTCCCAAGGACGACGTAGATTTACATAACATTTAGATTTCTACACAACATGGTGAATATCTTGTCAAGTTTCATTCGTTTAGGTCGGAGCCTAGATTAGGTCCAACAATAGATATGAGCAAATACACCCCTTATGATGGGTCCTAGAGCCATTTTCATAAGCAATTATAGGAATCATTAAGACATAAATGTCGCACCATAGCAGTTAGTTCATCGGTCTCCGACATAAATCCCTCTAATGCAACTTGTTGTGGGTATACTTCATGGGTGTACCATCGACAGTGCCTAGATCCGGCAAGCCCGGGTGGCCCACAGACGGTGATGAGGCATGTGGCCCATCGGGCGGCCCAGTTGTTGTTGATCATGAAGGAGGAAGTCCAGCCCAGGATCAGTAAGCCGGATCCGTGAGGGCCCATGAGGAACCCGGATCCAGTACGACGTGTGTGGAAGGCGGATCCGTGACGTGCGCGGCAAGATATTGTACCGTAGCTAGGCAATCTGTAATCCGGCTAGGACTCTCCATGTAAACCCTAGATCCGTGCGCCTTTATAAGCCGGATCCCGGGAGCCCTAGAGGCACAACCACAACTCATTGTAACAACGCGAAAGCGCCTAGATAATTCCAGACAAGCGACGTGAGGCCCCGTCATCGTGCGTGTTCCGAAGGCCGGGTAAATCGCGTACCACCGTCCCGAGAGCACTCCGCCCTATGGCCCCTACTTCTTCTCCCCCTCGTGAGGATCCCTCCTCCGGGGTACCGTCGATTAGGCAACGACAGTTGGCGCCCACCGTGGGGCCTGTGGCGTCTGGAGGCCGGAACCGGGAGGGTTCCGCCATGGGAAGCTACGACGACACCATCGCTGTGGGACGCGTCCTTTACGCCGGGAATCTGCCGATCGTCCCTCCGGATGAGTGCTGGATTCCGGCTAGGACAAACCCCGTCAAGCTCTCCATCGTCCCAATTGGCGGCATACACATCTTCATCGGGGAGACCGTCGATTCCGACGGAAACCCACTGGTGAGTAACGCAGACGCGACCGCCGCAGAGCTGGACGCTGTCGCGAAGATCCGATCTAAGACGCAGGAGCTTCCCAAGGAAGATTCCGCCTTGGATCTGGAAATTTCAAAGCCCACCCAATCCGCCCCTGAGCAGGAAACAAAGGTGGAAGACCAATGCGAGATCCGCTGGGTCTCCCAGTGTTAGAAAAGCAGAGGTGCCACTTCGTACACTTCTTGGCCCATACCGCCGGAACCGCCCCTCAAGAAGACGGAGCTGGTCCTGAGCAGGAAGAGGCACCGGAACACAACGCGGATCCGGATCAGGCTGAGCTTGTCGGAGAGAGCGAGACTCCGGTTGAAGAGTCGATTTTGGGCAACCTGAGCCCAATTTCCGGTGATACCCCCTCCATGGAGTCTGATGACTTCGTTCGCAAGATAAGGGAATACGGATACAGTGATCAGCCTGAAGTCGACTCCGCCCAGCCTAAGCAGGTTCTCGCAACGATAGCAGCGCAGGGACAAACTGGATCTGAAGAACCAACAAGCCAATCTGACCCTCAACCATCCCAACAAGGATCTCCAATGTCTCGGGTACGACCCCAAAGGGATTCTTCCTCGGAGGAAATCCTGTCAGCAGAGGAGGTGGCCGCGCAAGCAGTTCTTAACACACCTATAACCCCGGGCGACGCCGCAGATCTGGAGGCTCTAGAAACCACCAGAAAGGAGATGCTGGCCACAGCCAAGAAGCTCGCCGATACCGAAGCTGCGTTAAAGGTAGGGAGGGCAGATCATGCAGCCTGGGCGGAAAACTTCGACAGACAGGACCGCGAGATTGCTGCCACACTCGAGCAAGTCAAGAGCATGAGGGCTGAGTGGGAAGTAAAGATGATCTATGCACAGGCGGAGGCCGATCGAATTGTTAGAGAAGCAATTCCGCCTCGCATGATACCCTTCAACACGCCCGCAGAGCACCAGCCGCTCGAAACCCCAAAGGACAACATGCTAAAAGCTGCGGAACTACTGCAGAAGAAGGACGAAGAGGTTGATATCAACTATCTTCGCACTCTCGTCGCTTCAGCAATGCAGCAGCAAAGCAAGGCGGATACTTCGCGTAGGTTGGAATCCAATCCGGATAACTGTATATCTACCGCGCAGAAGGACGCCCGCGCTGATCGGCGACCCGATGACGAATCACACACCGGATCCTCGGAGCGCAGAAGGAAAGCCAGGGAACACCCAAATCCGATCCCCGTACCGTCAAAGACGCCACCGTCAGACCCAAGAAAGGGAAAGGATGCGATGTACTCTGGACGAGATAAATACCGCAACCCCTCTCCTCCACCCAACGGTTACCCACGACCCCCTCGCCGCCGTAGTCCAGCCGGAAACACCAGGCCCCCAGGGCATGGCGGGATTGTTATCCGCGACAACGTGCTGCCAAGAAACAGAAACAGGGAGCGCTCGCCGGAACCTCGTCGGAACCAGAACAATGTTCATGAGCCCGAGCCCAGGAGGAGTCGGAATGAGGACCGTGGTCCAGAACCTCGTCGGAGCCATGACCCAGAGCCTCGTCGGAGCCGTGACCCGGAACCGTACCGGAACGACCAGGGCAGCCAACGCCAGGGCGAAGGCAGCCACAGGAGCCGGAGCCAGCACCAGGAAGGCCGAGGAGAGTCAGAAGGCGGAAGCAAGAGATCGCACCGCCCACCTCGCAGGTCTCCCTCACCACCACCTAGCGGTGGAGGCGGAGGTGGAGGCGGAGGCAACGGTCGAAGATCTCGCTCTCGCTCAAAGTCTCCTCGCCACGGCTCACGCGACGCACGGGATCGCCTCAACGAATACAGAACCGACTACATTGGTCCGAAGTGCTTTGGCAGGATGATTCGAGAGGAACCAAAGCCAAGGATGAACCTCAAGCTACCTGGAAATCTGAAGCATTATGATGGCACCGAAAGGCCGGATACCTGGATTGAGGATTACTACAATGCTGTAACCTTCGCCGGAGGAACCCCTAACATCGCCTGCCGCATGCTTCAGTTGTACCTTGTAGGTCCAGCCCGGATCTGGCTAAGCGACCTCGAAAAGAATTCCATCTTTTGCTGGTTCGACCTGAAGAACGCTTTCGAGAAACACTTCAGGGGCACCTACAAGAGACCTGCCACAACAAGCGACCTACAGGCATGCATCCAGAAGAAGGGCGAAACATCGAGGAATTTCCTCACCCGATGGTTGGCATGCAGAAACGAGTGCGAGAACGTTGACAACCGCACAGCAATGCACGCCTTCATTGGGGGCTTGCAGCGAGGAGGATTGCTACGGCACAAGCTAACTTGCATGGTCAATGCAAATCAACTGACGTTGGACGACATGATCACCATCGCCAGCGATCACACTGCCGCCGATGACGACGCAGGCGGTGACCTCGCAGCCACGGCAATCCCCCGCATCGGCAAAAGAAGAACCGTGACAACGGTAGCAGCAGCAGCCATAAGCGCAAGAACCCCGATGACCGTAAGAGTGGCGGATCCGAGATGATCGCCATGGCGTTTCAACGCGGAGGTTCAGAGGCGGCGGAGGACGCGGACGCGGAGGCGGAGCCGGCGGTCGGCGACATACCTCCGAGGTCACTGCTGGCGGATCCCGCGCCCCGCAAACCTACGAGGAATACAGAGACATGCCCTGCCTGGCCCATCTGGACCCGGCTACGGGGAAGTCCACTCACACCAACCGCAATTGCAAGTGGGTCAATGATCTAAAGAACGACCCGGAGGCAGGATACAAGCGCGCCCGGAAGCACCGCCCACGCGGCAAGGGTGGCAAGGGCAAGACCATGGAGCCAGAGGTCGATCGTTCTGAGGCGATGGATGAGGAGGATAACTCGCCGGATCCCAAGGCAGAGCCGCAGTAAATCCAATCCATTCGACAAAAAGAGCGTGGGGGCTTACCACACTTTCCTCGGAACTCCAACGATGCGCGCCTCCAAGTCGACTACCGGATCCTGAACGCCATAGTTCCGGCTGTGCCGCAGTACGTCAGGTGGTCGGAAATCCCATGCACATTTGATCGGAAGGATCACCCCGCAATCGTGCCAAAGGAATGCTACGCCTTGGTTGTAAGTCCCCGCATAGATGGGTATGACTTCTCCAAGTGCCTCATGGATGGCGGAGCTAGCTTGAACATCATGTACCTGGAGACTCTAGAGCGGATGAACCTCACCAAGGAACAGCTCAAGCACAGCACCACCGAAGTTTCATGGTGTGGTTCCGGTAAGAAGGCGAACTCCCTCGGCAGCATCACACTTCCCGTGGCCTTTGGCGATGTTCATAATTTCCGCGAAGAGAAGATCACGTTTGAAGTTGTGCCCTTCAAGAGCTCCTACCACGTCATCTTTGGCAGGCCCACCTACCACAAGTTCCACGCAAGAGCGTGCTACATCTACAACAAGCTCAAGATTCCGGGTCCTAAAGGTATGATTACCGTATCCGGAGACTACAAAAAGGCTCATGAGTGCGAGTTAGGCGAAGCCGCCTTCGCAGAGTCTGTGATATCCGGAGAAGAGCTGAAAGGCTACAGAGCCGCGGTGGATCCGACTGAGATGCAGACCACCAAGAAGCAGATCTCCGAGCAGAAAACCTCCTTCAAGCCCGCGATAGAAACCAAGAAGCATGACCTCATCCCAGGTGACTCTTCCAAGCAGGTTTCAGTCGGAGCCAACATGGACCCCAAATAGGAAAGCGCGCTCGTCGAGTTCCTCCGCGCTAACATGGATATCTTCGCATGGCAACCTTCTGACATGTCCGGAGTACCTAGGGAACTCGCCGAGCACTACCTCAACATAAATCCAGGGGCCAAACCAGTGAAGCAAGCTATGCGATGCTTTGGAGATAAGAAGCGCCGCGCCATAGGAATGGAACTAGCAAAGTTACTAGAAGCAGGTTTTGTAATAGAAGTTATCCATACCGATTGGGTCGCGAATCCCGTCCTTGTACCCAAAAAGAACACTGAAATACTAAGAATGTGCATCGATTACTCTGGCTTGAACAAACATTGCCCGAAGGATCCGTTCCCCTTGCCGCGCATTGACCAAGTCATTGATTCGACGGCGGGGCGGAACTTCGTGTTTTCTTGATGCGTATTCCGGGTATCATCAGATCCGGATGAAGGAATCCGACCAAAAGGCGACTTCATTCATTACCCCGTTTGGTACTTACTGCTATGTTACTATGCCTTTTGGTTTGAAAACGCAGTGCTACTTACCAACGCACGATGCAGCGGTGCCTGAAGGACCAAATCGGCCGGAACGTGCACGCCTACATCGACGACATCGCGGTCATGACCCGGAAAGGTTCCGACTTGATCAGCGACCTCACAGAAACCTTCGACAACCTCCGCAGGTACAAGATGATGTTGAATCCGCTGAAGTGCGTTTTTGGCGTGCCAGCCGGAAAACTCCTTGGCTTCATAGTCTCTCACAGAGGCATTGAGGTTAACCCAGAAAAGATCAAGGCAATCCTGTGCATCAAACGGCCAACTTGTCTCAAAGATATGCAACGACTAACTGGTTGCGTCGCAGCAATCAGTAGGTTTGTTAGCCGTCTTGGCGAGAAGGCGCTACCTCTGTACAAGCTGCTGAAGAAAGCAGACAAATTTGTCTGGGACGACGCAGTGACGCAGCTCTTCGAGGGTTGAAGGAAATACTTACCTCCCCACCTATCTTGGCAGCTCCACAGAGTCGAGCCAATACTCCTTTATCCGGCAGCTACCAACAAAGTCATCAGCCTCGTCATCGTGGTGGAGCGAAAGGAAGAAGGTCATGAATATGACGTCCGGAGACCTGTCTACTACATTAGCGAGGTGTCTTGACGGAATCAAAACAGAGATATCCTCACTTTCGAAGCTAGCTTATGGCGTGTTCCTAGGCAGCCGGAAGCTGAGGCATTACTTCCAAGAGCATCCAAGAATCGTGAGCAAGGCTCCGCTGTCAACAATTCTCAACAACGCCGACGCAACAGACGTACGGCTAAATGGGGCATCGAACTATCCGCCTTCGACATCGCTTACAAGCCCCGGGATCGGTTAAATCCCAAGTCTTGGCAGATTTCGTCGCAGATTGGACGAAGCTCGGATGCAAGTCCGGAGCCGGAACCAGAAACATGGGTCATGCACTTCGATGGATCCAAGCAGCATCAAGGCTCGGGAGCCGGAGTCACCCTAAAGTCCCCTACCGGAGAAGAACTGCAAGATGTTCCCGGATCCACTTCGAAGCTACTAACAACATGGCGGAATATGAGGCTCTACTACACGGTCTGCGCATCGCTAAGGAAATTGGGATCAAGCACATCATATCTTTGTGGAGATTCCGACCTGGTGGCACAACAAGTAGCCGGAACACAGGAACGCCGAAATTCCGTCATGGCGGCCTACGAGACGAAGTTGACGAGATTGCCAAGTGCTTCCTCGGATACGAAGTCAAGTACGTCAGAGAGACGATAACACAGCGCACATGCTATCCAAGCTCGGATCCGGCAGGAAACAAATTCCGCCCGGCATTTTCCTGGAGCATCTCCGGATACCCTCGATTAAGGGCGCTAACCCGGAAAACCAGAGGTGGCAGTGTCTCCGGCTAGGGAAGTGATGGCTATCATTCCGGCTTGGACACGACCTTTCCTGGACTACCTCATCGATCGAAGTTGCCGGAGGACGAGGTCCTCGCTCGACGAATCGTCAGACGAGCAAGAACCTACACAATAGTTGATGGACAGCTCTACAAACGGAGTGCAGCAGGGGTATTTCTTAAATGCGTCTCCAATCAAGATGGCATTGAAATCCTTAGAGAGATCCACGCAGGGGATTGTGGGCATCATGCCGCTCCCAGATCACTCGTTGCAAAAGCTTTTCGGTTAGGTTTCTATTGGCTTACAGCTAAAGAAGACGCTGATAAAATAGTTAAGACCTGCCGAGGTTGTCAGTATTACGCTACTCAACCAAACGCTCCAGCCCAAGAGCTGAAGACCATACCTATCACCTGGCCATTTGCGGTCTGGGGGCTCGATATGGTTGGTAAGTTAAAAAGATCATCTCCTGGCGGTTTTGAGTACCTCCTGGTCGCTGTTGACAAGTTCAGCAAATGGATCGAGGCTAAGCCAGTGAGAAAAGCCGATGGTGCTATGGCACTAAAATTCGTCTGCAGCCTCGTGATGAGATTCGGCATCCCACACAGCATAATCACAGATAATGGCACGAACTTCGCTCAAGGAGAATTGAGGGATTATTGTGAAACAATGGGGATACGACTGGACCTCGCATCTGTGGCTCATCCACAGTCCAATGGTCAGGTTGAAAGGGCTAACGGCCTAATATTGTCGTGAATTAAACCACGCCTTGAAGGACCGCTGCGACGAGCAATGGAGCTTGGGCTGATGAGTTGGAAGCTGTTCTGTGGAGTTTACGAACTACCCCTAACAGATCAACAGGGTTTACCCCTTTTTTCCTGGTATATGGATCCGAAGCCGTGCTTCCCTCCGACATCATCCACGATTCACCGCGGGTTTCCGCCTACAATGAAGAAACAGCTGACGAGGCCAGACAGCTATCTGTGGACCTGATCGAGGAAGCTCGGAACCTAGCTGATCAGCGCTCCGCCATTTACCAGCAGAAGCTCCGACGCTATCACAGTCGTCGAGTTCGGAAACGCTCCTTCATGGCAGGAGACCTGGTTCTCCGCCTTCGACAGGTGAAAGACCATAAGCTGCAATCTCCATGGGAAGGACCCTTCGTCGTTAGCAAAGTGCTTCATAACGGGTCGTATTACCTTGTTGATTTCCGTGAGCTGAGGGACAAACCTGCTAATTGGCACCGGAAACGCAAGCGTGAGGATCCGGATGATATCTACGACGAGACAGAACGCCCTTGGAACATTGCACAGCTACGTCCTTTCTACACTTAGCATACATTTTCCGAGTTATAAACTCTGTAATAGTTATACATGATCAATGAAATAAAGCTTGTGGTTCACTCTTTGAGTCTTTTACCTCCTTTACTTGTTCATTTTAGATCGTGTATGTTTTTTTTTTCCGACTAAAACCGCAGAGCTGGATATTTCCGCCTAGGCGTGTATGAAAGTTGTGATTTCCAAAACCGTCCTTTAGGACGTAAGCTTAAGTTTTCTGATCAAGTTGTTATCTGTTGCGAACTTGTGGATTCCTAGTAGCGATTTCCGGCACCTATGCCTGGGGGCTTGTTTCCGCGGTTATTGACGGACTGCCATTGGGCTTCGTCGCCGCTGGCGAGCGTTTCCGGCAAAGGTCTTCCGGCTCGCGGAAGGTCAAGCGAGTAAGCCGGAAAACAATGAAGTCAGCACTTGCTTTCCGACATAAAACGAAACATGCACATAACATTAACGGATAGCAGGATAAGTGTTTCCGCCCAATGCATAATCGTTTCGTTCCTAGCTATTTAATAATTTAAGTCTTATTACAAACCCACTCTGGGGCCAAAATGATGCAACTTGTTTCATTGTTTAAAACAGGAACTCTACTCGGAGTCCTCCTCTTCGATTGCTTTGGTAGGAGGAGCCGTCGTCGCTATCACCAGATCCGGCTTCGGAGTCGTCACCAGAGTTTCCTTTGGAATGCTCGCCGCTGGACCCGGATCCTTCCCCGTAATATTCCGGCTCACCCGCTTCTTCCTCTGCATCGGAAAATCCTTCGGGCAGATCGTGCTTGTTATACCAGAACGAGTGATCCACTCGCCTGACAAACAGCTGTTCATAGCCTTCGGTTTCCGCGAGGAGGGCATCCATATCGGAACCCTTGGGGGCTCCGCGTGCAACATTCGCCAGGTTGAGCGAGGAAGTGGGCCTTGCGGTGGCCGGGATTAGGGAGGCGACTCCGCGTCAAGACTCCTGCCAGTCCTTGATGAAATCCGGCACCAGCTTCATAAGTTTGGTCATCGTATCGATGACCGTGGTTTTGGCCTTCTTCGAGAGACAGAGCTGTGGCGATTCCGCGACAGGCTTCAAATAACGCGTCAATTGATATCCGCGCTTCATCGTATGCCTCCGTCCTCGTAAGGTTTGACTCTTTTGACCATTCAAAGCCAAGGCTTGCTGTGGAAGAAAGAGATTCAGTTCCGCTAGAGAGGACCCATACAGGTTAGTCGGAGCAACGATACGGAAAAATGCTTACGGAAGATAAGTTTGTCAATGGCTTCCGCCTCCGCTTCCAGAACTTTGTTCTTGGCAATTGTGGAAATCACGCGGCCCTGGCTTCTCTCCAGTTTTTCATTCAGCTCCGCCAGGTCGCGGGCATGCTTCTCGGAGAGCTCTTTCCTCGCCTCAGTCTCCTTGCTTGAGGATTCTTGGATGAAGGCTTTGAGGGACTCGTTTTCCGCTTCAAGCACCTTGACTTTGGTGGAAAGCTCATCAAACGAGGAGTGCTTGACAGATTCTTCTGAAGGCAGAAAGTTGCACACATTATGCATCCTGAACTATGACAGTACAAAAAGTGAAGACCCGGATCTCGTACCTTTAAGGCGGGTCTCAAGCAGCTGGATAGCCTTTTGGCTGTTTTCCGCGTTCTGGCGCAGCCCCTCGATCTCCGTGATCTGCTCTAGCACGTGAATGCGCAGATCTTCGTGCAATTTCCGTGTGGTCTGTGAAGCAGCAGGGAGTCAGCCGGATATTTAAAAATCCTGGGGGCTAGCGAGGAATTCAGTAGGTATAAAAAAATTTAAAAAAAAAATTTCCGTCTAAAGTACATTCTGGGAAAGCATCGGATAATACATGTTGCACGGAACTATATCACCCAATGCTTGGGGGCTAGTATTACCTGCCGCACTTCCTTGTGCTTGGTGAAAAAATCCTTCAAGTTGCTCTCCAGCTCGGCGAGTTGACGCACCTCCTCGTCCGGTTTTCCCCATACCTTGTTCAGCATGGCGGAAACTTCCGCGTGACGTTCTGCAAGGGTAAGTTTTTGGAGGGACGGAGTTGGTTGGAGGTTGACTCGGATCGCGTTGGTAACTTGGAGGAGCTTAGCCTTCTGCTCCTGTTCTCCTTCAGTGGGCCCCACGAAGGCGGAGCTTGGCTGATCTGGCGGAGGAATTGGTGACGAGGTCCCCTTGGCGGAATCGCCATGATGAACGGGATCTTCAGGAAGGTCATCGATGTCGATGATATCCTTTGGATCCGGCTTGCTGGCAGATGAAGCCTTGGGCGGAACTTCCACCTCAGGAGTGATAGGAAAAGAAGCCGGAGATGGTCTGGCCTTCTTCTTGGGGACCCTTGGGGCCTTGGGAGGCTGGCTTCCGGAACTTCAGAAACGACATAAAAGCATAAGTACGAGTTTGAGCGTTAAACCAGAACTTGGGTCTCGGAAGTAGACGCTTACCCGGAAGGCTTTAAGAAATGATGGATGGCAGGCTGCCCTTTGTTGCTGGTATTAATCAGCGAGAGGCGCTTCTTTTCCGCCTCAGCTTTCCGGGTAGCCGCAATGCTGAGCGTCTCGCGAGGGCGTTTCGCATAAGGGCTGGAAGGGGCTGGCTTCTTCCTCTTCGCAGGACGTGGAGCTTCAGGAGCTTCCGCCTCTGATGCGGCTTCCGGATCCGCGTTGCCGGCGGACGGGACTCGGAGGAGAGTTCCGAGTTCGCTTTCCTCAAGCGCCTCGAGCTAAATGCAAAGTTAACACTTGGACAAAAAAGTTTGAAGAAAAACAATGAACCAAAGTCAAGACGACGTACCGCGGTTCCGGATCCCTCCGTGTGGATGTCTTTGTTGCATACGTGAACGTGGAGTTCACGTGGGATTTTGATGAGGACCCGAATCCTTTTGTCGATGGCGTCGGCGGAGAGATTGTCCTTGGTGGCGCGCATTGGATCGTCGCGCCCCGTGTATTCAAACATCAGGCGATCCCTGTGTTGCAGCGGCTGGATCCGCTTCGTGAACCAGGAAAGGGTTAAGTCCTTTCCCGTCAGCCCCTCCTCCGTGAGCTTGCAGATCCGCCTGACAGCGCGGGTCAGCTGTGGTGAGTCGGAGAAGTGGGGGCAGTGCGTCCATGATGGAAGCTCCGTGGCGGGGCAGTTCTTGAAAGACGGCAGCTTCCTGTCGCTCGTGGGGTCGGAGACGTCCTTCAAGTAGAAGAAACCCCCGGACCAGTACCTCGCGGATTCGTGACGGTCGGTGGGGGGGTAGACGCGGCCCGGGCGGATTATGAAGGTGACGGAACCGCAAGTCGCCAATTCGGAAGTCTGGCGGATCTTCTCCTTCTTGACAGAAAAATAGTATTGGAAGAGGGGAAGCTCTGGAGTAACCCGGAGGTGGCCTTCGCAGAGAGCGACGTGGTTGCTGATGGCGAGCACGCTATTCGGAGATATGTTGTGGGGTTGGAGTCCATACGTCTTCAGAATCTCCCGAAAGAAGTCCGAAGGCGGAAATGAAAATCCGCGCTCCACCAGTGCCTTTGTCAGCACCATCTCGTCGTCCTTTGGAGCCGGAGCTGGTTCATTTGGAACTGATCTCCAGCTTCCGGGTTGCAGGAAGCCCTCCGCCTCGAGATTCTTTAATTCCATCTCAGTGGTGGTGCAGGGCCACCACTTCCCCTTAGCTTCGGAGTCGCGCTTCCGAGCTTTCGATTTCTTGGCAGCCTCTTCCGCCTGCTGCTCCGTTTGACCTGCCCTGGAGGTTTTCTCCGGGTGAGCAGAGGTCCCCTCAGCCTCCTTGCCGGAATCCTTTGAAGGATCCAGCCTGACTGGAGCGAAGGGAGGAGGGGCGGAGGAGATCGGCGTCGCCATGATTGGTTCCGAGCTCGGAGGTGGAGTCGTTGAAGACATCTGAAGAAAAAGAGTTTGGCGGAAACTTTCCTTAGTCGGATCCCACATCGTCTTCCCCAGGTTCACCCCTACCAACTACGGCGCGAAGATGAAGCTCGAAGATTTACCGTAATGGCGTGTGCGGTGGTCGGAGTCGCCGGCGACGAGTTTTCCGTGCGGTGGCTCGCCGGAGTTAAGAACACGAAGAACACTGCGGTGGTGGGTTCGCTCCGGCGATGCTCCGGCGATTACTCCGGCAGGTTCCGGCACGGCGGAGGAAGGGCTCACGGGCGGCGCTCGGCAGGAAGGTGAGAAGGGGGTGAATGAGGGTAAGGGGTCTCGACGGCTGATATTTATAGGCTGAGGGGATAAGATTCGTGCTCCGCATCCTGTGGTCGGAACGCAAGCGTCGCGCCGTTGGATGCGTGACACGTGTCCCAAACCCTAGCGGTAAAAATGGTTAGAGATAAGTTGCCGCGCAAATCGCGCAAAAATGGCGCCAGAATTGGCGGAACCGTTTGAGTCTTTTAAGATTCCGGGTAATTGTGTGAAGATAAGTTGGTTCTCGTTCACGAGTAGGGAGTAACCCGGAAATGTTCTTTGGAATGTCGATGGATGAAGTCCCACAGGATGAGAGCATTTTCCGACTGTAAGTTGGAAAAAGAAGAAAATGCGAAGTTGGAGTTCTTCAAGTTTCTCCGCGTTGCCAACGATGCCGGAAACTAAAGGTACATGCATGGCGGAGACTGCAGGTGAAACTCGGAGAACTCTGGGGGCTACTGTTGTGGGTATACTTCATGGGTGTACCATCGATAGTGCCTAGATCCGGCAAGCCCGGGTGGCCCACAGACGGTGATGAGGCATGTGGCCCATCGGGCGGCCCAGTTGTTGTTGATCATGAAGGAGGAAGTCCAGCCCAGGATCAGTAAGCTGGATCCGTGAGGGCCCATGAGGAACCCGGATCCAGTACGACGTGTGTGGAAGGCGGATCCGTGACGTGCGCGGCAAGATATTGTACCGTAGCTAGGCAATCTGTAATCCGGCTAGGACTCTCCATGTAAACCCTAGATCCGTGCGCCTTTATAAGCCGGATCCCGGGAGCCCTAGAGGCACAACCACAACTCATTGTAACAACGCGAAAGCGCCTAGATAATTCCAGACAAGCAGCAGTAGGCCCTGTCATCGTGCAGGTGTTCCGAAGCTGGGTAAATCGCGTACCACCGTCCTGAGAGCACTCCGCCCTATGGCCCCTACTTCTTCTCCCCCTCGTGAGGATCCCTCCTCCGGGGTACCGTCGATTAGGCAACGACACAACTCAAAGTATTAGAAAATGGTTTCTGGCATTCCGTTCCTTCTAACCCTCATCATTACATCAAAGTGCAGCCCTATAAACCCATATAGGTGAAGTAATATGCAGTCGATGTTCACATAAAACCATCATAGAACCACATAAAAGATAAAAACATGACCAAATACTCATTGCATATTATATGGAAATCATAGCCAATTCATCGTATGCCCTTAGGACCATGGAGATCTACTCACAAATGACAAACATTATATGTATCAGTGGCATATGGATTACAACACAATCTAAAAATATAATATCTCCACCAAATAAAGATAAGTTGCCAATCACAAATATGCAAATAGGACTTAAACAATATCCGAGGTTCAATCAATCACAAACTATGAGGGGAACAAGGTGAATCTTGGAGATGGAGATGGTGATGATGGTGCTGGTGGAGATGTTGATGAACAGCCCCCCCCCCCTCAATATTCTTTGTTGCAGCCTCCGTTTTTGTGTTTCTGTGTTTTTGCAGCGCTCTCCTCCAGAGAACCCTCGGGGGTCATATATATAGTGCTTTTTAGGTCAAAATACGCCAGTTTGCGAAAGAATCAAGCGATTTGGATGATCGACAGCTGAAAGACGCATGGTGGCACGCCCTAGCAGGGTGGGCGCGCCACCACCTCTCTTTTGGCCCTCAGGTCTCTCCGGGTGTGTTCCAAAAGCCGATATTGCTTCTTATGGTGAAAAAATAACATCCCCGAAATCCTAGCTCAATTTGACTCCGTATAGGTCTCTGAAAGTGAAAAATACACAAAACATGATTTTCCTATTCTGTAGAGTTATAACCCAAATAAAGGGGATCATTGACAAATCCCCATAAATCAATATAAAACATGGTAATATCATCATATATGTTGCAAATATATGGTAATTCATGATAATAAAGTACAAAGTTCATGTATGCATTTTACATGCATCAACCGGTTCTAAAGCATAAGGTATCTACTCTCTCTCACTCCATTGTTGAGATCTCCCATTTCCCAAACCAAACTCAAATCCTTCGGGGAAAAGGAAGAGAGGTCATGATCTACAATCCACACATAGCCAAACATCATCCTCCTTGAGTTCATTGAGTAAGCTTGTTACTCTTGGTTTTGTGGGAAACCCTAAGATTCTAGGGTCGCCCCAAGCATTTGAATTTGGATTTGCTCCGAGGAAGAAGTCTGTGACGGTTTGAAGACTACCTGAAATTCTACCACGAGTGACCGAGTTATTCATTAGTGGCACAGGCTCCGAAAAAAAGAAGATGAGCCTTCGTGGTGTTAGGAAATTTTTTGTGGGATCACACACCTCTCCAACGTGGCATATCTTCCTTCCAAGGAAGGGAACACGAGAATATGTCTTTGTCCCCATGTGCTTTGATTATTCCAAAACAAAATCTTTACGAAGTACCCTGTATCATCATCTAGTTTGCATCACCTAGTTTGCATTAGGCTCGCTTATATTTTTGCATAGCCTAACACGTACTGCAAAATAAATCACAATTTTTTTGTAAAACCTATTCAACCCCCCATCCCCCGGTTACCAGAGGCGCTGAAGGGGCCAGTAGTAGCCACGCTGGTACGGCCATGCATGGTCTCATGGGAGTGGAGGGCAGAGGGTGACAAGGTATCAACTTGTCAATGCCTATGGATTGTAGGCTAGGGTTTAGTTGGAAGTAGAGGGCAAGTAGATCTCGAAGGTTTCAGCCGAAAAGTACTCGACGATTATGAGAATTAGGGTTTTTAACAATGATTCGATGATCTCTTCGTCCCTCGACTCCCCCTTTATATAGGAGGCGGAGCCGAGGGTTTCGTTTTGTACAAGTTACGTGATCGGGACGGGTTATAACTCATCCCGCCAAATTACAAATAACACTTCCTATTACAACTCTAACTTTCCTTAATATATCTTGGGCTCCCGACTCTTCTGAGTCTTCGGGTAGTGGGCCTTCAAGAAACCGGGTACTATCTTCGGCAGGCCCATTTGGGATGCCTATGTCAGTAGCCCCCGAGATTTTGCTTGAATCGTAGAGTCAGGGAAAATCTCCACTGTTTATTTTTATTCAACAGCTTCAACTTTTTTATATTTCTTCATAAAATTCTATATTGTACAGGGATAATGGTAGTTGGGGCTAGTTCATCTGACGGATCAGGTACTAGTTAACTGCTCTAGTGGCAATCCGCAAAAACCTACTTCAAGATCACGTCCCTGGACATGATCTCGGGATACTGGTGTAAACTTCGACAGGTGCCGCTTAAGGTCTTACCATTCTGTCGAGTCCCAGTCAAATTTATCGAGTACCTAACGCGTCCGTTAGGATTTTTCTTAAATGTCGTTGATACGGATAAAAGTAGCGAGCGCGATCTTCGGCGATGCCACGCCCGCAGAACGGATCTGGGGTCTTACCTTCGCAAATTTGCGGCATTCAGAAATTGATCGCAACTTTGGCGTTCTGAGAATATATTGTCGAGTGCTTTCCGGCTGTTGGAATGGCACATTTTATCGAGTCAAAGATGACTTATATTGCTCTCCCGATGGGAGTATATGTAGAGTTAGTTATAACTCGAAATATATTCTTTTGCTTTTCTATCTTTCTTTTTTAATTTCATCGGGTACGTGAACAGCGTTCCCGATGGGAGTAGCCCCCGAGGCTACAGCCAAGGACTTGTGCTTGGTTGTAGACTCAACATTTTAGTCCACCTTGTCGCTATATTGTCATTATTTCTCGATATGATCTTCTTTTCATCTCTCGGGTGCGCGAACAGCGCTCCCGATGGGAGTAGCCCCCGAGGCTACAGCCAAGGACTTGTGCTTGGTTGTAGGCTCCCACAATTTCTATATTGCCATACTCGAAATTTTACTTTTGTCGAAGTAGCCCCCGAGCATTTGGGCAAAAACTTGTATTTGATCAAAGGCTCCCGAAGTATTTAATAACTTCTCCTGCTGCCAATCTTCTTTTATTTTTCTTGTCGGCATGCTTCCCTTAGTCAAATTTACTTCATCTCTGTTAATAGTCGTGATTTTTCTGCCTTGTGGGTCCATTGTTTCCACCACATT
This sequence comes from Lolium perenne, assembly GCF_019359855.2. Taxonomy (NCBI): domain Eukaryota; kingdom Viridiplantae; phylum Streptophyta; class Magnoliopsida; order Poales; family Poaceae; genus Lolium; species Lolium perenne. The sequence continues at coordinate 136,574,213 of NC_067250.2, forward strand.
GACACGTCGTGCAAGTGGGGGACACACGTCCTCCGCTTTTCCTGGCGCACGTACTGTAACGCCTGTTCTATTCCATCTCAGTAAAAATACCTTTTTACCCTTTATCTACAAGATCTTTTTTCACCACACGATTTCTTCATCCAACGGTGCATTGCTTCGCCCAATTCCTATATAAACCTTTCTTCAACCTCCGTTCACTCCTTCGCTTGCGCCGCACATCTGTTCCTCTTTGCAAAAACTTCCACTGCGCCCAACTCTCTTTGATCTTACACACGCACGAACTTTGCTTTTCCAGTGCCGTTGATGCCACCGCGCACGCGACTCACTCGCCACAGTACTCCAGAGTCCAAGATGGCCGCTGAAGATCTTGAGTGGGAGAGATCTAAAATCTCCAACCAAGACGTCAACATGCTGAAGAGGCTAGGCCTGATGAAGAAAGAGGACGCCATCCGCTTTCCCAGCGAAGAAAGCTACCCAACCCCTCCAATGGAGTACCGGGTTAGTTTCGTTGATCACCTCATCCACGGCCTTTCTGCCCCAATTCACGATTTCCTCCGCGGCCTTCTTTTTGTTTATGGGATTTAGCTGCACCAGTTGACCCCCAATTCCATCCTCCATGTCTCCATTTTTATCACTCTTTGCGAATGCTTCCTTGGAATCCCTCCTAACTGGGCTCTGTGAAAACGCATTTTCTGCCTCCGCCGCAATGGCTCCCACAACGCCACCTATAACATAGGCGGCGTTGTTATCTGTGTCCGAACTGACGTTGATTACTTCGACGTCAAATTTCCTGATTCTGTCCAAGGGTGGCGCAAAAGGTGGCTCTACATACACGAAGAAAGTGCCAATTCTGTGGAACACAACATAGTCCCTTTTGACGGAAGTGCCAAAATTCTGCGCCGCCGCTCCTGGGATGCTGAAGCTTCCGAAGAAGAGAAAACGGCGACAGAAGCACTTATGTCTCGTATTCATCAGCTTCAAAATACTCGAGGCAAGGAGCTGTCTGGTGTTCAAATCACCGCCTACTTCCTTAGGATTAGAGTGCAGCCTCTTCAGGCTCGCAAAAATCCCCTTTGGACGTATGCTGGTGAAAATGATGCCAATAGGCTCTCCAATGATCTTTCTGTAAAGGACTTGGAGAAGCTTATTCGAAGAATTTCCTCGCTTAACAAGAAGGATCCTATTCCCTCCTCTTGCCGCGTGGAACCATACAGCTCCGCCAATCCTCTCCCTGAGGTATTTTGTCTTCTCGAATTTTTGTCTTGTTCCGAACTTTCCCTGCATCTCATTGTATTGATATCTCTCTAATTTTTCTTTGGTCGCTATTTTCCTGCAGAACCATCCTACTGTGGTTTCCCTTCCTCCTCTTCCTGAGGATGGAGAAGTCGAAGAACGAGCTATCGTCGCCGAAGACAACCAGGGTTCTTCTCTTCCTGAAAGTGAAGTCGCAGGTTCTCACAAATCTGCGGCTTCCCATGAAAAAGAAGTTGAATCTGATGCCAGCGAGTCGACGCAATCCCTTCCTCCTGCTGTTTCCCCAAGGAACAAAAGGAAAAGGAATGACGCCGAGGATTCTGGCACCTCCAAAGCCGAAGAAGCTGATCCTTCACGCCAAAAGGCGGCTTATGATCCATATCTTGAATCCCTCGTCAACTCGTAAGTTGTCTTTTACTTCTTCTTATCATTGTACTCGAAGTTCTTTTGTCTATCTTGTTTTTTATGCTGTCGTCTTTTGTTCGCAGTGATGATGAGGAAGAACCACCAACTCTTGATGTGGCTGCTCGAACGAGCTCGTCACGTACTCTAGTTGTTTCAGAGACACCAGCTGAAGGAGAAAAATCCTCGCCTCCTCAACGAAACGTCGTCACCACAACTCCGCCAGCAAGCCCCCTTGCTCCTTCACCAAAAAGGACAAGGATTGAAACGATTGTTGAGCCTGCCCCTCAATTGGGCGGCTCTTCTACTTTGCTCTTGGATGATGTAAGTTTGTCGATATCTATATTTCCTCTATTTTGCTTTTTCACGCCTTCACTCTTTTTCCATGCCGATGTTTCTCTTGCTTTGTTCTTCTTTGACAGCCCATGATCAAAGATCTTATCCGCATCGGATCCCAATTCATTGGATACCGTGAGTATGCCAGCAGAACTGAAGGTAACAACTTTTATACTTGCCGTTCTTTCTGACTTTTTGCTCCTGTTGTTTGTCGCGATTTTTGATCTTTCTTCTTTTTTTTTTATATCTCGACAGAGAAACTTGCAGAGGCCAACAAACGTGCCGACACACTTGCTCAAAAACTAGAGCAAAGTGAGGCGGCTCGCAAGAAAGCCGAACTTGTTGCTAGCGAAGCCAAAGCCGAGGCTGTTGAAGCCAAAGCAAAAGCTGCTAGTGTCGAGGAACTGCAGAAAAAACTTGAGGATGCTGAATCTGCTTTAAACGAGCATAAAGCTGCACAAGCTGCTCGTGAACAGGGGATCCTCAAGCGCCTGAAATCACAAAGTCGACGCACTCACAGTAATACTATTGATCCCTTCTATTTTTATGAGAACTGATGTTTCTTGTTTTTGACCAACGTTTTGTTTCCTGTGGCAGACCAAACAAACCAAGAGTTTGATCTGGAGAATCCCGTCAATGACCCTCTCCTTGACGCACTTTCTTACCTGGAGCTTCATGGGTCCGAAATTCGTGAAGGCGTGGCAAATGCTAGTGCAGGATTGTCGACGCTGTTCCCCTACTTCTTCCCGAAGAAAGAGGAGCCCCCGACTTTCCTTACCCTTGCCAAGAGCTTCAATTCATCAGAGGACCTTGGACTGAAGATGCGTCAGGAAAATATGAAGATTGCTGTCGAAAGCACTGTTGCCCTGGTTGCTGACAGCCAACAGACTGTTGATTGGATGAAAGTTGGCGACACCGATCAGATAGAACAATCAAGATGGAGGTCGTTGATTAAGGCAGCCAAGCCCAACACGAAGAAAATCTTGGCCTATCTCGGGATCAAACCAGCTTCAACTCCTAGCTCATCAAGGCCGGAGGTCTAGTTGCATGCCTCTTTGTTTTTCTTTCTCTGTTTCTTTTGCTCTTGTCGCCAAAGTAGTTATTTGGCGACACGTACTTTATTAGCTCCACTGTAAGGCCTTTGTAATTATTCCGAAAGATTAATGAAAACTCTATCTTTGCTTGTTGATTGATGTTGTCTTGTTTTATTAAATTTCAGTTGGTATTTGATAACTATACTCCATCTTCCGCTCCTTCCAATGTTTCGCCTTCTTCTTCTCGCTCAAGGAGAACTCTTGCTGATGCTACACCTGTCGAAGATTCCTTGCCGCGAGAATTGGATGAACTTCGGCAGCAACTTCAGTATGCAAAGAAGCAAACACTTGTGATGATGGAAAAGTCTCGTAAGTCATACGAAGCCGAAAAATTGCACTTCGACAAGCTCGCGAGGCCGTGGCTGCTAAGGAAATCGCTGCTTCCGAGGCTGAAAAGGCGACTACTCGAGAAAATTTCATGCTCGAGTTAATGAATGAAGCCAGTGCGGATATGTCGGGTATGCTTGTTTCATCCTCCGATATCTTCCGTCTTCATGCTGCGTCGCTTAAAGTTTTACGCTTTCTGTTGTTTTAATAGGTTCCTTTGCGATCTTGTTGCCGAAGAAGAGAGGGTAAATACTAGGACGAACCTCCTTGTTAACCTTGCCCTTGACCATGGTTCTCTGTTTTGGGCTACCCCGAGAGAGGACCCGCCAGTTGTCGATTTCAGATCGCACCTCTCAAACTCGCGACTTCCTTGACTTCGTACCAGGACCACTGTCTATGGTTTATAACTCCATGTTTCCTCGGAACGTTCAACCACAAACTCTTCCCGAGTTAATGGGGAAATTTAAGGATGCCCACAAGATCCATGATTTTGTCAGAGCTCAACTGGTAGCTGGCGCCATATTTGCCCTTATCATGCTTCAGATCTGCCACTCAAAGCTTGACCTGACCCAGGTTGTTGCGAAAGTTCATGAGAAGGTAAGGCGCCGAAGAGTTGGTGTCGACCGAATTAACACGAAGGTTTCGCCTATAGCCGAAGAAATGATTGAAGACCTTCTTCGGATGGATGCCGACTTTTTTGCAGATGGTCATTATGCTGATTTTCTTGGCGCTGCTCCTGAAGAAAACAGAATTACCCTTGATGACATATTGAATCATGACTAATTATTTTCCTTTGGTAGATAACTCTTCTTTGTAACCCATGATTGTGATTATATTGTGAAGCAATCATCATATTTCTATATTTGTCTAGCCCCCGAGTGTTTCGGTGGCTATTTCATCGTATTTGTGTATTGCGAGGTTTTGAACCAAGGCATTTATTCAATATGTAGTTTTGGCGAATATCAGCCCCCGAGCTTCTTTGTTGAGTACTATTTTGTATTTTTATTGACTCACGAGGTATTTTAATACCAAGGCAAGGCTTTTCTTTTTTCGAGGAACTATATTGAAATTCGTCGGGTCGGAGACTTTGAGCATGTCGATAAAGAAAAGTTATATTGACACTATCTTTATTATATTGCAGCACCGCGAGCCCGCCTCATTAAAAACCTTTCCCGGCCCCACTCGGTGCCCCGAAAAAGGAAAAGAGTGCGTCTGAAAACTCGCGGGCGTTTCAGTACATTGAAGTTTTACAAGGACTATATTTCAACTCTAGGCATAGAACCGCCTAAGTTGCGCCACGTTCCAGGGGTTTTGCTCCTCCACCCCTGTCTTCTTGTCCTTTATCATGTATGCTCCTCCTCCGATCACTTCCGTGACAATGTAGGGGCCTAGCCATGGTGACTCGAGTTTTTCATGACTTTTTTGCGTGAGCCGAAGAACTAGGTCTCCCACCTGAAAGGATCTTGGCCGCAAGCGTCGACTGTGGTAATTTTTCAAGTCCTGTTGGTATTTGGTTACCCGAGACAGTACTTCGTCTCTAGCTTCGTCAAGTGCATCGACGTCATCTTCTAGCGCTTTTCTCGACACCTCGTCATCATATTCCACGACTCGTGGAGAGTTATGCTCTATCTCGATTGGTAGTACTGCTTCTGCTCCATGAACCAAGAAGAACGGAGTTTCTTGTGTTGTTGTGTTTGGTTTTGTTCGTATGCTCCATAATACACTGGGCAGCTCCTCTGGCCAGGTGTGTCGAGCTTTCTCCAGTGGTGCTAATAAGCGTTTCTTAATGCCGTTGCAGATGATTCCATTAGCTTTCTCGACTTGGCCGTTGGTCTGCGGGTGCGCAACTGACGCAAAGTGTAACTTGATACCCACTTCTTCGCAATAATCTTTGAACTCGTGTGATGTAAAGTTACTGCCATTGTCTGTGACGATGCTGTGGGGCACTCCAAATCTGAAAACGAGGCCTTTTATGAATTTTACTGCGGATGCTCCGTCTGGTGAATTTATCGGCTTCGCTTCTATCCACTTTGTAAATTTGTCGACAGCTACTAGCATGTACTCCTTTCCTCCTGGCCAGGATTTGTGTAACTTGCCCACCATATCAAGTCCCCATTGGGCAAAGGGCCATGACAATGGTATTGGTGTTAGTTCTGCTGCTGGAGAGTGAGGTTTTGCGGCAAACCTTTGACACGCGTCGCAAGTTCTTACTATTTCCTTGGCGTCCTCTACTGCTGTCAACCAGTAGAATCCTGCCCGAAAAACCTTGGCTGCAATAGCTCGACTACTTGCGTGGTGGCCACATATTCCTTCGTGTACATCCTTCAGAATTATTCTTCCTTCTTCGGGTGTGACACACCTTTGCAGGACGCCTGAAATACTTCGCTTGTACAATTCTCCTTTGATCACCGTGAAAGCTTTGGAGCGTCGAATTACTCGCCTTGCCTCAACTGGATCATCGGGTATTTCTTTCCTGAGGATATATGATATGTACGTCTGCATCCATGGTGTCTGTATCACCATGACCAGGTCCTGATCTTCTTCTTCTTCCTCTTGCTCTTCCTTGGTAGCCCCCGAGGGTTTCTTCTCCTTCTTTTTTGATTTTGTCGATTTTGTAGATCTCTCTGTTATCTCTTCCTAAAATACACCTGGCGGAACTGCAAGGCATTGCGACCCGATGTTTGCTAGAACGTCGGCTTCGTCGTTGCTCAATCTGCTAATATGATTTACTTCGCATCCATCAAACAACGTTTCGAGCTCGTTGTACACCTCCTTGTATGCCATCATGCTATCATTGACTGCGTCACATTGGTTCATAACTTGCTGAGCCACCAATTGCGAGTCGCCAAAGATTTTTAGTCGAGTTGCACCGCAAGCTTTCGCCATCTTCATCCCGTGTATGAGAGCTTCATATTCTGCTTCGTTATTGGATGCGTTAGGGAACGTCATCCGAAGGACATATTTCAACTTGTCGCCTTCAGGTGATATGAGTACTACTCCTGCGCCAGCTCCTTCTAGTCTTTTGGACCCATCAAAGTTCATGGTCCAGGTTCTCGACAAGTCTGGGGGTCCTGTGTTTTGCAGCTCCATCCACTCTGCGATGAAGTCTGGCAGAACTTGCGACTTGATTGCTTTTCTTTTTTCATACGTGATGTCCCGAGGGGAAAGTTCTATTCCCCAAAGGGAGACACGACCCGTAGCTTCTGGATTGTTTAGTATATTTGACAAGGGAGCTTCATTGACCACTATGATCGGGTGTGCCGAAAAATAGTGGCGCAATTTTCGTGCTGTTGTGAACACTCCATATGCTAGCTTTTGGTACTGAGGGTACCTTTATTTTGAGGGCGATAAAACTTCGCTGACGAAGTATACTGGCCTCTGCACTCCGTGTAGTTTTCCTTCTTCCTCCCTTTCAACGACAAGGACTGTGCTTACTACCTGGGGTGTGGCCGCAATATACAGTAACAAAGGCTCCTTCTCTTTTGGCGCCACCAAGATGGGGGGTGTCGAGATTTTGCGTTTGAGGTCCTCAAAAGCTCTGTCCGCTTCTTCGTTCCACTGGAATTTATCTCCTTGCTTTATGAGGGCGTAAAATGGTAGCGCTTTTTCCCCTAGCCTGGCGACGAATCTGCTCAAGGCTGCGACTCGCCCAGTTAACTGCTGTATTTCTTTCAACTTTGTTGGCTTCCTCATTATTACGATAGCTTGTATTTTATCGGGATTTGCTTCAATCCCTCTTGCTGAAACTAGAAACCCCAGAAGTTCTCCTGCTGGGACGCCAAAAGAACACTTCGTCGGGTTCAGTTTGAGGCAGAACTTGTCAAGGTTGTCGAAGGTTTCCTTGAGATCCTCGATCAGCGTTGCCCCCTTTTTTGATGTTATGACGACATCATCGATGTATACTTGCACGTTTTTCCCAATCTGTGTCGCCAAACATTTCTGCATCATCCTCTGATATGTTGCTCCCGCATTTTTTAGACCGAAGGGCATTGTTCTGTAGCAAAACACGCCGTATGGTGTAATAAACGCGGTCTTTACTTCATCTTCTTCTTTCAATCTGATCTGGTTATAACCAGAATATGCGTCCAGGAAGGAAAGACGTTCGCATCCCGCCGTGGAGTCGATAATTTGATCGATCCTCGGGAGGGGAAAGTGATCCTTTGGACAATGTTTATTGAGACACGTAAAGTCGACGCACATGCGAAGGACTGTCGTGTGTTTCTTCGGCACCATCACTGGGTTAGCTACCCATGTGGCTTCTGTAGATATCTCTTTGATAAAACCAGCATCTTTAAGTCGATTTATTTCTGATAACATAGCTTTGCGGTTTGGTTCCGAAAAACGCCGCAAGGGTTGTTTGATTGGTCTCGCAAGAGGATCTAAGTTGAGGTGGTGCTCGGCAAGTTCCCTGGGTACTCCTGGCATGTCAGCTGGACACCATGCGAAGATTTTCCAGTGCTCACGGAGGAACTTGACGAGCGCGCTTTCCTATGCGATATCCATATTTGTTGCAATGGACGTCGTCTTTTTCGGGTCTGTCGGGTGAATCTGCACCTCCTTAGAATTTTTCTCGGTATTGAAAGTTGATTCTTTATTTGGCCTTCCAACGTCTGGCAGCACGTCGTAATCAGTCATGCTTTTTGACGCCAAATACTCAGCTTGCATCCCGAAAGTTTCTGATAGCCGATGAAAATCCTTGTCGCACTTATCGGCTAAGGCGAAGCTTCCTTTGACTGTGATTGGTCCCTTTGGTCCAGGCAATCTCCACAACAGGTATGTATAGTGTGGCACCGCCATAAATCTAGCATATGCTGGTCGTCCCAACAAAGCGTGGTATTGCGACGGAAAATCCACGACTTCAAATTCCAACCTCTCGATTCTATAATTTTCTCGGGTTCCAAACTGAACGTCGAGATTGATTTTCCCCAATGGATAACTTGGTTTCTCTGGTGTGATGCCGTGGAACCTTGTGTCTGTTGGCTTCAAGTTTGCTAAGGATATGTTCATCTTCCTCAATGTATCTGCATACATAAGGTTTAGGCTGCTGCCGCCGTCTATGAACACTCGAGAGACATCAAATCCCGCGATAACTGCTGGCAGAATAAGTGCTGACTGCCCTGGTCGAGGAACTTGCTGCGGATGATCTGCTATGGTGAAGCCAATATCTTGTCCTGACCAATTAAGATACTCAACTGTTGGTGGAGGCATTTTTTCTGCCATAAACACCTGTCGTGAGATTACTTTCTGAGCTCTATTGGACGGCCTTCCCTTCTGAATCATCGACACCGCTCCGTTGGAGTTAGGATCAACATAAGGTGGTGGTGGAGGTGCTGCCGCTATTCTGAGCTGATGCCGATTGTCGTCTGTAATCGCGGGAGGAGGCGGCAAGTGAATCTCGCTCCTGGGTTCTCGAGGATTTCTCTGTGTTGCCCGCGCATTAGCGTGCTCTGCATACCTTAGCATTGCCTGAAAATTTCGACAGTCTTCTGCGCAGTGCCCTGACTGTCTTTTACCGTTTTTGTCGAGGAAAAAGTGCATTTGACACGGCCCATTCATCATCTCTTCAGGGGACACGAAAGGCCTTGGGAACCTAGGCCCGCTATTTTGCCTGTTGTTGCGAGAATCATCCCTGTTATCACCTCGCTGTTCACTGCTTCTCTGATAATCATCTCTGTTGTTTCCTCCTGTGTTTGCCCGAAAACCTGCCGAAATTTGCCCTGGAGCGTCATAGTTCGGGTACTGCCGAGGAAATCGTCGCCTCGGTTGATAGCTTCGACCACAGTCCTCCTCTGGCGACCTGTGCCGTTTGTTGTGGACAGCGTCTTCTCCATCTGCCCATCTGTTTGCTATCTCCATTAACGCGGATACTGTCTTTGGATTGGTCCTTCCCAAGTCCTCGACAAAATCTCCACGCCTGATTCCTGCGACAAACGCATCTATTGCTCTCTCGTCAGATATATTTTCTGCCAAGTTTTTGATGATATTCCACCTTTGGATGTACTTTCTCATTGGCTCATCTGGCTTTTGTCGACATGCTCTCAACTCCTCTAACGACGCAGGTTTTTTGCACGTGGATCTGAAGTTCTTGACGAACACGTCCTCGAAACTTTCCCAGCTGTCGATAGATCCTGGAGTGAGTTTCTTTATCCAAGATCGTGCGGCTCCACTCAAATGCACCTGGATGCTTTGCATAGTTGTTGCCCTGGTTCCTCCTGTGAGCTTCACTGTCTCGAGATAATCAACTAGCCAATCCTCTGGATCTTGAAGGCCGTCGAACTTCTTGAAGTTGTCGGGTAACTTGAATCCTGAGGGGACTCGAGTTTTTCGGACTCTCCTCGTGAAGCATGGCAAGCCGCACATATCTTCGTCGTTAAGCTCCGGAGATTGCCGATGATCCCTTCTGCTTTGCCGCGCTCTGTCGACCCTTGCTTGTGCTCTTTGTGTCTCTTGCTCCACTTGGTCCTTCTGTGCGCCGCTGTTGTTGCTGCAGTCGTGGACTATTTTGCCTTGCCGCTCCTTCGGGAGGCGTTGATACAAACGCTGTCCCCATAGCTCCAACTCCTGCTACCGCCATATTGTATAGTGTTTCCCTTGGATCACCTGGAGGTGGTTTAGATGCAAGGATAAAAGCATGTGTCGCCATATACCCAGCCTCTGGTGTCTTAGGGATGATATTTCCTCTTGTATCTATCGACATAAAGGACATGTCGAGGTTTTGGACCAAGTGCTCTCTTTACGCCGGGTATATGTTGCAACCTTGATCTTGCTCTGTTCGCGCCTCCCTGTGGCTATCACCCGAAGTTCTAGATTGTCGGCTTAGATCTGCCCTTCTCCTGCTATATGCGAAGCTGCCTCCTTTCTCTGTTTAACTCATTTGTCTGCTTTTCCAATTCTCTTGCGGCTCGTGCGAGCCTATATTGATATGCTTGCAATTCCTCTGGTGTGGCTGTGGTGGCCATTGGTTCTGAACCGTTCATAGCTCTCGCGGCTCTATCCCACGCTGCTTGCGAAAGTTGAACTCTGTCTCGCAGCTGTGGCCCAACGTATTTGTTGCCCAGGCCTTGTCGCAGATTGGAGGGATCGACGTATGGATTTTCCAGATCGTCGAAAGCCTCAGATGTTTCCTCTTGATCCTCAATGGCATAAATCTGATGATATTTTGTATTCAGATCTATGTTGGGTTTGGTGACATCATCGTTGAGATTGATGAAGACCTTGCCCTTGTGATAGATTTGTCGATGAAGTCGTATCGTCGACATCGCTTGAGCCATCGCTTATATATGAGTCCGCAGATGACTCAAACGACATGTCGTTGAAGATCTTGGCGAGTTTCTCTCTTGCTCTGGTGCTGACGTAGCGTGTCGACGAAGTTTCTTCTTCTCCTGACTCGGTTGACGATGTATAGCTTGAAAAATCGGAATCGACCGCCGACGATCCCGACGAAATCGGAATTTCGACACGATACGATCCTTCCTTCTCGACGCGAAAGTGAAACCTTCCGAACGTCATCTCCATAGGCTCCGCCAGATACGCATATGCATCCAAACGGGAGGGTGGGTGAGGAACAAAATCGACAGGACCAGCAGCGATCTGTTTACCTCGATCCATTGCGTTGCTTGCGGTTGACGATGTCGAAGATCTTGAACGTGCCATCGATATCAGATCCTTACGCCTCTAGTTCCCACAGACGGCGCCAATTGACAAGGTATCAACTTGTCAATGCCTATGGATTGTAGGCTAGGGTTTAGTTGGAAGTAGAGGGCAAGTAGATCTCGAAGGTTTCAGCCGAAAAGTACTCGACGATTATGAGAATTAGGGTTTGTAACAATGATTCGATGATCTCTTCGTCCCTCGACTCCCCCTTTATATAGGAGGCGGAGCCGAGGGTTTCGTTTTGTACAAGTTACAGAGTCCGGGACGGTTTCTAACTCATCCCGCCAAATTACAAATAACACTTCCTATTACAACTCTAACTTTCCTTAATATATCTTGGGCTCCCGAATCTTCTTATTCTTCGGGTAGTGGGCCTTCAGTAAACCCCGGGTACTATCTTCGGCAGGCCCATTTGGGATGCCTATGTCAGAGGGGTCGAGAGATATGGAAGTGACAAAACGTGGACAAAATAATAAGTACATAACAATCTTAATTAAGTTACTACTACCTCCGTTTCAAATAATAAAACACCCTCATTTTGCGTGTCTTCTCTTTGACTAAAAAATACTTCAAATATGCAAAGATTCTTGGTTTAAAATTAGCATCACTAGAAATTGTAAATGATCCAAGCCACACAAGAAAAAGCAGCTAGCTGCCAAACTAGCAAAAGTGTACAGCCTATGTTGTAACAGAAATGCTTATATATACTACTTTCTTCGTCCATAAAATAATGTCTAAACTTTGTAGACAAAGTTAAGATTTTCTTTTATGAATGGAAGGAGTATATATTATCATTTGTACGTTCCTCTTGTGCGGTGTTGATACACTCTGACTTAACGTATGTGATGTTTCTACCCTCTACAGCGGTTCATGCTAGGCGTCCACTTCAGGAATTGAAAAATATTTCTTGTTTTGTTTTCTATGACAACCTACATGTCATGGTTTGGCATTGATTCATAAACCGATAACCATAAGACAACAAGCAACCGAACTCCTAAACTGCATTTCATCATTGGGATTTTCTAATCTAAACTGGCGTATCCCACATCGATGATAAAAGTATGACATGATTTCTTTATGGCTATGTCTATTTCATTCATGAATGGTGACATACACATATTTCGACAGTGCGCCTTCAACCTTTTGCTTGTCTGGTCTTCTTCTCCCATGTTTTCGCTCGTGCATTCCACCACGAGGAACTGAACTCAGCCCTACTACTGTTTCGAGTGCAATCTAAAACAAATCCGCATCCTTCTTCAGCGAATAACCCCTTCCATGTTGAACAGAACGAATCAGATTCAAATTCTGATGACCTTTTCTTTTCTGCGGGTAACTCAGATGACCTTTAAATATGAGCCTTTCATCGGGCTGTTCAGGTGGGTCCAACAGGGCACATGCTAATGAGAATAGATGCATATGCAAACCATATATATGCTGCTATGCGATCTGAGCTTTGGATGCTTTCGACCATATCATCTACAGAGTTCTATTTCTTTTCTTTTTGCTCAGCCTAGTCCCTAGATCTCAATCATTATGGTGAGCCCATGGAGAAAAACTAATGTATAGCAAAAATATCCAACATAGAGCACCGGCTGTTGGGAGGAGAAATAGTCCATGCAAATGTATGGAACAGAAGAATACAAAAAAGAAGTCAAAAGGAGATAGAAGATGCACCCGCTTGACATATTTTCTTTAAACACGACAATGCGCCGGCCACAAATAATGCCAACCATTAGTTGACTGGGATTAAATGCATGTACGTGGCTTGGAGGACCAACGCTTAGAGCATGTACAATAGAATCTAGTTAGCTAGATCTAGGAGATTAAATATTACAGTATATCTTATTGAAGGAGAGAAAATGAGAGAGAGAATGTAAGTGAGCTCTCACGCAAGAGCTAGCTCTAGCACCTGGTCCTAGGCACTTGTGAGAGTGGATTATGGGCCATGTACCACTAGTACTGTTTTGTAACTCACTATTGTACATGTTGGCTATAAAATTAGCTATAGATGACATGCTAGAGCCAGCAGTCGACTCTACTATTGCTCTTGCTCTTAGGCGGACTTTTTGGAACTATTTACGATTTGCTCAGGCTTGATGCTAGTAGTTGCCCCGCCGCGGCACAGTTGGGATGGGTCCGGTTCCAACATGCTTTTACCCCGGCTAAGACCATGACCTCGGACACGCTATGGACGCGTCTTCCAAACTCCCTTCCAGACGCTCCTGATAGCGCGCTAGGTCTGCTTAGATGGCCCTTTTTAGAAGGTTTTCTCTTACTTGGACGTCACCGCCCTGGAAAGCCTCACTACCTCTGAAAATAAAGATCTTCGTTTGCTAGTTGCTTTGAGATTGCATTCCCTCAGGTGTGGAGGTGACAAAACGACACTCGTCCGAGAATGGTTGTGTCCGTTGTGCGCAGTCCCGGAGTCTACTACTCACATTATGCTCTCCTATCCTGGGCCCAATTTCTTTGGAGTTTCGGCTTCTAGGGGACTGAGTGGCAGGCCCTAGACCTTGGCGAATTCATGGAAACCACAGCAAACCGTATAGGTACGAGGATGCGCCTGTTCTGGTTAGTATTTGTTGCGTTGATCTGGACCCTTTTGGAACATCATCAACAAGATGGTTATCGGTCATATCTTTCTATGGCAGGCCTCTAACTCTGTATTCAAATTTTTGGAATTTTTGCAGCGGTAGTACCCGCTCTGTAGGCGGCGGAACTGAGACCGGCTGGACGGCATGATGGAGGATCTACTAGAGACGACATGTGGCTTGTCTACACAGTCCAGCCGATGAGTTGCTCTACTATGTAGGGTTGTATCTATGTTTCGTTTTAGCTTGGGCATGTTTGTGATGTTGCTCCAACAGACTCTTGTGTATGTTTTTGTGACTTTGAACTTTGTATGAATGTGGTTGCTTTATTTATAAAGTGGGGCAAAAATCTATTTCAAGGATTTATAAGCAAAGTGAAGCACCCAAGCTATAGAGCGAAAAAATCGTTGGGGTCGGCTCTTGTTTCTATTGTGTAATCTTCTATTAGTTCGCACTATGAGTATATCATATACTGATCTAGGGAGGGTTTGATGGATTATACTGGGCTCATCTCGACCTGGTGGTTCTATATCGACTCTATTGTGCACTGGACATTCATCTACTACTCAGTCTCGTACTACTTTTTTTTTGTCTAGAAACATTGATTACCATCTACACGAACACATACTACACTACAACCATGCACATGCATCGGCACAATGACTACTAAACATAACAGTTTCTAAATTCATAGATTGAAGAAGTCATCGGTAGCGCAACATTATCGATGGAACATCACCAACCTTCCATTGAAATGCATATTCGCTTTAACGAGACACTAGCGTGTTGAATCTGATGCCGGTGGGCTAAGAATACGACACCTTTGTAGCCACCCAACTCTATGATGGTTCTCTTATCCTTAGCATTTGTTCCATGCATGTCCCGTATGATGAAGAAAGAATAGCTCGATCTATTAACAAGAGACGAAGCATGGATATTGGATACACCGAGCTCTTATCATGTGACACCTAACAAAGAATGGTTCACTTCCTACATGTTTGTGATTTTGGGGGCGGTCTAACGCAACGATGTGATTCGGTGCATTGTGGCATTGGGGATGCCAAGATCAAGACCGACAGTGGTGTTGAAAATGATGTTACACACATTTCAAGGATTTTCTGAAATCCAATTTTGCTTGTGACTTCTTGGTATAAGTTATGTCTCGGTGTACATGGACGAAAAGCCCACGAGAGTCAAGAAGGATAGTACATGTGCGAAGTGCCCAAAGCTATGCCGTGGATCACTGAATTGGTTGACACATATCATAGATTTCGTATACAACATTTTTTTTGTTGTACTTTATTTAAGTTCCATATTCCACATACTAGAGAGAGTTTTCCATCGTCGAGATCCATCGCCGGCTTCTGCTGGCGGCGTGAGGAAGGGGGGCGGCGATTTGCGGGGCGAGGATGGTGTGGTTGCGGCTCCGCCATCCACCGATTCCTCCATCGTCGTCGTTGGTCAGCGGATGGCAGCGTGGGGGCATGTTCGCCTGCTTCGGGTTCGAAGGTGGTGGTCATAGGGTTCTTCTTCTGCGAAGATGAAGACCTACCGGATGTTTATCCTTTTCATCTAGCCGGAGCGTTGAATTCCGGAAGGCTCCGCCGGCGAATGGAACAACGCATCGTTTGCCTGTAGTTTGCTGGATCGGGTGGTATTCGGTCGCGCGCACCCATGCTTTCATTCGGACAGTTCGGGTCTGGAGGGAGCGGCGCAGAGCTCTTTTTCTGTGATGACATCAAATGACTATGGATCCATGATGAAAGTCATAAGAAGAGAATATCATGAAGACCGGATGGGAGGACTAGCTAAAGGAGGTTCAAGTCTCCGCGCCGTTGAGGGACTTGCTTGGTATTTCGGGCTTCACAGCAGCGGTATGAAAGTGGGGGCGACAACACATGTGAAGTTCAGAGTCCTGCCTTTGAGGGTGAAAATCCAAGGTCTGGCCTTAACTGGTTGTACCTGGCAATGACCTTGTTGGAGGCATTGTTTTGAGAGCGGAGACTATCTTCAGGGTGAAAACCTAAGATCTTTGATCGGGCGACGACGGTGTTGGAGCACTGTTCCCTTCTTGGAGGCGTCGGTTTTGGAGAGTCTGTATTTTAGCTGTTGTCTTGGTGGCGGATGTATTGCTGTTGTTAGGCCTAGGATATTGTAGCATGACTTTTGTTTCTTGGTTTTCTTTTCTATTTTTTGGTTGTGTGCATCTGCAATGTCATTAGGGTGTTGCGTTGTTGCAGATGCTGGATGTAATTGGTATGTTTTGATATTTATATATTTCCTTCATGGAAAAAAAAGTAGAGAGAGTTTTCCTTTTCTTTTGTTTGAGTTTGAGACTGATTTCCTTTGTCTTCTGTTATTTGAGAGCGAGTGTTTTGTTTTTGTAGCCACAGAGGGTGACCGTGCACGGCGCATCTCGTGCCATCCACCCAAAACCCCCACAACACAACGACTTTAAAATAGCCCGACGCCGCAGCCGCGCACGAAAGCAGAGGATCCGCCCACCCCAGATCCGACGGCCCTCTCGCCCCCCGGCCGTGTTCTTCCGCCTCTTTTAGTACTGCCTCCCCCTGCCAACGCCCACGCGCACCTCGCCTCCTCCTCACCCCCCGAGATCGGAATCGGCGCCCGCCCACCCGCTTCCGCCATGTCGCCGTCTCTGCTCGGGGTCAGCTCTCTTCCTCCCCTCTCTCTCTCTTTCTGCGCAGTTCTTTGCTGCTGTGCAGCGGAATTGAATTGTTTCTTCTTGTTATTCGCAGGGGCTTACCAAGTCGCTGGCCATGACGGTGCTCTCCGAGGTCGGGGACAAGACCTTCTTCGCCGCCGCGGTACATCTCCGCCTCCTCACCCACCGACGTTTTTTCTAGTTTCTTGGCTCTTTTCTTTTTTTAGCGTTCTCGCCTAAACGAGCTGCCTGCTGCCGGGAGGCCCGGAATTTCGGTCGGCGTCCTCCTTCCGTGCGGGCGAGCTGTTCGACCATATGCCAGCGTCGCCGGCGGTCTCTCTGTTTTTCCATCTGAGACTTACTAGGTCAGAGGACTACTAGGGGAGGCTCGGCTTGGTTAGGTGAAAGAGCCAGGCGCAGGCGGGGAGGGTAGCTCCAGATTTCGGGCGAAACAGCGAGCACGTGAGCTTCTGAAAAACAATTCCTTCATTAATTAGCTGCGTCTAGCTAGTTTAAAAATGACATCTTTAGCTAAGATTAAGAGATCGGTAACTGTAAGTGCCCCTTTTTCTACCTGAAAAGTACTTTCACTCCTCTACTGAGGGAATCGGCTGGGCGTTTGGTATTTCCCTGGATGAATCAGCCTGAGGCACCTGCTCTGTGCAGCTCAGTGCGCGTGGGTTCCACGCAAGTAGACATCCACACAAGCCTAAAGAGGGGCCTATGGTTTGTTGGAGGAGCTATTGCGCTTGCCCAATTTGCTGGCCTGCCATACGAGCTGGGCAACTCCACTTCCATTTGGACTGTTGCTAGTTTTGATGAGACGCTAGTCCTTTCCCACCACAACACTTGCAGCACCAGGGTAACTTTAGAAGCATCCTAGCCTCTTCAGAGAATGATGGGTTTGACAGAGTCTCGAGTACCAAGGCAAACATATTCCTCTCTAGTGATACACGCACAATTATTCCCCATCCCGACAAAGATGTTCTTTACTCTGTTCTATTTCTGTTTTTTTTTATAGTTGGGCTTGAGCACCGTGCTTATCATGTTTTTCATTTACCTTTACAAGATTCTGGCCATGCGCCATCCCCGGAAGCTTGTCCTTGCCGGCTGTCTATCTGCATTAACAGTAAGCATTTTCTTAAACATGCTCGAATGTAGTGACCTGTTTTCTCTACTTTACTGATCGAATTAAAAACTCTAGGTGATGACGGCTTTATCTGCTTCTCTAGGCTGGGTTGCACCAAATCTGGTAAGTTATTCAACACAAGAATTTTCTGGACCTACCAGACATAATTTCTCATCACTTATTCACCTTATTATGTCCAAAGGTGTTCCCTTATATTACCTATATTCTGTAGTGGTTGCTTGGACATTGTGGTTGTTAGTATCTGAACAGTAAGCAAGCAAAAAGGAACGAACCCATTTTAGAGTGACTTAGTGAAAAGATGCTCTTCAAATATCTAATGTTAATACTTGGTGGCAGTTTTATTTCTTTTGAAAATAGAGAATCACATTTATATTCCTTGTCCTGATTATACCTTTACATCAAATGTTGCAGTAACAGTCATACTGCCCTCATATGTGTATTAATTGAACCAATACTTCTGAACCTGTTGGCGGATATTACCGCTAACCCTGTTCTCTCGACTGTCTTCTTGTGATTATATGTCCAGTTTTTCTTAAAGTATCACCTTGCAAGTTGCAAGAATGTATAGCTTATGGTATTTTGTTCGAACAGATATCACGAAAATGGACCCATCATATCACCACTCTGCTGTTCTTTGTGTTTGGCATCTGGTCGTTGTGGGAAGGCTTCAAAGAAGACGGGTACTGATCTACTTGATCGCTTACTTGTTTTCTGTTTTGGCATTTTAGTGAATGATCTCACTAACTAACTTCCATCGCAGAGAGTCAGAAGATTTGGCTGAAATGGAAGCAAAGCTGGTTTGCAAATTTCATCAATACCTTGAGTTCCATTCAATTGCAGGTCAAGTGGTTTATAGCTAACATGTGCCAGTTTTTCAGGATGCGGACTTTAAGAGTAACAAAGGAGAATCAAAAAATAAATCGAAGGTCAGTGCACTAGTGACATGCCCATTTAGATCATCTTTTTCATGTACCAAAATGTTGCCGTGTTTTTGTGGATATTTTTATATTAACATTCAAAACATAGATGTTATGAAATAAAATGCGGAAGACTTTCCATTCCTTTAACAGTCAGCAAAATGAGTCCTGGTCCCCATATATTCTCATCATTTATCAAGGGAAGTGTTGTGTCCTAGCAATTCTAGTGGAATGTGAGCATGCAGTTGTTGTTGCTTGCTCCATGTTATAACGAGTATATTACTTTTCATGTAATTTTGGCAAAAGTACTGGAAAGACAAGTCCACCTCTGTGTGTATTCCCTTTCTGTTATTTGTTTGTACTATTTAGAAAATTTGCTTACTGAGGGGTGAGCAGAAGCTCGCATTTGCAAGTTACTGTCCTTTCTTCTAGACATGAACTTTGAGCACCCAGGATTGTGCTCTCTTTATTATTATTATTTTTAAAGAATGAATTTGGAAACCCCAGAAACAAATTTTAAAAAGTCTTCATGTCACATGTAGATACTAAAGGAAATATATATATCTTGAATTTCTCGTGAGAAATGTGTCTATGTGTTGTCTTTGTAATGTTACAAAAAAATGAGGAGCTAAAAGAAGCATTTTTTTTTGGTTCCGTAGGTTAGTTTTTTGCCCAGGCCGCAAGAATGCAGAACTTTACACGAAACTTGAAATATGTGCATAATAACTGATTTGTTTTTTTTAAGAAAGAACAAGTTTTTTGTGTGTTTGAGCCGGGAGCAATACATCTTAGTTTGTCTTTGTATGCTTATCTGTGTGGGCAACTCAAATATTTTTCGATTGTTAGGCAACTGATGATAAGAAGAAACAGAAAAGACCATTCCTCATGCAGTTCTTCTCACCAATTTTCATAAAGGTATTAACTAGACAACTCGATCATATGGAAGAAATGGTGAATGTGATGCTTGTGGTTTATTATAAACATTTACATGTCCATTGTTTGTTTGGTGTAGGCATTTTCCATTACTTTCTTTGGTGAGTGGGGTGACAAGAGCCAGGTAAGTTGTACAAAAAAATTGATCTATTTTCCCATTTGCAGAGCACGTTTTCAATTTTTATTGGTATATTTATATTGTTTAATATCTTGTCAGATTGCTACAATTGGCTTGGCTGCTGATGAAAATCCTTTTGGTGTTGTCATCGGGGGAGTCATGTAGGGCTGCTTCTTTCTTTTCCTTTATGTGGTCTTTCCAAATGGTTCACCGTGTGTTCCTGACAAAACCTAATTGTGTGCAGAGCTCAAGCACTTTGCACCACTGCTGCTGTCATGGGAGGGAAGAGCCTAGCCTCGCAGATATCTGAGAAGATGGTAGGAATCGCTGTCTGAAGTCTGTTTCTCGAACTCTATTCAAACAAGTGAAATGCCCTACATCTAATGCGACACTTATCTCTTGTAGGTTGAATTGTCAAGTGGAGTGCTATTCCTGTTGTTTGGCATAATGTCTTTGTTGTCAGGACCAGAAGGGCAACTGTAATGTCTCCAGGAAATTCAGCAGAAGCAGCATGGCCTCGTGTCTAGTTATCATCACGCTTTGCTTTTATTTGACTTGCCCTATTTGATGGCTGATGGCGGCAAAAGCCAGGCGTCCTTCATGAACTGGCTGGCGATTCATAGTTTAGTCAACACATTGTAACATTTGGCTTGTCATTCATAAATAACTAGATGCTACTAAAATCTCTAGTGATTGCTTCCTGCCAGTCACAGAACCTGGAAATATTCAGTAAAATCTGATGTAGTACAAGCTATTGGTCCCAGTGCCAAGGTGAACGGCAGGGTTTTGGTACTGGATATCGAAAAAGCATGATTAGCATTGAATTGGATTAGTTGCCTTTAAAAGATTGAGTTGAAGCTGTCTTGCTTAATTTCTCAGCAAAGTTCAGACAGAGTGCAAGAAACAGTCTTATTTTCAAGGGAAAAAAACAGTGGTGTGCCTACGATGCAATTCGTACGATTTGTGCCATCTAACAATCAATCCGTGTTCCAGAAGCAAAGTAGAGAGTCATAACCTGACATTCATGGCGAAATGTTTCCTCAAAAAAGCTTCAACTTCTGGTGTCGTATCTCTTCCGGCAGCATTCTAAAAGAACAGAGTATTATGGTCTTCAATGTTTTTCACCAACAGTATGCAACCTAACTAAGGCCGATCTGCCCTGTGCATACGAGATTGTTTTTAAAAGTTTTTAAAAGTTCGTATCCTGATCTATTATCTAATTTGGTTGTTCGTTATCGTGACGTTATATAAGTTGGCATAAATACCGCATACCTGTATACCATGCTTCTTACTTTTATTTTACTGTGGCAGTTTTGGAAATAAAACGGATGGCAGAGTGCTTGACGCAGCAAGTGAATACTGAGTAGCTGTGCGGATACTTTTTTCTACGTATTCCAACGTAAATATTGGTTTCCCATAAATCCTCTAAATTACCCCATTAAGTGAAACTTGTACTCCTTACCCCAACGTAAATATTGGTATCAGATTTTCTCTCATTCTAGAAGGTTTGAACCAGCCCCTTAGTAGGCTTACAACTAGGAGGTGAAATTAGCTGGGGCATGCTACCTCACAAACGACAGAGGAAATGAAATCTGAACTTATCGTACTCCCTCTATCCCATGAAGATACACTAAATAGCATTACATTAGATACATTAGACACATTCAAATTTTAATAAATTTCAGACAACCTTCATGGAACAGAGGAAGTACGATAACATGGTTTGGCCGGTCACCTGGTACATTACACAAGATATGTAAGAGCATCTCCACCCCCAAATAGGCGTCGGTAGGGGCGTCGGCACCTCCGTTTCGGGGGCGCCGGCACTGCATCCTCTATTTGGGGATGCTGCTCCCACACCGGCACCCTCAAAACGGCAGCCCCGATAGATTTAGAAATTTAACATGATATTTAAAAACCCAAATTCATACGAAATTTATACAAAAGTAGCTCGAATTTAAACATAGCTAAAATAAAACTTAATCCTGATCTACTGGCCTGGGGCGCTCGACGGCCCTGCCTCGTCGTCGTTCTTCGCCATTGTCGGCTGCGTCCGTGCCCGCTTCTCCACCGTTGCTTCGCGCATCTGGCGGTGGAGCATGGCGGCCGGCGTCGCAGGAGCTTGCCGGCGGCGCTGTCCCCGCGCTTCCAGCCTTTCTCGAGAAGTTTCGATCTTGAAGCGCCTCGCCTGCTGGCGGGCGAACGCCTCGTAGTGGCGATGAGCGTTGAGCTCTGCGAGCTTTTGTCGCTCCGCCTCCTCCGTGGCTGCTCGCTGGCGCGAGATCTCGAGGGTGTGCCGGAGGTTCGCGTCGTTGACGAACTCACGTTGCTCCTCCTTCAACCGCTTGTATCGGCGGGGCCTGCGACTTCTCGCCCGACTGCGCTGCCTCCTCCACCGCCTCTGCTTCCACATCTGCGACGTAGGCCTCCTGCCACGCCGCGAACCGTGGGTCCTCGTCCTCGTCGGAGCTGTACTCCACGTCGGCCTCCAGCTCCGGCTGCGGCTGCGGTGGTGGTGGAGGCAGCGCGCGGCCGTTGAGGCCAAGCATCGAGTAGGTGGTCTTCATACGGCGCGGCATTTTGATGTGGAGATGAGGATGGAGTGGCGCTGGTGGAGATGAGAATGGAGCGGTGGTGGTGGACGGCGTACGAGCTATATAGCGGTGGTAACTACCCACATTTACGGCGACTGGACGCCGCGTGGCTAGTCGCTGCCCTCGTGAACGCATCGGTTTCCGTGCGGGAGGACATTAAACACCGATAACCAACCTTCCTGCGTCACGGCCGATACGAACCGTCGCATCCTCTCGCTAACAAGGCGCCCCCACCAGCGAAAACCGTCGTTCCGCGAGGCACCAGCGCGCCCTTGGTGAAGGGGCCGACACGGGGTTGCCGGCGATTCTATTGGGCTCGAAAAATATCCAACGCCGTTTGAGGCTTACCAATGCGAGCCCAAAAACGACGCCGGTCCCCAAATCACTATCGGGACCGCCGGTGGAGATGCTCTAAGATTAGCTGTCTAGAAGGTTCAAGATTCTTAGTAAGACAGACCAAACACAAGTTAAGTTATTGATCTTTAGCAAAACGTAACGCAAGCAGACGAATGCAGCCCAATAAATAGCTTTCCTTGCTGCAAGCAAACAAAGCTTCGAGCACCATAACAAATAGCAACACGTTATGTATGTAGTACTGTGACTCAAAAGAACAAACATAAATTTTGAGGTCTAACACAAGTATTTGCTTCGAAAATTTAGGAGCATTTGGTGCACCAGAAACAAATTCAAGTAAACATGCTCATAGATATCAGAGGCGGACATTGTGTGAGAAGCTCCCGGACTTGAAGGAGGCAAAAAAAAAAACCAGCTGGCAGAGCACGTTCTATTGCAGGTAGCCTCAGCTCCGCCTCCAAGGGGCAGACGAGGGAGTGGATGAAGAATTTGCAGAGGGCCTAGATCCACCAGGACGCCAGCGGTCAGTTGAAGGAGCAGCAGGAGCACCATCCTGCTGGCGGGCAGGGGGAGCCTCTTGGCGTGCAAAAGGGCGGGCAGGGGCAGCCTCAGGGCGTGCAGGAGGAGCATCCTGGCGGAGAGGCCGAGAATCTGGGCGAGGACGATCATCACGAGAGCCCCACCGGTCTTGTTCAGGTGCAGCTGCTGGCCTCTGGCTGCTGCTGTCACCACTACGTTTGAACTTCGGGACATACCTGCTAGGAGCAGCAGCTGATGCTGCTGGAGCTGCCAGTGCTGGTTCTCGAACTGGCGGAGCAACAGCAGGAGCAGGATCAGGTGCACGCACGGGCTCCGCTCCCCTCAAGAGAGCCTCTCTTTCCCTCTGTGCCTTCTCTTCCATCTCCCTTTCCCTCTGCGCCTGCTTAGCTGCGATTGCATCAAGCTTTGCTTTCCTCTCAACTTCCTCCTTCTTCCTCCTCTCTTCATCTGCAAGTTAAACCAATAATATTTGATCAGCTAGAATGTTGTGCTCCCTCTATGCCAAAATATAAGCACCTATAAGATTTTTTCGAAGTCAACCGTGTAAACTTTGACAAAATTTATACCAAAAAATATCAACATTTAGAATCTCAAATCAATACCATCAGATTCATCATAGAGTATATTTTAATTTGATAGACATTAGGTATTGTAGATATAGACATTTTTCTCAAAGAACTTACTCAAAGTTTGATATATATTTTAATATGATATACATAAAGCATATTTTAATATGATATATATTTTAAAGTTTGACTTCCGCGGAAACCAATGCGCACTATATTGTGGCAAGGAGGGAGTATTTTGACAACATTATGGAATAGCAACAAAGCACGAACTAGTAAGATTTATGGTCAGTTATCCACCATCCAAATATGAGAAATCAAATATAAGTTAATAACGATAATTCAAAGTAGCACAAACACCAATAATGATAATTCAAAGTAGCACGAACACCAATAACGATAATTCAAAGTAGCACGAACATTTTAGAGTATACTCAGAAGAGCATTCTATCTTGTCCCACTAAAACAAGAACTAGTCTGAAGTAATGTAAGTTGGAAAATCTAGGTAGTCGCAAGAACAATCATTGAGTTGCCATTTTCAAGTACTCAACTTACCAGCAACAATACTAGAGTTCTAATAGTGCAGTCGGCAAGTAGAGCAAATAATAAAATTAGTCCAAGAATACACTTGCCTTCACGTTTTCTAGCCTCATCTTCCTCACGCTGCCTTTGGATCCGCTGTTCCTCAAGGTTCAGATAATACATCAATTTCCGTACAGTTTCCCTTTCACGCTTTCTTGAAGATATCAACTGATTGACCCTTTCATCCCTCTCTTTTCTTAGGCTACTAAACTCAGATTCACGGCGTTGTACAATCCTTTCCTGGAAAGCATTCTGGAACAGCAAAAGGGAATTGGAAAAGGGAAGATAAGAGAGTAGTCAAAGTTTCTGCAAGATTAACAGAGCGAAGATAGTCCTCTAAAAAGGAAAAGGCTCATAAATTAAGAATACCAAAGAAACCAAAACTGAATACATTGCATGCTGAAATACATGATAACAGAATCATCCAGTGGTAATTCACCTTAATCAAAACTCATTTCCAGGTTTAAACATAGTAGCCATGTTTCCGGAACGGTGGGATCAAGGGACGGGAACAAGGTACGAGGATCGATGGGTAACAAAAACAGGAAACGGCAGGAGTATACATCTCTCCAACGAACCGATCGACAGCCAGGACACGATCCAAGTAGTTTGGGAATGATGAATCGGAGACGGTCCGATAGGTCGATGCAGATTTTCTATTTCTTTCCAGTCTTGAGTTGAGGCAGATGGGCCACGTACAGCGCACAGTACGAAAACTGGCCCCAAGTATTTTGAAATCTAAGCCTGCTAGTCGTTCCCTGGCCTTGTCCCCATTAAACCATTCGCTGCCAGAAGTTCTTTCGCTGCTTGCATCTTACCTTGCCTCAGCGTGCACATCGCCTGCCATCCCTCGCCACTTCGCCTCCCACCTACAGCTGCCGCATCGCCAACTTCGCTCACCTCTGTACTTGAGAACCTGGTGCTGTCAGGCATATTCAGGGTCGACGAACCTAGCGTACCGGGTCACATTCCCGCACTGAATCGTCTCGTCCCACGCGTCAACCCCGACCCTCGATCTGAGTCGAAGTTCCCGAGTCAGGGGACGGGGCACCGTTCCCCGTTTCCGGCTACCATGGGTTTAACCAGATAGACCTACACAGCAATCACCCAGGCAGAACAAAACAACACAAACAAAGACCTTGGTACTGTTAAATGACATGCCAAAGCCACTTAATTTTCCCCAAACAAGTACAGTATCCCATTGAATCGCCGCAAAACCCTCAAGATTCACTCAGTGTCCAAATTGACTATTTTAAGCTTGGAAAGTCCGATAATGAAAAAAAAACATGACAAAATGGATCAAAGATCCTCTGATATAAGAAGAAGCAACCAGCACTGGCTGAACAAAGTTGCAAGTGGCATACATACCTTATGCTCCAACAATCGAGAAAGCCTATTTTTCTCCAGCAAGTCGCCCGCATGATGTTGCTTGCTAAGCTCAATCTCTCTCTACCAAGTTTGAATTCAATTAATTAATGTGAGAATGTTACAGCCCATCATCATCAGCATCCTGTAAGCAACAAAATGACAGTAAAGACAAACCAGCTGCTCTTGCTCATGAAGGATCTTCTCTTCCTCAAGGCGTTTTTGGAAGGCTTCCTCAATCAGTGGTGCTTCCTCCTGCCGCTTTGCCCTCTCCAAGTGATCCATTGTTTTTGCAACCTTCTGCAGTCTCTTCTCCATCTCCAGGCGCTCCTTAATCTGCATTTGCACTGCCAGCTCCACCATGCCTTGTTTTGTCAGCTCCTGTCATGTGAACATTCAATGTATTAAAACTAGTAGAAATTTACGGATCAGAAAATCGAAATTTACAGATAAGACAAGTATCGCTACAGAGTTCAGGCTGGTTAGTACAAGCATCCGACTATGTACGTATCACAAACTGCAAGTTATAATGATTTGCCTAAACTCCCAAACCGTTTAAGCAGCAGCCACAGAAACAAACGATCCTGCACTTTATCTACACCAACTGACATTCATCTACAGCCTGCTTTCATCTTATTTTTAGGGCACAGAAACAAATAGACTGATATTGATATGGACTTGAACACACAGAAATATGACCTTATGAAAATTCTAATAATTGGAAGTGCATCCAGGTTTTATGATGTGCACATAGTATGTTAAGTTACATACCAAGTACACATAAAATAGCACACCGTGAGTTAGCATGGAGCATTAATTGTTGGAAATGCACAACTTCTTACCCCCTCAAAGATGGGTTTCTTTTTGTTCTTCCTGCTATTTTCAAGTTGAGCTAACTGTGCTTGTGCTTCTTTTTTTTCCTTTTCCACTATTTCTCGTTCTATCCTCAGTTTCTCCCTAAGTCTCTGTTCCTTTGAAAGCCTCTCTCTTTCTTCCTCTGCAGATTTCTTCTGAATACTCATTCTCTTTGTCTCCTCTTCCTTCTCCTGGAGATAATATATACAACCCATGAAAAAAGATTACAAGAAACAACCAAGGGTCAGCACAGGAAAAATGGAAACCTTCTCCAATATTTGGCGCTCATGATCTTCTTTGCGTTTTTCAATAATAGATTTCCTCGCAAGAAGCCTTTTATGTTCTTTCTCAACCACTCCAGCGAGTTTAGTCAAGTTTTCACCAAGTTTTGATGGCTTATGCACAGGTGGACGAATAAGAGTCCTCGCTTTGCTTAGGGAATCAGCAAGGACACTAAGGTGACTACTAAGACCATCAGATTCTATGTCCTGAAGAGAGAAATAAATTCAAATCACAGTGAATAGATGGGAAGAAAGATGATTGTTAGAAACCCATTAAACTGTACATATAAGATAGAAACAGAAAATAAACTCTTGCCTAGCACGTACATTTTGAAGCATCTAAGATGAAAATCCACAGAAAAAAACAACTAAATCATGAGCTGTGAATTTGCCACATGCAGTAACTAAAATAAGTGAAGGGAACAATTAAGCAAATGCAGTTGCCTAATTATATTATCATGTGAACAGACTGTACCTTCAAACACTATTATTTCCATGGAGACAAATCATACCATGAAAAGATATTTGTAATTTATAGTACTCCCTCCGTCCATAAATAGATGCCAAAAAATTGTCTAAATTCGGATGCATCTATACACTAAATCATGGCTAGATACATTCAAATTTAGATAAATTTTTGGCATCTATTTATGGACAGAGGTAGTATAATGGATAAAAATGAAACATTCACTATTAATAGTGTGCTATAGAAACAAGCCTCCTCGGCCTACGAATATGAGAAGGTAGGTAACAAAAACATAGCAAACCACAAAACAGGGCAACACATTTGATCCTTATAGCCATCAAGCAGCAGCAAAGAAATAAAGCCCTCAATGAAGAAATTGAGAAGCCTAAAGAAGGTAGCAGTGTACAGAGTTAAGCCACATACAATGTTGCCAAAATGAACGGCTCCAGACAAATGG
The DNA here is from genome assembly GCF_019359855.2 of Lolium perenne. Lineage (NCBI taxonomy): Eukaryota > Viridiplantae > Streptophyta > Magnoliopsida > Poales > Poaceae > Lolium > Lolium perenne. The sequence goes on from NC_067250.2 coordinate 136,601,713, forward strand.
TTAACTTTCATAGCAACAAAATTGTGCTTCACAGCATCAACAGCGATCTTCTCCACAACATTGAAGTCAAAGAACGGGATCATTCTAGAGAGCATATCAATTTTCATGGACTGGAAAATCCGAGATGCCTGAAAAGTTCAAAACGAGAGCTGATCAACATGTTTCACAAATAGTAATGCAAGGTATGATAAAAGAAGACGTGAATACATATATTATTGTTAGTGAGACATAGAATAGAACCTGCTGCAGCACCCTCAGTGCCGTAAGCTTCTCCAATGCAGATTGGTACTTCGATAACTGAATTTCTGGAACCGAAGAGGCTGCTGAAAGCTTTCCTCCGACCATAGAAATCTTGGAAAGTAGCGGCTGTACTTTTGATGCGAGATCAAGAGGAAGGAACTCATGCTCCATAAGGTTGTATAGATCTTTCACCTCTTGGGAAGCACAAGAAATCACTCCTTTGGCAGCCTGTTCATATCATAGTCAGAATATGAGAAAGAGTTGGCGAAGCAACGAAGTCTAAATCTAGAAAACCAAAACATAAGTCTGTGATGGCACAACAAGAAAATATAAGCATCTCTGCATTTGATTAAAATATTGCAACATAAGAGATGCAAGCCAATACAATCAACACACAAGCACGGCAGCACGTCATGGATGCCTTGAGACTTGAGAGATACCCTTCCATGAATTAATGTATATACTTCCAGATATATTGCATATTTCAGAGCTACCAACTATCTTAAGCAACAGAACACATGTTATGGCATTGCCTGTTCAGGTGTGATTAGTAAAACAAAAACGTTTTTTAGCCTAGTAGGACAGATGGGTGCTTATCTCTTAGCATGAGGTGCTACCATGTGGTTATGAATGCATAAAATACAATCACATAAGTGCATACAAAAAAGGACTGCATCAGAGGAGATCATTCTAACACGAATGCTTGGTAACATGTACAAGGTGACACCATGATAGCAGATTGTCTTCTAGATGCCTCTATAAGGCGAAGACTAAGACATGTCAAAGGAAAGGCAAAGAAAGACTGGATAGATGTGATAACACACAAGACATTTAACTGTTTGGCAGCATATGATAAAAAAAATACAGCATGCAGAAATGGATTCGCATACCAACTCAGAGAGAAGAGATGCTCTTGAAGCCTGAAAAGGGAACAGGACACTTATTTATCAGAAAACGAATAATTATATTCTGGAGAAATATAAACATGGAAAACAGTTTGTAGCTAACCATTTCTCTGTTCTCGCGCTTGGAATCAAGGGAGAAATTGACAAGGTTGGCCATGCGCAAGCCACGTTCTTTCTCATTTTCAAGCTCAAGATGAGATGCACCATATTTATTGTCATATGGTGTCACAGAAAGTGCAGCAAGCAAAACAGAAGATGCTAGTAATTGCAGATCCTTCTGAGTTATGTTCTTGTTGTAGCTCTTCTGCAGGTTGAAAAGCTTCAACCATGCATAGGCATGATACAAATGACTCTCGGATATCCAGAATATTTCAGTTAGTTTGGCATAATATATGACCAGAACAGATGGTTTTGGAGTTCTCTTCACCAAGCTCATCAAACCATGGATATCCTCCACAGATCGGAAGGCTTCCTGAAAGAAGAGTTGGTTGGTGAATTTCATTTCTTTAGTAGTAGCATTGAGAAGATAAAATCAGTTACGAAACACACCTGCCATAGAGAAAGTTCTGTAGCAATTTTCAGTTGTTCGACCCTAGTGTCAAGGTACAGCTTACAGCTTTCAGGAGCAGTCAGATCAGGACGATCTCGCTGGTCACGATATTTGTTCAAATTTGCAAGATGGTTTCTGATGATCTCACACAACCTACGGAACTCGGTGGATCTTTTATACTGCTTACAAAACTGAAACGCCTTGTGTGCAGTCATCTGCATATTGGAAGGTTAAAAAAGAACATACAGATTAGCTCTGGTAAAAATCATTTAGTACATAATACTACGTTCAGGGGATCCAGTTGTGCAGATTTCTTTTAGAAGAAACAGAAGGTACATAACAGGTACATGATGCATTGGCTAGATATTTGCAAAATGAACCAAATAGTTGCTTCTCAAAAATAGGGAAAGTGCAAAAGAACCAGACGCATTAGGTAGTACAAAGAATTTAGTACTTCCTCCGCTCACTAATGTAAGACCTTTTAGCTTCAGTGTAGGTTCACTTACTTTGGTGTGCATCTAGACACGTTTTAGTGTGTAAGTTCACTCATTTTGGTCCGTATCTAGTCCACTTTGAAATGTCCAAAAGGTCTTACATTAGTGAACAGAGGGAGTATAGAATACTAAGTTCATGCAATCAAGTCGGTACCATATTTCCAAAGAAATAGAAGGGAAATAATACAAAATGCATTGGTTAGGTATAGGAAGGAGCTAAATGCTTCATTTCAAACAGAAGAACAGAAAAGGAAAGAGAGGCAATAAAGCATCATAATGTACCGGCTTAACCAACAACAAAGCCTTTTTGTCTCAAGCAAGTTGGTTAAACCAGTAACAACATTATTTGGAGAAGATACTTGAAGCAACTACATCAAATATACCAGAGAGAAGTTTCTGAAATGTAATGACAGGCAGAATGACTAGAGCGAAACACTAGGATGAAATCATATGCGATTTGCTGTCTGGTAGTGGGACCCTAATGAAATGACCACTAGGATAATGGCAAAGTAGTAAAATAGGCTTACAGCATATAGTCCTTCGAGCTTAGAATTATTCCTCAGTATCTCGAGCACGGTCCTGTACGTCTCCCACAGAAACTTGAACCATGGAGTGACAAACTCCCTGTCAGATCGGTCCTTCCCTTTCTCCCCACTAACGTAGCTGAGCATCAAGTCCTCTGGACGCTTGTCGGCTTCCAGATCTTCGACGTCCAGAGCATCTTCCAGGGCTTGCGCCTGAGCCTTTGCTTCCTCAGCTTTCTCGTTGGAGAGTTGCATAAAGTGTTTTATGACCTCCTCCAAAGAGGACACATTGACTTGCTGGCAGACAATCCTGTACTGGATAAGGCCATCTTTGGCAAACCTGCCCTTCCTGAGGTCTACGCACAGCTCTACGTACTTCATCATGATCTTCTCGAGAGGCTTTTGCCATGACCTGTATCTTTTCGATGTAATGAGATCGTGCAGCGCCTGCAGCGCTGCCTGCTTTTGCCCAACATTTATCAACTCTGGAATAAATAAAAGGGGATGAACAGTGTGAATATCTTCAAGCGAAATATGGAAAACTGAGAAGATATTGATTGCATGCAAAGAGAGCCTGTCCTATGTGGTATGAAATAAGTGGTTCAAATGTACCGGTTATAACAAAGAGGGCAACGTAACAGATGAACCAACAGTACACAACTCAACGTCGTCACAAGTTGCTAAGAAACACTAATCGGAGCAGGAACCACTGCCAAACCACCGCGACAACAATCGGTAACTACTTGCGGATAAAATCTAGTGAGCAAGTAAACGCGAGGGATTCCGGAGACTCACCCTCCGCCCTCTTGAGAGCGTTCTCGGGCTTGGCGAATGTCGACATGGTCGAGGGCTGGGGCTGTCCGGCGGCGATCTACTCCTGCATCCCAGCCGCGAAGAACAGAAAAACCAGGATTAGCTCGCAGATTCACGGCACGACAACTACGAACGTTAGATCGGATAATCCCGGGAGAAAATCGCGGAAGATAGCAGTGCACCGCTGCCCGATGGGATAGGGGGGCTAGGAGGCGGCGACGGAGAGGGGATGTGAGAAAGCGGCGGTACCTGTAGATCGCCGGAGACGGTGGCGCTGAGGGCGGAAGGGGCGGGGGCGAGGATTTGGAGGCGGAGGGCAGTGTGGATGTGGCGGCGGCGGGGAGGCAGAGTTGTTTTTAGGGTTGGGTTGGGGGTGCACCGACCTATTATGGGCCACTGGATGTGAAAAGGATGGACAGGATGCAGCTTACAACTGGACTGGCCCACGATGCTATTTAGAGTACTACTCGCGTCTATATTTGACAACAGGAAGATACCACACACAGAGCAGTTCTGGTCATCTGGTGTAAGCCATGGATTTGGGAGGAGCATGAAGCATCCGAATCGAAGGGAGTGGGATGATCAAGAACTACATGCGTATGTATTTTGGCACTCCGTCTAAAACGAGCTTCACATCATATTCTTAGCTTCGTTTGGCAGCCTGGGTTGCATCAATCAGGTCAAAAGCGACTACATGATTGGTTGGCCGCAAACAAGCTCAAATGCTACAGTGATGCAACGTTGTTTGTTTGGTAGCATCCAACCAACGATTACAGACACCTCTTCCATCTACTGGTGACCTTACCATGCTACACCAACAAGCTAGCAGTTCATCAAATCAGTCATAGCCAATGCGATGTTTAGATTAATCCATAGATAGTAGAACGTCACTTCATCAGTTTATTCCTCACTAGTACGAATGTTGGTTTATCATTACAGTCCAAAGGTAATGAAAGGGGAGTTTGCCAAAGGAGAAGTTCTTCTTCTTCTTCTCAAATGGTGGTGCTGCCTCTATCATCCCACATTGCGTTTGTGTACTTCATCCTCTTGTTATTCGAGGCTTTTTAGTGTTGCTTTGCTCCACGCCATGGCCGGTCTCAACTCCATTGGGAACAATGGTTTCTTGAAAAATCCCATATTCGTCCCAACCTAAGATCCACATATAAAGAATGTAGCAAACAAGAACCAGCTTGACTTAGGCCTCATAAGTGTGGAATGGTTTCTGCTCAAGGATCTTGAAACTATTCTTCAAAGCAGCAAATGCCCTCTCAATGGTGATTCTAAGGTTAGAATGTCTAAGAGTAAACAATTAGTGGGCATTATGCGGGTCTGTTCCTTGAACTGAACTCTATAGATAGTATCCAGTTTTCCTTGAGGGTGGTAGAATCCCAAGTTGGCATGCATATCCAACATTTCCAAGGTAGAACTTACCAGCAGGGATGTTTAACTCATCAGCCCTAGACAAGTTGTCATCAAGAATGCTTGTATCATGAGCGGATCATTCCCAACCAACTGGCACATATGTAAATTTTAGGTCGAAATCCAAAGCAGCCAACACATTCTAGATGGTATAGTTATGTTGAAGACCGAACTTTCAGCATCCTAGGTGTCACATGAGTACTCCATCAGCAGTTTAGTGCTGTAATTTTTCTGCATAAATAGTAATTTCCACACAATATTTCTAGTAGCAATTCGCCAACTATAACCATACAGTAATTCCTCACCAATATTGTGCAATATTTCTCAAGCAGTTTTCTTCGCATCAGCATAAACAATATCACATGAGCAACAATTCTTAATAGTAAATTCACAAAATAATTTCACATGGTCATTTTTAGTAGTAATTCTTTAACAATATATGTGGGCATCCTGCCCTCTACTATATGTCCGCTTCGAGGTCAGCCAAAAAGATACATGTCGTCGTGGTAAACAAACAGATGCCATAGGATGGCTTAAGTTGGGGCCGAATGTGCGCTAGAGGATTCGGGGAGGGTTTTGGTAACAGGGAGAAAGGATGGAAAGAAACCGGTATGTATTCCTGAACTTGGCCCTTGGCCAGAGGTAGAAGATGTACAGTACATGATCTCTGAACAGGCGAACTCCTCCTGGAACCTCCCGCGCAGGGGTGTGCCCCCTCTCCTTATATAGGGGAGAGGGTGGCTTACAAGGCAAGAAACCCTAATGGAGTCTAGGATGTGCTAAGCTACTTTATAAAGCTAATTTGGCCCAGCTGGCACCGTGTCAACAATCGGATTTTTAAGTCCAGATGCCTGTTATGCCATACATCGCAATCCCAGGAATATTGTTGTTGCGAGACATAACAGTTGAATATCATAAGTCATCATTCATTACATACCATAGTCGTCTTACAAGTAGAGATCACATGATCCAATATTACACAAATAGTTGATCTATTGATCAACGGACACAAAGTTCATAGTTTCATAGCGGAAGCGTAAATAGAAGGGACTCTCTAGTCCACAGGCCAACGTCTGACGTCAGAAGATTCCCTAGTTGTCGTAGGCGTCCTGCTGGTCGTCGTCTTGATAGTTCTGCTCTTCTTCATAGTCTGGCCATTTGAATAGCCAGGGACACAGCCGTGAGTACTTTAAAGTACTCGCAAACTAATACTAATGTAAGTACTAACAATTCTAGTAAGGGGTGCTAAGCTCTAGTTTATTTTGCATAAAGCCAATTTTAGTTCACAAACATTTTAGTAAACAACTCTTCATGTGCTAACTATCTCAAGTGGGAACATTAGTGTCATTCCCACGACTCTGTTGTGATTCGAAGTCAAAGTCACCTTTCCAATTCAAATTCACAAGTCACCATTCACCATTCATAGTTTTTAGAAAAAGTTCTGATGACGGAACAGTGTGGCCTTTCCAACTATCCATGACCGCGGACGCGGCTATTCGAATAGGTTAAACTCTGCAGAGGTTGTACACTTGTGCCACAACAATTGCAATAGCTCGTCAGGGGTAACTGGCCCTGATTTATCGTACGCAGTACGCGAACTACCAATCCTAACCTTTCATTTACATACCCTAGTATAGGCACCTCTCCCCATGAGTTTGGCCTCCCGGTGAAAGCAAACCGCCAACCCGGGAACTGCACAGGGCTTGGCCGTACAATTCACCTCAATTCACGTCATTTCACTTTCAACGGAGGCAGCCTCGGCATAACCCCTATGACGCTTGTTCAAAGGGAACATACTAAGACACCTAAATTTCCAGCTAAGCCTTACCCAGATTCAGGTATTGTGGGGGTACTTGTAAAATTGGAATGGTATCGCATCCGAACCCAACCATCAGTTTTTGTAAAGTTCACCAAGTCATTCACAGATCATATTCACCTTCAAAATCTTTCAAATAGAATGACTCATCATTCCAAGGTTTTCAAAGTCATTTCATTTCACAAGTTCCCAACTAAAGTAGTCACTTTTAATTTAGCACTAGCATCTAAGTATGAGGGGTGCTAAGTATTTTGCTTTGCTTCTAGGCTAACCTTGATACTCTTGTACTAATCCAATACTAATCAAGTGAATCCTAAATCAAAAAGTACTTTGATAAAACAAAAGTAAATAAAGCTTGTAAAGTAAAACTGGGAAATAGGATCATAAGCATAAAGTAAATGGGGTAATGCCTTGCTCATGGTGAGCTTTGCACTTTGCAAGAGTATTATCTTGCTTTGCTTGAGGGAGACTAACTTTACTACTCTAGTAAATTTCTCTACTTTGACCAAAGTTAACTATAACAGTAACTTCTTGAGAAAACAAGTAAAACTTGTAAGGTATAAACTTGGGATAGGCTTATATAAGAAAAGATAAGATTTATGGTGCCTTGCCCCAAAGGGCTTTGCACTTTGCAAGAATATTAGCTTGCCTTGGTTGAGGTGGTGGTCAAAGTTCTCTTCTCCTTCCTCTTTGTACAAGACCTCCTCCTCCTGATAGTCTCCGGTACTAGCGTCTAAAATACAATACGGGGTACACAATCATCATACCAAACTTATTTACTAAACTAAGCACACACATGATTCACACAACTTAAACTAGCATCACACCTTACTATTAAGTTGGTGAATGTGTTTTTCTTATTTAAGAAAAATAATTTCCTCTCATACTAACTTAGGTGTTACTTTTAATTACTTAGAGAAATAATTTCCTCTCATTATCTTATTAAGATTTAATTTCTCTTATGAATAATATATGACCTAGGTTGACCAAAGTCAACCTCTTCATACTTATCATCTGAGAAAATAATTTAAATGAGGTTCCATACCTCATGCAATTTAATACTAACATGGTAGTGATTTAATGTCACCAAATAACTCAATATGAGATTTTATAGACCATGGTCACTACCTCATGTTGAATTACTTAAGAACAAGATTTAAATGAGAGGAATACCTCTCGTATGATTTAACACATAGTTGTAACTAAGTTAACAACTACTATTGAGGTGATTTAATATCATCAACAATTCATTTGAGACATATATGACCAGAGTCTCTACCTCATTTTGAATTGTTCATGACAAGATTTAAGTGAGAGAAAAACTCCCCTATGATTTATTAATAGTTTTGGACAATATCTTTGACTAGAAATAGCCATATAGTCCTTTAATTAATCTAGGCCATGATCATTCAAAGTAAGCATGGTATATTTTTGCATAAACAATTAGTACAAGTGTAATGTGATTTATAGGAGTTGTAATTAACTTAAAATCATTTGTGGTTGATTTTTAATAATTATTCTAAGGCAGAAAAGTCCATGTCTTGTTTATTTTGCTACATTAATTCTACAACATACATGGGTTTGAATCCAATGGCATTGTGTAGAGAAAACTCTAAGCTCTCCAAATATATAAAATTTGTAAAATTTGGCCAAGTAGATTTGGAGTTATTCAATTTTTAACACAGCATCAGTTTGCAATTTATCTAAAAAGTATTAAACGAAATTTGAAATTAAACCGGGGGCGGGAAAAGAAGTGGGCCGGCCCAGCTGCGGCCTGGGCCACGCATGCATGGCGCATGCACGTCGGGCGCGGGCGGAGCACGCGGCGTGTCGGATCGGGATCCGACGGCGCTGGGCCGTCGTCTTCCTCCCTATGCTGCCCACTTGCGGGGGCCATAACTTTCACCTCGGAGCTCGGATTAAGGCGGGGTTGGTTGCGTTGGAAAGCTCTTTCCAAGGGCTACAAGATGGGGTAGGAGTTGGAGGCTATGGTGACAAAAATCTGGGCAGCTTTGAGGGTGGCCGCCGGGTGCACTCCGGCGAGGTTTGGAGCCGTGGAGAGGCAAGGAGGGAGGAGGAGAGGCTCGAGGAGGGAGAGGAGGATGTTTCTATGTGTGATGGTGCTGTCCAAGGCGAGCGGAGGGGTTTATATAGCGTCCAGGGGCGGGAACGCGGCGTGGAGGCCATGGCGCGACGTCGACGGTTCCGGCGCGTGCGCCGGCACGGGAGCGTGTCTGGCGGGCGGCTGTCGTCCAGGGGAGTGCGTGGGAGAAGGAAAAGGGCGAGAGGGGGCCTGGGTCGACGGCGCTCGTCGATGCACTGGCGCGTCCAGAGTGGTCGGGCGCGCGTCTGGCGCGTTCTGGGCGCGTCGGGCACGACCCGTCCCCGGCGTTGCCGTGTCTCTCTCCGACCAGGGCTAGGATAGGCAGGCTCAGTAGAGTGTGGAGAAGCAGAGGGACATGGTCGGCCAAGCTAGATAGGTGGGGAGAGAGGGGAAGCATGTCCATGGGGGACATGGCCGGCATGGCATGGCATTGCCATGTCTGCCTAGTTCTTAGGGTTTGAGCAGGTGGCATTGGGGTTGGAGGGGACCAGGGGACAAGGCCTGAGCAAGTGGTGACCAGAAATTGGCTATACACTATTGCAAATAGTGAAATTGGATTTGGGTAAGATTTTCTCACAAGGTGTTTGCTATAATGGCCGAAAGAAAAATGTTTTCAAATTTTGGAAATATTTTTGGGGGATTGCATTCATATATTATTTGAAGTAGAAAGGTGGTGGTGGTGGTTAATTTGGTGAAAGTTTGCAAGATTTCAAATTGGGGTGAATCTTCTTTTTATTTCAATGTCTCTACTTGTCTCCTTTATTCTGGTCAACCTAGGCAGAGTCAACCCTGATGGTCAACATCAAACTTGTTCATCTTGATGAGGTCTTGGATGACATGGCAAGAGTTGGTCAAGGTTGGTTTAGGAAAAGTCCAAACCAGGGGTGCAAAGTGGGTAACATTTTATAAATGGGCAAAGTGACCATTAACTTATGTGAGTTGAACTTGCATTTTTCTTTGATTTGATTCTGGTTTCTTTGATGCATTTGTGTTTGTTATTGATATATAAGTGTTTTACAACCAATGGCACAAGCCAAAGTGGCCTTGGTTGAAGATTTGCAAAAATGGCTAAATGTGTATGTGAGTGAAAATGGGATTTTCTCCCTATTTGTTTTCTCTCTTTTTGATTTGATTTTTCTTGACTCCAAAGTGATTCTTACTAGTTTAGGAACATTTCACAACCATTGAAACCATTCCAAAAGGTCTAGCTCAAAGATTTGCAAAATTGGCCATAACACATGAGAGGTGACATGTCAATTTTTCTTATTCTTGTAATGTGCTCCCCTTGCTTCACTTGGGCAAGGTTGAGGGTCAATTTAGGGTTAGATTAGGTTTAGAGATGGTTTCACACCATTTGGTCAAAGTAGAAGTGCATAGGACAAGAATTGGTGAAAATGGCTATGTGTCACATATGCCTCTATGCATATGTGGCATTTGATTTTTAATTTGACTAGGCTTGATCCAATTGATATTGTTGAGTGTTGAAATGGTATATAGGAGTGATCCCACCATTCACTACAATTCTTAGGGTCAAGATCCTCAATTTCACAAATGTGATATTTTGCTCTCATATGCCTCTATGGCATTATTACTTTCTTTTTAAAATCCTTTGTTTCACTTTGGATTGGGTTTGAGAAGTACTAGATAAGGTTTATGAAGGTTTTCCAATCCTCTAAATAAAGTAGAAAGGCCTAGGGTAAAGTTTTACAAAAATAGCCATAGGCACATATGCCTCTATGCATATGTTTGATTTTATTTTGTTTCACACTTGAATTGGTTGGTAAGTGCTTTGTTGAGTGTGTTGAGGTATTTCAATTCATCTACTCAAGGTAGACAAGGCAAAGCTCATCATTTTCAACAAGTATCAATAGGCTTGCATATGCCTTTTTCTTAAATAAGATCTTTTATTTTTATTTTATTTTTCAAAGATTGATGACAAGAGGGATGAGGTTTAGGGTTTAGTAAGTTTTGCAAGGGTTCACCACCATTTTAGCAAAGTAAGAAAAGTAGAGTTCAAAACCTCCATATTAGGGCTATAGGCCCACATATGTATTTTTCTTCTATTTTGGTTTCTCAAAATAGATCCAAAGGATTTTTGAGGAGGTTAGGGTTTAGGTTTTTTTCTTATTTGATTTCTTTATCTTTTAATTTTATTTGGTTTGTGATCTTCACTTGATCACTTTAGGGTTTTAGGGTTTATCACATAAGCATAATAACACTCGTCATGGCAAAAACACAAGTAATAGGTAGGAGCACTAAGCATAGCACCCTATATCGGAAAAGTTTTTGTTGGTTCTCATTTTTGGAAAAAGGAAATTTATTTTCTCTTTGTTTTGAAATTTGGGGTGTTACAAACCCTTCCCCCTTAAACAAATCTCGTCCCGAGATTTTAAGAAAAGTTAGGTTCCTAAGAGAGATTGGGTGATATGATTTAACAGGAAGACATACTTGGCATGTTCTGAGGTGCTTCTTGAGCTTCGGTGGCAGTCATGTTGTAGTAGCGGCCGTTGTTGTTCTGGTTCTTTCTTGCGGCAAAGCGGCGTTGGTTCTGAGCAGGTGCAGCGGTGTTGCCGGCAATCTTGGCGAGTCTCTTGGGGCACTCATTGGAGTAATGCCCAACCACTCCACACTCATAACAAGTGATGGTGGCCTTGTCCTTGTTGGCGACGGGGATGGCGTTGCTTCCAGTCCTAGGGGCAGTGTTGTTGTTGTTGTTGTTTCCGTTGTTGTTGTTGTTGGTGTGATTGTTGTTGTTGTTGCCTCCGGGCTTCGGGGGTCCTCCTTGGTTGTTGGTGTAGTTTGGGCGGTAATTCTGAGCAGGGGGCTTGTTGTATTTTGGAGTATATCCTCCAGATGAGTTGTTGCGGTACTTCTGGGTATTGCTGGACCCATGCTGGTTCATCATCCGGCGTTTGCGGTTCTCGTTGGCTTGGTGAAGCTTGCCCTCCATCTGAATGGCAGAGTCCACCAGGGCTTCTAGGTCAGCAAAGGGAATGTTGACCAGTACAGTCCGCATCTCGTCGTGGAGTCCGTTCAGAAATCTCTCCTTCCTCTTCTCATTGGTGTCGGTCTCGTCCTGGGCGTACCTTGACAGAGTAAGAAATCTGTCGTGGTATTCTACCACGGACATCCTGCCTTGCTTGAGTTTGCGGAACTCGTCTCTCATCATCTTGATCAATCCTTGGGGCACATGGTATTTGCTAAACTTGAGCTTGAAATCCTCCCAAGTCATGAACTGACCTCCGTTCAGGGCACGGGTGCTTGTCCACCAAGCGCGGGCTGGTCCGGCAAGATAGTGGGTTGCAAACAAGACCTTCTCATTGGCTTCCACTCCAGCTACTTCCAAGTTATTCTCCATCGTCTGGAGCCAGTCATCGGCATCGAGGGGCTCTTCGGTCTTGTTGAAGATAGGTGGGTTGGTGTTCTGAAAGTTCTTCAATTTTGACCCAGGGTGGTCGTGGTTTCCATGGCCGTTGTTGTTCTGAGCAAGCTGCTGCAGTGCAGCAATGTTGGCTTGGCGTTCAGCTCTCTCGGCTTCTCGGTCGACCATCATCATCTGTAGCATCTGCAGCATGGCGTCTTGGGTGGCGTTGCGGGTTGGTGGGGCCATCTGAGTATCGGAGTAGATGATAAGGTAAGAGGGAAATTTCTACGGTTTGTTTTGAATTAGAGTTCACGAAGTTCAAAACTTAAACATTTGAGTAGTGTTGAGGGGGGTATAACCAACAACACTTTTTCATTCATACCAAACATCACACATTACAGATCTAACACACCGTTGGTTTGAAGAACCATTCATTCGCTCTACGATACAAGGGGATCCTGATACAACTCACACCTACTTAAGTGCTGGGGAGATACTACTCTTCCGGGTGGATTCTTCGTCTTCACGGGTGATGTGCTTGGCGAGAGGCGAGGGCGTTGTCCAAATCCCTGCGGGTTTTGTACAGCCTGAAGTCCTGGTGTGCTACATAGGGGTTCATCTCCGTGTGTGGGGGCATGGTCATCGATCGTCCCATGGAGTCATGTCTTGGGTAGTAGATGAAGCGAGTGTTCTTGATCTTGTTCTCATTTTGTCCACACAGACGGGAAATTGCTTCTTGCATAGCTCTGACTAGTCCTTCCTTCCAAGTGTTTCCCGTTACAGAAATCCAGATGGTTTCCCATACCGGGGCTCCAAGCTTTCTTCGTAGATCAGTAGAAACTTCCCACCGAGGTGTTTCTCCGGAGTGGTTGTTGACGGGTATTCCGAAGAACTCGGGATACGGGTGTCCTAGATATTCCACTAGTTGCTTCAAATCCTTTTCGAACCTTAGGTCGCCTCCAGGACCAAGCTGATAGAACTCCCATTGGTACTCCATCTGTGAGCAATTAGGATAAGTAAGTTAAAGAAGTAGTCAAGTGTGCAAAGTTTTAGGTAGTTCTACAAGGAAAAATTAGGGCATGAATTTCTCATTTTTGAAAAAGATCTCAAGGATGAGAGGGAGAATAAGTTTTTCCAAGTATTCACTTCTTTGGTTTTGAAACTAAGTTTTTCAGACGTCCATTCTAACTAGGGTCTTCTAAGGTCAAACAATGGCTCTGATACCAACTTGTCAACACCCGGATTTTTAAGTCCAGATGCCTGTTATGCCATACATCGCAATCCCAGGAATATTGTTGTTGCGAGACATAACAGTTGAATATCATAAGTCATCATTCATTACATACCATAGTCGTCTTACAAGTAGAGATCACATGATCCAATATTACACAAATAGTTGATCTATTGATCAACGGACACAAAGTTCATAGTTTCATAGCGGAAGCGTAAATAGAAGGGACTCTCTAGTCCACAGGCCAACGTCTGACGTCAGAAGATTCCCTAGTTGTCGTAGGCGTCCTGCTGGTCGTCGTCTTGATAGTTCTGCTCTTCTTCATAGTCTGGCCATTTGAATAGCCAGGGACACGTAGTGAGTACTTTAAAGTACTCGCAAACTAATACTAATGTAAGTACTAACAATTCTAGTAAGGGGTGCTAAGCTCTAGTTTATTTTGCATAAAGCCAATTTTAGTTCACAAACATTTTAGTAAACAACTCTTCATGTGCTAACTATCTCAAGTGGGAACATTAGTGTCATTCCCACGACTCTGTTGTGATTCGAAGTCAAGTCACCTTTCCAATTCAAATTCACAAGTCACCATTCACCATTCATAGTTTTTAGAAAAAGTTCTGATGACGGAACAGTGTGGCCTTTCCAACTGTCCATGACCGCGGACGCGGCTATTCGAATAGGTTAAACTCTGCAGAGGTTGTACACTTGTGCCACAACAATTGCAATAGTTCGTCAGGGGTAACTGGCCCTGATTTATCGTACGCAGTACGCGAACTACCAATCCTAACGTTTCATTTACATACCCTAGTATAGGCACCTCTCCCCATGAGTTTGGCCTCCCGGTGAAAGCAAACCGCCAACCCGGGAACTGCACAGGGCTTGGCCGTACAATTCACCTCAATTCACGTCATTTCACTTTCAACGGAGGCAGCCTCGGCATAACCCCTATGACGCTTGTTCAGAGGGAACCCATACTAAGACACCTAAATTTCCAGCTAAGCCTTACCCAGATTCAGGTATTGTGGGGGTACTTGTAAAATTGGAATGGTATCGCATCCGAACCCAACCATCAGTTTTTGTAAAGTTCACCAAGTCATTCACAGATCATATTCACCTTCAAAATCTTTCAAATAGAATGACTCATCATTCCAAGGTTTTCAAAGTCATTTCATTTCACAAGTTCCCAACTAAAGTAGTCACTTTTAATTTAGCACTAGCATCTAAGTATGAGGGGTGCTAAGTACTTTGCTTTGCTTCTAGGCTAACCTTGATACTCTTGTACTAATCCAATACTAATCAAGTGAATCCTAAATCAAAAAGTACTTTGATAAAACAAAAGTAAATAAAGCTTGTAAAGTAAAACTGGGAAATAGGATCATAAGCATAAAGTAAATGGGGTAATGCCTTGCTCATGGTGAGCTTTGCACTTTGCAAGAGTATTATCTTGCTTTGCTTGAGGGAGACTAACTTTACTACTCTAGTAAATTTCTCTACTTTGACCAAAGTTAACTATAACAGTAACTTCTTGAGAAAACAAGTAAAACTTGTAAGGTATAAACTTGGGATAGGCTTATGTAAGAAAAGATAAGATTTATGGTGCCTTGCCCCAAGGGGCTTTGCACTTTGCAAGAATATTAGCTTGCCTTGGTTGAGGTGGTGGTCAAAGTTCTCTTCTCCTTCCTCTTTGTAGAAGACCTCCTCCTCCTGATAGTCTCCAGTACTAGTGTCTAAAATACAATACGGGGTACACAATCATCATACCAAACTTATTTACTAAACTAAGCACACACATGATTCACACAACTTAAACTAGCATCACACCTTACTATTAAGTTGGTGAATGTGTTTTTCTTATTTAAGAAAAATAATTTCCTCTCATACTAACTTAGGTGTTACTTTTAATTACTTAGAGAAATAATTTCCTCTCATTATCTTATTAAGATTTAATTTCTCTTATGAATAATATATGACCTAGGTTGACCAAAGTCAACCTCTTCATACTTATCATCTGAGAAAATGATTTAAATGAGGTTCCATACCTCATGCAATTTAATACTAACATGGTAGTGATTTAATGTCACCAAATAACTCAATATGAGATTTTATAGACCATCGTCACTACCTCATGTTGAATTACTTGAGAACAAGATTTAAATGAGAGGAATACCTCTCATATGATTTAACACATAGTTGTAACTAAGTTAACAACTACTATTGAGGTGATTTAATATCATCAACAATTCATTTGAGACATATATGACCAGAGTCTCTACCTCATTTTGAATTGTTCATGACAAGATTTAAGTGAGAGAAAAACTCCCCTATGATTTATTAATAGTTTTGGACAATATCTTTGACTAGAAATAGCCATATAGTCCTTTAATTAATCTAGGCTATGATCATTCAAAGTAAGCATGGTATATTTTTGCATAAACAATTAGTACACGTGTAATGTGATTTATAGGAGTTGGAATTAACTTAAAATCATTTGTGGTTGATTTTTAATAATTATTCTAAGGCAGAAAAGTCCCTGTCTTGTTTATTTTGCTACATTAATTCTACAACATACATGGGTTTGAATCCAATGGCATTGTGTAGAGAAAACTCTAAGCTCTCCAAATATATAAAATTTGTAAAATTTGGCCAAGTAGATTTGGAGTTATTCAATTTTTAACACAGCATCAGTTTGCAATTTATCTAAAAAGAATTAAACGAAATTTGAAATTAAACCGGGGGCGGGAAAAGAAGTGGGCCGGCCCAGCTGCGGCCTGGGCCACGCATGCATGGCGCATGCACGTCGGGTGCGGGTGGAGCACGCGGCGCGTCGGATCGGGATCCGACGGCGCTGGGCCGTCGTCTTCCTCCCGATGCTGCCCACTTGCGGGGGCCATAACTTTCACCTCGGAGCTCGGATTAAGGCGGGGTTGGTTGCGTTGGAAAGCTCTTTCCAAGGGCTACAAGATGGGGTAGGAGTTGGAGGCTATGGTGACAAAAATCTGGGCAGCTTTGAGGGTGGCCGCCGGGTGCACTCCGGCGAGGTTTGGAGCCGTGGAGAGGCAAGGAGGGAGGAGGAGAGGCTCGAGGAGGGAGAGGAGGATGTTTCTATGTGTGATGGTGCTGTCCAAGGCGAGCGGAGGGGTTTATATAGCGTCCAGGGGCGGGAACGCGGCGTGGAGGCCATGGCGCGACGTCGACGGTTCCGGTGCGTGCGCCGGCACGGGAGCGTGTCTGGCGGGCGGCTGTCGTCCAGGGGAGTGCGTGGGAGAAGGAAAAGGGCGAGAGGGGGCCTGGGTCGACGGCGCTCGTCGACGCACTGGCGCGTCCAGAGTGGTCGGGCGCGCGTCTGGCGCGTTCTGGGCGCGTCAGGCACGACCCGTCCCCAGCGTTGCCGTGTCTCTCTCCGACCAGGGCTAGGATAGGCAGGCTCAGTAGAGTGTGGAGAAGCAGAGGGACATGGTCGGCCAAGCTAGATAGGTGGGGAGAGAGGGGAAGCATGTCCATGGGGGACATGGCCGGCATGGCATGGCATTGCCATGTCTGCCTAGTTCTTAGGGTTTGAGCAGGTGGCATTGGGGTTGGAGGGGACCAGGGGACAAGGCCTGAGCAAGTGGTGACCAGAAATTGGCTATACACTATTGCAAATAGTGAAATTGGATTTGGGTAAGATTTTCTCACAAGGTGTTTGCTATAATGGCCGAAAGAAAAATGTTTTCAAATTTTGGAAATATTTTTGGGGGATTGCATTCATATATTATTTGAAGTAGAAAGGTGGTGGTGGTGGTTAATTTGGTGAAAGTTTGCAAGATTTCAAATTGGGGTGAATCTTCTTTTTATTTCAATGTCTCTACTTGTCTCCTTTATTCTGGTCAACCTAGGCAGAGTCAACCCTGATGGTCAACATCAAACTTGTTCATCTTGATGAGGTCTTGGATGACATGGCAAGAGTTGGTCAAGGTTGGTTTAGGAAAAGTCCAAACCAGGGGTGCAAAGTGGGTAACATTTTATAAATGGGCAAAGTGACCATTAACTTATGTGAGTTGAACTTGCATTTTTCTTTGATTTGATTCTGGTTTCTTTGATGCATTTGTGTTTGTTATTGATATATAAGTGTTTTACAACCAATGGCACAAGCCAAAGTGGCCTTGGTTGAAGATTTGCAAAAATGGCTAAATGTGTATGTGAGTGAAAATGGGATTTTCTCCCTATTTGTTTTCTCTCTTTTTGATTTGATTTTTCTTGACTCCAAAGTGATTCTTACTAGTTTAGGAACATTTCACAACCATTGAAACCATTCCAAAAGGTCTAGCTCAAAGATTTGCAAAATTGGCCATAACACATGAGAGGTGACATGTCAATTTTTCTTATTCTTGTAATGTGCTCCCCTTGCTTCACTTGGGCAAGGTTGAGGGTCAATTTAGGGTTAGATTAGGTTTAGAGATGGTTTCACACCATTTGGTCAAAGTAGAAGTGCATAGGACAAGAATTGGTGAAAATGGCTATGTGTCACATATGCCTCTATGCATATGTGGCATTTGATTTTTAATTTGACTAGGCTTGATCCAATTGATGTTGTTGAGTGTTGAAATGGTATATAGGAGTGATCCCACCATTCACTACAAGTCTTAGGGTCAAGATCCTCAATTTCACAAATGTGATATTTTGCTCTCATATGCCTCTATGGCATTATTACTTTCTTTTTAAAATCCTTTGTTTCACTTTGGATTGGGTTTGAGAAGTACTAGATAAGGTTTATGAAGGTTTTCCAATCCTCTAAATAAAGTAGAAAGGCCTAGGGTAAAGTTTTACAAAAATAGCCATAGGCACATATGCCTCTATGCATATGTTTGATTTTATTTTGTTTCACACTTGAATTGGTTGGTAAGTGATTTGTTGAGTGTGTTGAGGTATTTCAATTCATATACTCAAGGTAGACAAGGCAAAGCTCATCATTTTCAACAAGTATCCATAGGCTTGCATATGCCTTTTTCTTAAATAAGATCTTTTCTTTTTATTTTATTTTTCAAAGATTGATGACAAGAGGGATGAGGTTTAGGGTTTAGTAAGTTTTGCAAGGGTTCACCACCATTTTAGCAAAGTAAGAAAAGTAGAGTTCAAAACCTCCATATTAGGGCTATAGGCCCACATATGTATTTTTCTTCTATTTTGGTTTCTCAAAATAGATCCAAAGGATTTTTTAGGAGGTTAGGGTTTAGGTTTTTTTTCTTATTTGATTTCTTTCTCTTTTAATTTTATTTGGTTTGTGATCTTCACTTGATCACTTTAGGGTTTTAGGGTTTATCACATAAGCATAATAACACTCGTCATGGCAAAAACACAAGTAATAGGTAGGAGCACTAAGCATAGCACCCTATATCGGAAAAGTTTTTGTTGGTTCTCATTTTTGGAAAAAGGAAATTTATTTTCTCTTTGTTTTGAAATTTGGGGTGTTACACACCGGTTGTGACTTTAAACAGGGGACGGTGACGTCCTCCGGTATCTTTAATGTCATCATCTTGCTTTGGCGCCAGGGCTTCGTTTAAAGCTGATGTGCTTCGCTCATCTTTGTCTTTTAGTCCTTGATGGAATCTTTGACCAATGTGCCGACAGGCTACAGTGACCCCTGATTCCGGTTTGTCGGTACCTTTACCTCTGGTTCCGGTACCTTTGCACTTAGCCACACAGCCTCTTAGAGCTAGTAGTCCGGTATACCCCTCTGGGGATACCGGTCTGTACAACTTCGGTTAGCTGAACTTAACTTAGATTCCGGATCACTCTGTGATCCGGTTTACCATTACCAAAACATAGCGAACTTGCCATACTCTTAGCCTACCGAGGGCCATCCCCCCGACAATACCTCTATTTATCACTAATTCTTTGACATCCTACCCTCTTTTATTCATCGCCTCGAGATCACTCCACGAGCTACCTATGCTACATTAAAAATTTATTTAAAAAAAACTTTGTCATTCGTCTTCTTTTTTATTCGGGAAAAATACTGCTACCTTGCTCGGTAAAATAGTACTAGCTTATTTAATTGGTCTCCTCACAATAACTATCTGCTATTGTAGCTTCTGCCACAGGAACTTCGGAAAAACAACTTTCATCGTTCATCGCATATATTTTTGGGAACAATACCAACTCCTCCGTCCATGAATGCTTTGTGATGAGGTCTAAGACCTAGGTTGTGGCCCGATCTCGCGATTGACCCAAAATCAAGAGGGGAAAAGAGGGAGAAGATGAAGAACGCGAAGAACACGAAGAACAAACACACTCACACCAACCCGATAAAATCGAATCTTACTCTCGTGGCTCGATGGACCACGCCAATAGAATCACCCGGAAGAGACACGAGGTAGAATTACGTGTGAGAGATCGGGGTTGGAGACGGAGACCGGTGAGAGAGAGAGAAAGAGAGAGTGGAGCACACTTGAATCTCACTCACAAATATCCAAATCCTCAACAAGAGTAGCCTTGATACAAAGAGGATCTAACCCTAGGGAGACAAAGCTCAAAAGTAGTTTTAAGCTCAAATTATGTCTAAAGAGTAAAAGGGGGCATCCTAGGTACTTATATAAGTTTACAGGGCGACACGGGTCGAACAGGTACATGAGTGACCGACTCGGGCAGATCTGGTCGAGTCAAACCGTGGAATCCGGTCGGGGATCCGGTCCAACCGGACCTGGGGTCGGCGCGTCCGGTCCAGACCGGGCCAGGTACCAGGCGGCAACCGGAAACGTCGCAGAAGTCCTTCCGGTTGGCACCGGTTGAAAGGACACGGATGTCACCTAGAGGGGGGTGAATAGGCGATTTAAAACTTTTACGAGATGGGCTTAACAAATGCGGAATAAAACTAGCGTTTACTTTGTCAAGCCCAAAGCCTATATACTATGGTTCACCTATGTGCACCAACAACTTATGCTAAGCAATACAAGCAACTTATGTGATAGCAAGATATATAACTTCAAGCACGATGGCTATCACAAAGTAAAGTGCATAAGTAAGGAGCTCGGGTATAGAGATAACCGAGGCACGCGGGAGACGACGATGTAGCCCGAAGTTCACACTCTTGCGAGTGCTACTCTCCGTTGGAGCGGTGTGGAGGACAAGTCACTCCAAAAGCACGAGGGCCACCGTATTCTCCTCGAGAATTCCCACCAAGAGGGATGTCCTCGAACCACTATGTAACCTTAGGGAGGTTACCGAACCCGCACAAAGCTTGGGGCTATCTCCACAACTTAATTGGAGGCTCCCAACCAATTGCCACAAAGGCCTTGCCTTTGAAGAATCTCCACAACTTAATCGGAGTCCCCAAGAACACCACTAAGATGCCACAAAGGCCTTGCCCTTGAAGATTCTCCACAACTTAATTGGAGTCCCCAAGAACACCACAAAGATGCCACAAAGGCCTAGAATCCGTCTAGGGTTCCAAGAACCCAAGAGTAACAACCTTCTTGCTTTCACTTCCACGAATCACCGTGGAAAACTCAAACTGATGCACCAAATGCAATGGCAAGAACACCACAAAGATGCTCAAGTACTTCTCTCTCAAATTCCAACAAAGCTACAAAAGCTACTGGGGGAATAAGAAAGGAAGAACAAAATAAGAGGAGGAATACCAAATTTATCCAAGATCTAGATCTAGTGGATTCCCCTCACAAAGAGAGGGATTTGATTGGTCAAGATGTAGATCTAGATCTCCTCTCTCTTTTCCCTCAAGAATATACAAGAATCATGGGAGGAATCAAGAACTAGGGCAAGCTTTGAAGGACAACAATGGAGGGGAGAGAGAGAGAGTGAACCAACCAGCCCAAGGAGGAAGAAGGGGGTCTTATATACCCCCTCCCAATGAAATATGACCGTTTGGGGCCTCCCAGGCCGGAAAATCCGCCCCCGGGCCGGATTATCCGCCCCCCGAAATCGCCCCTGGACTCGGGCCGGATATTTTGCTGGATATTTGCCCGGAATTGGCCATTCGGGCCGGATTATCCGGACTCCGATTTTGATGATCTTGGGCTTGTTTTGAAGCTAGAAACAAGCTCTACAAGATCATGCAGGAAACCATCATAGTCCAACAAGGGAGGATAGAAAGAAATGATGAAAGGTTTGACCTATCTAAAAAAGACATACCGGTAAAACCTCCAATCTCGAAAATGCAACAAGTTGCCCGTGCAAAAACCATTCTTGATGAACTAGAGCTTGTCATGAGAATAAGCACAAGCTCTAAATCATCACATGGATAAGATCCAAATAACAACCAAGAAAGATGATGAACCAAACTCGAAAACGCAACAAGTGATCTATGCGAAATCCGTTTTCGATGAACTAGAGCTTGTCATGAGAATAAGCACAAGCTCTAAAACATCACATGGATAAGATCCAAATAACAACCAAGAAAGATGATGCAAGGATGCAAAGGTTTGAGCTCTCTCCGAACGATACGATCGAGTTACTCACTCGAGAGCCCTCTTGATAGTACGACAACTAAACTATAAACCGGTCTCCAACTACACTATGAGACCGGTGAGAAAGAAACCCTATCAAGAGCAAACCTTATACTTGTGCATTCCACTTGAGCTTGATGACGACGATCTTGACCTCAACAAGATGGAACGCCTTTCTTGCTTGTGCTTGCTTGACGAAGTCTTGTGGATTGCTCCCCCATAATCCACCATGGGAGAGCTTCTTCTTCGGCGCATCTTCACATAACCATGACCACCATGTGGATTGCTCCCCCATAATCCACCATGGGAGAGCTTCTTCTTCGGCGCATCTTCACATATCCATGATCACCATATGGATGGCAAGACTCAAGCAAAGGATCTCTTCGAGATGGCTCATCTTGAACTTGCACTTCATTTCTCCATGGCAAGCTTCAAGCTTATGAACTCTTCGAGTTGGCTCATCTTGAACTTGCACTTCATTCTTCATTCTTCATCATATTGATGTCTTGAAGTAACTTGAGGGCTCACTTCATCTTCATCTTCAAGACATACTTGACACTTGATATCCTTCATCAAATTCTTCTTATTGCAACCTTGAAGCCAACATATGGTTCAAGAACTGCCTATGGACAACTCCTACAAATATAACTCAATGCAAACATTAGTCCATAGGGATTGTCATTAATTACCAAAACCACACATAGGGGCTCCATGCACTTTCAATCTCCCCCATTTTGGTAATTGATGACAATCTCTTTGAGAGGGTTTATATAAGGAATTGAAGTAGCAAGCAAGTTGAATATATAGAGCAAACTCCCCCATAATATATGCGTGTGTGAATGATCTTGACTTTCATTGCATATATTGGCATTCAAAGCCTAGTGGAGTTTCCTCTAACTATTCAACTATGCAAAGCAACAAGATGCAATGCAATAAAGGCACATGCTTAAGCACGAAGCAAAGACATAACCAAATTCCCTTAAACCCTCCAAATTTCTCCCCCATTAGCACCAATTGCCGAAATGGGTGAAAAATTTAGAAGGTCAACATAGTGAGATTTCCTCCATAGCGTGTGCATTTCTCATAATTTGAGTGGAATCAGATGCACATATCCAATGACGAATATTCGGAAGGAATCACACTATAGATAGGATCAAAGATTGCAAAAAGATAACAAAGTCAAGAAGCTTCAACAAATGAAGCAAGCAACCAAATGAACCACAAGGAAGATACTAAAAGAAAGATAGATATTATGATAAGATCAAGAAGATTGCTCTAAATAATATGAGGAAGCTCCCCAAGGTTTGTGCACAAAACTAGACAATTTGCATTGGAGTATAAAGTGCACAAACATGGAATCATCACTCCCATAATATCATTCAAAAACAAAAGATACCAAGTGAAACAAACTCTAATGATCACCACAAGATAGTGTTCTAAATCAAATGAGGAAGCTCCCCAAGATACATGCATAAAATAAAATGTTGCATTTGAATACAATATGCATAACATGGAATCCTCACTCCCTCATTTAAAACACAAACATTTGTAATAGATCATAGATAGAAAAGTAAGCTAAACACTTGCAACAAACAAATAGTTGAGCAACAAGTAAGAGGCACCATAATAAAAAGGCTCAACCAAGAGGATATGTGAAAGGCATTTCTAAAGCATATTATAAGACTATTACAAGGATGAGCAAAAAACATCATCATAGTCTTCAATGAATTATATTGCTTAGCATGACCAATCAACACGCAATAAATAAATAAGATATCAAAAGGAGATGTATCATCTCTTATGTGTATAAGTTTCTCTAAGTGGGCAATATCACAAAGATATTTATCCACAAAGAAACATGCACACACAAAATAGATACGCAAGAAAAATAGTATGATATCCAAGACGAAGTCATGCAATATACCAATAAGAATTTTTGCTTACTAGCATGGCCAAAGGCTCAATTTTATCTTATTGTACATTCATGAATTTCAACCACAAACAACTAAAATACATCACAAATATCAACAAGGGATAGAAGATAGTTGGGATGCATTTGAGAAAGGCACAAGTATCACAAACGAGGAAACCAAAAGAAGTAGCTAAATTTGCACTTTCATCTATATTGCACATGTGAGAGCCTTGAGGAATTGATATGCAATAAAATTGCTAGATAGGCATAGTTGGGATGGATGAATCATGAGCATGATTTAAAATACTTCCCAACAAATGCACTCATCTCAAATTACTCACATTCACAATAAAGAGGTTTCATTAAGACTTTTGCAAGAAGCACAACATTTGCAAATCAAGAGATTCATGCCAAGATGCAACCATAAGGTTGGATACAAGAAAAGTATGCATGAGAAGATACTTGTTACCAAGATAGCATTGGTGTGGATTGATACGTCTCCGACGTATCGATAATTTCTTATGTTCCATGCCACATTATTGATGATATCTACATGTTTTATGCATACTTTATGTCATATTTATGCATTTTCCGACACTAACCTATTAACGAGATGCCGAAGAGCCAGTTGATGTTTTCTGCTGTTTTTGGTTTCAGAAATCCTAGTAAGGAAATATTCTCGGAATTGGACGAAATCAACGCCCAGGGGCCTATTTTCACACGAAGCTTCCAGAAGATCGGAGGACTAACGAAGTGGGGCCACGAGGCGGCGCCACAGTAGGGCAGCGCGGCCCAAGCCCTGGCCGCGCCACCCTAGCGTGTGGGCCCCTCGTGACTCTCCCGACTCTGCCCTTCCGCCTACAAATAGCCTTCATCGCGAAACCCCCAGTACCGAGAGCCACGATACGGAAAACCTTCCAGAGACGCCGCCGCCGCCAATCCCATCTCGGGGGATTCAGGAGATCGCCTCCGGCACCCTGCCGGAGAGGGGATTCATCTCCCGGAGGACTCTACACCGCCATGGTCGCCTCCGGAGTGATGAGTGAGTAGTTCACCCCTGGACTATGAGTCCATAGCAGTAGCTAGATGGTTGTCTTCTCCTCATTATGCTTCATTGTCGGATCTTGTGAGCTGCCTAACATGATCAAGATCATCTATCTGTAATGCTATATGTTGTGTTTGTTGGGATCCGATGGATAGAGAATACTATGTTATGTTGATTATCAATTTATGTGTTGTTTATGATCTTGCATGCTCTCCGTTACTAGTAGATGCTTTGGCCAAGTTGATGCTTGTAACTCCAAGAGGGAGTATTTATGCTCGATAGTGGGTTCATGTCTCCGTGAATCGGTGGGAGTGAGAGAAACCTCTAAGGTTATGGATGTGCTGTTGCCACTAGGGATAAAACATTGATGCTATGTCCGAGGATGTAGTTATTGATTACATTACGCACCATACTTAATGCAATTGTCTGTTGTTTGCAACTTAATACTGGAAGGGGTTCGGATGATAACCTAAGGTGGACTTTTTAGGCATAGATGCATGCTGGAAAACAGTCTATGTACTTTGTCGTAATGCCCAATTAAATCTCACAATACTCATCATATCATGTATGTGCATGGTCATGCCCTCTCTATTTGTCAATTGCCCAACTGTAATTTGTTCACCCAACATGCTATTTATCTTATGGGAGAGACACCACTAGTGAACTGTGGACCCCGGTCCATTCTTTTAATCGAATACAATCCACTGCAATACTTGTTCTACTGTTCTCTGCAAACAATCATCATCCACACTATACATCTAATCCTTTGTTACAGCAAGCCGGTGAGATTGACAACCTCACTGTTTTGTTGGGGCAAAGTACTTTGGTTGTGTTGTGCAGGTTCCACGTTGGCGCCGGAATCCCTGGTGTTGCGCCGCACTACATCTCGCCGCCATCAACCTTCAACGTGCTTCTTGGCTCCTACTGGTTCGATAAACCTGGGTTTCTTACTGAGGGAAAACTTGCCGCTGTACGCATCACACCTTCCTCTTGGGGTTCCCAACGGACGCGTGCTGTACCCGTATCAAGCAGATTTTCTGGCGCCGTTGCCGGGGAGATCAAGACACGCTGCAAGGGGAGTCTCCACAATCCAATCTCTTTACTTTGTTTTTGTCTTGCTTTATTTTATTTACTACTTTGTTTGCTGCACTAAATCAAAACACAAAAAAATTAGTTGCTAGTTTTACTTTATTTGCTATCTTGTTTGCTATATTAAAAACACAAAAAAAATAGTTATTTGCATTTACTTTATCTAGTTTGCTTTATTTACTATTGCTAAAATGGGTACTCCTGAAAATACTAAGTTGTGTGACTTCACAACCACAAATAATAATGATTTCTTATGCACACCTATTGCTCCACCTGCTACTACAGCAGAATTCTTTGAAATTAAACCTGCTTTACTAAATCTTGTTATGCGAGAGCAATTTTCTGGTGTTAGTTCTGATGATGCTGCTGCCCATCTCAATAACTTTGTTGAACTATGTGAAATGCAAAAGTATAAAGATGTAGATGGTGACATTATAAAATTAAAATTGTTTCCTTTCTCATTAAGAGGAATAGCTAAAGATTGGTTGCTATCTCTGCCTAAGAATAGTATTGATTCATGGACTAAATGCAAGGATGCTTTTATTGGTAGATATTATCCCCCTGCTAAAATTATATCTTTGAGGAGTAGCATAATGAATTTTAAACAATTGGATAATGAGCATGTTGCACAAGCATGGGAAAGAATGAAATCTTTGGTTAAAAACTGCCCAACCCATGGACTGACTACTTGGATGATCATCCAAACCTTTTATGCAGGACTGAATTTTTCTTCGCGGAACCTATTGGATTCAGCTGCTGGAGGTACCTTTATGTCCATCACTCTTGGTGAAGCAACAAAGCTTCTTGATAATATGATGATTAATTACTCTGAATGGCACACGGAAAGAGCTCCACAAGGTAAGAAGGTAAATTATGTCGAAGAAACCTCTTCCTTGAGTGATAAGATTGATGCTATTATGTCTATGCTTGTGAATGATAGGGCAAATATTGATCCTAATAATGTTCCGTTAGCTTCATTAGTTGCTCAAGAAGAACATGTTGATGTAAACTACATTAAAAATAATAATTTCAACAACAATGCTTACCGGAACAATTCTAGTAACAACTATAGGCCATATCCTTATAATAATGGCAACGGCTATGGTAATTCTTACAACAATAATAGGAATTCACCCCCTGGACTTGAAGCTATGTTTAAAGAATTTATTAGTACACAAACTGCTTTTAACAAATCTGTTGAAGAAAAGCTTGGGAAAATTGATGTACTTGCTTCTAAAGTCGATAGTCTTGCTGTTGATGTTGATCTTTTGAAATCGAAAGTTATGCCTCATGAAAATCATAATCATAAAATTGTTACTACAGTAAATTTCATCCAAGTTAGAATTAATGACAATATAAGATTGATGGCCGAATTGCGTGCTAGGTGGGAGAAAGAAGAAAATGAGAAAGAAGATAATATAGCTAAAGTTTGGACTATTACCACCACTAGCAATGCTAATGCTACACATGTTGCTGCACCTCCTACTAATAATGGTAAAAGAATTGGTGTTGGCAATGTTTCCACTTCTAATGCAAAGCATGAAAAACTGCCTGAAACTGCTAAAACTGCTGAAACTGCCTGTGATAAAACTGCTGAAATTTTTTCCAACCTTGGGGACAATGATACCATTGCTTTAGATTATAATGGTTTGGATTTTGATGATTGCCACATCTCTGAAGTTATAAAGTTCTTACAAAAACTTGCTAAGAGTCCTAATGCTAGTGCTATAAATTTGGCTTTCACGAAACATATTACAAATGCTCTCATAAAAGCTAGAGAAGAGAAACTAAATCGCGAAACTTCTATTCCTAGGAAGTTAGAGGATGGTTGGGAGCCCATCATTAAGATGAAGGTCAATGACTTTGATTGTAATGCTTTATGTGACCTTGGTGCAAGTATTTCCGTTATGCCTAAGAAAATCTATAATATGTTTGACTTGCCGCCATTGAAAAATTGTTATTTGGATGTTAATCTTGCTGATAATTCTACAAAGAAACCTTTGGGGAGAGTTGATAATGTTCGCATTACCGTTAACAATAACCTTGTCCCCATTGATTTTGTTGTCTTGGATATTGAATGCAATGCATCTTGTCCCATTATATTGGGAAGACCTTTTCTTCGAACCGTTGGTGCTATCATTGATATGAAGGAAGGTAATATTAAATATCAATTTCCTCTCAAGAAAGGTATGGAACACTTCCATAGAAAGAGAATGAAGTTACCTTTTGATTCTATTATTAGAACAAATTATGATGTTGACACTTCGTCTCTTGACAATACTTGATATACAGTTTCTGCGCCTAGCTGAAAGGCGTTAAAGAAAAGCGCTTATGGGAGACAACCCATGTTTTTTACTACAGTACTTTTATTTTATATTTGAGTCTTGGAAGTTGTTACTACTGTAGCAACCTCTCCTTATCTTAGTTTTGTGCATTGTTGTGCCAAGTAAAGTCGTTGATAGTAAGGTTCATACTAGATTTGGATTACTGCGCAGAAACAGATTTATTTGCTGTCACAAATCTGTGTCTAATTCTTTGTAGGTAACTCAGAAAATTATGCCAATTTACGTGAGTGATACTCAGATATGTACGCAACTTTCATTCAATTTGAGCATTTTCATTTGAGCAAGTCTGGTGCCTCAATAAAATTCGTCTTTACGAACTGTTCTGTTTTGACAGATTCTGTCTTTTATTTCGCATTGCCTGTTTTGCTATGCTTGATGGATTTTTCGATTCCATTGACTTTCAGTAGCTTTGTGCAATGTCCAGAAGTGTTAAGAATGATTATGTCACCTCTGAACATGTAAGTTTTAATTGTGCACTAACCCTCTAATGAGTTGTTTTGAGTTTGGTGTGGAGGAAGTTTTCAAGGATCAAGAGAGGGAGATGATACAATATGATTAAGGAGAGTGAAAGCTCTAAGCTTGGGGATGCCCCGGTGGTTCACCCCTGCATATATCAAGAAGACTCAAGCGTCTAAGCTTGGGGATGCCCAAGGCATCCCCTTCTTCATCGACAACATTATCAGGTTCCTCCTCTGAAACTATATTTTTATTCCATCACATCTTATGTACTTTGCTTGGAGCGTCTGTTTGTTTTTGTTTTTGTTTTGTTTGAATAAAGTGGATCCTAGCATTCTTTGTGTGGGAGAGAGACACGCTCCGCTATTGCATATGGACAAGTATGTCCTTAGGCTTTACTCATAGTATTCATGGCGAAAGTTTTTTTCTTCGTTAAATTGTTATATGGTTGGAAACGGAAAATGATACATGTAGTAATTGCTATAATGTCTTGGATAATGTGATACTTGGCAATTGTTGTGCTCATGTCTAAGCTCTTGCATCATATACTTTGCACCTATTAATGAATAAATACATAGAGCTTGCTAAAATTTGGTTTGCATAATTGGTCTCTCTAAAGTCTAGATAATTTCTAGTATTGAGTTTGAACAACAAGGAAGACGGTGTAGAGTCTTATAATGTTTACAATATGTCTTTTATGTGAGTTTTGCTGCACCGCTTCATCCTTGTGTTTGTTTCAAATAACCTTGCTAGCCTAAACCTTGTATCGAGAGGGAATACTTCTCATGCATCCAAAATCCTTGAGCCAACCACTATCCCATTTGTGTCCACCAAACCTACCTACTACATGGTATTTCTCCGCCATTCCAAAGTAAATTGCTTGAGTGCTACCTTTAAAATTTCTATCCTCTACCTTTGCAATATATAGCTCATGGGACAAATAGCCTAAAAACTATTGTGGTATTGAATATGTACTTATGCACTTTATCTCTTATTAAGTTGTTTGTTGTGCGATAACCATGTTCCTGGGGACGCCATCAACTACTCTTTGTTGAATATCATGTGAGTTGCTATGCATGTTCGTCTTGTCTGAAGTAAGGGAGATTTACCGCTATAATGGTTAGAGCATTGCATAATGTTAGAGAAGAACATTGGGCCGCTAACTAAAGCCATGATCCATGGTGGAAGTTTCAGTTTTGGACAAATATCCTCAATCTCATATGAGAAAATTAATTGTTGCTACATGCTTATGCATATAAGAGGAGTCCATTATCTGTTGTCTATGTTGTCCCGGTATGGATGTCTAAGTTGAGAATAATCAATAGCGAGAAATCCAATGCGAGCTTTCTCCTTAGACCTTTGTACAGGCGGCATAGATGTACCCCTTTGTGACACTTGGTTAAAACATGTGCATTGCGATGATAATCCAGGTAATCCGAGCTAATTAGGACAAGGTGCGGGCACTATTAGTATACTATGCATGAGGCTTGCAACTTGTAGGATATAATTTACATAACACATATGATTTATTACTACCGTTGACAAAATTGTTTCTTGTTTTCAAAATCAAAGCTCTAGCACAAATATAGCAATCGATGCTTTCCTCTTTGAAGGACCTTTCTTCTACCTTTATGTTGAGTCAGTTCACCTATTTCTCTCCACCTTAAGAAGCAAACACTTGTGTGAACTGTGCATTGATTCCTACATACTTGCATATTGCACTTGTTATATTACTCTATGTTGACAAATATCCATGAGATACACATGTTACAAGTTGAAAGCAACCGCTGAAACTTAATCTTCCTTTGTGTTGCTTCAATACCTCTACTTTGAATTATTGCTTTATGAGTTAACTCTTATGCAAGACTTATTGATGCTTGTCTTGAAGTACTATTCATGAAAAGTCTTTGCTATATGATTCATTTGTTTACTCATGTCATTTACATTGTTTGGATCGCTGCATTCATTACATATGCTTACAATAGTATGATCAAGGTTATGATGGCATGTCACTCCAGAAATTATCTTTGTTATCGTTTACCTGCTCGGGACGAGCAGAAACTAAGCTTGGGGATGCTGATACGTCTCCGACGTATCGATAATTTCTTATGTTCCATGCCACATTATTGATGATATCTACATGTTTTATGCATACTTTATGTCATATTTATGCATTTTCCGGCACTAACCTATTAACGAGATGCCGAAGAGCCGCTTGTCGTTTTCTGCTGTTTTGGTTTCAGAAATCCTAGTAAGGAAATATTCTCGGAATTGGACGAAATCAACGCCCAGGGGCCTATTTTCACACGAAGCTTCCAGAAGACCGGAGGACTAACGAAGTGGGGCCACGAGGCGGCGCCACAGTAGGGCGGCGCGGCCCAAGCCCTGGCCGCGCCACCCTAGCGTGTGGGCCCCTCGTGACTCTCCCGACTCTGCCCTTTCGCCTAGAAATAGCCTTCGTCGCAAAACCTCCAGTACCGAGAGCCACGATACGGAAAACCTTCCAGAGACGCCGCCGCCAATCCCATCTCGGGGGATTCAGGAGATCGCCTCCGGCACCCTGCCGGAGAGGGGATTCATCTCCCGGAGGACTCTACACCGCCATGGTCGCCTCCGGAGTGATGAGTGAGTAGTTCACCCCTGGACTATGGGTCCATAGCAGTAGCTCGATGGTTGTCTTCTCCTCATTATGCTTCATTGTCGGATCTTGTGAGCTGCCTAACATGATCAAGATCATCTATCTGTAATGCTATATGTTGTGTTTGTTGGGATCCGATGGATAGAGAATACTATGTTATGTTGATTATCAATCTATGTGTTTTTTATGATCTTGCATGCTCTCCGTTACTAGTAGATGCTTTGGCCAAGTTGATGCTTGTAACTCCAAGAGGGAGTATTTATGCTCGATAGTGGGTTCATGTCTCCGTGAATCCGGGGGAGTGAGAGAAACCTCTAAGGTTATGGATGTGCTGTTGCCACTAGGGATAAAACATTGATGCTATGTCCGAGGATGTAGTTATTGATTACATTACGCACCATACTTAATGCAATTGTTTGTTGTTTGCAACTTAATACTGGAAGGGGTTCGGATGATAACCTGAAGGTGGACTTTTTAGGCATAGATGCATGCTGGATAGCGGTCTATGTACTTTGTCGTAATGCCCAATTAAATCTCACAATACTCATCATATCATGTATGTGCATGGTCATGCCCTCTCTATTTGTCAATTGCCCAACTGTAATTTGTTCACCCAACATGCTATTTATCTTATGGGAGAGACACCACTAGTGAACTGTGGACCCCGGTCCATTCTTTTAATCGAATACAATCCACTGCAATACTTGTTCTACTGTTCTCTGCAAACAATCATCATCCACACTATACATCTAATCCTTTGTTACAGCAAGCCGGTGAGATTGACAACCTCACTGTTTCGTTGGGGCAAAGTACTTTGGTTGTGTTGTGCAGGTTCCACGTTGGCGCCGGAATCCCTGGTGTTGCGCCGCACTACATCTCGCCGCCATCAACCTTCAACGTGCTTCTTGGCTCCTACTGGTTCGATAAACCTTGGTTTCTTACTGAGGGAAAACTTGCCGCTGTACGCATCACACCTTCCTCTTGGGGTTCCCAACAGACGCGTGATGTACGCGTATCATGGGTGTAGTAGATATGTGTTCGTTGACCATCCTAGCTTGCCTCAAGTTACCATTGAGTCACCACTTCTTTCCAAGAGTGAGACAAGCATCCAATGCATATCCATTGTACCTAACACGAAGGTAGGTACAAAATGGTCCCCAAACTAATTGGGTCCGAAGTAGCTAGACACACTACAACATATAGGACAATCTCCACAATTCTATGTGCATATAGATATGAAACTGAATTTCATGCACATCTTAGCCAAATTAGGATTTGATGAAGTTTACCCTATATATTGGATCAATGAAAGTGACACATGCCATAAGATATACATATGTTAAATATGCATGCACAATACTTTCAAGGACCAAATGGAGATACAATTTGGACAAAACACAAAATAAATCAAGAGACAATGGTTGTCCAAATTATATCAAAGAATCAAATCAACACAAGATTGACTCCAAAGACTTATCTCATTATAAGAAGCTAATTAAGACTAAGCACAAAGGAATGAGATAACCAACTCCCAAGAGAGCAAGGTTCCAACAAAAAAACCAAACCCTCAACACTTTTTATGATGGCACAAAGTACCAAAAAGAAAATTTATGTCTCCCAAAACCAAATTTTTGATAAAGATCAAGAGAAGTTTAAACATTATAACAAATATAGGAGAGCTCCCCCAAGATTAGTGCATTATCTAGGATTTAGAATATGGATACAAAATGCACACAACTAGGATCATCACACTACCTATATCTACTAAAAATGCTAAGAAGGTTTGAATAGACAAATTAGATCCATAAGATGCAAGGAAGACACATGGGAGTCAAAGCACAACAAATTCATGGCAATAAATAAGGCAATTTAAACACAAGAGCCAATGTAGATATGATCAATAAATATATACCTCATAATTGATTACCAATTGTCCTAGGACAAGAGGTATTAGGAAATATTTTCCGGTGGTAGTTTGTAAGTATACATAAGATCATATTTACAACGAACAAAGCATATGGTAAGAGATAAGAGTTAACCATCATGCAAAGATAGTTTCTTGATAGCTTCGTTTAGTCATACCAACATGCAAGGCAATTAATAGGATTCATACCAATATGCAAAGCAATTAATAGTATTCATACCAATATGCAAAGCAATTAATAGTATGACTTGAAGCACATGGTTTTCCAAAAATGTATTGAGGGACACGTTGTGAAAAAACCATGCCAAGAAAAACTTTCACAAATAAGATCCACAAAGATATTAGCAATGAAGCCATTTAGGCAAATTGGAGCTTGTTTGAGCAAACATGCCACATAGGAGAGAGATAAATTACGGTATCAATTCTATGTGACACAACCTCAAATGTTCACATTTTCTAGGCTTGTAATATGCACAAAGCTTATTACTCCCCCATAATGTGATAAGGAATTTATTTTCACAAGAGGCAAATAAGATCCAACTAGAGATATTAATGGACATTAGAATTTGAATTTCTCATGAAGATGACATACCACATAGCGACTAGATAATCTCGCAATATCAATTCTAAGTGATATTCCTCATGTACACACATTGTTTAGGATCGTGAAATTCCCAAAGGAATATCACTCCCCCAAAATGGGATAGTCCATTAATCGCTCATAAGAGCCATATAAGATACAACAAGATGCAAAGAGGCTCCAACACAAACACAAATACATGGTGTGCAACCAAACATGCATAGACTTGATTTATCAAGCAAAAACAAGTAGGAAGCACAACATATACAAACACATGTTAGGAACAAAACTAACACATGCAAAGGGGCGAGTAACTTTCAATATATAAATGAGTTGAGAACATGTTACCGCAAGGAGGAACATTGAATATATGATAGAAGCAAGATAGCCAAAAGACTTGGCTTGAGATAATATAAATGATGAAGATCCCTTAATTCTTCATGATGTAGCCAAGTCTCCAATGCCCTCCAACAAGCACCTATTGATCAAGTTTTGGATTGTTGGTCCCCAACTAAGTTGGGTCCTAAGAGGTTAGTCACAATAGGCTTGACAACCCAAATGGTTCTTTTCTTGACACCACTTTGAGCACCAACATATTTGGCAAACACATTGCCACCCTCATCCTTACGAAAAGAATAAACAACATCAATGGTGATAGAGTTGGATGAGGTACCAATAGTGCAAAAGGAGGAGATGTGGCCCTTCTCACGGCATATGTAGCAAGTTCTTTTCTTCTCCTTCTTCTCACTAGATTTCTCCACAATGGGAGCATTGGCTTGATTCTTCTTGGCAAGTGGCATTTCTTCAACTTGAGGTTGAATATGAGTTTGAGCTTGAGGCAGCTTCCATTTTTGCTTCTTCTTCAAAGGGCAAGATCTAACATGATGCCCTTCAATTTTGCACTTGAAGCAAACAATCTTGGCCGGGTCTTTGACTTGTAATTGGCCCTTCTTAATCTTGTTGTTCTTGGACTTGATATTGTTGTTGGAGTTGAATCCAAGTCCACTCTTGTCATTGGGGGATTGTTGCACACTTAACATCTTGTCAAGTTTGCATTTCCCTTCATGACCCTTTACCAAGTCGTTCTTCAAAGAAGAGACTTGGTCCTTGAGCTCTTTGATTTCCTCTACATGGTTAGTAACAACACAAGTACTAGAGGAAGTAGAACCTTCATTGTTAGAGCAACAAGGCAAGGAAGATAATTCATCACAAGATTTAGCAATATTATGAGTGGATGAATTACTAGGACTAGCACATGGCAATATAAAATTTTGAGTAGTAGTGCTAGTACCCACATGAGGCTCACAAGGTGTTGCCTTAGATATTATAGCCTCATGAGCTAACTTTAGCCTATCATGAGAGGATAGAATATCCTCATAGGAGCTAGAAAGTTTTCCATGATTTTCTTCCAATTTCCCATAATTGCTAGTTAGCAATTTAAGTTGAGCCCTTAGCTCAACATTCTCCTTCAAGATAGATGCTTCACAAGAAGTAGAGTTAGTAGCACAAGCATCATTATTAATAGCAATGGGAGAAGGCAATTTGTCATGCTCTTTTAGATAAGAAGCTTTAAGTTGCTCATGCGACTCGGTGAGTTTGGTGAGCGCACTCTCAATAACCCTTGAGCCCTTTTTGAGTTGCTCAAAATCCTCAAGGAGTTTAGCATTAACAAACACAAGCTTATCATTTTTTAGCTTTAGTTCATTTGCCACCTCAAGAGCTCTATCATGGTTTCCTTTTCTCTAGACAATTCTAGAGCAAAGGTTTCCTCAAGAGCTTCCTTGGTGGTTTGTTCTTCTTCAAGTTCATCCTTTAGAGATGCCACATCATTGGCGTACTCACGTTCAAGAGCACCCATTTTATCAATGGTGTTCTCATGCATCCAAATAAGTTTTTGGCTCTCAATAGCTTTAGTCAAGATTTCAAAGAAGTGAGAGCAAGCAATTTTATCTTTGCAAATAACCTTGAATACACTCTTACCCTTATCGCATAGAGAGACAACCCAATCCTCTTCTTCATAAACATCCTCATCCTTATCACCACGAGAAGTATGAGGTTCCATGGTAGGAGATACCGTGGAACCCTTGGCCATAAGACACATATGAGAACCGTGAGATAAAGATGAGGAGTTACTTGAGGCTCCTTTCAAGATCTTGTCTTGACCAATAGAATCTTTGGTTTCCTCTACAATGTTAGTCACACAACAACTAGAGGAAATAGAAGCATTTTTATCATGGTCACAAGACAAAGCAAGCATATCATCATTAGATTTATTCAAGCAACTTACACATGATATGCAAGGACTATCAACACAAGCATGTAAATCATTTCTAGTGCTAGATGTGTTTAAGTCCAAAGATGAACCATTGCAATGAGATATAGATGAAGGATCATCAATAGTAAGCTCAATACCGATATTGCAATTTCCATCACCACTCACCATATCATTACTTTGTATCTTGCCACACATTGGTGAAGTGGATGAAGATGAGAACTCATCACGGCCGGAAGTGGAAGAAATACAATCATCCTTAATAATATTGGACACATCATATTTGTCTTGAAGCTTTGTCCATAATTCATGAGAGCTCTCAAAAGGTATGATTGACGAAGTAACTACATTGCTCACAACAATGGAAAACACATGAGAAGCAAGAGCATCGAGGCAAGAGTTTTTCTCCTCCTCAAGAGATGAATTTTGAGGATCCTTAGGAGAAGAAAAACCCATGCCAAGAAATCGCTCCATGTCCGGGGACATACCCCGTAAGATTTTAAGCACATAAATTTTCCAAAGATCATAATTTGTGCCATCAAATATAAACAAGTTATTGTGCGCTAATCCCCTAACCGACATCTTTACTCTCAAGGCGGTTGATGTCTACGGGTGCTTCTATTCTTGTAGACAGTGTTGGGCCTCCAAGAGCAGAGGTTTGTAGAACAGCAGCAAGTTTTCCCTTAAGTGGATCACCCAAGGTTTATCGAACTCAGGGAGGAAGAGGTCAAAGATATCCCTCTCATGCAACCCTGCAACCACAAAGCAAGAAGTCTCTTGTGTCCCCAACACACCTAATACACTTGTCAGATGTATAGGCGCACTAGTTCGGCGAAGAGATAGTGAAATACAGGTGGTATGAATATAGATGAGCAGTAGTAACGGTACCAGAAAAATAGCTTGATGCTACAACTGGCATGTGGTTGATGGTGGAAATATTGCAGGCAGTACAGATGCAGTAAAACAGTAAACAAGCAGCGATTTCAGTATTTGGGAACAAGGCCTAGGGATTATACTTTCACTAGTGGACACTCTCAACATTGATCACATAACAAAATAGATAAATGCTATACTCTACACTCTCTTGTTGGATGATGAACACCACTAATTGTGTAGGATTACACGAACCCTCAATGCCGGAGTTAACAAGCTCCACAATATTCGATATTCATATTTAAATAACCTTAGAGTGCATGATAGATCATTGCAATTACACCAAGTACTAACATAGCATGCACACTGTCACCATCACACTATGTAGGAGGCATAGATCACATCAATACTATCATAGCAATAATTAACTTCATAATCTACAAGAGATTACAATCATAACCTACGCCAAGTACTACACGATGCACACACTGTCACCTTTACACCGTGCAGGAGGAATAGAGTACTTTAATAACATCACTAGAGTAGCACATAGATGAATAGTGATACAAAACACATTGCAATCATAAAGGGATATAAATAAGCACTTCACTATGCTATTCATAATAGTGAATAAGTATTCTGTGAAATATAGCCTAAGAGACCCACACGGTGCACACACTGTCACCTTTACACACGTGGGACAAGGAGTCTCCGGAGATCACATAAGTAAAATTCACTTGACTAGCATAACGACATCTAGATTACAAGCATCATCATATGAATCTCAATCATGTAAGACAGCTCATGAGATTATTTTATTGAAGTACATAGGAAAGAGATTAACCACATAGCTACCGGTACATCCCTTAGCCTCGATGGAGAACTACTCCCTCCTCATGGGAGACAGCAGCGTTGATGAAGATGGCGGTGGAGATGGCAGCGGTGTCGATGGGGAAGCCTTCCGGGGGCACTTCCCCGTCCCGGCGGCGTGCCGGAACAGAGACTCATGTCCCCCAGATCTTGGCTTCGCGATGGCGGCGGCTCTGGAAGGTTTCTCGTACCGTGGCTTTTTCGTATCGATGTTTTAGGTCAGGGACCTTTATATAGGCGAAGAGGCGGAGTCGGAGGGCTGACGAGGTGACGACACAGTAGGGGGGCGCGGCCCACCCCCTGGTCGCGCCAGCCTGGTGTGTGGGGCCCCCAGGGCTCCCCTCTGGTGGCTCTCGGGTGTTCTGGAAGCTTCGTCCAATTATAAGATGCTGGGCGTTGATTTCGTCCAATTCCGAGAATATTTCCTTACTAGGATTTCTGAAACCAAAAACAGCAGAAAACAGGAACTGGCACTTCGGCATCTCGTCAATAGGTTAGTTCCGGAAAACGCATAAAAACGATATAAAGTGTGAACAAAACATGTAGGTAATGTCATAAAACAAGCATGGAACATAAGAAATTATCGATACGTCGGAGACGTATCAGCATCTCCAAGCTTAGTTCCTACTCGTCCTCGAGTAGGTAAACGATAACAAAGATATTTTCTGAAGTGACATGCTACCAACATGATCTTAATCATACTATTGTAAAGCATATGAGATGAATGCAGCGATTCAAAGCAATGGTAAAGACAATGATTAAACAACTGAATCACATAGCAAAGACTTTTCATGAATAGTACTTTCAAGACAAGCATCAATAAGTCTTGCATAAGAGTTAACTCATAAAGCAATAAATTCAAAGTAAAGGTATTGAAGCAACACAAAGGAAGATTAAGTTTCAGCGGTTGCTTTCAACTTGTAACATGTATATCTCATGGATAGTTGTCAATGCAAAGTAATATAACAAGTGCAATAAGCAAGTATGTAGGAATTAATGCACAGTTAACACAAGTGTTTGCTTCCAGGACAGAAGGAAATAGGTAAACTGACTCAACATGAAAGTAGAAGAAGGGCCCTTCAAAGAGGGAAGCATTGATTGCTATATTTGTGCTAGAGCTTTGGTTTTGAAAACAAGAAACAATTTTGTCAACGGTAGTAATAAAGCATATGTATCATGTAAATTATATCCTACAAGTTGCAAGCCTCATGCATAGTATACCAATAGTGCCTGCACCTTGTCCTAATTAGCTCGGATTACCTGGATTATCACCGCAATACATATGTTTTAACCAAGTGTCAGAAAGGGGTACCTCTATGCCGCCTGTACAAAGGTCTAAGGAGAAAGCTCGCATTGGATTTCTCGCTTTTGATTATTCTCAACTTAGACATCCATACCGGGACAACATAGACAACAGATAATGGACTCCTCTTTAATACATAAGCATTCAACAACAATTATTTTTCTCATATGAGATTGAGGATATTTGTCCAAAACTGAAACTTCCACCATGGATCATGGCTTTAGTTAGCGGCCCAATGTTCTTCTCTAACAGTATGCATGCTCAAACCATTCAACTCATGGTAAATCGCCCTTACTTTAGACAAGACGAACATGCATAGCAACTCACATGATATTCAACAAAGGGTAGTTGATGGCGTCCCCAGGAACATGGTTATCGCACAACAAGCAACTTAATAAGAAATAAGATACATAAGTACATATTCAATACCACAATAGTTTTTAGGCTATTTATCCCATGAGCTATATATTGCAAAGGTAAAGAATGGAAATTTAAAAGGTAGCACTCAAGCAATTTACTTTGGAATGGCGGAGAAATACCATGTAGTAGGTAGGTATGGTGGACACGAATGGCATAGTTTTTGGCTCAAGGATTTTGGATGCAGGAGAAGTAATCCCTCTCAATACAAGGTTTAGGCTAGCAAGGCAATTTGAAACAAACACAAGTATGAACCGGTACAGCAAAACTCACATAAAAGACATATTGCAAGCATTATAAGACTCTACACCGTCTTCCTTGTTGTTCAAACACCCTTACCAGAAAATATCTAGACCTTAGAGAGACCAATCATGCAAACCAAATGTCAACAAGCTCTACAGTATTTCTTCACTAATAGGTGCAAAGTATATGATGCAAGAGCTTAATCATGAGCACAACAATTGCCAAGTATCAAGTTATTCAAGACATCATACCAATTACTACATGTAGCATTTCCCGTTTCCAACCATATAACAATTAACGAAGCAGTTTCAACCTTCGCCATGAAAATTAAAAGCTAAGAACACATGTGTTCATATGAACCAGCGGAGCGTGTCTCTCTCCCACACAAGCATTTATTCAAACAAAAACAAAAAAAAAACAAACAGACGCTCCAAGTAAAGTACATAAGATGTGACCGAATAAAAATATAGTTTCAAGAGAAGGAACCTGATAATTTGTCGATGAAGAAGGGGATGCCTTGGGCATCCCCAAGCTTAGATGCTTGAGTCTTCTTGAAATATGCAGGGATGAACCACCGGGGCATCCCCAAGCTTAGACTTTTCACTCTTCTTGATCGTAGTATATCATCCTCCTCTCTTGACCCTTGAAAACTTCCTCCACACCAAACTCAAAACAACTCATTAGAGAGTTAGTGCATAATCAAAAATTCACATGTTCAGAGGTGACACAATCATTCTTAACACTTCTGGACATTTCTCAAAGCTACTGGAAGTTAATGGAACACAGAAATCCATCCAACATAGCAAAAGAGGCAATGCGAAATAAAAGGCAGAATCTGTCAAAACAGAACAGTCCGTAAAGATGAATTTTATTGAGGCACCAGACTTGCTCAAATGAAAATTCTCAAATTGAATGAAAGTTGCGTACATATCTGAGGATCATTCACGTAAATTGGCATAATTTTCTGAGTTACCTACAGAGAATTAGGCCCAGATTCGTGACAGCAAGAAATCTGTTTCTGCGCAGTAATCCAAATCTAGTGTGAACCTTACTATCAAAGACTTTACTTGGCACAACAATGCAACAAAACTAAGATAAGGAGAGGTTGCTACAGTAGTAACAACTTCCAAGACTCAAATATAAAGCAAAAGTACTGTAGTAAAATAAACACATGGGTTATCTCCCAAGAAGTTCTTTCTTTATAGCCATTAAGATGGGCTCAGCAATTTTAATGATGCACTCGCAAGAAATAGTATTTGAAGCAAAAGAGAGCATCAAGAGGCAAATTAAAAACACATTTAAGCCTAACATGCTTCCTATGCATAGGAATCTTGTAAATAAACAAGTTCATGAAGAGCAAAGTGACAAGCATAGGAAGATAAAACAAGTGTAGTTTCAAAAATTTCAGCACATAGAGAGGTGTTTTAGTAACATGAAAATTTCTACAACCATATTTTCCTATCTCATAATAACTTTCAGTAGCAACATGAGCAAACTCAACAATATAACTATCACATAAAGCATTCTTATCATGAGTCCCATGCATAAAATTATTGCTACTCCCAACATAAGCATAATCAATTTTATTAGTTGTAGTGGGAGCAAATTCAACAAAGTAGCTATCATTATTATTCTCATCATTAAATATAGGAGGCATATTGTAATCATAATCAAATTTATCCTCCATAACGGGCGGCACCAAAAGACTACTATCATTATAATCATCATAAATAGGAGGCAAAGTATCATCAAAGTAAATTTTCTCCTCCATGCTTGGGGGACTAAAAAGATCATGCTCATCAAAACTAGCTTCCCCAAGCTTAGAATTTTCCATATCATTAGCAACAATGGTATTCAAAGTGTTCATACTAATATGTTTCATGGGTTTTTTAATTTTCGCATCAAACCATCCATGTCTTAACTCAGGAAAAAGAATAAAAAGCTCCATGTTGCTTTCCATTATGCCAAACTAGTGTAAAACAAGAAACAAAAAGATGCAATTGCAGGATCTAAAGGAAATAGCTTCGAGCACTTACAACGGCGCCGGAAAATAGCTTAGTAGCCTAGATCCGGAGTGTGAGTACCTTTTACCTT
This sequence comes from Lolium perenne, assembly GCF_019359855.2. NCBI lineage: Eukaryota > Viridiplantae > Streptophyta > Magnoliopsida > Poales > Poaceae > Lolium > Lolium perenne. Next base: position 136,643,675 of record NC_067250.2, read on the forward strand.
TCCTCCCCGGCAACGGCGCCAGAAAAGTGCTTGATGTCTACGGGTACTTCTATTCTTGTAGACAGTGTTGGGCCTCCAAGAGCAGAGGTTTGTAGAACAGCAGCAAGTTTTCCCTTAAGTGCATCACCCAAGGTTTATCGAACTCAGGGAGGAAGAGGTCAAAGATATCGCTCTCATGCAACCCTGCAACCACAAAGCAAGAAGTCTCTTGTGTCCCCAACACACCTAATACACTTGTCAGATGTATAGGTGCACTAGTTCGGCGAAGAGATAGTGAAATACAGGTGGTATGAATATATATGAGCAGTAGTAACGGTACCAGAAAAATAGCTTGATGCTACAACTGGCGTGTGGTTGATGGTGGAAATATTGCAGGCAGTACAGATGCAGTAAAACAGTAAACAAGCAGCGATTTCCGTATTTGGGAACAAGGCCTAGGGATTATACTTTCACTAGTGGACACTCTCAACATTGATCACATAACAAAATAGATAAATGCTATACTCTACACTCTCTTGTTGGATGATGAACACCACTAATTGTGTAGGATTACACGAACCCTCAATGCCGGAGTTAACAAGCTCCACAATATTCGATATTCATATTTAAATAACCTTAGAGTGCATGATAGATCATTGCAATTACACCAAGTACTAACATAGCATGCACACTGTCACCATCACACTATGAAGGAGGCATAGATCACATCAATACTATCATAGCAATAATTAACTTCATAATCTACAAGAGATTACAATCATAACCTACGCTAAGTACTACACGATGCACACACTGTCACCTTTACACCGTGCAGGACGAATAGAGTACTTTAATAACATCACTAGAGTAGCACATAGATGAATAGTGATACAAAACACATTACAATCATAAAGGGATATAAATAAGCACTTCACTATGCTATTCATAACAGTGAATAAGTATTCTGTGAAATATAGCCTAAGAGACCCACACGGTGCACACACTGTCACCTTTACACACGTGGGACAAGGAGTCTCCGGAGATCACATAAGTAAAATTCACTTGACTAGCATAACGACATCTAGATTACAAGCATCATCATATGAATCTCAATCATGTAAGGCAGCTCATGAGATTATTGTGTTGAAGTACATAGGAAAGAGATTAACCACATAGCTACCGGTACAGCCCTTAGCCTCGATGGAGAACTACTCCCTCCTCATGGGAGACAACAGCGTTGATGAAGATGGCGGTGGAGATGGCAGCGGTGTCGATGGGGAAGCCTTCCGGGGGCACTTCCCCGTCCCGGCGGCGTGCCGGAACAGAGACTCCTGTCCCCCAGATCTTGGCTTCGCGATGGCGGCGGCTCTGGAAGGTTTCTCGTACCGTGGCTTTTTCGTATCGATGTTTTAGGTCAGAGACCTTTATATAGGCGAAGAGGCGGAGTCGGAGGGCTGACGAGGCGACGACACAGTAGGGGGGCGCGGCCCACCCCTGGTCGCGCCAGCCTGGTGTGTGGGGCCCCCAGGGCTCCCCTCTGGTGGCTTTCGGGTGTTCTAGAAGCTTCGTCCAATTATAAGATGCTGGGCGTTGATTTCGTCCAATTCCGAGAATATTTCCTTACTAGGATTTCTGAAACCAAAAACAGCAGAAAACAGGAACTGGCACTTCGGCATCTCGTCAATAGGTTAGTTCCGGAAAACGCATAAAAACGATATAAAGTGTGAACAAAACATGTAGGTAATGTCATAAAACAAGCATGAAACATAAGAAATTGTCGATACGTCGGAGACGTATCAGTGGTGAAGCCTAAGAATGAGAGACCTTGCTCTGATACCAATTGAAAGGACACGGATGTCGCCTAGAGGGGGGGTGAATAGGCGATTTAAAACTTTTACGAGATGGGCTTAACAAATGCGGAATAAAACTAGCGTTTACTTTGTCAAGCCCAAAGCCTATATACTATGGTTCACCTATGTGCACCAACAACTTATGCTAAGTGATGTCTACGCACACTCCTTTTCCTGTAGACAGTGTTGGGCCTCCAAGAGCAGAGGTTTGTAGAACAGCAGCAAGTTTTCCCTTAAGTGGATCACCCAAGGTTTATCGAACTCAGGGAGGAAGAGGTCAAAGATATTCCTCTCAAGCAACCCTGCGATCACAATGCAAGAAGTCTCTTGTGTCCCCAACACACCTAATACACTTGTCAGATGTATAGGTGCACTAGTTCGGCGAAGAGATAGTGAAATACAAGTGGTATGAATGAATATGAGCAGTAGTAATGGCACCAAAAAATAGCTTGCTGCTACAACTGGCGTGTGGTTGATGGTGGGAATATTGCAGGCAGTACAGATGCAGTAGAACAGTAAACAAGCGATGATTGCAGTATTTGGAAACAAGGCCTAGGGATCATACTTTCACTAGTGGACACTCTCAACATTGATCACATAACTGAATAGATAAATGTTATATTCTACACTCTCTTGTTGGATGATGAACACCACTAATTGTGTAGGGCTACAAGAGCACCTCAATGCCGGAGTTAACAAGCTCCACAACATTCGATGTTCATATTTAAATAACCTTAGAGTGCATGATAGATCAACACAACTATACCAAGTACTAACATAGCATGCACACTGTCACCATCATACTATGAAAGGAGGAATAGATCACATCAATACCATCATAGTAATAGTTAACTTCATAATCTACAAGAGATCACAATCATAAACTACACCAAGTACTACATGATGCACACACTGTCACCATTACATCATGGAGGAGGAATAGAGTACTTTAATAACATCACTAGAGTAGCACATAGATTGATAGTGATACAAAACTCATATGAATCTCAATCATGTAAGGCAGCTCATGAGATCATTGTATTGAAGTACATGGGAGAGAGATTAACCACATAGCTACCGGTACAGCCCTTAGCCTCGATGGAGAACTACTCCCTCCTCATGGGAGACAGCAGCGGTGATGGAGATGGCGGTGGTGTCGATGGAGATGCCTTCCGGGGGCACTTCCCCGTCCCAGCGGCATGCCGGAACAGAGACTTCTGTCCCCCAGATCTTGGCTTCGCGATGGTGGCGGCTCTGGAAGGTTTCTCGTACCATGGCTTATTCTTATCGAAGATTTAGGTCAGGGACCTTTAAATAGGCGAAGAGGCGGAGTCGGAGGGGCCACGGGGCCTCCTCACACTAGGGGGGCGCGCCCCCCCTGGGCCGCGCCGCCCACACGTGTGGGGCCCCCAGGGCTCCCCTCTGGTCCCCCTTTGACTTTCTGGAAGCTTCGTGGAATTATAAGATCGTGGGAATTAATTTCGTCCGATTCCGAGAATATTTCCTTTGTAGGATTTCTGAAACCAAAAACAGCAGAAACAAAGAAGCGGCACTTCGGCATCTCGTCAATAGGTTAGTTCCGGAAAACGCATAAAAACGATATAAAGTGTGAACAAAACATGTAGGTATTGTCATAAAACAAGCATGAAACATAAGAAATTATCGATACGTTGGAGACGTATCAGCATCCCCAAGCTTAGTTCCTACTCGTCCCGAGTAGGTAAACGATAACAAAGATAATTTCTGAAGTGACATGCCATCATAATCTTGATCAATACTATTGTAAGCATATGTAATGAATGCAGCGATCCAAAGCAATGGTAAAGACAATGAGTAAACAACTGAATCATATAGCAAAGACTTTTCATGAATAGTACTTTCAAGACAAGCATCAATAAGTCTTGCATAAGAGTTAACTCATAAAGCAATAAATTCAAAGTAAAGGCATTGAAGCAACACAAAGGAAGATTAAGTTTCAGCGGTTGCTTTCAACTTGTAACATGTATATCTCATGGATAGTTGTCAACATAAAGTAATATAATAAGTGCAATATGCAAGTATGTAGGAATCAATGCACAGTTAACACAAGTGTTTGCTTCTTGAGATGGAAGGAAGTGGGTGAACTGACTCAACATAAAAGTAGAAGAATGGCCCTTCGAAGAGGGAAGCATGGATTGCTATATTTGTGCTAGAGCTTTTATTTTGAAAACAAGAAACAATTTTGTCAACGGTAGTAATAAAGCATATGTATTATGTAAATTATATTCTACAAGTTGCAAGCCTCGTGCATAGATTACCAATAGTGCCCGCACCTTGTCCTAATTAGCTCGGATTTACATGGATTATAACTGCAATACATATGTTTTAACCAAGTATCACAAAGGGGTACCTCTATGCCGCCTGTACAAAGGTCTAAGGAGAAAGCTCGCATTGGATTTCTCGCTTTTGATTATTCTCAACTTAGACATCCATACCGGGACAACATAGACAACAGATAATGGACTCCTCTTTAATGCTTAAGCATTCAACAACAAATAATATTCTCATAAGAGATTGAGGATTGTTGTCCAAAACTGAAACTTCCACCATGGATCATGGCTTTAGTTAGCGGCCCAATGTTCTTCTCTAACAATATGCATGCTCAAACCATTCAACTCATGGTAAATCGCCCTTACTTCAGACAAGACGAACATGCATAGCAACTCACATGATATTCAAAAAAGGGTAGTTGATGGCGTCCCCAGGAACATGGTTATCGCACAACAAGCAACTTAATAAGAAATAAGATACATAAATACATATTCAATACCACAATAGTTTTTAGGCTATTTGTCCCATGAGCTATATATTGCAAAGATAAAGGATAGAAATTTAAAGGTAGCACTCAAGCAATTTACTTTGGAATGGCGGAGAAATACCATGTAGTAGGTAGGTATGGTGGACACAAGTGGCATAGTTATTGGCTCAAGGATTCGGATGCACGAGAAGTAATCCCTCTCAATACAAGGCTTAGGCTAGCAAGGTTATTTGAAGCAAACGCAAGTATGAACCGGTATAGCAAAACTCACATAAAAACATATTGCAAGCATTATAAGACTCTACACTGTCATCCTTGTTGCTCAAACCCTTACTAGAAAATATCTAGACTTTAGAGAGACCAATCATGCAAACCAAATTTCAACAAGCTCTATGTATTTCTTCACTAATAGGTGCAAAGTATATGATGCAAGAGCTTAAACATGATCTATAACAATTGCCAAGTATCAAATTATTCAAGACATTCTACCAATTACCACATGTAGCATTTCCCGTTTCCAACCATATAACAATTAACGAAGCAGTTTAACCTTCGCCATGAACATTATGAGTAAAGCCTAAGGACATATTTGTCCATATGCAACAGCCGAGCGTGTCTCTCTCCCACACAATGAATGCTAGGATCCATCTTTATTCAAACAAAACAAAAACAAAAACAAACAGACGCTCCAAGCAAAGTACATAAGATGTGACGGAATAAAAATATAGTTTCACTAGAGGAACCTGATAATGTTGTCGATGAAGAAGGGGATGCCTTGGGCATCCCCAAGCTTAGATGCTTGAGTCTTCTTGAAATATGCAGGGATGAACCACCGGGGCATCCCCAAGCTTAGAGCTTTCACTCTCCTTGATCATATTGTATCATCCTCCTCTCTTGATCCTTGAAAACTTCCTCCACACCAAACTCAAAACAACTCATTAGAGGGTTAGTGCATAATTAAAATTCACATGTTCAGAGGTGACACAATCATTCTTAACACTTCTGGACATTGCCCAAAGCTACTGGAAGTTAATGGAACAAAGAAATCCATCCAACATAGCAAAAGAGGCAATGCGAAATAAAAGGCAGAATCTGTCAAAACAGAACAGTCCGTAAAGACGAATTTTTTAGAGGCACCAGACTTGCTCAGATGAAAATGCTTAAATTGAATGAAAGTTGCGTACATATCTAAGGATCACTCACGTAAATTGGCAGATTTTTCTGAGTTACCTACAGAGAACACTGCCCAAATTCGTGACAGACTCTGTTTCTGCGCAGTAATCCAAATCTAGTATGAACCTTACCATCAAAGACTTTACTTGGCACAACAATGCAATAAAATAAGATAAGGAGAGGTTGCTACAGTAGTAACAACTTCCAAGACTCAAATATAAAACAAAATTGCTGTAGTAAAATAAACACATGGGTTATCTACCAAGAAGTGCTTTCTTTATAGCCATTAAGATGGGCTCAGTAATTTTAATGATGCACTCGCAAGAAACAATAGTTGAAGCAAAAGAGAGCATCAAAAAGCAAATATGAAACAAATTTAAGCCTAACCCACTTCCTATGCATAGGAATCTTGTAAATAAACAAATTCATGAAGCATAATGCAACAAGCATAGAAGGATAAAACAAGTGCAACTTCAAGATTTTAAGCATATAGAGAGGTGTTTTAGTAACATGAAAATTTCTACAACCATATTTTCCTCTCTCATAATAACTTTCAGTAGCATCATGAGCAAACTCAACAATATAACTATCACATAAAGCATTCTTACCATGAGTCTCATGCATAAAATAATTACTACTCCCAACATAAGCATAGTCATTCTTATTAATTGTAGTGGGAGCAAATTCAACAAAGTAGCTATCATTATTATTCTCATCATCAAATATAGGAGGCATATTGTAATCATAATCAAATTTATCCTCCATAACAGGCGGCACCAAAAGACTACTATCATTATAATCATCATAAATAGGAGGCAAAGTATCATCAAAGAAAATTTTCTCCTCAATGCTTGGGGGACTAAAAATAGCATGCTCATCAAAACCAGCTTCCCCAAGCTTAGAATTTTCCATATCATTAGCAACAATGGTGTTCAAAGCGTTCATACTAATATGTTCTATAGGTTTTTTAATTTTCGCAGCAAACAATCCATGTCTTAACTCAGGAAATAGATTAAAAAGCTCCATGTTGCTTTCCATTACGCCTAACTAGTGAAATAAAAACAAGAAACAAAAAGATGCAATTGCAGGATCTAAAGGAAATAGCTCCGAGCACTTACAACGATACCAGAAAATAACTTAGTTACCTGGGACCAGCGTGTGAGTGCCTTTTACCTTTCCTCCCCAGCAACGGCTCCAGAAAATAGCTTGATGTCTACACACGCTCCTTTTCCTGTAGACAGTGTTGGGCCTCCAAGAGCAGAGGTTTGTAGAACAGCAGCAAGTTTTCCCTTAAGTGGATCACCCAAGGTTTATCAAACTCAGGGAGGAAGAGGTCAAAGATATTCCTCTCAAGCAACCCTGCGATCACAATGCAAGAAGTCTCTTGTGTCCCCAACACACCTAATACACTTGTCAGATGTATAGGTGCACTAGTTCGGCGAAGAGATAGTGAAATACAAGTGGTATGAATGAATATGAGCAGTAGTAATGGCACCAGAAAATAGCTTGCTGCTACAACTGGCGTGTGGTTGATGGTGGGAATATTGCAGGCAGTACAGATGCAGTAGAACAGTAAACAAGCGATGATTGCAGTATTTGGAAACAAGGCCTAGGGATCATACTTTCACTAGTGGACACTCTCAACATTGATCACATAACTGAATAGATAAATGCTATACTCTACACTCTCTTGTTGGATGATGAACACCACTAATTGTGTAGGGCTACAAGAGCACCTCAATGCCGGAGTTAACAAGCTCCACAACATTCGATGTTCATATTTAAATAACCTTAGAGTGCATGATAGATCAACACAACTATACCAAGTACTAACATAGCATGCACACTGTCACCATCATACTATGAAAGGAGGAATAGATCACATCAATACCATCATAGTAATAGTTAACTTCATAATCTACAAGAGATCACAATCATAAACTACGCCAAGTACTACATGATGCACACACTGTCACCATTACATCATGGAGGAGGAATAGAGTACTTTAATAACATCACTAGAGTAGCACATAGATTGATAGTGATACAAAACTCATATGAATCTCAATCATGTAAGGCAGCTCATGAGATCATTGTATTGAAGTACATGGGAGAGAGATTAACCACATAGCTACCGGTACAGCCCTTAGCCTCGATGGAGAACTACACCCTCCTCATGGGAAACAGCAGCGGTGATGGAGATGGCGGTGGTGTCGATGGAGATGCCTTCCGGGGGCACTTCCCCGTCCCGGCGGCGTGCCGGAACAGAGACTTTTGTCCCCCAGATCTTGGCTTCGCGATGGCGGTGGCTCTGGAAGGTTTCTCGTACCGTGGCTTATTCTTATCGAAGATTTAGGTCAGGGACCTTTAAATAGGCGAAGAGGCGAAGTCGGAGGGGCCACGGGGCCTCCTCACACTAGGGGGGCGCGCCCCCCTGGGCCGCGCCGCCCACACGTGTGGGCCCCCCAGGGCTCCCCTCTGGTCCCCCTTTGACTTTCTGGAAGCTTCGTGGAATTATAAGATCGTGGGAATTAATTTCATCCGATTCCGAGAATATTTCCTTTGTAGGATTTCTGAAACCAAAAACAGCAGAAAACAACAACTGGCACTTCGGCATCTCGTCAATAGGTTAGTTCCGGAAAACGCATAAAAACGATATAAAGTGTGAACAAAACATGTAGGTATTGTCATAAAACAAGCATGGAACATAAGAAATTATCGATACGTTGGAGACGTATCACTAAGCAATACAAGCAACTTATGTGATAGCAAGATATATAACTTCAAGCACGATGGCTATCACAAAGTAAATTGCATAAGTAAGGAGCTCGGGTATAGAGATAACCGAGGCACGCGGGAGACGACGATGTAGCCCTAAGTTCACACTCTTGCGAGTGCTACTCTCCGTTGGAGCGGTGTGGAGGACAAGTCACTCCAAAAGCACGAGGGCCACCGTATTCTCCTCGAGAATTCCCACCAAGAGGGATGTCCTCGAACCACTATGTAACCTTAGGGAGGTTACCGAACCCGCACAAAGCTTGGGTCTATCTCCACAACTTAATTGGAGGCTCCCAACAAATTGCCACAAAGGCCTTGCCTTTGAAGAATCTCCACAACTTAATTGGAGTCCCCAAGAACACCATTAAGATGCCACAAAGGCCTTGCCCTTGAAGATTCTCCACAACTTAATTGGAGTCCCCAAGAACACCACAAAGATGCCACAAAGGCCTAGAATCCGTCTAGGGTTCCAAGAACCCAAGAGTAACAACCTTCTTGCTTTCACTTCCACGAATCACCGTGGAAAACTCAAACCGATGCACCAAATGCAATGGCAAGAACACCACAAAGATGCTCAAGTACTTCTCTATCAAATTCCAACAAAGCTACAAAAGCTATTTGGGGAATAAGAAAGGAAGAACAAAATAAGAGGAGGAATACCAAATTTCTCCAAGATCTAGATCTAGTGGATTCCCCTCACAAAGAGAGGGATTTGATTGGTCAAGATGTAGATGTAGATCTCCTCTCTCTTTTCCCTCAAGAATATGCAAGAATCATGGGAGGAATCAAGAACTAGGGCAAGCTTTGAAGGACAACAATGGAGGGGAGAGAGAGAGAGTGAACCAACCAGCCCAAGGAGGAAGAAGGGGGTCTTATATACCCCCTCCCAACGAAATATGACCGTTTGGGGCCTCCCAGGCCGGAAAATCCGCCCCCGGGCCGGATTATCCGCCCCCCGAAATCGCCCCTGGACTCGGGCCGGATATTTGGTCGGATATTTGCCCGGAATTGGCCATTCGGGCCGGATTATCCGCCCCCAGAAAACTGCAGAAACACCAAAACTAAAACGGGCATAACTTTAGCATCCGGACTCCGATTTTGATGATCTTGGGCTTGTTTTGAAGCTAGAAACAAGATCTATAAGATCATGCAGGAAACCATCATATTCCAACAAGGGAGGATAGAAACAAATGATGAAAGGTTTGACCTATCTAAAAAAGACATACCGGTAAAACCTCCAATCTCGAAAATGCAACAAGTTGCCCGTGCAAAAACCATTCTTGATGAACTAGAGCTTGTCATGAGAATAAGCACAAGCTCTAAATTTATCACATGGATAAGATCCAAATAACAACCAAGAAAGATGATGAACCAAACTCGAAAACGCAACAAGTGATCTATGCGAAATCCGTTTTCGATGAACTAGAGCTTGTTATGAGAATAAGCACAAGCTCTAAAACATCACATGGATAAGGTCCAAATAACAACCAAGAAAGATGATGCAAGGATGCAAAGGTTTGAGCTCTCTCCGAATGATACGATCGAGTTACTTACTCGAGAGCCCTCTTGATAGTACAACAACTAAACTATAAACCGGTCTCCAACTACACTATGAGACCGGTGAGAAAGAAACCCTATCAAGAGCAAACCTTATACTTGCGCATTCCACTTGAGCTTGATGACGGCGATCTTGACCTCAACAAGATGGAACACCTTTCTTGCTGGTGCTTGCTTGACGAAGTCTTGTGGATTGCTCCCCCATAATCCACCATGGGAGAGCTTCTTCTTCGGCGCATCTTCACATAACCATGACCACCATGTGGATTGCTCCCCCATAATCCACCATGGGAGAGCTTCTTCTTCGGCGCATCTTCACATATCCATGATCACCATATGGATGGCAAGACTCAAGCAAAGGATCTCTTCGAGATGGCTCATCTTGAACTTGCACTTCATTTTTCCATGGCAAGCTTCAAGCTTATGAACTCTTCGAGTTGGCTCATCTTGAACTTGCACTTCATTCTTCATTCTTCATCATATTGATGTCTTGAAGTAACTTGAGGGCTCACTTCATCTTCATCTTCAAGAAATACTTGACACTTGATATCCTTCATCAAATTCTTCTTATTGCAACCTTGAAGCCAACATATGGTTCAAGAATTGCCTATGGACAACTCCTACAAATATAACTCAATGCAAATATTAGTCCATAGGGATTGTCATTAATTACCAAAACAACACATGGGGGCTCCATGCACTTTCACCGGTGCGCCGCCCGGTTGACGCCGAGGTGGATCTGGCCTGCCGCCCGGTTGACCGGGTCCTGGACCGGGCGCGCCGGTCTGACGGCCGGTTTGACCGAGCGCTGGGCCGGCCTGGGCGACTTCTTCTCCTCTCACGCATGGCGTGCTCTCCTCTCCGTGGCCTTGATGCACCTCGTACCTAATAACACAAAGTGTGTCGGCATGAGGTAGCAATCCATCCAATGGGGTACCGAGATCGAGGGTAGTGAGAAGCGAGTTCACCTTATCATGTAGCGCTTTAACTCGAGCCCGCGTCATTGGTCCACTTGGGGGACTTGTTGGTCTTGGTGTAGTGTCGTTGGTGAGCGGGGCTACATCATCTCCCCCCTTGGGAAAGAGTCGTCCTTGACTCGTGCTCCTCCTCATCTCCATGATAGGGCGATAAGTCCGAGATGTTGAACGTGTTGCTCACCAAGTACTTGGAGGTCGGGATGTCGATGACGTAGGCGTTGTTGTTGATGCGTTTGAGGACCTTGAAGGGGCCATCTCCTCTTGGTTTGAGCTTTGAGTTACGTTCATGAGGGAATCTTTCCTTCCGGAGGTGGATCCAAACAAGGTCGCCTTCTTCAAATATTCTTTCCTTCTTCTTGGTGTTGAGGCGGGTAGCTTGGCGGAGGACATGTTCTTGAATGGTTGCTCTTGTGTCTTCATGTAGCTTCTTCATGATGGTGGCCCGCTTGTCGAAGTCCATGTTCGTTCTCTCATGAAGAGGTAGTGGGAGGATGTCGAGTGCCGTGGGTGGCTCGAAACCATAGACGATCATGAACGGACTCCTTGATGTCGTGGAGTGATTGGCTCGATTGTAGGCGAACTCCGCGTGTGGTAGACACTGTTCCCATGACTTCAAGTTTTTCTTCACTAGTATGCGTAGAAGAGTTGAGAGGCTTCGGTTGACCACTTCCGTTTGTCCGTCCGTTTGCGGGTGTGAGGATGATGAGAACAAGAGCTTCACTCCGAACTTTGCCATTAGCGACTTCCATAGATATCTCATAAACTTGACGTCTCTATCCGACACAATGCTTGCCGGTACTCCGTGTAGGCGAACGACTTCCCTGAAAAACAACGAAGCAATGTGTGAAGCATCATCGGTCTTATGGCATGGTATGAAATGAGCCATTTTAGAGAACCTATCCACTACCACAAAGATCGAATCATGCCCATGTTTTGTTCGTGGTAATCCTAGGACGAAATCCATGCTTATATCCGACCATGGTGCATATGGAATAGGTAAAGGTGTGTAAAGACCATAAGGGTTGGTGGTGGACTTAGCTTGAAGGCATGTAGTGCACCGGTTGCATAAGCGCTCCACATCTCGCTTCATCTTTGGCCAATAGTAATGAGTGGATAGCATCGAGAGTGTCTTGTCACGTCCAAAATGTCCCATGAGGCCACCTCCATGTGACTCTTGCAAAAGCAACTTTCGAAGAGAAGACTCGGGTATGCAAATCTTGTTAGCTTTAAACAAGTAGCTATCGTGCAAGTAGAAGTCATCAAATCCTCGTTCAACGGAACACTTCTCAAAGATTGGTGCAAAGAAAGAATCGGAAGGATAGAGTTCCTTGATCTCCTCAAGTCCCAAGACATGCAAAATGGATTGAGTTCATTGAGTCCTTTCCGTATGTAATC